>NC_080197.1:72321447-73584947 GCF_030028045.1 Hippopotamus amphibius kiboko | reverse complement strand
GATGCAAAGAGATTCTTTGCAATTTCTGGTCAAGAGAGTAGAGAAATGGGTTTCTTAGATCTATTATGCCACTAATACTCTACCTCTCCTCTGGCCTACCTTTTATTTCTATTCTGGAAAATGAGTCAATCTGCAACAAAGATAAAACATTATATTGTTCTGAAATTTTTTTTTCAGACAGATTTTTAGGCTAGCAATGGGCGAAGTAGATAGTTAAATGGACTTACTGTATATACTTGGAATAAAGGATTTATAGTAACATGAAGCTAGAATAACTGATAATGTTTAAATACATAGTGAATTTTGTTTTTTAAAGAAGTATAAAAAGAAATCACCTTCTATTAAATAATTGTTTAATTCTAAATACAGTTTTATATATATTAATATGGAACAAAGAATACCCGGCCTCAGTTAATATGGTTAGAATTTCTAAATTTTTAAAATTTTTTGTCACAAATTTTGGTTAGTATATGGAGATGTCAATGCTTTCGAACTGATAGATGAACAGCTTGAATCTGAATGTGAACCAAAATTTGTTACTTATTGTATAATTTATTGAAGATGTAGTCTAGACCACTAAGAGAAAGAACACTTAAGTTTAATTTTGTTCAGGCATTTTGCTACAGTAACTCACTGTGATGTTTTAGAAGAAATGTTCTTACGTCAATTTTTTCCTCTTGGTGCTAAAACACAATTGTCTATATTATAGGATTGTATTTTTTAATTAATATAAAACTGTCTAAACTTGGGTTGACTTTTGTAAAATCAGTTTATAGTTTATCTCTAATACAGTTTAAATCACTAGGAAAATATGCTTATCTGGTGGATGTCTAACTGCAATGTCACAACTCCCAATGATAAAAGCAAAAATTTTGGCCAATCTAGATAATTTGTAATTTTTTATTGTCACATTAGTTGATTTTCTTTATTTTTCTTTCTCTTCCTAATTATAAAGACTGTTTAAATCTGTGATTTAAGTGAGCTGTATGTGTTTTTCCTCCTAGGTTCTTTTGATCTCACAGAATGAATAAAGACAGTATTTTCTCATATGGAAGATAGAAATACACAGAACAAGGAAGCAGTAGCTCTAACCTGTTTAATTCAATGTGCTTTCTAAAATAAAAACACCATAGCTGGAAATGAAAGAGCATGGAGTATGATTTGTTCTTTTGTCAGTTATTTCTACCCACTCCATTTTGTATGAGTTCACTTCAGTATGTATATCTAGACTTGATGTCTAGCTCCACATGGGTCATTTTTTTTTTCTTCACTTTTTGCAAGATGAAACTCCTTGGTTCTTGCCAGACTGATCTCTCTATAATATATTCTGATATGATTGCTCCTTTTGGCACAAAGATAGGTACTGAAATGTGTATTATGTGGATTTTCTCCTGCCCTTTTCATCTCAGTTTATCCGTCCATGCTGAATAATTGTTGCTATGTTTTTATCTCTGAAGAAATGCAGCCTTTTTTCTGCTTCACTCTGACAAGGCTCTGGCACACACCTGTCATAGCATTGCTCACTAAATTTTAATCTTGTGACTGGAGACCATGTCTGACCTAGTTTATTTGAACTGTGGGGCATCTAATAATATACATGTGTATACAGAGGCAGCCTTAGTACTTTTGATAAAGTGCACTTTGTAAGCAGATGCTGATACAAATTCTGATTTCATTACTTACTATTTATATGGTCTTTGGACAAGTCACCTTCTGCAAGTCATAAAGGAGTGTTTATTAAAAAATGGAAATAATTGTACCTACTTTACTGGATTAATATGTAAGGATTAGCTAAACTATAATACATGTATAATTCTTAGTACATAGTTGAATATTTAATAAATTCTAATTGTCCTTTAATTCTGTAAATTTTGGTTATTGAAATCTTATTCAAGACCTGCTGAATCTTTTTTTATCTCAGAATTGAAGTCTAAGGTTTTTCTTGATTTCCTTTCAGTTTTCTTATTTAAGCTCCTTTCACATGATCTTTTGGTTGGATCAGGGGTGTGTGTCCTAATGTAGACGGATTGTTCGTCATTCCCACATTTCATTGGCTGAGGAAGTTTATTTTATTTTTAAAGCAAATTTACTTTATTTTACTTATTTGTTTCTTATTTATTTATTTTTTTTTGGCTGCGTTGGGTCTTTGTTGCTGCGCACAGGTTTCCTCTAGTTGCCGCTAGTGGGGGCTACTCTTCATTGCAGTGCTTGGGCTTCTCATTGCGGTGGCTTCTCTTGTTGCGAAGCACAAGCTCTAGGTGCTCGGGCTTCAGTAGTTGTGCCTTGAGGGCTTTAGAGCGCAGGCTCAGTAGTTGTGGCACACGGACTTAGCTGCTCCGTGGCATGTGGGATCTTCCTGGCCCAGGGCTCGAACCTACATCCCCTGCATTGGCAGGCAGATTCTTAACCACTGTGCCACCAGGGAAGTCCCTATATTTTTTTTTAAAGAAACCTTTTATCTCATTTTTTTCCAGATTTTTTCCCTTGTCAGCTCATAACAAAAATATTCTTTTCTTGCTCCTAAATGAAGATAATTAAGTAAGGAAAGTGAATCCCATGTACCATAAGGAATAATTTAGGATAGTATGACTTGTTTTCCCAAAAATGATTTGGGGAGACTTTAAAACAAGCAGATTGGGATGAAGCCAAAAGGTGAAAAATGGGTTAAAAATGCATATTCATGCTAGCAGATCCTGTACATTTGCTTTCAGAGAGGTTGACAATTGTCAAAGAGTTGAATAAAATGAGAAAATTCACAGTAACCTTAAGATGTATGCAGAGGGCTTCCCTGGTGGCACAGTGGTTAAGAATCCGCCTGCTAATGCAGGGAACATGGGTTCAAGCCTTGGTCCAGGAAGATCCCACATGCCGTGAAGCAGCTAAGCCCATGCACCACAACTACTGAGCCTGTGCTCTAGATCCCATGAGCCACAACTACTGATCCCATGTGCCACAACTACTGAGGCCTGCACACCTACAGCCCATGCTCTGCAACAAGAGAAGCCACCGCAGTGAGAAGCCTGTGCACCACAACAGAGTAGCCCCCATTCGCCGCAACTAGAGAAAGCTCGCGTGCAGCAATGAAGACCCAACCACAGAAAATAAATTGAATGAATATTTTTTTAAAAGAAGTATTTCCTGATCATGAGATGTCCCACAATGCAAATCAGTAACATGATACTAAAAGTCCAGTAAGAAATCTTTTTGATGGTCTGAGCTGATCCAATGATAAAATTTTTTAAATTTTCTCAGAGTGACCTAGAACTACCTATATCATAATCACATCAGTTATTTGTTAGATTCCAAGGTCCTAAACCTGAATTTTTGGGTTGCCAGGAATCTGCTTTTTGACAAACTCAAGTGACTTACTCATAATAATTGAGAACCACTGCCCTAAATCTCGTCAGCACCAGTGCCTTTAAGAAACACTTCTCCTTGGAACAGTGATTTTACTCTGAAAGGATGAAGTATTTTTGGCTTTACCATCCACATATAGTCTGTTACTTTAAAAACACACAAACAAAAAAACGCTTTAAAAAAGTAAAACCATTCTTAGCTCATAGGTTATACAGAACACGCTGATCCTTACTCAAGAGGAATGGGTGGAATACCTTAGGCAATGATCCATAAATTTTACTTCTCTAAACTGAGGCTTTGTTAGCAGTAGAGTTTGAGGTTATTTGCTGTGATAGGAAAACAGATGTATTGAAATTCTTTGCAGTGAACCGAGAATGGTGCTTTGGTAGTTATGGAAGGTGGAAGAGTTGATATTCTCAATAAAATTAGCCTACTAGAAATACCAGAACAGAATATTCTTTTGAAAAAAAAAGTATTAAGACACTGAATCCTTCAAAGTTCTTCAGACTTGAAAGTTCAGTAAGTAAGGACTTTAGTACTACAAACAGACGGCCTTAGTGGGTTCTTTAATTTTTTAGTGATGTACACAGGAAGAATCCTTTAAAGGTGAGGACTTTGTGAAGCATGCTTATAAGGGTCACATGAGTAGTCAGCTGTTCCATGATGTCTAAAATGTACATGGTATAAATTTGAGAAACAGCATGGAATAAGCAATTGAAATCTATGTTACTGAATGTTGTGTGAAGTCAAGAGAGGTGGATGGTTTTGGATAATCTCGCCCACTTACTTATTGATTATTGCAATTTTAAAGTTTAGTTAGAGCTGGAGACTGTGCATCAGGATTTCTTTTTTAATCAGTATAATGAGATATAATTGGCAAATCACATTGTATTAGTTTAAAGTGTATAACAATGATTTGATGTGTATATATATTGCAAGATTTTTACAAGTTAACATCCATCACCTCATAGTTATAATTTTTTTCTTGTAATAAGAACTTTTAACATCTACTCTCTATCAGTAAATTTCAAATAAAGAATACCATACTGTTAAGTGTAGTCACCTTGTTGTACATTACATCCCCAGAACTTATTCATCTTTTAACTGGAAGTTTATACCTTTTGAACACTTTCACCCATTTCCTCCCATCCCCCAACCCCCTGCCTCTGGCAACCACAAATCTGATCTCTTCCTATGAGTTGTTCATTTGTTTTTAAGATTTCACATATAAGTGAGATCATACAGTATTTGTCTTTCTTTGATGTATCTTAGCATACTGTCCCCAGGTTGCCACCATGTTGTTGGAAATGGAAAGATTTCCTCTTTTTATGGCTGAATGTTTTTCTACCTCATTTTCTTTATCCAGTTATTTCTTCAGTGGACACTTAAGTTGTTTCCATGTCTTGGCTATTGTAAATAATACTGCAGTGGGCATGGGGATGCAGATAATTCCTTGAGAGAGTCACTTTGTTTCCTTCAGATATATACCCAGAAGTGGAATTGCTGGATCATATGGCAGTTCTATTTTTAATTTTTTTAGGAGCCTCTCTAGTCCATAGTGGCTGCACCAATTTACATTCCCACCAACATGCACAGAGCTTCCCTCCACATCCTCACCAGCATTTACTCCCTTCTTTTTGAGGATAGCCATTTTAACAATTGTGAAATGACAGCTCACTGTAGTTTTGATTTGCATTTTCCTGGTGATCAGTGATATTTTACACCTTTTCACATATCTGTTATCCTCTTGTATGCCTTTGGAAGAATGTCTAATCAGTCCCTCTGGTCATTTTTTTATGTTGGATTGTTTTTGCTATTGAGTTGTACTTATATTTTTTCAATATTAACCCCTTGTCGGACATTTGATTTGCAAATATTCTTTTCAGTATGTTGCCTTTTCATTTTGTTGATGGTTTCCTTCACTTGTGCAGAAGCTTCAGTTGGATGTTGCTTTTGGTGTCAAATCCGAAAAATTATTGCCAAGACCAATGACAAGAAGCTTACTGCCTATGGTTTTTTCTAGGAGTTTTATGTTTTCAACTCTCGAAGCCTTTAATCCATTTTGAGTTAATTTTTGTGTATGGTATATGTGTATAGTTTAAAGGTAGGGGTTCAATTTCAGTCTTTTTGCATGTGGCTGTCTAGTTTTCCCAACACCATTTATTGAAGAGACTGTCCTTTTCCCATTGTCTGTTCTTGGCTCCTTCATTGTAAATTAATTGACTATATATGTGCGGGTTTATTTCTAGGTGCTCTGTTCTGTTCCATTGGTTTATGTGTCTGTTGTAAAGCCATCACCATACTGTTGTTTACTATAACTTTGTGACATAGTTTGAAATCAGGAAGTATGCTGAAATCAGGAAGTCTGCCTCCAGCTTCTTTTTTTTCACATCATATTTCCTTGAGATCTGAATGGCACACCTGTGGCAGCCACATTCCACCTCTAATATATGCTGCGCAGATCTCTTCCCATATACGTTTGGGGAGCAGCTCCTCCACAGTTCCATGAGCCTCTGACATAAATTGCTGCATTGCATCATTTTCCACCAATGGTACCTAGAATACCATAAGGTCCACCAGATTTTATGACCCAACTTGCTGGGCTACTTGCATCACCTCCTGAGTCCTTCAGAGCCCTTTCATACTCCAGGCCCTGCTCAAATTTAGTTGCAGTTGCCTTTCATACCATCCAGTATGTAGGCTGGGACAGTGTTCATAGGCAAAATGTGTTGCCTCCATAATCTCGAGAGATACGCCAGGCATGGTGCTTGTTTCCATGTAGCAGGTGATGTAAACATAACAAGCTGTGTTTTACTTTGTAGGGTATGCTCCAGATGCCTCTTAGTACAGGTCACCTGAAAACTTTATAAGAATGGCAGATCCCCAAATCTTTGTAGAGTTTATTTCCCACCCTCTGGAACATGTATCTCAGCAAGGCCTCTGATATGCTAAGCTTCCTTTTGCTCATTTGTCCAATAAGCATGATGTCATTGATGTAATGCATTTGTGTGAAGTTCTATGGAATGTCCAGATGGCCTATAATTTAGATTATATCATATCCTTGGAACAGAACTAAATGAGTATTGTCCATTCCATGTGGATGAGGACTATTTCTAGTCTTTCCTGATGGAGATCAGTGGTTGTATATTATGTACCTGAGCCCTAGTACCCGTGCTGTATGCAGTCATTGGCTAGGAGTAAACCAGGAAGAGAGTGGTCTTGGTGCAGAATACTGAGGTAGATCCAACAGAGTGGTTGCTGGAGGCTGGCAGGCCAACTACATTTTTCACAGCGAGTTATAGGAGAGGTCTGATTGGTAAACTTGTGTGACTGCCATAGTGCTCTTGGTAGATTTTAGTTCTCAAGGGGGGAATAAACTGAAAAGAAAAATCCACCAACCTCTCCCCCACTCCTGACCTTCTTCCCTAGAGGGAATCACTGTTAATATTTTCTTGCATATCCTCCCAGAATTTCTGAATTTATTTATAAAGATGTGTCTTTTCTTAGCCCAGTAGGATTATGATATAACAGTGTTCCATAACTTTACAATATATGATATTGAATATCTTGCCATACAAGTATATATACTACCTCAATTTTTTTAAACAGCTACATAAAGTTCTATTTGCTTCTACCATAATTTAATTCCTTGGCTTAGTTACCTGAAGTAATCCAGTATTCTTCCAGTAGACTTTCCTTCTTTGTTTAAATTTATTTTTGTTACACGCAACCAAAGAATTCTAATACAGGAAAGGAGACAGAACAAGAAAATAAATTGACAGATTTTTCTTAGGATAACCAATTGAAAATAATTTGAACACAAATTGTTGCTAGAAGACCTAATCTTTTGGGGAGGGGAGCGGAATATGTATACTAATGCTAAAAAATAAATAGTACCTGGAAACTAGAAACTATAGAGAAGCTTTCCATGGTTATATTCAAAGCGAATCCCACAATTTGATCATGAGATTAATTACCAAAGGATGGGAAAAAAAGACAGTTGATTTTTAAAAAGTAATGGCTTGGGCTTCCCTGGTGGCGCAGTGGTTAAGAATCTGTCTGCCAAGGCAGAGGACATGGGTTCAAGCCCTGGTCTGGGAAGATCCCACATGCCAAGGAGCAACTAAGCCTGTGTGCCACAACTACTGAGCCTGTGCTCTAGAGCCCTCGAGCCACAACTATTGAGCCTGCGTGTCACAACTACTGAGCACATGTGTCTAGAGCCTATACTCCACAAAAAGAGAAACCACTGCACTGAGAAACCTGGGCACCATTTGCTGCCCGTGCACAGCAACGAAGAAATAAATAAAATAAAAATTAAATTAAAAATAAAATAATAATGACTTGATTCCACAAACCAGGCAGAATCTTGGATTGGCCTAAGTGACACTAGAGCTGATGGAGGACAGCTGGCCCACGATAGGGATGTGGTAGAATTAAAGAATTGACAAATCTAATTAACGTCCAGGGACTATAAGGTGCCAACAAGAATAGTGAAGTCATTTATACCAGTTCAATAAAATCAATTGAGTATTTAAACACACGGGGAATATTTTCAAAATCCATATTTGGTGTAATTAGTGTATCAGATCATAATAAAAGAAAAAGTTGCCAACCACCTCAATATTTTGAATACAATTTTTATAATCTCTAATTTTATTTCAGTATATACTACATCTCCAGGAAAACCTGTTTGAGTGAAAACACATGCCAGCATTAGTCAGAAACGTTTAATATATATTTACTGGCACAGGTAATAAACATTTTATAAATTCAATTTATGTGTAAGCAGATGAATTAGCATAATTCCAGACACTTTTAGTAAGGCATCTCTGCCAAAGAGCCTGCAATATACTAGGCCTAGTCTACATTGGATCAGACCTGACTTTGGATAACATGATTACATTATGCTCAGAGTAGATCTATACATATTTCCCAGTTAAAGGAATTTGCAATGAAGTAAACTAATAAGACCAGTCAAGCCTATGATTTGTCCAATAGTCTCTAATAACCCTAGCCTAGTCATTTGACAAGTATTGTCAAAGTCAAGTTAGATCTGAGTCTAAATTTCAGCATTGCCACATGCTAGTTCTGTAATTGTGGGGAAGTTAACTTCTCTTTGCACCAATTTTTCTTTCTGCAAAGATGATCAATGAGAAGTCTTTCTTTGATTTAAATAACATTTGGAACATAATTGATATTAAATAAATGGCTCATCTAGAATGTCTCTCCTTTGCATTGAGGACAGTAAAAACTATAAGTGATAATCTTTCACTAGCCTATAATTCAGCTGGGAGATGGGGAGAAGAAAAAAAAAACTTGTGAACAATTTTAAAAGTTTTGCATAATAGCAACAGTAAAAAGGTAACCCATGGAATGGGAAAAAATATTTTCAAGCCTGTATCTGATAAGGGATTAATATCTAGAATTAAGAATTTCTAAAATGCAACAGCAGAAAAAAAATCATTCAGAAATGGGCAAAGGACTTGAATAGACATTTCTCCAGTGAACATGTACAAATGGCCAATAAGCACATGGAAAGATGCTAACATCACTAACCATTAGGGAAGTGCAAAACAAAACTACAATGAGATGTCCCCTCAGATCCATTAAGATGGCTAATAAGTTTTGGCAAGCTAGATCAGCCCCTCCTAGTACATAATAGGATGTTTCCCACAAGAATAAAGGGGAAGGGGGAGTACTTCCCTGGTGGCTCAGTGGTTAAGAATCTGCCTGCCAATGCAGGGGACACAGGTTTGATTCCTGGTCCAGGAAGATCCCACATGCCACAGAGCAACTAAGCCCATACACCACAGCTACTGAGCCCATGAGCCACAACTACTGAAGCCCTCACACTTCTAGCCTGTGCTCTGCAACAAGAGAAGCCACCACAATGAGAAGTCTGCACAGCACAATGAAGAGTAGCCCCCATTTGCCACAACTAGGGAAAGCCTGCGTGCAGCAACGAAAACCCAACACAGCCAAAAATAAATAAGTAAATGAATAAATAATAAAGAAATAAAAGCTGAAGAAATCAAAAAAGGAAGGGGGTGGGGGGGGGCAGTTTTCTTCCCTAAAAAGATAGAAGAGACAATGAATGGAATGAAAATAGGGAATGTTAATATAGACTATTGTTTTACTGGTGACATAGTATTTGAAAGATTAAGACAGATTTAGAGGATTTAAGTGAGCTTCCAATGGTTACACAGTAGCAAAGCCAAAATATTAAAAAAGTACTCTTAGGTTAACTCTTAGTCACTGTTCTCAGAGTGGGGATTTCAAGCACTTTGGTCTGTTTTATGATGATCTGGTAAAGGGAAACTAATGGGAATAGCTCTGGATATTCAGGAAGTGGAAAGGATGATAGATCTTCTATTAGACCCACAAGATTCCCATCTTCTGGTATACATGCTCTATTTCACTTTCTTTAAATGGGAGCTTTTGAGTATGGTGGAATATTTTGTGATTAGGTTATATGACAAAGGTACGAGCATTTTGCAACTATAAGACCTCTAATCAGTTGGCTTTTAATTAATCAAATGGTAGATTGTCCTTGTGTGCTCAACCTAATTGGGTAGGCTTGTTAAAAGAAGCTCTAGAGGACAGTGAGGAGAAATTGGATTTGAAGCAGCAGAGATGCTCCTGTTGGCCTTGAAATAAACTGCCATATGGAGGGGAGAAGAGAGGGAGAGGAACAGTGAGTGTCCTCTGAGAGTCAACACCTTCAGTTCTACAATCACAAGGAACTGACTTCTACCAAGAATTTGCAAGCGGAGCCTGAGACTCAGATGAGATTGCAGACTGCTGACACCCTGAGCAGACCTGCGTCCAGACTCCCTACCCATGAAAACTGTGAGATAAGAGATGTGAGTTGTTTTAAATCCCTAAACTTGTGGTAGTGAGTTATACAGCAATAGAAACCTAATACAAGTACTTTTACAGTAAAAATATGTGTATAAAATAAACATATACTTACTATTAAATATTTTATGTAAATATTTACATGTATTATATCTTAATACAAATAATGTTTTAATATAATGTATAAATATATTTTATTCTATATAAATATTTATAGTATATAGGCTCTGTAGCAGATTTGTGCTGCCTTGTCTGGTGGGATAACATGTACTTGGCATGCCTTATAGCTTCACAGGCATACGTGTCTAGTATATTGAATGATTTAGGGCAGTAGCATTGTGTAATGGAAAGAGCAGTGGATTGAGAGACAGGAAATAGTATTCTGTGCTGCCTCAGCCACTAATTGAGTAACCCTAGATAAATCACCTCCTTTTGAGAAGCTTCAGTTTCCTCATCTGGAAAAGGAAAGAATGAGACTGGGTTAATTCTGATGTCCCTTCTAGCTCTAACCTATATTAAATGTGTCAGTTACATTGTACATAGGATGTGGTTAAGCCTGGAAGGGAGGATAAGCTTTCCAAAGTGGTGACACAAAGACCAGATCCGAGAAGAAAAGCAGCAGAAACAAATTTATGAGAAAGATGAGGCATGAGGACAGGGAGATTTATAGGGAAAGGATGGAGAGAGACAATCTATATGAGCCAAGTGTGAAAATAAAGGAAGAAGTGAGTTTCTCCATGCAGCTGGGATGTGAGTTGTGAGAAACTGAATGTGCCAATTTATGGCCACTCAAAGGATGACAGGCAGTAAATATTGTGTACCTTTTATAATTCTCTGGCCTAAATGAGAATACCAAGATAATTACTATCCTGGAAAGCAAAAAATATGTTTTAGAGCTTCTATGGGTACTACATGCTGCTCTGTCTTGGGCAGGCAGAGACCTCAGCCCACAGACTGCTGCCAGCTTCAAATGAGGTGGTCCACAGCGTAGAACTCCACCCTTTTCAAGGCCAGGGGAATTGGTATTAGCAGCTATCTCAGAATAAAAGAAAGGAGGGGGGCTTCCCTGGTGGTGCAGTGGTTAAGAATCTGACTACCAATGCAGGGGACATGAGTTCGAGCCCTGGTCTGGGAAGATCCCACATGCCACAGAGCTACTAACCCTGTGCACCGCAACTAGTGAGCCCACGTGCCACAACTACTGAAGCCCAAGCACCTAGAGCCTGTGCTCTGCAGCAAAAGGAGCCACTGCAATGAGAAGCCTGAGCACGGCAACAGAGTAGCCCCTGCCTGCTGCAACTAGAGAAAGCCTGCGAACAGCAACAAAGACCCAATGAAGCCAAAAATAAAATAAATAAATAAATAAATTTTAAAAAAAGAAAAAAGAAAGGAGGAACTGCCAAGCAGTCTTCCTAGTAAGGTATATTTGAAAGAAAAATGAGATCTGACGTTATGAAAGAGGGTTGAGTCTAGGACATATGTTTTTCTTCTTTTTAAAAATTTAATTTATTTGACTGAGTCAGGTCTTAGTTGCAGCATGTGGGATCTTTTGTTGCAGCTCAAGGGCTTCTCTCTAGTTGTGGTGCACTCGAGCGTGTGGGCTTAGCTGCCCAAGAGCATGTGGGATCTTAGTTCCCAGACCAGGGATTGAACCCGAGTCCCCTGCATTGGAAGGTGGATTCTTAACCACTGAATCACCAGGGAGGTCCCCTCAACTTAAATAAAGAGAGCTGTGAGCCTTTCTACTTCAAAGACAGAATATAAGATGTGGTTGAATGCACACACAAGGAATGAGAGGAGCCTCTGGGCTTTATCCATGCTTCTCCTGCTTTTACCTATACTGCATAACTAATATCTTCAGGATATTGAAGGGAGAAGTTTCTAAGTTAATAATTTTGTAGGTAGATACTTTTAGAAAAAAGTTTTGCTGTACTTTTTTTTTTTTTCATTTAACAATGGTGGGGGCTTCCTAGGTGGCACAGTTGTTGAGAATCCACCTGCCAATGCAGGGGACATGGGTTAGATCCCTTCAGGAAGATCCCACATGCCGCCGAGCAACTAAGCCTGTGTGCCACAACTATTGAGCCTGAGCTTTAGAGCCCATGAGCCACAACTATTGAGCCCATGTGCTGCAGCTACTGAAGCCCACACACCTAGAGCCTGTGCTCCACAACAAGAGAAGCCAAGGCAATGAGGAGCCTGCGCACCACAACAAAGAGTAGCCCCCACTCACTGCAACTAAAAAGAAAGCCCGCGCACAGCAAAAAAGACCCAACACAGCCAATGAAATAAATAAATAAATAAATACATTTATTTAAAAAAAAAAAAGGAATGGTGGTATTGGACTTCCTATGTGGTGCAGTGGTTAGGAATCCGCAGGGGACACGGGTTCAATCCCTGCTCTAGGAAGATCCCACATGCCATGGAGCAACTAAGCCTGTGTGCTACAACTATTAAGCCTATGTGCCACAACTGCTGAAGCCTGTGTGCCTAGAGCCCATGATCCACAACAAGAGAAGCCACCACAATGAGGAGCCCACATACCACAATGAAGAGTAGCCCCTTCTCATGGCAACTGGAGAAAGCCTGTGTGCAACAATGAAGACCCAATGCAGACAATAAATAAATAAATAAATAAATAAATTAAGTAAGTAAGTAAATGAATAAATTTATAAAAAAACAAAACAAACAAACAAACAGAATGGTGGTATTGAGGAAGTTCCCTGGCAGTCCAGTGGTTAGGACTTGGTGCTTTCACTGGTGAGGGCCTGGGTTCAATCCTTGTTCAGGGAACTAATATCCCAGAAGCCACATGATGCAGCCAAAAAAATTTAAAAATAAAATTAAAAAAATGAATAGTGGTTTTGAAACAATTCTGGAGATGGACTGTGGTGATGGTTGCACAGCAGTGTGAATGCATTTAATGCCACTGAACTGTACCCTTTAAAATGGTTAGGAGGGTAAGTTTTACATTATGTATAATTTACCACAATTTTTTAAAACTTGAAAAGTTTGTAATACAGTTCTACCATTAGTTTCTAAGTCCCATTTCACCTCTTCATCAGCCTTAAAAATCTTGATAAATCCTTTTTTAAAGAAGAATGATGGTCTTATACAGTGTCTTCAAATAATTCTAGTAGGAATAATATTTTCCAAGTACACATCCAACCTCCTCCTAAAGTTCCACTATTAGATATTTTTGCCCTTTGAAGTCATGTTTTTGAGGCATTTCAGGCTGAGCTTAATATCAGGTCTTGTTTCCCACAGTTTGCGTCACTGTATCCCCATCTCAGCCCAATCTCTAGGTTAAATTCTGGTCTTTGGTAAAATACATTAAGTATCTCTCATCCAACAATAATATTTGACATCAAATGATCTTTGTTACTGGCAAAACGCTGATATTATACTCCATTTTTGATAATTGGATTTCTGTTTTGTCTCCTGCAGCTGACTGCCTATTTTGTAACCTTCCTAATAACCTAAATGCTCTATGATGGGGCTCGGAATTTCATCCAACAAATATTTAAGGGATCTACTATGTGTCACACACTATTTTAGATGTTTGGGTTAAGTCAGCAGAAAAAAAAAAAAAGAGATCCTTACCATCATTTGCTTTATAGTACAGTAGGGGAAACAGATAGTAAATAGTAAATGTTATTAAGCTGGAAGTGTGCCTGGAATGTTTGAGGAACAGCAATGAGGTCAGTATGGATGGAGCCCAGAGAGCAATAGTAGAAGAAAGGTAATTAAGGGCCAGACTAAATGGGCCTTAAGCTAACTGTACAGACATTGTTTCATTCTGAGAGAAATTGAGAAGCATTGGACAGTTCTGAGCAGAGAAGTAATACAATCTAACTTAAAAGATCATTTTAGCTATGTTGTTGATAATAGACTCTGGACAGGTGGAAACAGGAAGACTACTGCAGTCATGCTGGCAAGAGGACTTCCCAAGCACTGGACATCAGTTAGCCCATGGCAATGATCCCGTATAGATGGAAAACAACTCAGGTGAGCCCTGTGATTGCTCCAGCAATCACACTACCTGGGGAGTTTCCAAGCCACAGTATGGGGGAAGGCAATCTATTGTTTGTTTTCTTGTTTTTACATCTTTAAAACAGTGTTGTGTTCATTTCTGTTGTACAACCAAGTGAATCAGCTATATGTATACATATGTTCCCTCCCTCTTGACCCTCCCTCCAGCGTCACCATCCCACCCCTCTAGGTCATCACAAAGCACAGACCTGGGGCTTCCTAGGTGGCGCAGTGGTTAAGAATCCGCCTGCCAATGCGGGGGACATGGGTTCGATCCCTGCTCCAGGAAGATCCCACATGCAGCAGAGCAACTAAGTCTGTGTGCCACAACTATTGAGCCCATGTGCCACAACTACTGAAGCCCATGCGCCTAGAGCCCGTGCTCTGCAACAAAAGAAGCCACGGCAATGAGGAGCCCATGCACCACAACAAAGAGTAGCCCCCATTTGCCACAACTAGAGAAAGCCCACATGTAGCAACAAAGACCCAACACAGCCAATAAATAAATAAATAAATAAATAAATTTATTTTTTAAAAAAAGCACAGATCTAATTTCCCTGTGCTGTACAGCAGCTTCCCACTAGCTGTGTAGTTTATACATATATATCCACCAGACCACCAGGGAAGTCCCATGGAAGGCAATCTAAAAGGAGCTTAGTGGTCTCACAGCGTTGAAGCAATGGAGTTGAGAGTTAGAGGGCCAACCTACTGGAATTCTCAGAGCAGAGTACCAGAGAGGAAAGATATGCACAGGGAGAGAAAACAGGGATTTCCAGAGTGTCTTGCTGAGTTTTTGGAGGAGTCTCACCAGCACATGTATTTGAAGAAACTACCCAAAGGCAGCAAAAGGACCACCTGAAATTATTAGTAGGAACAGTCTCTGGGGCTCACAAAAGGACTGGAATTGTTTGTATTCCTACCAGCCAGAGTGGAAAACCCAAATATATCATGGGACAAAAAGGAGAGAACTCAGAAGGGTATTGCATCAGGAGTGGGAAAAAATTGCCATAGACTAAAAGCCGTTTCAGGGACTTCCCTGATGGTCCAATGGATGACTCCATGCTCCCAACGCAGGGGGTCTGGGTTTAATCCCTGGTTGGAGAACTAGATCCTGCACACATGCTGCAACTAGGAAGTCCACATGCTGCAACTAAAAGATCCTGTGTGCCACAACAAAGATCCGGTGCAGCCAAATAAATAAATAAAAGCCATTCAATCACACTTAACAAAGCTTAAAAGCAAGCCTTCCCAACAAGGACCTACTGTATAGCAAAGAGAACTTTACTCAGTATTCTGTGATAACCTATATGAGAAAAGAATCTAAAAAAGAATGAATATATGTATATGTATAACTGAATCACTTTACTGTACACCTGAAACTAACACAACATTGTAAATCAACTATACTCAAATAAAATTAAAATATTTAAACAAAGAAAAGCAAGCCTTGATCACAGCTGGGGCAAACAATAGATTAACCAAAAGCTTAAAAGAGAAAAGCTTAAGAATGAATTGACCACAGGGGCTTTGAACACTTCAGCATATTCCTGGAATCTAAGAGGGCATGTGCATGAGTCAGGGTGTGCACATGCTCAGGGAACACCCTAAGGGAAAAAAAAAAAGACAAGAAAAGGGGAATTCCTTGGTAGTCCGGTGGTTAGGACTTGGCACTTTCACTGCTGTGGTCCCGGGTTCAGTCCCTGGTCAGGGAACTAAGATTCTACAAGCCATGCAGCATGGCCAAAAAAAAAAAAAAAAAAAAAAATAGAGAAGAAAAGGAAGGGCCTAAGAAAGCCCTAAGCTCTCACCTCTAACTAACCTCAAAATGCTACACAAGCAGGAAGTGAAGGCTAGGGTAGAGTTGGAAACTGCCTGGCTAAATGTGAAGGTGTACTTCAATATAAACACAGAGCTCCTTAGCAAGATTGAGAGATTTATTGGTTTAAGGAAATTTACTGGTTTAAGGAAATCTCTCTCCAATTATTTGCTGACCACTAAGCTAATTGAATGAGGACTTGGGTGGCTGCACACTAAAAAGACTTTACACAATAACTACAGAAGAGTCATTAAACTGTCAGCAATTACAACAAGCAGCAACAACAACGAACTGGGAATATGAGAGAATCTGATTTCCAGAGTTGCTACATTATATTATTTGAAAGGCCTAGTTTCCAACAAAGTATTAGGATGCTTTAAATCAGCTAATGAAAATATGTTCAAAGAACTAAAAGAAAACTTTGTCTAGAGAACTAAAGTTTGAGAACAATATCTCATCAAATAGAGACTATCAATAAAGAGATAAAAATTATTAAAGGAGCCAAACAGGAACTCTGGAGTTGGAAAATATAATACCTGAAATGAAACAAGCACTAAAGGAATTTGAGTAGGAATAAGAATCAGCAAATTTGAAAATAGGTCGAGACTACACAGCAGAAAGGTAGGAGGGAGTGGAGCTTTGTAAGAGCAAAACTTTTGTAAATTATTGAAATGAAATTTATATTAACCCAAGTTAGATTGCTACCAATTAAAATGTTAATGGTAATCCACAGAGCAACCACTAAAGACAAAATTTAAACATATGTAGGGAATTCCCTGGTGCTCCAGTGGTTAGGACTCTGTGCTTTCACTGCCAAGGGTCTGGGTTCGATCCCTGGTTGGGGAACTAAGATATCACAACCTGCATGGAGTGGCCAAAAAATAAAATAAAATAAAAATATGTAGTAAAGAAACAAGGAAATTTAAGTGGTACACTAGATACTATAACAAAAAAGAATGCAGTATTGGAGGAACTGAACAAAAAGACATATAGTAAACAAATGGCAAAATGGCAGACATAAATTGTAACTTATCCTTTATTTTTTTTCTTTAAATGGAATCGTTCACTATGCACTTTTTTTTTTAACAAAGGGTTTTTTTTTAAAATATTTATTTATTTATTTATTTATTTATCTGCATTTGCTCTTCGTTGCTGCGCATCGGCTTCAGTAGTTGCAGCAGGTGGGCTCTGTAGTTGTGGCTCACAGGTTCTAGAGTGAAGGCTCAGTAGTTGTGGTGCATGGGCTTAGTTGCTCCACAGCATGTTGGATCTTCCTGGACCAGTGCTCGAACCCGTGTACCCTACATTGGCAGACAGATTCTTAACAACTGCACCACCAGGGAAGTCCCCTACCTTATCCTTTAATATATTAAATGTAAGTAGATTAAATTAGCAAAGGCTGAAATTGGCATATAGATATATAAAAGGAAAAACGTGGTCCAGTGATATGTTGTTGTTTTTGATTCAAAGATGCAAGTAGTTTTGAAGTAAAGAGACAGAAAAAGATATGCCATGAAACAGTAACCAAAGAGAGCTAGAGTAACTATACTAATATCAGACAATGCAGACTTTAAGACAAAAATTGTTATTAGAGACCAAAAAAAGGACATAATGACAAAAGGTCAGCCTATGAAGAAGAAATAACGATTATAAATGTATGCACCTAAGAACAGGTCCAAAAAACAAGCAAAAAATGGACAAAATTGAAGGAATAAATAGACAATTCAACAATAATAGCTGTCGAATTTAATACCCCGCTTTCAATAGTGGGTAGAACAACCACAAGGAAACTCAACAAGGAAATAGGCTTGAACAACACTACATCTAACAGACATCCATGGAATACTTCAACACCCAATAGTAGCAAAATACATTTTCTCTAGTGGGTATAAAACATTTTCCAGGATAGAACAGATACTTTTCAACTTCAGAATCTCTATTTAGGTCCTTTAAAAACTTTCTCTTTATTGATATTCTGTATTTGATGAGACATCATTCCCATACTTTCTTTAGTTCTTTAGACATGATATCTGTTAGCTCTTTGATCATATCTAAATTAATTGATGCAAAGGCTTTACCTAGTAAGTACAGCATCTGGGCTTCTTCAAGGACTATTTCTATTGATTGTTTTTTTCCCCTGCGTATAGGCGATAATTTCTTGTTTCTCATAATTTTTTTTTTATTGGAAACTAAACATCTCAAATAATAATATGTGGCAACTCTGGGAAGCTGATTTTCCTGCCTCCTCAGGGTTTGTCACTTTGCTACTTCTTAGACTTGTTATTTGTTTGTTCAGTGGCTTTTTCAAATAACTCCAAAGAATTTTTCAATGTCAAAGTTTTTCACCGTCTCTATGGATATCTCATGCCTCAGCTTTTCTTGTTAAGCTTTGTGGTTAGTCTATTGTATGTGCCAATATCTCAGGCAGCTGTGATGTGGAAACATTCTGCAAAAGCTCGTCCCTCCCTTCCTCAAGGTGCTTAGTACCGGGCAAGGCTGTGGGAAGTTGAATAAAAACACTTTCCAGTGGTCTTCCAGGGAACCCATAGCAGATAGATCAAAAAATTACATTTCTTTGGGAATGAGATATTTTCTGCTCCCCTCAGTATTAGAAATGCAGGCTGCTTTTTTAAGGCTGCTATGGAACTGGATTAGGGGATGGAGCTAAGGTGGGTTAAAATGCCACAAAGCTCATTGCTGTTACCAGGGTTCAGCTCTTTTGCTTAGCTAAATGTTCCTTGGGTTGCTGAAAGCCTTGGGTTAATTTCAAATTCTAGAGCTGATTCTGACCATTTTTGCCAGGCTTTTTTGGTTGCTTTTATGGAGGGAGGGACAAATTTTGGAGGTACAAATTTTGGAGGCCCTTGCTGTATGATTTTTGTTGAAATCACCTTAATTAGGCTTTATGCCCTCATTTTTTTCCTTTCATTCATTCCTATTTATTAAATGCCTATCAACCAGATGCTGTTCTAAGTGGCCTGAGGATACAGCATGTTCTTCCCTGAGGCTCACATGTTATATAACCACCATAATAACATAGTGGTTGGTGGTATACTGTAATTTTATCTAGTGTCTTGTGAAGAATTTGTGTCCTGTTGGTTCTCTTAAGCAGTCAACAGAAGCATATCAAATGCTTACTTATGTGCCCAGCATTGCTGACTTTCTAGGAAAACTTTTGTTCCACTTGCACATCAATCCCTTACAGTCCACTTCTCCAGAAGGAAGGTTATAATTCACAGGAAGCACTTACATCTCTTCCACTACCTCTCCCTCCTCCACCACCAAAATAGTCCAATCAGATTCAAAAAGAGTGACTTAATATGGATGACAGTACTTCATAGTCAAAATAATATGGTTAGGACTGAGGAGGAAGGTCAGGACTTTCAAAAAGGAAGATTTTCTTTCCCTTCCTTTCTTCCTTCTCTCTCTCTTTCTTTCTCTTTCTCTTTCTTTCTTTCTTTCTTTCTTTCTTTCTTTCTTTCTTTCTTTCTTTCTTTCTTTCTTTCTTTCTTTCTTTCCTTTCTTTCTTTCTTTCTTTCTTTCTCTTTCTTTCTTTCTTTCTTTCTTTCTTTCTTTCTTTCTTTCTTTCTTTCTTTCTCTCTTTCTCTCTTTCCTTCTTTCCTTCTTTCTTTCTTTCTTTCTTTCTTTCTTTCTTTCTTTCTTTCTTTCTTTCTTTCTTTCTCTCTTTCTCTCTTTCTCTCTTTCTCTCTTTCCTTCTTTCCTTCTTTCTTTCTTTCTTTCTTTCTTTCCTTCCTTCTTTCTTTCTTTCTTTCTTTTTCTTTCTTTCTCTTTCTTTCTTTTCTTTTTTCTTTTTCTTTCTTTCTTTCTTTCTTTCTTTCCTTCCTGCCTTCCTGCCTTCCTGCCTTCCTTCCTTCCTTTAAATATTTATTTGCTTATTTGGTTTCATCAGGTCTTCATTGTGGCAGGCAGGCTCCTTTGTGCTGGCATGGGAACCCTCAGTTGCAGCATGAATGTGGAATCTAGTTCCCTGATCAGGGATCAAACCTAGGTCCCCTGCACTGGGAGCTTGGATTCTTATCCACTCTGCCACCAGGAAGTCCCTCTTTCTATTTTTTTTTTTTTTTGCGGGGGGTGGGGGACAGTGGTGGTAAAGGATTTTAAAGTTAAAAAGTAAGAGAGAGAAAAGCATAATGAAAACCTGTATGAAAGAGGTTCCCTGAAACTTCTCAGTTACATGCTGTACTCCTTTGAACTTTTCCTTACAACTCTAACCCAGCCCACAGGTTTCTCTTCTAATATCAGTAGCATGCTTTAGGTACTAAATAATATGCTGTTCAAGGCATTTCTTTAGTATTTTTATTTGTTATTAGACTTTTCATGTGTATCTTATGTTATGAAATATTTTCTTTAAAGTCAAAGAAAGGGTCTTCAGATATTTCCCCTATTATGTCTAACATGCTGATGGTATTTTATGTATATAAATCAAATATACACACACCCACACACAATTTATAATTGGCTCATGTGATTGTGGGGACATGTCCAAAATCTGCAGGGTCAGTTGGCAGTCTGGACCCTAGCTCTGAACACAGTCACACTCTGAGGTACTGATTGGGGTTAGGGCTTCAACATACAAATTGTGAAGGGACACAATTCATCCTGTAACAGTGATAAATAGATATTTGTAGGAAAAAACCCCTTTTCCTGAGTATTATCTGAGCATGTGATCTCTCTGCTTCTCTTTTGCCTCTTAATAGGAATTTTCAGTTTTCTTTCACTTCTTACTTTAGGAAACTAAATGTTGGTTCAGCTACTGTCAAAGCTTGGGTGAGGTTGGGTGGCAACAGCATTTGCCCTGATGCGTTCATATTTGTACTTTGACTCACTGCATAGTTCATGCGAATGGATTTGGAAAAGAAAGAGTTGAGCATATAATTAGTAGAGAAGGGTGGAGGAGATCCAGAGGCAAACAAGGAGTGGCCCCAGCTCCAGGTGGTTTTTCCCTTCCTTTTCCCCAATAATATGACTTGATTTGATTTGTCCCTGCTCTCCAGAGCTGGAAACTCAGGTCAGCAGGCCTACAGTGGGAAAGAAACACACCCCTCTTTGCTGGCTTCCTCTGGAATGTGGAGAGCAGAAAGCTGGCTTGCTGAGAATATCATAGTACCAACATGTCTCCTAGGAGACTACCAAGTAAAGGGAGCTAGTCACATTTTGGACAGCAAAGTATTCAAAGAAAATGTTAGCAGATGGGAGACCAAAAAATATGTGTGAAAAAATGGAAATAATCTGGAAATGAGAAAATAACATCCTGGAGCAGAAGGGTGTGGGACACAATATAAAATATATAGAAAAGGATCAGGAAAGCTGGGATAACATAAAGAACAAAAATTCCAAACACACCAGGACAGATTTCTTCCTTAGTAAACTGAGTACTTATTACCACTATTTGTTTTTTTGAGGATGAATTTTTATGAGTATCCCTGAATAACAATTATTTACATGTAGTTATGCCTAAGATAATAGAATACTATAATAAGCTATTAGGATAAGATAATAAGATAATATATAATTATATAATTGATATAATTCTTACTCCAGAAATACTTTTATTGTTTACAGTAAAGGTCCGTGGACAATAACCCTTTCAGATAATATATTATGACATCTATTTAGGCTAAAACCCTAAAGTCAGGATTCTAATACCCAAACAAAACCAAGTGAGCTAACTCTTTACAAAATACCCTTTAACACAGCTGCTTTATCTGTTTGTGCTGCATAATATGCCAACCACAGGGCTTTATACAGCCTAACTTTTGGAGACTATTAAATCCCAGACATCTTCCCCTACCAAATTTCAGGCATATTAGCAGGTTGATAACTATACTTAAATAGATTTTGAAATGGATCAGAAAAGAAAAAAATAATTTGTGGGTCAATTTGACTCACAGAGTGGTAAAGGAAAGTAAACAACTCCCAGTGGAAGAACAGTTAGTCTTCTACAAAGGAGGTGGTATTACTGGAACTGGGTGATTCTCCTTACTCAGAAAGCAGAGACAGAATGATGGACAAAATGGAGACAAAACTTGCCAATATCAAGCTTCAATCATGTTTCTATCACATGCTAGTGTTACTGGCAAACCATATTCATGGGGACTTCAGGGAGCATTTATGCCCTGGAGTTTCTTCAAATTCAACTGCAGTTTGATTCAAATTGAGAGCAGAAATGGAGAGGTTTCCTGATTTTAACTCAAAATAGCTATTAGGTCAGTACGGTAATTGATTGGAAAGTATTTGGGCTAGATTAATGTAAATATAATATTTAACTAGTGAAGCATCTTTGAAGTTTCTTTTTTTCCCCTTTTTGAGATTTAATTGACAAATAACATTGTGTATGGTGATGATTTGATAAATGTGTATATTGGTAAATGGTTACCACAATAAGGTGAGTTACCACATCCATCACCTCACATAATTATCATTTTGCATGTTTGTGGTGAGAATATTTAAGATCTGTTCTCTTCACAAATTTCAAATAGACAATACAGTATTGCTAACTATAATCATCATGTTATACATTACATCCCCAGAACTTATTCATCTTATAGCTGAAAATGTGTACCCTTGGACCAACATCTCCTCACTTCTCCCACTTGCCAGCTCCTGGTAACCACCATTTTACTCTGTGTCCATGAGTTTGCATTTTTTAGATTCCACACATAATTGAGATCACACAGTGTTTGTCTCTCTCCGTCTGACTTATTTCACTTAGCATAATGCCCTCAAGATGCATCCATGACACCTTAATGGCAGGATTTCCTTCTTTTTATGGTTGAATTGTATTCCATTGTGTGTGTGTACACACACACACCACATTGTCTACATCCATTCATCCATTGATGGGCACTTAGTATTTCCATGTCTTGGCTGTTGTGAATATTGCTGTTCTGAACATAGGGGTCCATATATGACTCAGTGATAGGGATTTTATTTCCTTTTGATGTATGTAATATATATAAATGGAATTGCTAGATCATATGGTGGCTCTACTTTTAATTTTTTGAGGCACCTCCATACTGTTTTCCATAGTGGCTGCACCAATTTACATTCCCATTAACAGTGTACAAGGGTTCCCATTTTTCCACATCATTGCCAACACTTGCTATGTCTTTTTGATAATAGCCTAATGGGTGTGAGATGATATCTCATTGTGGCTTTGATTTGCATTTCCCTGATGATTTGTTATGTTGAACACCTTTTCATGTACCTGTTGGTCATTTTTATGTCTGGAAAAATGCCTATTCAGGTTCTTTGCCCATTTTTTTTTTTAGCCACACTGCATGGCTTGGGGGATGTTAATTCCCTGACCAGGGATCAAACCCGTGCTCCCTGCAGTGGAAGCATGGAGTCCTAACCACTGGACTGCCAGGGAATTCCCTTCTTTGCCCATTTTTAAAATTGAGCTTTTTTGCTATTGAGTTGTGTAAGTTTCTTATATATTTTGGATATTCACTCCTTATCAGATATATGGTTTGCAGATATTTTCTCCCATTCCATAGGTTGCCTTTTTATTTTGTTGACTATTTCTTTTGCTGTGAAGAAACTATTTAATTTGATGTATTGTTTATTTTTTCTTTTGTTACTCGTGCTTTGGGTGTCATATCCAAAATTATTGCTAAAACCAAAGTCAAAGAGCTTTTCCCCTATGTTTTCTTATAGGAATTGTATGGCTTCAGATCTTACATTTAAGTCTTTAATTCATTTTAATTTTTGTGAGTATTGTAAGATAGTGTTCCAATTTCATCCTTTTGCATGTGAACATTCAGTTTTCCCAACACCATTTGAAAAGACTATATCTTTCCCCGGTAAGTATTCTTGGATCCTTTGCCAAATACTTGTTGACTGTATATGCATGGGTTTATGGGCTCTCAATTCAGTTTCATTGGTCTATATGTCTGTTTTTATGTCACTACTATACTGTTTTGATTACTATAGCTTTGTAATGTAGTTTAAAATCAGAAGGTGTGATCCCTCCAGCTTTATTCTTTTTTTCTCAAGATTGCTTTGGCTATTCCAGGTCTTCTGTGGTTTCATATGAATTTTAGGAGTGTTTGTTCTGTTTCTATAAAAGTGCCATTGGAATTTTGTAAGGATTGCATTGAGTCTATAGGTTGCTTTGGATAGTATGGGTATTTTGACAATATTAATACTTCTGATCCATGTACATGAGCTACCTTTCCATTTATTTGTGTCTTCAATTTCTTTCATTAATGTCATAGTTTTCAGTGTACAGATCTTTCACCTTCTTAGTTAAATTTATTGCTAAGTATTTTATTTATTGGTTTTGATGCTGTTGTAAATGGGATTGATTTCTTTTTTAGATAGTTTGTTGTTTGAAGTTTGTCAAATCAAGACTGGCCCTATCAGCAGTTAAAAAGCTACCTGATGCTACCCTTCATGGTCACCTCAGGGAGGGGCAGATAGAAAAGAGAAAGATTGGTTTAGGATAGAAGCATATATTTAAAGAGAAGTAGGGCTTCCCTGGTAGTACAGTGGTTAAGAATCCCTGCCAATGCAGGGGACACAGATTTGATCCCTGGTCCAGGAAGATCCCATATGCCACAAAGCAACTAAGCCCATGTGCCACAATACTGAACCTGTACTCTAGAGCCTCCAAGCCACAGCTAATGAGCCCATGTTCTGCAACTACTGAAACTCGCATGCCAAGAGCTGGTGCTCTGCAACAAGAGAAGCCACCACAATGAGAAGCCTGCCCACTGCAACAAAGAGTAGCCCCAACTCACCACAACTACAGAAAGCCCTTGTGCAACAATGAAGACCCAATGCAGCTAATAAATAAAAATTAAATAAATTTAAAAAAATAAAGAGAAGTACTTATTAACAATAGAAATAAGATGAAATATAGTTCAGGATATCTCAAAATTCTGATCTCATGTTTCTCTAAATTGGTATTCATTTTCATGTAAACTTTCTGTAGACTATGATTGTATTTGTAATAAAACTGATTATTTACTTAAGAATTTGTTTTATGTAGAATAAAATGTAAATTGGATGTACTGGTTTTCCCTTCTGTCTGCATCAATCAGAGCCTCCAAGAGTCAACCACAATGTGTTCCATACCTAACAAAGAGCTTTGGCATGTACACGTATGTGTATATCTATTATGTATATTTGTTGTAGGAATGAGGGAAACATGGCTGGATTATTTTACACTGTAGAAAGGAGTTCCCTAGTGCCCTCCTAACAAGCCTCTGATGGGATATTTATGAAAGATCCAATCATGATCTCACCAATACCTACCAGTATTGACTGATTGACTGAAAGACTCCTAGGTGCCAGGTACTATAATAAATGTGAGAGATACAATAATTAGCAAAACAAAGTCCCTGCCCTCACAGCTTATATAGTTTGTGCACACTGGAGAGGTTTACAAATGAATTTAGATGTGAATCTTACATTCTGGGCCTTTGAATGCTAACTACTCCAGTGTGCAAGTTTAACTTAATGTTCACTATTTTACTTATATATCATTGCTTGTATGCATATATTTTAAAGAAAATTGTAAGCAATAAAACACAGAGGCAGTCCCTCATGTTTTCTGAGCAACTCTCCTTTCCTATCAAGGGAGAGTTCATCTGGATTCATTTCATATAGAGCTCATCAATGTTGGCATCTTATTTCTTCTATCCCATATGGTTACCATTTTCATTTTACTCCAGGTAGCAGAGTACCAAACTAGAGAACGCCTGGGAGGACCAGACTACAAGAGACAGAGGATGAAGAGAGAAGGAAGACAGTTTCATGGCCTCTTCCTTTCTTTTTTTATTTTTTTTTTAATTAAAAGAAATTTTAGACTAAAAAAATTTTATTTTTTAAATTTTTATTGAAGTATAGCTGATTTACAATGCTGAGGTAATTTCTGCTGTACAGCAAAGTGATATATATATGTGTATATATATATATACACACACATACTTTTTTTAAAAAAAAATCTTTTCCATTATGATTTATCATAGGATATTGACTATAGTTCCCTGTGCTATACAGTAAGACCTTGTAAATATAATAGTTGCACCCGCTAATCCCAACCTCCCACTCTATTCCTCCCCCAACCTCCTCCCCCTTGGCAACCACAAGTCTCATGGCCTCTTTCTACTGGACTTTGGTGGGAGAAATGCAGAACAGGAGTTGACATTCTGTGCTTGTATTATCAGAACTTTGCTCTAAACTCCAGACTGACTCTAAACTCCAAACTTTCTGACTAATTACTCTTAGATCCAACATTACAGCACAGTTCTCAAAGTGTTGTCCCTGGACCAGCAGCATCAGCATCACCTGAGAACTTGTTTGAAATGCAAATTCTCAAGTCCCACCATAGACCAATGAATCAAAAACTAGTGGACTGGGGCCCAGCAAGATGTATTTCAACAAACATTTCATTGTGTCTCTGTTATTAATAAATCAATTAAGACAGAAGATGGGTTCTTCTCCCTATAGTATATGAAGTATGTGAAGTTATCTATAAAAGGAATAATTAGTTAATGATGCCATAAATCATAAATTCATACTAAACAAGAGCCCCAAAGAGGGAAGGAACATTGAAAGGGTTTGGTACAACAGGAGCCAAGTGAATTATTTTGTAGACAATGAAGAGATGGATAGGATGAGGGATAATTTTTGCCCTTTGCTCCTCATTTATGCATTCATACTGAGTATCCAGGCTAGGGGAAGGAAGATGGATAAGCTTTAATTCTCACTCTAAAGAGTTTGACAGTATGGGTGGGGAAAAGAGGCATGTGAGTAAAAAGTGACAAGACAAGATGGATAGTGCTGTGGTCAAGTTCACTAGGTACTGAAGTTTGGGGTACAGAAGAAAGAGGAATTAGCTCTATCTGGAGCAATGGAGTATATGAGGTGATTAGAAATGCCTTCATAGAGGTATTAGTCAAATCTGGAAGGACAATGAGAACTTCTCCAGGTAGAGAATTCGGCCAATACAGGCAAAGAGAATGTCATGGAAAAAAGCATATGTATGAAGAAGCAGCCTTTCAGGATTTTTCCATCTGCTTTGCTCTGTCACTCTGTGCCTTTGCTGATCATGTGGAACCCTCAGTGCACCCAAACAGAAGTAAGCATCTGTCCACAAATCTTTTTCGTTTTAATGAAAATTGCAAGTTTTTAAATTTAAGAAGTGAACTAATTTACTTTGTCCATTTTTTTCCAACCTCCAGATCTTTCTTGATTATAAATTATTATATTTTAGTTTTTAATTGTGTTAAAATACATAATATAAAATGTACCTTCTTCACCACTTCTAAGTGTACACAGTTCAGTATATTCACATTGTTTTGTCACATGTCCACAAAGCTTGCCTTGTTTTACTCTGCAAAATGCTAATTGCTTGAAAGTTGCTAACCCTATGAAAGTGTGCTCCATCATAATCTTTAATAAAACTAAAGAAAAATTTGCAGGAAGCTTACTATGTGCCAGGCACTGTGCTAGTCACTTTCCACTCATCAAGTCATTTGATTTTTATGCCAACTCTGTAAAATATGTGCTCTTATTGTTCTCATTTTATAGGTGAGGAAACCAAAGTACAGAGAGGTTAAAAATTTGTCGTGAGTCACACAAGTAATAAATGGCATCCTCTGTACAGATTCTTGGCATAATTATCTTTCTTCTGCAAGACCGGTGCTTCTGGTTGCTTGGGGCAGTAAGTAGCTGTTTTAAATCTCCCTTAGCAGAGAAGTTAAATTCCTGGGTATCCAAATTAAATACATGTAATGTAAATAAGCACCCCTCCCTAGCTTAGGCATGACTGTTTCTTCATTGCACAGCTAATATGTTAGTGGATGTGCAGATAGCCCCCATAGCTAGAACCATACCTGTCTCCATTCTCACTTCTCTTTTAGATCCACATGGTTGGAAAATGTTCAACAGGATCCCAAAGTTAAAAAATCTTATCTACTAAAATCAAAGGGCCAGGGTAAAAGAAGATTCTTGGCTGAAGATAATGGAGGTGTATTCCTGGGATTTTAGAAAAGCTGAGAGAAGTAGATGTGTAGTGGTGGGCCCTGAATGTATTACAAAGGGAAGAAGAGGAGAAAATTTTAGAATCAGAAAATTCAAAGTAAGAGGAAAGAAGGAAAATGTGCCAAAGGAAGTATGCCAAGCAGGTTCTACAAAATTTCTTTCTTCATTTTTTAGTTCCTTTGTTTTGACATGTAAAACTACCCTTATGTTACACCTCAGAATGAATTTTTTTTTTTCTTGCTTTAGGTGGTCATTCATCTTTTAGAGTGATTAAAAATTGATTTAAATGCCTTTTATATTTTGTTTGATATCATTTCCAGAGGTCTTCATTTATTTGTGCAGTTTCTGTATGGTGTCTTATTCCAGAGGTTGGCATTTATTTATTCTATAAAATGATCAGATAGTAAATAATGCAGGTTTTGCATACCACATGGTTTCTAATAATCCCTCAAATCTACTATAGCACAAAACAGCCACTTTTTTTTTTTATTACTGTGCTCCAATAAAACTTTACTTATAAAACCTGTGAAAGGCTGGATATGACCAGCGGGCCATAGTTTGTCAACCCCTGCTATCTTCTGCCTTAATTAAGAACTCCCTTTAATATTGCTTGTAGCATAGACCTGCTGGCAATAAATTCTCTCAGCTTTCATTTGTCTGAAAAACTCTTTATCCTCTTCTTTATTGAAAGATATTTTTGCTGGGTACAGAATGCTGGATTTCCAATTTTCCCCCCTTTTATTTCTTTAAAGATGTCAATCCATTGTCTTCTGGATACCATTGTTTTTCATGAGGAGTTTGCTGTAATTCTTATATATATTTTTTAATTTTATTTACTTATTATTTTTTGGGGGGGTACACCAAGTTCATTTGTAATTCTTATTTTTTATTGTTGTTTTGTTTTGTTTTTATATATGTAATGTGTCTTTTTCTCTCTGGCCACCTCAGAGACTCCCTATTTATCTCTGGTTTAGAGAAGTTTGAACATGGTGGATTAGGTGTGTTTTATTCTGGCATTTATCCTGCCTGGACTTCTCTATGATTCCTGGATCTATTGTTTGATGTTTTCATTACTTTTGGAAAACTCTCATCTGTTATCTCTTCAAACATTTCTTCTGCTTGTTCTTTCTCTCTTCTTCTAGGATTCCCATAACATGTACATCAAACCATTTGATACTGTCTCACAGCTCTCGGATACTCTGTTCTATTCATTTTTCCTCTTTTCTCTTGGTGTTTCAGTTTTGGTAATTCCTATTGACCTATCTTCAAGGTAGATATTGGTTTATTATTTCCTCAGCTGTGTCAGGTTCACTAATGAGGCTTTAGGAGGAGATGCTAGCTAGTCTCTAATACCATAGTTTTTATTTTTTATTTATTTTTTTAAAGATTTATTTATTTATTTATTTAATTTTTGGCTGCATTGGATCTTCATTGCTGCTTTCTCTAGTTGTGGTGAGCCGGGGCTACTCTTTGTTGCAGTGCTCGGGTTTCTCTTGTTGCAGAGCACAGGCTCTAGGTGTGCAAGCTTCAGTAGTTGCAGCAAATGGGGCTCAGTAGTTGTGGTTTGAGGACTCTAGAGTTCAGGCTTAGTAGTTGTTGCCCACAGGCTTAGTGGCTCCATGGCATGTGGGATCTTTCCGGCACAGGGATTGAAACTGTGTCTCCTGCATTGGCAGGTAAATTCTTAACCACTGCGCCACCAGGGAAGCCCTACCATATTTTTTATTTTCAGCATTTTAATCTGATTTTATCACTTATGTCTTTCTTCTCAAATTCCCTGTCTGTTCATGGATGTTGTCCACTTTTTTCATTAGATCCTTTATAAGATTGCTCCTAGCCATTTTAAAGTCCTTCTTTGATACTACTAACATGTAGATCATCTCTGAACCTGGCTCTGTCAATTGCTTTGTATTTTGAAGACATGGGGTTGTCTTCTTTGTTCTTCTCCTTTTGGTAGATCATATAATTTTTGATTGAATGCCAGGCATCTAGTGTACAATGGGAGGGATTTAGGTAAATACTATTTGTGCCTCTTCTCAGGAAGTTTAGCATGGTGGATAGAGTCAATCTAGTTAAAAGGTAAGGTGGAGTTAAGTTTTGCTATTGCCAAGATTATTTCCAGGGTACTATAAGCTTCAAATTCCTCTTATGGTGTCTTACACTTAGGGTGGGGTCTGGAATGCTGGGAAGATTTCTCAGGGGTTGTTCTCCACCCTCAACTCTCAACCTTCTTTATGCTCCTTGTAGGTATATGCAGAGGTAGTTTCTCTCCATGTTCTTGCTCCTCTGCCAGTGGCAGACTGCTGCTACTAGTTATTTGGTGTTTGCTAGGGTAGTGGTGAGGGGATAGGGTGGTTCTCTGTGGTCTTCCTCATCTTCAGTCGTAGGTAGTTTTTGTGCACCTGGGCACTGGAAAATGAGATTTTCTCAGGATTCCTGCCTCTACCTCTGCTTTGTATCTGTGGCAGGTCTTGTGTGGGAGAGATTTTCCCACCCCTCCTTTAGTTTTAGAGACCTCTAAAAGTACTGACATTGAATTCTTGGCTGAGGACTGTTTCTTTTACCTCCCCCAGGGTAGATGTTTTTCCCTCTGTCCTTCCCCTGGCAACAATGGGTTTTTACCTGTACAACAATGGGGCCAACAGTATTTGCTGCTCCTCCTCAGAGGCTTAAGACTTTTGAGAGACGTGTATAGGCGGCTGGGTCCTCTCCTGTAGTGATAGATAATATCATCCTCCATGCCTGTACTACTAAGGGAGGTTTAATTTAGTCTGTCATCCTCACCTAGTCTTTCTTGTGAGCACCCGGTCAAGGTCTTGGAAAAGACCCTATGAGTAAGTACAAACTTCCCTTCCTTCTGTGGCAAAGAAAGATTTTTTTTTGGTAGTTACTCAAGCCCACATAGTCCTTTAGCAATTCATTAAGCCTGCTTAATGCAGGGAACACGGATTAAAGTCCTGGTCCAGGAATATCCCATATGCTGCCACAACTACTGAGCCTGCACTCTATAGCCCTTGAGCCATAACTACTGAGCCCACATGCTGCAACTACTGAAGCCCATGAGCCTAGAGCCCGAGCTCTGCAAAAAGAGAAGCCACCATGATGAGAAGCCCGCACACTGCAGTGAAAGTAGCCCCCGCTCACCACAGCTAGAGAAAGCCCACACGTAGCATCAAAGGCCCAATGCAGCCAAAAATAAAAATAAATTAGTAAATAATAATCAAAAAAAGAAATTATAAAAAATTTTAGCTGTATTCTTCTTACTTGCTTCTATGATGGCTTTCTATTAATATGTCAATTTTATTCAACCAAACTCATATTATTGGGCATTGTAATGGACTTAATGTTGTATTTTTCCAGCATCTTTACTCCAACCCACTTCTTTCTTTAGAGAATTTCTCCTCCCCAATTCCATGTGAGTCTATGGGGCTGTCAATCTCAGTAGCCCATCACTCTGGTCTCAGAATGACCCAGGAACTCCCTATCACAGTATCCTGGCTACAATGATTGATTCAGAAGCGAGCATGTGAAAGAAGGAGGATCAAAATCTTTCTTCAGAAATTTCTATAACTTAGATGAAAATCTACTGGGGTCCCAGAGCTGGAGGAATGTGGTTTGAGGATTCACAGCAGCCATCTTCCCCATCACTTGAAGGAAATCCCACGTGCGGTAGGAGATGAGCAAATAAAACAGAAAGACTGGGGGAAAAATGAGTCCTGGCAGCATCAACTCTCTAATTCCAGGTCATAAAGTTTTCAGAGTTTCTCTGACTCTGTTCTTTCTTTATGTCTGATCCTCCCCAGTTGTTCAAAACTCTTTTTTGTTTAAGTTGACTTGATTTGGGTTGGTCATCAGTCTCAAAAAGTATCCTCACTAATTTATACTTTAGGAGGCTTTCAAGTCTTTCCACGATAAGGAACCCTGGGAAGGGCTTCCTAGGTGGTGCAGTAGTTGAGAATCGCCTGCCAATGCAGGGGACATGGGTTCGATCCCTGCTCCAAGAAGATCCCACATGCAGCAGAGCAACTAAGCCAATGTGCCACAACTATTGAGCCGGTGCTTTAGAGCCCGTGAGCCACAACTTTTGAGCCCATGTGCTGCAACTACTGAAGCCCACGCACCTAGAGCCCGTGCTCCACAACAAGAGAAGCCATGGCAATGAGGAGCCCAGGCACCACAATGAAGAGTAGCCCCTACTCACCGCAACTAAAAAAGAAAGCCCACGCACAGCAAAAAAGACCCAGCACAGCCAATAAAAATAAAAAAATAAATAAATTTAAAAACAAAACAAAAAAAAAACCCTGGGAAGAAACTCAGTGTGGATATGTTTTCTGCATACGTGCCTGCTCTCATTCCCCATAAAATACATTCCTACATAGGAGTCACTGGATCAAAGAATATGCAAATCTGAAAGGCTCTTGATGTATGTTGCGAAATAGCCCTCTGAAAGATTGTCTAATTTGTATTTCTTCTATGAGGGTATATGTTCCTATTTACATACAGTCACAATAATACTGAGTAGTATTAATTTTTTAAAATTCCCAGTTAGATAAACGTGTACTGCTTTTGTATTGATAACTGCTCCCATACCTGTGTTCCCAAATATGTCTTAATAGAATAATAAAAGAGAAAAAAAAAAAAGATCCAATGGGGATGGGAATTTGGAATGAAACCAGAAGAAAAAAGGGAAGGATCTAAAACATGTTCTGAGAGCTTTACTGCTATGAATACTCAGCCTGGGTTTTCCCCCCAAACAGGTTTTATAGACTGGCTGAGCCTGTATGAATGTTTCAGGGAGAAATAAATTTGGGGAAGTGAGTAGAAGCCCTACCCTGGTATACCACCTCTGCCTGCGGCCCTAAAAGGCGATTGGCTGGGACACCAGCCAGAGCTCCCTATATATGCTGCAGTGGGTGAGCAGACCTCTGGTTCCTGGTCCTGAGGAATCTGTCCCACCCACAAAGATGTGGGTTCGATTCCTCCTAGGAATATTGGCCCTATTGCCAGCTGCAGCAGAAAATCCCCTCCGGTAAGTGCTTGGTGTCAGAGTTGACTTAGGGCAGGTGGTTTTTTTGTCTATCTTTCTCAAGCATAACTATGGAGAACAGGAGATAACCTTTGGTTTACTTTAATTTCCGTCTCATCTTTTCCCTTCTTTGATTTCATTTCTCCTTTACCCAGAGAGAAAAGCTTGATGCCAAGAAGAAGCTTTAAAAAAAGACAATATTAAAATATACTAGCCTCCCAGTACCCTGTTCTCTGTAATAGAACTTATTTCTTCCTTGGTACCCTAGGTCCAGGTTTTCAATGATGACCTACTGGTGGGAGGTTTAAGGCTGTGCACTGAGTTATTTGTTACTTTTCTGCTTCTTCCCTGTAGAAAATACGGTTCATAAAGGCAGGGGCTTGGTCTATTTAATTCATTGCTATATGCTGAGTGCTCAGGAGAGGAATTAATTTTGTATTGAATAGATAAATCATTACTGCCCTGAAATCCTTTTGTTTCTTTAACAGAAACTACCTGGTGACATTACCCGCCCAGCTTAAGTTCCCCTCTACTCAGAAGGTTTGTTTGGATCTGAGCCCTGGGTACCATAACGTAAAATTCACTATTACTCTGGAGACCAAAGGCAAAACCCACACATTGCTAGAACACTATGGATTGAAGACGAGGCACTTACATTGCAAGTCCTTTTTGGTAAGTACAGACTCAGCCCAACTCTAGTCCTCAGCTTTCCTATTCTCCTCCCTGGGTACTCACTGTAATTTCTCTTTAAGTATGTTTTCTGTTATCTTACTTTTGCCACGGCCTTTAAACGTATCTCTCCTAAACTTCAATTCCTGGCCATAACTTCTGATATTCTCTGGCAACTTTTTAATTGTCCTAACCTTGCTGCCCCCATCAAACTCATTTCTTTCCTTTTACTCTCCCTCTTGGGTTGCGACCGGTTGATTCTGTTCCCCCAATCTCCTACTCCTCCCCAGCGCTCCCTTGTCTTGGCCAGGTACCACTTCCTTCTGGTGGCACAGAAGAAGTAGCCACAGTCCGGGTGAGAGGAACTGGAAATAAAATCAACTTTGAGGAGAAGAAAATGGTTCTAATTCAGAGGCAGCAGAATGGCATCTTTATACAAACGGACAAACCTATCTACAACCCGGGGCAGGAAGGTAAGAGGCACACAGATGGAATGAGACAAAAGCCCAGGAAATCTGCACTCACTGGTAGAGGGGCTTTGCGGGGTTGGTGGTAGGCCCACGGACCAAGAAAGAGAGGAAGGTCTGGAGTGATGAACAGTTATGGGTGTTGAACACATGCAGTACTACTCACACAAACAACTAGCGGGTGGATTTGCTACTGTGGGTGTGTATCTAAAACAAAATACAGGGAATTCCCCAGCAGTCCAGTGATGAGGACTCAGTGCTTTCACTGCTGCGGGCCCAGGTTTGATCCCTGGTCGGGGAACTAAGATCCCACAAGCCACATGGTGCAGCCAAAAAAACCAACAAGTAAATAAAATAATTGATACTCTCTATAAAATAGATTACTAATGAGAACCTACTGTATAGCACAGGGAACTGTACTCAATGCTCTGCGGGGACCTAAATGGGAAGGCAATCCAAAAAAGAGGGGATATATGTATATGTATTGCTGATTCACTTTGCTGTGCCGTAGAAACTAACACAGCATTGTAAAGCAACTATATCCCAATAAAAATTTTTAAAAAATTAAAAATTAAAAAAGTAAATAAATGAAAATACACATTTCTCCTAAAATGGAATTTGGCAGGTGCAGCTAGATCATTGGGTCCCAGCAAGCTGCTTGTGTACGAATCAGAAAACATCAAGGGCATTTGGCCCGAGCCCTGTGATTTCTATTTGTCCCTCCTGCCTTAGAAGGGGATTCCATTCTGAGGTTTCAAAGTCAGGAGCTGTGAAGAAAAACCGTTTGGGGCATTAGCTCTCTCTCAGACTTGGTTTTTTATTACAAAAGTAAAACCTGATGGGATTTTGCTGACTCCGAAGTATGTCTGAGTAAGCAGAAAGGGTGGAAAAAAGAAAGATTCTGAGAGGGGGAGAAACACCCTTTGCTAATCATACCTGTTCCCTTCTAGTGCATTTCCGCATTGTCACCCTCACCAGCAACTTTGTTCCAGTGAATGACAAGGTGAGAATTTGCTTGGGAAGAGGGATGGGGAAATGTAAAGGGGTAGGGCAGACTGAGACAGAACAAGGAGAAGAGATTATTCTCAGGGGAGGAGGAGGCCCTCTAGATGCAGAACGCTTGTGGGAATCAGAGTTCTAGACTCAGGGCACAGGTCCAAATCGTCGCCACCCGTGTCTGGCTGAAAACAGGCAGAGGCATCTAGTTCTCAGGTTTGATAGCTGAGAATATCAGTTAGGTTAACATTCCTGAAAGATGGTTCCATTAGCTGCTGTTTTTGAAAAGAGCTTTTGCACACTTCAAGACTTTCCCTCCAGGAGTGACACCTAGTGGCTTTGCAGTTCAAATACTAAGAAATAATTCAGGAGTATATTTAACGAAAAGAAGTACGAACATCCACCCCCATCATGTTTTTGTTTGTTTGTTTGTTTTTTATTATGAGGCAAGGTAATTTATAGAGTAGACAATTCTCTTAAGCCAACGTTCTCTGCCAAAGGTAAAAATGTGGTAACATTTAGCGAATATTCAGATTTTCCTTGAACAACTAGACCGTTAGAATCGTAAGCCTTATGATAGATTTGCTCTCAATTTAGGGCTTGTGTCATTTCTAATTGCTTTTGAAATACCTCTCAGACACCTCTGGCTGTCTTCTTTCTCCTTCAGTCACACCCCATGTATTCAAATGAAAACCTCAAAGATAATTTTGGAGAAAGCATTACTTATATTTCCATCTCCATGTTTTCAGAGCTGCTGTTTCCTTTCCCAATGTACAGGGAAGCTATAATAAGCTTATTGTTAATTGGGAGCCTCCTCCAACCACGACTTTCTTTCCCGATTTAGAATTCTTTTTAGTTTCTCCTTCCTATCAGCTGTCTTCTTTCTTTATCAGTTTGGTGTAATATTAAGTACTTATTTCTTAGAATGTTGATTGTAGAGCTGGAAAGAGGGTCTGCACGGGTCCAAGTGTGGCCACAGTAGGAGTTATTTTAGACTCTACTGCCCCCTGGAGGTTGATTTCATTAGCTACCCCCGTTACATTATCTTTCGTCTGCTCAAATGATGCCCTATTACTGAAAGGTGCTCTGATTTCCATAATTATGCTCTATTTCTGTTGTCAAATTACTCCTTTCTCCCCCTACTATTTTTTCTAGTCAGCCCCCGCTCCAAGTTCTAACTTGAAACTCTGAAAAATTAAAACACTGAATTTGAAACTCTAAGCTGAAACACTGAAATTAAAATTTTTTTGCTAAGAAACAGAGTGGCAAAAATTGAGAGTTTACAGAGCTCAATATTTTATCCTCAAGCAACTGAAGTATACATGATGCTAACTGATTCTGTCTGGCTTGGTTGCTATACCCATTTATTCAGAAAGCTCAGGCAGGTTCCAGTGGAAATGCTATCTTCCTAGTTGAATACTTGTTTCCTCCCAGAGACTGCTTCTGCCTGACCGGTGTCCAAATCTGCTTCTTGACTCCCTGTGTGAGAAAAGTACATTGCTATCTGAGGAACTGTTTTTGTTTGTTTGTTTGTTGTTTTTGTTTATTTTTTTGGCTGTGTTGGGTCTTCATTGCTGCACACAGGCTTTCTCTAGTTGAGGTGAGTCGGGGCCACTCTTGATGTAGTGTGCAGGCTTCTCATTGCAGTGGCTTCTCTTGTTGCAGAGCATGGGCTCTAGGGCGTGTGTGCTTTGGTAGTTGTGGCACGTGGGCTCAGTACCTGTGGACTCGCGGGCTCTAGAGTGCAGGCTGAGTAGTTGTGGTGCAGGAGCTTAGTTGCTCTGCGGCATGTGGGATCTTCCCCCCGGAATACGGATTGGACCCGTGTCCCCTGGAACTGGCAGGCAGGTTCTTAACCACTGCACCACCAGGGAAATCCCTGTTTTTGTTGTTGCTGTTATTGCCTTTTCTTTTTTTTTTTTAGAATTTATAGCAATCCACAGTAATCTCAGTGATACTTGCCCCCTTATTTTGTATATAGCCCGGTTTGTGCATGTCCTAGTCTTCCCTTCAGGAAGGGGGGCAGAATATGCTCCTCACTCGCACCCCACCCCAAATGTGCCACTTTGACATGTGGATTATTTTGAGCTGAAGGCAATCAAGATCCAGGAAAGTCAGGAAAAACATTTACTTCTTTCTTAAATGCCTGAAAGAATATAGATGCGGGGGTGGGGTGGGGTGTGGATGGGATTGGCTTAGAAAGAGAGCTATTACCAGCGATAACTTTTTTCTTTCCAGTTTTATTGAAATATAATTGACACATAGTACTGTGTAAGTTAAGGTGTGCAATATAATGATCTGACTTACATACATCATGAAACGATTATCACAATAAGTTTAGCGAATATCTATCATCTCCTATAGTTACAAAATTAAGGAAATAGAAAAAAATTTTTCTTGTGATGAGAACTCAGGATTTACTCTCTTAACAACTAATATATATAACATACAGCACTGTTAATTATATTTATCATGTTATATGTTACATCTCTGGTACTTATCCTGTAACTGGAAGTTTATACCTTTTGACTACCTTCATCCAGTTCCCCATCCCCCACCCACTGACTTGGTAACAAAAAATCTGATCTTTTTCTTTGCTGTGCCACATGGCTTAGGGATCTAAGTTCTCTGACCAGGGATTGAACCCGGGGTCCCGGCAGAAAAAGGGTGGAGTCCTAGCCACTGAACCACCAGGGAATTCTCAAATCTGATCTTTTTCTGTGAGTTTGTTTTTCACGTATAACTGACCCACAACACTGTGTTAGTACCTGTTATACCACATTAATAATTTGATATTGCTATACACTTCAAACTGATTTCTGTAAGTCTGGTTGTCATCTGTCACCACACAAAAATATTACATAGATTTGGACTATATTCCCCACACTGTACATTTCATACCCATGACTCATTTATTTTGCAACTGGAAGTTTGTGCCTCTTAATCTCCCTCACCTATTTCTTTCCTCTCTGCACCCCACTTCCCTCTGACAACCACTAGTTTGTTCTCTGTATCTATGACTGTTTCTGTTTTGTTATGCTTGTTCATTTGTTTTATTTTTTAGATTTCACATATAAGTGAAATCGTACAGTATTTGTCTTTCTCTGACTTATTTCACTTAGCATAACATCCATGTTGTCACAAATGGCAAGATTTCATTCTTTTTTATGGCTGAGTAATTTTCTTTTATATATATATAAGTTCATCTGGTCTAATAAATTATTTAAGGCCAGTGTTTCCTTACTGAGTTTTTCTCTGGATGACTGGTCCATTGACGTACACGGGGTGTTAAATTCCCCTACTATTATCGTGTTACTGTCAATTTCTCCCTTTCCATCTGTTAATATTTGCTTTTTTTATTTAGGTGCCTGCATCTTTTTAAAAGAATATCTTAAATAATCATAATATTATTATAACACCTAAGAAAATTAACAATAATTACTTAATATTATTTAATATCTAAGTTTTCCAAATAACTGAGGTTTTTTTTTTTTTCCAAACCAGGATATGATCAAATTCATGCATTACATTTGATTGTTACATTGAAAAAATTTCTCTTAATCTAAACTAATCCTCCTTATTTTCCTATTAGATTTTTTTTTTTTTTTTTTTGAGAGAGAGTGGCAGAGAGATCAGGCTAGATGACCTGTAGAATGTCCCCATTCTGGAATATGATATTGACTTTTGAGGAAGCCTAGCTGTCTTATGGAATATTCAATATTCTTGATTTGCCTCCTTATTTCCTTACTGTGTAATATATCTTGTTCCTTTATCTTCTGGAAGTAACTCTGAAGTCTTAATTAGGTTTAAGCTAAACTTTTGGTAAAAATATTTGGTAAAAAAAAAATAGGTAATGCTGTGAACCTCAAATACATCTCTGGAGGCACATAATGTCAGGTTGTCCCGTTATCAGTGATGGTGAGTTTGATTACTTAATTAAGGTAATGACAGCCTAATTTCTCTAATGGCAAGGTGGGTCCTTTTTTTGAAATTAGCAAGTAATTTTGGGGTGACACTTTGACACCTAGCACAATGACCCATTCTCTAATTAAACTTAGTCTAGGTTTTAATATCCATTTGCTTGAGGAAATGATACATGATCCTTTGATGGAACTCTTTTAAACATTTTTTTTTAAAGAAATTATTTTGCAATGCTTGAAAGAAAGTTTCCTGCCCACTGGCGTTCAGAAAGTAGAGGAGGAGGCCAGGAGACCGTTGGCTCCCAAGAAGAGGTTTAAACATGATGGAGCCTCCAGACACTAATACTTTGTCTTAGAGCATGTTGTGGAAGAGCTCAGTCACAGAGCACTGAGGGATGCTGAGGGCGTGAAGTTCCATTTCTTCAAATTTTTTGGAGACTGGCAATCCCTTTCGGAAAGCTCTTTTTTCTCCTCCCCCAGCCAATAAGCCTTTGCCCCACTGTTACTCTTACCAGGGCACAAAAGAGCCATTCAGAAAGGAAGGGGTAGGCAACAGAGAAAGAGAGAGGCCTTCGTGAATGTTACGCTTTCAGCAAGCCTATCTTTAATGCTAGTTCTTCTTTAACCCATATTATCTGGTTTTCCTTTTCAGTACTCCATTGTGGAACTGCAAGTAAGTAGGAGTTTCTTTTACTTTTCTGTCAGTTGTGGAGAAGGTGGTTGGTGCTCAAGCTTGAAGCAAGCAACAGCTCTGAGATCTTGGCCCAGAGCCTATGACTCTGCACCAGCACCAAGTACCTGCAGTTCCACCTAAGCTGTGCCTGTCCTCTTGTCTCTGCCCACCCTGCCCCTCTCAGTGTGAAACCTCTGTAAATAAGGACACCAATCTCTATCATGCTGAATCTTCCTACTCTGATTCCTGTAACTTTTTTGGGCTATATCAATCCAGCGAGGCTTGGTTCTATACTCCTCTTAGTCTTTGGGATGGCTATTACTACAGACACGCAACCATTGAACATGACAAGAATACCTGTGAGAAGTGTTAAGAAGGTGAGAATTCCTCACAGCTTCCCCTCTGTTTTCCCGTCAAATGACCTATCATTCAGGTATCTTACAATCAATACCCTCAGCACTGCCCCTCTTACGGGACCAAGGATAAACCCTCTTTATAAAGCGCATCCTAAAGCCCACTTTCTGAAACATGATAACATTTTAAAGGATTCAGTCTGATCATTTGAATCCACAAGGGCCCTTTTTTTCTTGGACACAGACCATGGAGGTCATGAGCAATGGGTGGGATTCTTTACCTGCTTTTTGCTTCTTTACCTGCTTTCTGCAGTGCAGGGTGGGAATCAAAGAGGCAGGCACGTCACGAGATTTCTTTTTAATGGACACAGGATCCAAATAACAATAGGATTGCGCAGTGGCTCAACGTGGTGCCCAGGCAAGGCATTGTAGATCTGTCCTTCCAACTGGCACCAGAGGCGATCCTGGGCACCTACAGCGTGGCCGTGGCTGAGGGCAAGACCTTTACCACCTTCAGCGTGGAAGAATACGGTAGGTGGGAGAATTTGTAGGTCAAAGCATTGGACTAATCTTGTGTCAAAATCAGCAAAGGTCAAGTAAAATCTACTATGGAGCTAGGTCCAAGATGGTGGAAGATTTGACTTCCAATGGACCGTGAGCCGCATTATATGCTCATTGTAATACATCAGCAGGAGCTAAGTGACACACCCACCAGAGCCATGACGGTTCCCAGGCCGACCATCAGAGATCAGAAGGTGGGCAGTGGCCCGATTCCTGGAAATCTCTGCCCCATCGCCAAAACAGTTGGAATACTCCTCCTGCTCATTAGCCTATGAGATTACCCAGCCCGTAAAAACTAACCGCACCATATTTCAGGGCCTCTCGCCTTCTGAGATGGCCCAAGGTCTGCTGCGCAGTGTGTTTGTCTGAATAAATCCACTTCTTACCCCTCTCCCCCGAAAAAGGGGGGGGGGTATTTATTCATTTTAGTGCTAAACCATCTAATAACTTCAGGAGCATTTTACCTTAATAATGCCCCCTTCATTTAATTAGCTAATTAATTATCACTGTTTTATACCCCTCTGTTCACTACCTGTATGGTCAAAGCTTCTTCCTCTTCATTTTCCATCTCTCTCCAGTGCTGCCTAAGTTTAAGGTGGAGGTGGTGGAACCCAAACAGTTATCAACATTGGAAGACTCTTTCTTAGTGAAGATTTGTTGTAGGTAAGAATAAAGCTCTGGATCCAGTGAGGATTAAAGCTCTGTAGAGAGATGATGTCAGGCAGTGTTATGGGGAGAGGGATTGTGGAGGTTAAACCTTGGGATGTTTTATGTAGTCCAGAGTCACAAGTTCTGCAAAAACACATTTTCTAATTGTGTTTCTGTCCTTACTTTCCACTCCTCTCTCAGCCAGCATTATTGATTTAATGTCTGCTGTGTGCAGAGCACAATATTGAATCTCGTGGGGAAATAGGAGTAAGGAAAAAGAAAGACACTGTTGTCTTTTGGATGGTATTTATTGTGCAGTGGCAATATTCTAAGGCTTTGAGTAAAGCAGGACATGAATGAGAGCTGGAAAAGGCTAGGATGGTCAGAGGTCTTTCAGAGGTAGGAATGAAAGAAAGGAAGGAGAAGTGGTGTTTGTGGGAGGAGGGTTGGGTCATAAGTAGATTGCCCAACTCTGAATTCTCATGCTTTTCTGGGTTAGGTACACCTATGGAAAGCCCGTGCTAGGGGCAGTAAAGGCATCAGTGTGTCAGAAGGCATATAATTACCGGTTTCGAGAGCCAGAAGGCGAACACCTACCTGACAGATGCAATAATATCTCTGGACAGGTGAGTAAATGGGATGTAGAAAAGGAACCTTATTCCTATGTCCTAAAGAGTAAGTAAGCACCAACATAGAAAAGTGGTAAAAATAAAATAAAATAAAAACCAAAGTAGAAAACATTTCACATGATTATTATCCCAGTTCCAAAGAGCAAGGCAGTCTTTTTCATCCCCACAAAAGATAAGGTCTTTTAGAATCTGCCTTGGAATCAAGAAATTAACCTAAAGCTTTGGGAGATACACTTTTCCTATTCTGAAGTTGGTTCTTTTCTCCTTCTCATATCTTGGACCTTCCAAGTTGTTTCATGATTATATATGTGCTGGTGCATACTTCATGCTATGGGATGTTTTTTCTATCTTAAAAATGGAGAAACAAAAGTATAGAGATAAGAACTTTTTTTCTTCTACAGGAGATCATGAAATGGAGGTAGACATTAGGTTATTCATCCTCTCCTTCCCTCTCTCTCTCTCTGATTGCCTCACTAGACTGACAAATCAGGCTGCATCTCAGCTTCTGTGTCCATGTCCACCTTCAACCTCACTGGGTATTCTTACAGACATGACATCAATATTGTGGCTACTGTGGTGGAGGAAGGGACAGGTAAGTGGGATGTTCCTTGGTTTATTAAGAAAAGAGAAAAGAGAAGAGCTGTCCCAGAGACAGACCTACTCAGAGGACTCAAGACCCACCTTCATCAGTGTTTGGAAGGATTCTGTTCCTAGTTCACCATCAGAGGGAAATGCCAAATTCCAATCTCGCATCCACTCCCTATTTCCCCAAAAGCCTGGGGAGGAGGAGTTGGTTTGGATCTTTGGCCAGAAATGTATTCAGCTTCCTACTTCCAGTGGCACCATCTTTTCAGGGATTTTGTCTTAAATATGAAGGTGAAGATGTCAGGTTTTTAAATCATCATACACCTGATTTCCCTCTGCAGGAGTGGAGGCCAATACCACTCGGGATATCTACATTTCTTCACAAGTGGGATCCATGACCTTTGAAGACACCAATGATTATTATTACCCTGATTTCCCCTTCAGTGGGAAGGTATGTTAAAATTTGTCCCTGCACAGACAAAAAAAATGCTTACCCATCCTGCATCGTCTCCTTCCTGTACACATTTGATAATAGCTAACTTAGCAGTATTCTAAGTACTTTATGTGTATTCACTTATTTAATCTTTACAACAATCCTGAGTTAGACTTTATTGTTGGCCCCGTTTTACAGACGAGGAGGCTGAGGCACAGAAAGGTTAAGTATTTTCCCAAGGTTATACAGCTCGTAAGTGGTAACTAGGATCAAAGCCAAGCAGCCTGCCTCTAGAGTACATACTTAACTCCTTGCACTGTGTCCTCAATCTCACATGAGATGTGCCTTGAATATTCATGTGACTTCAGTGCCCTTCCTAATGCCAGGGGTTCACATTCTCATGCTTAAATCTTTGAATTTTAGAGCTGCACGTTATCTGGAGAGATCATCTAGTCTGAGCTTCTGCATCTAGGCAAGGTTAATATCAAGCTTCCTGTGACAGAGAGCCATTTATAGCTCCTTAAGCGTTGTCTTTAGAGATTAAAAAATTGGTAGTGTCTTCTTTCTGCTTCCTAGCAATCTACTGCTCTCTCCAGCTTAGCCTTCTTCACTTCCGGAACAACTGCCCAACACAAGAATATTGTACATATTTATTTATTCCTCAGTCATCTCTTCTCTAGACCAAGAGTAGACCCAGACTTTCTTAGAGCCTAAGGATTATACAGTTTAGGAGTGGAAGGGGACTCTCTGTAGGAAAATGAAAGCAAAAAACAGAGCCTTGGCAGGGGTGTATGCAAATGAAGGGCCCTGACGCTTCATAAGCCACGTGACAAATCTACTTCTGCTCCAGGCCAAGCTACTTCTGTGTATTTCTCAATTCTTCATAGGTCCTAGTTTCCGACTCCTGAAACACATTTGCCTTTTTCTGTCCTCTTTCCTGAAACGTATTCTTAGAGTTTCGTACCTACTCCAAACCTGACTCTAAAGCCCTAATGACCTTCACCCCTCAGATAAGAGTTAGGGGCCATGACGGCTCCCCGCTCAAGCATCATTCAGTGTTCCTGGTGATTAATGGGATAAATGGAATCATCCACAAGACCCTGACTACTGACAGCGAAGGCCTCGCTCACTTCAAGCTGGACACAGTTAATTGGGACGGGAAAAGCATTTCTCTGGAGGTAAGCACTGGGAGGCCCAGCTTTCCAGCAAGGAAGGCCTCCCTGAAGGAAAACTTCAAAATGTTCTTGTTTCTCCCCACCTCTCCGCCACCCCCCCGGGGAATTCCATCTCCCCCATTCACCAGTCCTGCCCTTCAGTTGACAAAAAGTTTTTCTTAGATCCCATTTTTCGTGCCAATCAAATAAATGACTCTTGGGATAAAAATTGCTATTTCTACCAATTCATTTTATAACTTATCTCCATCTCTATCTAATTCTTTATTTGAAATCAAATTAGGGAGGAAAAAGTGGTTCAGAGTCATCTTCTTCTTCCTGTGCCCCCTTTCCCTCTTCCTATACTCTTAGAAATAGCAAAGAAGAGAATTCTAGGTTTTTTTGCATAACGTATAGGGAAGGTTACTTGTATCACTTCTCCATTGGCATACGCTGCTGCTTCACAAACCGCTGCAGGGGAGTTCCCTGGCAGTCCACTGATTAGGACTTTGAGCTTTCACTGTGGAGGGCAACAGATTCAAGCTTGTAAGCCAGCGGTCCCCAAACTTTTTGGCACCAGGGACCGGTTTCATGGAAGACAATTTTTCCACAGACATTGGGGTGGGGGGGGTCGGCGGATGGTGGGAATATGGTTCAGGTGGTAATGCCAGCGATGGAGAGCTGCAGATGAAGCTTTGCTTGCTTGCCCGCGCTTCACCTCCTGTTGTGCGTCAGATTCCTAACAGGCTGCGGACCGGTACTGGTTGGCTGGGTGGGGGGTGGGGGCATCAGGGACCCCTGCTGTAAGCCACATGGTGAGGCAAAAAATGATAAACCAAAAAACCACCCCCCCCCCCCGCCCCCGTAAAACTATAGACCTGTAGTGTTACACGACAGGAAGCATTTATTGCTCCGGTCGCTGAGTAGTCAGAAAGGCGGATCTGCCGATCTTGGTGGGCTTCCTATGCCCGAGGATCAGCTGACTATAAGCTGGCACTCCACACGTCTCATGGTCCACCGAGCCAGCCCAGGTGTGTTCTCATGGCAGCGAAGAGACAAGAGCAAAAGCAGATGTGCGAGGGCTTTTCTAAGCCTCTACTTATCTCGCATACGCTAATGCCCACTCCCCAAAACAAGTCACATGGTGGGTCCACAGTTAGACTATAAGGACACACTAAGATCACATGGTAAAGGATGTTGCTATGGGGAGGGATGAAGAATTGGAGCCTTTAACGCAATCCTTCAGCTACCCTGCTCAAGCAAATGCCTGCTGTTTGTGTTGTGGCTAATTTACCTATTTCTGTACTCTAGGTGTCACTCAGCCACTCCACTTAGACCTGATTATTATCCTCCATACCTAGTTTTGTTACCCCTGAGATATATTCTTTAATTTCTTAGTCATACTTATCTCTCTCCTGCATCAGTCTGTGAAGGTATATTACCCACAGTTTCCTATTACCTGACAACTATAATTCAGCCCTTATTTTACTCCCCTACATACCAACATGCTGCTGCATGTAACCACTATTATGGACTCCTCAAACATTCTTCGTTGGACCTCTCGTGAAATATCTGCATGTCACTCTTAGGCAGTACAGATTTGAGAATCATAAGTCCAAGGGGTCAGTACAGTTGGGGTTCATGCCTTTTTTTAAGAAAAAAGTTATTTATTTATGTATTTATTTATTGGCTGCATCGGATCTTCATTGCTGTGTGCGGGCTTTCTCTAGTTGTGGCGAGCAGGGGCTACTCTTCGTTGTGGTGTGCCGGCTTATCATTGCAGTGGCTTCTCTTGTGGAGCACGGGCTCTAGGCTCACGGGCTTCAGTACCTGTGGCACATGGGCTCAGTAGTTGTGGCTCACAGGCTCTAGAGTGCAGGTTCAGTAGTTGTGGCCCACAGGCTTAGTTGCTACACGGCATCTGGGATCTTCCTGGACCAGGGATCAAACCTGTGTCCCTTGCATTGGCAGGCAGATTCTTAACCACTGAACCACCAGGGAAGTCTCAGGGTACATGTCTTTTAAGGCCTGTTTTTTTCTCTTTCTCTTTCTCAGGGCAAGTTCCAAATGGAAGAAATGGTATATAATCCAGAACAAGTGCCTCGTTACTACAGCAATGCCTACCTGCATCTGCAGCCCTTCTACAACACAACTCGCAGCTTCCTTGGCATCCATAGGCCAACTGACATCTTGAAATGCGGCCGGCCCCAGGAGGTGCTGGTGGATTACTATATCCATCCAGCTGATGTGAAACAGGACCAGGAAATCATCTTCTCCTACTATGTGAGACTGGGAAATGGGGATTGGTGAGAGTGTGTCGGGAAGGAAAGGGAATAAGGACAGTGAGTTGGACAGGGTGAACAGTCTGGATAGAGATATAATACAAGCCACATAGGTAATTTCTAAATTTTTAGAAGCCACATTAAAAAAATTAAAAGAATAGGGGGAACTAACTTTTAAAGTGTACTTTGTCTAACCCAGTATATCCAACATATGATCATTTCCACATGAAAAAATCATTAATAGCTGTTTTTCATTCTTTGTTTCCACCACATTGCAAATCTTTGAAACTCAACGTATGTATTTTATACTTAAAGGAATTTGGACTAGTCACATTTCTAGGGCTCCAGTAGTCACACGCGGCCAGTGGCTACTGTGTTTACATAGGTAAAAAAGATGGGGGGAGATGGGGAATAAAGAGATTTTGAGTAGAAGTCCAGGGAAATTGGGTGGGGAAATAAAACTAGGAGTTAATGAGAAAATGTTGCTGACCAGGGCTGAAAGGGAGCCGGGTGGATGGGTGAGAGAGAGGATGGGGACTCAGAATAAATTTCATTCTGTTTCATTGGTCAGTATTTTTAAATAGATGACACAGGGTTAAAAATTAACATTGGTAGCAGCTCTGATGGGGAAATAAAATCACAACCTGTATCCTGAAAGAAATGTATAGACAAGCAGCGTTACTGGTCACTCTGATAATCGTAAGGAATTAGACTTATGTGAACCTCGGGTTGGATGGTCCAGAGTCTCTTTATTCCCTTATCATCTTCTTAAAGTCTCTGAGAGACTTTGTCCCCCTGAATTATTCCAGGGTCTTCATAAAGCTAAAACAGTCATCCTAGTATCAGAATAAGGAGGGGTAGGTGGGAAATAATAAGGCTGCGGGTTAATATGTTAATACACATGCTGTCTTTAGGACAGAAGTGTGGGGAGGCCTAGGAGAAAAGTGGAGCTGAGGCTGGTCAGTGTGGAAGACAGTCTGAGGAACTGGCCATGGAGCCCTTGAGTGGAGCCTGAGATGCCTGCATGCTTAGAAACCGTTTCACTGAATTCAGTTTCAAGGGAGAGTGAACAGGAAGGTAGAGTTAAAAAGAGATTTCTTCTCCAGAAAGCCAAATGTCAGAAGGACACAAGACAGTTCAAGGTATACTCGTTTCCACTGAATTAAAAAAAAAATTTTTTTAGTGATGTATAGTTGATTTACAGTGTTGTGTTAGTTTCAGTTGTACAGCAAAGTGATATATATATTGTAGTCCTTTTTGGTTACTTATTTTATATATAGTAGTGTATATATGTTAATCCCCAACTCTTAATTTATCCCCAGCCCCTTTACTCTCCACCAAATTTTGAATTGAGTGATAATTTTTAAAAGATTGTAAGAAACGGAAACAGATTCACAGACACAGAGATCAGACTTGTGGTTGCCAAGGGGGCGGTGGGGAGGGAGAGGGTTGGAGTGGGAGTTTGGGGTTGTAGCTGCGAACTATTACATGTAGAATGGGTCAACAACAAGGTCCTACTGTGTAGCACAGGGAACTATATCCAGTCTCCTGGGATAAACCATAATGGAAAAGAATATTAAAAAGGAATGTATATGTGTGTATAACTGAGTCACTTTGCTGTACAGCAGAGATTGGCACAACATTGAAAATCAACTATACTTCATTAGCAAAAAATTTTTTAGAAAGGTTGTAAGGATGGATTTTAGTGAACTTTATGTTCCAAGGATTATAAAAGAATAAAGCCTGGAGATCTTCAAGAAATGGTGTCAGCTATCTGTTGTGAAGAATGGTTTCTATGTTGTCTGGCTCCGAGGCAGTGGTCGCTTTTGTTTCCTCCCACCCACCCCCTGGTTCTCAGTAGACCTCCAACGGGAGGAGAGTCATCAGGACTCTTGGTACCATCTAGCATTTGACATGCTGAAGGATACTCCATGAAGTACTGACCTGGGCTCTGGAACTATGAAAGGAGCCTCTCCTTACACAGAGATGTAGGGATTGGGCCAAGGCGAAACTCCCCTAACTTCTAGACTTTGATGATTTTTTTTCTCTTCCTTAGTTAATAGGGAAAGGGAATTTGCTGATGGAGGGGCAGAAGCACCTGAAGTCTAAGAAGAAAGGTGAGTGTTCATGCATCTCTTGGAAGACTTAAACTTTAAACTTCCCAGAAATAGTTCTTATATTAGAAGTAAGAGGAGGAATGATGAGAACAGACCATAACAATAACCACAGAAGAACAGGAAAGTGAGAAGCAACTGGCACCATGACGCCTGCAGCTGGCTCAGGGAGGAATGCAAACACAGGGTTGGATGTCATTGGTAGGTGGACGTGTACTCCCCATTCCTGAATATATCCCCTCTTCCCTTTCAGGACTGAAAGGCTCCTTCTCTCTTTCACTGACCTTCAACTCCAGACTAGCCCCTCACCCTTCCCTGGTGATGTATGCCATTTTTCCCAGTGGAGGTGTTATAGGGGACAAAATTCAGTTCTCAGTGGAGATGTGCTTTGACAATCAGGTAAAATGGCAGTTGAGGAGGATGAAGGAAAGGTCTGGGCATAGAGAGAGAGCCTGTGTATGCTGGAGTTGGAGATAGTACACGGGTGGGGAAAGAAGGAGATAATATTGAAGCTGGATATCATATTCTGTATCTTTAGCATGGTTTATAGACCTCTATCTCTCCTGCTTCTTTTATTTAATTTTTTAATAAATTTATTTATTTATTTATTTATTTACTTATTTATTTATTGGCTGCATTGGGTCTTCGCTGCTGCGCACAGGCTTTCTCTAGTTGCCTCCAGTGGGGCTGCTCATCGTTGCAGTTTGCAGGCTTCTCATTGCCGTGGCTTTTCTTGTTGTGAAGCACGGGCTCTAGGCACATGGGCTTCAGTAGTTGTGGCATGGGGCTCAATAGTTGTGGCTCATGGGCTTTAAGGCATAGGCTCAGTAGTTGTGGCACACGGGCTTAGCTGCTCCGTGGCGTGTGGAATCTTCCCAGACCAGGGATCGAACTCATATCCTCTGCATTGGCAGGTGGATTCTTTTTTTTTTCTTAATTTATTTCTTAAAAATTTATTTATTTATTTATTTAATTTACTGGCTGTGTTGGGTCTTCATTGCTGTGCACGGGTTTTCTCTAGTTGTGGCAAGCGTTGGCTTCTATTGTTGCCGAGCACGGGCTCTAGGCTCACAGACTTCAGCAGTTGTGGCATGCGGCCTCAGCAGTTGTGGTTCACAGGCTTAGTTGCTCCTTGGTATGCAGGGTCTTCCCGGGCCAGAGATCAAACCCATGTCCACTGCATTGGCAGGCAGATTCTTAACCACTGTGCCACCAGGGAAGTCCTCTCCAGCTTCTTTTAAAAGGTCATGCTGGGAAGTCACATGTTCTGTAGAACTATTGCACAAATTCCCTTTCTTTCTACTTTCTGCCTTTTAAACTTTCTATATTATTCTACCATGCTGCTCATTTTTTCCAACTGTATCACAAGACACTGCTTCTAAAGGGCAAGACTTCACAAAGAAAAATCAGTATAAAAGTGGAGTGGGCTAGGGGCCATACTTAGGGCATATGGCTGATGACTGTTTCTCCTTCTCTCCAGGCTGACCTGATCCCCACATATCCTTTTCTCTTCCTCAGGTGTCCCTTGGCTTCTCACCTTCCCAGCAGCTTCCAGGAGCAGATGTGGACCTGCAGCTGCAGGCGGCTCCCCGGTCCCTGTGTGCGGTCCGGGCCGTGGATGAGAGTGTCTTGCTGCTTAGACCAGAGAGCGAGCTGAGCAACAGCTCTGTGAGTGGTCTGCTAATGGGGCAAGAGGGAGTCGACAGAGAAGACAGACTGACTGCATCGGAATTAAGAGATGGATTCCAGGGAGTGGGAAAGAGAGTCTCAGGGAAATAGTGTATCACCACAAGCAAAGCTGGTGTGGAAATAAAGGTAGAAAGGATGATATGGGGAGTTCCCTGGCAGTCCAGTGGTTAGGACTTGGTGCTTTCACTGCCGTGGGCCCGGGTTCAGTCCCTGGTCAGGGAACTAAGATCCCACAATCTACGTGGCACGGCTGAAAAAAAAGAAAGAAATGAGTAGGGCATGGTTAATATGGACAGAGTGATCAGGAAAGATGAAATAGGAGATAAGGGTGACAGATGATGAAAAAAGATGAACTAGAGGAAGGGGTTATGATGGGAGAAATTCTGGAGTAGAGAAGAGAAATAATACAGGAGCAGTAAACTGTGCCACCAGAATACAAGAGAAGTTTCTCAACTGATTTCACTGTGTCAATATTTTATTTTCTTTAGAAAAATATTTATTTCCTTTTCTGTCTTTTCTCAGGTCTATGGGATGTTCCCATTCTGGTATGGTCACTACCCCTATCAGGTGGCTGAATATGATGAGTGTCCAGCGTTTGGCTCATGGAACTCTCCACAGCCCCTCATGGTTCCAGTGCCTGAGGAGCGTTGGGGCGGGCGTCCTGCCATATGGAGGCCTTGGTTCTCTGGAAGCACAGACCTTTTCCGTTTTTTCCAGGTAGATGTTCTTACCCATTTTATTCTCATAGAAACAATGGAGGTGGGAGGTGGGAAGGAAAGTCCATCTCTAAAAAAGCAGGCAGACTCACATGGGCACTGGCAAGGGCAAAATCTTGAAAGAAACTCCTGGGGGGTAAGGCAGCCTCTCTTGTTCCTCATGCTTGTAGAAGTCACCCACTGTGTAAGGCTATACACTAGTCCTCTCTCTGGGGTCTCCAAACATTGACTTCCACGGGATCAGTCAAGAAGGAAAAAAAAAAAAAATGAAGAAATGTAGACCAGAAGTCTCTTATTATCATGAAAGATATTGCACCTGTTTTATCCGCGGAAGTTAGTAGCCCTTGTAGTAAGGGGGAGGACCCCCTTAACACTTCATTCTCTGGTCTCTTTGCTGCCTGTCAGGACGTGGGCCTGAAAATACTGTCCAACGCCAAAATCAAGAAGCCAATAGATTGCAGTCACCGCTCTTTAGAATACAGCGTCGCACGGGGTGAAGGTAAGCTGCCTCTGTGGCTTGCAGATTCACTGAGATATTTAGAATCATGGAACTCTGAAAGCTCCCTCTTTGCCTCCTATTCTGGCACAGAGCCTCTAGCCAGAATGATAATGGATGCTGGGTTATAGATGCAGCCAATTTCCCTAGGATCTCTCTCTCTGGGGAGGGCTTTGGAAGTCTGAAACCCTTATCTGTCCATTCCCTGGCCAGATGTCCTAGTCTGTCATTTCACCTGATGGCCTCGTGACCAGTCAGTTCCTCAGTGGTCCTTCCTCCTCATCTCTGACTGGGTGTTTTCCGCTTCCCTCTGAATTTCTTGTTAGTAGTCCCTCCAGCTCAGTTTATTGCATGACATAAGTCTTCTGCTTTTTCCCTTATGCTTGGTCTCCTCAGGTTTCGGCTCTCCGAAGGCTTTCAATCCAACTTCATCAGTTCAGTCAGAGGATTCTCATGTTCGCCAGTACTTCCCTGAGACTTGGATCTGGGATCTGTTTCCTGTTGGGTAAGTGCTGCCTCAAAGGTGTAACAAAATTGTATGTACAGTGTGGAGTCAGCAGAGAACTCAGATCATTTCTAAGGAACCTAAGTCTCAAGCCAAGAAAGTTTAATGGGGATATGAGAACGTGTTTCTTTTCCCAGATTCTTAAACAGTTATATACAATCACTCAAAACAAATTCACACATCTTCACATTTGCACAGTGTAAACTTGATTCTCACTGCAGGGCCACACAAATGAAAAGGTACATCTTGACATTAGTTTGGTTCTTGCCCACCGCTATCTGCTCATTTTGACAAGTCGTAAGCAGGCATATTCTCACAGATTCAGAGGGCGCTGAGCTCTCTTACAGATATGTTTGCACACAGGTGCCCACCCACACCTACTCCCCCTTGTCACATCCTCAGACACCCCGCTTCTCCCATATTTGTACATCCTCACCTGAAGACTCACACTCTGAGACTCACATGGACCTCCAGTTTAGTTCCCTCTTTACTTTTCCCCCCACGCACAACAGCAACAAAATATTCACTTCTGCAGACAAATTTGTAGCTGAATTCCCAAGTGCCCTTCTCCTGCTACCTATTTCACCTGGGTTCTTGTGTTCTCACAGTAACTCAGGGAAGGAGTCCATCCGTGTCACCGTTCCTGATACCATCACCACATGGAAGGCCATGACTTTTTGCACCTCCCAGTCCAGAGGCTTTGGTCTTTCACCCACTGTTGGACTCACTGCCTTCAAGCCATTCTTTGTTGATCTGACTCTCCCTTACTCAGTAGTTCGTGGAGAATCCTTTCGTCTTACTGCCACCATCTTCAATTATCTGAAGCAGTGCATCAGGGTAAGAGCTGGGGATACAAAAAGCAGGTGTCAGGCCCTAAACTGGAAGCATACCAATTCTCCCTGAGAAAGAGATGAGATGTCAGTGTCTCTGCCCCTGTGTCTTCCTAAACCTCTGTGTATTGTCTCCTTTATTCAGACCCTTTATCACTCAAATGTCCTCTTCAGGTTCAGACTAACCTGGCTAAATCAGAGGAGTACCAGGTGGAATCACAGATAGACTCTGAGGCCTCCAGCTGTCTCTGTGCTGATGAATCAAAATCCTATCACTGGACTATCACAGCTGTCAAACTGGGTAAGAGAAGGAAGTGGCAGATGGGCAAGGAAAGCACAGAGATTGAGAACTCTACCCTTTCCTCAACTACGTTTGCTTTGTTTTCTCTTTCCTCTTCTTTGTATCTGCCTCTATTTTTCCTCCCTTCTGAGTCTATGTTATAAATAAATAGCAAATATTTTTTGATAGATGACCAAAACCTTATCCACATTGGACTATTTTGAGTGTTAAAGGGGGAGCTTTTAATATTTATGCCAGGACAAGGGATATAGGTTCATGTTATTAACCAAACACTTACTATGAGCCAGGCACTGTCCTAACTGTTTCACATGAATTAAGTCATTTAATCATCACAATAGTCCTATGAGATGTCATTTGCTCCTGGATTAAATCCTTGTAACTCAAAGTACGGTCTTTGGATGTGTCAGTTATCTACTGCTGCTTAACAAATTACCCCAAAATTTAGCAGCTTAAAAGAACATTTATTATCACACAGTTTCTGTGGGTCAGTGATTGATGCACTTTAGCTGGGTGCCTCTGGACCAAGGTTTCTCATGAAGTTATAGTCAGGCTATCAGCCAGGGCTGTGTTCTCATCTAAAGATGTGCCCAAGAGAGAACCCACGTCCAAGCTCATTCCGAAACCTCTGATCCTCATGGACCGTTAGACTGAAAGCTGCAGTTCTTGGTCTTAGGTGTTGGCTAGTGGCCTCCCTCAGTTTCCTACCACATGAGTCTCGCCCCTGGGCTGCCTTGTGACATGACAGCTGGCTTCCTCCAGAGTGAGTGGCTCGAGAGGAAGAGTGCACCTGAGACAGACACTGCAGTCTTTTTTATAACCTAATCTTAGACATGACATCTCATTGCTTCTGCCCTATCCTCTTCATTAGAAGTGAATCACTAAATCCAGCCCACATGCAAGGAGAGGTGATTACACAACAGTGTAAATATCAGGATACAGGGGTTGTTGGCGTCCCTTAGAGGCCACCTACCGCAGAATGTGGGCCCCACCCCAGATCTACTGAAATAGAGTTTGTATTGTAACAGGCAAGATCCACAGGTGATTTGTATGCTGTTAAGTTTAAGAAGCACTAGTCTAGGGGGGGAGGAGACCTCATTGGTACCTCTGCCAATAAGGCCGATGTCTTCCTTTCTCCCTCTTTCTTCTCAGGTCATGTAAACTTCACTATCAGCACTAAGATTCTGGACAGCAATGAGCTCTGTGGGGACCAGAAAGGGTTTGTTCCAAGAACGGGCCGGAGTGACACACTCATCAAACCAGTTCTGGTCAAGGTGAGTTTTCTGCAGGCTTAGCTTCAGAGGTAGAGGCAGCGACCAAGCCAGGGACCGTCAGTGTGTCTAACCATGTCAGTTAGTCTCCTGCAGCAGTCTTACTCCAGCTCCAATCAGGCAGCTCACCTTCATCCTTCCCTGACCCCTTTCTGCCCTTAACTACTTGCTTAACCCATTCTAATGGTCTATGACAGTACCTTGCACTTTGTAGACACTCAATGAGTGTTAGTTTCTCCTAAGAAAATCCCTAATATCATCATTAGCTCCCTCCTGTCATCATGAACTCCACCGTCAATCCTGTCTCTTAGAAGTTTCCTAATTTTTTTTTTTTTTTGGTTGGGTTGGGTCTTAGTTGCTGCACGCAGGCTTTCTCTAGTTGTGGCAAGCAGGGGCTACTCTTTTTGCAGTGTGTGGGCTTCTCAGTGTGGTGGCTTCTCTTGTTGTGGAGCATGGGCTCTAGGCACGCAGGCTTCAGTAGTTGTGGCTCGCAGGCTCTAGAGCACAGGCTAAGCAGTTGTAGCGCATGGGCTTAGTTGCTCCATGGCATGTGGGATCTTCCCAGATCAGGCATTGAACCCATGTCCCCTGCATTGGCAGGCGGATTCTTAATCACTCTGCCATCAGGGAAGTCCCCAGAAGTTTCCTAAACTTATCCTTAGCTCTAGCCCAATAGAATTTTCCTGAGAGGCCCCTCCCTGGGTTGAAATGGAGTCCTTCTGAATGTCAAAGGAAACCTCTGTTCTCTCCAGTCCTAAGCAAAGCTCTGGGGGCACAGGCAGGGCCTCATATCCCCATTTCCCTTCCCCTTCCTATTCCTCAGTGCCATCTGCCCTGATATTCATCTATGTTGTTTTCACCCATTCTTGTCTCTCTTCATGTCAGCCGGAAGGAGTCCTTGTGGAGAAGACACACAGCTCACTGTTGTGCCCAAAAGGTGGGTGAACGCAGACAGAGGTTGCTGTGAGAATTCTCTTAGCAGCAGGAGACCTACTTAGGCAAAAGGAGGAATACACAGGACAAGAAGAAATAGGAGAGTCTAGGGTGCCATTCCCAATGGGGCCAACTAGCTGAGAGGCAGGATGAAGAAGAGAAAATGTACAGCACAATTATGGCTCTCGTTGGAATTTATTTTCAGCAAAGACCACTATGAATAGGGTGAAAAAAAAATCTACCTCCAACCCACAGAAATCACTGGGTACAGAAAACCCTGGATTGTAGCAAGTTTTTCTATGGTTTGGACTTGAGAATCCCCATTATTTCCACCTTTCTATTGTTTTAACTTTTCTCTGCCCCTTACAGGAAAAGTGGCCTCAGAATCCATCACCCTGGAGGTCCCTGACGATGTGGTTCCTGATTCGACCAAGGCTTATGTTACTGTTCTGGGTAAGGAACCAGAGATTCTTGGCTCAAAAAGGAAAAATGGGGCCAGAGTCTGCCAAGGTGTGGCGTGGGTTGAGGCCTATAGCCTGGAGGAAGGTGTGGTAGATTAGAAGTGACGGAGGAAGAAGAACCTATTTCATAAAGTGGAGATGGGATTAGACAGACGGTATACTCTGGTTAAAAACAGGAAAGACTCTGGCCAGGAGGAAGTTAAAGGTCGTTGAAGTCTGATATGTGTTTAGGTTTAGGTCTATAAATTGGTTGGAGGGGAGATGAAGTGTTTGCAGGAACCATTTAAAAATGAGGACCTTATCTATTTGATTTTAGTTTTGGGAAGATTCAACCATATTTACATAGGACATGCCACTTCTTTAGGCAAAGAGAGGGAGCAAATAGAAAAATATGAGCTTGAAAATTGTATCAAACTGGGTTAGGATCCCAATTCTGCCATTTAATAGCCGTGTGACCTTGGATAAGTTAATGAACAATTTCAATCCTAGTTTTCCCTTCTGTGAGACAGTGATAATAACCTGCCTTTCAGGACTGGTATCAAGATTAAATATAATAAATTTCCCAGCACAATATCTAGCACATAGATAGAAGGCCTATACATGTTAGGTTCTTTCTTTACTCTTACCCCCTACACAGATCCCTTCCAGGTTGAAATGTCTCTGTTTGGGCTCTATCTGATCCATGCCTCTGGTACAGCACTCACCTTGCTGTATTATAGCTCTCTATCTCTGTCTTCCACCCTGCATTGAGGGCTCCTTGAGGACAAGGGCCATGTCTTTTTCATTTTTGTTCTTTGTACAGTTCCTGCAGTTGACATTCAGCACACATTTATACATTTGAACTAAACTCCATGACTAAAATGCAAATGTTCATGAGTCATTTATGTCAGGCTTACTGGCTTGTGAAGTGTATGGAGGGGTCAGGAGATGTAAGGCGGAAAAGTTTATCAGGCGTGCATGCGTGTTTGGGAGAGACTTGGTGATTTGCAGAAGGTTGTATTTATATGCAGTGGAGGCAATTAGAGATCGAGACTAAGTATTGTAGGCTTTGTTACATCCCTCATCAGCTCCAGTGACATGTCTTCTTAAAAGCCCTGAACTCCCTCAGGTGGCCTACATACCTCTCTGTGTACTCCAGCACCTTGTACATACCCGATGTTATAGCACTAGGTTATACTTGGTTATAATAAATTAAAATTGCAGTGTATTGTAATTGTTTGCCTCCCTGACTATGGGCTCTTCAAGGTAGAGACTGTTGTCCTCAAGGCCACAAGTAGGGGCTCGCTAAATGATAGGGAATACATGTTTGTTAAATGAATGGTAATAACTCCTAAGGGTTCCTTCTTCTATCGCCACTTTCTTTCCCTCTTCTTTTGGATCCCAGGGGACATCATGGGCACAGCCCTGCAGAACCTGGACAGTCTGGTACAGATGCCAAGCGGCTGTGGGGAGCAGAACATGGTCTTGTTTGCTCCCATCATTTACGTCTGGCAGTACCTGGAGAAGACAGGGCTGCTGACTGAGGAAATCAGGTCTCGAGCAGTGGGTTTCCTGAAGCTGGGTGAGTTGGTTCATGCTTTCTTCTTGAAGACCTTGTCTAGGGCCTGTGATCGGTAGATAAGACCCAGGGAAGTTCAGTCTCTGAAGTGTCCCTCACCCTTAAAAGCCATGGGGGTGTTTTCTGAAGTTGTCACTGTCATCTAAAACCACATCTGGCTTCCCAGGGTACCAGAGGGAGCTGATGTACAAACACAGCAATGGCTCCTACAGTGCCTTTGGGGAACAGGATGAAAATGGAAACACATGGTAATGTTGCCCAATTCCCCGTGAGTTCTGTACCCCAGAGCATAATTCCTGAACCTTCTGGAATTACTCCTCCACCTCTCCCCTTAATCCCCTTCCTTCTTGCTTTCTATCCTCTGCCACTTTAACACTGTTCATTTCAGCCTCAGGTACGGTCAAGCCCCTTACCCTTCTCCCTGACCTTGTACCTCCCAGTTCTTGTCCCCTTTAATGCCTATTAATGCCTCCCCTTTCCAAGCTTCCTATGACACTATGTTTCCTCAACTCCCCTTCTGGAACCAGACACCAGAATAAACTGTAGAACTATTTCACCCTCACCTGGAAATCTGTCTTCACGCCACATTTCCCTGTTTCCCCATATAGGCTGACAGCCTTTGTCACCAAATGCTTTGGCCAGGCTCAGAAAATCATCTTCATTGATGACAAGAACGTCCAGGATGCTCTCAAGTGGATGGCAGGAAACCAGCTCCCCAGCGGCTGCTATGCCAACGTGGGAAAACTCTTACACACGGCTATGAAGGTGTGGACCTGCCCAGGGGCCCGCAGCCCACTACTGTGTCTGGGAGAAATTTGTACCTCTGAGTGAGCAGAATCAAGAGAACACTGGCCTGAGAGTCGGTTCTTTGGGTCTCAGGCCTGGCTCTGGGTGACCTTGGTCAATATTCTTAACCAGTCGGAGTTTCAGCTTCGACATCTGTAAAATAAGAATATGTACTAGAACACGGTTCTCAAAGTGTGGTCCCCAAATTGGCAGCATGGGCACCACCTAAGAACTTGTTTAAAATGCAGATTTCAGCTCTCACTCCAGACCTACACTGAGGAACTCTGGGGGTATACACCAGCAATTGTGTTTTAACAAGCCTTCTGGGTGATTCCGATACTTGTCAAAGTTTGAGAATCGCTGGACTAGAAGATCTCTGAGCCTTTACTATCTCCCTAGGTCTGAAGCAAAGCCACTTGCTCTGGTGGGAACTCCTAGGCAGCCTAGTGTCTTTTGTAAGGGGTTTACTCTCTGCCAGGCACTCTGGTTTTGTTTTTGTTTTTTTTTTTAATATTTATTTACTTATTTATTTGGTTGCGCTAGGTCTTAGTTGCCGCTCTCAGGCTCCTAGGTTGTGGCACACGGGTTCCTTTGTTGTGGAATGTGAACTCTTAGTTAAGGCATGTGTGCAGGATCTAGTTCCCTGACTAGGGATCAAACCCAGGCCCCCTGCATTGGGAGCTCGGAGTCTTAACCACTGGATCTCCAGGGAAGTCCCAGTACTCTTGTATTTGATATTCATATTTAATGTTTACAACAAATTAGCACGCTGAGTACTGGCATACCATTATTAATTCCATTTTACAGATGAAGAAACGAGTGCAGGGGTTGAGTAAACTGCTTGAGATGAATGCTAGTGGGCAGCAGGACTGTAGTTTGAACCACAGCTCTTGGACCCCAGAAGCACGGTTCTTGCCCATTCACTGCACTGCCTGACCTTTCCCCAAACACGGCAAGATGTTGGGATGCAGGCAGCTTGTTCAACTTAGAGCTGACTGGGTGAAAGAAAAACTGTACCAACTTTCCTAGAGGAATCGTTATTGCTCTTCCAGACTTGGATTAAAAATCTTCAGCATTGGGACTTCCCTGGTGGTCCAGTGGTTAAGACTGTGCTTCCACTGCAAGGGACACGGGTTTGATCCTTGGTCAGGGAACTAAGATCCCGCATGTCATGCATTGCAGCCAAAAAAAAAAAAAAAAAAATCAATTAAAAAAAATCTTGAGCATTGAAAACAAAATCTCTACATGATTCATTAGTTTTCCTTGTGAAGGATCTTCCCAGTGTCCCCCATACGGGGGAGTGGTACAAGCCAGGATGTGACTAGAACAAAATCTTAGAGGTTTTTCCTCCTCCTGTCTTCCCAGAGCCAGACACTCTCCCAAGAAACCCATCATTTATGTTGTCAGGCTTGGTGGTTGGGTTTTTATCGGGAGCTCCAGAGTTAAACTCACTGCGTTTAAATCCCAGTCCTTTGGCTTATTAGTTGTGTATTCTTGAACAAACTATTTAACTTTTTTAAGTGTTTGTTCTCTTATCTATAGAACAAAGATAGTAATTAAGATTACATTTTTTTTTTTAAATTGCTAATATCCTTCTGTGAAAGGCATTAATCACGGAAGGTGTTACCTATTCTCCCCCGGAGAAGAAGCTGAGCTTTGTGCCACTTGAGCAGAACGTCCACCACGGAGAGGCTCCGATTCAGTAAAAAATCTGAGAATTAAGAGATTTTCTTCTTATCCCCCCTCTCTCTTTTTTTTAAAACCTGTTATCCTTCCTAACACCCTCTCTTGGGTTTCCTAAATACCCACTAGGAGACGAAGACCTCATGTTATTTCTTGCAAGTTACCCTACATGGCTGTGCAGTTATTGAAGTCCAGCCAGTTCTCTCCATCCATTGTGTGTCTTGGAGGCTTGGGGCTGCAGTCATCCTGTGGAAAGGAGAGCTTTTTTTTTTTTTAATATTTACTTATTTATTTATTTGGCTGCACGGGGTCTTAGTTGTGGCACGCAGGATCTTCATTGCCACATGAGGGCTCTTTAGTTGCGGCATGCATGTGGGATCTAGTTCCCTGACCCCCTGCATTGCAAAAGCGGAGTCTTAACCACTGGACCAACAGGGAAGTCCCAGGAGCGCTTTTTATTTTTATTTTTTTTAATAATTCATCTGTTCAGAGGGGATACCTTTTTGCAACATGCACACAATTCTTCATATGCTGACTGAGGCCCTGACTTCCTGTCTCCCTGTTTCCCTCCAGGGTGGAGTTGATGACGAGGTCTCCTTAACTGCCTACATCACAGCTGCGTTGCTGGAGATGGGAAAGACCACAGATGTGAGTTTCTCTAGCTCCACCCCTTGACACTCCTGATCATGGCTATTTCTAGAGAAAAGTCACCTATTCTTGTCCCTATCCAGCCTTTTAAACTCAAAAGAGGATGATTTCCTTATCACTTCCCCTTTTGAAAGGAATGCCTTACACATTCAGTTGTTCATCTTCACTTTTTAGGACCCAATGGTGAGTCAGGGTCTGCAGTGTCTCAAGAAGTCTGTTTCCTCCACCACCAACCTCTACACACAGGCCCTACTAGCTTATACGTTCTCTCTGGCTGAGGAAATGGACATCAGAAATAGTCTTCTTGAAAAACTAGATCAACAGGCGATTGCCTCAGGTATGTTGGCCACCTTAGGAGTTGTCTGTGGTGTTTTATTTGTTTTAATTTTTTGGCTGTGCTATGCAGCTTGCAAGATCTTAGTTCCCCAACCAGGGATTGAACCCAGGCCCAGGACAGTGAAAGCGCTGAGTCCTAAACACTGGACTGCCAGGGAAGACCCAGGAGTTTTTTGACATACGTGAAAAATTTCCCTAGTCTCCGTAGTCCCACATATAGTCAATTCTAGGATTAATTTTAGTAAAAGTTAAGTCAAAAGAATTGCTAGGAATTTTATGGGGAAGCCCCTGAAAATCCTCAAAGGCATGTTATATTTTTAACTTGAAGAGAAAATAAATGGTAGAAGCTATCAGAAAACGTATTGGCATTGGAGAATCACCCTTTGGCAGGTATTTAACGATTCTTTGGTGTAAAATCACTGAGGTTGATGGGATAAGGCTTGAACTTAGAGATTTCTGAAGGTCCTTTTCAAACTTTTGGATGTATTTAGAATAATATTCCATAGCCTAGGAATTCCCTGGTGGTCCAGTGGTTAGGACTCGGCACTTTCAGTGTTGTGGGCCCGGGTTCAATCCCTAGTCAGAGAACTAAGATCCCACAAGCCACGTAGTGTGGCCAAAAAAAATTTTTTTTATATTCTAACAGATCTTGTAAATAAAATAATGCTTTTTATTTACCTAGCTGTTTATTTAAAATTATACTTCCAGGGAGAAATTTAACCTCAGCTTTCATTTATATGAATGTCATTGCTGAGCTGTCCTCTCGTATGGGCTCTGGGTAGTTTTTTGGCCTGTGTATGAGCAACTTTAGTCATGGAATGGGGATCTCAGACAGTGGGTGGTTACCTGCTCAGGTGTACATTGGTTTAATGTGATTATCTCTTCTCCATTACCTTGCATTGCAAGCTCACGTTTTCTTTTGTTCTTCCACTTAGATTGCTTCCTGTGGGCTATGTATTTATCATCTCTAAACTTATATTTAGTTAGACTTCTAGCTTCCACTCTTTTCATTTCTACTTACTGTTCTTTGTCTTCAAGTTATCTGCCATCGTGGCTGTCATAGAGTTGGGATTTGGTCTCATATTTTATTTGTTCAATCTCATTGGCATTTCTTCTATGGTTGCTCAGAATTCTTATGCATGTTCTGCTATTTTTACTCTTCTTAAAATGTTAGACATTTGATTAAGGACAATAAATGCTGAAAGTGAACAAAATTTTGTAAACCAAAAAAAAAAAAGTCCCCAAACACATAAAATTCTTAAAGAGGTTTCTACTTACCTATCTCCATTAACATAAGAATTTATAAATTAACAAGGGTGCTTTTGATATCATTGCTGGAGGCATTTATGTGTGGGTACACACACACACACACACATCTTTGCATATACATTATGGCCAACAAATCAAAAGATTTGAGAAATATTTTTTTCTAACTCATGATTAAGTCTTGGTTGGTACTTTCTCTGAGTTAAAGTGTACTATTTAAAAAGTGAATATGGGGGGGTCATTTTCTTGTAAGACTTTCCTAATTATGCGTTTTTCTCCATAGGAGAGTCCATTCACTGGAGCCACAAACCTGATCGGCCATCGGATGCCAGCCCTTGGTCTGAGCCTGAGCCTGTAGATGTGGAACTTACAGCATATATATTGTTGACCTGGCTTACCAAAGCCGACCTGACTCAAGAGGAGTTGGCCAAGGCCACTGGCATAGTGGCTTGGTTGGCCAAGCAGAGAAATGCATATGGAGGCTTCTCTTCCACTCAGGTAAATAGCCTGCTCTCCTGCCACTCATCAGGTAGGATTAGATCCCATGTGGAGAGAGAGTGTCCTCTAGGTCCAGGCACTACTCATTCTATAGAAAGGGAGAAAATCATGTGAAAAATATATAGAAGGACTCATAAAATTAGGTCGTTTGAGCACATAAATAGTACTATATGCATTTAAATCTCTCTTTGTAGAGTATGAAATATCATGAGATCTATGTTTTACATGTAAAGAGGACATGTATAATTATGGCTAAATTTACATAGTCACAAATTAGAAAGCCAATTATGGGGTCTGTAAGTATAAAAGCAAGATTTCATGGGCATACCTCCTTCTATTTCAGGTATTGGAAAGCTGGTAAGATACAGTCTTTAAAAAGTTTACAATCTAGAAGGAAAGCTAGAAAAAGTTGTATATATTACTAAGCAGGATCTGGTTACAGAACAAAGATATAAAAAGTACAAAATATTGACTTTCAAGCGGGAGAGAGAGCTCACATCAGCTTGAAGGACAAGAAAAGTCTTCATAGGGGAATGGCACGCTTGAAGGAGATCTATAAGGACATGTAAAATTGTAGGCAACTATTGAAAAGAAGGGGGAACAGTCTGAGAAGAGACACCCCTTTGCAAAACCATAGAATGGCTATTGGGAAAACTGGTTTAGCTGAAGTGTAATGGGACTTAGTTGAAAATGGAGGGTAGCTTCATATTGTGACGGGCCTTGCAAGTCAGACTCAGTTTCTGCCTAATTTTGAGGAGCTATTAATTTTTTAAACTTTGTTTCAGAAAGATTAATCTGTCCCTTGAGGTATGGGATGATTTAGAGGAAAGACACTGAATATGAAGAGATCAGGAGACTATTTCATTTGTCTTGGTTAGGTTGGGATAAAAAGAAATTGAATTAGAGGGGTTGCAGTAGGGAAAAAAAGAGGTGGAATTGTATGATAAATTCAATAACCTCATAAAAATCATCTTAGATAATCACAAAGAGAGTAGCCAGTAATTCATTTGTTCTGGAAATAGTATTAAATCCCTACTCTTTCCAAGTTGCTGATGATACAGAAGTAAACAAGAAAACATATTTTTTGTCCTCATAATGATTGTAGTCTGACTTGTTGAAATTAGGGCCAGTTTCACTGAGGATGTAACATGTAAAGTAGACCTGAAAGATAGAACAGATTTTAATAGATGGAGTGTCTGGTAGAAATTTTAAGAGCGCTGACCTTGCATATGACAATGACTTAATTGGAATTTTTAAAAATTATAATACGATGCTTCCTTATTTCAGGGAAATTCTTGGCCAAAGATCAGGAAAGATTTTCTTCTTCTTGCTGAGCCCTAAATAATTTTAATATATAATTTTAGAAAGCAGTGGATGAAATGTTTAGAACTCTCAGTGACAGATATTTTATCAGAGTTGCTTTTCAATAAAATCCTCATTGGCTATTACAAGAAGTCACATACCACTCACTTTGGTTTTCAGCTGATGGTGAGGTTGCATTCCTTGAATTGTTTCCACATGTCCAAGAAATAAAGCCTTCTTTGGCTCCAGGTCACAGAGCATGGACAAAAAGTTGTTTGTAGATGGCCAAGCTGCACAGATATAACTTGTTCACAGCTTCCCCTGGGTTAGGGAACTGTCTTCCCATATTTATATGACAGTGCGATATCCAAATACAACTGCTCTTTTTTGCTCAAGATAGGAAGAAGTGGGGTTCCTTTATTCTGTAGTAGATATTTGACAAAGTTTCGAGCATATAGAAATTCTCATAACGCAGAGTGCGATATGATAATCTTTCTGAATATACCATTCTTTTTTTCTTTCCCCCAGTTGTAATTTTTATGTCATGTTTTCAGAATGGAAAGGCTCAAACTGTCTATGTGATGCCATGCTCTCTTAGAGACAGTTTATCTATCTTATTCCCAGATGAAGAAAAATTGTCACTTGTCATAATGGCTAAGAAACCTTGTCTTTCAAGGAGGGATTTTCCAAGGATCCCCTGATAGCCTGAGCCACAGAAGACCATCACGCAATTAAATGACTTTGAAGAATATGCAAATTTTAGGGCTGTTTTCTCCCCAAATAAGGAAAGTGCAAAATATATATTGAACAGTGATCCACTCACTTTTTTAAAAATCTTTTTTATCAAGTTTTTAAAACTGGAGTATAGTTGCTTTACAATGTTGTGTTAGTTTCTGCTGAACGGCAAAGCAAATCAACTATACGTATAGATATATGTACTCTTCTTTGGATTTCCTTTGATCCACTCACTTCTGACAATAGCCTGTTCTGAAGCTATGTTTCATTGCTGAATATGAATTTATGAGATTAGCCTAATGACCTATGGATGTTCAATAATAACTTGATGGTGATTTACTGTGCAGGTATGATAGTATGATTTCTGTGTCAGCTTTCCCGGCATTGGTGAATGTGGATACTTAGAGGAGGTTTCATCCAAGCTAGTAAAAACAATCATGTATGTAGGGTACCGGGTTGTTGGAGCTTAGTTCCAATGACTCAAGAAACAGTAAGCTTATGCCTGATGCCTTATTGTTTTCCTCAGGACACCGTAGTTGCTCTCCAAGCTCTTGCCAAGTATGCTGCTACTGCTTATGTGGCATCTGAGGAGGTCAGCCTGACTGTAAAATCCGCCCAGAATTTCCAGCGCACTTTCAGTGTCCAAGCTGCCAACCGGTTGGTGTTTCAGCAGGAGACTCTGCCCGATATCCCCGGGGTGTACACCTTGGAGGCCTCGGGCCAGGGCTGTGTCTATGTGCAGGTAAGCAGAGCTCCAGGAGGACTCATGTGTGTTGGGAAGGAGAGTCTGAGGGCATCTCTGACTCCAGTAGAACCTTCTCTCATCTATCTTATTTGTAAGGAAAGTTATTCAAACCGTACAATCTTTTTTTTTAACTTTTAATTTTTTCTTTTTTATTTCTTTTTTATTGGAGTATAGTTGCTTTACAATGTTGTGTTAGTTTCTACTGTACAGCAAAGTGAATCAGCTATGTGTATACATATATCCCCTCTTTTTTGGATTTCCTTCCCATTTAGGTCACCACAGAGCACTGAGTAGAGTTCCCTGTACTATACAGCAGGTTCTCATCAGTTATCTATCAAACAGCACAATGTTTAAAATTCTCCCCAACTCTGATTTGGTTATCTGTTTCCTCCAACTAGATGGTGCTGAGATATAATATTCTCCCTCCTAAGAGTGTGGAGGCCTTTAGTCTCAGTGTGGAAGTAGGCAAAGCTGGGTGTGAGCAAGCTACTTCACCTCGATCCTTGACTCTGACGATCCACACCAGGTGAGGAGAGTGGAGGTGGCGTGGGGGGCACCTAGGACGTGGTAGCTGAGCTGGAGAGTGAGTGAATGTGTGTGTGTGTTTGTCTGTGTGTGTCTGTTGTGAATACACAGTGTGCTGAGAGGGAAAATAATGGACTCACACAGGTTTGCTTCTATCTGCCCTCAGTTACGTGGGGAGTCGCAGCTCTTCCAATATGGCTATTGTGGAAGTAAAGATGCTTTCCGGGTTCAGTCCTATGGAGGGCACCAATCAGTTAGTAAGTCGCTTCTGTTTTCTAGCTTTGAGGGGGGCTAATTATCATAGCTTTTAATTATCATTAAAAAGCTGGTGAGATGGGCATCAAGGTTTATACATACAACTCAGGATTGTATTATCTAAATGGGCTACAAATGTGCATCAGATATATGATACGGAAGCTGCTATAGTTCTGGTTCCTTTTTCTTACCTTTTCCACAGTGTATATTGTTTCTGTGACCATGGCAGAGCTTTTGGAAGGTTACCCTAGGGAATAAGGAAGGCTCTGGGTCTCAGTCTCCTTTTTTTCCTTCTTTCTTATTCAGCTTATCTGGCAACCACTGGTGAAGAAGGTTGAATCTGGAACTGACACACTCAACATCTACTTGGAAGAGGTAGGGATCAGCAGGCTGAAGCAAAGAGCTTGATTGCTTACGTGTCTTTCCAACTTCCCTTCTAATGCACGTGTACTAGTGTCACATACACGAGGACGAGGAACCTGAGAGAATGAGTTCACAAGCATGAGGTGAACTCCCCATGCTGGTGTATCATAAAATACCTCTTTGCATTGCCAGGGCAGCACTGTCTAACAGATACAAAATGGGAGCCATCTGTGCCATTTAAAAATTTCTGGTAGCCACATTAAAAAAATTAAAGAGAAACAGATAAAATTAAATTTTAATTATATATTTTGTTCAAATTTATTTACCCAAAATGTTTTATTTCATCATGTAATTAATATACGAAGGTATTGATGGGGTATCTACATTCTTTTTTTTCTTCTTACTATTAAATACATCTTTGAACTCTAGCACACTGACAGCACATCTCACTTCTGACTGGCCATATTCCAAGTGCTCAATACCTGCATGCAGCATGACAGGTCTAGAGAATAACAGAGTGGTTACTAGCTGATGCTCTGATGTCAGAGTATTTGGGCTAAAATCCTGGTTCTAGCATTGGCTGCAAGTTGTTGGATGACTGTTTCCTCATCTGTAAAATGAGGGCGGGTAGTGGTAAAAATAGGTATCTATCTCACAGAGCAGTTGAAATAATTAAGTCATTTAAGACATGAAAAACTATTTAGAGTTATGCCTGGTATGGAGTAAGCCCTCAATAAACATTAGCAATTATTGTTATTATTTTATAATGTAATATTAATGTTAATTAATATTCATTAGACATTGTATGTAACTTTTCATTTCAACCAAATAAGTTCTCAAGGACTAGTAGCATTCTAAAAATTGTTACAATGCTGATTTCAACACACTCTATTTAACACAAGGAAGAAAGTGTCCAAGGTGGGAGTAGAACCTGGGGATTCTAATTTCCATGACACCATTCCTGAGGTGGCAATGGCTGGCCCATCAGTGCATCCAGCCAGCTTTGTCAGTCAGCTTCTAACTTGAGACATCAAGTCTAACAGTCTAAAAGCCAGTAGTCATGATTATATCTGTGACTATTTCCTTTTTTCTATGTATCTTCTCCCCTTTTCTCTTGAGCACTATCACCAGAGGACAATCTTAGTCACATTTAGTAAAAGTTACTTTTAGGTTTATTCCTATTCTCTGCTGTTTTTCATTACTTGCTTGTTTGGTTTGGGGGTTTTGTTTCATTAATTTCTTCCTTTATTTTCTTTATTTTGGGCTGAAGGGAAGGGGAAAGGAAATTTTTTGTCATTCTTTTGCTAAATTTTTTTTAACAGTAAGCAATTTTTAAAAAATTAATTAATTAATTAATTTGGCTGCGTTGGTGTGTGCAGGCTTTCTTCGTTGCTGTGTGCAGGCTTTCTCTAGTTGAGGTGCGTGGGCTTCTCATTGTGGTGGCTTCTCTTGTTGCGGAGCATGGGCTTTAAGCACTTGGGCTTCAGTAGTTGTGGCATATGGGCTCAGTAGTTGTGGCACATGGGCTTAGTTGGTCAGTGGCATATGGGATCTTCCTGGACCAGGAATCAAACTTGTGTCCCCTGCATTGGCAGGTGGACTCTTAACCACTGCACCAGCAGGGAAGTCCCTTTTTCTAACTTCTTAAGTTGAATACTGAGTTTGTTTATTTTTAGTCTTTCTTATTTTCTGGTGAATATGAACTATAAATTTCCCTCTAAGTATATTCTGTGTCCCACAATTTTTGACAAGCATTGTTTTATTGCTATTTACTTCTATATCTTGATTTGGGGGGAAATTCATGGGATACTTAAAGCCTTTTTTTTTTTTTTTTTTTTTTTTGCGGCTGCATGGCTTGCAGGATTTCAGTTCCCTGACCAGGGTTTGAACCTGGGCCATGGCAGTGAAAGCCCAGAATCCTAACCACTAGGCCATGAGGGAGCTCCCTAAAGCCATCTTTTTGTTACTAATTTCTAAGTTTACTGCATTATGGTCTGAGATCATGATAGTGAGCCTCTGAAATGCACAGAAGTTTCTTTTGTGACTTAATGTGTGGTCTTTTTTGGAAATGTTCATTGTGTGCTCCAAAACAATGTCCATTCCCTTTCTTTTGGGTGCGGATTTGATCTAGATATAAAAGTCCAAGATGATTATTTCTGTTGTTCATGTCTCAGTTATCGCTGCTTATTTTTCTCCTCCATCTATCAGTTTTTGAAAAGGGCTTGTTAAAATTTCTAATTACAATTGTTGATTTGTCCTTTATCCATTTACCTATGCAATTCTGTCAGTTGTTTCTTTTCTTTTCTTTTTCTTTTTTTTTTTTTACAATAAACTGCATATATTTAAAGTGTACAATTGGATATTTTTTTTCTTATTAGTAATGTATATATGGTAATTCCAATCTCCCCTTTGGCTGTTTTTTTGTTTGTTTGTCTGTTTTCTTTTTAATTTTCTTTCTTTCTTTCTTCCTTCCTTCCTTTCTTTCTTTCTTTGGCTGCGTCGGGTCTTAGTTGCGGTGCTTGGGTTTCTCTCTAGTTGCAGCACGTGGGCTCGGTAGTTGTGGCATGCAGGCTTAGTTGCCCCGAGGTACTTGGGATCTTAGTTCCCCAATCAAACCCTCATCCCTTGTATTGGAAAGCAAATTCTGAACCACTGAACCACCAGGAAAGTCCCCAGGATGTGACTGTTTTAAAGTAAGGTGGTCAGGAAAGACCTCTCTGAGGAGATATCACTGGATCAGAGACCTGAATGAAGAGAGAAAACCAATCGGGAACACAGAGCTGCTGGAGTAAAACAGAAACCTCTGTTCCTTTGGCCACTTCACTTAATTTAGTGGAGGAGCCATGGGTTAGATTAGACCAAGAATGGACCCATTTTACAGAAGGACCAGGAAGTTTTAAGATGCTAAGAGGAAAAAGCCAGGAAGACAACAGGAGGCAATATTAGGAGTGGCACAGAGCAGAGGTAGAAGAGTTTCAGAAAATCTGTGTGACGACAGCAAGAGTCTTTTAACCTCCACATTACAGAGATGTTATTTTTACTTTTGTTTTAATGCGATTTTTTTAAGCTCTTTATTGGAATATAATTGCTTTACACTCTTGTACCAGCTTTTGAGGTACACCAGAGTGAATCAGCTGTATTTATACATATATCCCCATATCCCCTCCCTCCCGTGACTCCGTCCCCCCCTCCCTTTCCTGGCCCTCTAAAGCATCACCCATCATCGAGTTGATCTCCCTTTGTTATATAGCAACTTCCCACTAGCTATCTATTTTACAGTTGGTAGTGTATCTATGTCTATGCTACTCTCTCACTTCATCCCAACTTCCCCTTCTCCCCCCCACCCCCACCCCAGCTCCCTGTCCTCAAGTCCATTCTCTACATCTATTAATGCGATGTTGATCTGTCTTCCCCACAGCTCAGTAAGGAGACTCAGACCTATACCTTCACCATCAGCCAAAGCGTGTTGGTCACCAACCTCAAACCAGCAACCATCAAAGTCTACGACTACTACCTGCCAGGTGAGGGCTGAGATTGACCTGCATCTCCCAGAATACTTCTGCCTCATTCTTCATGATATCTCTCTTAATTTTACAGATACATCTTTCCAAGCCAAGTGCACATAATTACATTATCAGATCTCCTAAAACATTTTAATTTAATTATATGCCACTTTAAAAAGTCTTCTGCACTAGACACACTTTATACAACATGTTCCATAGACCAAAAGAACAATGTTCTCTAAAGACAATTCTTAATATTTTTGCTGTGCTGAATAATTTACAATAAGCATGCAAATATTAGCCATTGGAAACTTGCTATAATTCTGAATATGTTTATAACCTGTAGAAATCTTTTGAAGAGGGTTAAAGCAGTAACTTTTTTTTAATGCAATTATAAATTCAGCTGCATTTTAATTTGGAAGAAGGAGAATGTTTTTTAGAGCCCAAAGACGTCAGGCAGTAACTTTTATGTAGTATTTTCTCTCTGAATGTATGAGGCCTGCAATATAATAATATATGTCATTTAATTTTACAGATGAACAGGCAACAATTCAGTATTCTGATCCCTGTGAATGAGGTAAGCCCAGAAGACAGAAGGGTGGGCTTTGGGGGTAGAGTGGCAGTTAAGAAGACCTTCTTCTGAGTTACTGGTATTATCTTTTGGAAGCTTGTTTTTGATAAAGTGCACTTTCCTTTTTTGTCCTGAACTCTTTCATTAAAAAAAATGAGGCATAGTTATTGTAACATATGTCCTAAATTCTTGAAGAGAGAATAATCATCTCCATAGTTCACATCAGAAAAAGTTAATAGTGGCATTTGTATGAGGGGTTCTGTGTGACTTTTAAAAACAGTAATTTTTTTAGCTGAAAATTTTCCTAATTATTACATTATATATCTTTTTATATAAGAATACTAAGATAGAAGTAAAGATTACCTGATTCTATTTCCCTGCAATAATGCTCTTACTCATAATCCCATCATGTGTTTTGTGAATTTTTTTTTCTAGACAGAAATAAACCTCCTGTATAACTGTGAAGACTTTCTGAGTATCATGATGTCTTCTGTATTTGTTTTTTTCCCCAGGATAGAAGATAGAAAGAGACTAAATGAATCCTCCATGACATTATTGGACAACATTCTTCTGTCTCTGAAAGCAGAACTCATTCAATCAAACAATTTGATTTCTCTTGTTAAAAAGCACAAAGCAACCAAGTAAAATTGAAGATTGAATTGACTCTGTTAGGTGATTCATAAATTGGGCAGCGTTTCATTTGGCAACCAGAAGGGTGCTCCAAAGGGTTGTACAAAAGGGAAGGTTTTTATAGGAAAAAGGGTTGGGCAAGGGAGCTATTAGCAAAAGAAAAGAATTATTTTTTAGGTCAGGACATCTTTTTTGGGAGGGGTGGGGAAGGGGAGGGGCATGGCAAGGGTTTGCCAAGGGAAGAAGATTGCCTGTTCTGCCTCTGGGGCATGGAGAGGGCCCACATGACTGATGACCTCGTTGGTGCTGACCAGAAAACTCCGGACTGGTTGATTAAGATTACGTTCCTGGGGAAGGTCAAAATGGCAATTAGGTCAGGAATTAAATCTAGGTTTGGTATCAGGGGCTTTAGCAAAAGTGACACCATTTTGGGCCTGTGGTTTTTCCCTTTAACACTCTGACTAGTAAGCAGGTAACAGATGGGCAGACCTGAACCTGTGACTTCACAGACGCATGGGTGCCAGAATAAAGGGCTGGGGGAGATGGGTTAGGACGCATCACACGAAGGAGGAATTATATGGGAAAGCTCTTTGGGGTAGGGTCATTGGCTTAACCATTCTGTTGAGCCGTTTAGCGGACTCTCCAGAGAGGAGATGGTGGTAGAGGGTGTCCCAGGGAAGATACAAATGTCTTCCTGGAGGTTACATCTTCTAAGGGAAGACATAATTTAGGGCTTTAGGAATAGATGAAAAGATTTTTTTCTTTTCTTTGAAAAGAAAATCTGTGCATATTTCCATGGATACCAAAGGTTCTGTTTAAAGACGATGATCATTCTTTAACAAAAACTCACGTTTTGGCTTCTTCCTTAAACCTTTTGACCCAGACTTCGCAAAGAATCAAGTTAAGTATTCAGAGAGAGGTCTGAAGAGAATCCTAATTAAGTGTCTGTGTTCAGCCAGTCTGTCACTGCAGGGCAAGCAGTGACTGATAACATGAAAAGTGGCTGTCCAGAATTCCCCATCTCTGCTGTTCTCCAGCCTTATTCCCCCAGCCTTTTCCCACTTGGGATACCGGTCATGCTATAAACTCTTCCTCAGGGCAATGTTTTTGTTTTGGAAACAAATTTGGAGGCAGTGGGCTGGGGTGATGTGGGGAGATAAGTGATATTTAAACAGAGAAGATCCTCTAGGTAATTACACCCTTTTACCCTGGATGTCCACACTCTGATCTTGCCCCTCTAAATCGGAAACTGACCAAAAGAGTCGGGGAAAATTACATTCATGATATAGAGATATTTCCCTAAACCCAAGGCCACACTTGCATAAACTATTCGTTCCTTATTTCCTCCCTGGACTTTGCCCTGCTCCTCCTAGGAGTTCCCAAAGTGAGAGAAGATGGAGAACGTACCCAAAAGAGGCCATCCCTAAGCCTGCCTTACCCTTTGGTATCATGGGAAGAGAGCAGAATACTCTAGAGAAAAGAGGACAGTCATGAATGCTCCTCCCACACAATGAAAGCCCCACCACCCTGTACTTTTGGGTCTGTAGCTCCTGCCAAAACTTCACCTTTTCTTGCAATGGAAGGATGTGGTAGTCCTCAAGATTTAATAAGTTATATCTGGGCAAAAAACATATCAAATGATTACAAAAATTATTCTTGTATCTTTTGGGTTGAAAGAATATCATATGATTTAAGATTATCAACTATATTGAATAAAGGAATGTTCATGAGAAAATTCAAGTTGTTCAACTTACTGAAATAGAAACATTTGTGGGTATTTAAGAAGCAAGGTGATTTTAAGGTTTAAGTGGCATTTAGCATTAAAGTGACAGTGTCCTAGTGTTTATAATTAATTATTATACGCCAGGTATTTTGCCAGGCCTGGAAAAATAAAGATAAATAAAATGAGGTTTCTATCCTCAAGGAGCTCACAGACCAGTGGAGGGAAAACACAAAGAAATTAACAGTAACAATACAGTGTGACAAAAAAAATGATAGAAAAAAGTACACAAAGCTATGGGAGTACATAGGAGATGTACCTTCCCAGACTGAGGTGATGGGGTGGTCAGGAACGGTCTCTCCAGGTTGTTCCCCGAGCTGGATGAACAACAACAAGAAAAAGAAGGAGCAAGATTGGCAAAGTGAGCTACATGTGAAAAGCAAAGAGGTGGAAGGAAGCACGGTATTTCACCAGAGTAGTTCAGTGTACTCCTGGATGGTGTGTGTGTGTGTGTGTGTGTGTGTGTGTGTGTGTGTGTGTGTGTGTAAGTAGAGAGAAGTTAGGTCAAGAATTGCTTTTTAGGAAGATCATTCTAGGGAATTCCCTGGTGGTCCAGTGGTTAAGACTCCATGCTCCCAATGCAGGGGGCCTGGTCAGGGAACTAGATCCCACATGCCGCAATTAAAAGATCCCACGTGGCATAACTAAGATCTAGCGCATCCAAATAAATAAATAAGTAAATAAATAAGTATATTTTAAAAATAAAAGATCGTTTTAGCAACAGAGTGAAGAAAGGAGTGGAGAAGAGTAAAGCTGAAGTCCTTGATGCGGTTTAGGAGACACTGCAGCAGTCCAGGTAAGAGCTGGTGAACTGGCAGTGGGGACAAAGAGGAGGCGACATATTCAGAATTACTGAGCAGATAGCCTCAGGAAGACAAAGTGATATCAAAGACAAAATGCACCAGACAATTAAGCAGATGGTTTTTACTCAGGCCGTTGCAGTAGAGAACATGTTCATTAATGAAGAACTTCTCATGGTAAAGAAAAAGGATCTGAGGATTTACAGAGGTAGGAGAACTTAGGGAGTCATGCCTGGATCTTATTGCAGTCGTGAACAAGGGCGGACATGAGTCTTTTCATAGAATATACAAGAGCAGTGTGATCCTTTGCAGTTAGCTGCTTTCCCTGACACAAAAGGTATGGGGGTTTGAAAAACAAAAGGTATGGCATGATTTCTTAATTGGCCTATTCTCCAGGAATCCAGAGCTCAGATAAAGCTCACTCCTGTCAATGACCAATTGGATGTAAAGCAAGAGAGTCAAGGAAGAGTCTGGGAAACTGTCAGGATTCTAGACTGTAGGCTGTAGACTGTAAGAGAGGAAAACCTTTTCCTCTACTCTCTTAGATTCAGTGAGTGGGGCCTGAGAATTAAATTGGCAAAAGACAGATTAACAGGAGAAAAGGCTTATTTGAAGTGCACATCATTGTTTCACAGGAAAAAAGGGAAAACCCAAAGAAGCAGTCAAGCCTGATTTAAGTGACAAAACAAAGGAGAAGGGCTGGGACTTCCAGGGGTTGTCAGTTGTGGGAAAGTAAATATATGGGCAAAGGGAACAGGAGATGAGGATTATTTTAGTAAGGTTTGTTTATGCAGATACAAGTCAGTGCCACTTGCTATCTCCTGTGATGTAGGTTGTTCTCCTCCTGGTATGAGAGAGGGGAGAGGAGGCACCTCCACAAAGGGAAATTCATGCCCTGCTTTTAGGCAGAAAGGGGGAGGGCAGAGAGTTCCTCCTGAACCTGCAGCTTCTTAACTGCCTTCGGCTCAAAACAATCCTTACGCCAAAGTGGCATATTTTGGGTGGTGTGTTCTGCATCTCTTCAACTATGTGGGTGGTTCCACCGATTTAGGCAGAGATATAGAAGAAAGGAAAATTGCCCGTTCAGTTTCATATACTGAGTTTGAGGATTTATGAGTCCCATGGGATATAAAGGCTCAAGTCAACAGCTGAAGAAAAAGGATTAGCCAAGAACTGACAAGAGTCGGGGAAAGAAGGAAAGGGAGGGTCAGCACTTAACTGACAAAGGAAGGGAAAGGAATTCAGAACCCAGGTTCACCAACACTTCTCCTGACAACGGTTATTTGAGGATGGATTTCCCTTCTCCTCCCTTAATTCTTACTCTTCATCACGGATTTAGTGAGAAGGAAGCAGTATCAGGAAAGGGCCCTACTTAATACTTAATAAACAAAAAATACAAGAGGCAGATTTGGAGTACAGAGAACTTTCCACCCCTCTTCCTATAGCCCTGATTCAAATTTGTATCACATCACCCAGACTGTTGTTGGGAAAAACCCCGTTCCTGCTCTCCCATCTTCAAACATCCCTCCACCACTAAGTGTACTATTACATATTGTATGTTCTCTATACACATGGCTGTCCTCATTCATTCAACCAAGCCTTCTGAGTGTCTAATTGTTTCAGGTGATGTGCTTCCAGAAATATCTATTTAAAATCCTAATCTGACTATATCATTCCCTCACTTAAAATCCTTTAGGGACTCCTAGGGATAAAGTTCTAGTTCATTTTTGTGGCATAGGAGACTTTCCCTTCCTGCCCCTCTACTCCATCTTTGGTCTTCCAACCTAACACTTCCTTCTTCAGGAATATCGGACAACCTTCATTTCCCTTATTATGCTCTCTGGTAATTTTGATATATGTTTTTTTAATTTTTTAATTTATTTGGTTGCTCTGGGTTTTAGTTGTGGCACACAGTCTCCTTAGTTGTGGCATGCATGTGGGATCTAGTTTCCTGATGATGTATCAAACCCAGGCCCCCTGCACCGGGAGCACAGTTTTAACCATGGTGCCACCAGGGAAGTCCCATGATATGTGCTTTTTATTATGCTGTTGGAAAGCCTTTCTATCTCTTCTGCCTGGAGAACTTCCACTAGTCCTACAAGTTGTGGCCTTCAAGTTGTATTTTCTATTCTAGTCAATAAAGTGTCCCCAAGAAATCTTCTCTGTTCCTACAGTGCTTGTGCCTTCCACATCTTCTTTATCCATTCATCTATCGATGGACACTTAGGTTGCTTCCATATCTCGGTTATTTTATTTTTTATTTTTTGGCGCACAGGCTGAGTTTCTCCATGGCATGTGGGATCTTCCTGGAGCAGGGATCAAACCCTTGTCCTCTGCATTGGCAGGCAGACTCTCAACCACTGCGCCACCTAGGAAGCCCTCTCGGTTATTTTAAAAATGCTGCAATGAACATAGGGGTGTACATATCTTTTCTAATTATCATTATTCTACTTTCTGTCTCCATAGATTTTCTTATCCTGAACTTTCATATGAATGCAATCACATAATATGTGGACTTTTGTGACTGGCTTTTTTCACGTAGCATAGTGTTTTCAAGGTTCACCCAAGCCTTAGCATTGGTACTGTATCAGGGACCTGAGAAGCACAGTGGAAATAGTATTTACAAGGGCAGTGGAATTGGATGGTTTTTGATGAGGAGCAATAGATGTTTTGGAGAGAGATAATTACATGTTGAGAGTGATTAATAAGCAATTAAATGCCAAATATGAAGACGGAATGAAGAGGAAAATTACAAGTTTGCACTCAGCTAGAAATAACTTCATGCTTGCTCTGCTTCTGTAAAATCTGCTTGCTTGTGCCAAGATAAGAACAAGATGACCTAGCAATCAACTGTAACCTTAAGATGTTCTGATAAGTATGGAATGTTCTGCTCCTGCTCCTGCAAGTTTCTGTTTGGAAACCCCCTGTACGTAACCCATAGCAACTCCAGAGCGCTCTGTAACTGCCCGTAACCTGTAGTAACCAGGTAACCAATCAACCAGTGCTAACTGTAACCATGTGCACTGACCCTTATAAAAGTAAAGCTCACCCTGAGCTCGGGGCCCCAGAACTTTAGAGTGTTACCTCTTCTGGGACCGCCGGCTTAATAAACCTGAGTTCTCCAACCCTCCGAATGTGGTGCTTGGTTTCTCAACAGTCCGATTTCGATTTCCGCAATAAGAAGACCTCTTGGCAAGATACAAAAATTCTCAATTTCTGCAGCCCTAGGGCAAGAAAATCTGAATATTGGCTTTGTGACAAGAGGAAGGCTGAACAGCTCCAGAGAAGGTTGAACTCTCAGCCATTGCAGGTCTGGTATGCCAAGGTCAAAACACTGTTTGGGAAAGACTGGGACCCTGAGACATTGGAATGGGGAGATCACAACTGATGCCCAAAAAAATTTTCAGTTTCTAGATGCCCCTGAATTTTCAGGGCCTGAAAATTGCCTACTCTCTCTGTTTGCTTTTCTTTCTTTCTTTTCTTATATTTATTTAATTAGCACTTCCTAGGTGGCACAGTGGTTGAGGATACACCTGCCAATGCAGCGGACATGGGTTTGAGCCCTGGTCCGGGAAGATCCCGTATGCCACGGAGCAACTAAGCCCATGCTCCATAACTACTGATCCTGCTCTCTAGAGCCCGTGAACCACAACTATTGAGCCCATGTGTTGCAACTACTGAAGCCTATGTACCACAACTACTGAAGCCCATGCGCCTAGAGCCCATGTTCTGCAACAAGAGAAGCTACCACAATGAGGAGCCCGCTCACCACAATGAAAAGTAGCCCTCCCCACTCACCGCAATTAGAGAAAGCCCGTGCGCAGCAACGAAGACCCGATGTAGCCAATAAATAAATAAAATAGTAATTAATTAATTAACAAAAAATTTATTCACTTAATTTATTTTCTTTATTTTTTCTTTTTTGGCTGCATCAGGGATTAGTTGCTGTACACGTGATCTTTGTTGAGGCACACAGGCTCCAGAGCACATGGCCTCTGTAGTTTGTGTTACGTGGGCCTCTCTCGTTGAAGTGTTTGAGCTCAGTGGTTGTGGCACATGGTCTTAGTTGCCCCTCAGCATGTGGGATCTCAGTTCCCCCACCAGGGATCAAACCTGGGCATTCCCTGTATTGGAAGGCAGATTCTTTTTTTTTTTTTTTAATAAATTTATTTATTTATTTATTTATTGGCTGTGTTGGGTCTTTGTTGCTTCTCATGGGCTTTCTCTAGTTGTGGTGAGTGGGGGCTACTCTTCTTTGTGGTGCGCGGGCTTCTCATTGCCATGGCTTCTCTTTTTGTGGAGCACGGGCTGTAGGTGCAGGGGCTTCAGTAGTTGCGGCACATGGGCTCAATTGTTGTGGCTCACGGGCTCTACAGCTCAGGCTCAATAGTTGTGGCACACGAGCTTAGTTGCTCTGCGGCATGTGGGATCTTCCTGGAGCAGGGATCAAACCCATCTCCCCTGCATAAGCAGGTGGATTCTTAACCACTGCACCACCTACGAAGGCCCAGAAGGCAGATTCTTTACCACTGGACCACCAGGGAAGTTCCCCTACTACTCTCTGTTAAATGCTATCATTTCTTCCTTGCTTAAAGAGGAGGCAGAGGCTTCTACCTTATGAGACAGCAGGTGGTCCTCTCATACTATATCCCTTATTTCTCTTCTGCCCAATAACTAGGAGTAAGTCACATAACAGTTTGACTGGGAAAGTGCTGGGCCTGCTAAGGGAGGAAAAAGTTTACACCCAGAAGAAGCCATGGGATCTAGCCACATACACCAACAGGAGCCGGGAGAGTGCGTAGGAGATAAATTCTGAGGTGCTTAATCAAGGGATCTAGAACATAGGTCTAATAAGGGAGAGTCTATCAATATGGTGGGACTTTCCGAGGATACAGGATTTTATACCCAGGCAAGGACCCCAAGAGATGGTACAAAAATACCACCAGCATGGCTCTTAAGAAGCTTGAGAAAAGTGATGCCCACCCTAAGCAGAAGTGACAGGACTTCCTAGGTGGTGCAGTGGATAAGAATCCACCTGTCAATGCAGGGGACATGGGTTCGATCCCTTCTCCAGGAAGATCCCACACATAGCGGAGCAACTAAACCCATGCGCCACAACCACTGAGCCTGTGCTCTAGAGCCCGTGAGCCACCACTATTGAGCCCATGAACCACAACTAATGAGCCTGTGTGCCACAACTACTGAAGCCTGTGTGCCACAACTACTGAAGCCTGTGTGCCACAACTACTGAAGCCTGTGTGCCACAACAAGAGAAGCCACTGCAGTGAAGAGCCTGCGCACCACAATGAAGAGTAGCCCCCCCACCGCCGCAACTAGAGAAAGCCCATGTGTAGCAGCGAAGACCCAATGCAGCAAATAAATTTATTTTTAAAAAATTACATAAAAAAATGACAGAATTGCTATGGTAGATAGTTGAAAAAATGATCAGATAGTTCAGAGAAGTGGCCGTGCTATGGTGTTTCATGGGAAGACACAGAGCACATTTCGTTTAGCAAAGCAGTAGGAATGCTTTGCTGAGTGAGGCACCAGGATCACGGAGAAACGAAGTGGTGGCTGTGGTTGCAGGCATGGGTTGAAGATAGGAGACGACTGGTACAAAACTGGATCCTCTGATAGCACTGAGAAAGATGGGTTCCTCAAATAATAGAAGCCAGGTGTTGGCATGTCACCATCAGAAGCAAGGTGAGTACATTTATCATAAAGAACAGCCAGTCAGGGACTTCCTGGGTGGTTCAGTGGGTAAGACTCTATGCTCCCAATGCAGGTGGCCCGGATTCAATCCCTGGTTCCCTGGTTGGAGAACTAGATCTTGCATGCATCCCACAACTAAGAAGTCCTCATGCTGCAACTAAAAGATCCTGTATGTGGCAACGAAGATCCCGCATGCCGCAGCTAAGACCCAGTGCGGCCTAAATAAATAAATATTTAAAAAAAAAAAGAACAGCCAGTCAGCATGGAATCTAGTGGACACTAACCTATAGGGAGATATGGAAATGATTAACAGATACAATATCCCTAGGGACTGGATAGATGGTGTGATGGTTTAAAATATGTCCAAACTTTCTTGAGCTCGCCTTTTAAAAAGTGGTCCTTAATTTCCTTCCTCATGAATGTCAGCTGTCTTAGTGACTCACTTCTTGTTTTTCTTTTTAGTTAATTAATTAATTAATTAATTAAATTTACTGGCTGCGTTGGGTCTTCGTTGCTGTGCACATCCTTTCTCTAGTTGAGGACATCAGGGGCTACTCTTTTTTTGCGGTACACGGGCTTCTCACTGTGGTAGCTTCTCTTGTTGTGGAGCTCAGGCTCTAGGCACTCTGGCTTCAGTAGTTGTGGCTCGAGGGCTCTAGAGCACAGGCTCAGGGGTTGTGGCACTTGGGCTTAGTTGCTCTGCGGCATGTGGGATCTTCCCAGACCAGGGCTTGAACCCCTGTCTCCTGCATTGGCAGGTGGATTCTTAACCACTGCACTACCAGGGAAGCCCCAGTGACTCACCTCTAATGAATAGAATAAGGCAGATGTGATGATGTATGACCTCTGAGATCAGGAAATAATAGACAGTATGGTTTCCTGCCATGTTATGGAAACACTCAAACTGCTGAATGGAGAGGCCCTCATAGTGAAAAAATGAGGCCTCCAGCCATTAAGGAACTCTTACCAACAGTCATCTGAGTAAACTCTAAGCAGATAATCCAACTCCAATCAAGACTTCAAATGAATGTACCAGCTGACATGTTTTTTTGTTCTGTTTTGTTTTGCTTTATTTTGCCTGTGCTGCACGCAGCTTTTGGAGTCTTAGTTCTCTGACTGGGGACTGAACCTGCCCACAGCAGTGAAAGTGTGGAGTCCTAACCACTGGACCACCAGGGAATTTCCCCAGCTGACATCGTGATGGTAACCTTAGGAGAGAGCTTGAGCTGGAAGCAACAGCTAAGCTGCTCCTGAATTCCTGATCCACAGAAAACTTGTGAAATAATAAGCATACATTGTTTTGGTCACTATATTTTGGGGCAATTTGTTATGCAGCAGTAGATAATTAATACGAGGAAGTTTTTCCCAATCCCCCTTCAAGATTAGATGTGCTATGGGTCCCATAAAATGCTATACTCACCTGTATCAGAGGACCAATTACAGTGTGTTGTAAGTGTCTCTGTATTTATCTGACCTTATCTTGTGGTAGGTATAATGGCCCCCAAAGATGGTCATGCCCTAATCCCTACTAAATATGGTAGCTTCATGGCAAAAGGGATTTTGCAGATATGATTAAGTTTATATACCTTAAAATAAGTAGATTATCCTGTATTACTTACGTAGTCTCAGTCTAATCACATGAACCTTAAAAACAGAACTTTCTGTAGCTGGGGGCAGCAGTGATACAGCAGCAGAAAAAGTCAGAGAGATGCAAAGTGTGAGCAGGACTTGACCAGCTGGTGCTGGCTTTGAAGATGGAGGGGGCAAAATGACAGGGATGAGGCAGCAGGGAACCAGGGACCTGCATTTACAGCTACAAGGCGCTTCATCCTGCCAACAACCTGAATGAATGTAGAAGCAGAGTGTCCTCCAGAACTGGCCCATACCTTGATTTCCATCTTGTGAAATCTGGAACAGTTGCACTAGACAAGCCCAGCTCAGACTTCTGACCTACAGAACTGTGAGAAAATAAATGGGTATTGTTTTAAGCTGCCAAATTTGTGATAATCTGTTACAGCAGCAATAGAAAACCAATGTGCATCTGTACTGTAAACAGATTGTGACTGCGTCATCATTTCATTCCCAGCATTTTCCACATTGTCAGACTTGAAATAGATGTTTTATAAGTATTTGTTGAAGGACTTCCCTGGTGGCGCAGTGGATAACACTCTGAGCTCCCAATGCATGGAGCCCGGGTTTGATCCTGGTCAGAGAACTAGATCCCACATGCCACAACTAAAAGTTCCGCATGCCACAACCAAGGAGCCAGTGAGCTGCAACTAAGGAGCCCGCCTGCCTCAACTAAGACCTGGTGCAACTAACTAACTAACTAACTAAATATTTGTTGAATAAACCCTATTGAGACAATCAAGTTCGTTCAGCAGTGGAAGTCACCCAACTTTCCTCCAATGCATCTTAAAATGTCATCTATTGCCTTCTTTTTCCCAAAAACCCAACTCAGGAGCCACCTCCTCCAGGACACCCTTGATCTTCAGGACTACAAGTATTCCCTTAGGCTACTTAGAGCTTCGACCACATCTTTGGCATTGTTTATGTCTCTTGTACTTTGTGTTTGCCTTCATGATGCTTCCTTTTAGACTACAAACCCTTCAGGACAGGAAGCATGTCAGGTTTACTCATCTTGGACCCCTCAGTGCCTGACAAGTTTCCACCACATGCTATGTGTTCAGTAATATTTACTTAATGAATGAAACATGTGTACCACATATTAACCAAGGTCAAATATGAATGACCAGCACTGGGAACATTTGTGTTTTTCAGATGAGAGGTACCAAAATATATGTACTACAGTAACTATGATATAAATAATAGGAAATGGCCATTAAACTTCAACCTAATCTCTCTAGGTTTTATCCCCCTTTCTGCTCTACCCCTTCACACTTAAATCTGAAGTGGTTAGTTGAGGTGTCTTTTCAGATAGTCATGATTTAAGAAGAATTTCCATTAAGGAGAAAGTGAATAGAAGGGAAAATAAGTTGAGGTGGGAGGGAAATGAGAAAATAGAAAAGGAAAATGAAGCTGCCCCCCACCATAAGAAGTTATGGGACTACTCTAGTGTGTATTCAAGCTAGAAGCATGTGACTTAGACTATAAATGCCTTAGGCAATTAGTGCAATAAGTCAGGGATAAGAATAACGTCAGTCTATGTGTGTAGCAGTACTGCCTTCTATCAAGAAATAGCCATGGTTGGTCTATCTTCATATATGCTGCTACTTTAATATTTCTTTGTCTTCTCTCAAGTTCCCTGATGGAATAGTTGAGAAAGGAAATTAGTCGGGATAAAGGAAATACAAGAAAAAGAGAAGTACAAAAAAAAAAAAAAAGCTGAAAAGTAGAAAGGATATATAAGGAAATACATTAGAGAGTAGAAAAAAAGACATTGAGAGGAGAGTTTCCATCAAGATGCTCTCCTTCCTTCTCTACCCCAGCCCCCTTTCTCAGTAATGTTGAAGGATTCCTTGATTTCATGAACTTTCTCTCCTTGATAATATTGAGGAGCTCCTTCTCAATGCCACTGAACTACCACTGTGTAAGCCAATACTTTTCTAAGCTGAATTTTGAGGCATAAAATTCAAGATAATTATAATAGGAATTTGGTTTTTGCAAATAGTGTTAAGAAAAAGTAAAATGAAGTTATAAGCAAATTTATCTCTGTGTGCCTGTTTATTAGTTTTGGGGCAAGAACCTTGTCACATTTTGTAAATGGAAAAAAAAACAATGCATTTTCATTTTCCTTTAACAGAGAGGTTAAAGTTGTGGTTAAAGAAAGAATTGTGGTGATTTTGCTGTCCCTTTCAAACAGAGTAGATGACACTCAAATCATGAGATTGTATCATCTTCTGAGGTTAAAAATATGGCTTTGATACAGATATTTGCTAATTCAGAGCTCTGTCCTGTATTTCAATATTAAAAATAGCTTCTGTGGTCATAAATAATGGGGCTCTCTCTCAGGGCTGTGGTCTCTACACATATACTATATACTTGAAGCATCCTATATTAGTTTGCTAGGACTGCCATAACAGAATACCACAGAGTGGGTGGACCAAACAACAGAAACTTAAGACTTCCCTGGTGGTGCAGTACTTCAGTTTGAAAATTGCTGGTTTAATGTATATTTGGTGTCAAATCTGCCTGTGTTTGTTTCTTTTCTTTTCTTTTGCCTGTGTTTAAATAACAGCTTGTTAGCTGACTGACACCCGGCAAGTAATTTATCTCTAGCTCAGTTTCCTTCTCTGTAAAATGGGAGTAATAGTACACACCTCAGAGTACTTAAAAACTTATCTAGAGGAAAGAATGAATTACAAATTAGCATGAGGATGCGGGGTGATGAATATGTCCATGGTCTTGATTGTGGTGATAGTTCATGGTTGATACATATGTCAAAATTCATCCGATTGCACACTTGGAGTATGTGGGGTTAATATACATTAATTTTACCTTAAGAAAGCTGTTTTTAAAATACTATTGGCATTTGGAAAGTATTCGATAAATATTAGCTGTTATTGGAGAAGAGATCCTGGACACTTCTTTCCAGGAGTTAAAATTTCCAGTCTTGGGGACTTCCCTGGTGGTTCCAGTGGGTAAGACTTGGTGCCCCCAATGCAGGGGCCCGGATTCGATCCCTGGTCGGGGAACTAGATCCTGCGTGCATGCCACAACTAAGAGTTTGCAGCCTAAATAAATAATAAAATAAATAAATATTTTTAAAAAAATGTCCAGTCCCATTTAGGGCCTCTGCCATGAACCTGGGCCCTTCTCTCATCGCTTGACGCAGCCCCGAGTAAGGGTGGAGGCTGTACCAACTTGGGCAAGGAAGTGATGCCTTCCAGTCAGAGAGGAGAGTATACAAAGGTGTCTTCTGCATTTTCTAAGTGTTTAAAATTTCTATTTTGCTTCTTTTTTTAAGAAATCATTTACTTCAGAATAGATAAGACATTCTGATGTAGACACTTAAGGGTACAAAAGGACACCTTCCACATCTCTTCGCTCAGTTCCCTCCTCAGGAGTGACTGATATATTTTGTTTCATGTTAGCTCCCTGAAAATACCACCCAAACACCGATTGATAAGGCAAAGCTGGATTTATTCAAACTGTGGTGAGGGAGCACATTGCCTTGAAGGCGTCTTAGTAGCCTCTGGGAGGGGAGGGCTAAGTCAGGAGATTGATGAGGCACTGGGGTCTGGGTTAAGGGGGGTCTTTCAGCATAGGGTTTGATTAAGATTGGGTAAGGATCTTGGTTTAGGATTGTGGACACAGTAAGGTGAGGGTTTCAAAAAGTCTTCGAGAATAAACAATCATTTCATAACTGAATTGAAAAGCTGAGCAGTTTAAAATGGTTTTTCTGGATGTTTCTGAAATGAACCATATGATTATTTGCAACTTTTATTTTCTGGGTGAGAGGTTCCTGGAATAATGAAGTCATGTTGGTGAAGACAGCAGAATGATAAAGTCAAATTTTATAGACAGCAAATCGTGTGGGTGTAAATGGTTCTCAGTTTCTTCCTTTTTTTTTTTTGGTTGGTTGGTTTATTTGGCAATACTGTAACCTAGTCTGGCTGCTTGCCACTCAAAAGTCAGCAAAGAGGCCAGGTTGGTGGAAAGGAAAGTTTGCATTATTTCGGATGCCAGCAACCTGGCAGGGGGTGGGGGAGCTGGTGGACACCTCCTCCCTCCCTACTCTCCCCACCCCCCCGCCCCGGGGACAATCAGGGGGAAAGAGATTTTATAGGCGTGTTACCACGTGGAGCTAACTCGGACTCCACGTTAGATCTATTTCTTCGACTTTAACCTCTGCTTTTTGCTGCTTTTGTTATTGTAATCATACATGATGGCCTGCCTCCGGGAACACTGCCCCTCTGCCTGAATGTTGAACTACAGTGCCTCTGTTCAGCCCACCAGCAGACAATCTGCCCTGCCCACCTGTGTGAATCACTGAAATTAACATATCCCCTCACTGAGGCTGGTTATTCCCGGAATTCTTTTGTAAGACTGATGGCCCTTTAACCTTACTTCCTCACAGCCCCTCCCTCTCTGATTCTATAAAACAAACTGGCATCCGGAGCCCAAGAAGATGGTTTTTTAGGAGACACTAGTCTGCCATCTTCTCAGTTTGCTGGCTTTCTGAATAAAGTCGTATTCCTTGCCTCAACACCTCGTCTCTGATTCACTGTCCTGTCGTGAGGCGAGCAGAACGAACTTGGACTCTGTAACAGGTGGAGGGAGGGGGCTACATACAGAAACAGCACAGGCATCTCTAGTCTTGAAATTGGTCATTGGTGGTCTGACCAGTGTCATCTTGATTGTTTTAGGTGCAGGTAATCTTCAGTTCCAGGGTCGGTTTGTTTCCATTTCTTTGAAGCCAATTCTGGGAATTGTGGCAGCTTATGTCATGGCTACAGCCTGGTCATCATGTGGTTAACTTCTTCCACCTGGTGGGGGTTTCAGTATCTACAAGACAGCTCACAGGATACGGTTCAGAATATTATCTATAGACCTTGAGAAGGAACTGAAAGTCCTTGACTGTGCTTAATGACTAAATTATTATTATTTGGTCTTCTTTGACTGTTTTTCTTCGTTTCTTCATTTTCTCACTTCTCCGATTAAACCTATTCTTTGGCTAAAGTTTTTCCACAGATGAAAGGCAGGCTGACCACATTGGGGGGGGGGGGGGGGCGGCAAGGACCATAGGATCCTGATCTGTTTCAGTACTGTGTGGCATACAGGATCTTAGTTCCCCAAGCAGGGATCCAACATGCGCCCCCTGAAGTAGAAGCATGGAGTCTTAACCACTAGACTGCCAGGGAAGTCTGGTTCTCAGTGTCTAGTATATCTTTTCAGAAATATTCTGTGCATATTCAACCATACATGTACAAATTTAAGAAATGTCATCTTTTACCCTCTAACAGATATTTCAGAAATCCAGAGACTGGCTATGAGATATTCCTTACATAGTAGCTATCCAATAGCATCTACTTTGTAATCATAAGTGATGTACTTTTTTCAGAGTATGCTTATTTTAATCAAAATAGGATTGGATGGGGACTTCCTAGGTGGCGCAGTGGTTAAGAATCCACTTGCCAATGCAGGGGACATGGGTTTGAGCCCTGCTCCAGGGAGATACCACATGCCGTGGAGCAACTAAGCCCATGAGCCATAATTATTGAGCCCATATGCCACAACTATTGAAGCCCACGCACCTACAGCCCATGCTCTGCAACAAGAGAAGCCACTGCAATGAGGAGCCCGCGCACCACAATGAAGAGTAGCTCCCGCTCTCAGCAACTAAAGAAAGCCCATGTACAGCAACGGAGACCCAATGCAGCCAATAAATATAATTAATTAATTAATCAATTAATTAAAAAGTATGATTGGATAGAATTACTGTTTGAAGTATGTATTCGAGTAGTTTTTGTCTCCTCTCAGCATTTATCTAACAGATAATGGTTTTGGCAAAATTGGTAGAGCACATTTTCTCTCTTTCTTGGCTTCCTCTTTTTTATCATAAAGCACAGAGTTACAGGTCTGTGTGGCAGGGGAGAGAATTACTCCATAGCACTGAAATATGAAGGCGACTGGGGAGATCTTCACCTACTGAGTGCCAGGTACTGTGCTGGGCACAGGATAACATGATAACCACACTCTCTGCCCTCATGGGGCTTGTAGCCTAGCAAGGAAAATAAACATTGAATGTGTAGTTATGAATGAAATGAATATAACAAAGGACAGGAGTTATGGAGGCCTAACCTAAACTCGGGGCCCAAGTAAGGTTCCCAAAAATGATGCTTGTGCTACAAGCTGAAGGACAAGCAGGAATGATATAGGTATAGGGGTGACGTGTGCGAGGGATGCTCCAGACAGAGGTGGTAGCTTATGCCTTCTCTGGAAATGGAAGTTATTTCTCTCCATTGTTCTGTTTTGTGTGTCCAGTCATTTGTTCTATGCATCTTGTGATCTCCTTTCCAAATACTTTGCATAGGAATGGACACATAGAATTTCCCAGTTCAAAGTCATCCTCCTGAATGCATAAGACTATCCTGTGATGAAGTCTCTCATGTCAGTGGTCCTAGGGAGAGACAGCTCTGTACTATTTTTAGTTTTTAGGGGATGCGATGAAGATTACTTTCAAATCTTGGATAAAGTTCAAAAACTGTCCACCACTGGCAGAGGACAGAATTATAATTTTTTTTAGAATTAAAAGTGTCTTTAGAAATCACCTAGTATAATCTCTTCAACTGAAAAATGAGGAAACAGACCCAAAGTACAGAATTCTTTGTGATACCCTAGACAAGCCATACAGGAGACCTGAGGGCTATGAAAACTGAACATATTGTAATCTCACAGAAAATCTGATGTGCTAATGCATCTCCCCAACAACCAGCTTTCTGCAGTGTGTGGCAGGTGGAGATGATTTAAAACAAAGGATACGATATCTAGGCTCCTTTTTAAAAAAATTAAACCAGAAAAATTGTTTCTCTGGAGAAATTCTAGACAAATGTTCAGAGGGTCTCTTACCCTAGGGATAAGGAATTTCCTTAATTAGGTCTCAGTTTTGTTCCCTGGGAAAAACGAACCAGTTCATGTTCTCTGTGGCTATGACTCCACCCCCTGGAGGCTCTTTCGTTGATAATTTCCTCTTTGGCCTCATCCGAAGAGGGCATTGGACCACTGAGTAGGTCTTACATCACCTGCAGAAGTTTAAGTCCAGGAGTCATTATTCAGTCCCAAATAATCACAGATTTTTTTTTAATTTAATTTAATTTTATATGGGGTATAGTTGGTTTACTCACAGATTTCTTAATCCAGGATCATGGTGTCAAAATTTAGTCAGCTTCTTATTTTCATTCTTGTCAGCTTGATGTGTCAGTAGCCACATCTGTATCGCTTTCTTTCAAGACTTACCCCTTGAGACTTCCCTGGTGGTCCAGTGGCTAAGACTCCATGCTACCAATGCAGGGGGCACGGGTTAGATTTCTGGTCAGGGAAGTAAGATCCCATATGCCACACGGTGTGGCCAAAAAAAAAAAAAAAAGGCTTCTCTCAATTTAATTGTGAGTACCTCAGGCCTATTAAGCTTTGGTAGGAGAGCTATACCCTAAGCCATTCTTTTCTTGTGTCTTAATAACTTTTGTTAATGGCTTAATCCTTTCATATTTCTAATGTAAGGATTTGTTGTGTAATACATTAATCTATTCTGAGGTTTTGACAACAATTGGGATTACCATACTTGATTTGATCTTTGCCATAAAGCTAAGGTCTAATTGGCCTTTATTATCCAAAAGCTTTTTCACACAGTTGCCTCTTCCAATCCCATAGTCCACATTTCTGCACTCTTTCCCCTTTCACTCCTGATTGAAAAACAGCCAGTGCTTTGCTATGGTCATCTCTTGAAGGACCTTGTCAAATTCTGTCAAATGCAATAACCAGTACACACTACTGATGCTCTCTTTTCCAACCTCTACAGCTACAATATCATCAATCTCATTATCTGACTTTGTTATTATAGACAAAATAATATCATATTTTCCCAGACTTTCATTCTCCAATAAGTTTCCTCATCACCTGCTGACTGGTCCCTAAGCCAACGTTATATATTTTAGGAATTTAATGAGAACAGGACCTTATTCCTAGTACTAATGAGTCAGGATTGGTAGCTTAAGTTGTAAAATAACCACAAAACTGAGGGATTAAAGTAAAAGCATTCATTCCTCATTCTACACTTGCTCTGGCCAGAGCAAGTCACAGGGCCATACCATATCAGGGGGTGGGGAAGTACAATCCTACCATATGCCCCAAAGGAGAATGATCTGGAACATTTGTGACAAGTTCTTAGGCTGCCTTAATATGGTAAAAACATAAGAAATTTAGAATTTGATATGAGAGCCTTAGTCCCTGTTCTCACTAATATTTATGTAACTATGAACAAGTCACTTAGCCTATCAGTTTTGGTATTCTCATCTACAAAAATGGAGAAAGCAGTCCTTAATTCAATGAATGCTTGAGAGGAGCAACTGAGACATCACATGTGAAATCACTTAGCCCAATATTAGTTTCCTTCTTTTCTTCCATTCACTGCTCAGAGATAATGTATCATATGGTTTTAGTGCATTCAGTAAAGAAAAATTTGTATGTGTTGGTTGGCTGCTGCAATTTACTTGAGTAATTTTCTTCTACCCTACCATATCACAAGCTTCTTGGGAATGGGGGCAATGTTTTATAGTTCTGTGTCCCTTACGTTGCCTAGTACAGTGTTGAAAACATTATTTGGGTCACATACATATTTTCTCCTGAAATGTCTTACATCTAGGGAACTGTGTTAACTCCCAAATGAAGCTTTCAATAAATTTCAGTTTCCTCTCCTAGAACTTGTAGCTTTTGTTTTACAGGCTTTTCCAACTGATTATTTTAACATACTTAAAATATCTTGGGGACACAAAGGAGATATTATACTCATTTACAGTTAAAGAGTAGAAATTAGGGGAAATTTCATGAGTTCACCCTACAGTTCACCTTTTGGCACAAGCAGCCTTAGAGAGTTACAACCCAAGAAATGACGGACATGATTTGGGCCGTGGCTGCTGAGGGAGAAGGAGAGCCAGTAAATCGATAATGTGCTTCTTATTTGCAGTGGTTCCTCTGGCTCTGGCCCTCTCTAAGGTCTTCCAGGAAGCCAGAGCAGAGACAGAGTTTGAGTGCAGGCCCATTAATAAGCCCCAAATCTAGACGAGACACTGTGGACCTGAAACAAATGGACTGTCAGATATTTCTGCAGCAAAGATGGATTTCTTCCGGAATTACATTGCAATTCAGGGTCTGCAACCATAGCGAAACAAGTGCAAGTCCCTACACAGCAAAGGAAGGAGAACACTTTTACAGAGAGGAAAAGAAAGTTGGGAAAACTATAGTAAACAGAGTCCATGGGTTTTCACTGGCCAAGTCCTTGCCAGGAACGAAGAGGAGTCTCTCTTCTTCCTATTGGGCTCTGCTGTGCTGCAGGGTGTGAGATCTCCCTCTTCTGGTCTCCCAATTCTATTCATTTGTGGTTTCTGATGATTCATGTTTCATAACCCTGGAATGATGATCTCTCAGGATCAATGTGAAGATTAAATGGATAACAAGTAAAAATCATCTGGCACAGTTTGTTAATATAAATGACTGTTGAGGTTGTCATTTGGCCAGTTTGACCAAGAGAGAAGATTCTTAATGATGTTCCCTCTGATTCCCTCATATTCTGACTGAACTCTACTCCAAATATTATTTTTCTCTTTTTTGTAGGAAGGGCAATTCCTTTGGAGATCAGAGGGGACCTTCATATTTTTGAGTATGTATAGTCTTTTTATAGAGTCCTCATCACAATCTGCCTTACAACTCTAGTTGATAATTAATAATAAAAATAACAATCAATATTTTTTGAATACTTACCAAGGACAATCAATGGGCTAAATGAATTTTACGTATTACTCAATTTTCACAACATGACTGAAAGGTGGGTAGATCCCTCATTTTACAGATAAGGAAAATGAGACTTACAGAGGTTGTATTACATGCCCAGGACCATGGAAGAGACAGAACTAGAAAGCAGCAGAGTCAGGATCCAAACCCAGATCATGAAGTTCATGCTCAGATATAATACATGTACCATAGGTATAATATGTACACCTGACTTTGTTTCCTAATTATATTAAGTTACTTGAATGAATATTCTTGTTCCTCTTAGTATGCCTATAATGCCTAGCATAATACCTTGAACAAAGCAAATAATTAAATCATAGGAAATACTTACTAATTCTCTAAAAGGTGTTATATTTGGACAAAGAATCGCAGATTCAGGTATTTGAATTCAGGTTTCAAGTGATGCATCAGAAGATTATAGAATATGCCACTGCAGAAAATTCCCTAGTGATCCAGTGGTAAGTACACAGTGCTTTCACTGCTGTGGCCCTGGTCAGGGAACAAAGATCCTACAAGCCACCCAGCGCAGCCAAACCAAGAAATAAATAACTTATTTTCCATTGGTTTCCCCAATATATTTACCTTCTTACAATTTATTACCCCCAGGAGCCCAAATCTCTTTTTCTTTGCCTTATTTCTCTACAAATCTGTTGTCCTTTGTTAAAATGGAATATAAGCTTCCAGGCCTAATTGCTTTTTAGGATTTTCAGTTCTTTTCTGTGAGCCCCTCCTGTCATGTACATATGAAATAAACATTTTGTCCTGTTAGTCTGTCTTTTGTTAGCCTAATTTGCAGGTCCTAGTGATAGAATTTAAGAGGGTAGAGGGAAGTTTTTGCTCCCCTACATATTCACAGTTAAGAAATCAGACTATCTATATGATACTCAGACAGTAAAATAATCACCGTTAGTGGGACAACAAAGCCATTAGGCTACAGAAGTCATATCCTGCCTAGGATCAATGTTGTTGCTTTCTCTACTTGAGTCATCATTATATATTGTTCTTACTACAAAAATGAGAGACACACTGACCATTCATGTGGTATTACAGTTAGTGGCTTCAAAAATCTAAACTTCTCTTCATCTATACATCAGCTTTGAACTTATTGGGAAAATGGTTGAATCTATTATAATGTATTTATATTTATATAATATTTAGAATGACTATAGCTGAGCATACCTAGATAGCTCCTGGAAACAATAATCTCAAATTTCCTGCTGATAGCTACAGAAGCCAGAATCCATTGGGGCTTGCTTTTTCATTTAGCAATTTTGGTTTATGTGCAGGTTTATGGGCAGAAAACTCATTCATGGTCAAATAGTATACTTTTAACCCTAACCAGCACCTTGTAAATATATCATGTTGGTTCAAGAAAAACAAAAAGCTCAGCATAAATTTATTACTATAAACAAAACTATCAAGGAATTTTGCGACAGTCCAGAGGTTAGGACTCCTTGCTTCCACTGTTGGGGGCCCGGGTTTGATCGCTGGTCGGGGGAACTAAGATCCCATAAGCCACCTAGGGATCTTAAAAAAACAAACAAAAAAAACTATCAAAAATATCCTATTGACAATACATCATCTTTCTATGGGAAGTACAGCTTAACTTTAGTCAACAAGTGTCCACAGGAGACATGTTTTCTGTGTGTGTGTGAAAATGGTGGGTGTGTTTATGGAGGCTTAGAAAGGCAAAGAGAAAGAGAGAGAGAAGAAAAGAAAAAGCCAACTATAAAATTAGAAGGTTTAGATAAGTCATCTAAAATGGAGGTTTTTAATCGTTTTTCTACTTTACAATGAATAAGGGATAACATTTTCACATGGCATCCTTGCCCTGACGCATCTTTCTAAGGAAACTCAGGATTATGTCTAATTCTGGCTTCCAGCATTAGTTTACCCACTTAACAAAATATAAGAGTACAACCTCTATGGACAGCAATTTTGAAATAGTTACTAAAATATAAAACATGCACACATTTTGACCTAACAATTACACTTTAAGGAATTCATTTTACAGTTATGTTTGCATCTATGTGTAGTGATACATATTCAAGGACATTGTGGCTATAAAATATCACAAATAAGAAAAATGTTTATCAATGTGTATATATTCTATAACAAAGATGTCCATTCAACATGGCTACACACGGGAACACTCTGCAATTGTTAAAGAAGAATATGGCTGCTCTACGCAGTCTCTTATAGTCTCTTATAGAATAACCTCTAAGGTCTATTCTTAGGCCCCAGACCTTGGCAGTACCTTTGTTTTCTTTCTTTTTCTCACATCTCACATCCATTAGGTCAGTAAATCCTACTGGTCCTAACTTCAAAATATATCCAGTACCTGACCACATCTCATCACTGCCACTGTTATCAGTCGGGTCTACTGCAAATGCCTCTGACTGGTCCCCATCCTTGTCTCTCACGGCTGTTCTTATCACCGCAAACAGAGTGATCCTGTTAAAAGTGTAAATCAGGGAATGCCCTGGCGGTCCAGTGGTTAGGACTCCACGTTCTCAGTGCTGAGGGCCCAGATTCCATCTCCGGTCTGGGAACTAAGATCCCACAAGGCTTGCAGCGTGGCCAAAAATAAAAAAATAAACCAGATCACATTGCTCCTCTACAAAATCCTTCCAATATTTCTCAGCCAAAGTAAAAGCTGATGTCAGGTTTTACAATCACTATTTGCTTCCTCCCTCCCCCCGCCACCCCACCTTGCATTCCCACACTTCTTTACACCTCTGACCTCACCTCCCACTCCTTTCTTCCTGTCTCACTCTGGTCCAGACACACTGTGCTTGCTGTTCCTGTAGGGGAGGAAAATGTTTCCTTGACCCTCTTGAGGTTCCTGGCTGGGTCTGAAAATTAAACTGACAAAGACAAATTAACAGAAGAAAAGCATAGGGATTTCCCTGGCGGTCCAGTGGTTAAGACTCTGCGCTTCACTGCAGGGGGCATGGGTCAGTCCCTGGTGGGGGAACTAAATTCCCATGTGCCTTGAGGCCAAACATACAAACAAACAAAAACAAAAAACAAAACCCAGAAGAAAAGCATACACGTTATTTAATATGATTTTGATGCGACAAGAGAGCCTTCATAAGGAAATGAAGACCTGTAGAAATGGTTAAACCCGAGTATTTTTATGCTAGGTATGATGAAGAGAGGACAGTCAAGGAGAAATCTGGCAGGTTAAAGGGTATGAGGTGAATGTCAAAAACTGGGGGAATCTCAGCAAGACTTGTCTGTTCAGCTGCTTCATGGCATCCCTGGCTTCAGAGGTAAGGATGTTCCTTTCCTCCAGGTAGAGTGAGAGCACCTCTCGAATGAGGGTTTATAAGCTGTTTCAAGGGAGAAGGGTGGGGAGAAGGTCACTCTGACCTTCTTGTTTCTGCTCTTTTCTCAAACGCTTTCATCTTAAACTATTCAAAATGCCAAAGTGTCATATTTTGGAGTACCGTGTCCCGAACCACATCATTCCTCTAACACACTGGCACATGATCCCTTTGCCTGGAGCAAATATACACATGACTGCCTCTCTTCCTCCCTTCAACTCTCTTCTTAAGTACCGCCATATTTAACCATATCTAGCCCCACCCCCAAATTCTCCCAATTCCTTTCCATTTAAAAATTTTCCTCTATTGCACGTTATCGTTAACATTCCATAGATTTTTAGATTTTATTTGTTTATTGTTTCTCTCCCCCACTAGAATGCAAGCTCCATGAAGGTAAAAATTCTCTCTGTTTTGTCTACTGATGGACAAGCATGAGAGAAAAAAGTGACTGTCTTATAGTAGGTCCTCAAACTATTTTTTGTTGAATACTGAATATATGGAGGAATTAGAAGTAGGGTACGAACTAAAGAGGAGTTGAGGATGATTCCAAGGTCTCTTTGCTAGACATCTGGGATTGCCATCTTCTAAGCTGAGGAAGTCTGAGGGAAGAGCAGGTTTGCTGCAACTGTGGGTGGTCTGCCATCCACGTCTCTAGAATGCAGTCAGGAAGGAAAACTCAGGCAGGGAGCTTGGATGGGGAGGTCTGTTCTCCTTGACTTTGGCAACTCTAACAGTTTCTTTACTTGGATTTATAGGTGTCAAAGAAATGATTCAAAAACTAGAAATAGGAGCTAGATGTTCCTCGGTGTTCTTTCAGTTTAGTGCTGGGCTTGTGCCTTAGATTGATTTCCTATTGACTAAGTTACTTTACATCCCCGAAGAGGCAGAGATTAACTCAAACATGCAAACAGTTCCTGTCCAGTAGTGGAAAACATAATCATTAAGGTTATGGTTCACGGTCAAATAGGACCTATTTTACACTGAACCCAGCAATCTTCTCTAACATTCCTTTATTAAATTGCCTTTAAACATCCAGCTTCTCAAAACGCACTTCGAACTGATTTTAATGTCTCACTGGTTCTTTCATTAATTAACAAGTTATATAAAATCCTTGACACGTTCATTTTATTTTTGTATGAGAGTTATGAGTCTACGTTTTTGAAAATTATCCTTGAATGGTGTTTTCACAGAACTAAAAGCTGCCACTCAGAATGATTCCTGAGCACTTTCTCATTGATTAGCCCAAGCATGTGATAAAATAAATTCATCAGTTGTTAGCAAACAAAGGAATAAAGAAGTTGGCAACTGGCTGGACTCTAGGCAGCAGAAAAGGTATAAGATTAGCTTCTGTTTCTTGAAATACCCATTAGCTTCTGTGTTCACTTTCTATTGCTGCTGTAACCATGTGCCACAAGCTTAGTGGCTGAAAACAACACAGATTTATTATCTTACAGTTGCGTAGATCAGAAGTCTGACATGCTTCTCACTGGGTGAAAACCAAGGTGTAATCAGGAGGCTTTTGTGGATGCTCTAGTGAAGAATCCATCTCCTTTTTTTTTTTTTCCAGCTTCTAGAGGCTTCCTGCATTGCTCAGCACATGGGGGACTTCCACCTTCAAAGCCAGCAATGGGGGACTTCCCGTGCTCCGCAACAAGAGAAGCCACCACAATGAGAAGCCTGCGCACCACAGGGAAGAGTAGCCCCTGCTCGCCACAACTAGAGAAAGCCCACTTGCAGCAATGAAGACCCAACACAGCCCAAAATAAATAAATACATAGATAAATAAATAAAATAATGTAAATGTTAAAACATTCCATATTAAAAAATATTTTCCTTTCTTTAATTAAAATAAAACAACCAGCAATGGCAGGATGCGTCCTTCTCCCATCACATCTCAACCTGTCTCTTCTGCCTCCCACTTAACACTTTAAAGAACTCTTATGATTACACTGGGCTCATCCAGATAATCTAGGATAATCTTCCTATGGTAAGGTCAGGTGATTAGCAACTCTCAACCAATTCAATAATGTAGGAGGCTGCAAATAAAAGTTTATTTGAGGTCTTAAGAATTGCAATTCAGGAGACACAGATTATTCTGCTAACCCTGAAATAATGTTCCAAGGAAGAGAAAGAGTCAGGGGCTTATAAAGACAAAAAGCCGTGAGATTGTTAAAAGTTGTCTGGCGAGAACTGTGATTGGCTCTGATGCAAGTCAGAAAATCATTGTCTTTAGGAATCATGAGTTGCTTTAGGGTGAGGGTCCTATAAGTATCCTGAGTTTCTAGCAGGTGTTCTGGATGACTTCATCAGGCCTAAAGGTCAAATTTCATACAGGCTGAGATGTGCATAAGTCACACTTCCTTAATGACCTCCCAGTTCCATTTCAGAAAGCTCTCTTAGCAACACCAACCCCAATTTGATTTTCCTTTCACAAAGCATCATATCTATCTGCAGCTTTAATTCCCCTTTGTCATACCACAACATAGTCAACAGGCTTCATGGACGAGGACATCTTTAGGGCCATTACCTGCTTATCGTAGTTTATAAGCCTACAAGGGAGAACACAGAGAATTTAGGAAAATAATACATACTTCTCTCTTTATTTTTCACTGTGATGCCTCTACAGTATCTATGCAGACTGATTACCAGAGTTATTTCCCTTGTTAAAGGCAGAGTGGACCTTCCATTACAGGTTTTTACAATGGCAAATGCCAAGAATCTTTGTTCAAAACGTTTAAGCATTTTTTTTTCACTCCTTTTACAGAATTTGTTTTACACTTATTGTGCCAAACAGCATTTTAAACACGGACATATTAACTCCCTAATAAAGCAAACACAAAGGCATTTCCTTTGTTAGAAACAAGATACACCATCGCTTAACCTTCAAACATTATTGCACTTTAACTTTCATAATTTGACAATGCATGCAGTGAAACAATCTGCAGACAACTAGTTTTAACAGACAAATTAAAAAACACTTTTAAGCAGACACGAATGTCCTAAATTGTTTATTAGGTAAGAATTTTACGAACATCACTAATTATTAGCGGTAGCGGTGGAGCTGGTGAGTATCACGCCTTCCCCAAGGCTGCGCCGCGATATCCACCGATCTTGGGGTGGAACTTGTAGCCCTTGCCAAGGCCAGGGCTCTTCCCGCTTGTGGACGTCAGCCCCAGCGTCTCCCTGTGCTTGTGCACTGGTTTGGTGAACCGCTGGGTGTCAGGGTTTCTTCTGATAGCTTTATGAAATGGATCAATGAGGATAACTTCAAAAAATTTGTATGTAGAACCGTCACCAACCCAGTAAGGATTCAGGACCCTCAGGGCCCCACAGTGGCGTTCAGCTTGCTCCTGGGCAACAGACTGAAGGCTTCGAGCAAACTTGAGCTGGTTGACACCATGGTAGACAGGTGGCACCTAACTTAGGAACTGGGCGTTTGCGGCCACCGTGGCGCACATGAATCTGATATATGATATAACCTTGACTGGCCTTGTCCCCAAGCTTGCGCGCCTTGTCAGGATGGGGGGACCTGGTGCAGCGCCGAGAGCTGGCGGTACCCTGAACAGAAAACGCATCACGTCCGACGTCCGACTGCTTCTTCCTCCATAGCTCCTGGATGTACTTGTAAGCCCTCATCTCGGCTCACCTGATGGCTGCGGCCAGAGGGAAAGGAAAGAGGCTTTCTCCCCGTTTAAGCAATTTTAAATAGATCTTTTGCACTACTCTACTTTACACACTGAGAGACATGATGTAGTTGAGCTTTGGAGTCAGACAGACCTGAATTTAAATTCTGACTCTATTACTTACTACTCACATGAACTTTGAGCAATTTACCTGAACTTCCTAGCTTTAAATTAAGGATTAACTGTAAATTAAGGATTAACAGTAGTTACCAAAGGGACTTCCCTGGTGGTCCAGAGGTTAAGATGCCGCCCTTCCAATGTGGGGGGCGGGGAGGGAGGGAGTTCGAACCCTGGTGGGGGAAACTAAGACCTTACGTGCTGCTAGGCCAAAAAAAAAAAAAAAAAAAGAAAGAAAACAACGGAAAAAAAGAAACAGTAGCTACCAGAGAATGTTATGAAGAGGGCAGGGGCAGCTCCATTTTGGGCCCAGAAATTTATTTGAACAAAATTTATTTCGTATAATTTGGATGTGACATGGGAGGCTTCATAAAAAAAATAAAAGACTCAGAGAAACAGATCCGTGTATTTTTAGGCCAGGTTTGATGAAGGGGACAGGCATGGAGGGATAACATAGGTTAAAGAGTAGGAGGTGTCTGCAGTAACTGGGGGGAACTTAGCAAGGCCTGTTTGTTAGGATTCTTCTTTGTGTCCTTTTGTCTGCAGAGATAAGGATGCTTCTTCCCTCCTAGGGCACCTCTCATGGGAGGGTTTTATGACCTGCTTTAAGGAAGAAAGGAGAGGAAAGAAGGAGGTCAGACTGCTTCTGCCATTTTCTCAAATTCCTTCAGCTCCAGAGACTCAGTATGCCAAGATGCTATATTTTAGGGTAGTGTGTCCTGAATACCACTGTGGGCATTAATGGTGAGGAGTGAGAGGTATTCTTTTTTTTTTTTTTTTTGCTGCTTAACAGCTAATGTTTATTTCTCAAGGTTCTGAAGGCTGGAAGTCCAAGATCAAGGTGCTGGCAGACTCAGTGTCTGGTGAGACCCCTCTTCCTGGCTCACAGACAGTGTCTTCTCACTGTGTGAGAGGTATTCTTATATATTTTAATATATCTTTTTTTTTTCATTTTTACCAAGATAATATGTCTTTTAATTCCACATTTTTTTTTTCAGTTGAGAGAAGGGCAAGCACCTAGAAAATTAATTCAGTTAATCAATATGTATGGGATATCTTCTATTTCCCAGGGTTTATAAAACACCCCTCCTCTGTACTCATCTTTTAGCCTTCAGTTTTTTCCACTTAAAATTGAGGGGCTTGAATAATTTTAAAGTTTTTTTGTTTGTTTTGTTTTGGTGTGGTTTTTGCTTTAAAAATATGAAGTCTATAAATCTTTATCTTCAGTGGCATAGAGAATTGTGGTGGGATGGAGTGGGGTGTGTATGGTGGTTCACATCTGCAATTGGTTAAAGGTTATGATTTTTTCCCTACTTCCTCCCATCTACATTTGCATAAAAATGTGATCACACATGCTTACTAACTTGGTTATTTGTAAATACATGACACTAACACCTTTTTTCCTTCACAATTCACTGCACATTGCTGGGCTTAGAAGAGAAGCTTGAAGAATGCTTATTCACCGTTCAGTTGATGTGCAAAATTATATTACTTTCTATTTGTTTTAGTTGCCACCAAACAGTTGTTTCCTTCAAATCCTGATCTTTGTTTATTCAGGATAAGCTTGCAGGGGGAGGGGCTTCAATTTCTACACACCAGATAGAATGCATTTCCTTTTCACCTATTTAGGCTAATGGCTTTTCAGTGTTATGCAGAGTAAAGAAATTATTTGGCTTCTATTCAGAAGACTATTTGGTTTGAAAAAGAAAAGGCTAATTCCAGCATAATCATTAAATGAAAATGAGAAAGTTTAGCACAAATTCAAAAAAAAAAAAAAGGGGGAAAGAAAGAAAAGAAGAAAGAAAAGTCAGTTGAGGATTTTCTAGGAATCACAAATTGTTTTGCTCTGTTTAGGCTGAGATAAGCTTTTCAGTACCTGTTCCCAAGCTGATTTAGTCTTTGACAAGGATTTTCTTATGGGTGGTGTTTTCCCTAATACTTCACTTTGCTGTTAATACATTTCTTTTTAAAGCTGAATTTGTCTTTGGAAAATTGGTTAGACTTATGGCCCTGGAAGTCTGGTCTGTCTTGGAGAGAGAAATAGACTTGAAAGAATTACTGTGAAGTACGGGATACAAGCCTTTTAACATATGAAAATTAAACTAATGGCCCATAATGAATACAGCATGCTTTGTGACAGAGTATTTGTAGCCTAGATTTATATCAGAAATTCAACAAAATTACACATCATCACTACCTTATCTCCTAAAATCATCTAAATGTATAACTTTTAGTAGATGTAGGGGTCCATGACCCAGGAAATCTCTTTAGAGATGGAATGAAATTATATGCAATAGTAGTGATTCTGTTCCACTTCTAATGGGGTTGAAATGGCCATGTATCCTCCAGGTACATCCCACAGGCTATTGGAAAAATGAGTGCATGCACTCTGGCATCGGGATTCCTTCTCCTTGGGATATATTATAGGCCTTCTTTAAGCACTTCACAGTGATAATTCTCCAATGGAAACATGAAAAATGTTTCCTGACCTTAATGTCATATAACCTAAAAATTGTCTATAGATAGAACTTTTTCACTGGTGCCAAGAAATTCAGCTTAGGCTCAATATATCCAATCTAAGTTTCCTTAAGAGAGCTTTAAACTTCTTTGGCATGTCAAAAATCTAGGTTTGAATTAAATGACTAATGCTTTACGTAGTTTTTACCACGAGTTCTTTCTGCCTGAAATGTTTTCAATTCATCCTCAGCCAAAGCTGTCATCCATCCTGGCAACATACCCTTTCACCTCCCCACACCTCATGTCTTTGCTTTTCCAGTCCTTTGGCTGCTCTCCTGTTTCTTCCTTCACATACTTGTCTAACTGGTTCCTAGAAGCTTGGCTGAGATTTTTCTCTGACATGAATCTAGCTACCACAAATTAAGGGCCTGGCATCCAAACACACCTCTCTCAATGCAAATGTAAACAGATCTAATATGTAAACAAAGAGAATACTTCTATTTTCTTTTTAAAAATAAATCATCCCTTGGCTTTTAGAGGAGGGAATGAAGAGCAGGTTGACAGAGGAAAAAAGTGACTAGAACAGAGGTTAGGAAAAGAGATAAGAATAGTTACTCAACCATGATAACATCGGAAAAAGCATCAACCTTAGTTATGTATCCACAAGGCAGTCCCTCGCCTCATCTGTAAAGGTTAATGAGAGGAGTTATCTTTGTTCAGTGCACTGATGTAATCTAAACCTCCAAAACGGAGGCTGCACAAAGTAGGTGCTCTAGAAATATTTGCTGAATGTTCAAAGACTGAGAGAATTAAAAACTGATAAAAAATGACAAAGGCCACAGCTTCATCAAATGTTTAGCTTTACCAAGCACGGCCCCATTGTTCTATTCTTTATATCCCTGCCTCCTCCCTTGTTTTTGTTGTTCTCTTTTACATACACATTTAAATCTAAGAACACACACACACACACCATGAAATATCAGACTTAAATGTGTTATTCAAAGCAAGTTATATTGGGCTGCTGCTTTTAATGTAATGTCAACTCCTAACGGGTTCACTGTTTCTGCACAGCTTTCCCGCCTTCTCCGAGCGGAGGTGAGGGACGAGGAATTAAACAATCAACATTTTCTCCCTTTCCTCAGTCTTTTTCTGTCCTTTTCTCTTTTCCTCAGCTTCATTTCCTTTCCCCATCTGCCGTTTCTCTAGGGTCGTTGCTTGGCTTTCTCCCGCTCAGCCTGTGGGTCCCTTTGATCCTTTCTTTCTATCCCTTATTCCCAGAAGCTCCAGAAAATACCTTCTTTTTTCCCCCCTTTTCACGTCACTTCCCTCCCTTCTCCCATCTCCCTCTCCTTCTCTGAGAGGTGAGTTCCCCACTAGAGGCCAGCACTTTCTCCGTTTCGTCCCTCCCACCGGCGAGCAGAACTCGGAGAGAAAGAAGGGAAAAAAAGACGAGAAAGACCAAGAGAGGGGAAAAAAAAAAAAACCCGGGGCCTAGAGCGCGGAGGCCCGGCAGCGGCGTCGTCATGGCAACGGGCGCCGGCAGGAAACGAGGGACGCGCGGGAGGGAGGGGGGAGGGCGCCGAGGGGAGGGGGAGGGGGAGGGACGGGGGAGGGGTCCGGCTGCCCCGGAAGCACCTCCCCGCCAGCCCCCTCCTCCAGCCCGGCCCGCAGCCCCCGGCCTGCAGCCCCCACCCGCTCGGCCCGGCAGGAAGTGACAGGCCCCGAGTGAGCCCCGGAGGCCTGGCGGAGCCGCGGCCGGCCCGCACCCGGAGCGGCGGGAGGGGCGGGGAGCCGCGGCCGCGCCGGGCGCCTCCCACCCCGCCCTCGGCGCCCCCGCCCCTCCAGGAAGGGGAGGAGGCGAGGGGAGCCCGCCGCGGAGGCCGAGCGAGCCCCCCGCCCGGCCTGGCGCCCGGGGACCCCGGCACGTGAGGTGGACGCCCCCCCGGGAGCGCTGGGGTGCAGAGCCAGGCGCGGAGGTAAGCGGGCGGCCGCGAGCCGGGCAGGGGCAGGACCTCCGGGGGCTTGGCTGCGCGGGGATGTTTCTTCAGCCACCTCGGGCTGTGGAACGCCCCAGGTACCTCCCCCGGCGTCTTTCCCTGCCTACCTCTGGCGCTGGCTCTGCGGTCCTTCCCTCTGCCTGTCCGAGCCTCTCGCTCTTCTGTTCATTTCGCTGTGCTCGCTGCTGTCCGCCCGTCATCCTAGTTGCTTCTGACCGCTCGTTCTCTCATTCATTTTCCCTTCTCTGACTTTGGCTCTCCCATCCAAGCATGCTGTCTAGTTACCTCCCTGCTTTTTCTGGTCCGCTGGGTTCCTCAGCCTCCAGTTCCTCGACTTCTCTCTGTCTCCCTCGCGCCTGTCTCCCCGCTATCAGTAAGCACATTTCTGCGCTCACTTGGGTCGGTTCACTCCTGGCACCGCTCTGTCGACCCCCTTCCCCCGGTGTGTTTGATTTCCCTTGGGAACCTCGTTCTCATCAAGGTTCTAGATACAACAAGGACCCCTGGGGCGTCTACTCTCCCTATTCTTCAGATGGCTTCCATTTCTTCGGCACAGCCTTCCCCGAACCAACCCCCTCCTCCCGCCCCCCTTCTTATGCCCCATCCTTCTTTCGAGACAGAGTTTCATGCTTGGGGAAATTGATTATCTCCAACTCTTGGCTCAGGAGGCCCAGTACCAGGTCCACTTCAATATCCTTTCCTAGCTTCTTTCCGAAGGTCTCGCTCCAGCCCAACCACACACACCCAAATGCTACCTTTCGGGATGACCATGGCTTAGTTACTTTGGGGACCTCTGTGGCACAGCTTCTCTTTCTTTTCCAGTTAAATTCTGAAAATTTAAATTCACTGTGCTTCCCAAACTTTTTGTTATCTTCGTTTTCTGGATTTAATTTTACAGTCCCAACACCGATCACAAATGAATACATTTATGTGCCTGGGATCCAGAAATCCTGGTTTTGATGACAGTTTCTCCTGATTTTATTAAAAACTTTAAGCTGGTTCCCTTCCCACCACTTTTCTATTTCACACTCTGAAAAATTAATAAGACTTCCATTTTGGGGGAAGATGAGGTATCATACAGTTTATTAGCATTTGCACCTATGAAGGGAATTAATGTCTCCTCCAGCTAGTAAAGGGGTCTCCTGTCTCTGAGTCCAGTGAACTAAGTCCGGTTTATCTATACAACTATGCCTTGCTGCCTCTAATCCTTACCCACTTTTTTTCTTCACATGCTGATTATGAGGATTCATGGGTCTGTATCTGTTTAGTGCTTTGATATTTTGGCAAAAGATGTGGGGAGAAGATAGACTAGACTTGAAGCCAGTATGACTGCTCCTTTGTACTTCTTGGGTTATATCCATGTTTGCAATGACATTTGCTATTCCTGTGCAACTGATTTCTTGGGGGAAAACGATGCGATCAGATGATACTGGGAATGGAATCATAAAAAAACTCCCCAACTTTATTTCCAAGCCCAAGCGGTTTGATTGTATTTACTTTGTTCGTTTTGGATGCAATTATTAAAATAGATCCACCCTAATAAAACTGTCGACACCCCTTAGCAGAAATTCTGGTTCGATGTTTACATTCCAGAACCAGATTGTGCTGTGCTGACGGGGTATTTATAGTGGCTCCATGCCTCAAAAATAGAGAATATAGTATTTAGATTTAACAAAAGAGGGAAAAATAAAGAATGAACCAAAAAAACCTTATTGTCATTTAGTGCTGCTTTGAAGGCATGTTTCTTCCTACTTCTCATCTGTTCCTTTGCTTGGTTCTTAGCAATGTTTTCATATGTCTTTTTGCAAATTTTAGCGTAGGCACCAGAAGGTAAATTCTGACTACTTTAGTGGACTAAAAAGTTGAATCTTACTGTCTTGAAGATTTTCGTTGCTGTCTTTACTGTGTTTAATACCTGTAAGTCATTTGTTAAAATGATGTATTACACTTAGCTGTGAAGCCTTCTTTGCAAACGGGGAAACTGAGGTATAAGAAGGGAAAGTGACATGCCCGAGGTGTTACTAGTAGAGCGGGAACCAGGCAGCTCTTCTACCTCCTAGTTTTATGACTTTTTATGAAGCATTCAACGTATCTGTATCTTAAACCCCTCCTCCATAAAATGAAGAGGGTGAGTCTTCAAAGTGAGTGATACTGCCTTAATCACAGATTGTTTTTGGTTTGAAGAAGCATGTCCTAGTGTAAAGGTTTGGTACTTAACTAGGACAATTTCTTTAACCTCAGAAAACCTCATTTCCACAGTTGTAAAGTGGGGATAATCATATTTACTGTAAAGCATGGAGGTGAAGAGCCTAGCCCAGTGAGAGGAGGCACCTAGTGGCTTCTCAGCAAATGGTGACCATTGTTAAGATGATGCGGATGATGATGGTGCAGATGCAGATAGAAATGGGATGTTGTGGGGATGGGATATAAGGCGGCCTTAGTATTATGAGGAGCCGTCTTACATTCTGGCCATTTTATATTTAATGACAGCCTGGCGGGAATATGTAGAAGTTGTTTCTTTTGAGACACTGCTTAGCTTCAAAAGATGGTGTGGGGAAGATATGGTTATAAGAGTGTATTGAAAATTTGGTAGTTATTGAACCGGAGAAATCATGACTTATGGAAGAAGAGGAAGGTTCTTAGATAACTTGAATAATAACATGGAATAGTAGTTTGCGATCAGGTGTGAATTTTAATCCTCTGCTGCTTCTGTCTAGGTCTTGAGTCAGAGCGCCAGCTGTGGGGACCCTGGACCTCGATCATGGAGACAGAGAGTGAGCAGAACTCCAACTCCGCCAATGGGAGTTCCGGCTCTGGGGGCAGCTCTCGGCCCCAGATAGCTCAGATGTCACTGTATGAACGGCAAGCAGTGCAGGTGAGGCTCAGCTTTGAGGGGCTGTGATCTGTGAGCATTGGCTTGGGGTGGGCAAGGATGCCGGAAGATAATCGCCCTTGGTCCCTTTCCAGCAAACTGGGGAAATTGGATCAGGTGATAACAAAGGTCCCTTCCCACTCTGAGAATCCTAGGAGTGGACAACAGTCTGAGCAAGCAGGCAAAAAGAGATTCGGTCTTTGAAGGTTTTTATCCTACTCAGTTCATGTCGCTAGGTTCTAAATAAGCGCTTCTCTTCATGGATTGTCAGATTTTTAATATTTGGTCTTTCTTGAAAATCACCCTGAGAAATGAAAGTTAAGAACTTTTACTTAAAATATTTTAGCTACTAGAATAACTATGCACATCCTAAGAATGCTTCTGATTATTAAAGAAAAAAATACAGTAATATCTGAAGTTAACACTAAAACTGAATTATCAGTATCATCTTGATAAACATGCATTAGCATTATACTGTAGGTGTTTGAAGAAGCCAGTTACTTGAAAATTTTACCTGGTAACAGTCTTTCATAAGTCACTCTTTACTCTTACTTTTCATCATTTTCAACCCCTTGGGGCTCTATCACCTTTATTGTATCCCTAGAGTATGGTCTTTTATTTTCTTCTTATCTTTACATTAACCAACATCCCATTTATTTTCAACCCAGTTTAGTCCTAATTCCAGATTCCATTTTGGGAATCATGTATTTCCAGATTCCATTTTGGGAAATAAGAGTTCATGTGGGTTACACTGCTTTACTTTTCAAGAGTAGAGCACAGCAGAATTGTTTCTCTGCTTTTTAAGGACTTACTGGTTCTAATATAGAAATGGACAAATCAGATGTTGACACATTTTCCTTTGTTCCTCTCCTGCCCATATGTCCGTTTCAGAGGATCACAGTGGTTTCCATAGAATAGGAATTGGGAGTGATTTTTTTTTTTTTTTCTCTCCTGGCCAAGCCTTGCGGCATGCAGGATCCTAGTTCCCTGACTAGGGATTGAACCTGTCCCTCCTGCAGTGGAAGCTCGGAGTCTTAACCACTGGACCACCAGGGAAGTCCCAGGAGTCCCAGGGAAGTCCCATTCATTCTAAGTGGATTGATGCCCGCTCTTTCTTCCTAGGCTCTGCAGGCACTGCAGCGTCAGCCCAACGCGGCTCAGTATTTCCACCAGTTCATGCTCCAGCAGCAGCTCAGCAATGCCCAGCTGCATAGCCTGGCTGCCGTCCAGCAGGTGAGAGGTCAGCAGCCAGCTGGCCCAGGAGGGAGGGGACTGGCCCAGGAGGGAGGGGACAGGCACTGCAGGTGGGTCGGGGCATGCCGCATCCTCTGCCAAGCCAGGCTGGAAACAGTCTCCTCTGCCTCCTGTCCTCCTGTAGGAGGTTGAAGAGACCTTAGCGTCTGGGCTTGCAGTAAGAACTGTGGGAGAACTACCTTTTAGAGGTAGGGTGACTTTGTGCTAGGCCTGCACTGATGGTATAGTAGCCGTTAGCCACAGGTAGCCATTGAGCACTTAAAATACGGCTAGTCCAGATGGAGGTGTGTGAAAAGATTTTGAATTTCAGACACTTAATATGAAAAACAATTTCAGTAGTGTTTTTATGTTGCTTACATGTTGAAATGAGATAGATCAGCTTGAATAAAATAAATTATTGACGTTTACTTCTGATTCTTTTCACTTTCTTTTTTTAAATTTATTTATTTATCTATTTATTAGCTGTGTTGGGTCTTCGTTGCTGCACACGGTCTTTCTCTAGTTATGGCGAGTGGGGGCCACTCTTCATTGCGGTGCACCGGCTCCTCATTGCCATGGCTTCTCTTGTTGCGGAGCAGGGGCTGTAGGCATGCAGGCTTAAGCAGTTGCGGCACATGGGCTCAGTAGGTGTGGCTCACGGGCTCTAGAGCGCAGGCTCAATTGTTGTGACACATGGGCTTAGTTGCTCCGTGGCACGTGGGATCTTCCTGGGGCAAGGATCGAACCCGTGTCCTCTGCATTGGCAGGCGGATTCTTAACCACTGCGCCACCAGGGAAGCCCTCTTTTCACTTTTTAAAAAACGTTCATACTAGAAAATTGTACACGTGGCTTGCATTATATTTGTACTGATCGGGCAGCTCTGGGCTAGACTTATCAGTGACTCATGATGTGACCTGACCAAAGGTTCTTCCAGCTAAAAGAAAGTGGGACGAAGAGAACGGGTTGCCTGCCTGCCCCAGGAGGGTCATGTGGCAGTTACTGGGTTAGCATATGTGGTAATGTGAGGGTAATTGGGATAGTGAATACACTTGTCCTTGCTCCATAGTAGAGGCTCTCAGTTCTTACCCGAAATCTCTATTATATTTTGTGCCTGTGATCTATTACTGGATGATTCAGAGCCTTTTTCTTCCTTGTCTCTGCTCTTTCTTGTCTTCTTTTCCCTCTAACAGGCCACAATTGCTGCCAGTCGGCAGGCCAGTTCCCCAAACACCAGCACTGCACAGCAGCAGACCACCACCACCCAGGCCTCTGTGAGTACTGTTCCTCCCCACCCAGGGGCTGTCCTCCTTGGGTCTTTGTCTCTGGGTGAAACTACTTTGTGCCGCTGATCTGAGAGTGCTTATTGAGCCGTCAACTGTATTTACTGCTTTTATGTAGAGAATATTAGTAAAATGGAAAGTAACTAGCTTGGATCTAGATAGGAGTCTTAAGGAGGAGGTTTAAGCAAGGAGGAGGAAAATCCTGGGTAGGAAGTAACAGAGCCGTGAATGAGAAGTAAAATCTGTTCCATTTTGTTCCTTTGCCTTCTCAAGTGTTACGCTGGTGGTTAGGGACTGGTTTCTGTACTTTGGTGATACCCTCCAGTAGCTAGGATGACAGTGATGGATAGCAAGGTGTTATTCATTTCCTCCTGACTCTGTGAAAGCAAGGTACTCTGTTCTTGACTGCGTCACTCTGAATTTGTCAGTTGTGCGTATTTCCTTTTACCCTGCCTCAATCCTTAGTCCTGGTTCCTTTCTGTACCACACAGATCAATCTGGCCACCACGTCGGCCGCCCAGCTCATCAGCCGATCCCAGAGTGTGAGCTCTCCCAGTGCTACCACTTTGACCCAATCTGTGCTACTGGGGAACACCACCTCCCCACCTCTCAACCAGTCCCAGGCCCAGATGTATCTACGGGTAAGCCACAGCCACAGCCACTATTGTCCCGGGGCATAACTGTTCTGTGACTTCGTGAGTGAAAGCTATTTTTTTTTTTGGCTGCACCGTGCGGCTTATGGGATGTTAGTTCCTGATTAGGGATCGAACACGGGCCCACAGCAGTGAAAGGGCCGGGTCCTAACCACTGGACAACCTGGGAATTCCGAGTGAAAGCTATTTTATTTAATCATGGTTACCCAGATGTTTTAAGACAAGCTGATCTACTTCCTGTGCCTTACTTACCTCTAGAAGTGATGCTTAGTGTTCACAGGTAGCCTGCACATTATTGAGATCCTAAGTTAGAAGATGTTCACCTTAGTATTTGAGAAATTTGCGTCAGATACTTAGTCTAATCTATAAACCTATGGCTCAAGTACACAAATCCTAAGTGTTATCTCTTGGCCTGTCTACTTACTGTATATAAATGCTTGCTCCAAAATCCTCATTGTCTCAGCTTCTTTGATGTTTGATGCTTTGTTATCAGTGTATAGTTTTATACACATTCTAGGTTTTCTTCGGATGATTCATCGCACATGGAGAATAAGGGTCTTCTGGGTTGGTGTGGAAAGGGGCAGGGCTTAGCTGTTCGTATCTTCTGTTTATTTTGTCTTGTGGTCCTTCCTTTCCATTTCTTCTTCTGTCTCTTTTCTTTTCCTCTTGTTCTCTTTCCTCTGCTCTTCCTCTTGCTCTCCTTGCCAGCCACAGCTGGGAAACCTATTGCAGGTAAACCGGACCCTGGGCCGGAATGTGCCTCTAGCCTCCCAGCTCATCCTGATGCCTAACGGGGCAGTGGCTGCAGTCCAGCAGGAGGCGCCATCTGCTCAGTCTCCGGGAGTTCACACAGATGCCGATCAGGTCAGTGGCAACCACTTGACCTGCGGACGGGCACTGGGGAGGGCGAATGGAATGGCCTCGGACCAGGGCCCACTATTCTACCACTTTACCACTTTTCAGAATCTCTCTCTCTTTTTTTTTAAATTTCTGTAGAACTTGAATCCCTCATACCTTTTTAGTTATTTGAGTTAGGAAGGGAAGTAGACTTGACTGAAAACAGCCCTGTGGGTGTGGGAAGCCTGATTCTTATTACAGGACAGATGTCCTTACCCTTCTTTTAGCCCTCCATGGCTCAGTTTTATTCAGGAAGTTTTAGTTCTCTCTCCTTGCAGTACTCTCTCTGGAAGATAAGGGATGGTTGAGGGAATTCTAGTTAGACAGACGTGAAGCTGACCTGGCTCAGTTGCTGGCCAAACGCTTGATTCCTTGTGTTTATGAGTTACTGTAGCTCTCAACCTTCAGTCTGTTTTTGCTCACTGTGTTCCCAGTAAAGTCGTCCTCACCAGTGCTCCCTGTGCCTTATCTCTAAAATATACACACATATACACATACATATATATATATATACATATAGCCTGAATGTTTTAGCTTCTTATGGGTGGGATACAAGATGGGGTCTCATGGTACTCGTTTCATTTTTTTTTTTTTTAATAAATTTATTTATTTATTTACTTATTGGCTGAGTTGGGTCTTCATTGCTGTGTGCGGGCTTAATCTAGTTGCAGTGAGCGGGGGCTACTCTTCGTTGCGGTGCACAGGCTTCTCATTGCGGTGGCTTCTCTTGTTGTGGAGCACGGGCTCTCAGTGTGCGGGCTTCAGTAGTTGTGGCACGTGGGCTCTAGAATGCAGGCTCAGTAGTTTGGCACACAGGCTTAGTTGCTCCGCAGTGTTTGGGATCTTTCTGGACCAGGGATCGAACCCATGTCCCCTGCATTGGCAGGCGGATTCTTAACCACTGCGCCACCAGGGAAGTCCTCATTTCATTCTTTTAGTTTATCAGTCAGCAAGTAAATATTGAACTTTCTGTTGATGTGCTCAGATGTATACTAGAAACTTTGGAGGATTGAAAAATATGAATCAATTCTTCAAAGAGCTTAGAGAAGAAAGAGGTGTAGAAGTAAACGGTACCAACTTTGAGTGATGCATGAGTTTCGGGGAGAGTTGGCTGCATTTCTTTTCAGTGACTTTTGGGAACTTGAGCAGATTCTTAAAGGATGGGTAGGATTTGATTTGGAGTAAGAAGAGCACTGGAGAGAGAACAGTATATGTAGAGGCCTAACTCATGTACGTGACTGTGAGTTGGGGATGAGTGAATAAAGTGGAGACAACAGGCCTGTGGCAGGAAAGGTCATTGTTAGGGGGAAGTCTGAATGCAGGTAACCACAGAGGTAGCAGCGGCACTGCTGGCTTGAACAGCAGATTGATAGGTTCAGGAAACTACTTGAGAAAGAGTCATTTAGGAACATGTGCCTGGAGGAGAAAGAGAAATGAGGGAACCTGCCAAGAAACTGTTGGGGTCGTTTGGTTACAAGCTAAGGCCTTTGGTTTAGACTACAGCGACAGCAGTGGGATCAGAGGGTGAGGTGGAGTCAGCTTCCATAGCAGTTCTTCCATTTATCCATCTATTTATTCATCAGATATTTGTGTGTCAGTGTGTGGAGGGACAGAGTAACGGTTCAAAGTATGAATCTGATGTTTGGGTCAGATTCCAACTCCATGACTTAGTGTGACCCCTGCAAATGGCTTAACATCTTTTGGCCACAATTTCTTCATCTATTAAATAGCTGTTATAAAATATCTACCTCAGAGTGTTTTGTGAGGACTCAGTGAGTTGATGTGTATAAGCGTTTGAACAGACATAGCATAGTGAGTGTTTAAGAGTTTAGCTCTCGTTATGGTCAGACATCATACATTCCTTGGCCTTCAATGTCCAAGGTCATGATCACTGGACTGATGGAGATGACAAATCATCAAAGTGCATTGAACAAATAATCACCTGAATGGTTTAATAATTGCTTCATTAGAAAGTACAGAGTGCTCTGAAAACATAGAAAGGGACCTAATGTAGCCTTGGGGTGGGGGTAGAAGTCAAGAAGGCCTTGAGGAGCTGGCAGTTAAATGGGGGCCAGGGGAAAACATGGAAGGGGAGTGAAGGCAGGGCCCCCCCACATCCAGAGACCCGAGGAGGGAAGGGGCTTTGTATATTTGAGGCACTGAAAGAAGACCCATGTTCCTGGAGCCTAGCACAGGGGGATGGAGATGGCGCCAAGAAGGCAGGAGAAACTCATCTTGCAGGGCCTTGGGAACTGTGTTTAGGATTTGGGGTTTTATGTGAAGGGCAGTGGGAAATGGAAATGATGCGGAGACTTGAGGGTTAAAAAAATTTTTTTTTAAAAACTTTTGAGGACTATTTTGGCTCCTCTATGGGGAATAAGTGAAAATGGCATGAGTGAATATAGGGAGAAAAGCAGCATTGTAACAGTTTAGGGGAGGGATGGTGTTTGAATTAGGTGGTGGCAGTGGAGATGGACAGAAATGAGTAGGTTGGGGAAAAACTTAGAAGATCACTAAAAAGGGAGGCCTCACCCAGTGGATGGGGGAGTGGAGGGAGGTGCCAGAGCTGGGGTGTGACATGGCCTTGAGGGGCCGACTGTGCTGTTCATGTGATGAAGAATGCTGGGTGAAGTTCACTTTAGGATGTGCCGACTTAGAAGTGCTTGTGAGCCTTCCGCGAGGACCTGTTGGGTCAGCAGTTTGATGTTCACGGTGCTCAGCTCAGAGGAGAGGTCTGAATTGGAGATGAACAGTCAGGAGTGGTGGGCGTGGATATGGTAAGAGAAGTCAAGCACTGGCAATCGCTAAGGGAGCTGGTACAGGTTGAGGAAAGAAAAGCTTTCAAGCTGGAGCCCTTAGAAAATAGAGCAGCTCCAAGTGAAGTAGAGGGTGGTGGGCTGGCAGAGGGAAGTAGGCAGGGATGACAGAGACAAGGTCTGGATGGTGCAGTGTCACGAAGACGAGGGAGCTGAATGTTACAAGCAGTGGCGGGGGGTCCTCTGTCCAGTGCAGTGAGAGGGCAGGAGAGCTGGACTTGTGCCTGTGGTTAGAGAGCCTTTCCAGGGGAGTCGGGGGCTGAAGTCAGATGAGCAGTTTGACTTGAGGAATGACTGGATGGTGGGAATCGATGCAGTGACTGTACGAGTTTAGCAGGAACAGGAGAGGCGGGTGAAGCTGGAGTTGGGAATGGGGTTCAGGCTTGGTGATGGGAGGGGGCCAGTAGAGGAGAGGTTGAAGAGACAGGAAAGAATTAAGAAGGAGGAGGGGATGGGATCCTGAGCCTGGAGAAAGTGGCCCTTTGATAGGAGGAAGAGGGGTGGGTAACGATGGGGGCTGATGCAGGTGTAGGGCCAGTTTTTGTGGTCTGATGGTGTCATCGTCTCTGCGGGAGTGAACCATGAGAAGGGAAAGAGGAAGTGGTTCTGAGGTACAGGGAGAGGAGGAAAGTTGTAAATAGCCATTATGGAAAGGAAGCTGATTAGAAAAAAACAGTATAATTGCCAGCTAATATATAAGTGGCAATTATATCAGCACCCAACCCTGATGATTCTTGTAAATCTCTCTCAAAAGCTATTACCTCTTCTTTATTACTATTGTCTGAATACGGTTCTTTTATTTTTCACCTGAATTAACTGTACTAGTTTCCTAACTGGTCTCTTGACTTCAGCCCTGTCTACTTCTAATCCTCTCCCACATTGCTATCAGAATAATTTTTTTAAGGATAAGATATATGTTGTTGCTAACATTATTTTCATTTGTACCTCTGGCATACAGAGTTTGATAAATCATAATCCTTGGCTCATGGTGTCCTCTCATCAGTGGTCCATTCATGGTCCCCTTTTTAAGAATATGTACTCAGTAAGTTTTAATCATGTCATAGGCCATCCCCAGTTCCATGCACTGCCAGCCCGAAGCATGGTGACCATCGTTCTGATTCCTAGGTTCATCCTTCCCTGTGTCCCTTTTTATATGGTTTTACTGCTTTTACATGTATATCTAAAATGTACTTTCTATTATGAAACATTTCAAACATATACAAAAATATAAAGAAATAATGAATCTCTATGTATTGATAATTAACCATCCAGTTTCAGCATTTGTCAACATGTGACCAGCCTCTCCAGACCCCTTCCCTTCACCTGCGGATTATTTAGAAGCAAATTCCAGATACCATATCATTTATGTATATGTGTATAATTGACATTTATAATGTACTTGTATGCGATCTTTTGGGGAATGATTCAATAGCTTATTATCAAAATCCATCTCTACTGTTGTATGTCGTACTTTATTCGTTTTGATTTCTATGTAATAATTCATTGTGTGAATATACTATAGTTCATTCATCTTCTCTTCTGATTATGGCCATTTGGTTGGTTTCCAGGCTTCTGTCACTACGACTAGTGCTGCTGTGACCATCCTTACACATGCTTCCCATTGTATACGGCGAGCGTTTCTCTCGTGGGACTTCCTGGGTTAGAGCATGTGTGAATGTTCAACTTTAGGATACGATGCCAGACTGTTTTCCAAAGTGGTTGTTCTGATTTATACTTTCATCAGCAGTGTTTAAAAGAATGGTTTCAGCTATAGATTTGATCACGATGAGTCTCGTGAGTGTTGTTCAGTGGCTTCCTGTAATCCACTACGTGCTCATCATTCCTTCTTCCCATTCATACCATGGAGCACTTGCTGTCTGTCAGGCACCATGCTAGGTGCTGGGAATATAACAGCAAAGAAGACGGAGAAACTCTGTTTCCAAAGTAAAGTTCAGACTCTCCTTATTTTAACACACCAGGCCCTTTGAGATCTGGCCTCTTTCCAGCATCAGCCTACCTCCTAGCTTCATTTCTTGGCACTCCCTCTACTCGCCCCAAACATAATGAAATGCTATAATTTCCAAAAATGCTGTGCTCTTTCTTGGCTCAGTGGTCTTGCAGTGTTGTTACCTATGTCTTCAAACCCCTGCCTCCACTATTACCTGTTGGTTCTCAGCTCAGACATCACCTGTTTTAGGACGTCTTTGCTAATCTTCCTAGTCTGAGTTAATCTTCCTCCTCTGCACTCCCATAGCACTGTGTGTATATCTGTGCATAGTGTAATTTGGTTTTCTTATCTTTCTTTAGTAGAAAGTACTCATTAAAATCAGGGGCCTGTGTCTTTCATTTCTGCATTCCCAGTATCCAGTGTGGTACCTGAAGCATAGTAGGTATTTTGTAGATGTTGAATGAATGAATGAATGAATGAATGGAGAGAAAAGGAAAAATCTGAGACATTTCGAAGGAGTAAAATAACCAAACTTGATGATAGATTCAATAGTGAATGAAGGAGACTGAAAAATCAAATATGACTCGAGTTCCTCCCTGGGAAGGCCTTCACTGTATGCGTTTATACAGGTGGGGATACGAGTTGAGGGGGGCTGTGAAATATCTGTAGCTGTCATCACTGCTTTGGAATCAGTCACAGAAATCTTTGACCTTAGAGTCCCCTCTTCCCCTTTTCTCAATCTGTCTTTTGCTTCTTATCTTTCAGGTGCAGAACCTGGCAGTCAGGAACCAACAGGCCTCAGTCCAAGGACCCCAAATGCAAGGCTCTGCTCAGAAGGCCATTCCTCCTGGAGCCTCCCCTGTCTCCAGCATGTCGCAGGCCTCTAGCCAGGCCCTCGCTGTGGCTCAGGCTTCCTCTGGGGCCTCAGGCCAGTCCCTCAACCTTAGTCAAGCTGGTGGAGGCAGTGGGAATAGCATCCCAGGGCCAATGGGGCCAGGTGGAGGTGGCCAGGCACCTGGGGGCTTGGGTCAGTTGCCTTCCTCAGGAATGGGTGGTGGTGGGAGCTGTCCCAGGAAGGGCACAGGAGTGGTGCAGCCCTTGCCTGCAGCCCAGGCAGTGACTGTGAGTCAGGGCAGCCAGACAGAAGCAGAAAGTGCAGCGGCCAAGAAGGCAGAAGCAGATGGGACTGGGCAGCAGAACGTGGGCATGAACCTGACACGGACAGCCACACCTGCTCCAAGCCAGACCCTTATTAGCTCAGGTAAGCCATCACCTCTCCTAATGTCATTATTCTTGGTACTTGTTTGAAATCTTCAGAGTACATATCTTTGCCTTTTTGCCTGCTTGTCTTGGTCCTGGTCTAGTGGAAGGAAAGGGAATCACATCAACCTTGATCATATTAGTCCAGGGAGACAGGACGCCAGGTAACAGAGATGGATCTTGTCTGTTTCCACCAGGCAGCAGTCAGTTTACGAGTTGCCTTGTCCTCTCTTTTTTCGGTCCTGATTTCTTCAGTTTACTCACTCTACCCATTCATTCATTTGGTTCTTTTTGAATTGCCTACTGTGTTCTAGGAGGTGCTGGGATACATCTTTGTAAAACAGACTCCTCTGCTGGTGGAGCTTACAATTTTAGCATGAGGGATGAGTTCTCTCCTCATTCCGTGTTTAATGCTGGTTAGTTGGCCCAGTGTAGAGCAGAGACTGTATAATTGCATTAGAGCACTTAGGACGAGCAAAGAGAGCCATGGTTTAATACGGTCAACTTGTGATCATCCATAGCGATGATAAGGATAAAAAAAGAACAAATAATAATAATAACCCCAAATAGTTCTTGCTTTCAGGCTGTGGATAGAGTTAGATGTGTGCACCTTACTTGGTAATGTTTATTTTTGCCTCCCTTGTTGCTATATTTGAATAATGTACTCTCAAAATGTAAGAGGTAATTATATACCTAGTATTTACACACTATGGCACTTCTATTACCGAAGTGCTTTCATGTCACATATGTTCTCTGGACACTCTGATAGAGTATGGAGTGGGGGAGATCACAACTTCAGGTCACAGTGGAGGGAGCTGGGCAGAGTCTGAGCCCACCGCTGCTGACTCTTAAGACTTCTCATATGTGGTGACCAAAACTGATTAATCTTGGAGACCGAGGTATTCTTGGGAAGATGCTGGTATCTTTACCTCTGTAGACATTTATTCTTTCAGTGACTGTTGAGTGTTTCTCATGTGTCAGGCCCTGGGATGGGTACTAGGGTGTAAAGATGAATGAAACATGGACCTGGCGCTTGAGGAGCTGAGTAATCATGGAGAGGATGGGCCCGCCATTGTTCTTGCTGAGCGCAAAGTAACAGGATTTAAGTAAAGCGAAAACATAAAAGTTAGATAAACGCGGGAAATTACTGGGGACTGTTAAATGCTCGAGCAAGGGCGGTCTCTCCCTGAAATCTTTAAGACTGGAGGTCATTGGTAACCTCTGACTCGGAGGAAAGAGTGTGAACCAGGCAGTCTCCCAGGGCTCTCCAGGTTCGCTCTCCATTCACCATTTGAGCCCCAAACTAGGTACACCTTGGAGAGATGCTTTGCCTTTTCATTTCTGATGATGATGCTGATTTTCTGCTCCTCTTCCTCCTCGTTGTGGCTTTGGGGGCTTGTCCTGTAGCCACCTACACGCAGATCCAGCCCCATTCCCTGATTCAGCAGCAGCAGCAGATCCACCTCCAGCAGAAGCAGGTGGTGATCCAGCAGCAGATCGCCATCCACCACCAGCAGCAGTTCCCGCACCGCCAGTCGCAGCTGCTGCACACGGCCACCCACCTCCAGCTGGCCCAGCAGCAGCAGCAGCAGCAGCAGCAGCAGCAGGCCACAACTCTCACTGCCCCCCAGCCTCCGCAGGGCCCCCCCACCCAGCAGGTCCTGCCTTCCCAGTCCCAGCAGCAAGCCCAGACCCTGGTTGTTCAGCCCATGCTGCAGTCTTCGCCCTTGTCCCTCCCTCCTGACCCAGCCCCCAAGCCACCCATCCCCATCCAATCCAAACCACCTGTAGCCCCTATCAAGCCTCCTCAGTTGGGGGCTGCTAAGATGTCAGCCACCCAGCAACCCCCACCCCACATCCCTGTGCAAGTGGTTGGCACCCGACAGCCAGGTACAGCCCAGGCCCAGGCTTTGGGGTTGGCCCAGTTGGCAGCTGCCGTACCTACCTCCCGGGGGATGCCAGGTACAGTGCAGCCTGGCCAGGCCCACTTGGCCTCCTCACCACCTTCATCCCAGGCCTCCAGTGCACTGCAGGAGTGCCCGCCCACGTTGGCTTCGGGGATGACCTTGGCTCCTGTGCAGGGGACGGCACATGTGGTGAAGGGGGCGGCTACCACCTCCTCACCTGTTGTTGCCCAGGTCCCTGCCGCCTTCTACATGCAGTCTGTGCACCTGCCGGTGAGTGATGCCCAGTGGTTTTGAGGGCACTGTCCTTGGGTGGACCTGAGCTTGATTTAGGAGGGGAATAAGGAGTTGAGAAAGTTACGATACTGGTATTGATATCTGCTTCTTTTGCGAGAGTGTTAATGGAAGGTTAAGATCCTGGCATTTATTTGTTCCTATTGTATGAGAGACACATTAATGTATATAATATCTGAAGTTTATACTCCTAAAGTTGCTACAGAAATTCTTTGTTTTTGGATCTGTAAGTTATATCAAGATAATAGCCTTAACCACCAAAATCAATCTTTAGGAGAACAACAGCTCTTGGCTGGGCTATGATGAACCCGGGGTCTCCGGGTCTAGGTAGGGACCTGGAGAAGATGTTATATTTTCTTTTGTCTTGATGTAGAACTTACACTTCTTGGGAATGACCAGAAATTCTGCTGTACCGTGGGAAGTATACAAATTGGGGAATCTAGAAATAAGAAAATTTTCTCTGACAGTATGGAAGTGTTTCCTTATTATCATTCACTCATAAATCTTTTCTTTCCTGTTCTTCACATTATAGGGAAAACCCCAGACACTGCCTGTAAAACGCAAGGCTGAGTCTGAGGAGGAGAGAGACGATGTCTCCACATTGAGTTCAATGCTTCCTGCAAAGACGTCTCCTGTAGTAGAGAGCCCGAAGGCCATGGAGGAGAAGGGCGGTCTTGGAGGTGAGTAACTGACTTCTGCAGTGCTGCTGGAGTGCACAGAAATTAGAGGAAAGCTCTGAGTGAGCTAAAAGATCAATCTGACTCAGTAGAACTAGGTGGAGTAGATCCAGACACAGGGAATCCAGGGTGAATGATCAAAAGGGGACATGTATTACTGTGGAAGATCAGGCTGGCTTGGCTCATAGATGGATCAGTTAGGTCATCCCCTGTCGTTCCTCAATCTTGCGTTTCTTTTCCAGAGAAAGCCGAACCAGTGACCAGTGTGAATGCTAATACCCCTGGCAGTGATGTAGTAGCCTTGGCTCCTGCCTCATCAGCACCACCTCCCACGTTGGCCATGGTGTCCAGACAGATGGGTGACTCAAAGCCCCCACAGGCCATTGTGAAGCCCCAGATTCTCACCCACATCATCGAAGGCTTTGTTATCCAGGAAGGAGCAGAACCATTCCCGGTGAGGGCAAGGCCAGGAGGTGGGGGCTTGGTCTGATTGTTGTCTTTTCAAACTCCACAAAATCGAAAGGCTCAGAACTGTTTAAGTATTAGAGAATGGTTCAATTCTCTTGTTTGAATGGTTAGTTGTAAAGAAGCAAGTGAAGAGAAGAAAGAATATATAGACCAGAAAGTGAAAATGTTGGGAAGAGAAGAAAAAAGTGACCTCTAAAGCTGTCATGTTTAGTTAGACAAATTAGGTTGTTTTATAGTGAAGAAAATTGTGGTAGAGAAGTTAAGAGACTTTTCTGGATACCATGAGTTGCAGAACCAAGACTTAGAACACAGGTATCTTGACTCCTGGTATGTTCCCTACAGTTTAGGGAAGGAAAAGGACAAAATAGAGAGCCCGGGTAGGAACCTGTTCTCTAGTGTCTTATCTGAAAAAAAGCCAGTTAGAGGCTCTTGATTGCCATATTGAAAATGGTTCTCTCTGCATCCCACTTGGCCATTAACTCGGAGATCTGGGCAAAGACATGGTGGTGAGAAATGGCAGGGAAAGCTATAGCGAAGCTGACAGGAATTAGGCTAACTTAACTAACCTTTTTCTGGGACAGGTGGGTTGTTCTCCGTTACTGAAAGAGTCTGAGAAGCCACTGCAGACTGGCCTTGCGACAGGGCTGAATGAGAATCAGTCAGGCGGCCCCTTAGGTGGGGACAGCCCATCTGCTGGTAAGTATTTATTTAGATACCCGTCTGGGGAAGGAGACTGATGGAGGTGTGTTTGAGAACTTAGTATAAAATAGGAATTATCTATTTAAAATGGGAATTATGTGAAGTCCATCCACACACAGAAATCACATCATATAACAGAATATGTAGAATCACACAAAAGTTCTTCCGTAGGATTAAGGGAAATTTTGTCAAGCTAGAGTAGTCTGTTGAATTATTTACTATAAGGATATATTTTCAAAAGATGATCTAAAATAGGCTATTTTCTGGGAATTCCCTGGCGGTTCAGTGGTTAGGACTCTGTTTCCACTGCAGGGGGCACGGGTTTGATACCTGATCAGGGAGCTAAGATCCTGCATGCTACAGGGTGCGGCCAAAAAAAAGGGCTGTATCTTAATTTTCAGTTCTCCTTATTCTAGATTCTGTGTTATGTGTTAAGGAGTCTTGTTTACATTTTCCCCCTTGCTTTTGGAAACTTCTGTGGGAGGACAGGTCTTATATCTTTCCAGGCATTAGTAATTAGTTCCTCTCTCCTGTTCAGAAATGCAGTCATCTGAAATCTGAGATTACAAATCAGGATAAAATTAATCATTTAAAGTGGAAATCATCTGGCTTAAGGTTAGGAAGACTGTGATGTTCTTGAGGGACAGGTCTTTATGGTTTTGGATTTTGAACTTTGTTTTAGGGATTCTCAGTTAGGTTGAGTAGGTCTTCGGGGGGATCCCTGAGAGTAATTAGAGTCCAGCGCTGGGCCTGACGGTGGCCTGAGCAGTAGCAGAAACCAATGCAGTCCTCCAGCACTGCCTTGTTTTCAGAGCTAGATAAGAAGGCGAACCTCCTGAAATGTGAGTACTGTGGGAAGTACGCCCCTGCGGAGCAGTTTCGCGGCTCCAAGAGATTCTGCTCCATGACTTGCGCTAAGAGGTACTGTAGGCACCCCATTCACCCTCCTTCATCTAACATTACACCCCTTCCCTGGGATCTGCTCAAGGCTCATAGTTTAGGTCTCCTTTGCTTTCATTCTCTTCCCCAAGTCGGCCCTTAAAAATCCCCATTCACATTTAGTGCAGTGGAGCAAGGCAGTCTTCTATACCAGCACCCGTGACCTCCTGTACGTGCCCTGACCCATAGGTATAATGTGAGCTGTAGCCACCAGTTCCGGCTGAAGAGGAAAAAAATGAAAGAGTTTCAAGAAGCCAACTATGCCCGAGTTCGCCGGCGCGGACCCCGCCGCAGCTCCTCTGACATCGCCCGTGCCAAGATCCAGGGCAAGCGCCACCGGGTGAGCTGCTGGTGCAGGGCCTGCTGCTTCAGAAATGGGCCTTTTTCCTTCCTCTTCCCCACAGGGCAGTTCCTTTGCTCAGGTAAAAAAGAGTATGAGACCAGCACTCTGGTTTCACGCTGACTGCATTACTCCAAATTCCAAGAGATCCTGACCTCTTTGCCTCTTCTCACCTGATAACTGGTTGCCTGTCCACTAATTTTTATGCCATGTTTGAGGATTTTTCCCAAATCTAGGGCAGTTGGTAGAAGAGGAGAACCAAGACAGGGATACAGCTTATACTTGAAGGGCACTTGAGACCAGACTGGTGACTTGGGGCATTTGCACATGAAGGACAGAGTATTTCACTTGTGCTAAGATTACTTTTTCCTTTGTGCCCAATAGTAACCCAAACCCAGGGTGGCTGGGGAGAGGAGAGGGCAGCCTCATGACACTGTTATTCATGACCTCACTGTTTTGTGTTTTTTTCTATAGGGTCAAGAGGACTCTAGCCGGGGTTCAGATAATTCCAGTTATGATGAAGCACTCTCTCCAACATCTCCTGGGCCTTTATCCGTGAGAGCGGGGCATGGAGAACGTGACCTTGGGAACCCCAGTACAGCTCCACCCACACCAGAATTACATGGCATCAACCCTGTGTTCCTGTCCAGTAATCCTAGCCGTTGGAGTGTAGAGGAAGTGTATGAGTTTATCGCTTCTCTACAAGGTATCACGGGCCTGTCCACCAGAACCCAGGTCACCTATATTGCTTCATTTTCCTGGTTTTCTTTAGGTCATCCCACAGGGGCTTCTGTAGCTAGAAATGTAATGGACTTAAGCAGTAGAAGCTTAAGTATGGTATGAAGAAGGCTCTACTCTTGGTATTTATTCAGGCTACTTGTCCACAGCCTGGTTTCCCAACTTTTCTGGGTTGACTGTCCTCTGCTGTGTCAGTAATTTTGCAGCAGTTGATTTTCATCTCTTATTATGATTCTTACCAATGATTTTTCGATAAAGTACTTTTTTATGTGATTAACTGCGATACTCACCATGGATAAAAGACTTTTTTCAGTGGAGAAGGGGATTAGGAAATAATGGGCCATTGTTGCCCTGCTCTCTTCAAGGCAGGATTGTTTATAAGCTATTCGTGACAAATGGATGGTTTTCTCCAGAAAGGAAAACCATCCTACCCTTCATGTTATTCTGTCTGAATTCTGGGCTCTTAAAGATGTCATGAAGGCTCTTAACTTTGATTTTCTTGCCAGCGTCAAAGAAAACATATTTTGCTTCCCCCCCACCCCAAGTTAATCTGAATGAAAGTATTTCTCTGAACAACTTAGTTGTTCTTTTCTTTATCTTGGCTCTTTTTGTTTTTATAAATAGCCAGTTGCGCTCTTTGATTTCATTTTGCTTCCAAAGTTTGCCATCTCAGGCCACTGTATTACTGAATTTAGGATAAGTACTTTGGTGCTACCATGTAGTTTCTCATACAAATTCCCACCATCTCCTTCCAGGCTGCCAAGAGATTGCAGAGGAGTTTCGTTCCCAGGAGATTGATGGACAGGCCCTTTTATTACTTAAAGAAGAACATCTCATGAGTGCCATGAACATCAAGCTGGGCCCTGCCCTCAAGATCTGCGCCAAGATAAATGTCCTCAAGGAGACCTAAGGTGGCCCTCTTGCACAAACCAGCCTAAGGCAGACACTCCCCACTGTCCAGGTTATAACCTGGTACCAGCAGAAACTTCACAGGGAAGACAGAGCTGTTCCAACTGTGTATGTCTTCTGTAGAGGGGATTACTGAGACAGGGAAGAAAAGTGCAAGAATTAGTCGCTGGTGCTACATGGTGGCAGCTTTGACATTTCTCTGGGTACTACTTTATTTTTTAAGTCTTTACGATTTTCACCTACCCTAATCCAATCTTTATAAAAGAGGCAGTCTAGAGAACTAGGACTGCTCGGCCTTATCCCGGAGCGGAGTGTCTAGCCAGGGTCTGAATCCTCCAAGAGGAGGAATGTACAGTATGGTAAGGCGAGGAAATGGGTGGACTGTAGGTGTGCCTCAGCAGTGGGGGAGGTAGGGTTTTCTAAGCTTGTGTGACACAAGTAGCGAAATCTGGTACCCCCTCTTCCCTCTGGATTGTCTGACTGTAACTGTGGCCCAGAGTTTTGTCGTCACTCCGTTAGTATTGGACATCTTCTCCTGCATCCATGGCAGGGTCACCAGCCAGTGTAGAGACTGGATTGGCATCATTCTGATTTGCTGCAGGGACTAAAAGTATTGGGCACACACGTGGCTGTTGTCATTCTTTCCGCATCCCCCTGCTCCCTTCCAGTTTATCTGTTGTCTTCTACCCTACCTTTCTTTTCCATTCCAACTCTGCTCTGTCCTATAGCTTTATAAAGCAGGAGCGCGTGGGGCTGAGGTCAGGAGTTAGAAGTACCTGCCTTCGGCGCCATTCCTTATACAACAAAAATATTAAATATTTTTTTTCCTCCTCAGTAAAAAGGATGAAAATTGGTCTCGGTTGTCTCTTACTCCATCATTCCAGTGTACCTACCCTTCTTTTTTTCACACAAATGACTAGGCCAATGTGTTTTGTTTTGTTTTGTTTTTTAATCTTTTAAGTGTTTTTGTACAAAAAAAGTTTTTTTTTTTTTTTTTTGCATTTTTAAAACACCAGGGTGTGGGGGAGGGATGCAAACAAAAAAGATGCTTTTATAACATTATTTTCCCTGTTTAGAAAGAAAGAAAGAAAATCATTCCAATAGTATTTAAAAGTCCAAAGATGAAATAATTTCATCTTCTTCTCTGAAGGCTAAAAAGGGCCCTGCCTATTGATTCCATCCTCTTGTGTCCAGAGGAGCCATGTTGCTCTTCAGTGGCCTGGGCTCCACTATCACACAAAGATCAAGCCAGGCTTCTGGGCACAGGGCCTAAGCAGAAAGGTGGAAGCATCAAAGGATTAAGACCCTCTCCCCACAGAAATAATGTCATGGGCAAGAAAACACGTCCCTGAGCCAGAAGAAGAGACAGGTGCAGCAGTAGCTGCCCCCAGGGCAGAAGATGGCAGAGCCCTGGATGTCCCACTTCTGCTTCCATTCCCTTTCCAGACTGGGGGCAAAAAAAGTCACAATGACACGCCTGTGAAGGAAAGTGCAACATGTTTAGAAACACTGATAGAAGGGACATCGTAAGAGTAAGAAAAGCTCTGCCAGCAAGTGGGAGAAGAAAGCCATCAAGGAGACCCCACCACAGGGTGGAAAGACTTCCCTTTTCTGGAACCCCGGCAGCATAGGAGGTCAATTTCAATTTCCCTTTCCAGGACTGAACTTCTGGATTAGGCATTTTGGCTGCAGATGCACCAACAACCTAAGACTACAATCCAGGGCCCAGTTCCAGCTATAAAGTCACTCCAATGCCAGCAATGATGTATGGTACCTGGTAATCCTCTAGTTGGGAAATTTCACATTTTCCCATCCTAATTCTAGAGGTGGGAGAGTTAAGTCTATGACATCTCCAGGCTCAGACCAAATGGCAGTACTTGGATTGTAACCAAGTAATCACTGCAAAATAGCTCCAAGCAGCAAAAAATTACATCCAGATTCTCATGGAGACTACTGTAGGGTACAGAGTAACAGCACGAAAGCAGTCAAACCTTGTATAAATAATGTTTCTTTGCTTTTTTTTTTTTTTTTAATTAAAGAAATCCAGTGTCTCAAAAACTTGTGAAAATGTGTTTAAAAAGTGAAGGGTCAGGGAGCCTGCCGCACCCTTCTGCTCACAATAACTCCCGTTTGTACTTTCTGATACCAAGAGACAGTGCAACAGCCTCTGTTGTCATTGGCCCTGTTATATTATCTCTGTCCTACAACTGTACCTCTTAGAAGGGAAACAAAATAGGGAACAAAGGGAAGGCATTTCTACTACTGACAAGTGGATGCAAACCAAAAGCAAACCAGAAAGCAACAGCAACATTAAGGGCTAGATGAGACTGGAGTGGAGGCTGCTTAAGAAATCTGGCTGAGGATGCTTTGGTTTGGGGGCTGAAGAAGCTGGACATTTAAAGTGCAATCACATCGGTAATAAGTGATCATCCCTTTCTTCTGACTCCTCCCCCAGCTGATCATCCCCCACACCACGATATGCAGCAGGCACATTTCGGGGTTTAGATCGGCACACAAAGTCACAACCATCCTGCAGGGGAAAAAGCAAAGGAAGGAAATGATGGTTTGAAATAAGCAACTTTCAGGTGTGCAAAGTGTGTTTATGGTCTAAGAATGTGGCAAGAACTAGTTTTCTCCAGGGATAATGAAGAGAAATCCCAAAAGCTCCAAGCATCAGCCTAAATTGAATTTGGGGAAACAGTGATCAAATTCTAATTTGGCCCCACCTCTCCTCATCTAGGCCCCTTAATAGCTGTATCAGATTCCTAAACCTAAGCAACAGGACTGCTCTTCCAGCCAAGTCTTATCAAGGCCAGACAGTATGATGCTGTTATTTATTACTCTGTACTAGTGCAACCGTCTTGGTTTGCTGGGACTTTTGTGGTTTTAGTATCCGAAGTCCTGTGTCCCAGGAAACCCCTCAGGCTGGGCAAACCAGGATGGTTGGTCATTCAACCTTGTCTGCAGGCCACGGACTCAGCCAGCTGCCCTGTTACTTACTGCTACCAGGTTGCCAAGATCTTGCCAGAAGGCCAAGTGGGGAAACTGTTCCATTCCTTTGGCTCCCACAACCAGTCGCTGGTACAGGAATCCCCCAATGATATAGACAGCGACCAGTGATGCAAACCTGTTAAGGGACAAAGACATCTACACTCAAAAACCAAGAAATAGTAAAACTCAAATACTAAAGATAATCTCTGTATTCATTGTGACCTGTTTCCTAAGCTGTGCTTCATAAAAATGAAAGGCAAAAAACCAGGTCGTCAACTGAATGCAGAGGGGGACTGGCAGACCCTTAGAGTGCTGTCAGTCTGAGAAAACCAAAAGGATCAGAAAAAAATAAGAGCGTACTTGGTGTACCCCCCAAAAAATAATAAATAAATAAAAAAAAGAGCGTAAGACTCTAACTTAGGAAGCTAAGAATAGTCACCACTAGATATACAATTCCATTTCTTCCAAAGTTCTAATAATCTAATGGGAGTGTATTAAAAACTGTCCAGTCCTCCAGTAGGGAAAAAACCACACCTCCAAATGCAAATACTTATTGGGGATGAAACACTGTCTCATTTTTAAAAATTTGCACAGAGTTTAAAGAGGATTTTTAGAGTTCTTTCCCCTCTAATTATAGTATAACATACGCATGCACACACACTATTTGTACCCATACACATCCAAATAATCGTTGAGTTAAAAAGAAAACGATTTGGACTGATACAGGAAAAAGTACTCACGTGACAAGTAAGATAGAACCCACGCTGAGGTGGGAGATCTCTGGGGAACAGGCCAGGCTGCTGTCCATCTCGAAGAGGTAGAAACAATCCTGGACTTTGCCTCGCTCCTCAGACACTGGGTTAAAATTGTCCTGATAACAAGAGGACAGGAAAAAAAAAGTGTTTTCTTTTGACACCTGTCTGCAAAAAAAGCACAAACCTACAAACCCCCCAACATATCTGCCTTCTCCTGGTTCAAAAACTTCTTTTCCACGTATGATAGAAGATGGGTGCCTATGACTCAGGAAAAACTGAACTTCTCGTGTTATCTCCTCCACCCCAATTATCTTGTTCCCTCTGGACATTCTCTCCCACCTCAGGCCAGTCATCTCCTCTCTAGGCTCCTGGGCCCCAGGGCGCCTCACCGCCAGGGTGTGTCGATTGCAGGAGATCATCACCACAGCCCGGCGCTGCTCCCGGCCACAGTGATTGTCATATTCATCACCCCCTTTATAGATCAGCATGATCCAGTTACCTGAGGAGGGACAAGGAAAATGGAGCTTCAGGGGGCAGGAAAAGCAGAGGCAGACCTGGGCACTGTGGTCGAGTGGAACTGAGTTCAGTGAAATTGGTTGTAATTAAAATAACCCTTTCAGGATGAGCTCTGTATACCAGAAATACCAGCTAAAACTTGCTCCTTTACAATAGCTTGTGTTCCCTTGTTAAGACAACTAAGGATCAGATATTCATACAAGAATAATCTTAATTTTCCACATGAAAGGTAGACAATTGATAGTACAAAAACAATTATGACCCATACCTTAACCGTGACTCATGTTTTCTGAACACCTGCTAACATCAAAAGAAGACGTTTCATACAATTACTGAATGTCAAGGGAAAGCTAAGATCTTAAATTAGCCACAGATAAATGCAAAGTGGATGATTTTGAAGACTGGGGGGCATCTTTCCTTCTTTAGTATTTACTGTGTTCAAATTCCTTTTGAAAAATATTGTTTGATCAGTAATCATGTGAGGTGAATAAGGTAAGGATTCTGCTTCCAATTCTGCATATGAGAAAACAAAATAAAAAAGGTGAACTGATTTTTAAAGTCACAGGACAAGTAAATATGAGCTGGATCAAAAATCCAGTCTTCTGACCCCAGCCCCACACTCTTGACATTGTTTTTTACTATTTACAGGAGCAACAATCTGCACTGAATAGTTTATCTGCTTAAGGGGGGAAAACAGACCATAGCTGCTCACAGAGTCTTTTCCAGCAATGTGATTTTGAAACATTATCAACATAACTCAAGTTAGTGGGGAAACTTGTGTATACTGGTTTGCAAAAATAGCTTGATCTCACTTTAAAACACACATATAAATGTCCTGAGCCTTGGCTGTGGAGGCTGTGGAACTAGGTATCCTATGGTTTGCAGGTATCTCAGGTGAGCTAAACCACACATTCCATACAATACACTGAAGAGACTGGAAAGGCATACAGGATTACCAGAGGGATTCAAGAAACTGATCAATGGGGAGAATCTTACTTCCATTGAAGATCTCAGTCTCGTTGAGTCTCCCTACAACTGTCTCCTTCCCGTTAATTTTGCTGATCTGCACCAGGCCTGCCCCAGAGGTGTGGTTGCCAGCTTCTCGGCACACCCGGAACATGTAGACATACATGTCTGAGCCCTGGCCCACGGTACTCTCAAAGCTGTGAGAAGTGAGGAGAGAGAAGGAAGATGACAGGTACAGCTGTCAGCCTTGGGAAGAGCAGCCTCCTTTTTCACAAAAGCAGCAACAACAGTGCACTCGACTTATTTATTTGACGTCACGGCTAAATGTCCCAGTGAAAAATATCTATTGCATCGTGAGATATCCGTGACCCAGACAGAACACCCTAACTGCTGATGATGACTGATTAAAATACAGCACCCAAGACAGCTCCTATTCTAGGTATTTCTAGAATAATTGCTCTAGACTATGCTAAAGCATTAGCTACTACTTCCCTTGAATAAGGGTCTATGTTCATGAGATACACCCTTCTTCCTTAAAAATTATCTTCAGATGTATATACCAGAAGATTCCTGATCATTACTTATGATGACGTAGTAGGCCTAAATGTGTTCATCTGATAATTCGAGGCACTGAATAATGCTTTTAAATTTCTACAAGCTGGTCTCTTGGACCCAGTCTTGGAAACAACTACTCTTCTGCATACGGTACCTGCACACTGCTGCTGAGCACCGGACTGAGTACCTGCTCCCTATTACAAAGGAAAGCAAGACAGCACAGCCAAATGAGACTAACATTGTTCAAGTTCAGATTAGAACTGTCTCTCAGAGGAGGTTATGATACACGTATCCCCTCTATATTTGGTAGTAATACTAAAATAAAATCAGTAAGAGGAGGAAGAGATTCTTTAATAAAGTTATTTTCTCAAGCCCCTTAAGATTCTTCTTATTTACCTTTTGTTAAACAGTGGCGTCAGCCTCTTCAGCAGAGCCAACTCTTTCTCTGACTCTTTACCCTTCTCTCCTACCAGGTCGCATGTTTTTTCTTCAGTCTGCCAGGATTCTCTTACTGCCATGGCCAGGAGCAGCAGCAGGAGCAAGCCAGTCCTCCAGGAGCTGTAGAGGGGCAACATCCTTTTGGGAGAGGGAGAGAAGGGAAAGAAAGAAAGCATATGAACATGTAATAAATGAATGGCTTTTTTTTAACCTTTTAATCTTCCACCCACCACCTATTATTTTACACTAGCCAGTTTTCTTCATTATTGTGATGTTGGGCTTTATTTTTTTGTCTCCATTTCAAGTTCTCCCCCCCGCCCCTTAATATTCAGAATTGGATTCTTAGGTCTCTAGGTTTCTCTTTTTTCTTTTTAAAACTTATTTTCAAAGCTTCTTCCTAGCTGACTCCCTTGCCTGTCACCACTGTATTTCCTGTCGTCTCAGAAGAATCGCCCCAGCCTTTTTGGAATGCCTCTGATTGTTCCATGTACTATGCACACCCGGAAGAAAGACCTGTATGATGCAGTTTGGATTCAAGTATCTCGATTAGCCAGCCCACTCCCACCTCAGGAAGCTAGTAATCACGCTCAGGATTGTGATGACAGTATGGGTTACCAGTATCCATTCACTCTACGCGTTGTGCAGAAAGACGGGAACTCCTGTGCTTGGTGCCCGTGGTATAGATTTTGCAGAGGCTGTAAACTTGATTGCGGGGAGGACAGAGCTTTCATTGGAAATGCTTATATTGCTGTGGATTGGGACCCCACAGCCCTTCACCTCCGCTATCAGACATCACAGGAGAGGGTTGTGGATGAGCACGAGAGTGTGGAACAGAGTCGGCGAGCACAGGCTGAGCCCATCAACCTGGACAGCTGTCTGCGCGCTTTCACCGGAGAGGAGGAGCTGGGGGAAAATGAGATGTACTACTGCTCCAAGTGTAAGACCCACTGCTTGGCAACCAAGAAGCTAGATCTCTGGAGGCTTCCCCCCGTCTTGATTATTCATCTTAAACGATTTCAATTTGTAAATGGTCGATGGATAAAATCACAGAAAATTGTTAAATTTCCTCGTGAAAGTTTTGACCCTAGTGCTTTTTTGGTGCCAAGGGATCCAGCTCTCTGTCAGCGTAAACCACTCACACCCCAGGGGGATGACCTCTCTGAGTCCAGGGTTCCAGCCGGAGAAGTGAAGAAAGTGGATGCTCAGAACTCAGCTGGGGAAGACGACGTGCTCCTGAGCAAGAGCCCATCCTCACTCAGCGCGAACGTCATCAGTAGCCCTAAAGGTTCACCTTCTTCATCAAGAAAAAGGGGAACCAGCTGTCCCTCCAGCAAAAACAGCAGCCCTAACAGCAGCCCTCGGACTTTAGGGAGGAGCAGAGGGAGGCTCCGGCTGCCCCAGATCGGCAGCAAAAATAAACTGTCGAGTAGTAAGGAGAACTTGGATGGCAGCAGAGAGAACGGGGCCGGGCACGTGTGTGAGCTGGCTGATGCCTTGAGCCGAGGGCACATGCTGGGGGGCAGCCAGCCTGAGCTGGTCACCCCGCAGGACCACGAAGCAGCTTTGGCCAATGGATTCCTTTATGAGCATGAGGCATGTGGCAATGGCTACAGCAACGGTCAGCTTGAAAACCACAGCAAAGAAGACAGCACTGATGACCAAAGAGAAGATGTTCGTGTTAAGCCTATTTATAATCTGTATGCAATTTCGTGCCATTCAGGAATTCTGGGCGGGGGCCATTATGTCACTTATGCCAAAAACCCAAACAGCAAGTGGTACTGTTACAATGACAGCAGCTGTAAGGAACTTCACCCTGATGAAATTGACACCGACTCTGCCTACATCCTTTTCTATGAGCAGCAGGGCATAGACTATGCACAATTTCTGCCAAAGATCGACGGCAAAAAGATGGCAGACACAAGCAGCATGGACGAAGACTTTGAGTCTGATTACAAAAAGTACTGTGTGTTACAGTAAAGCTACCACTCTGGCTGCTAGACAGGCTGGTGATGAGGGAGACGACTCCCTGTAGCTGTCATTTGGCAAAAGCGTCACTGAAAGGCAAGCTAAATGTGTAGTTATTTTATCCTGTGACCCTGAAGCACAAAATAAAAATCCGAATTAAAATAAAAAAAAAAAAACAAAACTTATTTTCAAAGCTTCTTCCTAGCTGACTCCCTTGCCTGTCACCACTGCTCACGTCCTATCCTTCCCGTGCCCCTTTCAGGTACATTCTGCAAAGAGGACAGCATTTGCCTTGCTGAAGAGTTAGTGTCTACAGATTGCCGAGATTGCTGCAACGTGTGCATAAAACAAGAATATCTCGACTTCTAAGCTCTAATGGGAGAAAGACATGTTTTTGGTCCTAGAAACTGTCAGAAGAACTAATCAATGGCCTAGAGAATACTCGAGTGTCACTGATGAACAGTATTTTGATTATGCAGAAACTATAAGATTCTTTGGCATTTGGAACAAATAGTACCTTTTAATATCTCTGTGCCAAGAGCACCTATGTCAGGAAACCCATATATATATGTGTATGTAAATATGTAACATACACACACACACACACACACACACACACACACATATCTATCACCTGTGTTGGGAAACTCTCTATATATCAATCACTTTCAGTCTAATTCATAGGTAAGTCCCTCAGAACAAACTATGGGGCTAAGGAGAGGGAAAGGAAAGAACAAAAAAGCATTACTTAATTATCACAGCCTGGTGGAGACATTCTTGCCTCTTTACAATTTGGTGAGAAATTAGATTGAGATGCCTCAGTATTTAAGGTTTAATACTAGTTCATAGATACTGCTTAAACCAGTGGCCCTCCCTAAAATAATACTCGAATTACAATTAACAGTTAATAAGGGCTAGCTGGAAGTTACTAAGAAAGATGTAAACAGAGAAAGAGACTTGAATACTTTGGGCCTGAAGTCCTCATTTCAGTATTCAGCAGCATCTAACAGTCTTTGTTCATATTCACCATAAGAATGATGAACAGAGATAAACACAGCCACAGCACCTAAAACTCCACATCTGTTCTAATGTCCCACCTCCGAAAAATCATTCAATCCTTTAAATGATAGGAAGAACAAAATTCACTAGGTCCAAATGAGTGGTTTGAATAAGTATTCCAAAATCCACCTCAGGCTCCACAAGTCATGAACCTCGAGAGTTTCCAGATTTCCAGTAAATATAGTTGTCTTTCTACATTCCAATTGCTAATAACTCTTGGGAATCATCAAGTCACTTTACACTTCAGCGAATCCAATTCGTCTGATGCTTGTACTGCTCCAGGAATGGAAATGTGGCTGTTTCCCAAACTCATTTTCTTTTCTCTAATCCCATCTCTACACCCAGGATACACTGATTTACCCTTGCAAAAGAATTCACTTTGGTATCCACTGATGATCCCTCAGGCCATTGCTACTTGTTAATTTTATAACAGTATCACCAATTTTCCTGATACAAAGATTCAATTCTTTCAAACTTTTCTCTTATAATAAAATGCTTCCATACTACAAGTCTGGACTTTGGCTTGAATACAGATAGCTAGTGGGAACCTGCTGTATAGCACAGGGAGCTCAGCTTGGTGCTCTGTGATGACCTAGATGGGTGGGATGGGGGTGGGGGGATGGGATGGGAAGGAGGTCCAAGAGGGAGGGGATATATGTATACATACAGCTGATTCACTTCCTTGTATAGCATAAACACAACATTGTAAAGCAACTATACTCATTAAAAAAAAAAAAAAAAAGAATACTCCTTTAGAGTCCCTTAATTCTTTTTCATGCTGGTCCACTGACTCCACTGCATTTTTAGAATATAAAAGTTAAAATATGCAGAATTTAATGGGTTCTGATTGATACCTGAATAAATTTTCTCCACTCTCCTAAACAAACTTACTTTTTTTTGGATGTCTGATTTTATTTATTTGTTACTCTTAGAATATCTCTTTTTTGACTGGGGGTAGAAGCTCTCAGAGAAGGACAGCCTCAGTCACTTGGCAATCTGTGCTTGGCATTTTTCTTTGGCCTTCTACATACTCTTGGCCAAAAGTTTAGCACATTCTGCAGCCTATTCCTTATTTTTCTTAGTATGCTGTTCCCTCAGAGCAGTATGTTGACGTCTGTGTTGCAGAACACGTGGAGTAACACGACGCTGAATCTTGGGTGCTCTGGTCCTAGGTTTCTTACCTTTCTTTAGGGGCTTTCCAACAATATACTGGTGGACATAGAGACTGAAAAGTTTATGGATTCTGCTAGCTCTTTTGGCCCCAAGTGACAAGTTGCAAATGTTATCAGTTGAGTCCAGGAATATGCTTCTCCCCTTTTTTTATGATGATCAAATTGAGAACAGTAAGACTGGCATCCACAACGCAAGCCTGTACAGATTTGTGCTTTCTTTCTCCAGTCCTCCCTGGTCTGCAACAGGAATGCCCCCTACTCAGTAACAGGCAGACTCGACCTGCTTCAGGGGGAAACCTTGTTTGTTGTTCCCACCACCGATTCGGACCACATGACCCTCCCATTCTTCATCCAAAGCGTTAGCAGCAACTTCTGTGGCCATACATTTCTCATAAATGGTACGAAGTTTTCATTCACTGTCCACTTCAATGAGTTTCTGGCAGCCAGTGGCCAGGAAAGAGATGTTCAGCTTCATCCTGAAGCGGCTGACTGCCTCCAAGGCACCACGAAAAAGAGCTAAATGAACTTACATTTGACATTCTATTTCCCACATTCCACTAGGGCAACCAATACTTGGGAAGTCATCTCTCTGACTTGGTGTACTCCAAACATCAATTCACTGTAGTAATATTAATAAGGTGTTTCCATAGAATAAGTATAGCTAGCCATAAAGTCTGAGGTTCCCATCAACACATTTAAAGCATCAATAGGAAACACTTATTAGAGGGCTTGCCTTTTGCTAGGCATTTAACATATATTAACCAGTTAAGCCTTACAAAACCCCTATGCAATAAATACAATTACTGTCCTCATCTTACAGATAAGAAAACTAGACACAGCTAGTGGAGTGAACCAGATTGTCTAGCTCTGAGCTCATGGTCTACACTTAACTACTCCTTTCATATTAACTTTTTTGGGGATCAGAATAGTCAGCCAAAGCCTTGCTTTCATTTTGACAAAGCGAGTAGGGGAAGTGACCCCTCACAAAGTGCACTGAATAGGAGGTGGAATAAAGAACCCAGACCTCAAACTCCTACCTTCCCTAAATCAACTCACTCAACACATGACTTGACCAACTCACTAAAATGAAATAAGAGGCTCCTTTTATTAGATCGATTAAGCATGCCATTTTCCTCATATTCTCTCAGGACCCAATCTGAAATTTCAACTTTCTGTGCTTTCAAGATTCTTTTTTTCCAGGACCAGTTTTCTGGAGGGATGCTTACACAGAAGGCTGTGTTCTTTGGCTTCAAAGTTAGTTCCTTATCTGCTAACAGCTGATGATTTCTTTTCCCAAATTAAAACAGACTCTCACAAAACTGGGAAAGGGTGAAGGGCTAAACACCCTACAGTCATCATCAGTTGAGTTGAACTAGCTTTCATTTGCTTATTGGTTCAAAAAGATAGGATGAGAATAAATTTGTATTCTTCTCTTTCCTGCTTAAGGTTTGGCTACATTTGAGCTGCTTCTCCTTGATTCAGTGGCATATGCTCTAAGTGCTTTATCTAAAATATGTTTGTTAATCTTCACAACCCAGAAAAGTAAATATAATTTCTCCCATTTTACAGATGAGGAAATGGATTCTTACAGAACTTAAGTTACTTGCCTTAGGTTATACAAGTATTAAACATGTGTGAAGTTATTTAGTAAGGCAACTTGAATGAATCTTGGCATAAAGATATTTTCCAATTAATAAAGGAGTGTAAAAATGTATTAGCAAGAGTATGAAATACAGGGGCTGGGGTAGTCCCTTTTTAATGTATTACAATTAAGATTCTCAAGATGCAAGAATTTGTCCTAGATACCTTGGAAACAAGCGGCAGGACTTCAACATTTTGAAAAAAAATCTCTTTCAACTATCTTGCTCTATAACGATAGATCCATTTGGTTAATGCTAAAAAATTCTCCACCAATGGGATGACCAATGACTAAGCCAGGAATTGGGAAGCACTTTACATCATTGGGCCTCTGTACCACTCACTTCCCCCACTCCTTAAGACTAGCCATGGAATTTCTACTTTCTTCTCTCTGGCTCATTTCTGATGCAGTGGCCCTTATCTCCCGTCTCCAGGAGACCACAGTTTTGGAAGAATAGTCCTAACTAGCTGAACCACTCAACGCTGAAAACCCTTAGAGAAGCAGCTCTATGGCCAAGCGTGGAGGTTTCCTATAAAGAGGAACACAAATCCCTCTATTAGTGACTCTTTATACCATACATTCATCTCTCTCCAACTTCTTCCAGGGTTCCAAACATTCGCATTCCGTCTAGTCTCCCGACTTTCCAAATGCTTAGGGCCATATCCTCTACAAATGATACCACCTGACCTCTCACCACGATGCGGGCCAAAATCCCGTCTACAGATACCCAGTAACACCTCGGACGGACTCCAGACTTAGCAATCTTCCTTTCCTTCCAAACACGTAAATCCCCTCTCTGGTCTTGGGGATCCTTTCTCCTTTCTCCCTCACTCTCTTGGGGACTCCGTAACTCCCCAGTCTCAAGCTTCCGCCTTTCTTCCTTCGGGCTCCTTGGCTGGACTTTTGGGCTAGAACCCGGGCCAAGAGAGACTTAGCGATCCCGGCCCCTGTCACAGCCACGAGGGGTGAGCGCTCTCCAGCCCCCTCCTCCTCCACGCCCCTCATACTCACGTGTCACGGGCAAAGGGAGCAGCCACTGCTCAGAATCCCCGGCCGAGTTCCTGCCCGCGGCTGGGAGACAGGACCAGCAAGGGGCCGGGCGCAGACCCCGGTCCCGGAGCTTGCGGCACAGCCAGCTTCCTCCCAAGCGCCTCGTTGAGCTCCACTCCGGGAACCGGGAACCGGAAACAGGAAGCGCCGGGGCAGCCGCCGGGCAACTGCTCCTCCCACTGGACCCCGCAGCATGTGACCGCAGAACCATCTCGCCCCTTTCCCCTTCCCGGCCTCGCAGATCATCCCGGGCGCTGATTGGTCAGGATCGTGGGCGTTAGGCTCCGCCTTCGCGGCATCGACTCCAATCCCTGTCGAGATTTGCAAGTTTAGTTCCGCCTTTTCAGGTCGCCTTTCTACTAACGGGGTCCCAGAGTCCCACATCCTGGCCTCTCGGCTCGGGCCCCCATCACGCGGGGTCACGCGGGGTCACGTGCGGTCAGGCGCCAGTCTTGCTCCCTTGGTAGGTGGGACCGGAGGTGGCACGTGAGAGCAGCGGCGGAAACGGAAATGCGGGAGGGGGAGCGGGGTCCGCCCCCCAGGCCGCGGCGGGAGCTGTAGTTCTAGCGTTCTGGTGCTGCCTCAGAACGTCCGCCGCCTCAGGGGGACGCTGGTTCGCCGTGTCCCGGCCCCGAGTCGCGTTGTCGCTAGACCGTAGTGGAGAGCGACTGGGTCGTGGTCGTTCTGGCTTTCTTAGCGTCACGTTTGTTCTTTACATCCTGTCTACGGTTTAGTACCTTGAGGTGTGACGGTTACTGCTCGAGAAAGCCTGATCGGCGCTCCGGCATTTTGTGTGATACACGCTCTGCCGCCCATTCCGCTGACCGCGACAACTCAGTTTTGGTCGTTGCGCCTTTGCCAACATCCTTTGCGGTGTCCCTCACGTCTGGCGTCTGAGCCGCGTGTTGAAGTCCTGCTCGTTCTTAGAACTCGGTTCGGACGCTCCTGTGACTCCTGGACTCTCCGTGTCCAGATGGAATCCTTCCGCCCTGCGCGCGCCCGCTGGCTGCCCGCAGCTGGCTTTAGCCCGGTGTCTCTGCTTTGATTCCGCCGTTGCACTGGCGTGTGCCTCGGTCCGTCTTCTCGGATGGGGACTGGATTTTGATTCGTCCTTCTGCTCAGCAGAGCTGGAACAGCGTCTTAAATCGAGTAATAACAGAAGCAAGCTAACCCTTGCGTAGCCCCGGGGTGCCAGGCACTGCTGGAAGTGCTTTAAACGTGTGTTAATTCACTTCACCTTCGGGCTCACCTTAATGAGGAAGTATCTTATCCTCATTTTACAGATGAATAAATTAAAAGCGATAGAGGCTGACTCACCCTGGGCCCCACAGCTATTAACTTACGGAGTCAGCATTCAGGCTCCGTCATTTAGGGGTAAGTTAGGAGTATAAGTGTATACATTCCACAGTGCGTGGTGTCGAGCACTACGTTATATTTACTATATAGGATCCTACATTTGTTTATTAACTGATACATTTAATTCAGGCTAAATGGTGTATCTGGGTTGGGTTTGGGTGTCTTCAAGAAAAAAATAAGAAAATTGAAAGATGGGTTGCTTTCTAATAATAAAAGTAATTTGTAATCAGAAAACAGAAAATTTCGGAACAAAAATCCATAAACCCACCACGAGGTTGTGTATTTCCTTCATGAGTGTTAGTCCTTTCCTCTAAAAAAATATAACATCAAATATTTCTTCGTATCACTAAATTTACAAACAAATTTTTAACGGTTGCATAATTAGCTGCATGGATTGCAGTTAGTGTTAGGCATTTAAGTCGTTTCTATTGACTTGCTGTTAACAATTTATTCAGCAAATATTATTTTGGGGATATAGCATGGAAAAAAGACAAAAATCCCTTTTACAGATGACTTTCATTCTAAAATTGATGTTCGTTTGTTAGTGAATTCAAGTTTTCACGTTTCGGCAGTCTTCCTCTTGAACATTGCTCAGAGTAGTACTTGCCTGGAGGTAGAGAAGTATGCGGATTGGAGGTGGAGCAAGGTCCAGAAATACCAATACGATTGAGTAGAGTGAATAACTTGTCTTCTTTGAGAGTCCTGGCGAGGGAGAGCTTCCCTTTCCATCCAGTTGCAAATAATCTGGCTCCCTCCCTGCTTCTCAGGCTTCAGTGCCTATTTTGAGAGCTACATGTGTCAGAATTGATCTCAAGGTTCTTGTCTGGCGGCAGAAGTTGAAATTAGGGGTTATTTTTTGCCTTCCTGCTCTGCCTCTCTAGCCTCATCGTTAATAAGGATGCTCCCTATAGTCTACCCACATCCACACCCTCTTCCCACACACAAAGTAAATAGTTTACTTTGTTTAGATGTAAACAGTAAAATTGACACATACACACTATTGAATATAGAATTGACAACTAATAATATACTGGACAGCATAGGGAACTCTATTCAATACTCAATGACCTATATGGGAATAGAATCTAAAAAAAGAGCGATATGTGTGTGTATAACTGACTCACTTTGCTGTACAGCAGAAACAGACACAACATTGTAAATCAACTATACTTCAATAAAAAAATTAAGAAAGCAGTTCCAGGAGGTTCCTAAAATCAGATGCTGAGGATGTCTCCTCTTTAGTCTATGCAGAAAAGAGGAGGGTGCTTGAAAGAGCTAGTTATTCTGAATCCTTGCTTCAAATCATGGCTTTGAAAATTGTCCCAGACCTGCTCTTTTGTTGACTCTAAGGTGGTAGCTCTGTAGGGATTACCTTTTGTAACCTCCCAACAGCTGTGTTCTGTATGAGTTTTGTGTTACAGGTTTTGCTGTGGTTTTACTGTCAAACACACTGTACCGGCTCACATTTTCGGATCTGCTCAGCAATTTTTTGAAATTTGTTTGGTAGTTTCTCAGTCCCGTTATGCATGTATTCAGTTTGCCATCTTGAACCAGATTTCAATTTTGAAACTTCATTTAAAAAAATGATCGTGTAACATATTTCAAGAACTAAATATATTTTTGTTTTTGGTAATTTTCAATTTTAATATATTAATAAATTAAAAATTTTGGAAAAGATGCAAGAATAGTACAAAGAACTCTTGTATACACTTTACCTAGATTCGCCAAGTGTTTACATGTTGCCCCATTTGCTTTATTGGTCTCTCTCTCCCCCATCGTCCGTACACACACACACACACACACACACACACACACACACACACACACACGTTTATTTTGAACAATCTGAGGGTAAGTTCCCCATTACCACTAAGTACATCATTGTGTATTTCCTAAGAATAAAGACATTCTTACATTGCCACAGTGTGAGTATCAAAATTAGGAACTATAACATTTTTTTCCCTTTCCCAACCACAGAAGTGAAGCCAAAGTCACACACTGCAATTAGTTGTCATTTTTCTTTATCTTATTTGATCTTGAAATTTGGAAAGGTACAGGTCAGTTATTTTGTAGAATGTATTTCATTTTGGTTTGGTCTGCTGTTGCCTCCTGATTTAGATATGCATTTCTTGATAAGACTAAGAGGGAAATAATGTGTCCTTGTATCACTCAGGATCCAATCAGAAGACAGATACCACGTGAGTGAGTTTAAGGAAAAAATTAGTATAAAGATTTTTTTTTTTTAGTAAAAAAATAATCAATTACTAAAAGGGGTGCGGGAGAACTGTAAGTTACATGCAGGTTTTACAGAAGTAGAAACTGCAGCATGCAGCTACTACCTTGATGGCGGAAGATGAGTTAACAAGGGAGCAGCTTAGAAACTTAAAGGAAGTGCTGCCTTTCCAACCGCAGGGGAAAGACTCAGACCTCTGAAGAGAGGGTGTGGTTCCTGTCACAGGAACATGTACCTCACTGATGAGGTGACTGATGAGGTGGGTCACTGGGTCACTGTTGAACTGTCAGTGGGAACCTCTTTGTGGTGGCTTGTTTGTCCTTTTGACTTGTCCCCATCATTTTTTTTGAGCAGTTCTTTACTTTTGGGCACATAGATGTTCCATGTGGATCTTGAAATTTTCCTACCCTAGAATCAGTCATATTTCGAAGGGGGCCTGGTTCTTTTTAGTGGAGAAGGGTATTGAGAAACCAAGATCTGATTACAGTGTGTGTTTATTGCTACTTTGGTCCCTCTCAGCAGACAGTTTGGAAAGATATATATCTTTCCAAGAGTGGGAAATCAGGTCCCATTATGTTCAGTATATTTATATATTTGTTCACACATGAGAAAACACAGGAAGTAGTTTTAGTTTTGGTAAACTAAGCCTACTAATTAGAGTTCAATGTTTGTTTAAAGTTTTATTTTTTGTTATTGAGGTAAAATGTATAAATCATGAAATTCACAACTCTTAAGTATAGAATTCAGTGAATCTTGACAAATGCATCATAACTGTGACCACCCCTCTAATCAAGATTTAGCAGGTTTTCATCACCCAAGAAAATTTTCTCATGCTCTTTTCCAGTCATTTCTCCTAGCCCTAGAGGCAACTATTACTCTGAAATTCTTACCATAGATTAATTTTGTCTATTCTAGAATTTCATATAAAATTGAATCAGGTATATGTTTGGCTTCCTTCACTCAATGTGATGTCTGTGAGGTTTTGTTGTTGCATATATCAGTAGCAGGGTTTTTCTCTTTTTTTGGCTGGATAGTATTATATTGTATGAATATTTCACAATTTGTTGATCTGTTCTTTTGATGGGTGTTTAGGTTGTATCTGTGTTTTCTTCCAAGAAGCTTTAGAGTTTTAACTTTTATGTTTATATCTGTAATCAATTTTGAATTAATTTTTTTGTATGGTTGAGGTAGGGTTGAGGTCAGTTTTTTTCCCACATGGATATATAGATCTTCCAGTAACATTTGCTGACTTTTCTTTCTCCCTTAAGTGGTTTGGAACTTTGTTGAAAATCAGTTGACATGTGATTCTATTTCTGGACTGAATTCTGTTCCATTGACCTCTTTGTTCGTTATTATGCCAACAACACACTGTTTTGATTCTTCTAGTTTTATAAGTCTTAAAGTAAGCTAGTGTAAATCTTCCTTGTCTTTTCGAGATTGTTTTGGCTTTTCCATAAATATATTTAGAATCAATCTATCAATTTCTATTTAAAAAATCTCGCTGGAATTATAATTGGGATTAATGTGATTCTCTAGGTAAATGTGAGGAAGACTGACATTTTAACAATGTTGAATTTTACAATCCATGGATAGGATACAGTATTTATTTAGGTCTTATCTAATTTCTTTCAGCTATGTTTTATAGGTTTCAGTGTAGAGGTCTTACATGTCATTTGTTACATTTATTCCCAAGTACTCATATTCTGATGCTTTTATAAATGAAAATATTGAGAAAATTTTATTTTACAAATGTTTGCTAGTAGTATATAGAAATACAATTAATTTTTGTATTTTCACCTATATCCTGTAACCTTGCTAAATTTACTTATTTTGGCAGTTGCTTCTTTCTTTTGAACTTCTGTCCTTGATGGTGTAACTGGGACTGGATTTATTCTCTCATCTTAAACAACTAGAAAACGAAAATGTATGAAACAATGGTTTTCAGATACTGGATGACAGGCAGTACAGGACAGTAATTCCTGAGAGAAGGGAAATAAGGTGAGCCCCTGCTTACCCCTGCTTACAATTGCCCGTGCTTACTAATTCCTGTCAAAAAAGCAAGCCTCAAAATGATTAAACTGGTACCAAGTAACTTAACTGTGTCCAGCCACAAAAGACAACACTTTTGAAAAGAGCTCAACACAATCTGGCACCAACAGCGTAAAATTCACAGTGCCTGGCATCCAGCAAAAGATTATCAGGCATGCAAAGGAGGCAAATATAACCCATAACCAGGAGAAAAATCAGTTATTAGAAACTGAACCAGAAATGACAAAGATGAGAGAATTTGCAGAAAGGATGTTAGAATAGCTATTATAAATACACTTAATATGTTCAGTAGATAGGGGAAAATTGGACATGATAAAGAGAAAAAGGCAAGATATTTTAAAAATAACTCAAATTATGCTTCCACAGATGGGAAATACTGTTTCTAAAATGATGCAATGAAAATATACTGAATGGAATCAACAGTAGATTAGAAACTGAATAAGGAAAGTTTAATTAACTTGAAGACATAGCATTAGAAAATATCCAAAATAAACACAGGAGGAAAAAAGACCCTTCTGCCACCCCCCCAAAAAAACCCAGAACTTCAGTTACCTGTGGTACAATATCAAGCAGTCTAACATATTTAAAATTAAAGCTTCAAGATTTTGCAGCTGGCGAAGTGGTTAAGACTCTGTGCTCCCAGTGCAGGGGACCTGGGTTTGATCCCTGGTCAGGGAACTAGATCCCACATGCATGCCACAGTTAAGTGTTTGCATGCCACAACTAAGGAGCCTGAGTGCCACAAGTAAAGAGCCCATGAGCTGCAACTAAGGGGGCTTCCAGCCATAACTAAGGAATCTGCCTGCAGCAACTAAGACCTGGTGCAACCAAATAAATAAGTAAATATTAAAATTAAAGCTTCAGAAAGAGGATAGAAAATATATTGGCCAGGGGATATGTGTATAAAAACAGATGATTGAACTTGATGTACCCCCCAAAAAATAATAAATAAATTAAAAAAAAAAGAAAATATATTGGCCAAAATTTTTCAGAATTTGATGAAAAGTATAAATTTACAAATCAGAGATACTCAATGAGCATCAAGCAGAAGAAACACAAAGACATTATTATCCAGCTGTTGAAAAGCAGTGATAAATAGAACATCTTAAAAGCAGCGAGAGGGAAAGAAAACACATCAGCATAGTTCAAATCAGAAACTATGCAAGCCAGACAAAATTAGACAACTTTAAAGTACTTTTGTGAGGATGGAGAACTCTGTCAGCCTAGAATTGTATACATATAAAAATACTTTTAAAAAATGAAGGCAAACTAAAATTTTTTTCAGATGAACAAAAGATGAGGAATTCATTGCAAACAGGCCACTAAAAGACATATTAAAGGAAATTGTTCTGCCAGAAGGAAAATTACACTGCGTAGAAATTTCGATTTATACAAGGAAATGAAGAACTTTAGCAATGATAAATATGGGCATAAATATAAAACACTTGTTCTAATTTTAAAAAATATCTTTATAAGATTAATGACTGATTAAAAGAAAAATATTAAAATCTATTGTGGAATTTATAACATAGGTAGAAGTAAAATGTTTGACAATGACCAGGGAGAGGGAGAGGAAGTATACTACTATAAGGTTCATTTGATATACATGAAGTAGCATAATATTATTGAAGGAAGAATGTGATTAAAGATATAATGGAGACCTTAGAGCATTAAAAAAAAAAAAGAAAAAGAGAGAAAAGAGATTTTCCTGGTGGCCTAGTGGTTCTGGGCTTTCACTGCGATGGTCTGGGTTCAGTCCCTGGTCAGGGAACTGAGATCCCACAAGCTGTGTGGAGCAGCCAAAAAAAAAGAAAAGAAAACAAAAAAGAAGGAAAGAAGGAATGAAGTAAGAAGGAAAAGAGGGAACAAGGAAAGAAAAAGGTATAACTGATATGCCAATAAGGGAGATAAAAATGAATCATAAAAGACGTTCAGGGACTTCCCTCTTGGTGCAGTGGTTAAGAATCTGCCTGCCAGAAATAGAGACACAGATGTAGAGAAGAAACATATGGACACCAAGTGGGGAAAGCGGGGAGGGTTGGGGGGGAACAAATTGGGAGACTGGGATACCAAATTGTACACTCTAAATATATGAAGTTTATTGTAAAAAATAAAAAAATAAAAAGTTAAAAAAAAAAAAAAAGAATCTGCCTGCCAATGCAGGGGACACAGTTTCCATCCCTGGCCCGGGAAGATCCCACATGCCAAGGAGCAGCTAAGCCAGTGCACCACAATTGCTGAGCCGGTGCACCTAGAGCCCATGCTCCACAACAAAAGAAGCCACTGCAATGAGAAGCCCACGCACCAAAACAGAGTAGCCCCTACTTGCCACAACTAGAGAAAGACTGCAAACAGGAATGAAGACCCAACGCAGCCAAAAATAAATTTATTTTAAAAAAAAGACATTCAATTTAAAAAAAAAGATCAGGAAAATAGGGAAGAAATGAACAAAGTATAAATCAAACACATAAATAGCAAGATAGTAGATATAAGCCTACTTACAATGATAATCACATGATCTACAATGCCCTAAATACTCCAGTTAAAAGGCAGAGATTGTCAGATTAAAGAAAAGCAAGGCTCAAGTATATGCTCTTTAGGAAAACAAAAAATAAAAGGATGGAAATAATTATACTATACAAACACTAATCCAAAAAAGCTAGAATGCATATATCAATTAGACAAAGTAGTTTTCAGAACACAAAATATTACCAGGGATAAAGAGGGACATTTCATAAGGATGAAAGAATCAGATCATCAAGAGGACATGTGTTTGTAGCTTATAACAGCCTTAAAATATATGAAGCAAAATCTGAGAGAATTTGAGAGAAAAAGACAAATCAACAATTATAGTTGGAGATTTCAATATCCCCCTTTCATAATTAACAGTCAGAAAATCCGCAGTGATATAGGCGACTTGAACAACACCATCAACTAACTTGGCTAATTGATGTTAACTCACTTGCCATGCCTTTTGTGAATAAAGTTTTATTGGAACACAGGCACACTTACTTGTTTACATTTACTGGTGACTACTTTTGTACTACAATGGCTGAGTTGAGTAGTTGTGAGAGACCATATTGCCAGAAAAGCCTGAGATATTTATTGCATGGCCTTTTATGGAAAATGTTTGCTGACCCCTGACTTAGATGAAAAGAACAAATTCATTGAAAGACACAAACAACTGAAGTTTACTCAAGAAAAAGTAGATAACTTGAATATCTCACTATCCATTAAAGAAATTGAATTTGTAGATAAAAGCTTCCCACAAAGAAAACTTTGGGCCCAGATGTCTTCACTGGTAAATTCTACTATATTTTGATCTTTTATTCATTATTCTTGTCTAGGTTTTTCAGTACAATGTTGAATAGAAATGGTAAAATTAGACATTCTTGCTTTGTTCCTGGAATAAACCACACTATGTCATGATGAATTATCTCTTTTATGTTTTTATGGATTTGATTTGCTGATAGTTTTTTTTTTAAAGATGTTGATGTCTGTATTTACGCGGGTTGGGGTCTGTAATTTACATACGTTTCTTGTAATTTTTTTTATCATGGTCATGATGGCCTCCTAAAATAATTTGGAGAGTTTACTTTCACTTTCTGTTTTTTGAAGGAATTGTGTTATTTAGTCCTTGTTTGATGTAATATGCTATTTGAAGTCATCTGAACATGAAGCTTTCTTTTTCTTTCTTTTTAATCCTTTTTAAAAATTGAAGTATAGTTGATTTACAGTGTTGTGCTAATCTCTGTTATACAGCAAAGTGACTATAAAACAGAAGCTTTCTTCTAATTAAATTTAATTTTTAATATTTTTTAAATTAATTTTTAAAATTGGAGTATAGTTTATTTACAATGTTGTGTTAGTTTCTGTTGTACAACAAAGTGGATCAGTTATACATATGTCCACTCTTTTTTAGATTCTATTCCCATATAGGTCATTACAGAGTATTAAATAGAGTTCCATGTGCTATACAGTAGGTTCTTATTAGTTATCTATTTTATATGTGGTTTTGTGTATGTCAATTGCAGTCTCCCAATTTATCCTTCACCCCCCCCCCCCCCCTTGGTAAACAGAAACTTTCTTAATGGGAAGGTTTGTATTAACAAATTCAATTTTTTTTTAGTGAAAAGAGAGCTATTCAAAAATTTCCTCTTGTGTCAGTTTAAGTTGTGTTTTCCAAGGAATTTTTCCATTTTATCTACATTGTTAAATTTATTGGTATATAGATATAACATTCCCTTATTATCCTTTTAAAGTCTTTAAAATCTATAGAGATATACTCTCTTTATTCTTGATAGTCATAATTTGTGATCTCTCTGTTTCTTGACCAGTCTTGTTAAAAGTCTATCAGTCAGGACTTCCTAGGTGGCGCAGTGGTTGAGAATCTGCCTGCCAACGCAGGGGACACGGGTTCGATCCCTGCTCCAGGAAGATCCCACATGCCGCGGAGCAACTAAGCCTGTGCGCCACAACTACTGAGCCTGCGCTTTAGAGCCCGTGAGCCACAACTATTGAGCCCATGTGCTGCAGCTACTGAAGCCTACGTGCCAGAGCCCGTGCTCTGCAACAAGAGAAGTCACGACAATGAGGAGCCCGTGCATCACAACGAAGAGTAGCCCCCACTCACCGCAACTAAAAAGAAAGCATGCACACAGCAAAAAAGACCCAACACAGCCAATAAAATAAATAAATAAATAAATTTATTAAAAAAAAGTATCAGTCAATAATCTTATCAAAGAACGAAACTTTGGCTTTCTTAATTTTTCTATTGCTTGGTTTTTAAAAATTTTTATTGATTTCAGATTTTAAAATTCTGACCCTTCTTCTGCTTATCTGCTTTTAATTTGCTCTTCTTTTTCTATTGGGTTGGCCAAAAAGTTCATTCGGGTTTCCCTGTACAATGTTATCGAAAAACCAGAATGAACTTTTTGGCCAAGCCAATATCTTCTTAAACTTGATTGTTTATTTAAAATCTTTCTACTTTCATACTCATTCAAAGCTGTAACATTTCCTCTAAGCCTCTGTTTTAGCTGTGTTCTACAAATTTTCCTATTGTGTTTTTATAATTAGTTTGATATATTTTCTGATTTTGACTCATGGATTATTTAGAAATGTGTGTATTTTTTTAGACATACAAAAAGTCATCTTAATTCTTTTAATAGAACTGAATTTTCTTTTTTTTCTTTTTAATTGTTTTATTATTATGTCAATGAAAAAGTCTCAGGCTAGTAACAGTGGATTTTTAACACCTCTCCTCTCTAATAACACTTTATTTTTTGTTTTTTTTTGTATATTTTTTGAGCTATAATTGACATATAACATTGTATTAGTTTTGTGTGCACAATGTATGATTTGATATATGTATACATTTTGAAATGATTACCACAATAAGTTTAGTTAGCATTCATCACCACACAGCTACATTTTTTTTTCTTGTAATGACAACTTTTACCATTTACTTTATTAACAACTTATAAGTATATAATACAGTATTATTAACTATAGTTGCCATACGGTATATTACATCCACAGGGCTTACTTATAACTGGTAGATTGTACCTTCTGACTACCTTCAACTCATTTCTCCCATTTCCACTCCCTACCTCTGGCGACCACAAATTGTTTCTCTGTATCTATGAGTTGGGGTTTCTTTTTTCTGTAGATACCAGTGTAAGTCAGATCATACAGTATTTGTCTTTCTCTGTCTGACTTGTTTCACTTCACATAATGCCGTCAAGGTTCATGCCCTGTCACAAATGGCAGGGTTTCCTTTTTAAATGGCTAAACAATATTCCGTTGTATATATAATTACGTTTTCTTTATCCATTCATGTATCGGTGGACACAGGTTGTTTCCATGTGTTCACTATTGTGAACAATGCTGCAATAAACAGGGGGGTACAGATATTTTTTTCAAGATAGTGGAATTGCTGGATCACATGGTAGTTCAATTTTTAATTTTTGAGGTGCCTCCATGCTGTTTTCCATGGTGGTTGCACCAATTTTCGTTCCCACCAACAGTGCACAAGGGTTCCTTTTCTCCACATTCTCTCCAACACTTCTCATTTCTTGTCTTTTTGATATTAGCCATTCTAACAAATGTGAGGTGATACCTCATTGTAGTTTTGATTTGTGTTTCCCTGATAACTTCCAAATACTTAGGAATGTTTTACTTTCTAAATATTTAAGAATTTTCTAGACTTTTTTAATAATTGATTCCACTGTGGTCATAGAACATATCTGTAATATTTTAATATATTGAAATTCATTAAACCTTATTATTCAATATATAATTTACTTGAACATTCCATTTACACTTGAAAGTCATGTATTTTATAGTTGTTTGATATCATTTTCTTGGGTAAATTTCAGTTAGGGCAAGGTTGTTGATAGTATTGCTTAGATCTTTTATATTTTTAACTGATTTTTTTTGGTCTAATTATCTTATCAGTTATTGAGAAAGGGATGTTTAAATCTTCAACTGTGATTATGGATTTGTTTATTTCTCCCTTTAATTCAGTCAGTTTTGCTTCATATGTTTTGACGTTCTATTCAATATTATTAGGTGTATGCTCATTTATAGTTGTGTATGCTTAATGCTGTGATTCATATAATTAGGAAATGTACTTCTTCATACTTGTCAATCATGTCTTATAATATAAGTACTTGTGGTAGGCTGAATAATCTCCCCCTCTCCCACCCCCAAAGATGTCCATGTCTTAATCCCTAGAACATGTGAATATGTTACCCTATACGGCAAAAGAAACTTTGCAGATATTAAATTAAGAATATTGGGACTTCCTAGGTGGCGCAGTGGGTAAGAATCCACCTGCCAATGCAGGGGACATGGGTTCGATCCCTGCCCCAGGAAGATACCACATGCCGTGGAGCAACTAAGCCCATGCGCCACAACTATTGATCCTGCGCTCTAGAGCCCGTGAGCCACAACTATTGAGCCCATGTGCCACAACTACTGAAGCCCATGCACCTAGAGCCCATGCTCTGCAACAAGAGAGGCCTCAGCAATGAGAAGCCCACGTACCACAAGGAAGAGTAACCCCCACTTACCGCAACTAGAGAAAGCCCATGTGCAGCAATGAAGATCCAACACAGCCAATTAAATAAATAAATAAATAAATAAATTTATAAAAAAAAAAGAATTTTGCAATTGAGAGATTATGTTGGATCATCCAGATGGGGTCAATGAAATCATGATGATACTTATAAGAGGGTGGTAGTAGTGTTAAAGTCAGAAAAAAGGAGATGAGACAGTGGAAACAGAAACTGGGGTGATACACTTTGAAGACAGAAAGGGGCCACAAGCTAAGGAATTCAGGCAGCCTCTAGAAGTAGGAAAAATCAAGGAAATGGATTCAGTTTACACTTCTGACACACACAACTGTGAGAATAAATACACATCATTTTAAGCCGTGGTATTTGTGGTAATTTATTACAGCAACAATAAGAAACTAACATATCACTCCAGGTTTCTTTTGTTTACTGTTGTATGGTATATCTTTTCCCACATATTCCTTAAATCTCTGAGTCATATTTAAAGTGCATGTGTTATATACAGCATATAGTTGGTTCTTGCTTTTTCATCTAGTGTTACAGTCTCTGTCATTTATTTGATGTATTTAGTCTATTAATTTATTTATTTAAAAGAGTAGTTCACTATGCACTTTGTTTTAATATTTATTTATTTATTTATTTGTTTATATATTTATTTAGCTGGGTCTTAGTTACAGCTTGCAGGATCTTCGTTGCTGCGTGAGGGACATTTTAGTTGTGGCATGCGGAATCTAGTTCCCTGACCAGGGATCGAACCCTGGCCCCCTTCATTGGGGGTGCAGAGTCTTAACCACTGGACCACCGGGGAAGTCCCACTATGCCCTTTATTTATTTATTTATTTTTATTATTATTTTTTTGGCTGTGCCCTGCGGCTTCCAGGATCCTTGTTCCCTGACCAGGAATTGAACCCAGAGCCCCGGCAGTGAGAATGCTGGGTCCTAACCACTGGACCGCCAGGGAATTCTCTATTTATGATGAATTCACTTATTGATATGGTTGGCTTTAGATCTTTCATTTTGCCATTTGTGTACAATTTATCTTACCTATTTTCCTTTTTTTCTTTCTTTTAAAGAAATTAAGGGAAGAAGAAAAATGCAATCTTTTACATGTATCTCAATATTTACCATTTCTTCTTGTCTTCAATCTTGTAGGTTTAAATTTTCATTTTGTGACATTTATTTTCAGTATGAAGAAATTTCTTTAGCATTTCTAGTAGTGCTGGACAGCTCATGACAACTTGTCTGTTTCCTTTACTATGAAAATGTTTTTTCTCTTCATATTTGCTGGCTGTTTTTACTGGATATAGAATTCTGGGTTTATGGTATTATTCTCCCCCTGACTCCTACTACAGCTTTATTGAGATACAGTTGTCATGTAACATTGTGTAAATTTAAGGTGTACAACCTAATGATTTGATACCTGTATATATTGTGAAATGATTACCACAGTAAGGTTAGTTACCACATCCATCAGCTCACATAATTACTTTTTTTTTTTTGTAGTAATAACATTTAAGAATTACTCTCAACAAATTTCAAGTACGCAATACAGTATTGTTAGGTATAGCCACTATGCTGCACATTAAATCTATGGAACTTATTCATCTTACAACAGGATGTTTGTACTGCTTGACCAACATCTCTCCATTTCCTCCATGCCCTGGCCCCTGGCAACCACCGTTCTACTTTCTGTTCCTGTGAGTTCAGGGTCTATCCATGTTGTCACAAATGGCAGGACTTCCTTCTCTCTTATGTCTGAAATATATATATTTCTGTCTCACATTTTCTTTATCCATTCATTAATCGATGGACATTCAGGTCTTGGCTATTGTAAATAATGCTGCCGTAAACATGGAGGCACAGATATCTCTTTGAGATTGTGACTTTGTTTCCTTCAGATACATGCCCAGAAATGGAATTGCTGGATCCTATGGCAGCTGGAGTTTTAAATTTTTTGAGGAACCGCCATACTGTTTTCCACAGTGGATGTACCAATAATGTTATTCTTTTACCTTTATAAAAATGGCATTCCATTGTCTTTCTCCTTTTTGGTTTCTGATGAGAATTCAGCTATCATTCATGTCATTGTTCACCTCTGTTAATGTGTTATTTGTCTCTGGCAGCTTACAGTATTTTCTCTTTATCTGTGGTTGTCAGCAGTTTTGTCACGATGCTCTTTAGGTGTGATATTCCTTATATTTATCCTGATTAGGGTTCATTTTCTCATAGGTGCAAGTTTTACACTAAAGTTGGGAATTATTTGACCATTAATTCTTCAAATTCTGTTGCTGCTCTATTATATTTCTCCTGTATTTCTGGGACTTCATAAATATAGCACTTATACTACTTAATATCGTCCAGAGGTCACTGAAGCTCTGTTCACTTTTTCTTCTCTTCCTCATATTAGATAATTCCTAGCAATGTATCTTCATATTCACAGACTTTTTCTTCTGTTCTTTCCAATTTGCTATTAATCCTGTTCTTTAAAAAAAATATTAAATTCTGGACTTTCTGGTAGTGGCACAGTGCTTAAGAATCTGCCTGCCAGTCGATCCCTGCTCCAGGGAGATCTCACATGCTGCAGAGCAACTAAGCCTGTGAGCCATAACTATTGAACCTGTTTGCTGCAACTGCTGAAGCCCCCGTGCCTAGAGGCTGTGCTCCGCAATGAGAAGCCACCATGAAAAGCCCGAGCACCGCAATGAAGAGTAGCCCCTGCTTGCCACAACTAGAGAAAGCCTGTGTGCAGCAACAAAGACCCAACACAGCCAATAAATAAATAAATAAATAAATAAATAAATAAGAGCAAGGGCAGAAGAGCATGTCAAATAATTCCTTTAAACAGTATTAGATTAAAAATTATGGATTTTTTTTTCTGTTTTAGACTATTCACTTGGTTCTTTTTTATAGTTTCTACTTCTCTGCAGGTATTCTTCAAAGTTTCAAAGATAGTACAAAGCATTCCCCTGTAACCTTCACCCCGCTCCCCCTAATGTCAACATCTTAAATAATCATGGTACATTTGTCAAAGCCAAGAAATAAACACTGCTACATTATTATTAACCAACTCCAGGTTTTCTTTGAATTTCGCCAGTTTTTCACTAATTTTCTTTTTCCTGTTCCAGGATGTTACCCAGGATACCATCTTGCATTTAGTTTTCAAATTTTCTTAGTCTTCTCTGGTCTGTAATAGTTTCTCAGTATTTTCGTGCTTTTTATGACCTTGGTGAATTTGAAGAGTACTGGTCAGATATTTAGAGGCCTCAATTTGGAGTTACCTGATTATTTTTCATGTTTAAACTGAGGCTATGTATTTTGGCGAAATATACTTTAGTGCTTAGGTGCCTTTCTCATTGCATCATGTTGGGGGTGCATGATATCAATAAGACTCATCACTGGTGGTTCACACATTTAACCCTGTTCATGAGTTGAAGTTGTGTTTGCCAGGTTTCTCTGCCATCAAATTATTGTTTTCCCCATCCATACATTATTCTTTGGAAGTGAGTTGCTAAGTCTTGCCAACACTCAAGGGGAGGAGAATTAAATTGCACATCATGGGCAGACTCTGGGAGGGCTCACACCAGTGAGCACTTCCCAGAACCACTGCCGCCAGTGTCCCAGTCTGCCAGTGTCCATGTCTCGTCAGTGAGCCACATCTGCCCCCCACCTCTGCAGGCAACCCTCCAACACCAGCAGAGGATATTGCCAAGAGCCCATTTTAAAGGTGAAAGAACTGAGGTTGGCAACAGTGACAAGAACTGGTCCAAGGCAGCGGAGTCAGGAGTGAGACTCAGCTCTGCTGTGACTTCCTAGATGGTGCAGTGGTTAAGAATCCGCCTGCCAATGCAGGCAACACGGGTTCAAGCCCTGGTGCGGGAAGACCCCACGTGCCGTGGAGCAACTAATCCTGTGTGCCACAACTACTGAGCCTGTGCTGTAAAGCCCATGAGCCACAACTATTGAGCCCATGTGCTGCAACTACTGAAGCCCATGCACCTAGAACCTGTGCTCCTCAGCAAGAGAGAAGCCACCACAATGAGGAGCCCACACACCACAATGAAGAGTAACCCCCACTCACCACAACTAGAGAAAGCCCATGCACGGCAATGAAGACCCAACACAGCCAATAAGTAAATAAGTAAATAAGTAAATAAATAAATAAATAAATAAATAAAATAAAGTAAAAGTTTCTTTAGGTGCCTTAGGACAATAAACTTAGTGTATTTTGTGCTTTCTCACTTTTGATAGCCCATTACAATTATGTGAAAGGAATAATAAAAGAAATTAGCTTCCATGCAAACTGTTATATAGAGAATGGATGAACAACAAGGTCCTACTGTAGAGCACAGGCAAATCTATGCACTATCCTGTAATAAACTATGATGGAAAAGAAAAAAAAAAAATTGCACATCATGAGGCAGGAGTATATCATATATTATTTGGAATCTCTGTAAGGAAAATTTTAACTTCTCCCCCATCTATTTATTTATTCAATCATTTATTTAAATCAGTACAGATTTAGAGGAGTGACATCAGCATGATGGCAGAGTAGGAGACTCCAGCCTCTGTTCCCACGAAGAACAACAATTAGACAGCTATCTACTAACAAAAGTAGCTCTGGGAGACCTTGGGAGTTCACTTAAGAAGCATCAGCAACACAGTGGAGCCAAAAACTTGAGAATAACCATACAAACATGGTAGAAAGAACAGTTTCACTTTGCCTGCATCATCCCTTCCTCAAGTATATACAGTCAATTGATTTCTTTTTTAAAAGAAATTTATTTATTTATTTATTTATTTATTTACTTATTTATTTTTATTGGCTGTGTTGGGTCTTCGTTGCTGCCCGTGGGTTTTCTCTAGTTATGTTGAGCAGGGACAACTCTTTGTTGCAGCGTATGGGCTTCTTATTGCAGTGGCTTCTCTTGTTGCAGAGCACGGGCTTTAAGTGCGATGGCTTCAGTAGTTGTGGCTTGTGGGCTCCAGAGCACAGGCTCGGTAGTTGTGGCACACGAGCTTAGTTGCTCCTCAGCATGTGGGATCTTCTGGGACCAGGTCTTGAACCCGTGTCCCCTGCATTGGCAGGTGGATTCTTAACCACTGTTCCACAAGGGAAGTCCCAGTCAATTAATTTCTGACAAAAGAATCAAGACTATATAATGAGGAAAGGATAGTCTCTTAAATAAATGATATTGGAAAAACTGGATACCCACATGCAAAAGAATAAAATTGGACCCTTTTCTTACACCATGTACAAAAACAACTCAAAATGGATTAAAAAATTAAAAAGACCTGAAACCATAAAACTCCTAGTAGAAAACAGGGGAAAACGTCCTTAACATTGGTCTTGGCAATGATTTTTTGGAATGTACACCAAAAGCACAGGCAACAAAGCAAAAATAAATGAGTGGGACTACATCAAATTAAATTTCTGCAGAACAAAGGAAACACCAAAATGAATGGAAATGTAAATTGTCACAAACACTATGGAAAACAGTATTGAGGCCCCTCAAAAAATTAAAAATAGAACCACCATATAATGTAGCAATCCCCCTTCTGGGTATATATCCAAAGGAAATAAATCACTATTTCAAAGAGATACCTGCACTGCCATGGTCATTGCAGCATTATTCATGATGACCATGATATGGAAATAATTGCCTTAGTGTCTGTTTATTGATAAATGGATAAAGAAAATGTGATATATATATCTAATGGAAAATTATTCCGCCTTAAAAAGAAAGGGAATTCTGCCATTTGTAACAACATAGATGAACCCAGAGGACATTATCTAAGTGAGGCCACCCACAGAAAGACAAATTTCACATGATCTCACTATTTAGAATCTTAAACAAATCAAAAAAACCCTTGAACTCATAGTAACAAAGAGTAGAAAAGTTGCCAGGGACTGGTGGGTGGAGGAAAATGGGAGATATTGATCAACGGGTATAAACTTTCAGTTATAAGATGAATAAGTTCTGGAGACGTAAAGTATAGCATGGTGACTGTAGTAAATAATAATGTATTGTATGTATAATTGAAATTTTCTAAGAGAGTAAATTTGAAGTGTTACCACCACCACACACACATACACACACACAAATGATAACTATTGGAGGTGATGGATATGTTAATTAATTAGATTGTGGTAATCATTTTACAGTGTATACTTATATCAGAACTTTCACGTTATATATCTTAAATATATACAATTTTTATGTGTCAAGAATAAATGAATAAAAATAAGTTGGTGTGGATTCTTAGATTCTTTTTTTTCTATTCCTGGGTTATAATCCAATACATCCAATACTTACAACATAATCCAATTTATTTTGTTGCTGTAATTGTTTTGTTTTGGCCATCAGGAGCTTTTCCAGGTTGATTCTTGAGTCCTTCTGACATGTCCTCATCTTTTTTGTTGTTGTTTTTGTTTTTGAGTACTCCCTTCTTTTCTAGCACTAGAAGACTAAAAAATGCTCCAGGCTCATCTTGAGTGTTTCCTGTCTTGGCCCTAGAATTAGTCATTTACTCAAGGAGCCCTGGTTCCTGCCTTCCTTTTTTCTTTTTCCTTTTTTTTTTTTTTAAACCATCTTAACCATTTTAAAGTGTGTAGTTGAGTAGTGTTAATTATTGTTATGGACTGAATATTTGTGTCCTCTCCCAGCCCCAAATTCATATGCTGAAGACCTAACCTCTAGTGTGGCTCTATTTGAGAAGGGCCTCTAAGGAAGTAATTAAGGTTAAATGAGGTCATAATGGTGAGGTCCTGATCTGATCAGATTAGTGTCCTTATCAGAAGAGAGAGCAGAGAGCTCACTAGCTCTCTCTTTTGCATGCCTGCACAGAGGACAGTCCATGTGAGACAATAGTGAGAAGGCGGCTGCTGCAACCCGAGGAGGGGCTCTTACTAGACACTCACCCTGCGGGCCCCTTAATCTTGTACTTCCAGTGTCCAGAACTGTGAGAAAATAAAATTCTGTTGTTTAAGAATCTGGTCTGTAGCATTTTGCCATGGAAGCCTAAACAGACTAATACAAGTATATTCACATTATTGTGTAGTCGATCTTCAGAAGTTTTTCATCTTGCAAAACTGAAACTCTCTAACCATTAAACAACTCCCCATTTCTCCTTCTCCTCAGTTCCTAGCAGCCACCAATCTATTTTCTGTTTGTATGAATTTGACTACTTTTAAATACTTCATATAAGCGGAGTCACAGAGTATTTGTCTCTTTGTGATTGGTTTATTTCATTTAGCATAATGTCTTCAAGGTTTATCCATGTTGCAGGATGTGACAGGATTTTCTTCCTTTTAAAGACTGAGTATTATTTCATTGTATATGTTGGGGCCCAGGGTAGGCCACCCCCAAATGTGCCGCAGTGACATATTGATTATTATGAATTAAAATTACTTAAGAAATGGCCAATGCAAGAGGGGCACTGTGACCTTCCTCTCTGTCTCCCTGAAAGCAGGAAATAAGTCTCTCATGTGAAAGGTGCACTCGCCACATCTGGAGGTAGAAGTCCCCCCTTATCACCAAAGATAGGGAATTTGGGGCTGAGAAGCTTGTATAAGCAAACCTTGTTACTTCTTTAATTTACCACCCTAGACCCAAACTCTGCCTAGATTCTTCACTGATGGGTCACCTAAAACCTGAGTTTCTTTGTCCTGTCAGTTCCTCACACATTTATTGTTTCTTTGACTGAAAAGTGTAAAAGTTGCATGCTTTGGCCGCTTCTTAGGTCCCATTTCTACAAGTCCTCCATGTGTATGAATAAAATTTGTTTCTTTTTCTCCTGTTAATCTGTCTTGCATCAATTTTATTATTAGTCCAGCCACAAGAACTCTAGAAGGGTAGTGGGGGAAATTTCCCCCTCCTGACATATATATAGACCACATGTTGTTTATGTTGTTTTCCTTTTAAGGGCATCAACATTTGTTCTCATAGGCAGCTAAATTATTGGTGGATCTTTTTGGTTCTGTCAGGCTGTGTTTTATTTCTTTGTTCACGCTGGTCAGCACTGAACCACCACCGGTCTCACTATTCAGCTGTTGGCCGTGCAGGAAGCCATCTCAGCAGGGACCACAGAGTCTCGTCCTCTGTCTACGCATCTAGCTCTCAGCCAGGGACCTAGGATGAGCTCCTACGATGTCTTCTGGACACCTCTCTCTGTGCCGCTCTCTTTTGTCAGTCACTCTGATCTGCAAATTCCAGGCACATAAATAGCTTAAAACTTGGATTTCTGCCTGCTCAGCCTCGTGAGACTCCTGCTCTGTTTAGGATTCATTTTCCTGCTGTGGGCCAGAAAGTGGTCCTGGGCAGAATACCAGGGTGATCACAGCACTCACCTTTGTGCATTATGTTCTCTCAAGGGTCACAGTGCTGCCTGTTCCGTCCTTGAAAACTGTTGCTTGAAAACAATAGCCTCACGTATTTTGTCGTATATAGTGTTTTGGCTGAAGGTCAAGTCCAGTATCACTCTGTCACAGCTGGAAATAGAACTATATTAGTTTTTCATTAGTATGCTCTCCCTGTTACTCTTTTTCCTCTCCGCTGTCTTTATACGTTCTATCTTGGTGACCTTATCTATTCTTGGAATTTCAATTCCTTTTTTAAATATTTTCTTTAAATTTTTATTAAGATTTCACCTATTAGAAATAAATTACTAACACGTATGTATTTAATTTCTTTCTCTTTATGGTTGTCTCTGCATGTAAAAATAAGAGAACAAGGAGAGAAAACAATGGAATTTCTTACTCTGTGAAGGGTAAAGATTAGAGCACAGTTGGGAGAATGTCTTGGGGAACACAGGGGTACAGCACATTCACGAAACATATATCTGGGCAATAGCCCATTTCTGCCATGATTCTAGGCACATGCAAACCCACAGTCCCTCTCTCTAACTCACAGCACTACCCAAAACCTCCAAGAAACAGTGCAACCAGTCCCATTTGGCATGCATCTATTTTCTCAAAAGGAAACAAAGCAAATATAAAATCTGAGATAAATTCATAGCTGGGAACCACTATCATCTTTATTCCAGTTTTCATAATTGAAATTGCTGCATTTAAGTGCAATGTTTCCTTGCTCAGTGGAATTGGGTGAGATGGGGAGTCAATTTAATATGTGCTTAATGAGCATCTAGAGAGTATGGTGAGGTTAAATAAATAAAACATTAAAAAATCACAGTTTAGATTATTAATTTCTATAGGCAGCCCCAGAATTTGAACCATTTCCTGAAAAATTACTTCTGTTTTTGTCATGCTGAGCCATTTTTTTTTTAAACCTTCAGGTTTCCTGCTAGCAGTTTAGAGATAGGGCTGTTTCCTCACTTACACGTCTCCTCATGCTTGTATTATTTTACTCTTTTAACTGAATGTGAAAGATATTAGATTAAGATGACTGACAATCTTATTTATTCCGAATTAGCGTTGTCTACTGCATCCCAAGCCCAGAATGACTGCAGATGGCAGCAAAAAGGTGAGTTAACCAATTTAGTATGGAAAACTGTCCATGGTCACTATAGGCTGAGGAATGAATGGGATGGAGAATATGTTTGGAGTAGAGGATGCAGAAAACTAGAGGGTAATTTGAGGAAATACTTTTGGTTCAGTTTGAAGTCCAGAGTTGGACTATGAAAATTTGGTATATGGTTATGGATCTGATCTTAGGTTTCAGGTAAATCGTTTTCTAACCATTCACTTCTGTGATCTCATCTATGCAACACAAGTTGGGCAGTTCTGTTACTCTATTGCTCCTGAACTAAAGCACGAATTTTGTTGGGAAAAGTTTATCTCTTTGGTAATGTTTGGAGCAGCCTTGGACCAGCTGTGTAAGTTCTAGGCATCTCTGTTTTTCTGAGTATGAAATGAGGAGAAGGACACTAATAATTTTGCTACTGGATAATAGTAAGGTTTTGTCAGAAAAGCAGCTAATTCATATAACTAGGTTTCCCCCCTCCCACAGTGTTATACCAGAATGGTGACAGGGGTAGGAAGAAGGTATTAAGAACACTACGGATTAGTAGACCCTGTTATTTTTTGGGAATTTGAAGATGAAACAAACCATTTTTACATAGAGCCCTGAGAAAACACTTTCTGAGACAGGCATATAACTGTAAATGCCAAAATTAATATTTGATTTTATATCTTAGCCAGTAAACTCCCATGAGATATGTTCTTTGGTGTAGCTCCATAAGCTTTCTCTCTTTTTGCTTCAGAGCCTTATTATTACAGTTTTTAGTATTGTCCTTTGAAAGCACCGCTATAATTTGCTAAATAATTCCAGTATACTTAGACATTTAGAATTATTTGTATTACTATAAACTATACAGTATTCGATGTTTTTATTTGTACATATTTTTCCTTCTTTGGGGTAATTATCTGTGTTAATTTCTAAGGAATAGAAATGTAAGTCAAAAAGAATGTACTTTTTAAAATTTATTAAAAATATTTATTTATTTGGCTGCACTCGGTCTTAGTTGCAGCACACAGGATCTTTAGTTGAGGCATGTGAAATCTTTGTTGCAGCATGCAGGATCTTATTTTAGTTGCAACATGTGGGATTTCGTTCCCTGACCAGGGATTGAAACTGGGCCTCTTGCATTGAGAGCATGGAGTCTTAGCCAATGGACCACCAGGGAGGTCCCTACATTTTAAAGTATAAGTGTGAGATCACACAACTGGTGATAAGTTGGAACTTGACTATAATTATTTTGATTTCTAGGCAGGTGGTTTTTAATTTATATGCAGTGCACATTGCACATTCTTATTTATTGCCAGTATGTTCATTCCTACACCCGCTTTCTGGGATGCTGTACTTGGGAATGGGAAAATAGATTAAGAGCATTAAAATAATGCTAAAAAATCTCTTTACAAAAGTATTACATGCTCATTATAGGAATTAGAGAAACTATAAGAATATATATATAAGAAAATAAAAATCACTAAAAATTTTATGAAGTGGTGATCATCACTATCACTATTTTGATATATGTTTGCTTTTTTGTGCTGACTTTATAGTAAAGTACTCCACTAAGAAGCTTTTAATATGCATATTTAAAAAAATACATTAAAAATATTAAATGTCACTTAATGTTTTGAATTGGATTGTGGTTACACATATACAATTATGTTTTGATACTTAAGATTTAGTGTAACATCTAAAATCAACATTTATTTCATTAAATATTCTTCTATAGTGCAAATGTATTTTTTTATGCCACTAAAAATAAAGTGTTTTGGGATTTATCAGTCCAAATATTTATCATGCAAACGCTCTCATTTTAAGGTATGTTTCACTATGGATTTCTTTCTTTTAAGAAGTTCAAAATGCTGCATAGATACACACATATACAGTATCATTTACCTAAAATTTAAACATGTAAGTGAGGCCCAAATAGGCAGAATTATTTTCCAATTTCCAAATTACCAAATAAAGGAGTCAAAACTAGAACTTAAATATCTTAACTTATAGATTTTTGCTCCTCACACTCAAGTCCTGCACTATCAGACTACGGGACTGCTACAACTTTAAAATAAAAAATTGGGGTAAAAAAATTTCTATTTTCCAGATGGAAAAAAAAATGCCATTCTTAACTATACTTTGTATGCCACATAGTTAATATTGAAGTAGTGTCCCATCCTTAAACGAGTTATCAATGTAAACTGATCCCTCTTCCAATTACAACAGTTTCCAAAGCACTTCTGAGATATCAGTTATTTTATTTTCATTCAAATTGTATTTATTCCCATTTTGAATAGGTCATACATCACATGGTTCAAAATTCGAAAAGTACAGAAGAAAATCCCATCTCTGTCCCCATTGACCTATTTCCCCTCCCCAAGGCAAACAACTTTATCAGATGCATGTGTCTATTTTCAGAAATGCATATTAGCATACATACAGTTTCACAGAAGACTGTTTTCTTAACTGTTTCACTTAACTATATACCTTGAAAATCTCTCCATATCTGTGAAAGAAGCTTGTCTTTATTCTTTTGTTAAAAGCTGCATATTCACTTTATGGCTATGTCAGAATATATTTGACCCATCTTTTATTGATAGACATTTAGGTTGAATTCAGTCTTTTCTTCCTACAAATATTATTGCCGTGAGTAGCCTTAAAAATATGACATTTTGAAAAAAAAATATGACATTTTGTATGTTTGTGAATGTCTGTAGGAAAAGTTTCTCAAAGAGAAATTGCTGAATCAAAAGGTAAATGCCTTTGTAATTTTGGGACACTGATAAACTGCCCTCCGAAGAGGTTGTTCCAATTTATATTCTCACCACTAAAGCATGAGATTGTGCAAGCCACAATTTCAAAGGAAAAAGTAACTTGATGAGTAAAGTATGTTCCTTGATAAAGATAACGGTGGCTACTCTAGACTTCAGAGCGTGTCCCTGAAAGATCCAGGAAAGGAATCGTTAAGGCCTGGATCTCAGTTCCAACCAGGCCGATCCTTCCCTGACGTTTTTTCCTTCAACTTTATTTTGACTCAGGATTTTTCTTTGGATTCTATTCTTGCAGCTTCTTCTTCAAGATCCCGTCTCTCTTATGTGGCAATAGCTTTGGGGCTCCTGTGTGCCATTCTAGTGAGTTTGCTGCTATTCCAGTGGATCCTGTGCCGGGGTAAGTGCTAACTTAAACCAAAATTTGTATTATAAAAGCAATATAACATAACAGAAACTTTGAAAAATGAAAAATAGTCCCAACAAAATAAATCACCAACATACGCAACATCTTCCAGGCATAATCTTCTAGTCTTTGAGTACATGCATTTGTGTAAGTATTTTTTCTTTTTACAGTATATCAATCAAGTCCTCTAAAATCTCCCTCACCCCACTCTTTTTTCAATAAGGCTGGGTATATTTCTGATTATAGTATGCTTATAATTTTGTGTATTGCTTTTTAATTTGATATTGTGTCATAAACATTTTCCTACCTACTACCATATTTAGCATGAAAATCAAATTATAATTATAATATTGTGTTTAACTTTTCATGTAATAGATATATCATAATTTAATTAGACACATTCTATTTCTTTTTCCACTTAGTGAGCTTTCACATTTTCTAAAATGAACTTTTCTAGATTTAGTTCTTCTAGGTCCTTAAATGTGATGATCCAGAGAGGCTTCCATTTTTGTTTCACGATCCAGAGTCCTAACTTAGGTGTTGTTTTCTGGGGATGATTGTTAGTGACAGGTTAGACAGACTTTATTAATTAAGATTCTAAGGGTTCAGCCCTAGGACCTCTACCTAAGACCCAAGTCCTACTTTTGACAGAAGAGACTCCCAGAGAAGTTGGGAATTTCTCCTTCAGGCTGGGTAAGGTCACAGTTGTATGGAAAAAGCATAAATCTATAAGGCATCAACTTTACAGCTCAGTCTCCAGAACCCTATGTTGCCCCCATGAAGGCCTTCTTACAGAGAGGTTGTCTAATATTTACATTAAAAAGGACTACTTTCCCCACTTTTTAACTCCCAAATCTAGACTAGATATATAATCTACTCTGCAATTAAGTATCTACATGTGCTCACTTGATATAATGGCTCGTACTTCCCTGTTGTGGAATTGTGCTTGTGGTGAGTTTATACAAATACATTTTGTGAAAGCAGAAAATCAATAGAATTATGGAATTTTGGTTGAAATTACCTTGAATGCTTATTCAGTTCCCTTTCATTTTCACAGAACTGTAACCCAACTATTTTAAATGAATGAGAGTGTTCTGTATTAAAAAGCACTCAGTGAGAAGAATTGTATCACTTTTTACCTTAGCATCTGATATCTTTGTCAGAAAATCTTTTTTAATATGTAGAATAAATTCTTTTTGCTGAAGTTTAAGTTTTTTATCCAATTTCCAGTTAATTTTATCACATTTGTGATAAAAAACCCCAAACAAGTTTTTATTCTAGTTAAGTTTGCTCTTTCTAATTGCTGTCCTTTTGCACTATTATGAGGTGTCAGATTGAGGCTGCATAGTCTAAAAGATCCCACCCGATTTAAGTAATGTACATTATGCAGTTACACAATGTATGCACCATGTCTATATAAACAGTACGCTGATACATTCATGCAAATACACAGTTATTTTATCTGTTGGGTATATATCACATGTGCATAATGATCTCTAGCACAAGTCAGGGACTGTCCTCCCAGTCCTCAGCCAGATTGCACCCGTTTCCTTCCATGCTGCTTCACATCCTTCACATCCTTGCTTGGTGGAACGTACAGTAGTAGTGACAGGTTGGACATTGTGAGGTATTTAATTTGAGGCCATGCATTGTTATACATTTCTCTAAACTTTAATCTGAAAGGGAGTGGGCAGGGAAGACATTTTATCTCCCATTTCATTGCTGAGACTGAGTGATCCACAAAGATGTGACCCTGGTCCTCTTCCTTTCCAGGTTCCAAGTTCTCCACCTGTGCTGGCTGTCCTGGCTGCCCAGACCTCTGGATGTGGTATGGTGACCACTGTTATTACTTCTCAGTGGAAAAAAAGAACTGGAATTCTAGCCTGGAATTCTGCTTAGCCAAAGATGCACATCTCCTCATGTTTAAAGACAACCAGGAAATGGTAAATGCAAACATTTAGCAAATGTAGGCTGTTTTGTTGGTGAATGCTGTTCAAATGTATCACGTATCCTCTTTTGAGGAGCAAAAGGAATATTATTTCCTTTCCCTCTCCTTTTCTCTGTCTTTCCCTTCTTTTCTCCTCCTCTGCCCCTGACTTCTTCCCTCTCCTTCCCCTTTCCCTGCCTCACCCAACAACCCTGTTATAGACCCAGATGCTTGCAAAGGTGTGATGCATGTATGTGTGTGTATTGGAGGTGGAAGGATGGTGAGTATTACAGAGAGGAATTAGACCAGAAATATAGGTCTAATTAAAAGAAAGCATTGGATCCAGAAACATGTGCATCTAACAATAAAGAGGAAGCAGATTCCTAGGCAACAGCTGGTGGAACTTGGGAGGGAGGGGAAAAGAGATAGTGTGGGGACAAGGAGGCATGGCAAGGACTTAAAGGCCCTCTTTATAATGTTTGGCCCTCATTCATTGGAATCCAGTAAGTTCGAGGCTAGGAAACAGTTAGGGTTGTAGGGAGGGCATGAGGAAGAAGCAGTTTCAGAAACATGAGAAAGAAGGAAGGACAGAGTGTGTGTGTGTGTGATTTTAAACTCCTCACGGAGCTGAGCCGGTAGGCTCCACTTCCTACTGGCCTCTCAGATCCTTCTCATCCACCCAGTGGTCAGGAGGAGAGCTCTTTATTAATCCTAGAGCATCTCAAAGTAACATAAGGAGTTGACATCCTGAGGCAACCTGGTATAAAAATCAATCAAATTTTAACTTGTCAACTTAAATAACATATACAAAGAAAATAAGGAATCCTGTTTAGGTTTTTGTGCTAATTTCACGCTGATTTTTGTATTTGGATATTGTTTTACATCTTCTTTTAGGGGCAGAATCACAGAGAACAGTTTATTAAGGATTCAACTATATTAACATCCCTTGGGGAAATTCTGAGAGGTAATTAATTACTCTAACACAGCTGGAAAAAACATATAGTCTGTAAATTCTGTAGCTTCCTATTTTAAGAGAAGATGAAAGCATCTAGATTCTCGTCTGTCAAAAGAATACTCATTCTTTTGAAATTCTGCATAGAATCTAACTTCAAATCAGTCTACCTCTGTGACTTACTTTTCCTTTATGCCTTCTGTAAACTAGGTGGCAGAATGCACTGAGGTCTATTCATTAGACATATGAAATCGTGGTTTTATGGCATCTAATAATAATAACCTTGCTTTCCGGATTTCTTTTGCAGCAACTCCTATTCTTATTCTGATATAGCTGCATCTGAATTCTTGGGCTGACTGAAATCAATAGCAGAAGTGAGCAAAGAACTTGAAACACTGTTGGGCAAATACTGATAAACAGAGTAGTGAGTCATAATGCAAGACACTGCTTCAGAAAGTGTGGTGTAGCAGCTACTATAATTGCACTGTGTGGTAAGGAGAGATGAGGCACAGGCTATCTGGGAGTTGGGGATATTTCTGTTTCTCTGAGGTCCCCTGGAGGGATGGATGAGTGTGAAAGGATTTTGTCTTTCCATTCTTTCTTAACATACTGTAAATCCTACTGTGCTATCGAGTAAGCTGAGCAGAGTTAGACGGGTCACTTTTCCAGAACTGGTTGATTTTTTCTCAAGGCTGCTTGGTTCAAGTCAGTACTGGAGAGGATATCCTACCCTCTTAGAATATCCCTGAGAGACTTGAGAGCAACTACAGATACGTCTTGCTTCTGACGTTCCTGTGAAATTTTGCTTAGTTCTGCAGCCTAATTATTTTTCTTGCCCTCAGTTTTTGTCAGACTCTGTAGAACCAACTTGATATATCTGATCTGCTGACTCTCTTGTACCAGTGTTGTTATTCTTTTGTTCTCATGGCAAGATTTACATACTATTTTAAGATATGCTTGCTATTCCTAGTATCATACTTAGGTCTAAACAGCTTCCAAAAGAGCACGTGGGTCTATTAAAACTGAAGTTTTCTAACTGACATTCCACTGGTGGAGAAGAGTGCCACAGAATTAGGTTGCTATATGCTAGAGGCTACAAGGCTATCAGAAGTGTCCCTCTTACGCTGTTAAATAGTTGTTTTTCAGTAAGATACATAACTATAGTCCACCTCTATCTTAGATCAATTATAGCAAAGTTTATAATAAAAATAATAAAAATAGAAACTACCATGTGTTGAGCACTTGCTATGGGACAGCTATTCTATTCTATTCCATTGGTTTTTTAATTTTTTAAATTTAAAACAGAAGGGATTTACAGTGGCTTTTATTTATTTATTAAAAAATTTATTTATTTATTTATTTATTGGCTGTATTGGGTCTTTGTTGCTGTGCACAGGCTTTCTCTAGTTGTGGCTGCTCTACTCTTAGTTGCAGTGTGTGGGGACTTCTCTTGTTTTGAAGCATGGGCTCTAGGCCCATGGGCTTCAGTAGTTGTGGCTCACAGGCTAGAGCATAGGCTCAGTAGTTGTGGTGCACAGGCTTAGTTGCTCTGCAGCATTTGGGATCTTCCCAGACCAGGGATCGAACCCATGTGCCCTGCATTGGCAGGCAGATTCTTAATCACTGTGCCACCAGGGAAGCCTATTGTTCTTTTTTAAAAGAATTTTTAAAATTTTTATTTATTTATTATTATTATCATTATTATTATTGGCTGCGTTGGGTCTTCGTTGCTGGGTCTTCATTGCTGCACACAGGCTTTCCCTAGTTGTGGCTGCTCTACTCTTCCTTATAGTGTGTGGGGGCTTCTCAGTGCGGTGGCTTCTCTCGTTTCGGATTACAGGCTCTAGGCATGCAGGCTTCAGTAGTTGCAGCACGCAGGCTCAGTAGTTGTCAATCTCGGACTCCAGAGCGCAGGCTCAGTAGTTGTGGTGAACTGGCTTAGTTGCTCTGCCGCATATGGGATCCTCCCAGCCCAGGGATTGAACCTGTGTCCCCTGCATTGGCAGGCAGATTCTTACCCACTGCACCACCAGGGAAGTCCTGTCCCTGTTGTTCTTAATCTTCACAGCATATCCTATAAAGTATATCCACTTTATAGGATACAACCTCTCAATTTCATTAATGAGTGAATAAAATTCAAAAGAGTTAGTGAATAAGTCCAAGGCTACCAATCTGGTAGAGCCAAACTTTTTTTTTCAGAGCCAGATTTTAAATTCCACATCAACCTACCTTTTAAAGTCTTACAGAAATACTGTATTTGACAGCTTCCAGAATCCATCTCGTGCATGCTGAAAAATAAGATAACTTTTACAATTATTTATCTTCTGGTGCCTTTTCTATACATGTTTAGAAAATTATTTGAATTTCAATCTGGAATATATATTATATAGTCCTTGGGACTTAAATATTTTTAAAATAGTGAGGTGCTCACTTATCTTTTTTCTATCTTGGACTTCAAGTTCTATTTTATTTTTGAGAAAATAAAAACAAAATTGAAATCGAATCGCTCTATTATTTCCTCAGTGTTTTGGTTATGTTATGGCATCTCTGCTCTTTGTTGCTCTTCTTGCTCTTTGAATTTATCTTTAGATCTTTAGATATGTTCAAATTCTTGATTTTTGTTGTCATTTTTTTCCCCAGATAGCTAAATTTATTTCAGATGTTAACTTTTGTTTCTTATGGTTGTTGGTGTGTTATTTTAAAATATATGTTGACTAGAGAGTTCCCTGTGGAAATACTTTGGTTGCTTTTCATCTATCCTGACGCTCCTTGCCCTGAGATTGTTGTTGATCTCGGTTGCCTGGATTTTTCTTCCTCATTATCATAATTTGAGATTATATCATCAGACTTTATAGCTTTAACAATCTCTAATTCAACTTGAACCATCGTCCCTGTTAGAGTGTATGACTTTGGAATTGTCCATATCTACTCCCTGAAATTTCGATATTGGCTTTTCTTGTATTTAGGGTTTTACATCTAATTATATCCAAGTTTCCTTCTGTGGATACTGCAGTACAAACATTATGGTAACATGGTCACTTTCCCCGATAATTTAAAGTAGATTCAGGTAACGGAAAGAGCTTAGTATCTTTCAGACAGATGAGTTTTTTTTTGTTTGTTCGTGGGTTTTTTTGTTTTTTGTTTTGTTTTTTTGGCTGCATTGGGTCTTTATTGCTGCTTGCAGGTTTTCTCTAGTTGTGGTGAGCGGGGGCTACTCTTCCTTGTGGTGCATGTGCTTCTCAGTGCAGTGGCTTCTCTTGTTGCAGAGCGTGAGCGCTAGGTGCATGGGCTTCAGTAGTTGCAGCATGTGGGCTCAGTAGTTGTGGCACTTGAGCCCTAGAGCACTCGGGCTTCAGTAGTTATGGCACATGGGCCCAGTAGTTGTGGCTTGCGGGCTCTAGAACACAGGCTCAGTAGGTGTGGCACACAGGCTTAGTTGCACCTCGGCATATGGGATCTTCCCAGACCAGGGCTCGAACCCGTGTCCCCTGCACTGGCAGGTAGATTCTTAGCCACTGCTCCACCAGGGAAGTCCCAGCAAGTCCTAAGTTTGTTTTTACTAAATTGCTTACTAGATATGTGAGCTTCAGCAATTTTCTTAAACTTTTTGACTCTCAATTTACTCATGTACCAAGTGGAGAAAATCTTTTCCAGAACAGTTACAAATATTAAATGAGAAAATCTATATGAAAGCTTTTTTTTCTTTTAGCATAGTAGGAATCACTTAATTTTAGTTTTTCTTCTTTTCCACTTTAACTAATTCTCCTTGACGCGCTCAAAATAAAGCCCAGAGTCAAAATAACTTTTCTTTTTCTCTTCTGTCTCCCAGGATGTGAAACTTCAGTAAAATATGTATCACAAAGTAAATTATGATTTTTTGAATTGAGTATTTCCCTTATGAGAAAATCTGAAGTGATATGTCAGAAGATTGAACTAAATGGCTGGAAACACATGGTAGATGGTAGGAGAATTGTTTTACTGGAGGTCTTTGTAGTCTGGTAATGTGTGTGTTTTCTATCACCCTTCCTTCATAAAGGGATCAAGCAGCCACTGTGAACTTCACCTCAAAGCATATGTTTGGTAGATAGGTTATTTCTCACTATCTTTTTCTTTTAACTTAAAAAAAATTGTGTTAAAACATGAATAACATAAAACTTACTACTTTAACAATTTTCAAGTATACAATTAAGTGGCATTAAGTATATTCACATTGTTGTACAACTGTGACCACTATTCATCTCCAGAACTTTTTTCAGCATCCCATCAGAAACTCTGTACCCACTGAGCAGTAACTCCCTACCATGCCTCCCCCCAGCCCCTGGTGACCGCTGTTCTAGTCTTTGTCTCTCTGAATTTGCCTATTATGTCCTTTTGTATCTAGCTTATTTTATTTAGCATGTTTTCAAGGTTGATTTGTGCTGTAGCAGGTATCAGAATTTCATTCCTTTTTATGGCTGAATAATATTCCATTATATGGATAGGATCACATTTTGTTTATCCATTCACCTGTTGATGGACAGTGTTTCACTATTTTTTCTTTCATGATTGAAATTGTATTGGCTGTTTTGAAGATCAGTGCACAGAAATTTAACTTTATGCACAATTCTTAACATACGTACCAAAAATCTAAAAAACCATGTGATTGTAATTATTTTCTGAAGTATCCCAGTGGCTCTCCAATTTAAAATCTGGAGGAAGGCTTTTCTTTTCTTTCTTTCTTGGCTGCTCATTGCCGTGTGCAGGCTTTCTCTAGTTGCCTGGAGTGGGGGCTACTCTTTGTTGCGGTGCACAGGCTTCTCATTGCAGTGGCTCCTCTTGCTGAGGAGGCTCTAGGCATGCAGGCTTCAGTAGTTGTGGCACATAGGCTTAATAGTTGTGGCCTGAGGGCCTCTAGAGCACAGGCTCAGTAGTTGTAATGTACAGGCTTAGTTGTTCCCCTGCATGTGGGATCTTCCAGGACCAGGGATTGAACCCGTGTCCCTTGCATTAGCAGGCAGATTTTTAACCATTGCACCAGCAAGGAAGTCCCAAGGAAAGCTTTTCTTAACAGGATATCAAGTACCAATGCCTTCAAGGGTTGATACATTGTTACATCGTAAGTCCCACTGATTCACAATTTAATATCATATATGCCGCATATGAATTTTCAGTCTTTCACAGCACATTAACAAAGTTACTAGGAAAACTGGACTACCCAGAACAAAGATGTTACAGAGTGCACAAAATTTTGACAGGCAGAGCCGATATTAAGGTGTGGTTTTCTTTAGGAAACAGTTCTACCAAAACCAACATTGGAGGAAAAATAATTCAAAGTGTTCCAAGACATGTTAAATGCACGACTGACTCCAAATTGCCATTTAGTATGCTTTGTATTAGCGGGTGTAAAAACTACCCCTATCTATGGAATGTTAATCTGACACCCAAGACAATCAAAACCTCTGTATGCAATATCCCACTATTTTCTGGCTGTACTTCCCCCCAAAATAAACAACCAGCAAATGATTTCACCTCTTAAAGAAAAGCATTTAGCACTTAAAAAATGGGATGAGATGGGATTCCCTCCTTCTTAAAAACGTGTCTAGAGCTACTAAAAATTTTGCATTTACAAAATAGTTTATAAAAATATTCCTCTGGATTGTACAAGAAGGAGATAGGGACCACTGATAAGGCTGGCTGTGTGACATTAATCAGACTTGGTTTCTTTCTCTCCTGCTTCAGCAGAGGCAGGACTCTCCTCGTTTTTAGTTCCCCCGTTTTCTGCAGGTAAATCTTAGGCCTGTTTTCCTTTTGCTGCTCTTTCCCCTTTTGTTTGCACTTTTTTTTGGTCTGAAGATTTGTCCTTTCCTGCCGCCTCTTTTGGCTTCCACTTTGGTTTCCACTTTTGCAGGAGCAGGTTAGCTGACAGCTTCGCTCATCTCTTGGGCTCCTCCTCTGCGGCTTTCTGGGCGGAGCCAACCTTCTTCCTGGGCATCGCATGGGCGGCATGTGCCGGGTACCTGTGGGCAGCAGCACCGAGAGCCCTAGCAAAGGTGCGCTGCGGGTCCTGCTGCCACTCGAGCTGCTGAGACTCCAGCGTTTTACACTCTTTTAAAGAGAGTGTTCTGATGCACAGAGCAAGGCTTACTAACTGTTAGTATTGTGCACACGCACAAAATTATAGGGGAAATTCTTACCAATATTAAATTCTAGTAATTTGTAGCCTGTCACTTTTTCCTTAAATCTCAATGTATCTGCATGTTTTTATATGATAGTCATCAATGTTTACATTCTATAAGATATATTTGAAAAGTCTGGAAACATAGGAGAAACTTAGTTTTAAATAGTATGTTAGTTACATTTTCAGGTACTGTGCGCAATGTATTTTTATTCAACCTCCAGACATGTATTCAAGTGAAATACCTCTAAATTTAAGGCAATAGACTTTATGGGTGCTCTGTATCATACTTTTTTTCCCTAATTAATAACTACATGTATTGTTTTAAATACTTAACCTGAAAAAGTGTCTGGAGATTGAAGAAAAAAAATGTGAATGATATAATTTGAAAATATAACAGACATACTATTTAAAATATATATATTTACCCTATGTTTCTAGGCTTTTTGGACACCATGTATTTATGTTTTGCTTTTATCACATAGCATTATTTCATTCCTTTTTTTCCCAAACATTAAATTATGATAGATATTTATCTTTAAAGCTTCTGTATTATTCTATTATTGCTTAACTATTTTCATATTCCTACACAAAATTTTACTTATTTCCAAATTTTATACAGCTACAAACATATTTATGTGAATTTTTTTTGTGAGGTTATTTCTTTAGTATATAGTCCCTGAAATTAAGTTAGCCAATCAAAGAAATGTCCAATTTAGTAGCTTTGCTATTTTATTAGTGTATCTCCATATGGGTTGAAATATCTTAAATATATCCTATAAACCATGTTAATTTTGGAAGTTTAAGGAGTATGCTCTATTCCTTAGTAGTATTTTAATTACAATTTTTAAATATTACCTACAAAAGCGTGTGTGTGTGTGTGTGTGTGTGTGTGTGTGTGTGTGTAAGGCATAAATACTGACCTTAAAAATAAGATGAAAAGGAAAGAAAAAAATGTATCTCATTTCATTTGTTCCTGTTCTGTCTTCATCTTGCTTTTAGGCTTTACACTTTTTTCTCTCTAAAATGTAACCAAACATTACTAATTCTAAATGACATGTAACACCTCATTGCTCTAGTTCACACTTTCTGGAGGACAAGAGTTTTGAGGTAGCACCTTTGCAAGAAACACCCTTGTTTATGCTTTTATGCGGCTTCTACAGTCACACACACACACACACACACACACACACACACACTCCATGGGTGCATAGAAAATAGATAATTACACTCTGGTTTTAAAGCCTTCTTTCAGGTGGACTGGTTTTCAGGTTAAAGTGATATAGTAAAACTTTGCACCGTCCAGCCTCACCAGTGAGAAGTAGTAAGCTGGCATGATCATGTGACTTAGAAGTGTATGGGTCTTGAGAGTAGTAATTAAGTGTAGGGTTGGAGTTTGTGAGTATTTTCTAATCCAGCTCTTCAGACTCTAATTGAGGTTTTTGAGCAAGTATTTGTTCATTTCTGTGTTTTATTAGCTGTCATTCCTCCCCTTGAAGTGAGGAGGAGAAGAAAGAAATGGACAGTTTTTGTTATAATTCCAGCAGAAGAATGAGGAAAAACTCATTTTTCACCTAATTTAAATAATCATTTTAAGTAAGTTTTTTAAGAAATGCATGAAAAATTTCGAGCTATTCTGAAAATTAGGAAGTCATTTCACCTATCCTACCCTTCCTTTACTCTTCAGCCAACCTCCATACCCCCAACATACACAATTAAGTACCTGATGGGAGTAAAGGATGCAGTGTTTGTGTTCAAAAGGTTTTAATCTCTTGTAGCATAAGAAGTGACTCTATATTCTTTACTTCTATACATATTATTGAACACAGTTTCATGTATTTTTCTAAGTGCTGAAGATGCAGTGGTAAGCAAGAGTTCTTGCTGTAATCTGTTACATTTTAGTCAGAGGAAAGACAGACAATGAACAAACAAATGAATATAGTGACATGTGCTTTGAAAAAGGTGAAACAGTGAGTTATGTGAGTTATGTTCGTGAATGTAAGTACTAGTATAGATGGGCCAATTAAGTAAGGCCTCTCGAAGAAGTAACAGTTGAGCTGAGACCTAGACCTAAATGGTAGCCATGTGAAAATGTAGGGGAAGGGGTATTCCAGGCAGAAGGAAAAGCTACATAAAGACCCTAAAGTAAAAATGACCTTGGCATGTTAAAAGAACAAAAAGAAGGCTCATGTCTCTGGAACCTAGTAAGTAAATAATTCGGGGCACAGTGTAATCTTATTTCACACTGAAAGGGGTGAGCCTGATGTAATGTAAAAGCTCAGCACTAGGAGAGAAAACCTGGCTGCTTATTCAGTAAGGAACCTTGGGTAGAACCTTCTACCCATGGGAACCTGTTTTCTCACCTGCAAAGATGAGGTTGATAATGTTTGCCTACCTTAGAGGTTGTCAATAATTTTATAACTTGAAAAAATCCTAGAGAATATCTAACCTAAATCCTCATAAGGAAATTAAGGCTCAGCCAGATTAAACAATTTGTTCATTTTCCAGTGGCAGGAACAGGGCAAGTGTTAGACTTAGGTAAATTGTTTTTGTTTCAATTTTCTAAATGCCCTACTGTAAATCTAGGATTTCAAATGAAATTAGGAATGAATGCAAAGGGATTTTGTAAACCTTAAAGTACCATACCAACGTAAGACATAATTGTTTTCAGGATACTCTGTCCTGAGAGAACAAAGATATCATAGGAGATAGATTATTGGGGAAGGAAGTATAGATAAGCAAACTGAACTGATTTTTCAAATGCTTCATCTAGAAGCCACCACAGCTGTACGTCTTCAATGGAAGCTAAGATTGAAATCCAATGAAGAGTAAATATAGATGATTCTGAACATGGAAAATAGCACAAAAGACTTATCCTATCTCTGTTGTGGACCGCATGTTTGTGTCCCGCCAAAATTCACACTGTGATCCTCAATGAGATGGTATTTGGAGATGAGGCCTTTGGAAGGTGATTAGGTTATGAGAGTGGAGCCTCTATGATGGGACTAGTGCCCTTCTAAGAAGAGACATGAGAAAGCTTGCCTCTCTCTCTGCTGTCCACCATGTGGGGATACAACGAGAAGGTGGCCTTCTGCAAACCAGGAAGCAGCTCTCACAAGACACCAGATCTACTACCACCTTGATTTTAGTACCAGCCTCCAGAACTTTGAGAAATAAATGTGGGGGCGCAAAGAGGCTTTATGCCTCTCTTGACTTTAGAAAAGAAACCCTTTATTCATGCCAGTGAAAGTCTCCAAGATGGTAAAAGGGAGCTAGTCCAGAGACACGTTTCAGAGCAGTCTTTGAATTCTTACTCCTTGGCAACCATCTTCCTAGAGTTGAATAAAAATGATGACGTAAAATGGGACATCTGGTGGCATCATAATAATCCCAGAGAGTTGAAATTTCACTGCTTTCTCAGTAGTTCCCGGATAAAAAAGCAATATTTTCTTCCAAAGGTATTCAACTAATTAAGCTGTCATTAGAAAATACTGACATGTTAAAATGAATAAAAATATATAACTTTGGAGCAAAATTAGGAAGTTTTTTTTTTCCCTGCAACTTGAAGAAGAGAGTAATTTTCCTTGATGTTTCAAACATCTCTAAAGAAGGTTTTTCGGATTGCCTGAAGGAAATCCAGGAATATTCTGCCACCTTGGGTCTCCCTCTTTAAGCCCAGGTTTTAGAATACCTGACCTTGGGTATAATGAGAAATAAGATGCAGTAGTTTTAATAAACATCCTTATTTATACATCAACCTATTCTGTGGCAACTTCGGGATCCCCAAGGAAAGCAATCAATACTGGAATCCAATGTTATATGTTTACATTGTCATCTTGGCCTGATTTACCAAAGAGAATGTACAGTATCTTAGCTTGCTGAATGTGCATATTTCTTGGCACATCCTAGGAATGTCATGATTTTTTTCAGGGCTAGAGACAGTACAGTTTAAAGAGAGGGATGAGTTACAGACAGATGGACTACCTCAGTAGAGGGCATGATGAGGCCTTGGGTTCTAGTCCAAGTCCGACCACTACATTACTGTGAGATAGCATATGTCACTGCCCTCTTTTGAGCTTCTATTCTTCTGAAGGAGAGACATTTACAGAGAAAGAAGAGAGATCAAGGCAAGTTCATTGAATTTTAGAGTATGAAGCTCTGTGTGATGGCTACTGCCAGATGAAATGGCAGATTAACCCACCATATTCATGCAGGAAGGAGGCTTGAGGCAAACGGTCTGGAAATATATGATCATGGGAACAAGTTAAGTTCTTTTTGTTTAACATCTATGAGATCAAACTCTAATTCAGAGAAAACAAAACCAACCAAACAACCAAACAAAAACACTGAAAAACAATATTCCTGAGAGCAAAATAGAAGGAACAGAGAAACACTTTTAATGGTTTCTTATTTGTTTTCCATTGTCTTTTACAAGGGATTTGAAGTGACTTCAGGGAATTCGAATAAAAAGTAAAAGAGAAGAGGCTAAGCAATTATGTTATTAATTATACGTACATCACTTTCTGGACACACAGAAACATCAGTTACTGATGTCCGTGAATGCTACTGAACACATTTATACTTGCCCACTACACATAACTGAGAGGCTTTGGTATCTGTGTAGAGATGTATGAATACCTTTCAATATTCACTCATACACTAAAACATATACAAACATTGAGTTTCTTATTTTATATGTAACTGTTTCTCATCAATTTTTTGGTCTTCAGGCTCATAATTTTACCCTTCTTGCTCACGAACAAGCACAGTACTTGTCAACATTAACACCGCGTGCGATGTGAAAATTCAACATCACAATGAAACTCTGTACCAAAAGCAATTTTCAAATCCAAGGTGATAGTTTATTTGTTGCAAAATATATTTATTACCCTAACACCAAATCCTAGACAAAATTAATCTCCTGGGATTTGTCCTTTATTTTATTTCATTTTATTTAAAGAGACAATTCACTTAGGATATAAACTCTTTCATTTGACTATCAAATTCTATAGAGCAAAGACTCTTATTTCTATTCTAGTGGGTAGCATGGGACATATAGGGGCAGAGCCAACCTAATTTTGCCATCAGCTTTTTCCTTAAGAACGGTGGTTTTGTTTTGTTTTGTTTTGTTTTCCTTGTCATATGCAAGACGGATGAGGACTTAGAGTATGGGAGTTTAGTGGGAAAAAACCCGAGTATATTGCTACAAATTTAATAATAATGTATGTATTAAGTGGTAATGAGAAATATGATTTCATAGCAGTATTTAGCCTTTTTTTTCCTTTCAAAGTTATCTGAATACCTAACCTATTTGTTGCTTCATCCAATCAAGGAGGAAGTTGCAATGGAAGGTAGAGTTGTAATATTTATCTTATCTGTCATGTTATAAGAATGCAATTATAGGCTTGAAGCTCAATTCTAGGAAGTGTTCCACTCTGCAACCAACAAATCTCTAGAGTGAGAGTTTGAAAGAGAGATTAGTTATTTGGAGTAGGTGGTTGTTTTAGTCAGCTTGGACTGCTATAAGCCATAGACTGGGTGGGGGAACTTAAGCCACAGTCATTTATGTCTCACAGTTCTGGAGGCTGAGAAGTCCAAGATCAAGATGCTGGCATATTTGGTTTCTCGTGAGAAACTTCTTCCTGGCTTGCAGACAGCTGCCCTCTTGTTGTGTCCTCATGTGACAGAGAGAGATTGAGCTCTGGTCTCTTCTTCTTTTAAGGGCACTCATCCCATCATTACTGTGGGCTACACCCTCATGACCTCGTCTAAACCTAATTACTTCTCAAAGGCTCTACTTCCTCATACCATCACATGGTGGTGTCAGAGCTTCCACATATGAATTTGGGGGGGAATACAAACATTCAGTCCATAATAATGGTGATGAGAGAGGGTATAAGGAATAACAGCTTGACCATGACACTAAATCTCTTCTTTGACTTTCTGCATTTTTCTTACCTTTTTTCATCTTCTTCAACCTCTCCCTTAGTTTCCACTCCAAAATTTCCTCAGTCAGGACTTTTACTGGATTGGTCTAAGAAACAATTCTGGCTGGAGGTGGGAAGATGGATCAGTCTTAAACGCCTCAAGGTAAGGGGCTTCAAAAGAGTGCTGGGGGGGGCGGCCAGCAGGGGGGTGGGGGGTGGGGGTGGGTTAGGGAGAGAAAGGAAGGGAGGGGGAGAAAAGGGGAAGAGAAATTATATGTCTGGGGAAATAGATTAAGGATAACAGATGGAGAGGAGAGGAAAGGGTGAGGAAAGGAAATAGGAAACAAGGAAGGAAATCAACAGTAGATAAGGGCAAAAAAAAAAAAAAAAAGGATGACAATTTAAAGAGGGTAATGAGCAGTTTTTATTCTGCTGTTTTGGGAGCTGAGAGAAGTGAGGTCTGAATAGGAGAAAGAATTTGCTCATTTTTCATCCCTTCATGCCTTAGAACCCCTTTACTCTACATGTCACCTTAAGTGATTGATTTTTATGATTTCTTACAGAATTCTTGCAAACAGCTTGGTACAGAAGTGTGGTACCATCAGCCGAGGTGGTCTCCAAGCCTCTAGCTGTGAAGTTGCTTTGCCGTGGGTCTGCAAGAAGGTCAGACATTGAGGGATGGTCAGTCTGTCCTGTGGCTCCCTAAAAAGAGGGAGCTGGCCTCTGGGCGTCAGGTTAGTCGTGAGTACATATGTAGTGAGTGCTGCCCTTCTAGGATATGTACTCGATGTGAGATTAATGCCACCTCCCTGGGACTGATGGTTTCTTGCTGGACTCTCTTTGAGAGTATTCAGATATTATCGTAACAATTTAAACACTGGATGTAGGCAAATTTGTGAGATAGATAATGTGTAATTTTAGTATTTCTTACTCTAGTGACTAAGGTTGCCTCCTTCATCCCCATCATCTCTGTCAAAAATGTACTTTTTCTATGTTATATTCTGAGCTGGGCTGATGAAATCTGTGCAAATATGTACTATTGCCAATGTACTAGAGGGTTTTTATGTGTGCTAGCAGGTTGACATGCTACTCTTCACTGATAATATACTTTTATCCTAACAGTGGTCCTTTGTGGATAAAGTTTTATTCTAAAGAATAATGCTAATGGTGAGAAAATAAGTTGTGGAAGGTTGTGGGAAGACATTCTGGAACCTTTTTGAAACATTGAAAATGTTGAAGTATGTGGGCCCAGCGATGGGATTCAGAATGTCCTGCTTGAGCAGTGGAGGAGCTGAGGGTGCGGGGCGTGGAGACTAATATCACCCTGTTTGGTCCTGAAGGATGGCTGGTTAGCCAAAGACGGGTAAGATTCCTCAGAGGAGGAACAACCTAAGACAGGCACAGCCGCAGGGGGGCCAACAGGGGTGGTGCATAGAGCCTTCCTTATATCACCGTGTTTGGCCCTGGAGGATGACTGGTTAGCCAGAGACGGGTAAGATTCCTCAAGGGAGGATCAACCTAAGACAGGCGCAGTCGCAGAGGGGCCAACACAGGTGGGGCACAGACCCCCAATATCTGAGAGAGGTCTCCTGCCCCCAGGGCTGTTTTGCTCTCCACCCCCAGCTCAGATCCACACCTGCTCAACTCGGACCCAGGAAGTAAACAAAGATAATTGCCTCAGTCATGTGAGGCCTTTGATTGTTTATGAGTGTAACCTGAGAATGTTAGCCCACGAACTCAATAAAAGCAGCCTGGGATGAGTCAGCGGGGCTCTTGATCCCAGAGGTCTTGAGCCCCCCCCCCCCCCCCCCCCCCCCCCCGTCCCACTTTTCTCTTCAGTCTGTGTCTGTGTCTTCTTCAAGCTTGCGGCACCCGTCACTCACCTCGAGTCGCCGAGCTGGTCTCGGCAGAAGGTGAATGAGAGCAGGGTGGTGCTTGGATTCTCAGCTCTTCACACTTCCTTACAGAGCTGGCCTTGACTGGATTTAGTTTTCTGAGAAGGCATAGGTGTGGTTGAAAAAACCAACGTGTTACCATCTTTTCTATGTTATGAAAGTGATTTGCACATGAATGTCACACTAGTGGTCAATCTGGTAAGGCATTTTTATAAAGGAAAATTTACAGAAGCAGTTTCTGTGGTTGATCCCCAAATTATTTTTGGCACAAATGCCTCAAAATGAGAAAAACTTTATTATTTTCCCTTAGTAAGGTTGGGCATGGATGAGGAGGCAAGGTGTTGTTTAAAGACATGGGAGGGAGTGATGAAGGAGACCATAATCCTGTGCTGTTGGTGACACTGGATTGTGATGTTTACTTGTCTTTACCTTCTTTAGTGTTTTTAGGACATGGGCTGTATGTTATCCATTCTTGAATCCCAAACACCTAAAACAGTGCTTGCTTGTATCAGTGAATATTCAATATATGAATGGATAAATAAAAAAATAATAATTTAAAAATTCTTAATCTAGTTGTTTCTATTAGCCCATGAGTTAATTAGAGGAACTGAACAAGAAACATGTTATATCTGAATCCTCCCTTAACCCTACCCATATGAGCATTCAATAGCCGGCTCTAAGAAGGCAGAGGACCAGTTTAATCTAGATATAGTCAACACTATATACATATATATTTGGGAACAACACCCTTTATTTAGCACTAGAGACACACTGTGTACTGCACTAGTCCTGGAACCCATGCCACAAGGATGCTGAGGGACAACTGGATGTTCGTAGAAGGAAGTAGATGAAACAAATTTCTATCTGCTTATAATCTCTTACCTTTGGTCCTGGTGCCAAGGGGTACCTCTTGGTTATGGATATAATGGTTGTGACTCCCACTTGGTTAAGGATGTCATGATCATGATTCCACTTGAGCCTTGGCTTGGCAACTACCGGGTGCACAATGCACACTTACTCAAAGAGCAGCACAGAGTGCAGCATTTGCTTGAATTCTCCCCTGAACAAACGGGATGTGGGCAGCTCTCCTCTGTGTCTAGGGTTCAGTCCTCTTGCAAGGCTTTTTGCCTCCTGTCATCAGAGCTGGGATTATTTCCTCACTGCTTGTCTCCCTTAAGGATGTTACATCAGAAATAGCTTGTTTTCTAGTCATTTATTTATTCATTATGCTTATTTATCAGGGGTTAGGGTCATTTATTGACTCAATTCTTTTACTCTGTCTAGTGAAAAAAGAAGTTTGGTAGAACTAGAAACTAAAATTTTTCCATCAGCACTGGCACACCACAACTGATACCTTTGATGAATATTATACACTAAACTTATCTAGGACATTCAGTGTTTAGAATAAGACATTTATTAAAGACAACACAAGACCAGTAACAAAATGAGAGTGAAGAAAATGCAGAGAGGGGGAAAAACCTTTTTAGAGGTCACAGTAGGAAAAGTGAAAATAATGAGATTGTGTAATTGCTGTAATATAGCAAAAACCTGGACTCTTGTCTATTTTGGGTTTTTTTTTGCTATATTATTGTACTTTAATAAATAATTGTTGGACCTCATGTACAGGGATTAGAGTTCATCAAACCATCCCTATCAGTCCAAATACGCCTCTCTCAAGATCTGTTTAGCTTCTCCTTCTTCCTGTATTCCTGCTTCCATTCCTTTTTCCTCCACAGGAATATACTTTGATGTTCGATACATTCCTTGAGCTTATTTGTATCCTTAAAAATATGTAGTTTTAGTCTGTTTCATATTTAATTAAATGTGTTTTTTTCTGTATATCTCACTGCTTTACTTTTTCCACTAGCATTATGTTTTTGAGATTTATCCACGTTGCACTATGTCCTCGTAATTCATCATTTCATCTGTTGTACAGTCTCCATTTTATGTACCCATTCCCTTAATATGGACATCTAATTTGTCACCTTTGTTCCCTCATTGCCAATGACAGAATGAATGTTCTCTTACATGTCCCCACTCCCAAGTCTTCCCCATCTCAGGAAATGGCCCTACCATCCATTCAGTTGTTCAGATTCCAAACTGAAGAGATTTCTGATATCTTACTTTTTCCACTCACTAGTGCCTGAACAAATTTTCTCATCTCTACCACCAAAGTGTGTTCTAAATCTCGTCACTCCTCTCCATCTCCACTTTTAACACTACTCCAAGCCACAGTGGCTGTTTACCTCGCTTACTGTGATAGCTTCTTTGGTTACCGCCCACCCCCTGCCCCACCCCCGCCGCCAAAAAAAAAAAGAAGTTCATTGAGGTACAGTGGACACACAATAAACTGAATTTATTTAAAGAGTAAAACTTTGTTAAGTTTTGACAATGGATATACCCATGAAACTGTCACCACATTCAAAGATAGTGACTATATCACTATGTAATCCGCATGCTTTTTTGTAATTCCTCCCTTTCTCTCCTCCCTGTCACCCAACACTCCCCCGTCTCAGGAACCCCTTGATCTACTTTCTGTCACTATAGGTTAGATTGTATTCTAGAGTTTCACAGTACATAGAGTTTTACAGAGTCATTACGTATGTACTCTTTTTTTTTTTTTCTGGCTTCTTTCACTCGGCATAATTATTTTGAGATTCATCCATGTTGTCATGTATATCAATAGTTACTCCTGTTTATTGCTGATATTCTATTATATGGATGTACCACATTTATTTATTCATTCGTGTGTTGATGGACATCATTTCCAGGTATTGGCTACTAAAAATAAAGCTTTTATGAACATTGAGATACAAATGTTAGTATGGAGATAGGCTTTCTTTTCTCGAGTAAAAATACTTAGGAGGTGGAATGGCTGGATCATCTGGTAGATGTATGTTTAACTTTTAAGGAAACTGCCAAGCTCTTTTGCAAAGTGGTTGTACCATTTTCTATTCCAACCAGCAGGGTATGAGAGTTCCATTTCTTTCATGTTCTCAACCATACTTGGTATAGCCCATCTTTTTTTTTTTTGGCCTTTTGGCAGGTATTTATTTTTCCAGCGTAATGTGCTTTGAGACATTGCCAGTAATTGCTAGGCAGACTTTAACAAACACAAAGGACGTTACCTAAGCATCCAACTTGGCTGGTTTCTCAATTTAAGTTTTGTGATCCTGGCTCAAAATGTAGTAAACTCTATTACTGTTTGAATTTGGAAAGCAGAATTTTGCCAGCGATTGCATTGGCATTTGAGCCAGTAGTGAAGTGAGTTTTCTCCCCAGGAGGCCAGGTGACTGACTTGAAGCAAGGGCGTGCTGTCCAAGATCATGGGCCAGGTCATTTGAACCACCTCAAAGGTGAAGGGAAACAATACGAAGAAAACAATTTCATCTTGCCAGGAGCAGTTGCCTTTTCCTTTGGTGCTCTCCTTTCTGATGACTGGATTTTCCTACTGGCTTCTTGTATCTTTCTCTTTCTTATGGCAAATGAACAAATGTTTCACATACTCAGGTACACTCAGTCCTTTACTTAAGTAGCTTTTCTAGATGAATTTGGAGCAATAACAGTGAAACTGAAGAAATACATGTTTTTCTGGACTAATAATTAGATGTGCAGAGCTTTTTAAAAATAATTGTTGGAACCATAAGTCTGTCCATTTACTTATTTTCATTTTGTTTTACACTGACTCTCCGGGCCAACGACAGTACTGCGCTACAATCTTTTTAATTTTAGCTAGTCTAATAGACACTTAGTAGTATCTCATTGTGGTCTTAATTACCATTATCTTAAAGATTAATTATGTTGAGAATGTTTTCATGTGCTTATTTACCATCCATATATTTTTCTTCGGAAAAGTATTTCTTCAAATATTTTGCCTATTTATTTGTTTTCTTGTTATTGAGTTATCAGAGTTCTTTATACATTCTGAATACAAGTTCTTATCAGATATCTACTTTGCAAAATTTTTTTTCTCAGTCTGTGGTTTGCCTTTTCATTATCTTAACAGTGTATAGAAGTTTAAAATTTTTATGAGGTCTCGTTTATCAGTGTTTGTATTCTAATTTGTATTTTTTATGTGTTGTCTGAGAACTTTTTGCCTTGTCCAAGATCACATAGATTGCCTTTATGTTTTAGAAATTGTGTAGTTTTAAGGTTTTGCATGTAGGTCTGTGATCTATTTTGATCTTACTTTTATATATGGTATGAGATATGGGTTGAGGTCATTTTTTTTTATTCTTAAAGATGTTTAATTGTTCTAACACCATTTATTGAGATAACTACCCTTTTTTTCATTGAATTCCCTTGATACCTTTGTTGAAAATCAATGATCATATACATGTTTGTTTCTGCATCTTCGATGTCATTTATTTATATGTCTAATCATTTCACTTCTACTCTAATGTAGCTTTATACTAAGTCTTGAAATTGGGTCATATAGTTCTCTGATTTTTTTTTTCTTTTTCAAGATTCTTTTAGTGGTCCTAGGTCCTATAGTTTTTCCTGTAGATTTTAGATAAATATCCTGTTCATATGTTATTTTGTACATTTATGAATATATCGCAGGGAATTGCTGGGTCAATGGGTACTTTCAAATGAGCCCATTTTAAAGTCTCCAGCAATGTATGAATTAAAAGGCTTATTTCTCTACACCCTCATCAAGCAAAGGTGTAGTGAACCACAGGATCCACAAGATTGTGATGACTTTTCACTCCTGGCTCTATCATGAAAGGGTGATGAGTTTTTACTTAGGAGGTCTTTCAGTTTCTTCAAATCTTTCCCCTGCTAGTAATGATCTTCTCTCATAGCAAAACTTTGATGATAATAAAGTCTTTGTTTCAATCTTAGTACTGAGATGGGGAAGGAAATGAAGGGGAGAGGAGAAAACTCCTGTGTTGGCATATGGACAGAGTGTGAAAGAGATGTGATAAAAGCTAAGGAAGGAGTGATTTTTCAAGGTGGAGGGAGCACTCAAAGTATAAAAATGCTAAAGAGATGTAAGGTAACATAATGAGAGGAGAGTATTCAATGAAACTGACAGTGTGGAGGTCATTGTTCATATTCTTCATTGGTGCAAAGATGTGAAATTTCAGTGAGCTGACTAATAAGTAGGAGGTAAGGAAGTGGAAACAAAGAGTTGAGAAGTCTCTTTTAAGAAGTTTTGTAATGGCAGGAAGGAAGGTGATGTTATCTAAATAAAGGGTTATATGTAGGGCCAATATTTTTTTACATATAGGTAGGAGAGTAGCACATGTTTAAAACTTGGGATAAAAATTTCAGTTGAATGCAAGAGATTAAAAATACATGCAAGATACATTACTAAGAAAAAATATCAAATTGTATACTTTCAATATATGCAGATAATTGTATGTCAATTATATCTCAAGAAAAGTTCTGAAAAAAAAAATACATGCAAGACAGGATCCTTGAGGCAGTAGATGAATATGGGACCCAATGTACAACTGGAAGAAATGACCTGGGTGGAAAGGGTGCCCCCTTTCTCATGGAAGAGGGGAGAATGAGTGAGGATTCTGATAGGTTTGTGTAAGGGGTAGGGAAGAAAATGTAGACTGTTCTTGCCTGGTGAAGTCCACCTTCTCAGTGAGATAAAAGACAAGGTCGTAAAGCTAAGAAGGAGTGAGGTAGTGAGAAGTTTGGGATCTGTGGAAGGCAGCATTTTAGAGTAATCACAAAGGGGAAGGAGAGACATCTGCTTAGAGACATGACATTGCCGGTCTGCACTGAGCACTCAGGTGAAGCAAGAGGCCACACGTTTTCAGGGATTTCAGTCTGCACTATTACATGATTATTGTCAGCAGCCCATGTCAGACTAGTTGTAATAACAGAGAAGTCAAATGGTAGGAATGGTGAAGGCTTGGGATTCTACAGAGTGGTCTCAGGGGAGAAAAAAGGTGTCAGAGAATAGAAATAGCCAGAAGTAGACAAGAAACTTAAAGAATAGGGACCCCAAAGTCATGAACATACTGGATGGGAAAAGATTTGGGAGTAACAGTAGAGAAAATGGAATAAATACTACAGTGAGCATTTTTGTACATATATCCTATTTCTCTACAATAGATTCATAAAGATGAGAGTCATGGGCCAAAATGTATAGCAAATTTAAATTTTTATAGATATTACCAGATTACAAAAAAGACGGAAGCAATTTTATTCCCATTAGCAGTGGATGAGAATACTGTTCCTCCCCCTTCTCAGCTCCACACATTCTCAATAAATTTCTCTTAAAGTTTGGCTCTTATTATCATTATTGTGAATGTGTAGGTTGGGGGTGTGGCGTAGGAATGGTATATTCCTGTTTAATTTGTGTTTTCCTAACTGCTAGTGTCTTTGAGCATCTTCTTTAATCTGTTACTTGTATTTCCTCTGAATTACCTGTTTATATCCCTTGGCCATTATGCTATCATTTTTTTTGGTCTTTTTCTTATCAATCTGTAGGCACTCTGTATATTAGGGATAACCTTTTGTCAGTCATATGTGTCAGTCATTATTTTCCTTCTGTCTATTATTTGTTTTTTTTTTTTAAACACTATGGAGATCTTTTTCTTTCTATTGATACATTTTAAGTTTTAATAAAGTCAAGCCTCTCATTTTTCCCCCATGGTGGATTCTGATTTTCCATCTAGAACCGCCTACCTGGGATTACACATACATTTTTCCAAAAGTTTTTCTAATACATGTATATAATTATTATTGTTATTTTGTTTTACATTTTAATCATGAATTCATTTTTGCTGTTTTGAGTAGAGGTCCAACTTGGAATTGAGAGGATGACTGAGTTCTGGACCTAAGTCCTGGATCACTGTGAGGGAGGGAACAGCTTTGAGAGTGATGGTGACAAGAAGGAGTAGAGTATGAGGTGGGCAGATGGCATGTGCCTCAGGGAGCCATTTAAAACAGTTGTAGTAAAATAGATAAAACATAAAATTTACCACCTTAACTACTTTTAGGGGTACAATGCAGTGGCATTAATTACATTCATAATTTTGTACAACCATCTAGCACTATCTATTCAAGGAGCCATTTTTATATGATAAAGAAGTAATGGTCTGGAATCAGCAAAGGGAATAACCACACAACAACAGTAAAATGCAGACTTTCCTCTTCTCACCACTTCCACTCCCCTTCCAACTTTGTGGGAAATTTAGCAGCCTCATCATGAGAGGACATGATTGTTTTAAAAACATTTGGGCCACTATTAAGGCAAAGAAGCATGGGAATATTCTGCATAAAGGATCATAATACAGGGTGAGCTGTTTTCGATGGACAGGATTTCAGTGAGCCTACCAGATAGGGTTTACTGACGGGGCAGATGGTCGAGTTGTGGAGCCCAAATCAGGATGGGGACCAGCTCGTGGGCAGGTACCAAGGGCAGGCATGAGCCCTTCTGCCGACTCAGACTAGACACTAGCGGTATCTCATACCACATCACCCTTCCTGCTTTTGGCCTGGTCAGTGTGCAGACTTGTTACACTGCTAACAATAGATTCTAAAGAATTGTTTGTACACATGCACAAAGATTTATGTACAAAGAACTTGATTACACTTCTACAATAGGAAAAATTACAAATTCAAATGTCTATCAATATCAAAATGATTAATTAAATCATCTTTTTCCCTTTCTTTTCTATAGAACAAAACTTTTAAAATGAGAATGTTTTTATCTTTTACCTGTACAACTTGAAAACTGTAATCAAAACAAAATGAAACCAGTCTACACCCTTTGACACCACCGTCAAGCTCTAATGTTGGCAAGGTGGCTTGGCCTTGATGGTGAATTAGGGTGTTTGCTGGTGTTTCTCTGAGCTTATCCCAGGTGGAGGACTAGTTTGGTTCTGTTGCTCTGGGGATGGAGGCTTAGACTGTAGTTGTGCTGCTTCATCTGTGCTTTGGATTACCTGCTTAATGCACCTTCTTCTCCTTTCTCCCCCCTTTTAAATCTACTCTTAAAAGTTGCATTTTCTTTCTTTGCCTCCTCAGAACAGATCCTTCCTTGTCTTCAAAAGGGCCACATCTTTGGTCACAGGGACATGGGGTCAGTGAGCTGCACACATTCCAAATTTTGTGATGGATGCTGGGACCACTGTTGTGTTTTGGCTTGTCTTAGCTACAGTGATGTCCCAAACTGTTATATATACGTGATGTCCCTCCACAGATTGGCTAGAATGTGCTCTGTAGATCTCCAGTTAAGAGCTAGCGGGTTTCCCCCCACCCCCCTTAGTTCTTCATATTTTTTGTGTAATTTTCATGACTTGCAAGGCCCTGCAGGACTTGTGACCAACTATTTGCATCTAAATGCTGCTGGCTGTGACAGGTATAGAATGCACAAATGCTTCCTTGAAAACTGTTAGCTACACTTGTTCCTTGGCCATATATTTTTCCTTAAAAAATGCCTGTCCCCTCTTAAGAGTAGTGGGAACATAGTGGGAAGAGCACTAATTCTGGAGTCAATAAGACTAACCTCTACTCAAATCCTTTTTCTAATAATTGCTGCGTGACTTTAGGCAAGATACGTAACTTCTCTGAGCCTGCATTGAGCTATACTGTATGATTGTTCTACCCCAAATAGCCAATCTCCTAATTCTCTCTGACATCCACTTCTTTAGTTTCTTCAAAGCTCTTGTCACAGTTTGTGATTCTCTTCATGTGTTACTTCTTTCAAATTATTATTTACCATGTTTTGAAGATGAGCATGCCCACAGTGTAAAATTCAAAAGTTACAAGTAAGAGATATAGCCCCCTCTGATTGTCAGCTCACTAGTTCCTTTCCCTGAAGAAAAATACTGTTTAACTTCTTATGTTCTTTCCCAGATATAACTTATTCATATACAAGTATTTATGTACACTAGTGCACACACACGTGCATGCACACACACACACACCCCTCAAGTTATAGCATAGTATACACACTGTTCTGAACTTTACTCCCCGTCTCCACAATTAACAATGTATCTTGAATCTTTCTGTATTTATACTCATTAGAACTGCCTTATTCTTTTTAATGACTGGAGAAAATTCTGTTTTATGAATTTAACAATTTACTTAGCTAGTCTCCTATTAACGGAGGTTTAGATCATTTCCTCTCTTTTGGCTTTACAAACAATGCTGCAGTGACTATGTTTATACAGATGTAATTTCGTGCTTTTTGAGTGTTTATAGACATGCCAAATTGTTCTATATAAGTCTGCAGGTTTACCTTCTCACCAGCAATGTATGATAGTTTCATTTTCCTCTACATCTTCACCAATGCAGTTTTTCATCAAATGTTTTGATCTTTGCTAATTAGAGAGATGAAAAACGGTTTCTCATTGTGGTTTTAATTTGTATTTCTCTTATTAAGAATTATAGCGAGCGTCTTTTCACATGCTTATGAACCATTTGTATTTCCTTTTCTGTGAACTGACAGTTCATAGCCTTTATCCTTTTTTAAAAAGAAATTGGGTGATTGATCTAAATAATCTGTGAGAAGAAAGTTCTTTATATACTAAATAAATGAGCCATTTGTTTGTGATACAGGCTGAAAATATTTTGTCTTAGTTTGTAATTTTTCTCTTTATATCATTTGAAATCCTTCATTTTCTGTTCTAAGATTAAATTAGTTAAGGGAAAGTATAAGACAACTGACCTCTAAGTGAAAGGCATAATTATAGAAGCACCAGGAACTAACTAGAATTGGCATTGTTGTGTCAAGAAGGATGGAAAATTGGAGCATTTGCTGGTGAAACACTGAAATGAGCGCAGTGATTACATTTATGAAGGCTCATCAAGGAGGCTTTAAGAATCTGTAGTATAAAGAGAAAAAAAAGAATCTATAGTATATAACACTACAGATACTCATTGACACACTCAGGTACTCATCAAATATCCCTAAACTCAGAACAGAGCCAGTAGTGGAAAATGTTGTTGAGAGACTAGAGCAGCCTGGGAATATTCTTTAAAGATACAAAATTGTGGATAGGAGTGAACAGTCGATTTTTGTGAGAGTGCAAAAACTTTCCCTGTGTTGAGAGTAATAGAATATCAGGGAGAGACTTTTTCTCTGTGGTCTCAAAATTTTGGCTGAAGCCTAAAGCTGAGAATAGTAGGTGATGAAAAGTCCTTAGACACACTCCATAGGACTTTCCAAACTGGTCTGGGGACAATTACCAACAGCCCATATAATGAAAAGTTCAAGACTAATTACAGAGGCAAATTCTTTGAAGGAATTTGTGGATGACGAGATTGCTGTCGTGTTTCCACTCCTTCTGCCCAGGCCATGTAGGGGAGGAACTAGAAGGCCCTACTTCCTGGAGGTGGGTACAGTCTTACTCCCCAGCTGTATGTTGCTCAGCTATGGAAACTTGTAGCTCCGGGGCTGACTGGAGAACAAGAGAGTGCTTGGAAGAACTTGACTTAAGTACCCTGTTGTGGATGGCATAGAAACTTCTGTCTGAATGTAGCTTGGAGAGGTCCGGTGGTGGAAAGCTAGCTAAAATTGCCCCTAATACCAGGGTAAGGACGGGTAGATGCAGTGGATGCAAGTTGCAATTTCACCATTTGTCAGTGGGTATAGGAGCTTCCTTGGGCCCAGAGGAAGCAGAAAGAAGGTAATGGGGTTTGAGTTGTCTACAGAGGGCTTTATTCGAGGGGATCCCAGAAGAAAGAGGTCATGTGGAATGTTTCACCCTAAGCTGAGAGTTAAGGTACTGTGAAGAGGCCTTCCAGAGAGCATATCACCTGTATCAGGAGACAGCTCAGTGCAGAAATTCCTCAGGGGTGTATCTCTCTGTGTGCACCTCCTAAAATCCACAGAAGTGCCCCACAAGAGGTAACTAGTATCTGGGTATTGTATCAGTCTGGGTTCAACAAGAGAAGCAGAACCACTAGGAAATATATTTTTAAAAACGTACTGCAAGGAATTGGTTCGTGCAGTTGTGGAGCCAACTTGGCAAGTCCCAAACTCAAAGGGGGGGCTGTCAGGAAGGGCAGACCAGAGCTGTCCAGCAGGGGCTGACACTGCTGTTCATGGGTGGAATTTCCTCTTCGTCAGGGAAGCTTCAACTCTGCTCTTAAGGACTGTTAACTGATTGAATCCACCCCACCCAGATTATGATAATCTCCCTCGCTTAAAGTCAACTGGTTATTGAATTTACTGACATCTAAAAAATAACTTCACAGCAACATCTAGACTAGCGTTTGATTGAATGACTGGGGACTGTTGCCCAGATGAGATGACACATCAAATGACTATCACGGGTATCATCTGCACAAAGTGATGACCACATAACACGAGTACCAGTAAGAAAGACTTTGCCCCTTTCTTCCAATCCCCATCTCCTGTGGCTAGAGGGCTGCCTCACTTCCCCACTGCTGATCTGTGGAAATGAGAATCAGAACTGAGAGGGGGGACTTCCTTGGTGGTGCAGTGGTTAACACTCCACGCCCCAAGTGCAGGGGGCCTAGGTCCGATCCCTGATTGGGGAACTTGATCCCACATGCATGCCGCAACCAGGACCTGGCGCAGCCTAAATAAATAAATCAATAAATATTAGGAACTGAGAGGCATGTAGGCAGAAATTTTGATTTGGTTATAAGATTGACATTTTGTTTTAGATTGGATTAAACTTTTCAGGTATCAATTTGTGTACACAGCAATTGTGGATTGCCAGAATGGTCTTATTTGGTTCCTGCACATGTATAAATTTAGGATTTTTTAAAATTAAAAATTCATTTTTCCTTTCACAGTACCTTTTCTTTCGTTCCTTCTCCTTCCCCAAGTCATCCACTTTAAGAACATGGGTATAATCTCTTGTGGTTTTAATTGCCCTCTTGTGGTCAAAGTTGATGATTGCAGTGATCTGAGAGTTGCTAAAGCACTCAGTCCAAGGCCATTTCAGAGTACTGAGTTAAAGACTGCTCTTTCAGGTTTTTGTTTGTTTTGTTTTTAAGTGGCCAGTCATGGGTAGAATCTGTTATATCCAGTCACTAGAGGAAAGAACATTTTCTTATTACCTTGATTCTAGAAAAATTTTTCTGTTACTTTGACTTTACTCAGATATGAACAGTTCATTTGTGGCAAATCATTCCCTTTGTTACTGTATACTTTTAAAATAGAAATCTAGGATCATTTGATTAGCAAGATTGCTTGTACACTGTATTCAGGTCACTGCCAGTTATAGACACTAGTCTTAGAATGATAGTGAGTGAATAAGAACAAAAAAACATGATAACATTAAGTAGCAGGGAAAGTGGACGTATCAGTAGTAGGAAGTATCAATAGTGAAGAAAAGAACAAAAGAGGATAAAACAGAAACACATGATTTTTAAAAACAATTAATTAATTAATTTATTGGCTGAGTTGGGTCTTTGTTGCTGCGTGCGGGCTTTCTCTAGTTATGGCGAGTGGGAGCTACTCTTCCTTCCGGTGTGTGGGCTTCTCATTGCAGTGGCTTCTCTTGTTGCTGAGCACAGAGCTCTAGGCATGCAGGCTTCAGTAGTTGCAGCATATGGGCTTAATAGTTGTGGCTTTCGGGCTCTAGAGTGCGGGCTCACTAGTTGTGGCGCACAGGCTTAGTTGCTCCGTGGCATGTGGGATCTTCCTGGCCCAGGGCTCAGACCCGTGTTCCCTGCATTGGCAGGCAGATTCTTAACCACTGCGACACCAGGGAAGTCCCAAAACACATGATGTTTTTAATAAAAAAGTGACATTTGATTACAGAAAATTAAGCTTTCTGAAAAGTAGGAGAGAAAGAATAAGTAGGGCAGAATTGAGTACTAATCTTGTTATCCTTTTGGAATGGCTCATACTCACATAGGCATAATTCCAGTATACGGTAGGGAATCCTCACAGAGCCACCAACGCAGTGCTAGGCCCCCAGGCCTTTTCTGTCCTTAAAGAATAACATGTAATTTAATCCCCTACCCCATTTTGAAAGACAAAAGCCGTGCTATCTATTTTTCTGTTTGTTCAGTTGTCTTCTGTATTGGGTTATCCAAGTCAGGAAATCTTTCCTTAGTGTTCTGCAGAAAACACTAGGCTGGAAACCAGGAACTCTTTCACTGTTTGGCTGATACATAGCAATGATATATTTGGAATGTCAGCTAGCTTTTCTGTTCTGTGCCTCCCTCCCATACCTACATCTGGCATTCAGTATTCCTAAAACTTATTTTCATTTAGAGTGCATTTCTCCTGAATCACTTTTATACTCCATGTTCTTATATACAGTATTGTGTTCTCTGTCATCATGTGGCTGCTGGTGATGCAGCATTTCCTAAAACAGTGCCTCACTGTTGTCTCTGAGGCTGATGGCCAAGCTGACAACCATTTGGTAGGTGTTCGTGCTAACACTGTTTTGACCTTACCAGAAGTTGTCAAGGGAGGGTTTCAAACAACAGTCAGAATTCCAGGTCCTCTTTCAAATGACTCATTGACTAAACCATTGAGAGATTAAAGTTGTTTAATGGGAAGGTCAATAGGAAAACAACCAAGTTCATACATGAAGAAGGAATGATGACTACTTGACACCTACTGTGTAAAATACTGTGGCAGACTGTGTTTCCAAAGGTGGCTGTATGTCTCCCATCAAACATGCTCTTTAAAAACAAATAAATGCCTTTATTGGGGTGTAACTGATGTACCATAAATGACACCTATTTGAAGTGTACAAAATAATAAGCCACAAACTCTTTTGCACTGTGTCTCGCCACTCCCCTATCAAGAAGTAGAGTCCATTTTCCCTACTCTTGATTCTGAATTGTGTAGTTGTTGCACTTATCCTTTCTTTGTCTCACCATCATTTATTGAGTTTGCTTGTAGGGCAGATGTCTTGTAAATTCAAATTTCTTCAGGAACTATATCTAAGGGACTTCACCCCCAAACCCCATTCACACCTGATTTAAATGGTGAGATCCCAGGGCATCCAAAATAGGATGAGATTCTCTGGGGAGAGACTAAGTGTATTCTGTGTGTGGGGGAGAGATGTGATTTTGTAGTCAAATGGCAGATTTAGCAAATTGTGTTTCCAAAGGTGGCTACAGTAATACCTCCAATTACACGCTCTTTTGTAATGTGATCTTGCTTCTTCTCCCTCAAGACACAGGGTCTTTTTCTCTTTCTCTTGAATATAAGCTGACCCCGTGATGCTCTTGAGCAATCAAATGTGGTAAAAATGATTCTATGTGACTTCTGAGCTAGTTTGTAAGTAACATTTCGGCTTCTGCCTTTGTTTCTTGGAACTCTTAATCTTGGGAGCACTGAAAGTCCAGGTACCTTGTTGGATAAGCCACAAGGAGAAGCCCTGAGACTACATGGAGAGGGGGAGAGGCCAAGCTGTCCAAGAATCCCAGTGGAGCCTTCAGATGATTCCAGTCTCAACCTGCAATTTCATGAGAGACCCCTGGCAAGACCATCAGAAGAATCACCTGGATAAGCCCAGTCAATCCATGAAACTGTGAAATATAATAAAATTTTTGTTTTTTAACTTATTGAATTTTGGGGTGGTTTGTTACGCAGCAATAGATAAATAAAATAGATATTATCCACTGTTGGAGGTATCCCAATTTCAGGGATGTTAAAGTGTGAGAAAAGTGCAATTTAGAATTGATGAAATACCAAAATAGAAACACATGCAAATTACATGAATAAGTACTTTGTAGGAGAAGAAATCCTCATGGCTAATATGAAGAGATGCTCCAGCTCTCTAATAATCAGAGAAGTAAAAATTAAAGCAATTAAGAAATGGCTTTTTATTTTAAAAATACAAAGATTAGAAAGTTAGATAAATGTTGGCAAGAATATAGTGGAAATGGGAATCCTTTATGTACTATTTGAGGGAGTATAGATTGGGGCAGCCATTTTAGAATACATTCTTGCTGAATTCTGAAATTAAGTTTGTATAGATCCTTTCACCAACAATTTCAATTCTAGTTCTATAACTGAGAGAAATTATCACACAGGTCAATAAATTGGCATGTATCAGGATACTCAAAACATGTGTCAACAGAATTGAAAATTTTCCGAACTAAAGGTCAAAGAAAAAAGAATTAACAAAATAGAACAGTAAATAAACTGTACTTCAAAAAAAAAGAAAAAAGAAAAAAGAAAGAAAAAAAAAGTAGAACAGAATATCTAAGAACTGTGGGACAGTTACAAAAACTGTAACATACAGGTAATGGGAATACCAGAAGGAGAAGAGAGAGAAAAAAGGAATAGTTGATATGCTAAGAGATGAGGGAAAATGGAATCATAAAAAATGCTCACTTAAAATCAGAGAAGGCAAACAAAAGAGTGGATGATAAAAGATAAGTAAGAGCAATAAATGAAAAATAGTTAAAATACTTTAGAGATTAATATAACTATATGAAAAATCAACTTAAATATGAATAGTTTAAATACATAAACTAAAAGACAGATACTATTACAAAGGACAAAAAACAAACAAACAAACAAAAAAACAAGACCCAACTATATGTTGTCTATAACAAACCCACTTTAACTATGAAGACACAGATAGATTAAAAGTCAAGAATGGGCAGAACTGAAAACCACAGCCACAGAAAGATAGAGAAAATGAAAAAGCAGAGGACTTTGTACCAGATGAAGGGACAGGATAAAGCCCCAGAAAAACAACTAAATGAAGAGGAGATAGGCACCCTTCCAGAAAAAGAATTCAGAATAACGATAGTGAAGATGATCCAGGACTTTGAAAAAAGACTGGATGCAAAGATCGAAAAGTTTACCAAAGACCTAGAAGAATTAAAGAGCAAACAAACAGAGATATGCAACACAATAACTGAAGTGAAAAATACACTAGAAGGAACCAATAGCAGATTAACGGAGGCAGAAGGGCGAATAAGTGACCTGGAAGACAGAATGGTGATAATCACTGATGCAGAAAAGAATAAAGAAAAAAGAATGAAAAGAACTGAAGACAGCGTAAGATAACTTTGGGACAATGTTAAATGTGCCAACATTCGCATTATAGGGGTCCCAGAAGGAGATGAGAGAGAGAAAGGACCTGAGAAAATACTGGAAGAGATTCTAGTTGAAAACTTCCCTAACATGGGAAAGGAAATAGCTACCCAAGCCCAGGAAGCACAGAGAGTCCCAGGCAGGATAAATTCAAGGAGAAACACGCCAAGACATATATTAGTCAAACTGACAAAAATTAAAGACAGAGAAATGTTATTAAAAGCAACAAGGGAAAAACGACAAATAACATACAAGGGAACTCCCATAAGGCTGACAGCTGATTTCTCAGCAGAAACTCTGCAAGCCAGAAGGGAGTGGCATGATATATTTCAAGGGATGAAAGGGAAGAACCTACAACCAAGAATACTCTACCCAGCAAGGATCTCATTCAGATTCAATGGAGAAATCAAAAGCTTTACAGATAAGCAACAGCTAAGAGAATTCAGCACCACCAAACCAGTCCTACAACAAATGCTAAAGGAACGTCTCTAAGCGGGAAACATAAGAGAAGAGAAGGACCTACAAAAACAAAAACAAAACAATTAAGAAAATGGTAATAGGAACATACATATCAATAATTACCTTGAATGTACATGGACTAAATGCACCAGCCAAAAGACACAGACTGGCTGAATGGATACAAAAACAAGACCCATATATATGCTGTCTCGAAGAGTCCCACTTCAGACCTAGGGACACATACAGACTGAAAGTGAGGGGATGGAAAAAGATATTCCATGCAAATGGAAATCAAAGGAAAGCTGGAGTAGCAATATTCATACCAGATAAAATAGACTTTAAAATAAAAAATGTTACAAGAGACAAGAAAGGATTTTACATAAAGATCAAGGGAACAATCCAAGAAGAGGAGATAACAATTATAAATATATATGAACCCAATATAGGAGCACCTCAATATGTAAGGCAAATGCTAACAACTATGAAAGAGGAAATGCAAGGCAGAAATAGAGACACAGGTGTAGAGAACAAACACATGGACACCAAGTGGGGAAAGTGGGGAGGGTTGAGGGGGAATGAATTGGGAGATTGGGATACCAAATTGTACACTCTAAATATATGCTGTTTATTGTCTGTTAACTGTATCTCAATAAAAGTTCTTAAAAAAAAAAAGTCAAGGATGGAGAAAGATATACCATACTAGTGTTAATTTTTTAAAAGCCTGGAGTAGCTATATTAATTTCAGATAAAGTACATTTCAGAGGAAGGAAAACTGTCAGGGAAAAGAGGGACATTCCTCAATGAAAAAGGAGCCAATTCTCCCAGAAGATTGATCATTTGAATAGGTCTATATCTATTAAATAAATTGAAATGATAATTAATATTCTTTTGAAACAGAAAATTCCAGGCCCAAATGGTTTCACTGGTGAATTCTACAAAATGTTTAAGGAAGAGATGATACCAATTCTCTACAATCTTTTCCAGAAAATTGAGGTAGAGGGAAGACTTCCTAACACCAAAACCAGAGCAAGACATTACAGGGAAGGAAAAGTATAGACTCTCTCATGAACAAAAATGCAAAAGTCCTCAACAAAATATGAGCAAATTGTATCCAATAATGTGTAAAAATAATTCTCTACATCATAAAAAGTAAAATTTATTTTAGGTGTGCAAGGCTAGTTCAACAATCGAAAATCATTTAACGCAATCCATCACATTAACAGCCTAAAGAAGAAAAATCATATGCTCATAACAATACATGCAGAAAAAGCATTTTACAAAACCCTACACCCATTTATGATAAAAATTCTCACCAAACTACAAATACAGGGGAACTTCCCCAAGTGGATAAAATAAAATCTCCAAAACCCCACATCTAATTATACTAATGCTAAGAGACTAGATGCTTTCCTCTAAAACTTGGAACAAGAGAGAGATACTCTCTCTAACCACTTCAACATTGTTCCAAAAGCCTTAGCTAATGCAATAAGACAAGAAAAGGGAATAGAAGCTATACAGATTAGTGAGGAAGAAATAAAAGTGTCTTTGTTCACAGATTATATGATTGTCTATGTAGAAAATTTGAAAGAATTGAAACTCAAGGGAGGTTTGGGGAAGGGTTTCCTATCTTTTGATTTTAAAAGAATAAACAGGGAATAGCAATTTAAGAAGGAAGAAAGCCAATTGAGAGACTACAGTTTCTAACTAGAATGACTAAATGATTATAAAACATTTCTTCAGACCAAAACAATTCTTTCAGGCTGCACAGAGAGGTCAGTAGTTTCCTTGGGGGAATTAGAGGGAAGGTCTGCATGAAGCACCTGGAAGACTGGATCTCAGGCCCAGCCATTTGTTTTTTGTCAAAGATTCCTATCCCTATGAATGACAAGGAAGCCACAGAGTGGTGGATCTAAAACAGTCGTGAATTAAAGACAGATGACTGCTGTGGAGTGGGATGCAATACCCTGACCCTGTATTAGATCATCAGGTGGGAAGAACCCCAAAATATTTGAGATAAATTTCCTGTAGTCTAGTGGGGCTGGGGTTTAGAGTCACACTCCACATATAGAAAACAAAGAAATGTAATATTTCATGTAGAATATACTAATTCTAAGAAAACCAACCAACTCCCTTCCCTGCCCCAAAATCACTATTGCCAGAATGCAATTCTGTAAACCGGTAAGAACAATTTGTGTGCTAGTTACCTTATTTTGTTTTCTTCTTACTATAAGTTTCCATGATTATTTTATTCCTCTCCTTCTCTTTTCCCTTTGCCTAACTTTAATTTTTTTTTTACAGTTTTTTACAATTAATAAAGCAGCAGTACTCATATTTTTAAACCTCTGCTGCCACCCTGTGGCTATCTTTCATTTCCGTACATGAAAAGAGGGCTCTTAGAGCTTCTGCTAAGGTATCAGATCAAAGACAAGTGTAGGGAAGCACATTAAAAAAAAAGGCAGAACATCCAAGATGGTCCCTCACTATAATGCTTGAATATGAGACATGAATCCAGTATATGTTATATGTGTGTCTCATATATCAGTATTTGTCCTTTAAAATCCTTTTAGTTTATGCCTAACTTTATCTTAGTAGTCCTCCATTCCTCATCTTAGTTCAAACCACGATGCATAATTAATCACATTAATTGGTGATCCTAACTTGCCACTAATGTCAATTATGTCTTTTAATGGACTCGGGGAAAACTGCATAGGAAGCTGAACTTATTTACAGTAGGCCCACATATAAAAATTTCTTTTAGACTTTCATTCTGGTCTAGAACTTGTCATATTGGTGTGAAGCATTTTGGCTTTCTCTAAGTGGTAAAAATGAAAGACTAAGTTTTAAGAAGTAGAATATATTCACACCCCATTTTCCACGAACATTTTTCCTGAGAAATGAGGATTATTGTCATCATCTCTTTGCCACCTGCTGCTACCACTCTAGCCCCTTTCTGCTGCTTGTTACCATCTTAAATCAAACCTGATCATGCCACTATCCTGTTTTTAAAAGAGTCCACTGGCTTCCTATTACGTATAGGATAAAACACAGACCTCTTTGAACACCCTTGATAAATTACTCTCAATTGATCTGTCAAGCCTCGCTTTTAATTACTCCCATAAACACTGCCTTTTCAACATTCAACCTGGTCTAACTAACTCTCTTAACACAGAATAAAATTGAAATCTGCTTCCACCTTCTGTCCTAGGTCTTATATTTTTTTCATTACAAGTTGGCAAAAATATTAGAGCATCAAGAATCAGTCAATAGGATTTTCCCTATTCCTTTCTTCCCCACCAAATACAATGCTAATGGTTTTCAGTTATTTACTTGCAATGTTTCCAACTCATTGCATGAAGCTGGGAATTCCCAGTATGTCCTTTTTTGGGGGGGAAACCCCACAAATCTGGGCTCCAAGCTGAAGCAGCCCTCTTGTGATTGGGGTATGTAACAGAGAGATAACAGCGCCTTGTGTAAGAGTGCCTGTGGGCATGGCCAGATCTAGTATGAGGGTGGAGCTTCTCTGACCCATTTTTATTTATTTATTTATTTTGGCCGGGTGTTGCAGCATGTGGGATCTTAGTTCCCTGACCAGGGATTGAACCCATGACCCCTGCAGTGGAAACGTGGAGTCCTAACCACTGGATCACCAGGGAAGTCCCTCTCTGACCCTTTTGTTGTGATCACTCAGAGAGGGAATCTTGGATCCCATGATATTATCCCATCATAAGTCTACTAGTTCTTTCAGAATACTGAAGGGCTCTTTTCTTCTACACAGTTTTAAAAAATTTTACATAATTTTAAAGGTTACTTTCCATTTATAGTTATTACAAAATATTGGCTATATTCCCCAGGGTTGTACAATACATCCTTGAGCCTATCTTAACATCCACCTGCTAGTTTGTACCTCCCACCTCCCCACCCTCTATTGCCCCTCCCTGCTTCCCTCTCCCCACTGGTAACCACTAGTTTGTTCTCTACATATGTATCTGGTTCTTTCTTTCTTTTCTTTTCTTTTTTTTACATTTACTAGTTTGTTGTATTTTTTTAGATTCCACATATAAGTGATATCATACAGTATTTGTCTTTCTTTGTTTGACTTATTTCACTTAGTTTAATACCCTCCAAGTCCATCCATGTTTTACAAATGGCAAAATTTCATTCCTTTTTATGGCTGAGTGGTATTCCATTACACACACACACACACACACACACACACACACACACACACCCCACATCTCTATCCATTCATCTGTTGATGGACACTTAGTTTGCTTCCATATTTTGGCAATTGTAAATAATGCTGCTATGAACATTGATGCACATGTATCTTTTTGAATTAGTGTTTTTGTTTCTTTTGGAGATATACCCAGGAGTGGAATGGCTGTGTAGCTTTATTTTTAGTTTTTTGAGAAAACTCCATACTATTTTCCACAGTGGCTGTACCAATTTTCATTCCCACCAACACTGTATAGGGGTTAAGTGCTCTTTCCTTTGTATACCCTAGAAAGAAATGTAATAAGTCAACATAATCTTTAAATAAAGAGGCTCTAAGAAAGATTTGTAGGTGTTAGCTCTTCTCCTCCCTCAGTGTAGTTTGACTTTTGGGAAAGGCATATTCAAATCTTGGGCCGCACTGGTTACAGTCTACCAATCCCACATGCTTCACACAAAGAAAGGGACAATCGAGACATGGCGATGCCAGCAGGTCTCATATGTGAACTCATCTGAGGGTCTCCCAGAAACCCTAACTTCTGATTCTCCTGCTTCCTCTGCCTCATTTTTCTCACTTTTCCTGCTCCCATATACATTTCTCTTCCTTTGCACATCGCTCTTTTTGCATTCAGCCTCCTACCGTCATCTGAAATCTCAAAAAAAGAAATAAACTTCTCCATCCACACTAAGTGATAGAGGGAAGTGGTTGAGCTCATGGACTCATCACTATAAAGCCCAGCTTCAAATCTTGTCTTCTTCACACTTGGAGTTTGGGAAACTTTCCAAACTTCTTTCTGAACTTTCTAACTTCTCTAAAGCTCTGTTTGCTCATATTTAAAACTGCATTAATCAGAGTATGTACCTCATAGAGTGATTGTGAGACTGGAATTCCATGACAAGCAAAATGCTTCCAACGGTGCCTAGCAGGTGGTAGACACTCAGTATTGGCTTAAAAAATTGTTAACCTTTATACCTCTTTTTATGCTCCTACACCTTCTTATCTGTTCAGAAACCTTGCTCCCATACTTATTTATCGCTTTTTCATTTGTCATCAGACTCTCTTTTATACAAGAAATTGATATCTAGAAGTTAGCTGGTTGATTCAAAGTCAGACAAATGGTCAGTGGCAGATTTTGGACTAGAAGTCAGACCAATTAATTCCTGATTCAGTGAAATTACCATAATATTTTTCTGTCTCCCACCTTAACATAACTTATTAACTAATTTTTAGCATCCTATGACATGGAAATCCTATCTAGTCAGGCCAGTCATTTTACCTGGCATAAAGTACACTCTATGCCTTTGTAAAAAGCACACTTTATGACTTTGTAAAAAGTGTCTCCACCCAGATATACTTTATACTTCTCTTGTCACTAATCTAACCACCAAAAAACTTTTTTGGAGGTAAAGATTTCTCAGATTGCTGTTACGTTATTCAGAATATTCTGAAGTTCTTTAGGATTGAGGCTGTTTTGAATTATTCTAAGTTTTATGCTACTTTATCACCTCAACTAGAGTGTCATTATTTGTTCATTAGAAATACAGGGTATAATGCAAGGCACTAAGTGGCCTTGGAGTAAATTTACATTAATGAAGAAGGAATCAGTGATAGATACTCTCTAGAAATATATATTTATTTACCATGCTTTTTTTGATCTGTATTGCAGACAGAAAACAATCCTTTTAAAAAGTCCTGGTTCTGAGGATTCCAGCAAACCCCTGTCTGTAGACATGGGCCTCAAACATTTCCTTGCTCTGTGTCTGTGGAGAGAAGAAAGTAAACAAGATGGTTTAGGGCTTGACAGGGTTGAATATCATTCTGATTGGATATGAATGACAGGGCTTGCTAAAGGAAACCAAACTGGCTGTGACTGAGATTGGGACACATAAAATATCCACCCTATAATCAATACAGACTCTTCTGATAAAGGAATTAGAACGAAGTCTTTCAGAGAGTTAGTGCTCTTCCCCCGAGGTGTATATTTCTGTGTTATTATGGGGTATGAGGAATCTGAGAGCAACGAAAAAAAGATGTAGATGATTTTGTATTTAGGAGGACTGGCTTTAAGAGCAACATAAAGGCTTGACACATGGAACACAGACTGCTTACCTGGCCGTTCAGTACAGGGGGCACTGTACTCAGCAAAAGCTGCTTCATCTGAAAGACACGAAGGGGGAAAAGCTTGAGAATGGGAGCGTCAGTGGAACAGGGTTTCATGGAGAGGTTCTGACACATCAGGACTGCACACTTTACTGAATCAGGAACTGCATCATTGCAGAAATGTCAGCTCCCTGGGGAAAGACACAAAAATAGTCTTGGGATTTCCACTCTTGATACCATTGACACAATCCGCTTCTCTGGGAGAGAAATGAAGGGCTGCCCACACTGCAGTTCAAGCTCAGTACAGGAGGGATAACTGTAGGTGTGTGTCCTTTGGGGTCTGCTTTGATATTTGCTTCTTTCTCCCTTCATGGTATTTTCTTACTGGTTTTCTCCTAGTCTGCAACCTTCAGCATGTTCCTCTCTGCTAATCAGAATAATACCCACCCTTTATCTTCCAACTCGAATTTTATTTTCTTTATTTTTATTTTTTTGGCAGCACTGCAAGGCATGCAAGATCTTAGTTCCCTGACCAGGGATTGAATCCATGCCCCCTGCAGTGGAAGTGCAGAGTCTTAACCACTGAATCGCCAGGGAAGTCCCCCAATTTTATTATTTTTTTTGTTTGGTCTTCATTGATTATTCAAGGGATTGTTCTCTTCCTATCTCTAATTTCCTCCCATAATTATCTGTATAATTCTCCAGGCTTTTATCTATTACTTTGCATTTTATAGTATTTTTTAGAATTAATTAATTAATTAATTAATTAATTTTATTGGCCGTGTCTGGTCTTTTTTGCTGTGTGTGGGCTTTCTTTTTAGTTGCAGTGAGTGGGGGCTACTCTTCATTGCGGTGCGCTGGCTCCTCATTGCCGTGGCTTCTCTTGTTGCGGAGCACGGGCTCTAGGCACGTGGGCTTCAGTAGCTGTGACACACGGGCTCAATGGTTCTGGCTCACGGAGTCTAGAGTGCAGACTCAATAGTTGTGTCGCATGGGCTTAGCTGCTCCACGGCATGTGGGATCTTCCTGGAGCAGAGATCGAACCCATGTCCCCTGCATTGGCAGGCGGATTCTCAACCACTGTGCCACCTAGGAAGCCCTTTATAGTATTTTTTAAAGGATGTTTATATATTTCTTTATCTATAAACATTTCTTTGTAAAACACTTAGTCCCTTGGAAATTTTTGCATGATTGGCAGACTTATGTTGTGGGTAGTTTTTATAGTAGTTTTCTAGGCCAAGGTAACAGGAATAAGGTAACAGAATATGTTGGAAATAGGACTTACAAATGTCTGTCACACTCTAATTCCTTTATTATGGATCGAGGTTACTTAGGGTTCTTAGTCCCCTGTTACCCACCGGTCTCATAGTAATCATAGACTGTCACAATAGCAGGCTGCAGGTCTCTCACAGGGATGTCTTGTAGAACAGAGAAGGAAAAGCTCAGTATCTGATCAGTTACCTGAAAAAAAAAAAAGGGAGAATAATCCAGAATCAGGGAGGCCTCACCTCTTTTCCTTTGGCACCATTCAGTCTTCATCCTTTGAGGAAGAGTTCTCTATTGGCTGACAGAGTTCAATCTCAAACCAGCTGTGCTCCCTAACTGCTCACATAGGAGGATGGCCATAGAGATTTCAGAGTAGGAACCAGGAGCTACAGGAGAGCTCCTCAGAGTAATGAAAATTTACCAGGCTTTTATACAATTAAAACAATTCATATTTCTCCATAATGTCCAATACATGGTTCTGCTCACTGTGAGAGAGAAAATTTTTTTAAATTAATTTTTGTTTTTTTGGCCATGCCATGAGGCATGCAGGATCTTAGTTCCCTGACCAGCAATCGACCCCATGACCCCTGCGGTCGAAGCTTAGAGTCCTAACCACTGGACTGCCAGGGAAGTCCCGAGAAATCCTTTTTATTGGTATACTGACTGTATCCATATTAGTGTTTCCAAATATTTAGAAAACAGAAAATTTTCAAAGTATAAACATACATGTACAAAATCAGCGTGGTTTCTTGTGTTGCTAGTGAAATCAATTACATTATGATAAAACTGACTATGATTAATACATCTAGACTGATCACATATCATCTGTCTATATCTATGTGTGTATGTATCTATGTATTTATCTACCCACCTACCTATCTATTTACCTATTTGTCTATCTACCTATCTATCTATCTACATCTAATCTTTCGTACATATTTATGTTAAGGCGAGGTTGACATAGTCATCGGCCAACTCCTGGGAACACTTCCTACCCTTAACCAGCCACTTTCAACTAGGCTTCTAGATGATCAGGACTGTTTGTGGAAAAGAGTGTCTACCTGAAGTAAACAGCAATACTCATATTCCCATTTTAGTACAAACAAATCCATAAATCCTCTGGCCTCCCCCCAACCCCCATGCTTTTGACACTGCAAATTCCAGGGAAGCCTGCAATGAGAAAATAGAATTTAAAATATTATGTAATGGAACAGAAAGGATATGCTTTTCAAAAAGGCTTTCCTTGTGATCACTCTTCTCATATCGTGTACCTCCCAGGTGAAGGACCCATCTAGAAGGGCCATCCACCTGAATGTGTCTAGCAAGGCTGCAGGGCCCTTACCTGTTCCAGGTAAATCAAAACATTGTTGTTGCTCACTTCTGTCTTCCTCACGTGGCGCGACAGTTCAAGCTGAGGGAAATGAGAGAAATCACCAGTGTTACTGAATAAATGAAGTCCTTGGGGTACTAAGAGGCAAGAGGACTGTGGGACTGAAGTCTGTACAAAGGAGAAGCTTTCCTTGAAATGGAGTTTGAAGATACTTATCCAGTAGAATGGTAACATATGTAGAAAATTGTGAATATCAATACATCAGATGTAAGATTGAATATTCATATGACTCAGTAATAGGTATCTTTGGTTTCAGCTTGAAGGTAAGGGAGAAGTAGCCTCAAGTTGGATAGCTATTCATCTGAGATTATTTATGAGGGTATCTTTTTTTTCCTCTAAAGTTACAACTAATAATATTAATTTACATTTATCCAAACACAGCTCTGAGCATTTATTGTATCTTTATCTCATTCAGTCCTCCCCACAACTCTATGAGACAGACACTCGTTATTTCCATTTTACAGAAGAGGAGACTGAGGCACAGCAAAGTGAAGCGACTTACCCAAAGTCACACATTAAATAGCCAAACCAGGATTTGTGCCCAGGAAGTCTGGCCCCAGACCTCATGTTCTCAGCTGCTAGGCTGTCCTGCTCTCTGCGTGGAAAACTTACTCATGGGTGTGGAGCTGAAGGTACTTTATCTATTCTAACTAATACTGATCTCAATTTTTTTCTGAATTCCCACAGTATTTAAAGACTATACCAATAATTTTGGAACTTAGTTACATCTTGCCCTGAAATGTTATTTGATGGTTTCAGTTACCCATTTCTAAATATTCTTAACTAGAATGTAGGCTCAATTAATTCAGACATCTTTCTTATATTTTTTGTATTGGTACCTAGCACAATGCTAAATATATACTTGGTACCAAATAAATTCAATTTCTTTAATTAGGGCCAATGTTGCTTTGACACAGGTTGACATTATGAGAATGCTGTTGGTATCATCCTAAGCTGGGGATACAGAAAATTCAAATACCTAGCATCTACTTACCATTTTCACTGTTGGTTTCAGGGGAATGAAACCAGATATCATCTTTACATCAACAATCACCATGTTGGAGACAGGACGGCTCCCTGTGTAGCTGCAGAAACAAGAAAGGGAAGAAATAGGCCCCACTGTTTGAATCTTGCCCTCCTTTAAGGTCCAACATAAGCCCTGGCATCTTTAAGTAATTTTCCTAATGACTACCTTATCCTCAGTGATCTTTCCATACTCATAAGTATATAACCTTTATAGTCAATGTGAGTGGTTCTAAAAACTGACTGTATAACAGGATCAGCTGCAGAGTTCATTAAAAAAGTAGATACCTGAGCACAGCTCCAGAAACACTGAATTAAATCTCTGAGGGTGGGACCTGGCAAAAGGCATTTTTAAACAAATTCTACGAAGGACAATAACCAGATTTTAGAATCTCTGGTATGTGCTATGTCTTTGTAACTTATACATTTTAGATTAGTGATTATCATTTTTTTTGCATTTAAAAGTATCTTCACAACTAGACTATAAGATTCCTTTAGGTAAAAGACCTAGTGTGTATTTAAATTCACTGTAGCTACTAGAGTGTGTTTTTTTTTTTTGCTTAATTAACATATCTTGCTTTTATGAAATACATTTAACTTATTTCTCTATTGATGATAAATCAAATTGTGAATATCATTTTCTCTTTTCATCTGAGACCCATCAGATTTGTCATTATAATCAGAGTCAATTATTCTTTTCCAAGTAAAGCTTGGAAGAGTGTTATTGAATTGTGAATTCCTTCTCTCTGGAAATCAAAATTGTAAAAGACTAGAAAGTCTTTCCTTTAGAAATAAGGAAGAAAGATCCCATGTTAAAGTATTATTGAAAGGAGTTATTTATTCTTCAACAATAGTGGTGGGTAATAAAATAACCCTGGAGGCAGACAAATTGAGCTCATAATGCTATAAATTCTTCATTTTTCATGTTGGTGAAGACATTCTTTTTGTTTTTTTTTTCATTGACAAGGCAAAAACTTAGTGAAGAGGATAACTTCAGGTATTCTTGAATCTATGTACTCTAGAGTCCTAGGTAGCTAATATTTTCAGAACTAGATAACAGAGACAGGAACTCTTACCTGACTTCCAGTGAGATCTGGAAGCTTGTGTGGGCTTTGGGTCTGTCACAAGTTTGGGGTATTGTCACTACATGTAGATGGAATGCAGATTCCTTCTTCTCCAAGAAAACATTGTATTTCAAAGCTGTCTGTAAAATATTATGAATAAAAATAGTCTCCAGTCCACAGGATCCTTCAGTCTGTCACAATTTGATCTGTGCTTTTGCTGCCTAAGTAGGAATCAATGGTTTCCATTCTCAGAAGGAGGGTTTACAGTTGAATCTCGCCAACTTTTCCCAAGAGGCTTACCTGGATATATACACATCCTTCTCCTGACACAATTACGCTGTACTCCCCAGGAACGTCTGGTAACGAGACCTGCTGTAGTAACAGGCGGTTGGTGTTGTCCACTTGGAATTTTGTGGAAAATGTCCCTGAAGACTGGATGATCACCTGTGCAGCCTTCCCAGTCCTGGCAAAGGTGGCTGCTCCGTATCTGGACAAAGCATGGAGAGCCACCACTGTGTCCTGGAAGAGATACATGGGAAAGTCCAGGATAGGGTCAACATTGGGGGCCTTGGATTCTTTCCAAAGTCCATTTTTATTATTACAAAGGTGCCTTTGAATTTTCTCCCTCATTATTTGAACTCTGGAATTTTAATTCCGAGACTGATTTCAATCTTTGCTATATCTCAGGATCCAAATTTTACATAATTTCCGTATTCAGCTTGCACGAGAGCAAGTAAGTTCTCCTACAGCAAGTGGGAAATTTATATATGAATGAGGCTCACTGCCTGGTATTTGCTTTTCCTCTTTCTCTGCCTCTGACACCCACCATCTCTTCCCACAAATCTATAGTTTTGCTCTCTCTCATCACCAAACTTTTCCTTTTGTTGTGTCTTTGAGAGACAGCAGGGCAGTCAACAGTTAGTCTCTGATCTGCACTCTGATCAAATAAAAGGAAAACCTTTTTAATTCCAGTCCTTCCCATGGTTTACTTCTCTATTGATACCATTCTATTAAAATGCACTTCATGCCCCAGAAGATCTCTCTTTTAGCACTCTTTCTTACTTCTTATTAAAAATAAGCCTCGACACTGTCTTTTGGGCAATGGGACTGAAAGAAAAACAAACATGTAGAGGGTGTTTTAATATCATAATGAAGATTATCCATTTTAGGAAGAGAGAGAGAATGAAGTGAGTTACAAAGCAGGTAGCACAGGTCACTGAGATTTTGTTTCCCTGTATTTTATTTCTCCTTTAGAAGAGTCTACCATTTCACTGAACTTCTCTGAAGATAAGTTTTGCAATGTATACTTAGAGTAGTGAGAGTGGAAATTACAAGGTATTATGTTAGACATTTTTTTAATAGAAACAATATTTGATAGGGCTGGATGTGGCTGGATGATTAAAGTTAATGGTTTATAGTCTTGATTGAACCCAATGTAGAGAATGGAGAAGGGAAGCACGAGTTTGTGATACTTTTAAGAAAACCCTGGGGGGGACTCGAGGGAGGGTGGGGGGGAGTCAAGAGAGGGAGGGAATATGGGGATATGTGTATAAAAATAGATGATTGAACTTGGTGTACCCCCCAAAAAATAATAAATAAATAAATGAAGTTAAAAAAAAAAAAAAAGAAAACCCAAAGATCTGTGGCATAATAACTACATATTTGGTCTCCACCCCTGGTTCTTGATACAAGAACTTCTAGGACCCTTCAAGTCTCTGGAGTGATGAGTGTCTTTTTGTATGCTAATGAGGTGACTCTAGGAGGATGGGGGACGGTTGCCAGAGGAACTAGCCATGCGATTAGAGGGTTGGAACTTTCAGGCTCAACCCCCCTCCTACTACCCACCCTCTACCTCTGGGAAGTGGAGAGGGGCTGGGGATTGAGTTTGTCACCAGAGGGTTAATGATTTAATCATTTAATCAGTCATGCCTGTGTAATGGGACCTCCACAAAAACCCTAAACAGAGAGGTTCAGAGAGCTTCCAGATCAGTGAACGCAGGGAGGAGCTGGGAGGGTGGTGTGCCCGGAGAGGGCATGGAAGCTCTGCATCCCTCCCCACAAACCTTGCCCTGGACATCTCCTCCATTTGGCTGTTCCTGGGTTCTGTCCTTTATAATAGACCAGTATTAGTAAGTAAAGTGCTTTCCTGAGTTCTGGGAGCCATTCTAGCAAATTATCAACCTCAAGGAGGGGGTTGTGGGAACCCCTAAATCATAGCTTGTTGGTCAGAAGTACAGGAGGCTGGACTGGCAACTGGCACTGGAAGTGAGGGGCAGTCTTGTGGGACTGAACCTGTGAGGTCTGTGCTAACTCCAGTAGTTACTGTCAGATGTGTTGAGGGTAGAGGAAAACGGTTTTCCCCTTAGGATTATTTGTAAATAAAATTAGGAAAATCTGTCAAGAGAGGAGGGAAAGGTGATGCTAGCCGGTGCAGTGGGGACAGAAAGATGTGGGGGAGCCCCTTTCGCTAGTACATCATATTTTAGGCAATTCACCTTTCTGGTCCAGTTTAAGGGACTGCCTCTAGGATTCTAGACATTCCAGAATTTTTACCATTGTCCATTACTTAAGGTTGTGGTTTCTGAGCAAAAGGTGGTGTGGTACAAAGTGAGGTATAAAGAGAACGCTAGTTCTCTAGCACAGGGATTAGGACAATTTATTTTGGGAAATGTTTTAGACTGTTTTCCTTATTTCCTACAGACTCAAAATAATAACAAATATCCTTTCCCTCACTGCATGTCCACTCCTCCCTTTTCCTTCCTTTTGTTACTACGCTTTGTGTCTTGTTCAAGCCTCCCAGCTGCACCCTAACCTAAAGGGGAACCACAGACCTGGGTGGAGGAGAAGCCCCCCTGGGAGTTCTGCTGCTTTGAGATCCACTTCACAATGTGCGTGGCTTTGTTTAGGTCCTCCAAGGTCAGGGCAGGCTGGGCCGTGAGGTAAGTGAGGAGCACATAGGCTGTCATCTCCACCTCAGCAGAGGGAGCCCGGGGCTCGTAAAAATGCTCCACTGGTGCCTTGGGTTTCTGAGGTCGCTCCCAGTGCACTGCATTGTCTTAAGGATAAGAATAGAGAAAGAATGAAAGCTGCTGTTGTTTAATATATGACAGTATGTTTATATTTAGAAATAAATAAATATAACCAAAGCTAAAGTAAGTTTTTTACTTCAATAATAGTATCCCTAGATTTCTTATTTCTGAGTAAAAATACGAACTTGCTATGGTCTAGTGTGGTCGAGGGAAATATTGAGGGCAGAAGTTTATAAGATATGAACTGAACTACTTTCTCATGTGTTGTTCTGGTAGAGCTGGTGGTGAAAAAAGTCAGACACGATTTCCTCACTAGTTGGTTCCTTCCCTCTAAAATGATTCCCCCCCAAATCTAAAATGATTTGGTCATTGTTTAGGTTTTTTTGAAATGAAATATAAAACCTTCCAACTTATTTCAGAGAGTCATATTAGAAACAGTAGCATGGAAGCTGTTATTATGGGTGCTATTGTCTTTGCTATGATGCTTAGTAGCTTTTACTAACCCTGATACACATTCATGTACCATAAAGAAAAGTATAAATGTCAAGTACCAAGCATATTGTCTTTAAATAAAGGGAGACTGGAACCCCACCCTCACCCCCCAATTCACCCTGTGATGTTACTTTGATCTGTCTTGTTCTCTCTATAACAAAAAATTCCAGGGAAGGTTTGGCATTAATCTCTTAATGAGTTATGCTGCATAAAATGTCAGCATTTGTAGTGGAATAGACCAAAAAAGGAGGTTATTTTCAGGAATTCAATATTCTTCCCCTTTACTATGCAGTGGAAATGGGTGGGAAGAACAGCTTGACATGTGCTCTCACCATCTTTTATTGCTTCCTCATCAAGTGATTTCAGTATCTCTCTCCTTTTGGCTTGGTCCCCGGCCAGGGCAAAAGCATAGGCCAACAGTGCTTTTGTGTAGACATGGCTGCCTTGGGCCTCGGCCTGTGTTCTTTTCCAGGCTGACTCGAGGCAGACCAGGGCCTTGTGGACAACAGGGTGCTGTGAAGGGAGAGCAATAGTTTCCTGATTTATGTGGAAAGGAGTCCTGACACATCCTGGAATAACATCAAGAGAGTAGATACGTGGGACCAGTGGTTTTCAAATTAAAAAAAAGTAGATCAAATGGCTCTATCTATCCATCTCCTGATCACCTTTTTAGAAATCACTTTTTTTTTTTTTTTTTTTTTTTTGGCCACACCGTGCAGCTTGTGGGCTTCTAGTTTCCTGACCAGGAATCAATCAAACCCGGGCCCTGGCAGTGAAAAGCACAGAGTCCTAAACACTGGACCACCAGGGAAGGCCCTCAGTCTTTTTTTTTGGGGGGGGGGGAGTGTAAAAAAACCACAACATAATAGGAATCGCTCTTTAAAAAATTACTTTCTAATTAAAATAAACGGATAAGGGCAGGGCTAGAGGTCATGTATTTTAGGATTAGCTTTGGCACATAGTCCAGGTCTTTACTGAACAAGTGAATCTTTCTTGAATCAATCGGAGTCTCTATCATTTTGGCAGACGCATCAGCATTGCGCAGAAGGAAAGCTGCCACTGGGCTTTGAGAGGAGTATTATTTCAACCACAGGGCGATGGTTTCATGGTGATCTGGGAAGCTGAGGAAGTGATGTGGTACCTACAGTGACAGGGAGAGGAATCTCCAGGAGGGCAATGGTGATATAGGCAGAGAGGGTCACTTCATCGTCCACGCCACCCTGTAAGTACCAGGGAGAGAAAGAGAGATCATTTCCACTTCAGAAAACTTTTTGAAAATGTCTCCCTTCCTCATGGTCAGTCCTTTCTCTTGCATGGTTCCTGGGAAGTTCTCATATACATCTCTCCCCCCCGTACAAAGGGCTATTCTCAACTGAGATTCCATTTCTTTTGTCTCAGTGGTATGTAGGTTTATTCTCCCACCCTAGCCCTCTCCCATATGACCTAATCCTTTCCTTTAGGAATTTCTATGTGTCTTCTTCTTATGTGCCTTCACCCTTGGATAGGTTACCATGGAATAGTGAGATCAGGAGGTTCAGACTAGCTTACAAAAGCAATCACCTTAAGGGCATTGTTGAGCAGTGACCCAGAGCTCCTGAAACAGCCATCACTCTTCTGCTTCTCGGAGAGCCAGGTAAGGGCTTGGGTTATGTGGGCTGCTTCAATGAAGATGAAGGCTTGAGCCTGGGCGAAGGACTTGAGAACAAAGGCTGTGAGCCTGATGGAGGAGGAAGAGTGGGCTGATGAGGCCATTTGTTTTCATGCAGCACCCTCAATGCACAGGCTTCTCGGGGACCCCTCCACACTCGTGAGTCAGTATGAGGGGTTCTGAGTGCTTAGAGCTGGGGAATCTGTCTTTGTTCCTGCAGGACAAAGTGCTTTCAAGTGGTTGTTACTTCCTTGTTCACTTTCTCATTGCTTCAGGGATTCAGGCTTCATCTTCCTTATTCAGGCGGTTGACTTAGACATTTGCGAGTTCATGCTAGGTTTTCTCTCTCTCTCTGATTTTCTGTTGTAGATGAGACAAAGCTTCTCTTCTGCAACCCCTGCTATATGGACTAACCTCTTGGTGAGGTTTGCATCCTCAAAAAATGAAGTACTTTCCCTCTGAACCTTCCTTCCCTCTCCTTCCACCAACTTCCTTTTCATTAATTACTTCTCTTTTCATTAATTGCCTGTGTGTTTTGTCTCAGAAGAACAGTGCTTTTTGATACAGAGTTGTGTGAAGAATGGCAGAAGCTTTTCTAGTCTCAGTTTCTAGCATCTCTGGATACTGGAAAGTAACCTAAGGTGGCCAGATTTTTTTTTTTTTAATTATGATGGTATTAGACATGAGAAAGAATATCCTACGTGTTGAATCAAAAATGCATTTGGGAGTTAAGGTAGATAAACTTTGAGATGACTCTCAACTCTGCCACTTATTATTTGTGCTACCAAGAGACATTTACTTAACAACACTAGGTATAAATTTCTACCTTTATAAAATGAGGTTCATAATATCTAAGTTGTAGAGTTTCCACGAGGAATAAGAGTGAATATGCTTGTACAAAGTCTGTGCTATAGGACTTTTTCTTACCAAGTGTTGCCTTCCTTTGTGCCATGTTGGTCCCCAAAGGCACTATAGGAGCCGTCTCTGTGTTTGTAGTTCAGCTGCCTCTGATAACCTGGAACAGAAGATTTCAGATGGCCCATGAAGTAGCAGTGGCACACCAGAGAGAGAGGATTCCCAAGTGGGCAAGCTCATGCCCCTGACATGCCCTGGCCTGTCAGGCACAAAGGGCCCACCAAGGCACTGCTCTTCATGCCCAGTGGGTGTCACCCTATTTGTGGAGAGAACACCGACAATAATAAAATGGAGTTTCTGTTCTGTACTCACCAGCATTGAGATAGCCAATGGCCTTGGCGTTGACCTCCTGAGTCAGTTGTTGGGTTTCATTCAGATATTTCAGTACATAGATATTAGGAGCAAACAGGACCATGTTCTGTTCTCCACAGCCATAGGGCATCTGGAGGAGGTTTTGTGTGTTTTTTATGGCAGAACCTAGTATGTCACCTGGAAATGAAAGATAAGATGTCAGAACAAGGAATTTTAACCTGAATGGAGGATCAGATATGCTGGAAACCAAGTAGAAACTGAGGAGAAACATAGACATATGAGAAAGAAGTTGAAAAACTGAAGTGCAGTTAAAAGCTATACTTGAGGGACTTCCCTGGTGGTCCAGCGGTAAAGAATCCATCCTGCAATGCAGGGGACGTGGGTTCGATCCCTGGTTAGGGAACTAAGATCCCACATACCGCGGGGCTGCTGAACCCGTGCGCCTCAACTAGAGAGCCTGCGTGCCGCAAACTGCAGAGCCCATGCACCCTGGAGCCTGCGCACTGCAATGAAAATCCTGCGTTCCACAGCTAAGACCTGATGCAGCCAAAATTAAAAAAAAAAATCTATATTTGACAAAAAGTGGGGGGAATGGCAGTGGTTGTTTTTCCAAGTTCTCCAGGGGCTGAGTGACTCACCCAAAACAGAGAAAGAGGCTCTGGCTGATTCTTTCACTACCTTTGGTGGGAGCTTCAGGGACAATTTTTCAGATACTCCAACATCTAGATACACAAACAAATCAGATACAAAGAGGATCATGTATGATGTTTACTTTTTTGAAAAGTTCTAGGGTTTTGGAACTGCATCTTAAACTTGGACTTGTTACTTCCTCAGGAAATGTCCCTGATTTTAATATTCCAAATTTACATTTCCTGGTACTGGGTGGCTTGCCAAGCTTTGTCTTATCCATTTTTATTATCCATCACATTGGACTGCCCAGCAGCTGTCTAAAAGAAGGCTCTGAATTTTCTCTGACAAATGATTATTTACTTCTATTGAAGCCTTCTTAAAATGTTTTATAGCCATATGAAGATAATGCATTGTTTGGCCTCAAGTTTTAGCTAATGTAGAAATACACACCCAACATGTAAGAATAACTAAATGGATAAACTAAATATGGCTCTTTGCTGCTCTAGGGTAATTCTCTCTGTTGCTATGATCTCAGTAGATTTCACGAGCCACTCAGGATATTACTTTCATTGAAGTCCTTGAAATGGGTGTGTGTGGCAGGGGTGGTAGGTAGATTAGTTTGTAATGACGAAGCCTTAGGAAACCAAAATTGACCAGATGGTAAGAATATATCCTTTACTATCCTACTCTGAGGGATTTCGGAGAAATATAAATCTCATTAATCGCCAGTGACTCCCTTCAATACCTTCCATCTTTTACACAAAAACTTTTTATAACTTTCAATAATTGTAGAAACAATTTTCTCAAATTTCTACGTGTAAATATGATGCTGGTTTGTTGTTTGTGGTGAAATCATTTACTTTATCTCACCTCTGCTCTGTAAAGTTTCTTATTATAACAGATTTTAGTTCAATCTAGTTTAATTCTTTTTTTAGAATTAAAAACTTTTAATCAAAATTATTATTTTTTATTATTTTTATTATTTTTACTTTTTTAAAATGGAGTATAGCTGCTTTACAATATTGTGTTAGGTTATGCTGTACAGTAAAGTGAATCGGCTATACGTATACATATATCCACTTTTTTTTGGATTTCCTTCTCATTTAGGTCACCACAGAGCATTGAGTAGAGTTCCCTGTACCACACAGTAGGTTCTCAACAGTTATCTATTTTATATATAGTGTCAATAGTGTATATATGTCAATCCCAAACTCCCAAATCATCCCACCACTCCCACTTTCCACTTTGGTACCCATACGTTTTTTCTCTACGTCTGTGTCTCTATTCATGCTTTGTAAATAAGATCGTCTATACCAATTTTTTCAGATTCCACATATATGCATTAATTTACGATATTTGTTTTTCTCTTTCTGACTTACTTCACTCTGTATGACAGTTTCTAGATGCATCTAGGTCTCTACAAATGACCCAATTTCATTCCTTTTTATGGCGGAGTAATTTTTTTAACAAGTGTCCGTTTACACTTTGTGTTAGTCAGTGTTCTGCACACAGGGAATACGGTCATGAACAAGAGTAGACAAAATCTCTGCCCTTGTTAAGTTCACGGTTATGTGTACAGTGATAAAAGAAAAAGTAATATCACAAAAATTAAAGAAAATACTATGACAACTGTATTTTCATGACTTGATACAGCTTGTGTATGAAATGTCTTTGGCCATAAAAAGCTTCAGTTTTACATAAGATCTAAGATTAAAAATATGTGTTCCTTCACCAAATAGTCTACATATTATTCCTATTGGCTTGGATACATGTGATTCCTCTTCTAAGCTATTTCTGAGGCTCCTTTCTAAGCCCTTGAATGTGCTGGATGATGAGTTCCTGTCCTCTAAAGAGAAGAGCTACAAATGAGGAACAAAGCCATATTAGGTTGAGTCCAATTGTACTATTAATAGCTATGTTAATACAGTTAAGAAACTTGATTCTATGACACTCAGTTTTCTTGTTTATTTCATGGGCATAATGTACTTTGTGTCCTGGCTTTCTCACTGGAATATTACAAAAGTCAAGAGATGATTTATGTGAAAAAAAATTTTGTTTTAACTTAAAATGCTATTTTCTTATTGCTGTTTTGAATGACTCTTACCTGATATGCAATGTAAGGAGTTGAAGGTATATTCCTTCTTGATTCCTTCAGGCTTGGATGGAAAAAAAAGAGATAAGAAGGGATTAAGCATTCAAGTTTAAAAAAAAAATAGTGTGAGTTTTGAGAGGATATCTGTAGCCTCCTTACTTGTGAAGCGATGAACTTGAGTTAGGTAGTTTCTCATTTCCATTACATTAGTAAAGGACTAAAGCATGAGAAATTTGGAGAAGCCCAGGTGATAGAGACATGAATAAAGACAGATAATGAAGAAAAAAAGGAGAAAGAAGTGATGGGAAAAGAGAGGAGAGAGGCAGAATAAGGAAAAGAAACAGGCACAAAATACATTAGCCCAATTTTCAACAAATGTGAAAATAGCCAAGAGGCAAGTGGAAAAACAAAACAAAACACTGACTTTATTTTAATGCATGGATTTGTCATTTGCTGTGAAATATACTGAGTTGATGTATTATTCTTAATAATTTTTTCACCTAAGGATTACAAGCAGCCAATATTGCTACCATTTTCTGGACTCAGTATAGCTATCAAACAAGTCAAGCTTACTCACCTCAACTAAAAGAAGTTTGACAACTGTATCTTTCCTTCCAATTTCAGGAACTGTAGCCACCTCAGTACCACAGAGCTCTGAGGACTGCAGTGTCTCTGCACTCACAGAGAAATTCACATTCCCTGAAACGAAGGGTATATTGAACTGAACAAAGATGTCCCAGGAACTTGGTGCACTTGAAATCCCCAATATCCACAAGGTGTCCCAAGTTGTGAGCAATTCAAAAGCTTGGCCCTAGTTTAAGGAGCTGGCAAGTACAAGGACAGAAACAGCATCCACTGGAGTCTCCTGCTTGTGGGGCCCAAAGAGAAGAACCTAGTTTAGGGAACCTTCATATATTCACTGTCTTTGTGTAGAGGATCCCTTAAGAGAACTTACACTCACCTAGTGATTTGGGAGTAACCAGCCAGGACACAGTTTGCCTCCCATTTGCACAGAGGCAGGAGGAATCTTGGTCTTTCTCCACTGGGACAGCCACGAAGTCAGGAGAGGCTTCCAGCTGCACAGTGACCTGTAGCCCCACATGGGACAAAGCGCCAGCAGAGATATGCATTTAGACGTGTAACAAGTTGACGTATGGGGTAGGCAACTGAAAGAGCCCGGAGTGAATCTGGGTGTTGAAAAGAGACTAAGAGGGGCACTTTTGGAAAGTATGAGGTTGAAAGTGACATAAGCTGAGACTATTTACATATAAAAGTTGTATAAGCTTCATATAGAACACGTATTTGTAAATACGTTTAATATAAATATATATTTATGTTTATTAATTTTTTGGGTACCAGCAATGGAGGAACAGGAAAAGTCAACAATGGCATGTTGTCCTGAGCGAATTTATCTACTGGCTTAGACTCATGGGAATTCTCCCAGCTGACTTTTTAGTGATAGTCCATTTGGAGCTCCTTCCTTCATTTTCTTCCTTCCTTCCTATTTTTTTTTACCCACACACGTATCCATTCATTCAATTAAAAACATTTATGGTAAGCTTTATGCATATAAACACTTCTAGGATATAAGTGACTCCTGTCCTCAAGATGTTTTTGGTTGCAGGACATATAAGATGCCAGAAAGAAGAATTATATTACATATGGTTAAATGCGATGAGTGTTAGAGGAAAGGTACAAAGTAAGAATCATGGGAAATTAGACCATGACTTAGAAAATCCAAATAATGGGATTGAACAGTACTGACGCATGTCATTTTTAGGTGCTCAGCCTAGGTTTTGTAAACTTGAGAAATGAAGGAAGATTGAGATTTGGAGTTTGTAAGCTATAGTTTCACAGCCAGTGTTTTACATATTTTTGGGAAAAAATGCTGCTTACGTCCCTTCTAACTTAGGACCTGATTATTAGTGGCAGAGTAATATATGTAATTGGAGTCAGGGGCTACTTCAGTGATCTGAAAGAGATGTTATGGGCCAAATACAATTTTTAGTTCATGCTTAATTTGGGAAGGTCCTTACCCGAATGCATTTGGGAAGGTAGTTTAACACAGTGGCCTTGAGTGTGAAGGCTTCTCCGCGGATCACAGAGTAGGGTATTGTGACCTCCAAGAAGAAGGGTTGAAAAGCTCGGAGAGAGGCAGTTGGAGAGAGGCCAAGTCCAGTGTCATTGGACAGGCAGAGGGCTCCTGCCTTCCACTCAGTGATGGTATCAGGGACCGTTACTCCTACTTCAGCCACACCTGAGGAGCTGGGGAGGATGGCAATGTGATGAACAAAAAGTAAGCAGTTAAATACAGACATGACTTGTTTTCTCGTGCTTTGCTTTTTTGTGCTTTAAAGATACTGTTGTTGTGGAGGATGGCAATGTGAAGAACAAAAGCAGGCAAGAGAACTGGTTATTTCTAAGCTGGTAACTGATGAGTGGGACCCAATGTCATACTTTTGAGTCCTCTCAAAAGGATTATAGAAATTAGCAGTATAATCAAGACCCAGGATGGAAAAATAAAAGGCATTTCAATGATCCTTTCTCCCAACATGGTCATTTCTCCCACAAAGTCTGCACAGCCATTAGAAATCTGACTATAGACTTGAAATTGTCATTGAGCTTCCCTCTCTAAAATACCATCTGAAACTTTATAAATTATAATTCTAAAAGTCATTTACTCCACATAGGACTGCTTCAGGCTTGCTGTTCTGTACGGTGTCTTTGACTGGTATTGAACATTAGACAACTTGATTATAATTAGTAACCATGTTCATTTTCTAGAAGTGCCAGGAGTTACATATATATCTACAATTGATGAGTTGATATAATGAGACCAGAGTTTTATAAATCAATCTAGTCCTGTCTTGAAATGACAGAAATTAACTAGAAAGATAGTTGGAAATAATGAAGTCATGTTTTCACATCCAAAGCAAATGGTAAAAATGGAAGTTACTCACTTTATTACTACCAAGTCCCAGATCCAGGTTTCAGGGAAATAGTTTCTCACAGTCTCAGCAAACGGCTCTGAGAGGATACTTCCAGTCATCACAGTTCTTTCCATATGAGGATAGGCCACTTTGAATATTACAGTGGAAGAAAAGAATAATGCTGCTTTAAGAAAGGTATTTCCATACAATGTAACATATATGAATAATGTGGCTAAATATCTAATTTTCCTGCTAAAATTAAAACGTTAAGACAATTGCAGTGGAAACCATGTTAAGCCACTCATTTTCTGGATGGGTAGAATTTTTGTCAAGAGTAGAAATGACAAAATCCTGGGGAAAGCATAACCTAGTGTAGGTGGAACTGAAAGGAAAAATGGTGTATATTTTGGGGGTGAGTGTGGTAGGGGAGGGCTTCCAAAAAAAGAAGAGAACTTTCACCTTAGAGGGAAGTAAGAACCATTATACTGCCCTTCAGGCAAGATATTTGTGGCTGTAAGAAGAGTCATTTCAACAACAGATGGCGAAAGCTGAACAATGCCATCATTATTATTAGTAGAGAGATTCTTGCAATGTTTTTCTTTCTATAGATCCATAGAAGAGACCCAATGTTTTGACTTATCTCTTTTTAATTTGTAAAAAAAAGGCAAGAAAGGGAAAAGTACAAACTTCTGAACCAGAAAGGGACTAAAGGGAAAATTCCCTATCAAGTATATTTCTTTGGTGGTGCAAAGGAAAATCAGGACACAAGAATCACAGCATTCGCTTGGAGTTGAACTGGCAGGAAATAAAAATCCTAGAACTAGTAACAGAGGTTCTTTGGTCTGCCTTATCCTAGAATATAAACATATACAGATTCAGAGTTATGGCTTTTAAAAAAAGCATTCCCTTCTTAAATGGATTTATTTTCAGAAATAACTTTCGAAAAACTGATATAATGAGGAGACTCTGCACAGAGGTTGTTTCTCCATCCTTCTCTGATTTGGAAATTTCTGCATTTACACAGTTTCATTTTTCTGGGTTTTTCTCCACAATGGCCACTGATCTCTTAACATGGCCTCTGACTTTCTATTTAACTTTTATTCCTCAGTATTTTCCAGTGTCTCTCTCAGTCCTCCACTTGCTATCTGCAGGTCTGCATGGCCAATTTATCCAACAGGCAGAGTAGGTACAGTCCCTAGGGCTCCTGATACTTTCTGGGATCAGGATGAAAGTGTTTTAATTTCACTTCAAGATGAAAAAAAATGAATACAATTCACCTATTATATTTGTCATTATACCAACATAGTTGTAAAATAATTTTTAATATTTTTTTTAAGTGAAAGTAGGTTCCCCTAAAGGCAAGAATACCTGGGGCCTAGGAAAGTCTTAATGCATCCTGCATGGATGCTGTATTTAGCATATTTATTTTCAATTTCTTCAGCTTCTCCAGACCACCCCTATTAACAGTATATTATAAGCCCTGGTCTATCATTTTATAACGAATTAATCTTCCTCTGTAAAGTGACCATCATCCTTTTTTTCCCTTATTATCTTCCAGAAACAACGTCACTGAGGCTTTCCTGCCCATTCCTGTGACAGTGTCTAGTCTTATGTAAAAGGCATAAAGATTGGCTAACTCCACTGATGATAGCTTCATATGTATTTCTCCCAATGTGATTTTTTTGTTTGTTTTTGGCCGTGCTGTGGCATGTGGGATCTTAGTCCCTCAACCAGGGATGGAACCCGTGCCCCCTGCAGTGGAAGCACAGAGTCCTAACCACTGGACCACCAGGGAACTCCCCCCAATGTGATTTTTTGAGGCTTCTTTCTTCACCAGCTACATGTGACCCATAATATATCCAATTAAAGTTCAGTGCCTTGTTGTCTGTAGAACAACATCAAATGATTTCTATTTATCATTCAAATAGTCAAGTTTTTCATCTTCCCTTCATAAATAGTCTCTTTCTTTTATCTTCCACTATTCACAGACAACAGGTGCTCAATTCTGACACGTTGGCTTTCATGCTGAAGCTATATCTGTATCTTATTATTTCTGTCACTGCTAGCTCAGCTTTTCCTGCCCCTTTGTTGGGTTTGGTACCTACACTATTGCCTTTTTAGTTGATCTTCAAGAGAAAAACTATCTATTCTACACAGTTTCATGTCTGAATGTATAAGTATTTCTCATAAAAGTGTTCAACCTACATTTTTCTAAGAAATTTCACTGGGATTTCAGATTATGTCATATTGCATCATTGTATATACCCAAGAAATTGTTGTAGATCCAGCTCACAGATCACTGTTCCCAATACTCTTTATCTACCCATCACACATGTTTTAGAGCTTCATCCTTCATGTGTATTCATATCTAGATGTTTTTAGCTTTCATTAAGTAGTAATAAATATATAAATCAAACTAATTCTGGTAAACTTGCATATCCTAGAAAATTTCCTGTATTAAATATAGTCTCTTCCAGACTTGGACTCCCATCATTATTTTCTTTTCCTTTATTTTTTATCTGTAAACCTAATTATATATCTGTCCTCGTGATCCAATCATTTGAGAAACACGTTCAAAATCTGTGTCATCTTCTGTTTGAAATGCAGTTTATAAGATTATATTTTGGAAAAAAGAAGTGCTGTTTTGAAAACAGGCTGGCTGTGCTATGAGTTTGTTTGTTAGACTAGCCCTTTAATGTTGCTTAGAGATCAAAGACTATTGGAAATAGTTCTTTAAGTAATCACTATCTTGGGGTTATATTGTAATTACATCATATAATATCTCATATGACTATTTCACATTGTATTATTGTATAAGATAAGAAGGAAATTTGGAAAATATTTATTTCGATTCCCTCATTTTACTAAGAAAATTCAAGCTTGAAAAAGAGAATTGACTTCCCTGATGCCACAGATCAGGATTTTGTCTCTTAATTGGTATCCCCCGCCTTCTCATTTTTTTAAAATTAAAAAAAAATTTTTTTTTACTATGCCTATGAAAATAATCTATTTGAAAGATATTTTGGAGAATGTTGAAAAGAGTGGGTAGAATCAGTGGGGAAAATGTTTGACCATGGATTCTGAAAGTAAACAGCCTGGGAGTAATAATGAAGTTTAAAAAATTTTAGGATGGGATTAGCAAATAGAGTGACTGTACTTAATTTGTAATGTAATTTGACTTAAAAATTATTTCTCTTCCTTTGACACTCTTCCCTTTGCTTGAAAGAGTCTTTTTTTTTTGAAAGAGTCTTTTTTCCTTCTGTTCTCTCTCTCAAACGCTTGCCAAAATTCTCTTCAGTCCATACGACATATCTCCTGTATGAAAAAATGCTGACTCCACAGTTATTCTCTTCTCATGTATACTTTGTCCACCTGCTATAGTAATAATTACATTCTATCTTATTGTCTATTTCCTTTTCTTATTGGGTGGCAATGTAGTGTCCAATGCAATCAAAAGAAGTGGCTCCAGCCTTGGCTGTTGTTTGTTTGTTTGTTTGTTTTTACCTGGATAATGGAACCATATAGGGTCAGGACATAATTTGGGATGTTTGAGCTTCAAGTTGGTGAACACCTTTAAGTCCATGTTCTGGAAAGAAAATAATCACCAAATCAAATACAAATATTTAAAAATCATATAAAAAGCCCACTTTGTATAAAAACCATACTGCCTCATTAATGAAAGATACTATAATTTTACATAACCAAGAAGAGTTGCAAAATACTCAGTGGAGCAGGGGAATAATAAAATTTTCCATCTTTTCAAAGTTCGTTCCTCATATTCTTTGGCATAGCAAAGCTGAGTATTGTAGAGTTAAAGTTGTAAAGCTGCAGAACGTGTTAAAAGGAACACGGGATTCATAATTAGCAGTGTGCCCCTGGCCTTGGCTCTGTTACAACTAGCTATGTTACTTAACCAAGTCCCTTAACCTCTTTTATGTCTCTGTTTCCTCTGGAGAAAAACAATGACCCAGACTGGGTACTTTCTAATATTCTATATTCATATAGTGTTCTATTAGTCCTAAATAATTCACAAGGCAGAATATTAATGGATATATGGGTTTTACCCTCATGAAGGTGTAAACATCTTCTTCTTTGCTGTGTGATACTGAAGAGCCCATGAATTCATCAATAGGGGCATTAAAATTACGTTCAATACAGTGTTTTTGGTCTTCTGCCTGCTGAGTGAGACTCTGCATAATGTCCATGACATTTTTCACAGATAGCAGATTATATACCTATAAAAATGGGGAAAAAAAGGAGAAAAACTCTTTCTTGTTCTTTCCTGGGTGATACCCATTGAAAAGAAAGGAACCAATGTGATCACTACCAATCATTTCTCGAGTGTCCATGAGCTATAAAATAGATTTTGTAGATATTTTCTTTTGAACAGTGTTTTATTCTAAAGCTGTTTACCATATTCAAGAAAAGAATAAAAATATTCCAAGTACCCAAGACTAACAGGAACATTAAGAGAGAGCTCAAAGACAAATTCTAGACCTTATATTTGAGAGAGAGAATATAATTTAATATAAAATATATACTAAATAAAATTTAATATAATATGCTTATGATATAATAACAATCAGTCAATAATAAAACTTTACTATGTGAAAGAATAAAAGTAGTTTTGTAGGTCTTACCCTCAAGGAGCACATCAATTCAGTTGGGTCTGTAATCTAAATAGGCAGAAGCAATCTTACCACTATTAAAAGAGTTTATATCCACCTACTTTTACCTTTACATATAAAAAATGAACTTCCTGTTCTAAATTGTTATATAAATCAACACATACCCATTTAAGACAGAGTAGTGTAATCCAAGACAATACTTGTGGGATGTGAAGTCTATAACTTTTTATCTAACGTTGATCCAAAAGTCTCAGTTTTCCCTTATATGTTCAAATGTGAGATTTTCTTTTTCTCTACCAAATTATTGCTCAGAAAAGAGTCTAACTTTATATTTCGGTGGTCTTGATAAAGCTTTTCATAGTATAGAGCATTCTCTCAAACACTTTATGTCCACTTAAGTTGTTTGAGCTACGGCACTTTAACAGTCTATATTTATGCTCTAGTTTGGCATTCTGCCTCAAGCCACTAGTAGTACCGAGTCACATAGAAACAGGCTATTTGGTGTTCTATTTTTCATTATTCTCTTTTTAAAATTAATTAATTAATTAATTTGTTTATTTATTTTATTGGCTGTGTTGGATCTTCATTGCTGCACACAGGCTTTCTCTAGTTGGGCGAGTGGGGGCTACTCTTCCTTGTGGTGCGCGGGCTTCTCATTGCTGCGGTCTCTCTTGTTGCAGAGCATGGGCTCTAGGCGCGTGGGCTTCAGCAGTTGCAGCACAGGGGCTTAATAGTTGTGGCTCACGGGCTTAGTTGCTCCACGGCATGTGGGATCTTCCTGGGGCAGGGATCGAACCCGTGTCCCCTGCATTGGCAGGCGGATTCTTAACCACTGTGCCACCTAGGAAGCCCAACAAATTTCTCTTTTTGATAGAAAATAGAGATTTACGATTCAAAGTATTTTATTCTTAAGAGGTGTAAGAAATCAGACTAAATTAAAATAAAAATGAAAATCTCAATAAACAAAATATTTGAAATAGTTTACCTCCCATGCCTTTTTTCTCAGAAAGTTACTGAAGAAGAAACTAAGGAACAAGTCATGGAATGCAGGACACAGTGGACCAAACCAGGAGAGCTTTGAGCAACCAGCCTAGAAAACGATCAGTCCAGAAGTGAGCAAGGGGATGGAGTGCTCCAGAGAAAAAAAAGTGGCGGTAACAGAATTGAATTGAACACTGTTTACAGAATCTTTAGAGTTGTAAAGACAGACAGAGAATGGGAGAAAAAAAAAACCCTAAGCAAATAAGAAAATAAGGCAATGATTAAATTCCAGGAAAAATAAAAACAAACAAGAGGTGAAATATAATTATAATACACAATTTGGTTTAGTGATGAACTATGTATGTATATATGTGGGAAGACATTCTGGAACCTTTTTGAAACATTGAAAATGTTGAAGTATGTGGGCCGAGCGATGGGATTCAGAATGTCCTGCTTGAGCAGTGGAGGAGCTGAGGGTGCGGGGCGTGGAGACTAATATCACCCTCTTTGGTCCTGAGGGATGGCTGGTTAGCCAAAGACGGGTAAGATTCCTCAGAGGAGGAACAACCTAAGACAGGCACAGCCGCAGAGGGGCCAACAGGGGTGGTGCATAGAGCCTTCCTTATATCACCGTGTTTGGCCCTGGAGGATGACTGGTTAGCCAGAGACGGGTAAGATTCCTCAAGGGAGGAACAACCTAAGACAGGCACAGTCGCAGAGGGGCCAACACGGGTGGGGCACAGACCCTTAATCCTTTTGAGAGAGGTCTCCTGCCCCCAGGGCTGCTTTGCTCTCCACGCCCAGCTCAAATCAGGACCCAGGAGGCAAACAAAGATCATTGCCCCCAGTCCTGTGAGGCCTTTGATTGTTTATGGGATTAACCTGGGAGTGTTAGACCCTTAGGCTATGCCGAGAACTCAATAAAAGCAACGTGGGATCAATCAGCAAGGCTCTTGATCCTAGAGGTCTTGAGTCCCCCGGTCCCATCTTTCTCTTCAGTCTGTGTCTGTGTCTTCTTCAAGCTTGCGGCACCCGTCACTCACCTCGAGTCGCCGAGTTGATCCCGGCATATATATATAGTCACAATAAAATTAACAAAGGATTTAATCTAAATTATCATGTAACTATATTGGCAAGATGAGGTGAGGAGAAGGAATAAATAATAAGAGAGTTAAAATGCTACATTACTATAGTAGGAATCAATAGAAAATGTTAAAAAAAGATAAAGAATGAATAATGGCTGTATATTTACGAGGAAATATGGAAGTAAATATCAGAAGAAATAAACAAAATAGTCCATAGTATATGCCTTCAAAGAATGGAATGAGGATGAGTGGTGGGGAGATAGAAAACTGTTCCTGTTTTTTAGTTGTAACTCTTCTAACACTTTGCACTTTTAAAGTGAGTGCATCTATTTCTCAGATAAAAATAATTGCTCAAGGGACTTCCCTGGTGGTCCAGTGGTTAAGAATCTGTCTCACAATGCAGGGGACGCTGGTTCCATCTCTGTTCAGGAAACTAAGATCTCACCTGCCACAGGGCAATTAAGCCCACGCACCACAACTAGAGAGAAGCCAGCTCACTGCTCACCAAAACAAAGAGCCCGCGTTCTGCAACTAAGACCCAAAGCAGCCAAAAAATAAATAAATAAATATTAAGAAGGGAAATCCCCTTTAAAAAAATAATTACTCAAGAGATCTTTCATTATAAGAATGTTTTGGGGAAGTGAAAATATAAATGACAAAACTTTAGTAATATGTTTTTCAAAGAATTTGCTACATATGAAACAAATTCTCATTGTTTAAATACTAGTTTAAGTTAAGCACTGGTTTAATTTAAACAATGATAATTTCCTAGCTTTATCCTGGCTAAATAATTCTATAAATAAATAAATTTTAATGAATAAAAAATTAAATAAAATGTGATAAAGTTAAAAATTTATGTACAAGCTCTGTTTTAAATTATGCTGCTGACATAATTCTTAAAATTTTTTCTTTTATTAGAGCTATCACATAACTATTCTTCATAAATGCTTGTCTTAATCCAATATAAAAACCAAATATAAAAACCAAGAGATTTTTACATTTTTGTTTGTTTGGTTGGTTTTGACCAGGCCTCACGGCTTGTGGATCTTAGTTCTTCCACTAGGGATTGAATCCGGGCCAGGGCAGTGAAAGAGCTGAGTCCTGACCACTGGACCACCAGAAAATTCTCCAGATTTTTACATTTTAATTAGCAGAATAAAACTACTGGAGTTAGTTTATTACTTCAGTTGTGCTTTGAGAATTTTGAAAAGAATCTCAGAAGCTCCTTTATTTTTATTTTATTTTTTAATTTCATCTTTTTCCTATTTTAGGAATTCTTGAAATTTGTAAGAATCCGTTTTTATAAAAAGTTTACTTTGGTAGCCAAAGACCAACATTACTCTGATAGGCTCTATGTTGAGTATCTTAAGGGCAAAAATAATTAAAATATACATTTGACTCATGACAAAAATAGCAGTGCTACAATAGATTGTAAGTATATAGACAGACTATCCTTAGATCCAAGCTCTGCAACTTACTGGCTTTTCCTACCTTCTGTTTCATCTTGGATAAATGGCCAAGTTTTACTGAACTATACTTTTAGATCTGAAAATGAAGATATGTCTCAGGGATCCCATGAGCATTGACTAAGGCATCATATGTTAAAAGAACTATGGGAAATGTAAAGTATTTCAAATTATTGTTTCCTTTTCTGAACAAGGGTTTCTCCTTGCTCTGAGTCCGCTGGGGCTGACGGAACTCACCTTGGCTGCGGAGAGCTCGGCCTCCGGTCTCAAGAGCAGCACACCTTGGTCCACGGCGCGGAGGGCGCATAGGGAATGAGGAGAAGCGGTGACTCGCAGGTGGGCGTGGGAGGCCGGGAGACTTTGTGCTGGGTTGAAGTTCAAACTCACCTGTGAGAAAGGAGAAATCAGGTCAGCAAGCTACCTGGTATTATAGTCCCATGGCCCCTCGCATCTTTGGAGTCATGGACATGTTCAATGCACATCACGGTTTTGCTAAATTATGATCGTCGGAGAGTTAGTCCTGAGGCTCTCAGCTTGTCTTTCCCTCACCGAGGTTTATTGAACAGCTAATGTACAGACCAGTTGTATTCTGAAGCAACAAATGAGCGCTTGGATAATATATATTCTTGTTAATTACTTTTTTTTTTTTAAGAACTTTTATTGAGATACAGTTAACAGACAATAAACTGCATATATTTAGAGTGTACAATTTGGTATTTTTTTCTTATTAGTAATGTATATATGGCAATCCCAAGTTAATTACTTACTTTTAAAGACTAATTATATATTTGATGTGTTGCTCAGGTGCAATGTCAGTCATTCTAACCATAATCTAATCTAGTCATCTAATCTAATCTTATCTATCCATCTCTTTACTTATATATGCTTCCCGTTTCATTTCAGGGAGTGAAGTCAATGACTCTGGATTGGGTTGTGTTTTAAGGGCAGCTCAATGTGATTGAAAGTGCGCTGACAGAAGCAGCAGAAAGTAGAATAGTGGTTGCCAGGGTCTGGGAAGAGGGGGAAACAAGAGGTATTAATCAAAGGGTTCAAAGTTTTAGTTATACAAAATGAATAAATCCTAGACATCTGCTGTACAGCATATAGCCTATAGTTAACAAATACTGTATTATATACTTAAAATTTTGCTAAGAGGATAGATCTTATGTTGTGTTCTTATCACACAAAAAGGTAGTAATAAATAAAGAGAACAGGACTTAAAAAAATGTGCACTGAACCAAGAACTGGGACACGTGGATCCTAGTTTTGGTCTTGTTTTTAAATTATTACATGATTTTTCGTTGGGTACTAAGTTATTTTGACCTCGGTTTCTTCATCTGTAAAATAATCTATGTCCGTCCTATCCTCATGTCTTTTTTTTTTCTTTTTCTTTTTTTTAATCTTAGGAAATAAATCACCTACCTTGTTGGGCAGACAGTTTTCAACCTCATATTTTGCAGAATCCCCAACCACTTCCCCATCAGGTAAAATGGCATAGACGAGCAGCCTAGCGACGGGAGCGATGTCTGACTCCACAGGGACTGACAGGGAAAAATGGCCTTTCGCTGGAGCATAGAGAGAATGAGAGGAAACAGTGATGGGCCAGGATACTGACAGGAAAACCCAAATGTCTGGACACATAGGGATTTTAGGAACTGCTTCTTCACATTGAAGACACTCCTACATCTATCCATGATTGATGGCCTGAGTGGTAATGGTTAACATATGAAAGAATAGTGCAGGATATCTTCCACTAAGAATCTTTACTGTTGAAAAGTTTATCCATGTTATTCATCCCTTCCGGTTAATCATACAGTGGTCAAAATTCAAGGTGGGCCTCTAGATCTTATTGGAAAAAGAAACAAATAACATACTTTGCCTTTGTGATGTTAATCCTAGTATTGTTGCATGGATTATTCATTTGAGGTATATGCATATATTATATTTTGTATTTTCGTATAGTCCAGCCCCAGAGGTAGGCATTTAATGGTGTTGGTGATGTTCAGTTTGAGAATTTTCCATCTTTGAGCTGATTTTATAACGTACATTAGGCAGTAGAATCTTTTTTTTTTCCTTAGATATTTATTTATTTATTTGGCCACACAGGGTCTTCTTAGTTGCAGCATGCAGGATCTAGTTCCCTGACCAAGGGAACTCAGGCGCCCTGCATTGGGAGAGCAGGGTTTTAACCACTGGATCACCAGGGAAGTCCCTAGGCAGTAGAATCTTGAGCTATGGCTGCTGAGAATGTTTCATGGTAGTACACAAGAAGCATCATAGCACCCCTATTTTGCTCAGTTGTGAGGGATCCATTGGTTTCTGTGTAGGGAGCATAGTCAGAGATGTATTGGTAAGTTGGGAACACTCACATTGTCCTGGCTCCATGGGGAGAATATGGGTTCCAGTTCGGCTGATGCTTCCTTTGGCCATAATCTTAAAATAAAAAGTATCTTCTCAGTTTAGCACCACACTTATCATGAGGCTTGTCCCCCATTAATACACTCCTCATTGAGATCCAGGTGGTGATATCCAGCCCAGTGGATATCAAGATGTCAAGGGAGGCATGGTTAAGAAATCAAAGGATTTCATAATTTTTAGCTTCATAGATAGTGTCTTTCTATTCCTCAACTCAGAGTCAGTACTCACCAGGTAGTAGAAGATGAGCTCCTTCAGCTCCCCCAAGACCTGTCCATTCAGAATATAATGTGCCTGAATTGTCTGAATTTGCCCGCAGGGCAAGACACCAGCCACAGGCTCCAGGTAGACATAACTCTTACTTAAGGAAAATACATGATTAGCAGTGTGATAGGCTTCTTTATACTCTTTTGCCATGTAATAGTAGCCAAAATAGGGCCTCTGGTCCTTGTGGTAGACCTGGAGAAACAAAAAGAAGTGTGTCATAGACAGCCTGTTGCAAAGAATTTCTTTTCTAAGCCACATAAGTTTACTCTCTCACCTGGTTGAATAGTTAGAAATTTTGTGTTTAATAAATATGGGGAAAATAGCCCCCTATGCTTCATGAAATGAACTGATTGGCAGTATCCCTAATTTTCAGAAGATTTGGGAGGAATAGAGAAAAGTGAAGTGTATCTTTTTGCATGGACAGATCAGAACCAGAGGAAGTAGGAATCTCATTGAGGAAAATAATTGTGATAAACTGATAAGTGGAACTTCATCAAGTAGGTATCTTTATCCAGTTGGTCTTATTAAAGCTGTATGAATAAATGACAGAACCTATGCTTAGGTAAAGTTTACCACCGCTGTGATATTGTGGACTGGTCTTGTGAGGGCTCTGCATGCTCTATATCCTTGAGCCTTGCAGGAGTTGTTTGAGTGCCAGTCATGTCTATGCTTGCATGCAGTAGTTGCTCCTTTACACTTCAGGACTCATATTCCTCTTTTACTAATACCCTCAAAGATTTTCTTCTCACCTGCACTCTACTTTGTTCATATCTTGATTATAACACTTGATATCTTGATTATAACACTGGATGTCTTGATTATAACACTCACAGGCTTTACAGTAATACTTTTTTATTTTATTTTTTTATTTTTGGCTATGTTGGGTCTCTGTTGCTGTGCACAGGCTTTCTCTAGTTGTAGCGAGTGGGGGCTACTCTTCATTGCAGTGCGCGGGCTTCTCATTGTGGTGGCTTCTCTTGTTGTGGAGCATGGGCTCTAGGCACATGGGCTTCAGTAGTTGCGGCATGTGGGCTCAACAGTTGTGGCTCTTGGGCCCTAGAGTGCAGGCTCAGTACTTATGGCACACGGGCTTAGTTGCTCCACAGATTGTGGGGTCTTCCCGGCCCAGGGATCGAACCTGTGTCCCCTGCATTGGCAGGTGGATTTTTAACCACTGTGCCACCAGGGAAACCCTGCAGTAATACTTTGTGAAGCTTTCTACCATCAATGATACAAGCTCCATAATTATTTTTCTTACCAGGGACTAGTACAGTGCCAAGTACATAGAAGTATTCAATGAACCTTTGTTGGCTGAGAAAATGAACATCATATTTTGCGGTAATGAATTTGAGAATACATATGTATCCCTGATTAAATTAGTAAAAATGTGTATGTATTCTTTTACCTTTTCTTTTGAATTTGTTTGAAGGTATCAATTTGAGAGATACAGAGCAGAAGCAAAATAAAAGAAGATTATTTAATTAAGGATATAATATTTGGAAGAGTATCTTTATGGTATGGGCAGTTATTTCTCTAGCTCTTTGCCTAGTACTTTTATTACTTACCATGAATGTCTCATATTTCACCCTAAAGTAAGGCAATTTGGAAAATGACTTTCTCTTCCCTGAGCTAAGCACTGTCGGGTGGCAACTCTGTTACCAAGACTACTCCTTCGTTTTAGGTCCTCATTTCCAAACTTACCCTGACACTGAGAGAGGGATGTGTGATATTGGTGGTGTTGATGGAGAACTGCACCAGGCCGTGCTCATCAGTGGTGGCGTTACAGTCATAGTTGGCTTCGTATGCTTGAATGAAGATGAGCTCATTCGGAATAGGGACGCCTTTCCCATCCGTTAGGCGCACCTATAATTGAACAAAGACTAAAGCTGCAGATTCCATCTAACAATACCACCCATTAGAAACACATCAGCAAAACCCTTGTATGACATTGTCTAAAGACTAAACATTCCCCCAAGTTACCCCAACTCTGCTTTTCCAGCTTGGGGCCTCATGTTTCTCCCAAGTGCACATCATTGAAATTCTGTGGTTTCTCCATTAAGATTAGAGTGATATATGCCATTTATACTGGGAGGGATTTAATATGTACAAAAACTCAAAATTATAGAATTCTAGGATCAAAAGGTAACTTAGACAGCCATTTTCTCTCTTTTTTAATGATAAGTCTTCCCAAAAAAACCACCAGAGAAGATTTCTATTGGACTTTGACAAATTCATTAATCAAACATCAAATGGTAACATTTCCTTAGTATTTGCATTTCTTATATTTAACATATATTTATTTATTACACAGAAAGTAAGAGTCATAACCTTAAAGCCATAAAGTTGTATCATACGTCCTTGTTTTTCAAAAGAAAACCACTCACTCACCAAAGCATTTATCATTTGAACTAGGAATGGCAGATGCACTGAGATGTGCTTATAACAAAAACTTTTTAAAAACCTGATATTTATGTTAGTGATTAGAGATATTAAATGCTACATACCAAGAAGTGAAGGTTAGAGGCGGTGTGGATTTATTTTGAACATTTAGCCTTTGTTGTTTTTCAAGGGAAACATAATCATGCTTTGGGGTTTATAGTTTTATAAGCATTGTTTATAAGTAAAAAGATCTGGTTATACATGGTTTTGTAATTTTGGTCTTATGAAACAATTGATCATTTTAACCAGGTATGATCTTGAGCAGAAAGATCTATGTAGTTTGGGTGTCACAATATGATTTAACTATCTATGAAATGTAAGTACTTTACCTGCCCAAAGAATGGAATCCCCCGTCTAAAGTATGAATCCACTTTCACAAATGTGAGTTGTGTTATAGTTCTTGTGACTTCAATTGTCTCACTTCCATTTAATTCCAGCTCTGAGAAAGAGGTTAAACAAACAAAACAAAACAAAACAAAACAGAACAAAACAAAACCTGTTGGAGAAGAACCACTTGCTTTCAAATTATTTTTCTACTTCCTCCTCCCTCCTTCTTGATGATGAAAAGGCATCAGTGTTCACAGTTTTGTGTTCTGTATTCTTACGTTACTCACACACCTGTGCCTTCTTCTATAATCTTGGCGTTCACTTGAAGTTTTATAGTTTGAAATATTTCTTCCTTTATTTGGAATACACTGATGTTTACTTGTTGTGTGATGCATCCATGGCTGTCTAGCTGCTAAGAAAGAAAAATAAAGACAAAAATTGAATGGCATGCTTGTCAAACAAGTGGTCAATCCACACCAATATGTGAGGCCTTCTCTGGAGAGAACCAACTACCGAGAGGTAAAAAAGTAAATGGGTTACAAACTTGGAGTTCAGCTCTACCATTTATCTGCAGTGTGATGTGATCTTGAACAAGTTACACAGTGCCCCCAAGTCTGTTTCTCATCTGTAAAATGGTGATAATAATGTCTATTTTATAGGGCTGTTGTGAGAATTAAATAAATTTATAGATGTAATATGCTAGAATGTTGGCTAGCATGTTATAAGTACTCAATAACTGTTAGTTATTATTTAAAAGGACCACAATTATTTCTCACTTATGGCTAATATTTTGCTGAGAAGATTGACTTACAAATATCTGAAATTCTCCCTTCCATCGTAGTGGAACATGGGACTTTCATCTTTTGATATCTGGGCTTGCTTCTCCTTCCAGACAGTTTTATTCCTTTATTTGTATTTTTTCAATTATTCTTCGGTGGCAATAAGCCTCTTTGAATGGTTTTCACTCACCTGGTGGCTGATTTCCTTACAGGGAACATTTAAACTTCTGCCAAATAGATAAAAGGAATATTTTCCGCATATAATCACGGTTGCATGTCCTGGAACAGGCTTCCCATAGGTATACCTGTCACAAGAGAAATTCCCAGAGATCAAGAGTTTTCTGTGGAGCAGAGACTCACCTTCTTCCCGTCCATAATCCATACTATCAATCAGTCATAGCATATTTACTCTCAGTAGTTCCATTATAACAACAAACCCAATAATAGTTAATGGAGTTGAGATTTGAACTCAGACAGCTTAGGTCTCGGCCAGTACATTCTGCTGCCTTCAAGTCTTCATGGTGTATGGTTCATGTTAATTGAAGCACAGCTCAATAGACTATTCCCTAACAAACCGTCTCAATCTTTCCTCTTTTATCTTAATGCTTGCCTTTCCCAGTTCTTCTTTGCTACTGATTTTTCTCAAAATGTTTATTATAATATCACACAACAAAATTGTTAATGTGTTTTGTAGAAGAATCAGAAAATAGTGACAAGGAAAAAGAAAAAAAATCCTCATAATGAAACTTATCTAGAGACAGTCTTCCAAACTCCTCCAGGAGCCCCTCAAAAACTGTTTGACACATATTTAGTTGTATTTATTTACTAAAATTGTCACATCATATATAATTTATTTATTATTATTCTACTTTAGGAGAATTAGCTTCCTTTCTTATCTACACTTTTTTTGAATATGTAATAAAATAGTTGATTTTGTTTTGATTATCTGAATTTTCTCTTCTAAGAAGGAAATATAGGTTATTGGATGTCAATAAATCTAAAACGAGAATCTCATTGCTATTACTTTGAAAGAGTTTGGGAAGGTGCCCAGCTGAAGCAGTGTCTTCCGTGTTTGATCCTCAAGCAGATATAGTTTCTCACTCTGCAAGTTACCCCTGCTATTTCTGTTTCGGATTTCCAATGACTGCAGACTTTAATAGCAACTTCACATTATTTAGTCTGATATTCTTGTTTGTGTTTTTTGTTTTGTTTCGTTTTTTCTTCATAGAGAAATGCAAGTTCAGAGCAAGAAAGTAATATGAATTCAATTAAGACTTCATGGCAGATGCTAGATTTGGAGCAAGGACAGTGAGCCCTTAGTTCTGGGTTCTTTCTACCACACCTTGATGGGTCACCATAATGGCATGTGTGATGCCTGAGTCTCTTTATGTGTCTGTTCAAGTGGATCTTATCATGTGCTCTTATATCACCAAAGGTAGGGAGCTCACCGCTGCTCTAGACAGTTCATTTCATCATTGGAGAGACTGTCATTATCAGAGTGAACCTACTTTTTTTCTTCATATCACAAAGTTAGGCAATGGATGTTTGGGCAGCAATGGATGTCAAGAAGTAGTCATACTGAGGAAAAGAAAGAAGAGAAGAAAAGCATGCTGTGAAGAGAAAGTTCTGGAGGAGGCAGGAGAGATGCCTCAGGTATTTACACAGATTTTTATGGTGCTTCAACAAGATGTCATCCAAGGTAATCTTAGTGTTTGAGAGCATTTTAATGCATAGAAAAAGGAACAAAAGTTAACTCACATTCCACAGACTGATATATTCACTTCTTCATCCAGGGCAGTGACTACCTTTGGAACCTTCACTTGCACTTCAAATTTGGGAAGCACTGTTGAAGGAGATAAGAGAAAGGTGGCAGGCTGGTAAATTACTACTATGGTCGCCTAAGTGACAAACCAGTGCTATGAAATGGTGGCTTCCTTTCTAACTATAAAATCTTAAGATAACACCCAACAGAGCTATAAAATTGAGTTGTCATAGATCATATTAGTCCTAATGAATCATAGAAGCCTCCATTGAAATAAGAAATAATTTCCAAATTGGGGAAAATAACTTGGTTTTGAAAAACCCCAAAACTTTGATGAAGCCTAGTCTCACCCATGGGAATTGGAAGTATTCAAATGGTTTCATACCCTAGTAATCAGAAGCTTATGGCCCCCATTTTCCCTCCCCAGTCTTCCAAAATCGTACCAAATTCCTCCACGGTGAAGGAGTGCTCTATATTTCCTCCTGATTGTTTAAGTATCACTATCTTGTAGGAACCCTTAATGGGCTCTGATGACAGGCTGAAGGACAATTGTTTAAGTCCATTCTCTAACTTGATATTCTGCCATTGCATGATTCGGTTTATTCCAGGGTCCTAAATACATGAAATAGGTTATAACTTATCAACATACATAAATTAGGGGCAGTAATACATTTAGGAAGACTGCTGGATTATGAGAGATCATTTGAGAAATTTCTAGCATTTTTCTTTGGAAAGAGAGAAATAGGAGAGTGGGGTACAATGTTCTAGTTCTCTGGATCATGGAAGGATTTCAAATGTGCAAATATCCAAAATCAATATCCAGATTCAATCTCTTGTATCTTGGCAATATTGTCGTAATCCTCCAAATGGCAATTTCTTCTCAATTTACTGATTTCTCTCTGAATTTGGAATGCTTTAAGTTGCTTACCTCAATGTAAACCAGTGGAAACTAGAAAACAAAAGGACAGGAGAAACATGTTAGTTCAGAGTTCTCTGTAATATAGCAGATCAAATAGACTGGTTAGAGAATTGGATATTACAATGGGAGTTTCAGCCAAGATTCAAGGAAATTAATATCACAAAATAAAGACAATTGCAAGACAGATCATGAAATAAAAAATTTAAGTAGAAACCCAAGAACTTATTGGAAAACCCAACCACAACAGTAGTGAAAAGGGATGGCAGAATGGAGGTTCAGGGAGGCCTTATGAGTAAGATCTCACTGGTGTTCTGTGAGCCCCGTCCATGGCCATAAGATTAGAGTAACTGTGTCATCTATGTTCAAATCAGGAAATTTTTGAGAGTGAAAGAAGGTACTGATTATAATTATTTTCAGATAATAGTCACAAACCAGATTGTCCTGGGTAAACTAGGATATATGATTACCCTACACAAGGTACCTTCTTCTCATTTCAGGTCTAATGAGTGTGGCTCCAAATGGATCACTGTGAGCATTTGATATGTGCCTCTTGCACTTATTTGGACAGAGGGAGCTAGTGCCTAACTCTTGCCTTAGAAATATAAGGGCAAGAAATGGCTGGCCCAAGACATGAAAGCTACCTACATGTCCACTGACAGAAGAATGGATAAAGAAGATGTGGTATATACATAAACAATGGAATATTATTCTGCCATTAAAAAGAATGAAATAATGCCATTTGCAGCAACATGGATGGACCTAGAGATTGTCATACTAAGGGAAGTGAATCAGACAGAGAAAGAGAAACATAGTATGATATTGCTTGCATGCAGAATCTAAAAAAAAATGATACAAATGAACTTATTTACCACATAGAAACAGACTCACAGTCTTAGAGAATGAATTTATGGTTACCAGGGGCAAAGGGTGGGGGGGAGGGATAGCTGGGGAGTTTGGGATTGACATGGACACACTGCTATATTTAAAATGGATAACCTCATTGTAGTCTTTTTTTAAATAAATTTATTTATTTATTTATTTATTTACTTTATTGGCTGTGTTGGGTCTTTGTTGCTGCACACGGGCTTTCTCTAGTTGCAGTGAGCGGGGGCTACTCTTCACTGTGGTGCGCGGGCTCCTTATTGTGGTGACCTCTCTTGTTGTGGAGTATGGGCTCTCGGTGCATGGGCTTTAGTAGTTGTGGCACATGGGCTCAATAGTTGTGGTGCACGGGGCTTAGTTGCTCCTCGGCATGTGGTATCTTCCTGGGGCGGGGATCGAACCTGTGTCCCCTGCCTTGGCAGGTGATTCTTAACTACTGTGCCACCTAGCAAGTCCCCTCATTGTAGTTTTGATTTGCATTTCTCTAATAATTAGTGATGTTGAGATCTTTTCACGTGCCTCTTGGCTATTTGTATGTCTTCTTTGGTGAAATGTATCTTTAGGTCTTCTGCCCATCCTTTGATTGGCTTGTTTTTTTGATATTGAGATGCACGAGCTGTTTGTATATTTTGGAGATTAATCCTTCATCCATTGCTTCGTTTGCAAATATTTTATCCCTTTCTGAGGGTTGTCTTTTTATCTTGTTTATGGTTTCCTTTGCTGTGTAAAAGCTTTTAAGTTTAATTAGGTCCCATTTGCTTATTTTTGTTTTTATTTTCATTACTCTAGAAGGTGGGTCATAAAGAGGGAGGGGATGTATGTATACATACAGCCAATTCACTTCATCGTACAGCAGAAACTAACACAACATTGTAAAGCAATTATACTCTAATAAAAATAAATAAATAAAATGGATAACCAACAAGGACCTACTGAATAGGACAGGGAACTCTGCTCAATATTATGTAACAACCTAAATGGGAAAAGAATTTGAAAAAAAATGAATACATATATATGCATATCTGAATCATTTTGCTGTACACGTGAAACTATCACAACATTGTTAATCAACTATACTCCAATATAAAACAAAAAGTTAAAAAAAAAAAAAAGAAAGGAAATTGATGGCCAGCTGCTCTGGCTGGAGAACGAAGGAAAGTTGCTACTGCCTTGAAATTGGTTTGCACTTTCAGAGGTTTTATAGATAAAGAGCTCATGAATATTTCCCATTGGCCAGATGAGGACCACACAGAAGAGAGAGCCAGTAAAGGGATCATTTTAGAGTCTATGTACTTAGGCTATCTAGAGAAAGAAACATATCTTAGGTGAGGATAAGATGGAAGTGGACATCTGACTTTCTGAAAGTTAGGGAGAGAGTAAGCATTCACTGGATTAGAGTGTTTTTGCAAGGTGTAAGAAACTGTTGATGGTATATTAATGATAAGGGTCTCTGAAGAGTTCAGAAAAATATGTCATGAGAGTAAGAGTTAGCTTTCAACATCTACCTGGCCCAAAGGGTGCAAAATTATCTTAGGATGGTACAAGTCAGACAATTATTTTCTGCTCTCCTTTCTTCCTCTTCAATCATAGCAAGGTCAGAAGCTCAAGATCGGGAGAGGTCAGGGTAGTTGCTTAAGTCAAGGAAGAAGGGGGATCAATGAAATCCTCTTGTCTGGCTTCCCACCTGCAGAAAAGTCTAGCTGTGAGAAAGAGGGAGAAGATTTAGCTTTAAACTAAGTTTGGAGTTTGTATTGATACATGATGTTCCAATTAATGAAGGATACTGTGATTTTTAAAAATTATTCTCTGTGACTGACAAGAAAAATCATGAGATTGCCAGGGTTTTCATCTAGAGGCAGGGATGAATACATTTCAAAGAACTGTGAAGAACAAAGTAAAGTTGTGTTCTGATTGTACTTCTGGAATTGTGATTTTTTTTCAATGTACCAGCTAATTTATAATCAAACAAGTTTATACAAAACAGTGGTTATAAAATGTAACAAAGTTATAAATTAAAGTTTATAGGATATTGAATTAATCTGCTTTAGGAAGCCAGTAAATGTTAAGAATAGTATTGTACGAGAAATCATGATGTCAGTGATAACAAGTGTGTTATGTTATTTCCTAAAATAGAATTTGCCAGCATTAATTGTTTACAGCCATCTAATAAACAATATGCGGATTCTATACTTTTACAAACCAGGAAATGGAGATAGCAGTTATATGTTCTTATGGTTCAGCTTCAACTATCATATGGCTTCCAGAATTCTTAGGCAACCTTTTTTTCCAGAGTGTGGTCAGAGGATCACCTGTGGATTCCTTGGCCTAGAACAAAACTACTAACCAGAATTTCTGGATGTCAGGCAGGAAAGCTGCATATATATCAAACTCTGAACCAAAGTTTGAGAAGAGTAATAATAACGAAAAATAATAATAAAAGCCAACATCAATTAAGTTTTTGCTTTGTGCAAGACAACCTTTGAGTACTGTCACATTCCTTATCTTATTTAATCTTCACTACAATCAAATGAGTATTATCTCCATTTTATACATAAGAGAGCTGAGGTATTAGGAGGCTAAGAAACTTGCTCAAGATAGCACAAATGAAAGATGATAGAGCTAAGATTCAAACCCAAGCTGTCTGACTCCAGAGCCCACACTTTTTTTTTTTAATTTTTTAAAATTATTTTTTAATTTTTTTAATTTTTTTTAATTTTTTTAAAATTTTTTTAGAGCGCCCACACTTTTAACTATAAATCTTGCTGGCTAATTCTAACTGGAATCCTAACACTAACAAAACAAAAAAGCAAAACAACTCACTGAAAGCTCTCTTGTAAGTAACTAGATCCAGGAGGATATCAATCAAATAGAAAATTAATTAAAAATAATTATTAAATGCTTCAAATGTAGTGTTCACATGATAAAACATAGCCCCAAATATTTATATTAATACATTCAAAAAAGATGGAAATAAAGTGTGTATTCAACATAAGAAGTAGTAAAAAAAACAAAATAAACCAAAACCAAACATGTGATAGAAAATAATAAAGATAAAATTGTGCTTTAAGGAATAATAAAAGAAAATTTGGAGAAATAATCAATCATTCTAAATAAAAATGGATTCTTTTGGTGGGATAAAAAATATGCAATTAGCTAACTTACTCAAAAAAGGGGGAAAAGGACAAATAAAGAATACTATGAGAGAAGAGAGAGAAATTGCAAACCTATTATTTAGTTTAGGAGAAATAAAAATATTTTCAAATAATTACACCCTAAATAGGACTAATCCAAGAAAATATCATCAGAAAAATATATCATTTTTTTTAGGAACTGCTAATAGCAATGGTATAGAAAATAGTATAGCTGGAAAACAAAAAGTAACATAATATCAGAAATCAAAAGAAAGCCCTTAAGACAAATCTTCAGACCAATTTAATATATGAATATCAATGCAAATATCTTATGTAAAATATTATTAACAGAATTCCTTAGAACACATTGTGACTATGTAGTAGTTAATTATTCTGGGAGTACAAAGATTGTATTTCAAGTGATAAAATAATTTTGTAAAGGTAATAGTATCTCTTGACTCCATTTTCCACTCTGCTACTCCCTCAAGTTGTTTCTTATACAATAGAACGCTAAGAGTTTCTTGTCACTCATTCTCTTTAATTTTTTTCTTTCTCTTTTGTTAACACTCCCATTAGGCTTTGAACTCACCCTTCTACTGAAAGTGCTCTAACCAAGGTGACCACAAACTTTCACATTGCTGTATCCAATAATCAGTTTTTCGGTCTTCATTCTACTCATCAGTAGTACTTGACACAATTTGTTATTTTCTCCTTCATGAAATTGTGTTTCCACCTGCCTTCCAGGACACCACACTCTTCTGTTTTCCTCCGACTTCTCTTTCTGCCCATACATGCACGTCAACCAATTTTTGATAAATGCTCCAAAAATATACAACGGGGAAAAGGTAGTCTCGTCAATAAACAGTGTTGGGGACACTAGCTATCCACACACAAAAGAATGAAATTAGACCTTAATCTTAGACCATCTACAAACATCAATTCAAGATGGTTTAAAGACCTAAATGTAAGACCTGAAACTGTAACACTCCTAGAAGAAAGCTTAGGGAAAAACCTCCTTGACATTGGTTGTGGCAACAATTCTTTGGAATTGACACCAAAATCACAGGCAACAAAAGCAGAAATAGACAAGTGGGACTACATCAAAAAAAAGTTTCCGTACATAAAAGAAACAATGAACAAAATGAAAAGCAGCCTACCAAATTGAAGAAAAATATTTGCAAGTCATATAGTTTTATAAAGGGTTAATATCTAAAATGTGTAAGAAACTCATATAACTCAATGACAAAAATAGGAAAAAGAATAATTAAAAGTGGACAAAAAGATCCGAATAGACATTTTTCTAAAAAAAAGACATATAAATGTCCAACAGGTATATGAAAAGACACTCCACATCCCTAATCATCAGGGAGATGCAAATCAAAACCATGAGATATCATGTTATACCTATTAGGATGGCTATTATAAAAAAGTGAAAGATAGCGAGTGTTGGGGAGGGTATGAAGAAAAGGTATGCCTTGTGCACTGTTGGTGGGAAGGTAAATTGATACAACCATTATGGAAAGCAGTATGGAGACGCCTCAAAAAGTGAAAAACAGAACTACCATATGATCTAGCACCCCAGTTGTAGGTATATATTCGAAGGAAATGAAATTACTATCTTGAAAAGATAGCTGCACTCCCTAGTCCATTGCAACATTATTCCCAGTAGCCAAGATATGGAAACCACTTGTGTCCATCTACAGATGAACTGACAAGAAAAATGTTACATATATATGTAAACATGTGTGTATACACACACACACACACACACAAAGGTAGCTATGGGAGGTGATACATATGTTAATTAGTTTGATCGAGGCCATCCTTTCACAAGTTTTGGTATATCAACTACATATAATCAAATACCCATATCAAATACATATACATGTAACAAAACTTCACATTGTGTACCTTAAATATATACAATTTTTATTTGTCAAAAGTAAATAGACAATATGTTCATCAACAGGAAAATAGATAAATAGATGGGGTTTACTCATTTAATGAAGAGCTATATTGTAGTTAAAATGGCACTGCACTAGAGGAATATATAACAGTGTGGATAAATTTAAAAGCATATTATAATTGGAAACACAAGTTACAGGAGGACATATACTTTAGTACTACCTATAAAAATTTGAAAAAAACATGCAAAACAATACCATAATAGTTTAAAGATGCCAGTCTCTGTCTCTGTTTCTGTCTCTGTTTCTCTGTATATGTAATACGTATACGCACATGATATAAATATACATATACTGTATGTATGTAGCATTTAGTAAAGTAAAAAACATGCATAGCAATTATAAATACCAAATTCAGGATAGTCATCTGTGATGAGGGAGGGAGGAATAATATGATAAAGGAAGGGAACACAGGGGAGTTTCACACTTTTCTTTAATGTCTTATTTCTATGAAAATGATGCTGATATGAGAAAATGTTAACATTAAATGAATCACAATTTTGGGCATAGATACTTGCAAAAGTATTCTCAATACCTGTTTGGGTGCTTTAAATATAGCATCAAAAACGTGCAACGATTGGAGGTAAGGGGTGAAGACAGTGTGTGTAAATTTGTTCATGGAGACTGGTTTTGAAGGGGAACAGAGAAATGGAATGGTATTTGGAGAGGGGTGTGGAGTCTAGGGAAATTTTACATTTAACTTTAAAAAAATAAGCTAATAATAGCAAAGTGTGTAGCTTATTAGGAATTATCCCATAAAGAGGAAATACAGTGATAGAGGAGAAGCAGAGGACAACTGGGTGTTCTTGAGAAAACAAGAGGATGGGCTCAGAGCACAGCTAGAGGAGTTGGTTTTGAATCGGAACAGGGATGATTCTTTCATGGTAACAGAAGTAGAGACAAAAGATATGGAGCAATTAGTAGAGTTGGGGTTTACTGTTTTACTTATTCTTGATGAAGTTTGAGGTGAGGTTGACTGAGAATGGTAGGGTAAGGGTCTGGTGAAAGAGGGGTGTAAAAACATGACCTTGATGAACGGAAACCTAGTGGTCCTTTCCCCCAGTTTCTGGGCTCCATATGAGTCTTTTTGATCATCTTTCACCACAAACCAAGAAGAGGCATTTTCCAAAAATCAAAGAGTGGATTTTCCACAAGGACTCTCTTTTGAGTTTAATTTGATTTAAAGAAACGTGATACTGATTGCATGCTTGAGTCTGTGGAGTAAGATTCATATCAATGACACACCTGAATAAAATATTCATCTTGAGGGAGGAACACTTAGTTAAATAGAATTTCATAGAAGTCTTAGTAGTACTGTGCAGCAGTGGAGGTGTAAAGCGTTGAAGGATTTATGTGATTAAATACTTTCGAGGACCAAACTGTGTCTATCTTACCTGTGTATGCTCTGCTATGCTTAACACAGTTCCTTCTAAACAATAAAGGTAGCTGACTGATAGCTTGTTGATTAAAAAGTACAGAAGAAAACAATTCATTCTCTCTTTTTGCAGCACCTTTTAGGACAACCTGGTTTTCTGCTTGGCCTAAGGGTTTCTGCTGTTGATTTCAAGTTTGTTGAGGCAGAAATCCTTCATAGTCTTTCCCTGGCTGCTCCCTGCTGCTTACTGCCTCTCAAACCATTGATATACACATATATAAAAGACTTACCAACTCATGCAGTGGGTGAAAAGTTTTATCCACAGAGACAATTCGAAAGTTAACTGAAAAAAAGACATTTTTCCTAGTTAGGCCTTTTGGGTAACGTGCCAAGGAGAACACCTCCTCATTTCTGGAGTTACCCCACCATACCTGACTGTCCTGGAGTGTAGATTTGTTTGTCTGTCTGGACAAAGACAAAACTTCCTGTGTTCTTCACCAGAACTGTGGTGTTTTCCCTGAATTCATGTGTTGGTCCTTTTATTTGAACAGAGAAGGATACTGCATTCTCAGAAGATAAGGATCTTGGGAGCTGAGAACAAAAAAGATCATGAGAGTCTTCACAGTCTTTGGAGGGATTTGCTTCTTACCTGTTCTTCTTCAGCATCCCATGAAAGTAGGTAGGGGACGTTAATTATGACTTACACATAAGATGGAAGATAATAATTTAGAAAAAGGTGAAACAAGTGAAACGCAAATTTCCATAGGACTCAACAGTAGCAATTAAAACATAGTCAACTTTGTGGAGTAAATATTCAAATTTTTATTAAAAAGTAGATCTAACTCTGAAATCTAGGGGAAAGGGAAAAATTAATATTCTAATGATGGTAGGAGTTATGTCTTGAGGATGGGTTGCTCCAAGAAGAAACTGGAAATTTCCTCATGTTATCGATTATATGTTGAAGAAAGTGGGGGACCTTGTTAGTTCCGGTATTAGTTCAAAGTTTGCACCTTACTATTAGAAACACCCCAAACTGTCTAACTTATGCTTTCTCTTGCTAGTAGAATTTTTGTGGAAATTAAGTAGAAAATTAGCATGTGTATAAGTATTGCCTCGCCCCCATTTTGAGGTGGGAAATCTATATTTTGTTTCTTTGCTAGGGTAAACGTTCTTTCTACATTTCTCTTTGAAGTCATTCATGTCCTTCTAAATTAATTCCCTGAAACTGAAAACCAGTCTCTGACCACTAGAATTACATGAAGGAAGGAAGGAAGGAAGGAAGGAAGGAAGGAAGGAAGGAAGGAAGGAAGGAAAGAGAGAGAGAGAGAGAGAGAGAAAGAAAGAAAGAAAGAAAGAAAGAAAGAAAGAAAGAAAGAAAGAAAGAAAGAAAAAGAAAGAAAGAAAGGAAGAAAGGAAGAAAAAAGAAAGAGAAAGAAAGGAAGAAAAGAAAGAAAAGAAAAGAATGAAAAGAAAACAAGGAGAGGCAGCTAGTACTCACAGTGAAGGAGACACAGTGGAATAAGTCCTTGTCAACGATGAGGTCATTGAAGAGGCTGCTCTTCTCCTTGTTCGACTCTAAGGAAGCGCTTACGGTCACTGTCTCATTCAGGTGTCTCAGAAGAAGACAGCTTTTCTCGGGGGTCTCAGTGTGGAGTGAGAAGGGAACCAGCACCATATACTGCCTAGAAAACAAGGCGTTCAGGTCAGTGGAAGACAGAATCATTATCCATGATTATGATTTCTTCACAGCAATTATTAGCATTCTTAGTTCTACATCCAGAGAAGGCAGGTTGATAACATGATATGGCTGAATGGCAAGAAAATCATTCCCTCTCTTCGTTGGCAATGGTAATATTTCAGCCAAGGCAGTGATATCCCACTCAAGGTGAGTTCTAAAGATGTGTTGATTTTATGCACCTACCTCACTACAACCCAACACTCGGATCCCTGAACTTACTTTTTTAAAGGAGAAGGTGGGAGGAATAATTATTCGCTACATAAAAATATTGCATTAGGATTATTCCCAGTTGCCATATTTAATTCTTAAAAAGTAACCCAATGCCCCCTTTTAATTTTCAGTTTCCCCTTATCTCTAGATTTGTAACATGAAGTGTGGAATTCAGAGTTGCACAGTTGACCCAAGTCATGACTCTGGAATAGGCAGTTTGTCATCAGTGATTGCTCACCTCTCCCTTCCTAGTATCTGGGGGGGGGGGAGGGGATTGCCCCCCAAACTACCCCATGACTGATATCTCTAAAGTATTCTAAATATCACCAAATTATCTTTATTTATTTTTTTTTACGCCTATTAAAGTTAAATATCTCTGTTCTTATTATCATGAAAAGGAAAAAAGCACTGTGACAATATGACTCCTGATAAAGTGTTTATTTTTTATCACTATTAATAAGTTCTATTGGTAGCATACTTGGTAATTTTCAAGGTATTTTGATGTTTACAATAGCCCTGCACAGCAGATAGCACCATTTTAAAGATACTGAGATAGCCTCAAAATGGTCTGATTTACCCAGTCTCACCCACCCCAAGTTACAGCTCCAGTGTTAATGTTTAATCCAATCACGTGTCCACAATTTAAATATTTGTTTTTTAAACTGTTGTGTTTAAATGGCTTCAACAACAGCAACAGAAATGGCTTCAACAAAAAGGAATGGCTCTTTAATATTATTGGAATTTTAGGTCTCAGTGACAGGCTAATAGGAAGGCAGTTTTCCTAAATTGAATCACATCTAAAGATTACTTTAGAGTGAAAAAAAATTACATAGAATTATGTAATACTAAAGTTGAAAGGGGTTGAGATTTTAGGGGAAAATGGCAATGGAAAAATATAAGAGAGAGAAAGATTGAAAAGAGAAAGGACGATATGAAATAGGGCCCTGGGTGGTACTCACGGTTTTCCGTGGACTGAGACAGCTGCAGGCAGGAGGGCAACAATGATTAGAACAAGACGTGGTGGAGCAGGCCGGGCTTCCCCCATGCTGTCGGGAGGAAGCACAGGAGATCAGAGAATATGACGTCTTCTCCTTGCACCCTGCCTGGTCTCAGAAACTCCCAATCTGCAGGAATGTATTTATTGAGAGTGCTCTGTGTACACAGCAAGCCCCACCCCAAGGCTTCCAAACAGGGAATTTGGCAAGAATTCCCTGAAAGGGGTCATTGCTCTCAGTGGCGGCCTCATATCAATCAAGGATAAAGCCCAATAGGCTCAGAAGTGGTGTCAGAGTAGGTGCTGGTGTAAAGAATTGCGAGAGTGGAAACCCACATTATAGTTAGATCCCACTTCCTTTGCCTGAGAACAGAGGCTCTCGACCTCAGCACCGTTGCCATTTTGGAGCAAGCAGATTTTATTGTTGGGGGCTGTCCTGTGATTGTAGGAGGCTTCACAACATCCCTTCCTTTACCCACTGATGCCAGTGGCATTTTCTCAGTTGTAACAACCAGAAATGTCTCCTCTCTCCTGGTTGAGAACCACTGGCTTATAAAGTCCTGATAAGAGGTTTTCAGCTTTCCTGGTTTGTGAACACTGGACAGACTCACAAACTGTTACCAGCCACACAGCACTGCCTGAGTCTTCTTCATTAGAATAGTGCTGTCCAAACCTTTTCACATCACAGTGCATATGGAAAATAATATGTGCACAGCATACTGGTAAGTCAGAGAGATTGCTTGCAATAAAGGTGACTGCTTCGAGGACTGAGGGGATCAATGTTTGGGACACACCTTAATTCCCTCTGCACCACATTACTGTACTGGCTGGGAAGTGCCTTAGTGTTTTCCTTTTAGATGATGTGGGCTCTCCATGTTTGCAGAGAATCCATGAAAATATTCCTGGGGGAGAAGAAATAACATAAGCTAATATCAACTATAATCCTGAGGTATTTATCAAGTGATAGCTGGTGAAAAGAAAGACAGTGGTGGTGGGGGTGTCTGGGGTAGGAGTCAAGAGGATGGAAGAGTAAATAAAACTTTCTGTAGATCATTGTTTTGCCTCTAAAAGCTCCAATCTCTCATTGGTAAGAAAGGTCTTACCAACTCCCAAACTTGTCCTTTGTCTCCAGCTTCAGCTATTATAATAATTACATTTTTTCATCCATTCATTCAACAAATATTTATTGGGTGTTACTAAGATCAATACACTGCACTGTACTTAGAGAACACTCCAATGAACAATAGGGACATTGTTTTAAGTCTTATAGGATAGTGGTGGGAGTTTTGGGTACCGAGCCTTGAACAGGCAAGAACAATGCAATGCAGTGAATACAAACAGAGGACATGTACAGCGTCCTAAAAACCAGTAAGGTGGGTTTGTAACCCCGGCTTCAAAACTCAGGGAAGGTTTCTTATAGGATGTTAGAAAAAAGCTGGGCTATAATGAATGACTTAAGGTTCTCCAGATGAAGAAGGAGATGAATGGGCTGCAGGTCTTGGCTTAGGACAAAGCTCATGAAAAGGCTTAAAGATAAGACAAAGCTTGGCCTAGTCTGAGAATGGGAAGTACTTCATAAAAATAAGGATGCTGAGTTAAGTCAGAACTTGAACATAAAGAGGTTTGTGGGATGGAGTTTAGATTATATCCCAGGAGGAGTGAGGGGCCCTGAGGAAATTTAAGCAAAAAAATGGTGTAATCAAGTTTGCATTTAGAAGGACCACTCCTATGATGATTCGAAGGAAGGCTAGCGCAGTTATCTTATCTAGATATGTTGTGATGGTGTCCTGAACTTAGAGGAGGTGGTGAGAACAGAGTGAAGGTGAAGGATTCGTGAGATATTTAGAAGAAAAAATAAATCAATGCTGCATTGGTGACTGACTGGATGTGTAGGATGTAAAGGGAGCAGAGAAGTTAAGGGTGAGTCCCAGTTCTTTGCTTTAGTTAGTTGAGTGAATTATTAAGCTTTTTGCTGATAGGAGGCACAGCAAGGAGATTGTGTGTGTGTGTGAGTGTGTGATTATGAGTGTGGCTTACACATAATGTGTCTGTGGGTGTCAATTACTACTAAGTTGGATATGAGCAGTTAAGTCAGAGGAAAGACTTCATGGCTGGAGATACACGTTTTGGAATTTTCGTCATATTTCGGAGATTTCAGCAACGGGAATAGATGAAAGCACCCACATAAAGTATGTAAAACAAGGGGTTCTGAGAAGCAGTTGCATTTAAGGAGACCCAGAGGAAGCAGTCAGAACAGTAAGAGAAAAATCAGGACAATGTGGTATCATGAAAGTTAAAGGAAAAACGAGGCATGACAATTTGAGGTATAAAAATATATAAAGATCATTAAAAAATTGGGCAATTGTAAAATTTGTTATATTTTCTTTTTGAGTGAGATTTAGTGAAGTATAATTTACATATAGAAAATCAATCCTGTGGTGTATAGTTCTATTAATTTTTAATTCTTTTGGTGTTTTATTTATTACTATTATTTTTACTTTGGTAAAATACCAAAAGCTTTCCTAAAACAGGAAATTTCCTTGCCTCAGATATTGCTCTATCAAGTCAGATCCTTCTTCTCAGTGCTAGAAAACACACTGCTCTGAGTGCCACACTAAATTGCAAGTCCAAATATAGTTCTAGTTCTGGTTTTGCACTGGAGAGCTAATATTTATTGAGCTCTTAGGGTTTACTAGGCTTGTGTTACCTAATTTAACCCTTCCAACAACACCACCAAGTGGGTACTATTATTGTGCCCCTTTTACAGATGGAGTACCCAGAGGTTAAGTCACCTACTAGAGACTTCGCAGCTACTCAGTGCAGAGAGAAGATCTGAACTCAGGTTTCTGGATGCAGGGTCCCAGCTCTTCTTCACCACCTCGCTGCTCTGCCTCTGTTGTGTGCTTCTGATGAAGTCGCCTTTGATTCTAACCTGAGCTACAGCTTTCTGAGCACTTACACTAGGATAACAAGATTTTCCCTGCTGCACACTTGAGGTTGTATTTCATGAGAAGAAGCCTTAGCAAGCATGATGATTGAGAATGTCTGGAGTTAGACTGCCGGGGTCCAAATCCTGGCTTCTCTGGCTTACTTATCTCTAAGCCTCCCTTTCTCAACGTTAAAATGTGGATACTAATAGTATCCCCTCATAGGGTTACTGTGAGGGTGCAGGAAGAAAGCCATGTAAATGTGTTTATCACAGTGCAGGACACAAGGTGAGCAGTGTTAAGTGTTAGAGTGCCTCCCTTTCTACCACCACCACCACCACCACCACCACTACTACTACTACTAATTACTGTTCCCAAGATGTGATAAGGGGAATAATTACAAGTCTGCTATTGATATGAATGTAGGGAATGAATTAACCAATCTTTAGACAATACAGCTACTAGATTATCTTTGTAAAAATTCTGCTGTGCCTTTGGTACAGATTCTACAGCTTTTCAATACTTATTTCATCATGTAGTTTCTCTAGTTAAGAGGAAGAGAGAGAAAAGGTGGAAAGAAAGAAGGAAGGGAGATCGAGAACAAGAAAGAGGGCGAGCCAGAGACAGGAAAATGCACAGTATTTTTTCATCTTTTACAAGTTTCCACTTAAAGTCAGCCTCTGGGTGAGGTCTTTCCAGAGTTCCTGTTTAGAGCTGTAACCACTTCCCACCCATACTCCAACCCTCCTCCCCTGCTTTGTTTTCCACAGTGGGAAACATTTCTTATATGCAATGTAGCTTTCTTGTTTATGTTGCTTTTTATCTTTCTCCTCCCTCTAGAATATAAACTCTCTGAAGGTGAGGGTTTTTGTCTGTTTTACTTCCAGGTGGGCCAGAGGGTGATTGCTCAATAAATAATTGTTGAATGAATGCATGATGGATTGACATGAAACAGAAAGTGAGAGTAGTCAAGATCAGAGACAAAATGAGGATTATGAGGTTAGATGCCGCCACCCAACTTTGTACAGTGTTAATTTTCCATAACAATTATTATATGGCTGAATGAACTCTCTTGCCTTCCCTTTGCATCCTACAAGTCTCCATCTTCTATTTGAGCTCTATCCAAATAAATTACACAAGAGTATATTTAGCTGTACTTTGCCTGAGTCCCACAACTGCTGAGGGACATTCTTTTGGTTAAATATTAATCAAGTAGAGAAAGCCCAATTACTGGATATGACCAATTTTTTCTTCTTGGAATGTGAGCCCAACTATGTTATGACATTAACTCTTTTTACTACTTTTTAATTAGAAACTAATCAGAATACACAAAGTGAAAAACATAAATACTTTTTATACTATTGTTATCCATAAAGTTATAATTCATTTATTTTTTTAGCTGAACTTGATAATTTAGGTAATTTCATTCATTTCTAAAAATGACCTGAAAAATAAAATACATTGGTAATAGTGTCAACATCTGGAAATTAAAATCTTATTTCTTTGATGTTATACCAAAAAGGACTCAAGCTCATTGTCCAGTGAAAATAATGGCTCATTTATTCCCCAGCTAAATTTCTGACTATGGGAATTCTAATGTCTCTGCTACCCTGAATTTTTTTTTTTAAGGCTACATGAACATCTTTTAAGACAGTCCACAAACACAGAGCCATTATAGAGGGATTAAAGAAAACTGGAATCCAAATCCAAGCTTTACTATTTTTTAAACTGTTTTTTTCTGAGTTGTAAGGAAAATTAAGCAGATTGACTTATTGAACATTGCAAATGAAATTTTTTTTTTTTTTGCCTAAGGGATTTTATAAATTTTCCATTGCAGTTCTCTCCTTCCTTGAACCAGCTGGGTAAAATTTGCCACTTATGTGTAAAGGATTAAGAATTTTATCTAATGGAAGAAGAGTTTCTCGATGTTCTAATTCAAAGCCAGTTAATTCATTTTATCTGCTCTGCAGTATTATATTGCACAGTATTACATTTTATTTAGCCATTTTAATATTCAAACTATGGTTTCTAGATTTTTTTTTTCTAGTAGCAGTGCTGCAATGAGCATTCTTGTGTAGTCTCCTTATTTACGTGTGGAATATTTCTTTGTGGTAGATACTCAGAAGTGAAATTGTTACCAGTGTATGTATATTGTAGAATATAACAAATTGCCCTTCAAGGTATATAATCCCCTTTGCAACCTTGCCAATTTAATATTATCAAACTTTAAAATTTTTCCTGATGTGATCTGTATAAATAATGTTGCTTTAATTTGCATGTTTCTGATTACTAACGAGGCTAAGTAACTCCTATGTTTACCAACCACTTATATTTCCTTTACTTGTGAACTGTTGTTTCATGTCCTTTGTCCATTTTTCTATTGATTTGTCTGATTCATGATGATTTATAGCCTTTAAAAGATATATTCTAGACACTAATACTATTTTTTTTTTATAATTTTATTCATTTATTTATTTTATTGTCTGTGTTGGGTCTTCATTGCTGCACACGGCTTTCTCTAGTTGCGGTGAGCGGGGGCTACTCTTCATTGTGGTGCACAGGCTTCTCATTGTGGTGGCCTGTCTTGTTGCAGAGCACAGGCTCTAGGCGCATAGGCTTCAGTAGTTGTGGCACATGGGCTCAATAGTTGTGGCTCATGGGCTTAGTTGCTCCGTGGCATGTGGAATCTTCCTGGAGCAGGGATCAAACCCGTATCCGCTGCATTGGCAGGCGGCTTCTTACCCACTGCGCCACCTAGGAAGTCCTGACACTAATACTATTTTAAATTGAAGTATAGTTAATTTACAATGTTGTGTTAATTTCTGCTGCGCAGGAAAGTGATTATACATATATATACATTCTTTTTTATATTCTTTTCCATTATGGTTTACCATATGATATTAAATATAGTTCCCTGTGCTATACAGTAGGATCTTATTGTTTACCCATTCTCTATATAATAGTTTGCATCTGCTAACCCCAAACTCCCACTCCATCCCTCCTCAGACACCCTACCTCTTGGCAACCACAAGTCTGTTCCCTGTTAGACACTAATACTTTATTGTTTATTTGAATTAAAAACATCTTCTCCCAGTCTATCGTTTATCTAAAAAAATTTTTTGACCCTTGTTTGTGAGTGATGACTTACATGGGTATAGATTTTTAGATTTGAAGTTATTTTCTCTCAATATTTTTTTTCCTCCACCCTCACTATCAATATTTTGAGTATATTATTTTACTATCTTCTGGCTTCAATTATTGCTTTGAGTAGTCTGATCATTCTAATATATGTTCTTTGTTCTCTGAATTTTCACTCTGATATGCCTCGCACTGGATTTTTTATTCTTGCGTTTTTATTATGGTGAAATATATAAAATATAAAATTTGCCATTTCAACCATTATTTAAATGCACAATTCAGTGGCTTTAATTATATATGCAGTGTTGTATAACCATCACCACTATTTATCTCCAAAACTTTTCTGTCACTCTTAAGAGAAGCTTTGTACCCACTAAGCAATAGCTCCCCAATCGTCTACCTGCCCTCAGCCCCTGGGCTCCTCTAATCTACTTTCTGTGTCTATGAGTTTTTCTATTCTAGATATTTCATGTAAGTGGAATCATACAATATTTGTTCCTTTGTTTCTGACTTATTCCACTTAGCATAATGTTTTCAAGTTTCATCCATGTTGTAGAGATGTCAGAACTTTATCCTTTTTTATGGCCCAATAATTTTCCACTGTAGGTATCGACCACATTTTATTCATCCATTCATCTGTTGATGGACATTATTGTGACTAATGCCACCTTATTGTGACTAATCCTGCTGTGAACAATGGCACACAAGTGTCTGGTTGAGTTCCCTTTTCCAATTCTTTGGAGGTGTATCCTTAGAAGTGAAATTGTTGAGTAGTATGGTAAATTTACGTTTAACTTTTTGAGACACCACCAAACTTTTTCACAGTGGCTGCACCATTTTACATTTCCATCAGCTGTACAAGGGTTACAATTTCTCTACATCCTTGACAACACTTGTTAATTTTTAGAACAATTATAGACACTTTTGTAGATATGAAGTGGTATCTCATTATGGTTTTTTTTAAAGACTCTTACTAGAGACCTAGATTTATTTATTATTTTATTTTTAGACTTTATTTATTTATTTATTTATTTATTATTTATTTATTCATTCATTCAGGCCGAGTTGGGTCTTCTTAGCTGCGAGCGGGCTTTCTTGAGTTGTGACAAGCGGGGGCTACTCTTTACTGCAGTGTGTGGGCTTCTCAGTGAGGTGTCTTTTGTTGCAGAGTATGGGCTCTAGGCACATGGGCTTCAGTAGTTGCAGCATGTGGGTTCAGTAGTTGTGGCAAGGGCTTAGTTGCTCCACGGCCTGTGGGATCTTCCCAGACCAGGTATCAAACCAATGTCCCCAGCACTGGCAGGTGAATTCTCAACCACTGCGCCACCAGGGAAGTCCTCATTAGGGTTTTGATTTGCATTTCTCTAATGACCAATAGTGTTGAGCGTCTTTCTTTTATTTATATGCTGTTTATATATCTTCTTTGAACAAATATCTATTTCAAGTGCTTTGACATGTTAACAAGTCTTCTAGGTGATTCTGATGCACACTAAACTTTGAAAACCAAATGACTAGAAACTAATGCACTACTACCATAGATAACTATTAACTTAATTGGAACTGACTGGAATGAAGGTGTTAGGTTTTGTTGTAAGATATTTGATGGGTCAGGGCGAACACGTGCTCTTCAATTTTAAAGAACTCATTTCTTGTCTTCTTAAGTAGACAAAGCCTGAGGAGAAATAGAAAAACATTTGGGGAAAGGATGAGGAGAAATCAAAGAAGAGGAGGAAAAAGGGGAAGCAAGAACAGGAAAATACTTTTCACAAAACAAGATATGAAGAGTATTTGGAATTTAAGACCTAATGAAGATTATGAGGTAAGATATCTTTATTTTTTTTAAGTAATTTTTATTAGAGTATAGTCGCTTTGTAATGTTGTGTGAAGAGATCTTTAATTGTATTTTATAGAGTAAATATTCTTTCTCCTTGTACAGATGGGCAGGTACTGAATTCAGTATTTCTTCTGAGACTTAAGCTTCTTATTCACTGGATTTTAGTTCAATTTTCAGAATAGTAAATATGTTCATGTGGTTCAATAGTCAAATAATTTTAATAGTATTTGCTAAGTGGTCTCCTTCCATTCTTGAAAACTTCCACTTACTTCTTCCTGTTCCTGTAGGTAGGTAAATACTTTTAAAGTAGCTTTTTCTTTTTTTTCCCTGGTGAGTATCATTCTAGTCTTACTTTATGTAAGTGCAAAAATAAAAGGACATGTTATTTCCTCCCCCACCTTTTTATTATAGAAGAGTCCTTAATATGTACCCTGTTCTTAGCGCTACTGTATTCTCTTAACAATATAATCCTGGGGATATTTCTGTATTGATGCATACAGTGCTTCCTCATTCTGTTTCCAGCCACATGTTTTGCCATTGTTTGCACATTTCCTAATGTATTCTGAATTCTTGTGACCTCTTTCATATAGTAAATGGTTATAGTCTAATCTTCCAGAATTAACTTTTGATTTATCAATGGGGTTGAAATAAATATAAAAGCCATTTATTCTTGCAAGGTAGATCAAGTATTCTATTTCTTTCTCTTTGAATTCCTGCCATAAAACTGTCTCAAGGTGGGGAAGGATGAGTTTGGTGATGAGGCACATATGAGAAAATGTAAGCATGTAACACCTTATTATTTTTTAAAAATAAAATACAAGTAAAATATAAAACTCTGTATAAACTGACTCCTGAACATCTCTATCTTATTTACTGTCATAACTCCACATCCTTTTACAGAAAGAATAAATCTCAATTCACAAAATTCGATATAGTCAAGATATGTCACTCTTTAAAATTTTACCGAGTTTTAACTCCAAGATTCCCATACCAGTAGGCTGGTGGCAAATCCATTTTCAATTATAAGTAGACCTTTTCCCCAGGGTAAAGAACACAATGTGAAAATTCATGGCTCAAGAGGATGCATGGGTCCAGATCTCTCTGGTCACAAAAATAGTGTCCGAAATCCTCTTACAATACAATGAAAAGAAAAATGAAACAAATTATAAATGAATTCATAGAGAGTGCCTGATAATTACCAGAATATCAGAATTTGGATGTTGTACCTCAAAACTTGAGAGGACATTGTGTCTGGGGTCCATCTTGGCAATAACTAATTTGCAGTACCTATCACATAGCATTATAAAAAGCCAGATATGTATCTTTTTCATTTATTCTGCAGTGTAATTTCTCTAAGGAATCCCATTTTATTCAATTTTGTATCACAGCATGGAATATAATGCCTAACACACAGGAAGTAATCAGTAAATGTTTCTGGAATAAATCTTTTTGGTCTAAGGAGATACAATGATTGATTTGCAACAAGCATGTCCTTCAAGTACATTTGCAGTCATGATTTCCATATGAACAAAGAAAAAAGGACTAGAACTACAAGATAGAATTTATTATAATCCTGACAGTTTATTTCCTTTCGTCATACCTCTGATTTCTTTTATATTTCATGCACTGGATGGATGCTTAATTGATACTAATTATAACGCTTATTAAGCTCTGAAATACGTTTTTTTTCTTGGTCTTGTTGTCTGAAGTAGGTTAGAGAGGTGACATGGTTTGAGGTTATGAGTGTGGACTTCGAAATCAGACTTCTTGGTATTGAATTCTGGTTCAGTCACTTACTGGCTAAGTACTTAGGGCAAGTTACACCTCTCTGTGTCTCATTTGTTATAATAATACCTATTTTGTAAGGCTGCTATATTAATGCCTATGAGACTTAGAGTAGAATCCAGCACAAAGGTGAAAACTTTTATCTCTTACTTTTGCCTAGTCTGGAGACAGAGCTAAAGGTGCTTGAACTTCAACGTCCTTTAGAATTCTTAGTTTACAGCATCCAGGCTTCTGTTAGATTCAATCAAATGAACACTAGCACTCTAGGACTCTCCAGGGATCTTCTTTTCAAACTCCGGAAGCTTCTGCCCCTTCATCCATATAATAGATGATTTTAATACTTAATGCATCTGAATACCTCCTAGACTTTATATCCATCCTTTGGTTCTGGCTCAAAATTCCAGAAAAAAGATGCTCCAATGTAACAGTCCTATTTGGGCTTTGAATCCTATATATTCTTTCTTCTAGGAAAACTCACTTCTACTTGAATCACCTCTTCAGTATTTTGAAACTGTCATCCTTTATTGAATCTGAAACCCAAGGTTAACTGACTGATCACCTGTATTGGTCAATAGCAGATTTGGTTCTGAGGTCACATAACTTCCAATTTAAATCAAGTCCCAGTTAATTAAGCTGCCTCCCAATGTTGGACATATCCAACCTTCTATTTCATTACTTCCCTTTGATGTGGAAAGTCTTTCCTTGTCAAAGTAGCCTTTTATTCTCTCATAAATCTACTCTTTGGCTTTTTCATAGGGTAATCCTATGACCAAACTCACTTTACGTGCTCCTAGTACGTAATCCAATACTTTCTTCTTTTCTCTGCAAACTCTAAATGAAACCTACTCAGACCACCATCTCTGTAATGTTTTTCATTTTTTGAAATCCTGTAGCCCTTGATTTCTATGAATTTTTATCTCAGGAGTCTATTGGGAATCATATGGAAATGTGATAAATGTTTATTGAGTAAATGAGGAAACAGTGGTAGAGACTGACCAGGATAAAAGTTTACTCAACAAGTCTTCAGAAATATAAAAACTCTTTTCTTCCATGGAGACCTGAGTCTGTGGAACAGGGACTCCAGCAAAGCAGTTTCCATTGATGTGGTCTTTAAACATTTCCAGTATCTGTGATAGTGGAAAGGGTAGAAAATTAAGATGAATTTGGGTTTCCGAAGCAGTGAGTTTTCCTTCCCTTAGATCTGGGTAGCATAGTGCCTGAGGAAATCCAATTAGTATGGTGGGAAATGAGATCCATTATTTAAAATTATCTAATATGCAATTCTATGAACTGTCTGATGTTTGACTATCAGGTACCCTTTCCCAATAAATGTGTTTTTCTATAATAAGTTGCACTGTGAGCTGTATGATGTCTATGAAAAATATTTAGCCAGAATTTTATGAAGGAGATTTGAGGAACAAGCCAAAGGGGTTCTGACTCCATCTGGAAGAAGTGTGAATTGCTTACCTTTGCTGCAAGGAGCACTGTATTCAGCAACTGCAAACTCATCTGAATAAAAACAAAAATAGTCAGGTGAAGTGAGAGGGAAAGCAAACATCTATGGGATACAGGTCAGTGAAAGAATATTTATCATGGGGAGAATTGTGTCAGAAGCATCAGCATCATTCATTTAATGTTCTGCTTTCTGCCTTATCTTTTCAAATAGTGTACGTTATGCTTTCCTTTACCCTAAACTCCTGAAGGGTAACAGTTCAGATTTATGCTTATTTAAATTTCATATTATCTTATAGTTGATTTTATCTGAAGAAAAGGGAACTAAATAGCCTACAGGTGCTTTGTATTAGTAATAATATATTTATATCAGACGTGATGGAGACAAAAATGAAGTGTGAGAGCAATTAGTGTAATGAATTGCCCCAATACATCTCTCAAATCTAAATTTCTGTGATTGGGAATTTAATTTCTGTGTGAACGTTGCTCTCACTCACCTGTCTCATAATAATCATAGACTTTCACAATGGCTGGTTTCAGATCCCTTACTGGGATGTCTTGCAGAACCATGAAGGACAAGCTCAGGGTCTCATTGGTCACCTATAAGACAAAAGGAAATAAAATGACTCTCCAGGGAGCTTTCTTCTCTCTTTGAGTAAGTTAAAGTATTCATCTATTTTGAGGAAAAACTTTTTGTCAACTAACAGCATCCTTAAATTGTGTCAAAAGCTCTCAGAGTAGATGAAAACTTCCCCAAATTGTTTCTTAACTAACTAAAACTGTTCATATACTCCCATCAATGTGAGTGCATGGCTCTGTTCATAGGGAGTGATTAATGCATGCTTTTTATTGTTTGAATAGCTGTGTTTATTTTTAAGTATCAGAGATTCAGTACAGTTTCACTTCTCTATCTTGTAGAAATACTTGTGTTGACTCAAAAAGAATATAAATGTGGATCACTGCAGCCTTAATTTTCATAAAATTTGTAAACTATAATATCTGTCAATATAGGAATGAATAAACTATGCAACAACACACAACTACAAAATCAGATTGGCTTACTGGCGGACTGTCTTGTTATTTTATGGTCTAAGTCTTTGCTGAGATTGATAGTATATTCCCCTTTTATCTTATTGATGTGATGTTGATATGATAATTGACTAATTCCAATGGTTACTTCCTTATATTACTCAGTATCTTCAAAATAACTTGTGCACATAATGAGCACATTTTGTGGAGAATTTCTTGTTTATGGGGTCCTAGAAATATTCATATCCCAATATTATAACAAGCCATTTCTTCCCATAGTCCCAGATGAAATACAAATAGAGCAGGAGAGGAGAATATTCACTGGAACTAATGTTAGAATTCTCAGATTTTTAGCATGGAGGTGATGTCTCCAAAACGCCTTCATTCACTTCCCAAGTAACTCATTATCCATATTGTTTTTGCAACTAGAAGGGCAGGGCTCTCACCTCATCCAGGTAAATCAAAACATGGTTGCTGCTGACTTCTGTTCTGTTCACGTGGGCAGATGTTTCAAGCTGAAGAAAATTAAGACATCACAAATGTTAATAAACAGATGAACCAGAGAAAAGAAGAATGTTTATTACCAAATTAAGCCTGAGGGTAAAATTTCTTCAAATGCTTTTTATAAGCAAATACGATAATGTGGCAAAATTAGAAATGAAAGGTAATTAGGATGCAGGGTTTAATATCAGTGTGACACAGGACCTATGTGTAAAGTTGATTTACTTGAAGAAAAGGGAACTAAATATCCTAAGCTTGGAAATTACCCATATTTCAAAGTTCAATTCACATTCCATTCCTTCATGAAGGAAGTTTTTGCTTTTTTACATTTTTTGCTTATTCTAACTGGTAGCAGTCTCAGTTTCCTCTGTACTTCTGTAATAGTTCTAGTTTATGGCAATCAATCTTTTTCACATTTTTTCCACTTCTTCATGTGCATATGCTTTACCTTCTGAAGATTCTAAGCTCCATTTAAGCAAGAACCTGCTGACAATTTTTTCTTAGTAGATGTGGCTCCTAGCATAGTGCTGTTCATGACAGGAGACAGACAGTTGCTGTGGGTGTCACTAAAGCAGTGGACAGAAGGCTGCTGGAGCTAGCAAGGTCACCAGTCTGCCCAGAGAGTTCAGAAGGCTAAATGAATATGATCCCTAATACCTGCCACTCCAGTTTGAACAATGGTGGAAGAACAGTCTCAAAACTGTCTGAGCTGACCACTGAAGTTAGTAGCAAAAGACTGGTTAATGATAACAATGTATCATAAAACTAGAAGAAAAGGAGAATATTTTCTGGATCATTTGTTTTTCTGTGGGTAGCAGTTTTAAGTTATTAGTTTTAAAATTAGTATTTTTAATTAATATCTTAATGGAAACTTGACCAAAAACCCATCACAAAATTTTGAGGCCCATTAAGACAAAGCTTAACGAGAAAACAAACCCCTATATAAACATGATAAATTGTATTTCTGCTTTTGGAGAAAGTGACGTCTTTGATAGAAGCTGATTTAATAGTATTGTATTTTTATATTAATGTTGTCTACTCTAGAGACACACAAAACATTAAATAAAATAGGGTCTCCTTGGCTTATAGTAAGCCTACCGTTTTCACTGTCGGTTTCAAGGGAATGAAGCCAGATACCATCTTCACATCAGCAATCACCATGTTGGAGGTCGGACGGCTCCCGGTATAACTAAAGATCCAGGGAAGAAAGGAATTAGGATTTTCTGTGTTATTAAATATTCTTTTTCTATGTCCACAGTAAGCACTCAACAACCCTGAAAGGTAGCAGAAGTCTTCCTAAATTTCCTACCAAGTAGCTCCAAAATACTGGCTGTGCATTAGAATCTTCAGGGGAGCCCGTTAAAGCCACAGAGACCAGGCCCTATTCTAGACCTGATGAATTAGAATTTCATGGGCACGAACTCTTGAGATCTGCCTTTTGAGAAAGCTCTATAAGTGATGCGTAGCTGGGCATGAGACCGCTAATCTATCCCAGTTATTTGTTACGTATACTTTGTCTTTTTCCCTGAATAGTATCCCCAACCAGATTATAATATTCTTGAAGACAGATACAAATAGCCTTGTAGATATTTGAATATGGCTGCATATGTATGTATTTTCCCCAAAATTGATTATTTTATATATAATCTGAGATTAATTATTAGCAGTAGGAATTCTAACTAGAGAGTCACGACTTCCTTCTAGTCACGCTTTTCAAGAAGTCTCTACCTCTGTCCTGGATAAAGCAAGAATAATATACGATTTCACCACAATAGAATGAAATCAGGATGAATAATTACATGAGAATAAAGTCAAGAATTCAGATTAGAGGTTATTTATTTATTATTGAGGGGAATTAATAAACGGTAAGTAATGAGATTAGACACTGATAGATCCCGGAGTTGGGGGATGTACAATGTACATCCCATCACTGAGAAATTCTGTGTCAACATGAGAACACATATTGCTTTTTGAATAAATGCAGAACAAACATTCACTGTCACCTGCTCTGCTTAATGCGGAGTTCCAATAAGAAGATTGGTTGTTATACCCAGAATTGCATGATGCAGTCAGAGGTCTTACCTGACTTTCAGTGAGATTTGGAAGCTGGTGTGGGCTTTGGGTCCATCACAAGTTTGGGGCAGAGTCTGCACCTCCAAGGCAAATGGGAACTCTTCCTTTTTGGGGAGAATGTTGTATTTCAAAGATGTCTGTGAAACAGACAAAAATCTGTGATTTTCCCTTCCCCAGGATTCCTCCCAACTTCCTCAGCTCTTTCTCTGATTTGCCCCATCATGTGCTGAGGTAGGACTTCTCAGTGACAATGGTAACTTTAGACCTTTTGTCTCTACCTGCCCCCAGAATCTCACCTGGAGGTAAACACATCCTTCTCCTGTTGCTGTCATGCTATACTCTCCGGGCACCTCTGGCAATGAAACCTGCTGTAGTAACAGGAGGTTGCTGTTGTCCACTTGAAACTTTGTGGAAAATGTCCCTGAAGATTGGATGGTCACCTCTGCAGCCTTCCCAGTCCTGGTGAATGTGGCTGCACCGTATTTGGACAGAGCATGGAGAGCCACCACTGTGTCCTGGAAGAGACAGGTGAGAGAACCCACTTAGGCATGATAGCCTTTGAAGACCCAAAGACCCATGTTAGCTACCACAAAATGGGCTTTGATTTCCTATTTCCTGTTTCCCTCACTGCTTAAATATTGGGGTTCTCATTTCAAGATTGATTGTAATCCTTAGATAGATGACAGAACCATAACCTTCACATATCTGCCTTGGACTATATGCTTTAGAAACTTATTTCTCAGAAAATCAGTTCTTTTCTCTCTATAAATATACGTGACGCATGCAACGTGGAGAATATATATGAATGGGAATTATTTATTAGCATTAGCTGTTTGCCTAAGATGTCCTTCTTGACAACTGTGGTCATATCTGTCACCACCCAACCAAAGTTCAGTCTGGCTCTGACCCCAAACTAAACTCCGCCCTGCTGCTGAGGTCAGTGCCCTGAGAAAATCCAGGGTCTTTTGTAGCCATGATGAGGGTCATGCGCCAGTTTCTCCAGAGGAAATAAAAAATGAATAATTATAATTATATTCTTGATTTATTGACAATTTTTTTTTTTGGCTCTCTCTTGTTTATCGGAAGCTGAGATCCCCCTCACCAGGCAGGTCATATTCTCAATTCTCATCCACATTGAACCTGGCATCTTTTTAATGATAGTTTTCTAAGAAACGGATGATAATTGTTTTAACAAAATTATTGTTTCCTACATTGAAATGGAAACATAAGAGCTTAAATACAGTGGAGAAAGGATGGAATATCATTTTGTCACATTCTCCTTCTCTTTTAGGGTGCATGTCCTAACCTCTGAATTCTCTGGAGGTGACAGTCCCTGCTCTGTCTATATTAATGAATTTTTCAGCTATAAGATTACATAGTTAGGCTTAGGAGGTTGGATGAAGAAAGTTCTTTACGCTCCCAATGAACAAATGTTTATATATTAAGAGGTGGGTAGAGGATACGTGACATGAGTCAGCTTTAAAAGAAGCCAGTCAAAGTGGACCTAGCAGTGGAGTGATTTGCAAGGGGAGATGATTGGGTTTTGAATAGTGTTTCTGGGAAAAATTAGAAAGGATTCTTAGAACTTCCAGAAGAATGGTGGATTTTTAAATTCATTCTGCTGTGGCCATCATGTGTAGGGTCCTGGTGCTCCACTGTTGCTTTAGGGATGTAGAGTTGTTATTGGAAATAGGATCCTGTGATAAAAATATATGACGGGGGGCAGAATTCTAGGCATTTTCCTTTCAGCCCTCTTTGACTCTCATTTTTCCTTATTTCTCACCATCCTCGAATACTAATAACAGCTTCCCTATTTCAAGTTATTCTTATCTTCATTTTTTTTCTTCTTGTATGTGTTTGTACCCTGTTCAAACCTTTTGCTACCTGAAGGCAAAGTAAAAGGTTCTGGCTGACCACAGACCTGGGTGGAGGAGAAACCCCCCTGGGAGTTCTGCTGCTTTGAGATCCACTTCACGATGTGCGTGGCTTTGTTTAGGTCCTCCGAGGTCGGGGCAGGCTGGGCCGTGAGGTAAGTGAGGAGCACATAGGCTGTCATCTCCACCTCAGCAGAGGGAGCCCGGGGTTCGTAAAAATGCCCCACTGGTGCCTTGGGTTTCTGAGGTCGTGTCCAGTGCACAGAATTACCTGGAGGTGAGAAAAAGATTTGCAAGTGACCACTTATTCATATTTAATTTCAGGTTAAAGTATAGGAGCCAGTGCTGAAGTGAGGGTTGCATTCCAATGATAATCTCTTAAACCTTATCTAGCTGCTTTTCCTTCCACGGAAAGCTGAACTTGGCTTGTTTCATCTGGGCTAAGGCGGTTGTGTCGCTGGAGTCAGAAGCCTATATAGCCAGTGAAGTTTTAAATTGGTTGCTGTAGTTGTGTTGGTGGAAGAGAGAAGTAACAGAGCAAGTTCTCTGACTGGTTGTGGTAATTTCCTCTTTCTGATGTTATCCAGACCTAATCTAGGGTTTGTTAAATTTTCTGCAAAACCTGTCCTTGGAGGATTCTTATGAGGATCACAGATCACATGAGATAATGGAGTTTACACTCCTTAGATTAAAAAAAAAAAATTGAGTAATCCTCAAAATACCAAAGGCTGACAGAATGTGAAATAACGGGAACTGATTTACATTGCTGTGGGAAGTAAACAGCTCTTTGGAGGATAATTTGGTGAGATCCAGCAAAGGGGAAGATGTGCTTAGCCCTCTAATCAGCAGTTATGCTTGCTAAGTATAAGTTAGAGAAACTCACACACCCCCTCAAGGAGACAGGTACATGAATATTCATTTTAGCATGGTTTGCAATAGAAGTAAATAAGAAACAAGAAAAAGGTCCATGAGGAGAGACTCTCCATATAAATTAAGACCTTTTCATAATAATATATTGTAATGTATTAATGCACCAGTGAAAATTAATGTACCCGTACAGGGGACTCCAGTCAGCCTAGTGTTGAACTTAAAAAACGAAAGGCAAACAAACAGACAAGGATCAAGCAGAAGTACTGAAAAGGATGATACTACTTATCTAAAGATGAAAAACATAGCCATTCTGAATATTATTTAGTGGTACATATGCAGTAAAAGGATAAAGAAATCCATGGAGATTGTAATGACAAATTCAGGGTAAGGTTGACTTTTGTGGGTAGGAACGGTACACAAGAGATTTGTCCAGCATTGGTAATATTTTGTTTCTTAAGCTGGAAGGGAGGTATTAAAGATGTTTGCTAATTATTCTTTATGGCTTTTTGTATATCTGAAATATTTCCCAGTACATTTTAAGGACAAACAACTAATGGCAGAGACACAGATGTACAGAACAAACTTATAGGTACCAAGGAGGGGAAAGCAGAGAAGGATGAATTGGGAGATTGGGATTGACATGTATACACTAGTATGTATAAAACAGGTAATTAATGAGAACCTACTGTATAGCAGAGGGAACTTAACTCATTGCTGTGTGGTGACCTAAATGGGAAGGAAACCTAAAAATGAAGGGATATATGTATACATACAGCTGATTCACTTTGCTGTACAGCAGAAACTAACACAATATTGTAAAGCAACTATACCCCAATAAAAATTAATTAAAAAAAACACTAATGTCACAGTCAAGGGAGAAAGACAGAATATGTTTTGTTGGATATCTTATTATTATTTGCATTTTATTTTCTATCTCTTCGGCCCCTTGTATAGACCACTGTATATGTAGAAGTATTGTGTGAAGAACAAATAGATCTGTCAACATCATCAGTCTTGTGAAATGAGCATAAAACACTAGAATTTATTCATGGGGTTACTTCCTTCAGTCTTTTTTCATGCTTAAGATGCTATGATGCACTAGGTGAGGGTGAGGCATATATTATGAACTGTTATCTTAATCAATAGCTAATACTCGTATAGCACTTGCTCTGCACTTTAGGAACTAGTTTTCAAAGGCCAAGCTTCTCACTATTACAGAATATCACCACTTATCTTTGGATGTGTGACTTGAGTAAGAAATCCTCGAGTCTATAATGATATAGACAAAAGAAGAGAGGGGAAAGGGATCCTGAGAGCTAGTCATGGGGGATTTTTTGATGTGGAATTCTTGATCCAGAGAATGTGGGATGGGAGAAAGATCCCAGGTTTACTCTCACCTTCCTGCACGGCTTCCTCATCAAGTGACTTGAGTACTTCTCTCCGCTTTTCCTGGTTACCTGCCAGGGCAAAGGCGTAGGCCAACAGTGCCTTGGTGTAGACGTGGCTGCCTTCAGATCTCTCCTTGGCTGAGTTCCAGGCTGACTCCAGGCAGAACAAGGCATTGCGGACAACAGAGTGCTGGGAAGGGAGAACAAGATGGGAACAAGCTGTGTGAACAGGGAGGCTAGTACTCCCAGGTGAACACAGACCACAGCACAGAGGGCAAGGAGTTGTTTGAAAGCATTTGTCCCTCTAGCCTCATTCTTATGGACAGAGAGAAAAGTATTTTTTGATCCATTAGTCTCACATTCATAAGGCAGGAATATAGGTCATATCTTTAGAATTCATTCTGTGTGTGAGTGGTGGTGGTGGTGAGGTTGCTAGAGGAGAAATAGACTAGGGGCATCACTGGGAAAGTGTAAATCTTTCTTAATGAATTGACAGTATTCTCTATTGATCTGGGAAGCATTGATATTGCACAGCAGGAAAGCTGACAACTGATTTTTAGTGGGGTGATGTTTCAGACAGCAGGTCAGCAGTTTCATTGCCTCCAGAATGATGCTTCAGCAAGGGTACCTACAGTGACAGGGAAAGGAATCTCCAGGAGGGCAATGGTGATATAGGCAGAGAGGGTCACTTCATCGTCCACGCCACCCTGTAAATATGAGAGAGAGAGAGAGAGATTTGAGTAATTGCTTATCTCAGGAAACAAAAAAAAAATCTCAAATAAACAACCTAACCTTATGCCTAAAGCAGCTAGAGAAAGAAGAACAAACAAAACCCAAAGTTAGTAGAAGGAAAGAAATCATAAAAATCAGAGCAGAAATAAATGAAATAGAAACAACAACAAAAAGAAAGAAAGAAAGAAGAAAGAGAAAGAAAGGAAAGATCAATGAAACTAAAATATGGTTTTCTTAAAAGATAAACAAAATTGATAAACCTTTAGCCAGACTCATCAAGAGAAAACGGGAGAGGACTCAAATAAATAACATCAGAAATGAAAAAAAGGAGAAGTTATAATCGACACCACAGAAATACAAAGGATAATAAGAGACTACTACCAGCAACTATATGCCAGTAAAATGGACAATCTAGAAGAAATGGACAAAGTTTTAGAAAGGTATAATCTCCCAAGACTGAACCAGGAAGAAATAGAAAATATGAACAGACCAATTACCAGCACTGAAATTGAATCAGTAATTTAAAAGCTCCCAATAATTTCTTAGAATGCTCTTAATCAGCTCCTTGTAATTTGCTGTCATGGAATTTGTGCTTACCCATATTCATCCCCATGGGGAAAAGTATTACAATCACCCCAAGTTCCATCCCCTCTTTCTTGGTGCTATCCAGGTTTTATTTTCTTCTGATACCTTCCTGAATGAATTCTTATATTATCACTTCCTCTCCTCATCCTTGTAGACAGTATAATGGACAAATCAAAACTAGCTCCAAGAAGAGTGCACCTTAATGGCATTGTTGAGCAGTGACCCAGAACTCCTGAAACAGCCATTGTCCTTCTGCTTTTGGGCAAGCCAGGTGAAAGCTGCGGTAATGTGTGCTTCATCAATGAAGATATAGGTCTGAGCCTGGGCAAAAGTCTTCAGTACAAAGGCTGTGAGCCTGAGGGGGGAGGAAATGATGATCATATTTGTGTTAATACAATGGTTTTATAACCACGTCACAGCAACAGGCTTCACAGCAACTTCACTGATGTGAGTCATCTAACAGGAATTCTTATACACTTAGAGCTCCTGTTGCCTTTACTTGATGAATCTGCTAGACCTAGTACAGCTGACCCTTGAACAACATGGTTTGAACTGCACGGGTCCACTTACACATGGATTTTTTCTTACTAAACATGTACTACAATACTACACGATCCCCAGTTGGTTGTATCTGTGGATGTACAACTGGGGATACAGAGGGCCAACTGCAAAGTGATATGTGAATTTTCTACTGCTGAGGTTGGCGCCCCTAACCCCCATGTGTTCCAAGGGTCAACTGTACTCCTAATGTTACTTATTTTTTTCTTTTTATTTGAGTAAGACCTTAAATGTTTTCTTTAGTGATTTTCTTCTGCAGATGGCAGAATCTTCTCATATACGGCTCTTACATGCAGTAACGTCTAACATTGCTTTGCCTTAGGGATTTTAAAACAATGTTTCACATCACTGGGTCCATCTCATTTCTTTCCTCCTATTAGTGAATTTATTAGCAATCAGGATGAATACGATCTAAAAAAGTTAACAGGTTAACACGGTTTATCTAGAAGTTACGTGATATGATCCCTGGCTATCATTAAGTAAATCATGGTTGTGGGGGCCATTTTAGAAAAAAATAGCTATTTCAGAAAGAATACCTTGAATTCTGGGGACAAGTCTAACATACATGTATTTGAATCTGAGCTTTTTGGCTTGTTACCTTGTTAGTCTTGGTATACTCACCTAGTACAACCAACCATAGGCTTAATAATGCATATCTGATGGGGTTACCGGGAATGTAATTTTGATAACATACGTAAAAGAGTTGACACAAAAATAGGAGCTCAAAAAAAGCTGTCTTTCCCTTACCAGGTATTGCCTGGATTGTTGCCATGTTTATCCCCAAAGGTGCTATAAGAGCCGTCGTAGTGCTTGTAGAGCAGCTGTCTCTGGTAACCTGGAATGGAAGATCAGTGCAGCAACATGACAGAGGGTACATTCTGTGGCCAGAGAAATCACCAAAATGCCTTGGCATCAAGTGATATCTCCTAAATTTTGCTGCAACATGTCAGATGGTTCTGAGTCCTAACCATTTTATTGGAGGTTGGACATTGGATAGGTACCATGAAATTAACTGTCATAACATTCTTATTATTGTAACTATCACTGTATGATACATTTACATATCATAGAATTGAAAAGTAACTCAAGCCTATTGGGGAATCCCATCTATTGTTAAAATTGCACTGTGAAGTTTTCATTCTCTTATTCAGTCACTCACCAGTGTTGAGGTAGCGAATGGCCTTGGACTTGATCTCCTCAGTCAGTTGTTGTGTTTTATTTAGATAATCCAGAACATAGATGTTAGGAGCAAAGAGGACCATATTCTGTTCTCCACAGCCATAGGGCATTTGGAGGAGATTTTGTGTATTTCTCATGGCAGAGCCTAATATGTCTCCTAGGAAATGGGAGAGATGGGAAGTCATAAAGCTTATAGATTATAACTGATCAGAATCATTAAGAAGAAATGAATAATTAGCTGAGGTAAAGAAATGAGGATTTTAGGAAGGGTGAGACTTCCAGGAACAGAAGTATGATTGGAAGCAATAAACAAGTCCAAAGAAGAGAAGAAAGAAGTTAAAAGTATAGCTGTTAACTCATATATATGGAATCTAAGAAAATGGTACTGATGAACCCAGTGACAGGCGAAGAATAAAGATGTAAATGTAGAGAACAGACTTGAGGACATGGGGTTGGCAAGGGGCGAAGGGGAAGCTGGGACGAAGTAAGAGAGTAGCACTGACATATAAACACTACCAAATGTAAAATAGATAGCTAGGAGGAAGTTGCTGCATAACATAGGGAGATAAACTCGGTAATGGGTGATGACTTAGAGGGCCAGGATAGGGAGGGTGGGAGGGAGTTGCGGGAGGGAGGGGATATGGGGATATATGTATAAATACAGCTGATTGACTTTGGTGTACCTCAAAAACTGGTACAAGAGTGTAAAGCAAGTATATTCCAATAAAGAGTGTATAAAAAAAAGTATAGCTGTCATTTTGAGAAAGTATTTATGGAAAAAACATAGTAGACATTGTCTAATATAGTACAATAGTCCCCTAGGGCTGGGGACTCACCCAAAACTGAGAAGAAGGCTCGGGCAGATTCTTCTACCACATCTGGTGGCAGCTTCAGAGATAATTTTTCAGACACCTCAGCAGCTAGAGAAAGAAAGAAGTCAGCCAGGATGAAAGTGATTTCTTCTGTATATCTTCCTGAAGAGCTCCAGGATCCAGAAGCCAGAGCCATGCCTTGTACCTAAACTTCTTCTGAAAAGTTGTCCCTCTTTTAATATTCCAGTTTTCAAAAATATCTTCAACGTATATGAATGGGATTCTGAGATTTCTAGAACTTTTCCTTTCCCAACCTCCTTGTATGTGGAGTTGCTCTCCGACAGAAGGCTACAAACTGACAAGTGCCTGTGATGTAGTGATTCTGTTGTAATCATCCTCTGGCTAACTCAAGATGGTTTCACAAGATGGTATATTTCATGTCCATCCTCAGCCTCCTTACTCAACAGCTGTATGAAAAAAACCCGCTATGTATATGTAAGCAAAGGAAAAATCTTCAAAAAGTTCCTGAATTCTACCATAATTCTCAGTCTTTACTTCCATCAGATTTTACCAGATATGAAGACAGTATTTTTATGGAAGCTCTAGACATGGGGCTAGGGGTGAAGATGAACTGTATTTGACTCATTGAAAGGAAATTAACTGCTGCTGATAAGCATACATTTTCTGGCATTTTAATATTGGTGAATTACATGAAGATGAAAAAGAGAGAAATACAGTATTTATCATCATACCGCATCCTGTCCTCATAAGATTAATAATAAAATTTTTGTCAGAGGGTACAAAGTTTCAGTTATGCAAGATGAATAAGTTCAAGAGGTCTATTGTAAAGCATAGTGCCTACAGTTAATACTGTATTGTATATCTGTTTGCTAATAGGATAGATCTTATATTACAAAAATATAATAAGAGAGTGGGAGGAAGCTTTTGGGAGTGATGGATAAGTTTATGGCATAGATTGTGGTGACAGTTTCACAGGTGTATACTTGTCTCCTAACTAATTAAGTCATATACATTAATTACATATGTATTAACAATTATATTAATTACAGATAGTCATGTAATTAAATTTAATCATGTAGTTAAATATACAATTATGTGTTACATACAGTTATATTAATTATGTACATATTATTTGTGTGTCAAAAGATTCTCTTATCTTCAAAAAATTTTTGTAAGAAAACAGATGATATATGGATTTGGTAGTAAGCTCTAAATTCACTTAAATGTAGAAATAAGGCTAAATAATATGGTAATTATGTGTTTAGAATATATTTTATATATTTTAAGTATTGACATGACAAAAATATAATAAACAGAAATTAGTAGGTAGACAGAGAAAGGCAAGGATCACATGCTACGATGCTGTTTAGACATTGGTTTGAGATGAAACCATATTGTGTTGATAAATTCTTAATATGCTGAATTTCTATAAATGTTTTTGTTTAGACTAGGAAATTCTCCACAAAGATAAAGCTACATATTTTACTGTAAGCTTCTTTAGTCCCTTCTTCAATGACTGAGAGGATATTAGGTACAGGATTGGCACTGAGCAGGTATTGACATGACAAATGGTAACGGCTATGGTGACCTTCTCTTCAGGAAACAGCATAGTCTCATTATCCAATGCGGTTAGCTATGCAAAACTCAGCGTCGAAGGGGCTTGAATTCAGCTACCCATATGCTGTACTACTAAATATCCAAGGAAATATGCCCTTTGGCAATATTCATTTTGAATCTACCCACTTTCTATAACCTATAACCACATTATACACTGGTCAGAAGGACATTTTGATGTTTGCAGAGGTGCTTAAGAAATAAAGACTCAGAATTCCTGGGACAGGGATATTTTCCAGATGAAATTACTTGGCCTCTCTAAGAATCAGTTTCCTCACTTACCAAATGGGTTCATTGTTCTTCAGGTCTTACTTACCTCATAGAGAAAGTATAGGAATGGTATATATAAAATTCTTTGAACTTCAAATATTATATTCTAGTCAATTTTATTTTAATTATAATGACTGAGTCTTACCTGATGGACAAAGCAGGGAGTTGAATGTTGCTTCCTTTTCTAGTCCTTCAGGCTTTAGGTGGAAAGAAAGAAAAGTTAGAAGTGAGAATAGACTGACTCTCAGGACATATGTCAGGGGGAATTACAGGTTTCTTGATGAACAGAAGAACCGGAACTGATTTTCAAATGTATTATAGAAACAAATTCTATAAATAATTTGAAGGAGACAGGTTGAGAGATGAGAAAGGGAGGAGAAAATCACAAAGTTAAATCGAGAGAGAGAGAGAATCATATTGTGAAATATCCCATGACCATATACATATATATATATATATATATATATATATATATATATAGGTGTGTGTGTGTGTGTGTGTATATTCTTTTCATATGTCCATTATTTAGCCCTTCTTACCTAAATGTTGGAACCTCAAGTGGATTCACCATTGCTTTACTTGACTCACTGTGACCCCTCAAATGGGCAGGCGTACTTACTTCAACCAACAGGGGCTTGATGATTGTGTCTTTCCTGCCATGTTCTGGGACCACAGCCACCTCAGTCCCACACAGCTCTTGAGACTCCAGTGCCTCTGCACTCACTGTGAAATTCACATTCCCTGGAAAAAGGGGCCAGTAGAGATGAGCACCATCTCTCTCTTCCTCCATGCCTCCAATATTTATAAATGTTTAATGCTTTGCGACTTTATTTTTTGTTCTATCAAAACATAGGAGCAGGAATGGAAGCAGCATAGACTAGAAGCTAATGATACTGAGAATCCAAGGTGGAGCTGGAGGTGAGGGAAAGGGGTATTTCCTTCTAGACATCCTAGAATGAAAGACAAAGAAAAAAAATTCTGCTATCTGGTGGGGCAGGTGCGGGGGCTGGGGGAGGGTGTGGGGAGGCTGTATCTTTGGCTGGATATAAGGATCCCATAGACATACACAGTCTTTGAGTAGAGAATTGCCTCTAGGAGGCTGTCTCTCACCTAATGACTTTGGTGTTATCGCCCAGGACACGGTTTGCCGGCCATCCCCACAGATGCAGTGGGTCTCTTGTTCCTTCTCTCCTGGGTCCGCTAGGAATGCAGGAGAGGCTTCTAGGTGCACACTGACCTAAAACCATGCATGAGACAAAGAGACAAATAGACCAGAGGGAAAGGGGGAGAATGCCTTGAAATAAAGCACATTGGGTAGATTTCAGGTTGCCTAATGCTGAAGATAATATAAATGAAGAGTGAGCATCTTATAAGTGGATCTGACATCTAAACATTAGCATTTGGGGATAATCTGCTCTTTCACGTGGTAGGAGCAGAGGTGAGGAAAAGTCAGGATGGTATGTTTGCTGCCTGTGGAAGTGCTACGCCTTTGGCCTAGGATCTTGACCATAGCCTCAGCTGTCCCAGCAAAGTATACAAATTTATAAACAGTTAGGGTAAGATGCATATAAATAACTTAAAAATTAAGTTTAATACAGTTAATCATGTATGAAAAGTTAAATATATGGGAATGTAGAGGTTGAAAACTTGGAGAATATATGACATGAGAATTGGCATACTGGCTTTTGTTGTTCATGTCAGAAATACTCATGCTGCATAAACTTCCTAACTTTCAAGGGTTATGATAAGAGTTGTTTTTTTTTTTTAATTATTTATTTATTTCTTATTTTTTGGGGGGTACACCAAGTTCAATCACCTGTTTTTATACACATATCCCCGTATTCCCTCCCTTCCTTGACTCCGCCCCCCCTCAAGTCCCCCCCACCCTCCCCGCCCCAGTCCTCTAAGGCATCTTCCATCCTCTAGTTGGACTCCCTTTGTTATACAACAAAAGAGTTGTTTTAAGTTGTCACTTGGTGTTTGAAGATATCTATCACCAACCGTAGTCTTATAACACAGGGGTCCCCAGCCCCCAGGCCGTGGACCGGTTCTGATCTGGGGCCTGTTAGGAAGCGGGTGGCACAGCAGGAGATGGGCAGCAGGTGAGTGGGCGAAGCTTCATCTGCTGCTCCCCGTCACTGGCATTACCGCCCGAACCACCTCCCCACCACGCCCCCACCCCACTGGTCTGTGGGAAAAGTGTCTTCCATGAAACCTGTTCCTGGTGCCAAAAAGGTTGGGGACTGCTGATATAACATATGAATATCTCTGACAGTATTATCTCCTGGTGAGCCCATCTTATATACAGGAGTTTGTCAGTATTCCCAGGAATGCACTTTTTAGTTTACTTGACTGTTACCTTGAGCTCAATGTAATAAAGAGAGGTCCTTACCCGGATGCATTTGGGAAGGTAGTTTAACACAGTGGCCTTGAGTGTGAAGGCCTCTCCGCGGATCACAGAGTAGGGCATCGTGAGATCCACAAAGAACGGCTGGAAGGCTCGGAGAGAGGCAGTTGGAGAAAGACCAAGTCCAGTGTCACTGGACAGGCAGAGGGCCTCTGCTTTCCACTCAGTGATGGTATCAGGGACTGTTACTCCTACTTCAGCCACACCTGAGGAGCTGGGGAGGATGGCAATGTGATGAACAAAAAGTAAGCAGTTAAATACAGACATGACTTGTTTTCTTGCGCTTTGCTTTTTTGTGCTTTACAGATACTGTTGTTGCTTTTTTTTAAAAAAGCAGATTGAAGGTTTGTTGCAACCCTGTGTCAAGCAAGTCTATTGGTGTCATTTTTCTAACACCATTGGCTTGCTTCATGTCTCTGTGTCACATTTTGATAATTGTCTCAATATTTCAAACTTTTAAATAATTATTATATTTGTTGTGATGATCTGTGATCAGTGCTCTTTTTTTTTTAAAGCTCTTTATTGGAGTATAATTGCTTTACACCGTTGTGCCAGTTTTTGCTGTACAACAAAGTGAATCAGTTGCATCCATACCTATATCCCCATATCCCCTCCCTCCCACAACTCCTTCCCACCCTCCCTACCCCACCCTTCTAAATCATCACCAATCCTCAAACTGATCTCCCTGTGTTATGCAGCAGCTTCCCACTAGCTATCTGTTTTACATTTGGTAGTGTATATATGTCAATGCTACTCTCTCACTTCCTCCCAGCTTCCCCTTCGCCCTCCATCCCATGTCCTCAAGTCTGTTCTCTACATCTGCATCTTTATTCTTGCCCTGTCACTGGGTTCATCAGTACCATTTTTTTAGATTCCATATATATAAGTTAGCATACAGTATTTGTTTTTCTCTTTCTGGCTTACTTCACTCTGTATGACAGAGTCTAGGTCAGTCCACCTCACTACAAATAACTCAATTTCATTCCTTTTTATGGCTGAGTAATATTCCATTGTATATTTGTGCCACATCTTCTTTATGTGATCAGTAATCTTTGATGTTACCACTGTAATTGTTTTCGGGTGCCGTGAACTGCACCCACATAAGATGTTGTGTGTGTTCTGACTGCTCTGCTGACCAGCTGTTTCCCTGTCTCTCTTCCTTTTCTCAAGCTCCTCTAGTCCCTAAGACACAACAATATTGAAATTAGGCCAATTAATAATCCTACAATGGCCTCTAAGTGTTCAAGTGAAAAGAAGAATTGCACAACTGTCACTTTAAATCAAAAGCTAGAAATGATTAAGCTTTGTGGGGAAGGCATGTTGAAAGCTGAGATAGGCTGGAGGCTAGGCCTCTTGCACCAAACAGCCAAGTTATGAAAGCAAAGGAAAGTTCTTGAAAGAAATTAATAGTTTCACTTGAGTAAACCCTTGAATGATCAGATAGCAAAGCAGCCTTATTGTCGATATGGAGAAAATTTGAGTGGTCTGGATAGAAGACCAAACCAGCCACAATATTCCCTGAAGCCAAAGCCTAATCCAGAGCAAGGCCATAACTCTCTTTAATTCTATGCAGGGTGAGAGAGGTGAGGAACCTGGCAGAGTTTGAAGCTGGCAGAGAGTCGTTCATGAGGCTTAAGGAAAGCAGCCATCTCTATAACATAAAAGCTCAAAGTGAAGTAGTAAGTGCTGATGTAGAAGCTGCAGCAAATTATCCAGAAGATAATTAGTGAAGGTGACTACACTAAATAACAGATTTTAAATGTAGATGAAACAGCCTCATATTGGGAGAAGATGGCATCTAGGACTTTCATAGCTGGAGAGAAGTTAATGTCTGACTTCAAAGCTTCAAAGGACAGGCAGACTCTCTAGTTAGGGGCTAAGGCAGCTGGCAACTTGAAGTCGAAGCCAGTGCTATTTTTCATTCCGAAAATCTTGGGGCCTTTCAGAATTATGCTAAATCTACTCTGCCCGTGCTCTGTAAATGGAACAACAAAGCCTGTGTGACAGCACATCTGTGTACAGCATGGTTTATTGAATATTTTCAGCCCACTGTTCAGACCTACTGCTTAGAAAAAAAAAGATTCCTTTCAAAATGCTGCTGCTCATTGACAATGCACCTGGTCTCCCAAGAGCTCTGATGGAGATGCATAATGAGGTTAATGTTGTCTTCATGCCTGCTAGCACAACAGCCATTGTGAAGCCCACGGATCTAGAAGTAATTTTGACTTTCAAGTCTTCTTTAAGAAATACGAGGGTGAGTCAGAAATGATCCGCACTCTGGTTATATTAAAACTTCCGTTGGCCGCACTGTCTTAATGCAGATCATTTTTGACTCACCCTTGTGCCTTTTGTAAGGCTATAGCTGCCATGTATAGTGATTCCTCTGACGGATCTGGGCAAAGTCAATTGAAAACATTCTGGAAATGATTCACCATCTAGATGCCATTAGGAACATTCATGATTCATAGGAAGAGGTCAGAATATTAACATTAACAGGAGTTTGAAAGAAATGGATTCCAGCCCTCATGGATGATTTTGGGGCATTAAGACTTCAGTGGAGGAAGTCATTGCAGATGTGATGCAAATAGCAAGAGAACCAGAATTAGAAGCAGAGCCTGAAGACGTGATTGAATTGCTGCAATCTCCTGTTGAAACTTGCATGTATGAGGAGTTGCCTCTTACGGATGAGCAGAGAAAGTGGTTCCTGAAATGGAAGCTACTTCTGTGCAAGATGCTGTAAAGATTGTTGAAATGATAACAAAGGTTTAGAATATTACAAAAACTTAGTTGCCAAAGCAGTGGCAGAATTTGAGAGGACTGACTCCAATTGTGAAAGAAGTTCTACCATTGCATGCTACAGAGAAATTTTTCATGAAAGGAAGAGTCAGCTGAGGTGGCAAACTTCACTGCTGTCTTGTTTTAAGAAACAGGCCCAACCCAACCTTCAGCAGCCACCATCCTGACCAGTGAGCAGACATCAACATCAAGGCAAGACCCTCTACCAGCAACACAATTATGACTTGCTGAAGGCTCAGGTGATGGTTAGCATTTTATAGCAATAAAGTATTTTTGATTAAAACATATACATTTTTAAAGACATAATGCTATCATACACTTAATAGACTACAGTATAGTGTAAACACTTTTATATGCACTGGGAAACCAAAAAGTTCATGTGATGCACTTTATTGTGATATTCACTTTATTGGGGTGTCTGGAACTAAGCCCGTAATATCTCTGAGGTATGCCTGTAAATCCCTTCTAGGAAGAGAACGCTGTATAAATGATGCTGTTGTCATGACTTGAATGCACTTAGTAGAAATACCAATAATGGAGAGTATAGACAAGGCTTGAAATGGGAATGTATAAAAGTCCCTTTTTTCCAAGTCTGTTTTCAATTCCAGTCTATATCAGGATCTCCACAGACGTACAGTTGTAGTATAATCTGTTATAGACAATATAGTTATAAATTAAATATGTAGTTTTAGATTGTTATTAAATTTTTTTCTTTAAAGTATTGTTCCACTCAGGGAAGGTTTATAATTTTAAATTCTACTACTACTGTGTGTAGTTGGCTTGACTGACTGTGTGCTTAACTGAAGACTGCTGAGTAATGGAGGACCTCTTACGGGTATTAATCTGGGCAGTGCTTGGTTATATTTAGTCCTTAGGCCCATTTGCTGGAAACCTTAGAATGAAATTTGTGCCAAATTTCTGATGCAATTAGATTAGTGATACTTCGTAATGGAAATATTATACTAAACCTCTCCTGAACACAGCAATGTGTCTAAAAGATACACTTGGATATTGAAAAACTAGCTAAAAATTGAAAATTGTGAGGAATCTATATTGTTGCATCATACATATAAAAGAAGGTACTTACTTTACAACCACCAAGTCCCAGATCCATGTCTCAGGGAAGTACTTTCGCACAGTCTCTGTGGGAGGCTCTGGAATATGTATTATATGCAAAAGTTCATGACCTCTACCCATTTCGGCTATGCCTGTGGAGGAGACAGAAACAGTTCATATAAAAATAAAGCTTATGAGAGATTGTAATAAGTGCTGCAAAAGAAATAGGGTGATGAAATAGATAGGAACCAGGAGAGGACACTTGTATATTAAGGGAAAGCTTCCTGGAGGAGGTGATATTTTTAGGTGAATTCTGAAGGATTACAGTCAGCTAGGAGTGAGCTGAGGGAAGAGAATCCCAATCAGGGAACAGTGAGACCTACAGGCAGAAAGAGTCTTGGATTGCCTGTGAAAGGAGACCTAGAGGCAGAAAGGAGGCTGCCTTAGTACATTGTATTAAGAGGTGAGTGCTATGACTTGAGGTCGGGATTTGGTCTGCTTCTCTGTGGGAAAAAAGAAGAATCGTACCCAGAGATTATGACAGTGGCTTTGAGAAACTGTAAGAGTGAGAGGATCAATAATTTAAAAGGCTCTTTATTCCCGAAAGTGTCAGAAGATAAGAGTTAGGATGTCTCACCCTATTTACCTTTTGTTTATGGTGTGCTGGTGCATATTCAACAACTGGCTCACTGGGAAAAATTTTGTGCATCTATATACCTGTTCATACATAAATTTACTACAAATCTTACTGATAAAGGATTAAAGAATATAATTTATAAATACTAATAAAAATATACAATGATCTTTATTTAATTTCCGTATAGGCATGTGATTCTCATTCAATGTTTTCCTTGATTTTTGATTAACTTTTTTTTTAAACTTAGATTTTTTAAAAATCAGTTAATTTATTTATTGGCTGTGTTGGGTCTTCACTGCTGCACACAGGCCTTCTCTAGTTGCGGCAGCGGGGTCTACTCTTCATTGTGGTGCACAGGCTCCCTATTGCAGTGGCTGCTCTTGCTGCGGAGCACCGGCTATAGGAGCCCAGGCTTCAGCAGTTGCGGCACACGGGCTCAGTAGTAGTGGCACACGGGCTTAGTTGCTCCGTGGCATGTGGTATCTTCCTAGAGCAGGGATTGAAACCATGTCCCCTGCATTGGCAGGCAGATTCTTAACCACTGCGCCACCTAGGAAGTTCCGCGACAAACTCTTTTGTTTGTACTCAACCTACATTCAACCATGATTTGACAATATCAGGTCATAAAAAATGATTGATTACTATATGATTCATCAAAGAAGTAGCCCATATCATTGGCAAATGTATGTGATTTCAACATGGATATTGGCTGATGTTTTGGGGAAGTTACTTGACTGGTGAGAAGATAGTCCCAGTTTGTGAACAGTTCTATTTCTGATTCCATTGATCTTATGCCTGGAAGATTTCTCTTCCTTTTTAACCCTCATACGTCTCCATTTACTAGAAGCAGATTCGTTGTGAATGACTTCTTGATTCCTCAATTAGAATCAATCCTTTCTCTTATTCTTCATATCTGTACCTGTTATATTGCTTTCTACAACCTGCCTTGTGTTCTTTCCAGCTTTGCGTATGTGGGAGCTGGACCTAAACAGAATTTTTTGGTTTGTATTGCTACCTTGATATATCTGAATCACAAGTTCTTTTTTTTTTTAAATTGAAGTATAGTTGATTTACAATGTTGTGTTAATTTCTGCTGTACGGCAAAGTGGTTCAGTTATACACATATATATATTCTTTTCCATTAGGGTTTATCCCAGGAGATTGGATATAGTTCCCTGTGCTATACAGTAGGATCTTGTTGTTTATCCATTCTAAATGTAATAGTTCGCATCTACCTGCCCCAAACTCCCAGTCCATTCCTTCCAGACTCTTCCCTCCCCCTTGGCAACAAGTCTGTTCTCTATGTCTTGAATCACAAGTCCTTTTCGGTTAATTTCATCACATTTTATCTTTTTAAAATAATTATTTTATTTGGTTCAATATATTAGGCAATTAATTTTTATTAATTTTTTACCTGGAGAAGATAATAGTGTTCTAGATGAATGTGTATTATATTGTTGAGGCTGTGGACATATTTTGGGTTTATGAATCTTTGAGTTGGTGAATACCTTTAAGCCCATATCCTGTAAAAGAAAGCATCACCTAATCAGTACATAAATATTATAAAATATGTATATACACATACTTCTTTTCATTGAATTTAACAAACAATGCAAGTAGCTTAATATTAAACCTTTAATGTTCACATGAGTAGAAAGGAAATTGACATACGAGAGTGAGTCAAAAATTATCCACACTCTGTAAACAGATAATTTCATTCTGTTTTTAAACCTTTATCAACAGTAATTATTTTACATATGTGATATTTCACATGGTAATGAATTTCAGTAAACAAACAAACAAAAAACTTGCTTAACAGCCCAAGAAGTTCCAGTCCTGGCTCTGTTGTTATTAGCCGATCTGCTACTATTAGTGAACTTGCAGAAGTCACTTGACCTCTCTAATTCCCATTATCCTTGACTATGATATGGAAGCATTAAAATAAGTATTTTTTCCATATATAATATTTTGTGAACCTTAAGAACTGACCATCAACAATATAACAGACTTACCTTTAGGAAGCTATACATATCTTTTTCATTTGTATTTGATACTGGGGAATACATGATCCCATTGATGTAGACATTACTGTGGCTGATGCAGTCTTCATTGTCTTCCTTCTGTTGATTTAATCTCGCAGGGAAACCGTTGAGGTCCTTTACTGGTAGCAGGTTATAAACCTGTACAAATGCAAAGGACAAAAGGACAAACTTATTTGTGGTTTCTTTTTCTTAAGTGCAGGGAGAAAAAAGAATAATCACTATCAGACTTTGAGTGGCTCAGATAATTTACAGAGAAGATGATTTTGAAGATGTTTAACAATTTTAGGGAAAAAAAATTAAAACATTCCTATATAAGTACTCAGGGATCATAATCCTTTGTTACACAATTCGGAGGCAAACCTTAGACTATGCTGGAATGAAATAAAACTTAATTAAGAGAAATTGAGGTTTGCTATATTTGAGTCATTGTGCAAGGCTCCGGGATGATAGAATTAAGTAATAGTTTCGTCTCGATCTGGCGGTTAGCAACTGACTCAGTGTATAACAAAGTAAATGAACACATGTACTAAGCAAGCACATGGATAAACATGTATCCTCTGTATAGGTCAGGACAGTATTTTCTTAGATATTATTCATGGGAACAAAATGCTCCATATCTTTATAAAATACATAAAACTTTAACTGTAGAATGCTGAAAATGATACTTTATTTTTTTTCTTTTTTCTTTTGATCTTTATTGGAGTATAATTGCTTTATACTGCTGTGCCAGTTTCAGCTGCACAGCAAAGTGAATTAGCTGTATTTATACATATATCCCCATATCCCCTCCCTCTTGAGCCTCCCTTCCACCCTCCCTATCCCACCCCTGTAAGTCATTGCCAATCATCAAGTTGATCTCCCTGTGTTATGCAGTTGCTTTCCACTAGCTATCTGTTTTACATTCAGTGGTGTATATATGTCAATGCTATTCTCTCACTTCATCGCAGCTTCTCCTTCTCCACCTCCCCATGTCCTCAAGTCTGTTCTCTGCATCTGCACCTTTATTTTTCCTCTGCCACTGAGTTCATCAGTACCATATTTTTAGATTCCATATATATGTATTAGCATTATGGTATTTGTTCGAAAATGATACTTTAAAATTCACTTGAAGGGAAAGAGTAAGACAACCATAAAAATCCTGTAGGTGCACTGTTTTATATTTATGAGTTTAAAATTGACAAGAATAGATTAGCAAAGTGAGTAGCACAATGAAATGAAACACTTTCTTAATGGCAGTTCCCACTTAGCATTCTCTGTCTCCTCTCTCTGCTTTATTTTTCTCCAAAGCATATCACATAATTATTGTCTGTCTCACCTATGAAAATGTAAGTTCCTTGAGTGCATAGATTTTTGTCTTTCTAGTAGTTCACTATGAGATCCCCAGAATTTAGGCACACAGTAGGAACATCCAGAACACAGTAGGCACTCAATAAATATGCGTTGAATGAATGGCTTATAGGTGCAAGTGTTTCATTAGTGAAACATTATCAAAGATTGAGAGGAACTCTTGTTCTAACCCAGGTCTACTCCTAAATACCTGAAAGCTTCTGCTTTTTTTATTAAAAAACTAGTAGAATTTTCTGCCTTATCTATCCACTAAGATTGTTATAATTAAAAAAACTTTGAGAACTATAAAATTATATTATACAAATATAAAACATTAATGTTATTTTCCCACATATTCCCTTGCTTCCACTATGCACTTAATGTTTCCTTTAGAAGTATCCTAATATTTTTAATTAAATACCATTGGAAGGATCAAAAAGTAAGAGATCTTTTCTTAGAAGTATATCTTATAGGGAAGTAAAAACGTTTCCCTTTATAAAATTTTGATAGCAAAAAAAAAAAGAAAACTTCAGTTAGAGGTTATTCCAATTGGACTCATTGAAAATTTGAAGAAATGGGCAAACTGCTATTAGTACACATTAAGTAGTTTCCTGTTGCTACACCAAGCATACCCTTTTGCTATTTTTACTATTAACCCAATATTTTAAAAGGTTTCATTTATTCATATCATTTATCACATCATAATTAATTTTTCCTAATTTTTATTCATCAGAGACAATACAGATCTTCCTTCAGAAACTGCATTCATCTTGGGACATGCAGGGTTTCAACTGATACAATTCTTATAAAAACAAACATTTGATATTTCATTTAGCCTGTGCAGTCTTAGTGCAAGTATATGTACCACTTCTGTTAGACTTTTTGAAATATTAAAGCTAGTTTGAAAACTTCTATTATTGGTTTCATAAAGCTCTAGGAACTCAGGAATTTTGGATGGTGCATGATTTATATATATGTATTCATATGTAATATCTTCCTCACCAAAAAAAAAAGTGCACATGAAAGAGCTCAAAACTATTAACTCCTGGATAAATATAACTTTAATAGATCCTATCCGACTCAGGGTTTCTCCTTGCTCTGAGTCTGCCATGTGGCCCTTCCTGACCCCTGGGCTGATGGAACTCACCGTGGCTGCAGAGAGCTCAGCCTCAGGACTCAAGAGCAGCACACTTTGGTCCACGGCGCGGAGGCCGCAGAGGGACTGAGGGGAAGCAGTGACCTTCAGGTGGATGTGGGAGGCCGGGAGACTTTGTGATGGGCTGAAATTCAAACCCACCTGTGGAATAGGGGACAAGGTCAGAAAAACAAATTTCCTAGTTTACCCACGCATTCACTAGCATTTCCTGGTGTTCCTCAAATTCAATGCATAATCACTTTGTTTGACCTCTTTGATGTTTGACACCATGTGAGTCTTAAGGCCTTTGGTTCCCTTATTTGTCACTCTGATTCTCATCAGTTGAGCTATTATAATATCTATTTTTATAAGTTATTAAATTTGAGATGCCATTTTTGATACATAGCGAGGTGTTCATTAACTGTGGGTGGAATGCAAATGGTTGTAGATACTCTTGTATTTTTCTTTTGGCCCTTTTGTAGTCTTATGAACTTAGTTACGTATTTCCCAACATTTCATCATAAAAGAAGGGAAAATTTACTCTGAACTGTATCATATGGTAAGAGACAATGCATAAGAATTTTGCACTAGAAGTCAAGTGACATAGCTTCTTTTTTTTTTTTTTTTTAATTGGGGTATAGTTGCTTTACAATGTTGTGTTAGTTTCTGCTGTACAACAAAGTGAAGCAGTTATAGGTATACATATATTCCCTTCCTCTTGGACCTCCCTCCCACCCTCCCATCCACTCATCTAGGTCATCAGAGGACACCAAGTTGAGCTCCCTGTGCTATACAGCGGGTTTGCACTAGCTATCTGTTTTATACATGGTAGGGTACAAATGTCAATCCCAATCTCCCAGTTCATCCTACCCCTCTCCCCCCCCCTTGTCCACACGTCCATTCTCTACTTCTGCGTCTACTCCTGACCTACAAATAGGTTCATCTGTACCATTTGTCTAGATTCCACATATATGCCTTAATATATATGATATTTGTTTTTCTCTTGACATGGCTTCTTAGTGTGATGTGCCACCAACTTGCTGAAAGTCTCTGGGGAATTCATTTAACCATTTTGGCCCCAATGCTCTCTTGTAGGAAATAATTGATAGTGATAGTAAGTTCTAGTTTTAAACGCTGAAAATTTTATGATAGGAAACACCCACCTTGTTGGGCAGACAGTTTTCAACCTCATATTTTGCAGAATCCCCAACCACTTCCCCATCAGGTAAAATGGCATAGATGAGCAGCCTAGCAACGGGAGAGATGTCTGATTCCACAGGGACTGATAGGGGAAAGTGGCCTTTCACTGGAGCACAGAGAGAATAAAAAAGTGAGCATGGGTTAGACAGCTCAAGGCTGAAATAACACTTTTCTGCTGAATAAAGTCATTTTAGGAGCCTGGTCTGGTTGATGACTCTAGTAGATGTAACACATATAAGAAATAGTAGATGTAATAAATTGATGACTATCTGTAAGAATCCTGGCTTTAAAAACAAAACAAAACATATCAAAACCCTCTCTTCTCTCAAATCACATAATGATTTCTTCCCAATTTTAAGCTTGAGTTCATCTGTATAAAGTTCTGATGCTACCTAAGGATGTGGAGACATGCACTTGGCTTCCATTTGATCTAGACTTCACAGGAGAGAAGGGAAACAGAGCTTCAAGCTGTGAGATGTAATAGTAAGATTAATACATTGTATTTACCCTTATATCCTCTTTAACTTTCTATGAACCAAATATTCTATTCTTTCTTCTTAAAAGGAGTGCTGAGCTCCTTTGGAAGTTATTTTTTGATGCCTACATAGATTCATTAGAAGTTGCAATCAAACTTCTCTGAGTCTATTGTAGTGCTTCTGTGTTGCTACAAAGAAGCAACAAAAGAATAGTTCACTGATACTTTTCTAGTAAGGGAACTTTTAAACTCCCTTAGGATAGGTGAAACCTTCAGAGGATTATATTGTTCTTGGGGAGAGTCCAATTAAGTGCTGGAAATACCCAATTTACCTCTTCATAAATCATAACTATCTTCAAAAGGGAAATATAATGTACAGATATAAATGACTCAGCACAAGACCTAATATGTAGAAGACACTCCAGAGTTTTACCTTCTCTCCACTGTCCAAAACTACAAGGGTTAGTCAAAAATTATCCGCACTCTGGTTATATTAAAACTTCTATAAATTCTACAGCTAGAATACAGATAATTTTTGACTCACCCTCGTATTTTGAAATGTCATTTTGAAAAGAAGGTCTATGACTATGGTTTGAAAATTTGGAATAAGCAACAAATTATGAAACAACTCAACATTTTAAATAATCTGAACAGAATAACCCAAAGGAAAAGAAAATAAATATTTGATAAAAAAAAAAGAAAGAAACATTATTGCTTTCCCCTTTCAACTTCTTTATTGGGATTAGATGAAAATTCTCTCTCTTTACCTGAAATTATTCCTGGCATTTCTGCAGCATAAGGCTGCATGTGACAGAGTAGGGCAGAAATGGAGAATTATGTAAATACTCACTGTCTCCCTGCACTAGGGGCAGTATATGAGTCCCAGATCGGACAATGCCTCCCTTTGCCATTATCTGCAAAAAACAAAATGGAAAGGGTTTAATTTTCCTGACAGAGATCTTACCCCAAGTCTTGCCCTCCATGGGATATGCTTGTTTTATTGAGCCCCTGCTAGCAATAATTAGCCCCGAGGAAATTCAAACTTTCAAAAGGAGCACGGATAAGAGGTCGAAGTAGTGATGTCTAAAGAGCTTCATAAATCCTTGCCCACATAGTGCTTTTATCTACAGATGAGTCAAGGTAATGGCCTTCCTTCTCACCAGGTAATAGAACACGAGCTCTTTCAGCTCTTGCAGGACCTGTCCCTTCAGTATATAATGTGCTTGGACTGTCTGAGCTTGGCCGCAGGGCAGTTCATGAGGCAAGGGCTCAAGGTACACAAAACTCTCGCTTCGGGAGAATACAAGATTAGCAGTGTGATAAGCTTCTTCATGTTCTTCTGACAGCCACTGGTAGCCATAACAGGGACTGCGTTCCTTGTGTTTGACCTAATGAATTGGAAAAAACAATATTATCTTATAGATTATGTGTTATAGAGAATCAATGTGCTCAACAGAATTGCATTAGTTTAGTACCCTACCTTAACTAGTACCTAGAAATCTTTTGCTCCCTACTAAAAAGTGAGAGAGGAGGGTCCTGTATATTGTTTATCTCTATTGCAGGCCTTCACACGGCAGAGGCTCCTTGGGTTGGTATTTACATTTCTGAAGAGTATAAAAGGAGGTATCCTTTGCTGTGATTAGCTTGCCCTACATTTCTTTGGCCATTTTACCTATTCAAACAGAGACACCGGACTATGAAACCTCATTGAGGAGAATAACTAATCCTCAGAAACTGAAGAATTGCATTTCAGAGAGAAGATGCCTCATTTATGATGGGTTTCAAAGGGTATCATGAATAAATGTAACATTGCAAATATAGGGGTCTGAGAACACTTTCTGTGAATAGCTTTGGTTCAAGAGTTGAGTTAGTAGTTGAAGTCTGCCTTGCCTGGGCTGTCTTAGGCTGATTGTTTTTAATGCTTCTTGCAATTCTGGATTCTTAAGCTTGATAGGCCCTATGAGGATTGTATTTCATCTTTTCATTATGTAAAAGTTAGTCCTTTGGTCTTTCCTGGCTTTCCCTACCATCATCCTCACCTCCCAAGTGGTGCGAGTGAATCCTTGTGTCAGCAAAACATTTTGTTCATCTCTCAATATATGTTCCAGAGATAATATATAAATGGACATCCAAAAAGAGGAAACATTTACAAATAATATTTTCACTTTCAGTACTAGCACATTGCCTAGCACACAGAAAGCACTCAAGACACTTCTTGATTAAACAAATGAGTAAACTTCAAATTTTGAATTATTCGAGGTATGGGTTTTTATGCCATCTATTTAAAGCTGAATCAATAAAATATGTTATTTACCCCTTTTAATATTTATATGAAAAATCACAAGGCAGGGTTTTTCATCACTATTGTTATATAATATCTACTGTGTATTCATGTATCTGGAAAAGTGTATTTACATCTTCATTGATGGATAGAGGACTATTTGCCATACAAAGCAAGTCACATGAGTGCAGACAAAAATCTGGATAAAATAAGAATAGCGGGACAAAAGTAAAGTAAGAACAATAATTGATGGAGTCAGTGGTGTTAAAATAGGCTTTCATAGTAATTATATTTAACAGTTAAAGGGGGCTAAGTGTTTTAACATGTATTATCTCATTTAATCCTCGCAGCAATCCCAAGAGTTAGGTACTGCTATTGCATCCATGTTACAGACAAGGAAATGAAGTATAGAGGTTTTAGTTATTTGCTCTTAATATAGAATTGAGCTAGGATTTTAATCTAATTTATCTAATTCTGGAACCTACACTTAAAAGAGTTAAAACACAACATAAAAAACACAACATAAATTACCATCTTAACCATTTTTAAATGTACAGTTTGATACTGTTAAGTAACATGCAGCCCGTCTCCAGAATTTTTTGATCTTGCAAAACTAAAACGTTCTCTCCATTAAATAACAACTCCTCATTTCTCCTTCTCCCCACCCCCTGGCAATCACCATTTTACTTTCTACTTCTATGACATTGAGTACTTTAGATACTTCCTACAAGTGGAATCATACAGTATTTGTTGTGAGTGGCATTTCACTTAGGAAAATGTCCTTAAGATTCATCCACATTGTAGCCTGTGACCGGATTTCCTTCCTTTTTAAGGCTGAATACTATTCCACCATACATATATACCACATTCTGTTTATTTATTTGTCTGTTGATGAATATTTGGGTTGCCTCCACCTCTTGGCTATTGTGAATAGTGCTGCTATGAACAGGGCTGTGCAAGTATCCCTTTGAGATTCTGCTTTCAATTCTTTTGAATGTATATTCAGAAGTGAGAATACTGGATCATAGGGTAGTTCTGTTTTTAACTCTCTGGGGAACTGCCATACTGTTTTCTGTAGCAGTTGCACCATTTTGTGTTCGCAATGAGAGTGCACAAGTAGAATCCCCACTTTAACTACGACACTGTCCTGCCTCCTTTTTAATAAACTTTTTCAACATTGACCTTAATTGGGTTTCTAATTTGTCATTTTTTTCCTCTCTGCCCTCACTTTTCAGTTGCAACCCTTTTTTCAAGACTACTTCACATCATTGGTAACTTCCTTCCAAACTTACCCTGACAGTGAGGGAGGTGCCTGTGATGTTGGTGGTGTTGAGGGAGAACTGCACCAGGCCGTGCTCATCAGTGGTGGCGTTAGAGTCATAGTGGGCTGCTTCTGCTGTGATGAAGATGAGCTTATCTGGCATAGGGACACCTTTCCCATCCACTAGGCGCACCTGAAGATTAAAAACTGCAGATCAGGTGTGTGGCTAATATCCAGTAGGCACCAAACATTCATTTTATCACAAATATTTATTGAGTGTGTCCAATATCTTGCACATGGTTCCAGGCATTGAAGCTATAGCAGTGAACAAAACAAAGTTCCTTCCATCATAGAGCATACAGTCCAGCAAAAGAGATAGCTGCTAAATAAATGTGTAAGTAATATGTACTTATTTAGTGGTAATCAGTCCTAAGACGAAAAATAGTGTAAAGAGGTAGAGAGTGATGGAGATACCAGAAACATGTATTCTGCAGATATTTTGGAAACGCTATATATATATAACTTTTGGAGAGTCACAGACCACAAGAACCATAAGGAAAATTTTTAGTCCATTAGCCAAATTTAACTGATCCTCAAACACTGATTTTATGGAAGACCACTCACTTTCTATGGATTAGTGTTCTGAGGTTTAATATTAGCAATTGCTAATATATTGTCCTGTGTGCTCCTCTAGTTTTATACACGATACCTGTTTCTTAACCTAGATTTGCAAACTTTTGGAAGGCAGGTAGATTTTATGATGTACTTCCACACTTGAAAAATGTAAAATTGAAAAGAAGCATAGAATTTTTTTTGAAAGAACTATTATTGAGATACAATTGACATGCAATAAACTGCATATATTTAAAGTGTACAATTTGGTATTTTTTTTCTTACTAGTACCATATATATAGCAATCCTAATCTCCCAATTCATTCCCTCCCAACCCTCCCTGTTTTCCCCGCTTGGTGTCCATATGTTTGTTCTCTACATCTGTGTCTCTATTTCTGCCTTGCAAACTGGTTGATTTGTACCATTTTTCTATATTCTGCATATATGTGTCAATATATGATATTTGTTTTTCTCTTTCTGACTCACTTCACTCTGTGTGATAGTCTCTAGGTCCATCCATGTCTCTGCAAATGTCCCAGTTTCATTCATTTTTACAGCTGAGTAATATTCCATTGTATATATGTACCACATCTTTTTATCCATTCATCTGTTGATGGACATTTAGGTTGCTTCCATGTCTTGGCTATTGTACATAGTGCTGCAATGAACATTGGAGTGCATGTGTCTTTTTTGCATTATGGTGGAAAAGAAGCATAGAATATTAAATAAGGGCCTAAAGTCAAATTACTGCTAATATCGAACTCAGAAGGTGAGTAGTTCAGTTCAGATTTTAAAGATGGTGATTTTTTTTTCTCAGTATAAGCTACTTTTGGTAGAAGGAATCACAACCAGCAGACTTGGATTAGTATTTGTAATTGATTAACAAAATCTAAGTTTGGTAATGAAATGTCAGGTGCATGTGCAAAGACCAGATAGGCACAAAATTCTGTTTCTTTCTCTTTTGGTGAGAGAGTCTCATGATAATAGGATAGTTATTTAGCAGGAATAAAATCTCAAAAAAGTACTATATACTCCTGAGAAATTTAAAGAAGTGAACTTTCATTTTAAGAAGTGACCAAAGTTTCTGAATATGTTTGCTGTCATAACATAATCAAAACATTCTATAATTTATTCCACCACTCTTTTGTGGAGCTTGGTCCCTCTGTCTTTTATACTCTTCATAGCTGACATCTTATAACATTTCCGTTAAAAATAGGGTGCACAGTAATTAGACTTCCGGATTCCAAAAGCTCCATTAGCATATCTGCTTATGATACAAAAATAACAGTAGAAGATTTCTTTTTATAGATTTGAGAGAAAAAAATTTACATCTTTAAAATCTGGGTATACCTTAAACAGCAGTATTTTACCCCTCTGTGTGCTTTTTAAAAATATACTTGCTATTAAAGAAAAAGTAATGTAAATATAATATCCATGAAAGAAACACCAGGTACAGTAGAATATTTTATATTTCAAAGTAAAAATTAAAGCCACCTACCCACCCATTTCCATACAAAGGTAATGTTAGAAGGCTTATGTAACTGGCCAGAGGAATTTCGAGATGCTTGTGAAAAAATATAAAAATCTCAGATTACCTGGTAAATCATGGGAAAGAGATTGAGTGACATCACGCAATGCTGTTCCCAAAACCTTGCAATTTTGATAGTGCTTTAGAATCATTTTATAGATTTGACATACAAATTTACAGAGGAACAAATTTATTTTATGCAGTTTTATAACTTCGATTATATTAATCAACAAATAATATTAACCAGGTATAGTTTTAGCAGAATATATTGTGTGTGGTAGGTGAGAGTACAATTTGATTTATGAATTGAAGAATACCTCACCTGCCCAAAGAAGGGAATCCCTCGTCTAACTTCTGAGTCCACTTTCACAAATGAGAGTTTGGTTATGGTTCTTGTTATTTCAGTGGTCCCTTTTCCAGTTAATTCCACCTCTGAAAAAGAAGAAAAAATAAGTTCTCCTTTGGAAGGATGCTCTCCCTGAACTTATACTACCTCCTCCCTTTCAATTCACAGCTTGGCAAAGGAACTAATCAATGTCCATTGTTCTTTCTCCCATACCCGTAAGGTTTACACACCTGTTCCTTCTTCTTGGATCTTGGCCTCCACTTCAATTTTCATTTCAAACTCTTGTCTCTTCATCTGGAAGATCTTGGTCTTTACTTGCTGAGAGAAGCAGCCCTGGCTGTTTAGCTAGGAGGGGAGGAAATAAAACACAAAAACATAAAACTGGACAAATCAGTGGTCAGTTAGTCTGGTGGGATTTTTTTGTTTTTGAGGCAACATAACCTAGGAATTTTGTATGATGAGAACACAATAAATATTCTCTAGGGATTAATTATAATTACATCTCACAACAGTATCTGGCTTATAACTGACAGGTATATTCCTTAGTATCTGATATTTCCTAGAGTGAAGGAGGTAGAATTGCCTTAAAAACTTGGGGGTAATCTTACTGTAGCAGGCAACCAACTCTTCACCGAAGTCTGGCTTTCCTTCCATAGTTTACAGCTGCGGCTGGGAAGTGGCTGCCCATCTGAGGACTGTGTTTCCTACCTTCCTGGCATCTAGGTGGGGCTATGTGACAAGCTCTTGCTCATAGAAAGAGAGAAAAGCTGACACCTTTACCAGCCAAGGTGGTTAAGATGTGTATTTTTTTTCTCCTTCTTTTTCAGGGTTTCCCAACTTTTTGGCACCAGGGACCATTTTCATGGAAGACAGTTTTTCCAAGGACCAAGGGCAGGGAGAGGATGGTTTTAGGATAGTTGAAGTGCATTACATTTACATGAGCTCTACCTCAGCTCATCAGGCATTAGATCCTGGGGGTTGGGGACCCCTGCTTTACATAATTGGATGGATACTCAAGGAAGCTTTAGGTACCAGCTACTGGAGATGGTTCAACTTCCATTATTATGGATGCTTGGTGCACCAAGAATACCCACAATGAACAGTTACAAGAAATAATTCCTATTGTGCTAAGTCACTGATTTTTAAAAAACTACTATAGCTAGCACAGAATTCTCTTACAGATTGGTCTCCTCCTGAGTTACCACCATGTTGTAACTCATTGCTTATCAACAGTGCCTGGGCTGTTGGTCCCTAGGAGCAGTTTCCCACATACCTGCCCACTGAACTTCTCGCAGACAGCTTGTGATTCTTCACCAAAGCAGTTAGAAGGGTTATTGTACTTTCTGCACATGTTTATAGTCACACTTCCTGGGACAGACTTCCCATATGTGTATCTGTCATAGAACATTGCCAAATGAATCAAATCAGACAGTGAACACCCCCATGTTCCACCTGTTTATATTTCCCCTTTAGCTATCGTCTATTTTTACATTCTGGACTTCCTTCTAATTTCTGCAGGGCTCACGCAGTGTTGAGGGCAAGTAAACTAAGTAATGAGCCTTCTCTTTTAGAAATTTCCAGGCAACATGCTGAAATTTACTACAGTCTTCTTTTACCATGTCTTTCCCCCCCCTTAATCTCTAATTTTCAGTTTCATCTTTCAAAAAATATTTTTCTTATTGCCAAAGCTGCACCAGATCTTAGGAGAAAAAACAATACCAACAAAACAAAACAAAGACAGGAAACATACGCTCTCAATTTTACCTAGGGATATAAACTATTAATATGATGGCATCTCTGCTTCCATCAGCCCCTTCCTGTGTATAGCCATCTCTATTCATGTAGACTTTTACTTGTTTACTTTTTACAAAAATGGGGTTGTGCCATACATACATCATTGATAATTGTTGTGGTTTTGAGGGTATTTGTTTCCTTCCCTATTTAAAGTACCTCTATATCTATACTTGCAAGAGTATTGGTTTGCCAGCTCTGTGGGATCAGGAGCTTGGTGGCCTTACTCTGAGACAGTGCTGGGGCAGGGGCCCAGCTGAACAGTGGGTTATTTTCTGTGTGGTCTCTAGGCAGGACTGATTTCTTCACTCTGCCTGTTCTTTCTGTTACTGCTACAGCTGGGCTACTGGAGATGGGAGCGTAAGATCCTAGAAACATGAATTTTCAAGGCTGGAAAAGACTGACTGAGAGATCATGTCATTTGTGAAAGTGGCAGTGCAGAGAAATATGTGACATGCCTTAGGTAGATGGATAAATTAGATGAGATTTCTGCAGTATGCCTATCTCTGCAAATTCTGAATCTGAGCTGTTTTTCCACTGTGTATCCAAGGTCAGGTAAATGATCTGTTGATGACTGAGTTTCCTTTACAACCTGGTAAAGGGAAAGTCACTACCCTTCAACACTATCTCATTTGTGTGCATATGTGGCTATGTGCATGTGCCCGAGTAGCTTTATTACTTTCAGAATCAATCCTGCTAGCATAGTTTCGCTCTAGGAACAGTTGCCTGCCACATGATAGTTATAATAATGTTAGTAAGGACATGAAAGAAAATAAGAAGGAAAACAGGAAAACAATAGGAGAGGAACGTTCTAGAGATGGGGATGCTCCCATGTATTTAAAGTATTTGTGCTGCAGTACTTCTAGACAAGCTAGTCAAAATATGCCAAAGGGTGAGCCTCCTTTAAATAATTCCCCTCCCACAAAGATTTTTTAAAAATATAAACTCACAGGCCACACACTGACACATTCATCTCTTCTTCCAAGATGGTGATTGTCTTTGGCACTCTTACTTGCACTTCAAACTTAGGGAGCACTGTTGATTGGAGATGAAGGAAGTTGGTGACTGGTTTTCAACTTTTGGGTAAATGGTATTTCCAGGTTCTCCTAACAATTCCCTAATAATATATCAGAGCCCTGAAAAGTTAGCCCTCTTCTCCAATATATCCACCTTTCTTTCAAATGGAGACTCTGGCCGAAGGACTATGAGGGGCCACCGTAACCTTAATGAATTATGAAAGCCTCCACTAGAATAAGAATGTTTTACATTTTTTTTTGGAAGATTAAAAATCACTACAAAAAAGGCTATATGACGCCCTTTTCATGAATCATTGATGGCTCTGATCGGATTTAAATTTAATTGGTTCCACTCCAAGTCTAATCTCACCCATGGGAAATAGAAAGTAATTTCAAAGAAGCTCAAATTCTAGGCCCAAGAAGTTTGAATATGAAAAAATTTTCCATGATTTTTCATAGTCCATACCAAATTCCTCCACGGTGAAGGGGTGCTCTGCCAGTTCACCTGATTCCTTCTTTACCACCACCTTATAGGAACCCTGAAAGGGCTCTGATGAGAGGGGAAAGGTCAACTGCTTGAGGCCACTCTCTACCTCGAGGTTCAGCCATTGCATGATGCGATTTCCTTTGGGGTCCTGTGGACACAGTAATTGTAATTTACAAAAGAACCGAGAGCATTAGAGACAACAAAGGAAATCTATGGAGACTCCTGTGTTATCCACAAAGGGGTGGGGAGGGGTGGGGAGGGGGGAGGAGTTGGAACCATCTAGTGTTACATGAGTTTGAAGGCTTCTCCCTTAATGACAGTTTTCTGAAATATTGTAAGAATCTCTCAAATGAGAACATTTTCCCTAAGTTTATTATTTGTGTCTAGTTATGGAACGTTTCATGTTGCTTACCTCAATATATACTAGTGGAATCTGAAAGACAAGAGAGAGAGGAGTTTAGAATTGTTCTCAAATACAGTTCTGATTTATAAGCAAGACAGCTTTATGTAGAATAACTTTATCTGTACTAAAACAGAGAAAAATTCCAGATTGTTTTATGGAACTTTTAATTAATCTGTTATAAGCAATTAATAAGTAATGTTAAGTACTTACTGGGCTGTCAGCAACAAATGCACATGTGCCATTCATTAGGAATGGTATTTACTACTATTACTTAAATGTTTATAGCATCCCGGTGAAGAACATTCCTTTGCTATGCTATTTTATAGATTGAGAAATAAACAGTAGTGGAACTGTAAGTAATCATGTCCAGATCCAAATATTAAGGTGGGTCACAGAATTCTTAGGTAGTTCTAAGAATAAGGAGGAATGGGAATAACTCCTCTACTATCAATACTTATTCATTTTTAAAACTAATATTTATTAAGTGCCTACCACGTACTGTGTATCATTCTAGGTGCTATGAATACGGCAATGCACAAAAGAACAACAGATCTGCTTTCACGGAGCTTACATTCTAATAGGGATGGATACATGAGAAACACAGACATATATGAGATATATATTTTTGATATATATCATATATATTTGAGATATATATGTTTGACATATATATTTGAGATACATATATTTGATATCTGTATTTGAGATAGATAGATACATAGATTTGAGAGAGTGGTAAGTGTCAAGAAATAAAAATAAAGCAAAGTTAAGCTGGTAAAGTGATGGATGAGGTGTTTGATTTTAAATATTTATTTATTTATTGGCTGCATTGGGTCTTCATTGCTGTGCATGGGCTTTCTCTAGTTGCTGTGAATGGGGGCTACTCTTCGTTGTGGTACACGGGCTTCTCACTGCTTTGGCTTCTCTTGCTGCAGAGTAGGGCTATAGGCGCGTGAGGTTCAGTAGTTGTGGCACATGGGCTCAATAGTTGTGGCTCACGGGCTCTAGAGCACAGACTTGGCAGTTGTGGCACAGAGGCCTAGCTGCTCTGAGGCATGTGGGATCTTCCCAGACCAGGGATCGAATCTCTCTCTCTCTTTTTTTTTATAAATTTATTTTATTTATTTATTGGCTACATTGGGTCTTCGTTGCTGCACACAGGCTTTCTCTAGTTGCTGAGAGCGGGGGCTACTCTTCATTGTGGTGTGCGGGCTTCTCATTGCGGTGGCCTCTCATTGCAGAGCACGGGCTCTAGGTGCGTGGGCTTCAGTAATTGCAGCACATGGGCTCAATAGTTGTGGCTCATGGGCTCTAGACCACAGGCTCAATAGTTGCGGCGCACGGGCTTAGTTGCTTCTCGGCATGTGGTATCTTCCCGGGGCAGGGATCGAACCTGTGTCCCCTGCATTGGCAGGAGGATTCTTACCCACTGCGCCACCTAGGAAGTCCCAAGGGATCGAATCTCTTGCACTGGCAGGTGGATTCTTAACCACTGTGCCATCAGGGAAGCCCCGAGGTGTTTGATTTTAGATAGAGGAGTGTAAGTAGAAATCAGGAGACCAATTTCAAGTCTATTGCAATAGTCATGTTTAGAGGTGATACTGGTCAGGACAAGGTTGTAGCAATTCAGGTGGTAAAACATGGCCTGGATATATTTTAAGCTAACATGAAACAGATGTGGGAATGAGAGAAAGCGATGAACGATTATGCCTTAATCTTTCATCTTAGGAGCTAGAAGAAGAAAAATTGCTTCTTCCTCTCCCACCCTCCTGCTCCCGACCACCCCAGCAAAGATGGGTTTAATCAGGATCAGCAGGAAATTGCAACCCCCATGGCAAGAGAAGGAGAACACTTTTAAGAGGGGAAGAGGAAGTTGGGGGGAGGGGCTATAGTAAAGAGAGTTCGAGACGTTTCATTGAAAATTGCCTCTTTCTGATATAAGAAAATGTGGTTGAGGACTAGATCTGGGAAAGAAAAATTAAGACTTTGGTTTCTTGTTAAAATTAAGAGTGTTAATCTTGAGGAACAAACGTTGATCACACTCTCCTTTATAAGAGAGGTTTCAGTAGGTATGTTTAGAAAAATTTTGAATCTTTGAGAAGTTATTTAAACCTAAGTTTTTTGATGATTTATTTATTATTTAGTGTATCTTTTCATTTGCCTAATTGAGAATTTTCTAAAGAGTAAGTTTAATTGTAAGACAGTCAACTAAATAACAGTACCAAGAAAGAATCCGCTACTCTCTTGACCCACAGTACTGTTTTAAATGAGGATGTGGCACTATGGCAATGCAACATCCTGTTATCAGTAGCAGATTCTTCCTCTCCCTGGTCCTCCCGCCAACATAAAACACAGACTCTCAGCCTGTTTATATAGATAATAATAATTCTAGGTAGATATTAGGAGACTTACCAACTCATTGAGGGGGTGAAACTTTTCATCCAACAAGACAACACGAAATTGCACTGAAACAGAAATATTTTCCATGAGTCCCAGAAACTTTAAGCCAGGCCTATAGGCTAGTAAAACAGACTATTAAGGAACCAGGATTCCTTTGATTGGTGAATATGCAGGGGAGGAAGATCCTTCTTTTTTGAAGTTGCCCTTGTACCTGTCTGCTCTGGTTTGTAGATGGGTTTGTCTGTCTGAACAAAGACCAGACTCTCTTTGTCTTTAACCAGCACCGTGGTCCGCTTCTTGAATTCGTGGGTTGGTCCTTTCACTTGGATAGTGAGGAACATTACATCCTCATTGGTTGGAGATCTTGGGACCTGAAGTATAGGAGAGATCCTGAGAACTCATTCATCTCCCAAGTTTCCTCCTCCAGTCCCTGCCCCACTTCTCCCTGGGGATCTTGCCCCTTTTACTTAATTTCACTCTCCCATTCTCATCAGGGAAAGCTGGCATGGACAGGAATTCACAGACAGAATGACTTCCGTCATTTACAAATGGGAAGGCAGAACATAAGATGGAGGAAAATACATCAGTGAGAGAGGTCATAAGTGAGACTCACATCTCCTTATAGATCAGTCAATACAGTTTAAAAAAATTTTTTTTTGCTTTATTTTTTGATTTTTGTTTTATATTGGAGTATAGGTGATTAACAATGTGTTAATTTCAGGCGTACAGCAAAGTGATTCAGTTATAAAATACATGTATCTATTCTTTTTCAAATTCTTTTCCCATTTAGGTTATTACAGGATATTGAGCAGAGTTCCCTGTGTTATACAGTAGGTCCTTGTTGGTTATCTATTTTAAATATAGCAGTGTGTACATTTCGACCCCAAACTCCCAATCTGTCCTTCCCCCAACCCTTCCCACTTGGTAACCATAAGTTTGTCTCTAAGTCTATGAATCTGTTTCTATTTTGTAAATAAGTTTATTTGTATCATTTCTTTTTTACATTCTGCATATAAGCAATATCATATTATTTGTCTTTCTCTGTCTGACTTACTTCACTTAGTATGATAATCTCCAGGTCCATCCATGTTGCTGCAAATCAGCTAATACAGTTTTTTTTTTAAAGAACTTTTATTGAGATATAATTGACATACAATAAACTGCATATATTTAAAGTGTACAATTTGATATTTTTTTCTTATTAGTAATGTATATATGACAATCACAATCTCTCAATTCATCCCACACTAATACAATTTTGATTCGCTTATACACTGAACTTTACCAAACTGATGTTATGTGGTAAAAGAGCATGGTACAAGCATCTCTTAAAACTATGAGAAAGGAAACTGCAATGTTTTATTGGCTGTACGCTCTAAGGATTCTATACATGGGCAACTCTGAAGAGATGTTGGATATTCACTCATGGTGATTTCTACAAGTTCACTTTTAGAGTATGGGATGATGTGTTCCCATCAGCACACTACCTGGGCTTATGCTAAACACTGGCCTAGTTTTCTCTATTAGTATTTTTTCCATTCTGATTTTGAGAACTCATATTTTCCCTTTTGTCTAGTGCATACTGCTTTTTTTTTTTTTTCTGGCTAATAGGAATTTTCTCTAACCATTAAGTTGATTTTAATATCTCTATAATTATTGGTCTACCATGTTTGGAAATTCATTCATTGCTTCTTTTTTTAAACTTAAAATTTTTTTTTTATCTTTATTGGAGTATAATTGCTTTCCACGCATTGCTTCTTAATTTCTACACTTAGTCACTACATTTCTATTCCTTCCTGCAGTCCATACCAGCCTCTCAAAGGCTTACCTTGACTGAATTCTAGATGCCTGTGTTCCTGACCAACAGAAACAAGTATATTAAGTAAGTCAAACAGCCATACTCACAGTGAAGGAGACACAGTGGAATAAGTCCTTTTCTGCCACCACATCAGTAAAGAGGCTCCTGTTCTCTTTGGAGGACTCCAAGGAGGCACTTACTGTCACTGTCTCGTTCAGGTGGCTCAGAAGGAGGCAGGCCTTCTCAGGGGTCCCAGTTTGGAGCAGGGAGGGGACCAACACCATGTAGTACCTGGGGATGGGGGAGTCCAGTCAGAGGCGTGTGTAGGGGGCAAGGCATCATTAACAGCAGCACTCTTTTCCACCGTAATTCTTGTTACTCTCATTAGTTGCAGGCCAAGAGAAGACATTTGATAAGCATGAGATTGGTCTCTGCTGTTGGATGGCATGCACAAGAATTATTCCCCTTTCATCGTCAGCACCTTGGCAGTGAACATTGTACTTGAAGTGAGCCTTAAAGAGATTAGCATTTGCAGGTGTACCTCACTTTAAAGAACCTAAATATCAATATGTGAGCATCTGAATTCAAATAAAAATGTGCTAATTATATTTATTTATGCTGTAAATCTATTTTACATTAGGGTTGCTGTAAATAGCAAGCAAGTTCTCATGTGGGACGCTACAAAAACCAATTCATTTACAGAACTTTTCATCTTTTCATTATATATATTCAACAAGTTTGTAAAAATGGCATGGCAAGTACTTGCTTTCCACTTGACAGATATGGAATCTGAGGCTTAAAGAGCGTCATTAGTTTAAAGTCTCAGTGTGTTAGGCAACTAATGAAATCTTAGTATGTTACCTAACCCTGGCTGTTTGCATGTTAAATATTTGCCTTTCAACTCATGGCTAGACAAAAATGGTCTACCCAAGAATGGTCTTCTAGAGATTGAATTTGAGGTCCTGGTAACTCATGAGTGGAACAGAAACTTTCCCAAACTGCCACATATAATTTTATTGACACGAGTTTTCAAATACTTTTGCTCACAGAATTCTTAACATAATTTTTAGACACTATGCACTCCTTACATATATTCAAGTAAACATCTATTTTTTTAATCACAAGTTTAAACAATAGCAAAATATATTATTTTTGATGATATTTAAATTAAAACTTACATTTCTCTTTTGTAAGTCTCCCATGAAATCTTAAACATCATAGTGATAAAATATCCAATATGATTTATTTAAAAAATACACCAAAATGTTCTTTTTGTAATGATCAGAAATTTAGCATCTTTCTCTCTTTCTTTCCTTGAACTTGAATTTTCATGCCATTTACTACACAGAAGTTTGTCCTAACATTTCTATGCTTCAAAATATTTTATGGGTCATTCTTGCTTCTTTATTTACAAATATATATATATATACACACACAAGTATATGTATATATACCCACATATATATGTAATATTATATGTGGGTGTATAAATTTAACTTTAACTCTTCTTTTAAATTTCATGTGACCATAAAACTATAAATGTTCAACATTTTCTTCCAGATTGAATTGTTTTCAAAAATCTTACTAGTATACAACTGAACAAAACAAAACAAATATATATTACACATTATGATTCATATATATTATGTATAAAATCAAAATGCTTTTGAAGCACATCTTTAATGAAAATGATGAGCTATTCTTACATATCCATGGATGGATATTCCTTATTGCAAGAATTAAGATGTAGTGCTGTGAAAAATTGTTCACATAAAAGTAAATAAATTATATTATTTTTACCAGCTCTTGTAAATTCTTCTGCATTACATGCCCCAAATCACTCAGTACCCTATTATCAAGAATTACTTTTAATCATCTATCAGCTGGTATTGCCCTTAGATCCTCCTTTAATTTTGTTGAAACAAAGAATTCTTCACCACATGATCTGAAAAAGAATTTTCTCTCCTGTCATTAGAGTCCTTTGCTTTCTTAACATCAACATCAGTTTTTCAAATTGCTCCTTTATTTTGCACCCTAGAGATTTTAATGCTGCAGGACAATGTTCCACCGTAACATCTGATTGAGGGAGGTTTGTCTTTCTCTTTTAAAGTGGAAGATGGGAAATTAAGAAAGGGGAGATAAGAAAGGATAAAGGTCTCAAGCAGATCAATATGAATGTGATGATCAGAAAACGGATTCCTTAAAAAATATCAAATTCTAGTGTCCTTTAGAAAGTCTTTGTATGTCCCCAGAGAATTTAGAGTTGGAGAAAAATGGTTAGGAATAAGAAGACTGAACAAACCAGATATATAAAATCTCATCATTGGAAGCAACCTTAAAGATAAGAAGGTGACAGTTCCTTAGGGAAGACAAATGAATGATAAGGAGAATCTGAAATAAAGGAAAGGACTCTTCAAGTTTATGCTTTATGTAAAACTCACGGTTTTCCAGAGACTGAGGCAACTATAGGCAGGAAGACCAGAAGATGGAGAATAAGACTTGGATGGAGGAGTTTGTTCTTCCCCATGCTGCAGGGAGAAGGGAGCGGAGGAGACCAGACTGTATTGTGCCTTTCTCCCTGCAATTGGTCTGGTCCCAAACATTCCTCAGAGCAACTAGGCTTTATGCCGTTGTCTTTGTAAACAGAAAGTTCCACCCACACAGGTGTCTAAACAAAGCAGAGGTCTCTGAACATTCTCTGAAAGGGTCACTGCTCTCAGGGACTTAATTACAGTCAAGGTTAATTCCTGACGAGCTAAATAGGATTCCTGGAGGGATAAAAATCCACATTCCCATTAGTGCTCACTTTCCCTGGGTTTTACTGTAAAGCAGCTAATCAGCTTTTCAACCCCTTCTCTCTCTTACTCCCTCCTTCCCCTTCCCCATAGTGCCTTTTATGGCTTTCCTCACATCTCTTGCATGAATAGCTGGCAGGGGAAGCTATAATTTAAGCAACACTGGATAGGCTCAAAATAGATGTGTCACTACGAGTCAGTCTGCTGGCAAGCCCTCCATCAGATATGTCTGCCTCAAATGTTGAAGCAGTTTCAGAATTTAGTAGTCCTCTATGGAAATTACATTAGATTAAATGAATAGCTTTTTGACTTTGGGGATATTACTGGATTGCAGATAAAGAGCTAGATTCTGGAAGAACGATAATAGAAATATTTTCCTGTATTAAGGAAGTAAGAAGATGAAAGAAGAAGTAGCAGGACCTCTAAAACAAGTTTTAACTTACTGTGCTTAACAAAGATCCAAATTGCCTTTGTCATCTATTATGCGAACACATTTTGTTATTGCCCTCTAAATATGTAATTCCCCTCCAATTTTTAATCTTATTAACTATTTTATCCATCCATCTATCCATCCACCCATCCATCCATTCATTTATTCAACTATTTGATTGTTTTGTAAGTGTTTATTGAGCCTTGTTGGTCTAGGTATCACATAAAATCATGGAGATGGAATGGTCAAATATGTAGAAACAGATTGCACATTCTTGTGGGAGTGAAAGCAGACAAAAAAGAAATAAAAATACAGTAGCCAGATTTATCGTTGGAGAATTTCAGGATGCTCTGGAGCACAGGACAGGGGCACACAATGCAAAGCTGGGCCTTGGAAAGGAAATCTAAGGGAAAGCAAAATGTAAATTAAGCTCTGGAGTGTGGGTGGTGGTTAGCCAGAGGAAAGAAGGAGATGCAAAGTGCATTCTAAGCACGTAAGGAATGACATAAACAAAGGCACAGGGGGCGAAAACCATCATGACACGTTAGGTAAAATAAAAAGTGTTTGGTATGGAGAAAGTGCCTGTACACTTAGAAAAGTGGTAAAGCAATCTTGCTTCAAATGAAAAAGGAACTTGTTATCACTACTAGGGTATTTGGGGAGTAATCAGTGAAGTGATTTCCCCAGATTTGTTTCTTGGGAAGATCACACTTACTGAAATTTGGAAGACTGACTGGAAGGAGGCCATCCAGGAGGCAGGGTAGGAGTTGGCACAATAATATGGGTGAGAAAAGATGGTATTCTGAGCTAGGGTATTCATAATGAGATTGGGAAGAGGTTGACAGATTTATTTCATATATTAGAGGTAAAATTATAGTATATAGTGAATACATGAATGTGATGGATAAAGGAGAATGTGCTTTTCAATTTTCCTGGCTGGTCACTGAGTGACTTGTGTTGTCTTTAACCGACTGAGTGAAACACAGAAAACAGGGTGGGAACATAAGGAGAACGAAGTGCTTAAGATTGGGACGATAAAGAGTCTAGTTTTAGAAAGTGCTTGTGGTATAGTCCAGTAACAATATACTGGAGTTTAACTTAGGGAGTTTAACACTTGCATCTAGAGCTTAGAGCAGTGTGGTCTAATAGAAATATAAAGTGAGCCTCCTAAGTAATTTTACATTTTCCAGTAGCCACATTGAAAAACAAAAGGAGACAGATAAAATTAATTTTAATAATATCATTTACTTACCTCAATATTGCCAACATATCACTTCAACATTTTATCAATATAAAAATTGTTAATGAGATACTTTAAATTGTTAAGGAGATATTTTTTATTTTATTTTATTTTGTTTTATTTTATTTTATTTTTAGGTTCAAAGGCAGTATGTGGGATCCTCCCGGACCAGGGGCTCAAACCCGTGTCCCTTGCATTGGCAGGCGGATTCTTCACTGTGCCACCAGGGAAGTCCTAAATTCTTTTTTCGTATGAAATCTCTGAACTCTGGTGTGGATTCTACACTTATAACACATATCAATTTATTAGAATAGCCACCTTTCCAATGTTCAGTAGCGCATGTGGCTACTGGTTACCATATTAGATATAGCAGGCTTAAAGCAATGTTTTTCAAGTGATGGGTCACCATCTATTGTGAGTTATAATGTCATGATCAGTGAGTCATGACCAAGATTTAAAAAAATGTAATAGAATATAATACAATAGGAAACACAGTGTACCAAACAGAATAAGTGAAACTATTGATTTTGGAAATATTTGTTTCACATATATGCAGCAGCAACTGTTGGTTGTGTCCTATTACCTCTTCTCCAATTCTGTCTTTAATACTAGAACACCTGAGTTTTGCTGGGCACAAACTGCCTCACTGAATACTTTTGTTTCCTAGGCTTCTCCTTTGAGGCTGGGTATGGTATATAGCTAAATTCTGGTGACTGGAGTATGAGTGCAAATGATGTATGCAACTTTCAGTTTACGATTGAAAAAGGAAGGGCTAGATTCTGTGCTTTCCGTTTCTTCCTTATCTCTGGCTGGAATGTGGATGTGATGACAATAGTCAGATCTTTCATTGTAGGTAATGAGATGGAAGCCATGTGCCAAGGGAGGCAGAACAATAAGCAAGACATAGACTGAGTCCTTGAATCATCCAAAGGTCATTTTAGCTTGGACTTTCATGTAAGAGAAAAAACACTTTCTCTTATTTAAAAGCCTTTGCATTTTGAGATGTTTTTGTTCGAGCAGCAAAACTTGTATCCTAACTAAGATCGTTTCTCTTTCTTTATTACTATCTCTGTCATCTCTGTCTTTAACTATGAGTGTCCTGAGTCACAATGTAAAGGTTACATTGTGAAAATGTCATTTCAGTGTTACATCGCAAACTGTCTAATGAAAATATAAAAAATTTCTTATTGTCTGTTAAAGCAATCTGAACACCACCAGTTTACTGAGATCTGGCCTATTTATACAGATTAGAGATTTATCAGCTTATAGGGAGAGCTGATGCCATGGAAATAGATAATACGGGATGAAAATAGAAAAGAGTCCAGGACAGAGCTCCAAGAAACACTAGTGTCTAGGCAATGGGCACCCAAATAGAACCAGAATGGCCAGACAGAGAGAGAAACACAGGAGAGTGTGGGATCTCTGAGTCCCAGAGAAGGGACATTTTAAGAAAATAGTCAGGAGAAGGTTTTTACTAGTCAAAGTGATTGAAGTTTTATGCCAAGATATCAATGTTAATAGCACACAACATTGAAAAAAATCATTTTGGAAGTTTGCATGATTTTATAATACATTGATTGAAAATATAACAGAAATTAAATTGTTTTTAAGAAGCTAGAAATCACTAAACACTTATTTGCAAGATTAATTACTTAAAGAAGTAATTGATAGCATTCATTTTGTGCCTTATCAAAAATTTCGAGGAGGATCTGTAGAGATTATTGCTGAATGCCTGGCTATTCATGTCAAATGCCACTGTGAAATCAAATAAGGGTCTGTGTGGGGCAGAGTCTGACTGCAGCTCAGGGGGGTGGGGGTGGGGTGGGAATGAGAGGAATCTGAGGAATCGGAGCTGGTTTCCAAGTTTGTGTGAAGCGGAAGAGAATGATAGGGCAGTACTCCACAGCGATGTTGGGCTGAGAGAGAAGTTTCTCTAAGAGGAGAGAGACTTGAACAAGTTTAAATGAAATGTTGCTCCTTCTATAAATGCTGAGGATCAAAAAAAAGGGAGATGTTGAACATTGTGAGTGAGAAGTGACAGTCCCAAGAGAGGGTTTTGAGGATGTGCGAGGTGGATGTATTGAGTAAGTGGACGGAGGAATGATCCTCAGGAGAAGCGACACCACTTTAGTATAATCACACATAAAGAGGAATGTTTTATCTAAGATGCTCCTTTCACCAACACAGAGCTTCCTTTTCTTGAGGAGACAGAAAATGAGCTTGAGGGGAAAAAAATAACTGGATCAGTTGTCAGGGTCCCTGAGTCCTAGTTCTGACTCTATAGAGTGCTGGACAACTCATTTAGCTGCTCTGAGCCTCAGCTTCCTCACCAATAAGTATGGGGTTAATAATATCTGTCCTGTCAACTCCAAAGGGTACTTTTACATAAGATGCTATATGGAGCAGTTTTAAAAACTGAAAACCTTACCGTACCAGTCAAAATTAATATTTATATTTTGAATCTTAATGACTGAGAAAGAGGTCTATTTCATCTGTCTGCTGTGGGCTTTGATATAGCACAGCATCCAAATAAAGAAAGTTAGGTTACCTGCATAACAAGTCCTTGACAGAAACGATAGCACACAACTTAGACAAGTTCTCTGCAGTTTGGAAGCAGTTAGCAAATAATGACTGTTAGAAAGCTGAGGTAAAGGGGTAAGAGAAAAAAGAAGGTAAGAGAAAGAAGAAAGGCACTGTATGGAAAAGAAAGCAAGGGAGCAGGAAAAAAGCCATTTAAATAGAACAAAGGAGAATCATGTGGGAATTAAGGAAAAGAATGATTGGGAGGTATTGTGCCTTAACAAAAATAAATAGAAAAGAGAAAGTTTCCCCTGTATTGCTGTAGTGCTCGCAGGGGACTTGACTGTAGCTTCTCTGATGGCACCAATTGTTAACTGTAGGCTACATGTAGTTCCTAACTAACGATAATGAAGGACATTTCAGCTGGTTACATATTAACCACTTTCAAAAATCAGAAAGCTCTGGCACACCATATGCACTCTATCAGACAGTATACTTGCTTTACCTTTCCATAAAAATCTTGGGCAAATTTGGAGTTAGGACAACCCCAAAGATCAGAGTGTTCCTCATCTGTGCTATCTCATTAATGCCTCTTTCTAATTTTTAATGAAAAAAAAATTTGAATATACAAAGATAAAAAACATTACAAATCCTCAAATTGTTTCTAAACAATGTACTTGCCATAGTTTCTCAAAATTATCAAAATTTTAGTGTTATCTTTTAAATGGTTTTTGTTTTGTTTTTTAAATTTATTTAAATTTATTATTTTTTTAAATGGATCTGATGGCTCTCAACTTTTATTTATCTATTTTGGCCATGCTGTGCATCATGCGGGATCTTAGTTCCCTGACCAGGGATCAAACTCGTTCCCTCTGCAATGGAAGTTTGGAGTCTTAACCACTGGACCACCAGGGAAGCCCCTAGTGTGTTATCTTTTAAATTAAAATTCACTTGTTCCGTTAGGCTTCTAAAAAGTACTGATGTTCACAAATCTAATCTATTTTACTAGACTCTACATTGTGACGCAGAGGAATTAGTGCCCTAATTAAAACAATTTACTAAAAACAATAGAATTCAATGTCTGTCCTTACATATACATACTTTGGGGCATGTGGAAATTTTTTTTTTCTTTTTTTAACAATTCAGTAATTTTATTTTAAATTTTATTTATTTATTTATTTATTTTTTTGCACACGGGCTTAGTTGCTCTGCAGCATGTGGGATCTTCCTGGAGCAGGGATCGAACCCATGTCCTCTGCATTGGCAGGTGGATTCTTAACCACTGCACCACCTAGGAAGCCCTAGAAATATTTTTGTATGATGAACCTCTGCTGTAAATTTGCTATGTCAGAGTATACACATCTAAAGCTTATATTTATTTATTTAATTTTATTGGCTGTGTTGGGTCTTTTTTGCTGTGCGCTTTAGTTGCGGTGAGCTGGGGCTACTCTTCATTGTGGTGCTCGGGCTCCTCATTGCCCTGGCTTCTCTTGTTGTGGAGCACAGGCTCTAGGTGTGTGGGCTGCAGTAGTTGTGGCACACAGGCTCAGTAGTTGTGGCACATGGGCTTAGTTGTTCCATGGCATGTGGGATCTTCCTGCATCAGGGCTTGACCCCCATGTCCCCTGCATTGGCAGGCAGATTCTTAAACACTGCACCACCAGGGAAGTCCCTCTCTTTATCTTTTTTATATACCTACCATATTGTTTTTGTTTTTATTGTTACCATGGGGCTTGCGTTAAACATTTTATAGTTATAGAAGTCTGTTTTAAGCTAATAGCAACTTAACTGCAATCAAATACTTTACACTTTAATCCCACTCACACATTATGTAATTGACATCAGATTTTTACTTCTTTCTATATTGTGTTTCTATTAAGAAATCTGTGGTTATAATTATTCCAGTACTTACTCTTAATGCATATACTAGCATTAAAAGTTATTTATGGGCCACCATTACAGTATTCTCTCTTTGTCTTTATATTTACCTTTAGTGATGAAATTTATACTTTCATATGCTTTTATGTTGCTGTTGAGCACCTTTGTGTTTCAACTTGTAGAACTGCCTTTAGTACTTCTTACAAGGGGGGGGGTCTAGTGATGATAAACTCCCTTAGGTTTTTTTTTTTTTTCTTTTTTTCTTTTTCCAGTCTGGGAAAGTCTTTATTTCTCCTTTGTTCTTAAATGACAGTTTTGCTACTTAAAGCATTCTTGGCATTTTTTTTTCCTTCAGTACTTTGAATATGTCACCCTCCTCTCTCCTGGTCTCCAAGGTTTCTGTTGAGAAATATGATGATAGTCTTATGGGTACCCCATGTATGTGACATGGTACTTTTTCCTTGCTGCTTTCAAGATTCACTCTTTGCCTTTGACTTTTGTTGATTTAATTGCAATGTAGACCTCTTTGGATTCAACCTACTGAGAATTTGGGGGCTTCATGAATCTGGATATTCTTTTCCCTCCCTAGATTGGGGACATTTTCTGTTATTATTTCTTTTTTTTTCTTTTTTTATATTTAATTTTATTTATTTATTTATTATTTTTTTGGGGGTACACCAAGTTCAATCATCTGTTTTTATACACATATCCCCATATTCCCTCCCTCCCTCGACTCCCCCCCACCCGCCCTTGACTCCCCCCCACCCCCCCATCCCAGTCCTCTAAGGCATCTTCCATCCTCGAGTTGAACTCCCTTTGTTATACAACTTCCCACTGGCTATCTATTTTACAGTTGGTAGTATATATATGTCTGTGCTACTCTCTCGCTTCGTCTCAGCTTCCCCTTCACACCCTGCCCCCCCAAACCTCGAGTTCTCCAGTCCATTCTCTGCATCTGCATCCTTGTTCTTGTCTTGTCACTGAGTTCATCAATACCATTTTTAGATTCCGTATATGTGGGTTAGCATACAATATTTGTCTTTCTCTTTCTGACTTACTTCACTCTGTATGACAGACTCTAGTTCTATCCACCTCATGACATACAGCTCCATCTCATCCCTTTTTATAGCTGAGTAATATTCCATTGTATATATATGCCACATCTTCTTTATCCATTCATTTGTTGATGGGCATTTAGGTTGCTTCCATGTCCTGGCTATTGTAAATAGTGCTGCAACAAACATTATGGTACATGTTTCTTTTGGGATTATGGTTTTCTTTGGGTATATGCCCAGGAGTGGGATTACTGGATCATATGGTAGTTCTATTTGTAGTTTTTTAGGAGAAGAAGTAAAATTGTCACTCTTTGCAGATGACATGATATTATATATAGAAAACCCTAAAGACTCTACCAGAAAACTGCTAGCACTCATTGATGAGTTTAGTAAAGTAGCAGGATACAAAATTAATGCACAGAAATCTCTTGCATTCCTATACACTAACAATGGAAGAGCAGAAAGAGAAATTAAGGAAACGCTCCCATTCACCATTGCAACAAAAAGAATAAAATACCTAGGAATAAACCTGCCTAAGGAGGCAAAAGATCTGTATGCAGAAAACTTTAAGACATTGATGAAAGAAATCAAAGATGACACAAAGAGATGGAGGGACATCCCATGTTCCTGGATTGGAAGAATCAACATAGTGAAAATGACTGTACTACCCAAAGCAATTTACAGATTCAATGCAATCCCAATCAAATAACCAGTGGCATTTTTCACAGAACTAGAGCAAGAAATCTTACGATTTGTATGGAAACGCAAAAGACCCCGAATAGCCAAAGCCATCTTGAGAAGGAAAAATGGAGTTGGTGGAATCAGGCTTCCTGACTTCAAACTATACTACAAGGCCATAGTGATCAAGACAGCATGGTACTGGCACAAAAATAGAAAGGAAGATCAATGGAATAGAATAGAGAACTCAGAAGTAAGCCCAAACACGTATGGGCACCTTATCTTTGACAAAGGAGGCACGAATATGCAATGGAAAAAAGACAGCCTCTTCAATAAGTGGTGCTGGGAAAATTGGACAGCAACATGTAAAAGAATGAAATTAGAACACTTCCTAACACCATACACAAAAATAAACTCCAAATGCATTAAAGACCTACGTGTAAGGCCAGACACTATAAAACTCCTAGAGGAAAACATAGGCAGAACACTCTATGACATCCATCAAAGCAACATCCTTTTTGACCCACCTCCTAGAATCAGGGAAATAAAATCAAGAATAAACAAATGGGACCTCATGAAACTTAAAAGCTTTTGCACAGCAAAAGAAACCATAAACAAGACTAGAAGGCAACCCTCAGAATGGGAAAAAATAGTTGCCTATGAAACAACAGACAAAGGATTAATCTCCAAAATATGCAAGCAGCTCATGCAGCTTAATACCAAAAAAGCAAATAACCCAATCCACAAATGGGCAGAAGACCTAAACAGACATTTCTCCAAAGAAGATATACAGATGTTATTATTTCTTAAATGCCCCTTTATCTTTCTCTTATCCTGAGAATCTCATCATGTGTATATTGTTTTACTTCAGGAGGTGCTATAACTCACATAGACTTTCTTTACTCTTTTCTGTCCTTTTTCTCTTTTTGTTCCCCTAGCTAGGTAATTTCACATGTGTTGTCTTTGAGTTTGCTGATTCTTTCTTTTGCTTGATTGATTTTACCTTTGAAGGTCTCTTGAATTTTCAGTTCAGTCATTGTATTCTTCAGTGTCACGATTTCTGTTTGGTTCTTTTTAAATAGTTTTTATTTCTTTGTTGAATTTCTTATTTTGTTCATGTTTTGTTTTCCTAATTTCATTTAGTTGTCTATCATTGTTCTTTTGTAGCCAGTTGAGTTTCTTTAAGATGATTATTTCAAAATCTTTGTCAAGCAATTCATGAATCTCCTTTTTGTTGTTTTAGGACTGCTTACTTGAGCTTTATTTGTTTCCTTTAGTAGTGTCATGTTTATCTATTCTTTGTGATCCTTGAAGACTTGAATTAGTGTCTCTGCATTTGAATGAACAGTCATTTCTTCTAGTCTTTACAAACTGGTTTTGGCAGGTGAAGACCTCCTATCAGGTTCTTGGACTAATGGGACTATCACTGAGGTCATGATTAAGTGGGCTGGAGGCAGGTTCCAGGGATGCTTTGTATCCAGGGTCACTAGACCTGTTACCATGGGCACAGACAACTGTTGCTCCTCCCTGGTTGGACAAGACTAACTTCAGGGCTGTGGTTGAGTGGGCTTGGATCTGGATCATAGGGATGCTACCAGTTTCAGTCAAGCCCATGGTAAGTAGGCCTACTACTGGAGTCGCAGATTGGCATGGTTGCTTCTGGGTCTGTGGACACATGGGTCTGGTAGCAGGACCATGGAACTGAATCCACAGGGAGATAGGGCTACTTTCAGATCTATAACCAGGTCCATAGACAGTGGGTCCATTCCCAGGGTATGAGCCTGCCTTCTCAAAGCAGTTTCCCTCAGTCCTGGGCTCCACTGGGGTGCTACAGCTTTCTATCTGGATTCCAAAGCTTCCCAAAAGATATTTTTATTTGTACATGCTTGCCAGATGTGGTATTTCTGTGGGAGGATGAGGGCTGGGGACTTCCTGTTCTGCCATCATGCTAATATCACTCACATATTTTATTCTTTATTAGAAACTTAAAAAATGTTTATTTTTATTGGATGAAATAAGTTGATGATTTCTTGTTATTAGTATAAATATTTTATAATATAATTTTATAAATGGAGCTTAAGTGACCTGGTTAAATCTGCTGCATTATCGTGCATAAAGCACATCTCAATACATTGACTGCACTTCTAGTTTCAGGTTCTCTCTTGTTTGTGAATTAATTGGAATTAAGAATCTTCCTAAATTCTTTACACTTTTCTTTAAAATTTGTAATTATTTCCTCTAGGTCTAATAAATAATATTTTAAAATATTAATTTTCTTTGAGTCTTTCCAACAACTTCAACCCAATTTTTGCATAAAAACTGAGCTTTTTTCGCATTTATATTTTATCAGTTTGTGTAATTTATTACTAAAATTTGTAATTGTAGTAATGCAACTGCATAACAGATTTGACAATATACCACAATGATTCTGAGTAAGCATGTAAACTTGACTGTTAAGAGCAAAAGTGTGTGAGGGTTTTAGAAATTATTAATGGCCACAAGCATTTAATATTTCACTGGTTTCGTTTTCTGAAATGAAGTATGTTATTTCATCTGGTGAATATCTTAAGTGAAGATGAGTTAAAGTTTTTAGTGTAATTCATTTAAATGTAATGCAAATATGATATTCAGTTGAAACTTTATTTCAGAGGAGTAACAAGTGTTAAGATTTTATGTTGAGAACAAAATCTACTCTATGAAGCAGTGCTTCACGTGACGTAGGACCTTTTGAGGGGAAAATTTGAGGTTTGTCTACTGTTTCTCCTCTGGCGCATCTTTGTATGAACCAGGTCCTATCATAGACTTCTTAATTTTTATGGAAGAATGCATAATTTGCCACAAAAAATCTCCCAGTTGGTAAGAATGTAACTAATTTCTAAATCAAAAGACAGTTATTCGTTCACCAGTTTTCTTTGGCAGAAGCTGGGGTGGAGTGTCTGGAGTCAGAACATAGTTCATCTTTTCAGTTACACTTCTTAAAGATGTTGAACTTATTCACTTCACTGTGTATTTAGGCTCTAACTTTTGTGAAACCAAACCACTGGAAAACTGCATAGCTGGGCTATACTACCTTGGCTTATTACAGGATTTCATTAAGTGGCTTGCTATTTAATGTTATCAAGTAGTCATAACCTTTTTTTTCTTTCTCTTTCCTTTTTTTTTCCTCTCTTATTTCATCAGAAGACGATAGCAAAACACCCCCAATATTTAGTTACTTAAAACCTATACAGCCTGACTCATCATAGACATTTAATAACAATAAATATTTATTAAATGAAGAGCCATATTAAATTTAATTCTTAAATCGATTCTAAATATACGAGGGTGAGTCAAAAATCATCCACACTCCAGTTATAGTAAAAATTCCGTACATTCTATAGCCATAGTGCAGATAATTTTTGACTCACCCTTGTAGATTGTTGTTGAAGGCATTATTCATCACTAGTTGATGATAAATTTATTAATTCATTCAGCAAACATTATAAATTCTGTTGATGACAATGTAAGCACAAATAAATAGTCACTAAGAAGACAATTGGAGAGAAGAAAGTAACTTTTCATTTTTGCAAGTTTTTCAAATATTTCTCTGATTATAAAAATAATGCACTTGTAAAATATATAGGTATGAAGAAAATAGAAAACAACACATGATCTTCTAATCCAAATATTTCATCTATAAGTATTATTGTATACAATAATAGATGTGAAGATGCAGATGTAGTTTTCTTTTCCTTTTTTTACCATCTTAACCTTTTAAAAATGTACACTTCATTAGTATTAAATATATTCACATTGTTGTGAAACAGATTTCCAGAACTTTTAATCTTGAAATTCAGAGGTCTATACTCATTAAACAGCCACTCCCCTTTTCCCCTTTAACCCAGGTCCTGATAACCACCATTCCACTTTCTGTTTCTTTGGCTTTGATTACTTTAGATACTATGTATAAGTGAACTCATACAGTATTTGTCTTTTTGTGGCTGGATTATTTCATTTAGCATAATGTCCTCAAGATTCATCCAGGTTGTAACAAGTGACAGGAATTCCTTTACAGGAATTCCTTAAAAAGGAATTCCCCTTTTTAAGACCGAATAATATCCCATTGTGTGTTTATACCACATTTTGTTTATTCACTCATCCATGAGTGGACATTTACATTGCCTCCACCTTTTGGCTATTGTGAATAGTGCTGCTATGAACATGGGTGTACAAATATCCCTTTGAGACCTCACTTTCAGTTTTTCTGGATGTATAGCCAGAAGTGAGGTTGCTGGATCATATGATAGTTCTAGCTTTAATTTTTTGAGTTCTCATAGTATTTTTCATAGTGGTTGCACTGTTTTACAATCCCACTAATAGTGCACAGAGTTCTGATTTTTCCATATCCTGGGTTTTCTTTTTTTTTTCTTTGATAGTAACTATCCTAATGGATATAACCCCAATAACAATAACATCTCATTGGGGTTTTAACTTGCATTTATTTGATAATTAGTGATGCTGAACATCTTTTCATATGCTTGTTGGCTATTTGTATATCATCTTTGGAAAAGCCCCTATTTATGTCTTTTGCTCATTTTTTAAAAAAATATTTATTTTATTTTATTGTTGTTGATTTACAGAAGCTCTTTATATACTATGGATCTTAACCCCTTATGAGATATATGATTTGCAAATATTTTCTCTCATTCCATAGGTTGCCTTTTCACTCTGTCGATTGTGTTCTTTGATGTACAAAAGTTTTTAAGTTTGATGTAGTCCCAATTATCTCTTTTTGCTTTTAGTATCATAGTCAAGAAATCATTACCACATCCAATGTCATGAAGATTTCCCCCCATGTTTTCTTCTGGGAGTTTTATAGGTTTAGGTCTTAACATTTATTTCTTTAATCCATTTTGAGTTAATTTTTGTATGTGATGTAAGATAAGGGTCCAACTTTATTCTTTTGCAGATAGATATACACTTTTCCCAGTACCATTTGTTGAAGAGACTATCCTTTCACCATTGAGTGGTCTTGGCACTGTTGTTGAAGATCATTTCTCTATTCTCTTCCATTGATCTATTTGTCTTTATGCCAGTACCATGCTGTTTTGATTAATGTAGCTTTGTAATGTTTTGAAAACAAGAAGTGAAAACCCTCCAGCTTTATTTTTTTTCAAAATTGTTTGGCTATTCAGGGTCCCTCAAGATTCCCCATGAATTTTAGGATGGATTTTCTTTCAGAAGTGTGATTTTATTATATCATACATTTTGTTCTGCAACTTTTCCATTAAAATATATATTGCAGATACTTCTCATGTCAGCATAAATATCTCTATTAAGAGAGATATATTCTTTTGAATAATTACTTTATATATATATTATAATAAATCAATACCATATAGATAATCAATCAGGTTTTTGTTTTGTAGTTATTGCATCAATGAGCATGCTTGTCTTTGCAGAGTAGTCTGTATGGTAAATTACTAGAAGTAGAAATATTGTGTCAAAAGGTCAAGGCTGGGATGGAAGCTCCACAAGGGAAGGGATTCCGCTCATTGCTGTAGCCCCAGTGCTAATAACAGTACTTGGTATGTACTGGGTGCTATATAAATAGTAAATAAATAATAAACCCAATGAACAAATAAGTAAACAGATAAGATATAACTTTTGAGCTAAGTCTCAAAAATTAAAATGATATTTGCCAAACTATGGCAGATGATGCTCACTGGCTTAACCTACTCACACAGCATCTTTCTCCCTAGCCATCTTCAAACTAGGTAAGGGTAGCTATTTGATCTAGTCTGGCCAGTGACATATAAACGGAAAAATTCTGGGTGGGGCTTATGGAAAACTTTTGCTTTTTTAATAAAAAGAGAAAGTTTCAGTGGGCACACCAATGAATGTTTTAATTCATTCTTCCTGCATGGAAAATGGTTGTAATGCTTGCAGTTTCAATGGCCATCCTGAGTCAACAAAGCAACAAGCAGGAGGATCAAGGTCTGCACGCTAAGCAAGTCCAAAAGATAGAAAGGGCCTTGGTCTCTGCCAGTATTATTGGGTAATTGTGTCAACCTTGGAATGTCAACCTGTGGACTTCTTCCCTATTTGTTTAGCAATTGCTTATTGCTTTTCTGTTATTTATTGCCAGAGGGATTCCTAGCTAATGCACAGACAGATGCAAAATGCATTCTAAATAGATAGAGAAAAGAAGGACTTAAAGTAAGATTGCAACAATAGGGAGAGTGAGAAAAATATGGATTTGAAGTGTACTGGACATGACTTAATTACTAGTTTAATACTGATGAGCATATTGCAGAGAAAAGTTACAGTACTGCATTTTATCTTGTCTGATACACTATTGATATAAAGGACACATCTAATATACTACTTTTCCATTTTAGAGATGGTAAATAGAGAATGACTATAGGTTTCTCACTAGGGCTCTAGTGGATTATCTTGCTAGTAACAGATGTAGAGAAACTCTCAGGTAGAGTCTTAGATATGTTGGATTTGAGGCTCTCTTGTGAAATTCAGTGAAGCTATTTAGTAGGGATTTGGGTATAAAGTTCAGAAGTGAAGGGAAAAAAAGAGATTGATTAATTGGGTTATTCATCCATTCAGTCAATATTTAAGCCTACTATGAACCAGGCTCTTTATTAAGTACTGGGATATTGTGAAGCAAAGCAGTCAAGTGGGGTAGATGGGTATTATTTAGTTGGACCACATATATTTTAATTCATACTTTGTACCAGACACTGTTCTGTGGTTAACAAAAACCATATGTTTCTACCATTGGGGAGTTTACATTCCCCTGCATAAAAATTAAGAATGTGAGGGGATGGGAAGGCTGGGACATAGTGAAAGAGTAGCATTGACATATATACACTACTAAATGTAAAATAGATAGCTAGTGGGAAGCTGCTACATAGCACAAGGAGATAAGCTCTGTCCTTTGTGATGACCTAGAGGGGTGGGATAGGGAGTGTGGGAGGGAGGCTCAAGAGGGAGGAGATATGGGGATATATGTATACATATAGCTGATTCACTTTGTTGTACAGCAGAAACTAACACAACACTGTAAAGCAATTATACTCCAATAAAGATATATATATATATATATATATATATATATATATATATAAAGCATGTGGCTGATGAAAACATGTGAGCATGCTGACAGATCTCACTTTAAATTCACAACTATAGACTTTGGTACAAACACAGCCTCTGTGCAGTGCTACTATATTGCTCAAGTATTTTATCCCCTCACTCTCCCAGTTCATTGTTTTTGTAAACAATGCCTTTCTTCTTTTCTCTCAACTGATGACATGGCTTCTTATTTCACTGAGATAACAGAAGCGATCAAAATTAAAACTTTGATCATCTTCCCCCAATACTGAAACTATCAGCTCATCTGCATCTGTACCTATTACTCTGTCTTTTCTTGTGTTGCAGGATGAACTGTGTATGCATCTAAATCCAAACCGTTTTTTTTTTTTTACTGGAACTCATTCTTTTTTGCATAATCAAAAATTTCATTACTAAATTGATTTACCCCTCTTTACTACACCATAAAAATCTCTCCTTTCAACCTCATTATTGTTAACAGCATATAGATATATATTCCATCTGTGAAAAAACAAAATTCTTGGCTATACATATCCCTCTATCTACTACCCCATTTTTTTTCCCTTTTCCACGAACCTCCTCTTAATATTTGTCCAAACTTACTACTTCTACTTCTTCTTTGCCCATTATTTCATGAACCCAGTCCCATCAGGCTTTATCTCCACTGTCAGTCACCTGTGATCTCCATATTGCCAGTTTCAGTGGTCAATTCTCAGTTCTCATTTTATTCTGTCTTTCAGAAGAAACTGACATAGTTGCTCACTCTTCTCTTGAAATACTTCCTGAAGCAATTTCTTCACTTGAATTTCAACACCCTGCACATCTTTGATTCTGTCAGTGATGTTCAGAATCCTTTACTATTTGTTTTCCTGACACTTAAACATTGCCATGTCTCAAAGTTCAGTCTTCTCACTTCTTCTCTTCTCAAGTCATATTCTCTCCAAAGGGATCTCTCCTTGTCCTAGGGCTTCAAATGCTATATTTAGACAATATTTAAATCCTCATTCTCAAGCAATTTCTCATTGCAAAGTATCTCTCCCTTCTGATTCAGAATTGTATTAAATAACTGCTTACTCTGACTTCACGGAAGTCTATAGGCACCTCAAATTCAACAAGTTCAGAATTAAACATCTGGTTCTTCTTCTCTTCTCAGTAGTTTTCCTCTCAGTAAGTGGATCTCCATTAAACCAATTGCTCAGGCCAAAAATATGTGGATTCATCCTTGGTTTCTTCCTTTCTACTGCTTCCAACCTAAAGTTTAGCAGCAAGTAGGACTATATCTTTAGTCTGGTCACTTTTCTTTATTTCATCTACTGCCTTTCTAGTCTAAACCATGATCATCCTTTACCTCTACTAGTCCAAGATCTCCTAACTTGTCTGCATGATTCTACCACTTCTCTCTTACAATCCACTCTCTCACAAAGGCCAAGATAAATCCTTTAAAATAAAAATATAATTACATCATGCCCTGGGAAACTCCTCTAACATCTCTCCATGATCCTGAAAATAAAGTCCAAAACTTTTACCAAAGCCTACAAGACCCTACAGGATTTGGCTATTCCCTCCCATGGCCTGATCTCATTTTTATGGCTTGACCCCATCTTATTCACTCTGCTGAAGTCACACTGGTCCCTTTCCTGTTTCTAGAACGCACAAACTCTGCTTTTGCCTCAGGACATTTGCACTCCTTATTTTCTCTTCCTGGGGCACTTGGAATACACATAAGATTTTCTCCTTTACTTCTTCATTTCTCTTTTCCAATGCCTCCTCACAAAGGCCTTTCCTGACCACTCTACCAGAATAGCAGTCCTATGCACATTGTCCTCTATTTCCTTACTCTGTTTTTTATTCTTCTTAGCATATTTCATCACACATATATATGTGACCACATAACACTATATGTAAATATAAATGACTATATGACATAAAATATATTATATGTAACTGTATGATACTATGTGTATTATATATATATACAATTTATATAGTGTATATACATATTAATGCCTATAACAGTGCCCAGTTGTTCATATTAGGTGCTCTATAAATAATTGTTGAGGGAAAAAATGCCTAAAATTAATATATAAAAGGATACTGTGTTGACAAATGTTGGTCTTTGTTTTCAGTTTTCCAAATGTGATTCCAGTGTCCACAGAGATGTCTTTCCCAGCACCGTTATTTGCAAAACTGATAAGTATTCCTTTTGTGTGTTTAGTCACTGATAGAACATGTAGAGCTGAAAAAGCTAAGTATTGAGGAATTGATGTGTTCTATTAGAGAACATTTTCCAAGTTAAAATGTATTTATTAACATTCTAGGGATAGTCATTTGATTGTGAATTAAGCTATGAATTTGCTACCAGCTATGTAACTCACATTTCTCTACTTTTTATAAAGACATCATGATTTCTTTAGATTCCTTGCCGACATCGTGTTAGACAATGGCAACTCCATCATCCTATGCTATCAGCACTTTATTCCTTTCCTATTTCTGTCTATCTATCCATAACATTCATTGCGCACACACTGAGTTCAAGGTGAATAACTGCTCCCGAAAATGCAATGAGGTTCTTTCTTCATGACCTCGTGTGAGTGTAAAATGTTGACATAAAGAAAGCACTAACAGTTGGGGTCTGGATGCTACTTGAACAAACAGGACAGTCAGTGTGGCACTGCTGGAGCAAGTTCTTACAGCAAAGTACCAATGACACATCCAATAATATCAGAATCGTTTGAGGACAGAAAAACAAGGAACTCAAAATTCTTTGTATGAACTGAGGATAGCATTGATTTCCAAACCTGGCAAAGATAACACAAAGAGACTAATTTCACTTATGAATATCAATTAAATGTCTTAAATGAAAAGTTAGTAAACATAATCCAGCAGCACATTAAAGAATTACTGATTTTATGCCACGACCAAGTTCATTTTATTTCCGTAGATGTAGGAAGGCTTTTGACAAAGTTAAATATCCACTGAAAGTCAGTACCATGCTTAGTAAGAAAACATTAAAGTATTTACAGTAAGAAATAAGACAAAAAGTCTATCTCCACTACTCTTTAAGTTTGTTCTACAGGTTTCATCCAGTACTAAAAAAATAAAATATAATAAAATAAAACAAAACAAATAGGTGATAAGTATAAAGGAAAAGGTAAAATTATCATTATTTGAATACAAGATAATTTTATACTTGAAAAATGTAAAAGAGATGGAGTTGGATCGTTCTCCTAGAATTTCTTCATTTTTTAAAGATCTTACTTCTCTCTCCTCTTCCACCTGTGTCATTTCTAGATTTCTATCTTTGAGCTCACTAATGCTCTCTTCCGTATGGTCTGCTCTATTTTCAGTGCTTTCTAACACATTCTTCATCTTATGTATTGAGTTCTTCAGCTCTAGTTTCTATCTGGTTCCTTTTTAGAGTTTCAATCTCTTTCGTAAAGTATCTCTTCTGTTCATTAATGTTATTCCTGGGCTCATGGAACTGCCTTTCTGAGTTTTCTTGTAGCTCCTTGAGATTCTTCATCAGTTAGATTGCAATATCCCATGACTTTAAGTTTGGTTTCTGGAACATTGTCATTTTCCTTTTCTGCTCTCATGTCACCATGACTCTTCATGGTGCTTGATGAGTTGTTCCTCTGCCAGCACATCTGAGGTAGCAAACACCTTTCTTCTTTAGGTAAAGCTTTTTTTTTTTTTTTTTTACTTGATAAGAAGGATTCACTAAGTTAATAATTCAAGGACTTCCTCTTGTTTTCCAGTGGGTGGCGCTGTAGCACAAGTCTTTTGGTTTTTTTACTTGAGCTACTGCCTCCGCTTCTATGTGAGAATCTGCATTTTCCACCCTCCGCTGCCTTTGTCCGAGGTGCTTCCTGGTGCCCTCGTTTTCACTGCTCTTGCCTCCAGGATCATGGGTGCCTTGCTGCTCCAGTGCCACTGGCATCACCACCTGGAGCACCAGGATGGCAGGTGTCTCTGCCACATCCAGGGCCTCCTGGGTTGCAAGCTCTGATGCTGTGAGGGGAGGAGAGGTGGGGATCCAGGGTCATGGGTGTCTCTGCCATGACTGGGGTTGTTGGGTCATGGCTGCTGCCACTGTTGGGGGGTGGGAGGGGGGATGGAGTTGCAGGCACCTCTGTGGCTGGAGGAACAGGGTCACAGGCCCTGCTGCCATTGTTGTCTAATTCCTTGTGGCTGCAGGTACCTCTGCAGCCAGGAGGCCAGTGTCATGTGCCTTCTTCCCCTGATGCTACAAGATTGTCTGGGGCTGTGGGCTCAGCCACTAAGGCTGATGGTCCAGGACTGCAGGCACTGTTTCCACCGTTCCCCGGGCTCTGCTTCCTTTATGTGTCTGGGTCCTCCCACCTGTAGATGCACAGATGTTTGAAATTTTCTGATGTCCTGGTGTGTTGAACAGAGGCACCTTTGTTGAAGTGTGGATGTTTTACTGGTTGTAGGTTGAAGGGGAGAGATAAAAAGAGCCTCTCACGCCACCATCATGCTGATGTCACACCAGGAGGATTGTTCTTGCAGTGTGGGAGATAATGGTGCTTCAGATTAGGATTTAGAATGGAGGTAGGGAGAGCAAATGTAGCTGATTAACTGATGATAATGGCATTGCCAATGCAGTTCCCATAGGAACTGAGAAAAGTGAGGAGAGGGCAAGAGTGTGGTGTGTTTACAAGACACGCAGGTAGAGATGCCCAGAAGGCGCATGCATCTCCAGCAGGGATATCCCAGGGTGATGATGTGCTCTTCACCTTCGTAACCAGTTAGGTGGCACATGTTTTAATTTCTTCCATTTCGGACAAAATTAAATCCAATCACTTGAACCTAGTGACAGGGCAAGATAAAAGATGCAGATGTGGAGAACGGACTTGAGGACACAGGGTGGGGGGCAAAGGGGAAGCTGGGATGAAGTGAGAGAGTAGCATTGACATATATACACTACCAAATATAAAACAGATAGCTAGTGGGAAGCTGCTGCATAACACAGGGAGATCCACTCAACGATGGGTGATGACTTAGAGGGCTGGGATAGGGAGGGTGGGAGGGAGTCGTGGGAGGGAGGGGATATGGGGATATATGTATAAATACAGCTGATTCACTTTGGTGTACAGCAAAAACTGGTAACAGTGTAAAGCAATTATATTCCAATAAAGAGCTTAAAAAAAAGGAAAAAAATAAGTAAATCCAATCACTTAAGGTGATATGTGCCAGACTTCTTGTCTATAAGGTTATTTTTTTCCTTCGTAACTAATAAATATTTTATGGGGAGGTACTCTCAGACCGTGTAAATGTCCTGTTTCTAATCAAAATTTCAATGCATTTATTTGTTTATGCCAGTATAGAGTCATATTTTCCTACTTTATTTAATGGGTTATAATCTGTTATTTATTTACTTTGATGCTCAAATAGTGTCAGATTTGGCCAGTAAAAATCATTTAAGCTGGCTTCTGGGTCCTTTTGACATGTCCTTATCATTCTTGAGCCATTACTTATCTTCTGACTCAAGATATTTCAGGCTCATGTTATAATTTTCCTTCTCTATACCTGAAATCAATATTTCTTTAAGGACCTATTTTTTTTAAGCAAATGACATTAGCAATCAAGAAATGGGCTGTAGGTATGCCCATTATTTTTAGGGTGTCACTACTCCCAGGCTTTCTCAGCAAATAGAACTAGGGAGTTTATGTATGTTCAAACACATATACATAAATTCATACGTACTCCATTTGGCTTTTTTTTTTATATAAACTTGTTTATTTTATTGGCTGTGTTGGGTCTTTTTTGCTGTGCGTGGGCTTTCTTTAGTTGTGGTGGGGGCTACTCTTCATTGTGGTGCGCAGGCTCCTCATTGCCCTAGCTTCTCTTGTTGCCCAGCACGGGCTCTAGGCTCATGGGTTTCAATAGCTGCAGCACATGGGCTCGATAGTTGTGGCACACGGGCTTAGTTGCTCCGTAGCATGTGGGATCTTCCTGGAGCAGGGATCGAACCCGTGTCCCCTGCAGTGGTAGGTGGATTCTTAACCACTGTGCCACTTAGGAAGCCCCTGTTTGGCTTCTGATGTCCCACACATAGGCTATCCCTCCATAAGGACACCCTCCTCATTTTGCTCTGGCTTTGATAGCTTGAGCCAGGGTACCCTCCTTTGTAAACCTTCTTCTCACTCTGTCAGAGTTGTACACTCCACCATCGGCTATCTTAATTCTCTTCAACTTGGTGTGACATCTATCTTACTTAGCCCCATCTAGTGGTGTTGGGCTGAATTATTCAGAAAATGAAGGGAAGAGGTAGCTGATTTTTACTTCCTTTGTGGCTTGCTACATTTTTCAAATTTACTTTGTAGCATGTGCTGTTTATAAAATAAACAAAATTAAGGAAAAATAAACAAACAGACAAGCCTAGACAGATAAACAGGGTTACCTTGGTAAAATGCTATTTATTCTGTGAGGAAGTTTAATTCCTTCAGGGATTGCTTAATTAGTATCTAGTTAAAATAAATAGAAAAGCCACTTTGCGGCTTGTCTTCTCATTTTCTTGATAGTCTTTCACGGAGAAGATTTTTAATTGTAATGAAGTTCAGCTTATCAATTAGTTCTTTCATGGATAGTGCCTTTGGTTTTGTATCTAAAAAAGTCATTACCATAACCAATGTCACCTAGATTTTCTCCTATGTTGTCTTCTAGAGTTTTATAGTCTTGTATTTTGCATTTAGGTTTATGATACATTTTTGAGTTAATTTTTTGAAGAGTGTAAGGTCTCTGTCCAGATTCCTTATTTTTCTTTTCTTTTCTTTCCTTTTTTTGCATGTTCTAACATTATTTGTTGAAAAGCCTATCTTTGTTCCATTGTATTGCCTTTATTTCTTTCTCAAAGGTCAGTTGACAGTACTTATGTGGGTCATTTTATGGGCTCTCTATTTTGTTCCACTGATCTGTTTGTTTCTTCTTTCACCAATACCATCCTCTTTCGATTACTGTAGCTTTACAGTAAATCTCAAAGTTGGATAGTGTCAGTCCTTCAACTTTGTTCTTTTCTTTAGGTGTTGTGTTGGGTTTTTTGCCTTTCCACATAAACTTTAGAATACTGATATCCACAAAATAACTTGCTGGGATTTTAATTGGGATTGCATTGAGTGAATAGATCAAACTGGAAAGAACTATCATCTTGACAATATTGAGTCTTCTTATACATGATCATGCAATATCTCTCCATTAATTTGATTCTTCTTTGATTTCTTTCATCAGAATTTTCTGTTTTCTTCTTATAGGTTTTGTATATATTTTGTTAGATTTATATCTAAGTATTTCATTTTTGAGGGGTGCTAATGTAAGTGGTACTATATTTTTAATTTCAACTTTTACTTGTTTATTGCTGGTATATAGGAGAACAACTGACTTTTTATATTAACCTTGTATCCTGCAGCCTTATTATTACCACTTTATGCAGCTATCTGAAGGAATCAACAAAAGAACTGTAACATTAGTCATAGTCACATAAACAATCATGCCATCTTTGAACAGAGTTTTATTTCTTTCTCAGTCTGTGTAACTGTTACTTCCTTTAATTGTCTTATTGCATTAGTTAGGACTTCTAGTAAGATGTTGGAAAGAAGTGATGAGAGGGACTTCCTTTGTTCCTGTTCTTAGTGGGAAGGTTCTAGTTTCTCACCGTTAAGTGTGATATTAGTTGTAAGTTTTTAGTAAATGTTTTTTTCATGTTGAGGAAGTTCTTCTCTATTTCTATTTTGCTGAGAGTTTTTTTTTAGCATGAATGGGTGTTGGGTTTTGTCAAATGCTTTTTTTGCATCTACGGATACCATATCATTTCTTCTTTAGCCTGTTGATATGATGGGCTACATTAATTGATTTTCAAATATTGAACCAGCCTTGCATACCTGGGATAAATCACACTTGGCCATTGTGTATAATTCTTTTATACATTGTTGACATTGATTTACTAATTTTTTTTTGAAGATTTTGCACCTATGCTCATGATAGATATTGGTCTGTAGTTTTATTTTCTTATATTGTCTTGGTATAGTTTTATATTATGATAATGCTGGCCTTATAAAATGAGAAAGTATTTCCTCTTCTTCCATCTTGTGGAAGAGAGATTGTAGAGAACTGGTAAAGCTCTTTCCTTAAATGTTTGATAAAATTCACCAGTGAACCTATCTGGGCCTGGTGGCTTCTGTTTTGCAAGGTTACTAATTATTGATTCCATTTCTTCAATAGATAGAGGTCAGTTTGAATTGTCTATTTATTCTTGTGGGAATTTTGGCAGTAGTGTCTTTCAGGGAATTAGTTCCTTTCATCTAGGTTATTAAACTTGTGGGCATAGCATTGTTCATAGTATTCCTTGGTTATCCTTTTAATGTCTGTGAGATCTCTAGTGATGTCCTTTCATTTCTTTTTTTTTTTTTTTTCATTTCTGATATCAGCAATTTGTATCACCTTTCTTTGTTTCTTAGTTGGCCTGCTAGAGGCTTATTAATTTGTTGATTTTTTTCAAAGAATCAGCTTTTGGTTTCATTGATTCTCTCTATTGATTTCCTCTTTTCAATTTCATTGATTTCTGCTCTAATTTTTAAATATTTCTTTTCTTATGTTTGCTTTGGATTTAATCTGCTCTTCTTTTTCTAGTTTCCTAAGATAAAAGCGTAGATTACTGATGTTAGGTGTTTTTTCTTTTCTCATATATGCATTCAATGCTATGAATCTCCCTCTAAACACTGTGTTTTCTGTGTCCTACAAATTTTGAGAAGTGTATTTTACTTGTTCATTGCTGATATTTAGAAAATAAATATATTATTTTTTCTCCTTTGGCAACTCTTATGCTCTCTGAAAGATGCAAAGACTACTAATGTCATATACAAAATTTATAAAAGTCTTTTCATTTATCAATCTTCTTACAATATATTTCTACAGTAGGAATTCTAGGAATAGGTGATCAACAAGATATTAGAATTGACCACTTAAGATCCTAGATTCATATGGAACCATAAGAGATACTGAATTGCTGAAGCAATCTTAAGCAAGAAGAACAGATCAGGAGTCATCATTTGTCTTGATTTCAAACTATATTACAAAGCTATAGTTATCAAAACAATATGGTACTGGCATAAAAACAGACATATTGACCAATGGAACAGAATAGAAAGCCCAGAGATAAATCCACACGTTTACAGTATATTGATCTTTGACAAGGGGGGCAAGAATACACAATGGGGAAAGGATAGTCTCTTCAATAAATTGTCTTGGGAAAACTGGATATCCACATGCAAATCTTACACCATACAAAAAAAAAAAAAACACAAAATGGATTACAGACTTTAGCATAACACCTGAAACTGTAAAACTCATAGAAGAAAAGACAATGAGAAAGCTTCTTGACATTGGCCTTGACAATGATTTTTAGATATGACATTAAAGACACAGGCAACAAAAGCAAAAATAGACACATGGGACTACATCAAACTAAAAAGCTGCTGCACAGCAGAGGAAACCATCAGCAAAATGAAAAGGTAATGTATGGAATGGGAGAAAATATTTGCAAATCAGGTATCTGATAAAGGGTTTATGTCCAAAATATATAAGGAAGTCATAGAACTCAATAGCAAAAAATAAATCACCTGATTTAAAAATGGGCAATTTTTTCCCCCAAATGACCATTTTTTCAAATAGACATTTCTTCAATAAAGATGGACAAATGGACAACAGGTGTATGAAAATGTGCTCAACATCACGAATCATCAGGGAAATGCAAATCAAAGTCACAGTGAGATATCAACTCACATTTGTCAAAATGGCAATTATCAGAAAGTAACAAATCTTGGTGAGGATGTGGAGAAGAGGGAAACTTTGTACATTGTTGATGCGAATCTAAATTGGTGAAGTTACTATGGAAAATACTATGGAGATGCCTCAAAAAATTAAAAATAAAGCTACCATATGACCAGCAATTCCATTCCTGAGTATTTATCCAAATAAAACAAAAATACTAATTTGAAAAGATATATGCACCCCTGTTTATTGCAGCATTATTTACAATAACCAAGATACGGCAACAACCCAAGTGTCCATTGACAGATGAATGGATAAAGAAAATGTGTTATATAAATACAATGGAATATTACTCAGCCATAAAAAAAGAATGAAATATTACCATTTGTGGCAACATGGATGGACCTGGAGAATAGTATGCTAAGTGAAATAAGTGAGGCAGAGAAAGACAAATACCATATTATTTCAGTTACATGTGGAATTGGAGAAAAAAAAAGGAATAAACATTACAAAACTGAAACCAACTCATAGATACAGAGAATAAACAGGTGTGTGGGGATTAGTGAAATAAGTGTAGGAGATTAAGAGATATAAGCTTCTAGTTAGAAAATAAATGAGTCATGGGGATGAGATGTACAACATGGGGAATATAGTCGATAATATTGTAAGAATTTTTTATGGAGACAGATGGTAAGTATATGTATCTTGGTGATCAGTTTGTAATGTATAGATAGATCACTCTGTTGTGCATCTGGAACTAACATAGCATTGTACGTCAACTAAACTTCAATTAAAAAATGAGAACAATAACGTTGCTTTAGTTTCTTAGATTGAATTAAATCTGATTTTGCTTCCATTCTTCTAAAATTCCTGGTGAGAATTAATCTTAGTTTTAACTAGGCTTTCCCCACACTGGGGTCTGTAAAGCAAAATATTTGGGAAATTGCTTTAGTCTTTATTTGAAACTGGTTCCTCCTCATATGACCATGCCATTGTTCAACATGTCAGCCACTTTGAAGCCTGGTTGCTTGGCTGCTTCTATGCTCTATTTGGAAAAAGGAATGTTTCCTGAGACTGGGAGCTCTGTGGCCCAGAGTCTGTCTCACACAGCCACTTAACTCAGAGGTCCTGTCTTTTACCCTGGGTGCAATGATGGAGGGGCCCCAGGTGCCCACAATCTTGGGTCCCGTAAACCTCCACCCACCTCTTGGTTTTGAATTCTTCCTGCCAGTGGGGCTTCTCCTTTAACCTCCCTGCAAAAGACTTCTTTTTCCTCTTCCCCAGGATCACGTAGAATAATTTGCCCAAGTAGCCAGGGCTTTCACAAAGTTATCTTTAAGCAAACTCTGCTTCTAACCTTGAAAATTCTTAAGGCAAAAGGACACAAGGATCTGGCTATACTTTTGAAATGAGAGGGAAAAATACCAGAGGATAAGAATGAGCACAGATCACATTTTTTCCAAATCCTTTTCAGCAGTGAAACCAAAACACTGGTTAATATTTAGTAAATTATTCTTCCACATTAGGAAGGGAAAAATGCTGGGAAAACTGAGAGATATTTTGTTTATTTTTGGAAAAGAAAAGTGGGCTTGTATACTTTCAGTTAAGGTTTGTTTGTACAACTTTTTTTTTTGGCAGGACTGGGGGTGGGGGGAGGAAAAAAAAGATAAAGGGAGAGGGAAGAGAAGGCGGGTCTTATTATCTGGGAAATTCCCATTTTCATATATATATATCTCCATAACCTCATATTTTTGGTTAAAAACACATAGAGACTTCTGTTGTTCTGTATGATTTTCTTATACAGTAGTGAATAAAATGACCCTTCTCCCAATTTCTTCTTTTGTCCTTGTTTGATAATGCTGTTACTGCCTTACACATATATATATTCTTTCTGCTTCTGCAAGCAAAAAATATGGTTCAGGGAATCTGGAATTTTAATCCCAGGATTCAATAAAGAGCACTAGCATTGAAACTTAACTGTTTTTTTTCTGGGAGCAGTGAGAGGCTGGGAAAATGTGTTTGTCTTTGTTTCCGATTTCTACCATTCTCTATGAAAAAATGCGTCAGCAATATTCAATCACAATGTCTAGTAATAAGTGGTACTACATACATCATTTGAGGGAGGGGACTAGTACCCAGTTTCTTCTTCTCTCTTCGGAAAATATGAAGATGAAATTTTAAAAAGTGGTCTGGATTAGGGAGAGACTTCTTAGATTTCTGGCTGACATCCCCTCCTACCCTCCCTCCTGTCAGCCTATGTAATACTTGTGATTGAGAAATCCCTTGTTTCCTACAAAATTCTCACATTCTAAATCAGATCTTTTGGATCATCTTCAAAGATTTCTTCCAAGTTTTCTATTGTGAAATGCTGTGCCTTGTGATTATGGTCTACAATAAGGCCAAGGAGAATGGTTTCTTACATTGCTTCCGGCTTTTTCTCTGGAACAGTTTAGATAAAATGAGATGCATAGAAAAGTCTCTGAGATGTTTAAAATACCATGCAAATATAAAATCACATCAGTATTTGATTTTCCTACCCCCCCCCCAAAAAAAGAAGAAAAGAAAACACACATAAAAATAAAAAATGAATGGACAAAATTCCTTTACAAATATGTTGTGTAGGTTGAGAATTCTCTGACCAAAAGGACAGCAACTGAATTAAAATTGGGCTTCTGAATCAAACAAACGTCCATTTCTCTCCTTTCCTTTCCTTTTTCTAATGGCCAGTTTAAAGGATGCTGAAAACAGAGATAGAAACGCACAGTAGGGCTGAAAATGAGAGACAACCTCATCAGGCCAATGGATAAGTTTCTTGTAAATTAACTGAAATGAATGAGGTATCATACACACCTAAGCATGAAACAGCAGGGGGTGCAGCAGCCCAGAACATTGAGGTGTAGAGATTGAAGTTGTTATGTTTGGCAGGAATAGATTCTAATCATGGCTTGCTCACCAGCCCCCATCCTGAAGCTATCCAGGAGCCCACCAAAAATTGCCTCATTAGAAGAAAAGACCTCCTTACACCTAAAAAATTCCAGTGGATTTAGGAGCTCTGTGTCAAGAGCTAGGGTCAAAGACTGAGTATTCGAACAAAGGATGCTCCAAGTACTCTTATCACTTAGGAAATTCCAAGGGTTTTAGGAGTGCTGTGCCAAGAACCAGGGACATATATATATTCACATATCTTTTGTGTTTTTTTAAATATGAATTTTAGAACCAGCATCTCTGATCCTAGTGTTATTTGAATTGAGATTACATAAGATTTATAAATAAATATAGGGAGAATTGACATTTGATATTTTTATGATGCTGACTTAACCAATCTAAAAATATAGTGTTTTAACATTTGTTCAAGTTTTTTTGTGTGTTCTTCATTACTATTTTAAAGTTTTTCTTATACATGTTTTAAACATTTCTTTCATGTTTATTCCTGGGCATCATGAGAAAAATCAAATCCAGGACAGTAAACGTACCCTTGCAATAAAAATGAAGTCAAAGTTTTGACTGTAGCATCCAGTGTTAAGATGCAGAACTCAATAAGGGTATGCCTAGCAACTTTTAAGTAGAAAAAAATGACTTCTAAAAAATTTAAGGGTATTCCTTTCGGACTATATTTGCTAGAGAACAGGAATTCTAATAACCTTGTTTACAGAAGCCTCATAGGTGACCGAAGGTAGAGATGTACCTGTTGGAGAGATTTGTGGGTGTTGCTTTTGTCTCATGGAATAAATCTCATTAAAATTGATATAAAACACATGACATTTTAAAAGAGAATTATACTAACAGAAGCACTGCCAGATGGGACGTCAAAGGACAGAGACAGTTCAAAATTAAAAGAGACTTCAGAGCCTTCAAAATTCTATAGACAGGAAGAAGACTGAGAATATATCTCAGCTGAAAACATATGCCCTTTCTCATGGAAAGTAAAGGATGAATTAGAGTGTGGAGTGAATTCTGAAGCCACAGAGAGCCATTTTGAGGATGCAAGACTGAATACTAATCAGAGAACTGGTGACATGTGCCTGGGTAGATTTCAGAGTGGCTATGGACCAATAACTGATGTGTGCCTCCTGTTCTCTACCTTTTAAAACAGAAGTATCTGTAAGAGTTGTGCTATGATTATCGCCAGCAGAATGGCAGCAGATAACTTTTCCCTTTAGCTCACAGATCTTCAGATTGAGATGAACTATGCTTGAGGACCTGAAATTAAGGCAGATGACCCCAAGGTGTCTCATCTGTCCTTGGACCTAATTTAGATGACGAGATCCCAGATTTCAAGCCTGAGGCTGATGTCATAATATGACGAGACATCAAATGTTGGAAGGCAACATGGGTGAGTGTTTTTTACATGTAAGAGAGATGCAAATCAGTAGGGGCCTTATGGAAGATTATGAAAGCTAGTGTCTAAAGATTGTTCCTCAATAAACCACACCTTCTAGTATTTGCAGCCTTATGGTTCCCTTCCCTTGAATCTGAGCTTGTCCTATGACTCGTTTTTGAAAAAGGGTAAATGATGAAAGTGGTACTATGTGACTTCCAAAGCTAGGTCCTAAGAGGCTGTTCAGTTTCTGCCTTGGTTCCCTAGAATGCTCATACTTGGGGCACAGTCTCTTGGAATCCTGCTGCCACACTGTGAGAATCCTGAGCCATCTGGAGAGGACATATGTTGACACTCTGTTCAGCATTTCTAGATGAGCCACCAGGTGATGGCCAGTATGAAATGCATGCTGTCCAAGGAACCATCTTGGATACCCAGTCCAGTTGAATCTTCAGAGGACCATAGCCCTAGCCAACATCTGACTTCAGCTACAAGAGAGAACCAAAGCAAACACTGCCCTGTAGGTGAACCCAGTCAAACCATAGAACCGTGAGAGAAAGATAATAAATTGCTATTTTAATTCATTATATTCTAGGTAGATAACTGGAAAACATAGCTACGTAAACACACATAACCATAATACACTTGACTCTTGTAGCAGAGACTGGCTAGTTCTGACCAAGTTTCTTTCCTTTTCCTCCTGAATAGACTGTCTCATCATATAACTGAGTATAAGTAAATATGATGTACATTATATCCAGGTTTGCCATATTAAAACTTCCTGTGGGCGCCTTCAGTCTCACTGCTTGCTGATTGAGTGTTTGGAAGTGACACACTGAAAATGACAAAGCCTCCATCTGCTGGGATTACTGTGGTTTGTCACTGAGTTTTAGGGTTTACTGTTAATAACAGCTAATGTAAAATTAACTAAATACACAACGGAAACAAATTGGCAATATTTTATTTTGCATTTTACTTTTATGTTCATAAGTGAGATTGATATTTAATTTTCTTTTTTGTGTGTGATTCTTGTGATTCTTTTTCTGCTCTCTAAATAGTGTTTTTAGGATAGGGATTATCATTTCCTTGAAATCTTGGTGAAATTCTTCTGTAAAATACTGTTACGCTACTGTCATTTGTAAGTGAAGGAATACTTTTTACTCTTAATTCACTTTCATTTATGTTCAATGGTTTATTCAATTTTTCAAAACAATCTAACCTCAATTTTGATAATTTGTATAATTTTTATTCTTCTAGAGCGTTATATTTTTCATTGAGGTGTTCAAATTTACTGATTATCTATTTTATTAATCTTTAGAATACTGACTTTTTTGCTTTCTTGATTCTATCATTTTGTTGATTTGCATTTTATTAATTTCTGTTCTTCACAATTTCTCTGTCAACAGTCTTTCTATTTTCCTTTTTTTCATTTTTCTAGCTTTTTTTCTAATTCATTTCATCCATTTAACAATCTTTCTTGATTTTTCAATACATACAGCTAGTTTAGATTTAGAAAATGTACTTCTATGTGTACCGGGTAGTTAAACAAATAAACTAGGTATTTTGATATGTAATGTTTTAATTTTTGTTCAATTCTAAATGTTTGTAACTTTCATTGTTATTTGCTTCTAATTTTAAAGCTTTTATGATGGAGAATTTCAAATATACATAAAATTAGACAAAATAATAAAATGAATCCAAATATATCCACAATATTATCCTAATATAATAAACTACTAAGCTCATAGTACTCAGTTCTAATAACCAACAATCTAGAACACTCTTGCCTTTCCTATATCCCATCCACTTTCCCATTTACATTCTCCTCTTCACCACTTCACCTTTCCCATTATCATTTTGAAGCAAACTCGTAAATATTTCAGTATGTATTTCCAGAGGAAAAGGATTTTTTTTATACAAAAACACATTATTATTCATAAACATTTAGCAAAATATTTTAATATCATAAATATTTAAATATTCAGCCAGTACAAATTCTTAACTGCTTATTAAAATGTCATGATGGTTCTTGCCTCTTTTTTAAATTAATTTTTTTATTAGTTATCTATTTCATACATATTAATGTACATATGTCAACCCCAGTCTCCCAATTCATCCCACCACCCCGCTGTCATGATATTTAAAAAAAAAATGTCTTTGGAATCAGGATCAGAACTAGGTCTATACATTGTGATAGGTTGATTGACTGATATGCCTTTTAAATCTCTAACTCTACACGCTCTCTCTGCTTCTCTTTCTGAGACAATTTATTTGTAGGATAAATTGAATTGTTTGTCAGTTTTGCACAGTATGAATTTTGCAAATTATATGCTCATGATATAATTTAATGTGTTCATTGCTTTCTGTACACATAAATCTACAACATGAGTTAAATTACTTCCGATTGTACATTTTAAATATTTTTGTAGTCAATACCTTCCATCTGAAAGGATGATTCTGTGAGGGTGGAGCCTGAGGTTTCAGTGTCTAATCAAATCATGCTTCTTAATGACTATTACTGACACAATGAAAAACATTACTTCAAGAATGTAGGAGAGAGGAAAGACAAAATGTGTTACTCTATTATAATTTTAAGATATCTTAAGGAATGGAAGGGTAGCATTTAACAGGAAAGGCAAAGCAAAGATATAAGGGAGAGACTGAAACGAAAAAACAGACTCTTGAGGAAGGGACTGTGGGTGAGACTTACGGTTCTGCAGAGTCTGAGACGTTGGTAGAAAACAGGACTAGAAATAGTGTGAGACACGAGTGAAGACGTCTGCCTTTCCCCATAGCTAGGGACAAATTGCAGTTATCGTATTGTGCTCAGCTCCCGGCCCTCAGCCTGGTGTCTGAGACCTTTCAAAATTACCAGGCTTTATGTGGCTGCTGTTGGCAAACAAGCTCCACCCCAGTGCCTCCAAACAGAGTTCATAAGTTGGTCACAGATTCCCTGAAAGTGTTGATGCTCTCAGTGATTGCTTCATTACTCTCAAGGCTAAACTCTGTCTGACAGGCTCTGAGTCATTTCCAGAGGATAAAATTTATGTTCTAGTGAGAATGAACTTTATTTAACTTTGACAGCAAAGCTCCTTATGAGGAACTTTCAACCCACCTTTCTTGAAATCCTTCAAAATTCTTATAAACAGGTGTCAAAGAAAGCTACCTTTGAAGGTCATGGGACATGTCACTATGCCAGTTAACTCATTCAATACAGATTCATGTCTGGGATTGAGTGAGGTGTAACTTTAGGGGGACTTTTTTAAAAAAATATTTATTTATTTACTTTTAGCTGTGTTGGCTCTTCCTTCATTGCTGCACGTGGGTTTTCTCTAGTTGTGGTGAGTGGGGGCTACTCTTTGTTGTGGTGCACAGGCTTCTCATTGAGGTGGCTTTTCTTGCTGTGGAGCATGGGCTCTAGGCACACAGACTTCAGTAGTTGCGGCACGTGGGCTCAATAGTTATGGCTCACGGGCTCTAGAGCACAGGCTCAGCAGTTGTGGTGCATGGGCTTAGTTGCTCTGGCATCTGGGATCTTCCTGGACCAGGGCTAGAACCTGTGTCCCCTGAATTGGCAGGCGGATTCTTTCTTTTTTTTTTTTTGAACAAAGTGTCTTTTATTTGTGACATACAAATACAACCAATGCAAAAAGGGATCACTTTTTCCCTTTGATTCCAGTGATAAGTTGCTAAAGAAAATATATATATATATATGTATATATCAAGAAAGAGTTTATCTTCAAAGTTTTCTCTAAAAAAACCCCAAAAGCAGAAAGGGTTAAAAAGAACCATACACATCTGACAATCAATGAAAATAACCTGAAATAGGGTGGATACAACTAAAAAACAAATCTCAGAATTAATATTTTAACATACCCCAAACAAACAAACCAAAAAGCCTGGTACAAAAGGCCTGCTGTGCTTCTTAAAACCAAGGCCTTGGGGAAATGGAGAGACTGATGGTTGAAGACTGAATGGGCTCAACAGCAACAATGGGGTGACCTGCGGGTCTCAGGCAGTGCCTCCCTGCCCAGCTCGACCCCCAGCAGCCCTTGGGAAGTGGCAGAGGCAGCTGGACAAGCAGGGCCCAACACCAAGTGCCTGGCTACCAACAGGGCTCGGTGCCAGGTGTCCAATGAGAGGAGACACGTACCCTTAACTCCCTTTATGTGGGATTTACATTGGGGTCCTTTTTGGTCCCCTTGAGCGGGAGGTATCAGAAACGCATGATCTAAGACAATAAATATTTATCATTCTGTGTCCTTCAACAGACAGCAGGGATCAGAGGAAAAGCTCTTCCTAAATATGCTTCTGTCATCCCATGATTCTTGGAAGGAGCCCTCCAATGCCCTCCCAGTAATGAAAATTCTCCCTTTTGGGTAAAATCTCTTGGGAGCCAGCAGGGCAGGGGCAAAGGTGGGCTTATTCCAGTGTAAACCTGCAAGGCCCTCTCCAAGGGAGTGCCATGTCCACTGCTGGCAGGTCAAGAGCAACGCGGAGCACTCGGCAGAGAGGCTGTGCACACAGGCCCGGCGCAGGCAGGAACATGGGTGGGGGGAGGAGCTCCAGGAGATCTGCTGGCACAGGTGGCCAGAGTCAGGGCAGAGGGTGGGGTGCAAGTGGACTGAGGTCAGAAGGACTGACAGACTTCCTTGGGAGCAACCTTGAGAAGACAGAACATTTGAGACACTCCCTAAGGCAGAGATCAAGGTTGTCCAAAGGGAGGTGGTGGGTGCTTTTTCCTGGATAAGGATTTGGTCATTTTCTTCCCTGGAAGGAGAATAAAGTCTGGGGATGAGGGTGACTAAACTCTGACCCTGCGGCCTCTGCCTCCCAGGAGACGAGAGGAAGCTTCTCGGCAGGCAGATTCTTAACTACTGCACCACCAGGGAAGTCCCTAGGGGCACTTCTTAACAGAGGATTGAATAGGAGGCCCTGGGAGAAAGTAATTCAAAAGAAGTGATTGTGCATGGCTAAAACTGCAGGTGTCCCCCCCACCGCCACCCACCCACCCACCCAGCCTCCCTCAAGCTGCAGGCAAGCCCTGCACCCAGCACTCTTCCCCTGCATCACTAAAGCTGCAGCTGCGCCCCACCCTCAACATTCTCTTGCAGCCTTGCTAAGGCTGGGGGCGGTGGTAAGCACAGTTTGCACAGGACACCTCTTGATCACCTGGTGCTGGTGGCCAGAGGGGCTAAACTTCCTGGGCCCCACAGGTCTGTAACAATTGGAAAGACAGTTCTAGACAGGCTTCCACACCCAGGGCACTGCACAGACAGCAGAAAGAAACACACCCAGGTTCTGCCTGTGAAAAAGACACTTACTCATCCTGGAGCTTCAACCTGAGGGATAGGCCTCAGGATTGCTACTCATCTAGAGGCTGCAGATGCACTCGTGGGGAACATAGGCAGGAAGACACCAGCATGGCCCCCTTCCCCTGGCCTTGTCATGGCTTGCTGGTGCCTCCCAGAAATGAGCTTATACACTCATATGAAATCTTAATTCTTGCAACTCTTGCCTAGGGAAATATCCCCAGATCTCCTGGTCTGGAGGTCAGCAGGGTCAATACTTGCAGACCCACAGGACTATATATGTTTACATACTTTAAAGCTGCTGCCTGAGGATCTGGCTTTCCATCAGCCTGAAACCAGGTGCTGACTGAGATCACTCTTTTTGGAACACTGACACTCTCAGCAACTGGGACCTATCAAGAATAAATCAGGCTACTTAGATAACACACAGGTTTGAGAGAGAACCAAAAGCTAGGGCAAGGATAAATAAGCTTCATCTCCTGCACAAGACCACTCCTTCAAGACTGGGGGAGTTAATTGTTTCACTTAATATGCAGACTGAAACACAGAGAGTCATGCAAAATGAGGAAACAGAGGAAGATGCTTCAAATGAAAGAACAAAACAAAACTTCAGAAAAAGACCTAAATAAAATGCAGATAAGTAATCTATCTGAAAAAAAGAGTTCAAAGTAATAGTCAAATAATGCTCACTGAATTTGGGAAAGAATGGATGAACACAGTGAGAGCTTCAACAAAGAGATGGATAATATAAAAAAATGCCAAACAGAAGTCACAGAGCTGAAGAATATAATAACTGGACTGAAAATAGGTTTGAGGGGTTCAACGGAAGACTAACTGAAGCAGAAGATAGGATCAGTGACCTGAAATTCAGAGCCTCAGAACTCACCCAAATAGAGCAGCAAAAAGAAAACAGAATTTAGAAAGAGTGGAGATAGGTTAAGAGGCCTATAGGACAATATCAAGCAGAATAATATTCACATTGCAGGAGTCCCAGAAGGAGAAGAGAGAGAGAAAGAGGCAGAAAATTTATTTGAGAAATAACAGCTGAAAACGTCCCTAACTTGGAGGAAACAGACATCCAGGTTCAGGAAGCACAGAAAGTTCCTTATAAGAGGAATTAAAGAGATCTATACCAAGGCACATTATAATTAAAATATCAAAAGTTAAAGAAAGGGTCTTAAAAACAGCAAGAGAAAAAAAAAAATCTTCTTACATAAGGGAACCCCCGTAAGATGATCAGCTGAGTTTTCAGCAGAAACACTGGAGGCCAGAAGGGAGTGGCACAGTAGATTCAAAGTTGTGAAGGAAAAACCTTCCAACCAAGAACCTCTACCCAGCAAGGCTGTCATTTGAATTGAAGAAGAGAGAAAGAGTTTTTTGTAGAAGCAAAAGCTGAAGGAGTTCATCGCCACTAAACCAGCTTTACAAGAAATGTTAAAGGGACTTTATTTGGAAAGAAAAGGTATTAACTAATAACAAGAAAACATATTATCAAGCAGGTGTCTGCTTCTTGTTGCTTGCTGAAGCCTTCTGCAAAGGATTCTACTAGATCCTCTGAACTTTGATACCTCAAAAAATAGCCTTTTGGATTCAGATTTCTGAGCTGTTATTCTTTAGACAACTTTCAGACTGTACTAGAGGAACAAGATAGACTTTCCATGACTTTTTACTTTAAAAACAAATATACTTCATGAAAAAAGAATGCTTTGCCTAAGATCAAACAGGATAAGAATTGCTTGTATCAAATGAACCAAACAGGGAATATAAAATGTGGATATTTATTTGGAATATGATAGGTCATATTAAATGTTCTGTTTTTAACAAATATAGGGGAATGTTCTTCCTCTTTTTACACTATACCTAATCCCCAATTTAGTAGATTTTATTTCTGTATATGGAGACAAAATGTTTAAAAATGATATCTGATTTGCACTAACTCCCATAGGATTCAGAAACAAATACTTTTACTGAAAAGTAAAAGTAGCTCCATAATGTTCATGGCAACATAGTTATTGGAATTAGTTTAATAAGAATCTGTCCTTTTTTATAAACCTGGAGATAATTGGACAGATTGTGTAATCAAGGCCTACCAGAGCAATAATATTTGAAAATAATTCTTATTTAATCAGACATGACAGGCTCACTATTGAGAAATATGGGTGGAGTCAATACTTACTTCATGAGACGTGGAGTCCTTTCATGAAATTGACATGGTACCTGACGTATAGGATCCCAGCCTCACAAATATAAAGAAAATTGTTTCCTGGTAGGCCAAGGATCTTGGGAATTTGGGAGACTTCAAGATGAGAGAAGTTCATCCAACTTTGTAGTGATTATAGGTGTTATAACAAGTTCTAGAGGTTCTTAAAAGTTTAAACCAAGATTCCATGTGAAAGTTTCTGAACAAAAGTTAATTGTGTGGCCTTAGTAATTGCCTAATACTGAAGGCTCAAGATTTGCAGATGAACTCACGGAGGCCTACATGGCCAATTAACCTTCCTGCATAACCTTTAAAAAAATTGGTACAAACCTGATGAGACTACCACCTCCTTTGTTTAAAAGTCAAGAATAATATTTGAAGAGGGGAGACTGTCAGAAAAATTATCTGATGATCAGAAATAAGGTAAAAATGAGGAGTAGCACATTCCTTCAACACAACTTAGGATCAAGGGCCCCCTAAGGAATACCTAGCAGAATATACGTAGTTCATCTCATAGTTTAATACAGACTAAAGGTTCCAGACTTAGTGAAGTTCCTTGTGAATTTTTTCAGGTACACAAGCGAATAATTTCTGTCCAGTAGAACAGATAATCCCAAAGATTTTATGGCTTGTTCTACATTACTCAGTTTTATACCTAACCCATCATTCTTATTCTAACATTTTTTTGTAAATTGTCTGTTAAGTAGCCTAGCTTTTTGAGTGCTCTGATGAACTCATTATAACATCTTACTGGTTACTTCATTAATTAATAGTTTATATGAAATGTTTGATGTTCATTTTACATTTGCCTGAGATTATAAATTTTCCTTAAATATATATGAGTATATATTTTCTTTTTGAAAGTTATACTTTTGATAGATAATTTGTGAAAATAAGAAGCTACCACAGTTAATAATATCATCTTTGAATCCCTTTGAATATCAATCTTTGAATTATAAAATATTTTATAGGAAAAGTGCTGTTATTTTACACAGTTTGACAAGGCATTCCCTTTTATTTTTAATCTTTTCTTTTTTTATACCTGATATCAAGAAACAATTTAATTTTATATCCAGCTGCTCAGTGTCTGTGGAGAGGGAATTTTGGGGCCAAATGTTATCCAATTGTACTGATAATGAAAGTCTTTTGTATGGTTTATATATTAACAGTCTTTGAGTAATCAAAGATCACTTACTGGACATGACAAGTTTTGTTTTGTTAGATTAAGTACACATAACATCTTGGAAGAGATTTTTCTCAGGCAAAACTTTGTTCAACAATAACTTGAATTCTTGCAGAAATTTTGCCTTTAGTGCCTGGAGTATTCTTTTTATTTTAATACGATCTCATTAATTCTGACTCAAACTTTAAACAGTGTACCTGGGAATATTAAGTGAAAAACATGAAGATATTTCTCACACTATTGCTATTTAAATAACAATTTATGTTTTTAAAATTACAATTCAGTATCAAAAAAAAAAATCTGGTTAAAAATGGGCAGAGGCCTTGAAGAGACATTTATCCAAAGAATACATGCAAATACTTAGACACATGAACAGATGCTCAACCTCACTAATCATCAGAGAAATGCAAATGCAAATCAAAACCACAAGTCGTCATCTTAACCTGTCCAAATGGTTATCCTCAAAAAAGACAACAAATAATAAGTGTTGGCAAGAATGTGAAGAAAATGCAACCATAGTACACTGTTGATGGGTGTTGGTACAGCCACTATGGAGGACAGTATGGAGAGTCCTCAAAAAAAATTAAAAATAGAACTATCGCACAATTCAACAATTCCACTTCAGGGTATTTATCCAAAGTAAACAAGAACACTAATTTGAAAAGATATATTCACCTTAATTGTCATTTCAGCATTATTTACAGTAGCCAAATTATGGAAGCAATCTAAATGTCCATCGATCGACAAATGGATAAACAAGATGTGGTGTACACACACACACACACTGGAATATCACTTGGCTATAAAAAAGGATGAAATCTTGCCATTTTGACAACATGGGTGCACTTAGATGGTATTATGCTAAATGAAATAAGTCTGACAAAGACAAATACTGTATGATCTCACTTACATGAGGAATCTAAAAAACAAAGCAAATGAACAAACAAAATTAGAAACAGACGTGTAAATACAGAGAGCAAACTGGTGGTTGCCAGAGGCAGGGTGGGTGAGGGGTTGGGTGAAACAGGTGAAGGAGATTAAGAGGTACAAAATTTGTTATAAAATAAATGTCATGGGGATGTAACACAGCATAAGGAACATAGTTAATAATACTGTAACAATTTTGTATAGTAACAGATGGTTACTGGACTTGTGGTGATCATTTTACAATATACTTAAGTGTTAAATCATTATGTTGTACACCTGAAACTAACATAATATTGTAAATCAATTATACTTTAATTAAAAAAAGAAAGATTTTCAGCAATACTTTTACTTTTTATTAAATACTAATTAAATATTCTTTGAAAGGGTGTACTAGAACAGATTAAAATCTGTTGGTCTTTTCACCCGCATATGCATTGAAGTCTAGCAATATTAATGACTCATAGATTTATTTATTTATGTCATGAGTCATTTTATTTTCTTTATGACCACAGGACAAATAAACAAAATTCTTCCTGGAGAACTTTAACAACAAGAAGGAATTCATCTTTTTTGAGATAAGCGATAAGAAATGGCAGAGGACTAGAGGTGAGAAACCGAACCTATATCTCAGATTTTATTATTTGTTTGTTTGAAATTATGGAAGAAGACATTTTCACTGTTAAGTCAAACTCTTTTAAAGTATATAAAACAAAAAGAAAATGTCTTCCTTTCTTCTTCCTCCACCCAGTCATTTGGGATCTGCTCATTTATTTGTTCTGATTTAAAAGACAAATAAGAATGAACTAAGTAAACTGGGCTGGTGAATGAAAACATATTATTTTAATTGAATATTATAGTAGTTTCCTAGCACTGCTGTAACAAAGTACTACAGACTTGGTGACTTAAAACGACAGAAATTTATTCTCTCACAGTTCTGAAGGCTAGAAGTCCAAAATCAAGGTATTGTCAGGCCATCCTTCTTTCAAATGCTCTAAGGGAGAATCCATTCCATGCCTTTCTCTTAGCTTCTTTGCCAGGCATCCTTGGTGTTCCTTTCGCCACCTCCGTCACCACGTGGCATTTTCCCTGTGTCTGACAGTGTCTTCCCTCTGTGTGTCTGTCTCCATGTATTGTGTCTTCTTATATATAGGACAGTAGTCATATCCCACGCCAGTGTGGCCTCAGTTTAACTCACATTTTAATTACATCTGCAAAGACCATATTTCCAAATTAGGTCACACTCACTGACACTAGGGATTAGAACTTTGACATATCGTTTGACAATTCAACCTGCAAAGGAGATAATTTGTGTTTCTCCTTTTGATGATTACTGACAGCTAGTTTTGAAAGCTAGAGGCAATGATTTTCCTGTTAGAGCTCAATAAATATATAAAAGTTACTTTTAAATGTTTTGCTTCAAGTCCTAATAAATAACCAAATTTCCTTCTCAGTTTGTTGACTTTGGAAAGCATGAAAATCCTTTTTATAAAGTGTTTGTGAAGCATTGAGCAACTCAAGTCAGGTTTGAGGGAAAATGATCTTTCTAGCTCACTTTCTCTACATAGGCTAAAAGCTTTGCATTATTCCATTTCTCCTCTATGTACCTGCCTGTGAGAATATGCTCAGGCAGCACTGACCCATTCAACCACACTCTTGTTTCACTCTCTACTACATTCCCAGCACTGTGTTGGGTGAACTGGCTACAGACATGATTAAGATACAGGTTTGGCTTTCAAAGAAGTTGAATCTATAGATGAGGGGAAAACAAATAAGTTTTTAAAGAGTGGAATTGTCTAAGTGTGGAAGAGAGATATGTGTGCTAAAGCATCAGAAGCATGAAAACAGCCCAGCTGTGCACAAGTGGACGGTATTGGAAATCAGAAAGATCAGAAAAAACTTGCTTTCTTTTTCCCTACCATTGCCTGTAAGATGGACTATCTACAATGCAACTGTGAAATAATCCTCTTTTTAAAAATCTTTCAGTGGTTTCTATCAACAAATGAGAAATATTGTTCTAGTCTTTCCTTATCTTGTGTTTTTATTTTTGCCCTTATCTTTTAATTTGTCTCCATGTTATACACTGTATTATTCTTTCAACTGTATTTTTAATAAATTTATTTACTTATTGATTTATTTTATTGGCTGTGTTGGGTCTTTTTGCTGTGCGTGGGCTTTTTTTTTAGTTGCTGTGATTGGGGGCTACTCTTCGTTGTGGTGCATGGGCTCCTCATTGCCGTGGCTTCTCTTGTTGTGGAGCACGGGCTCTAGGCGCGTGGGCTTCAGTATTTGCAGCACATGGGCTCAATAGTTGTGGCTCATGGGCTTAGTTACTCTGTGGTATGTGGGATCTTCCTGGAGCAGGGATCGAACTCATGTCCTCCTGCATTGGCAGGTGGATTCTCAACCACTGTGCCACCTAGGAAGCTCCTCAACTGTTTTTTAAAGAAGTTTTATTGAGATACAGTTGACGTACAATAAACTGCATATATTTAAAGTGTAAAATTTGATATTTTATTTCTTATTAGTAATGTATTTATGGCAACCCCGATTTGTTCCCCCATCTTTCAACTTATCTTACTATTTATGTCTGTGAATTTAATCTCTAATTTTTATTTTGTAGTTCAGTCCAAATTCAGAAATTAAGTCTGAATTAGAATTCACTTCACGGGATTTGAATAAATGAAGATAAAACGCGCCTGAATAGGGAAGGCTAATTATTGTAAAAAGCTGGCATTCATAATCATTATATATTTATTCATAGTCAATGAATTCCAAACAATGCCCAATGTGACTATGGGGATAATTCACATCGTAAAAAGATTTCAAAATTTTACCTGGAACAAATAATAAACTTAGTTTTGCAAAGAAAAGGTGAAAACAGAGAAAAGAGAACAGACCAGCCAGAGCAATTATTAAAATATTTTATTAAGCCACAGTAATTCAAATATTTTAGTACATGTGAAAGAATAGACTAGCTAATAAGAAATAAAATAAATCACTTAGAAACAAATCTTAAAATATATGATAACAATTTGTGATAAAGGAGTCACTTTTTATTAGCAGGGAAATATTGAATTGGTTAATAAATGATCATGGGACTATTAGAAAACTACATACATGACAACAAAAGTCCATTTAGATACTCACTCACCCCACAACAGGCAACAAAATAATTTGAGATGGAATTAACCATAAAAATTTGAACCAGGACTTTTGCTTCTACACATACAGGATTTCACCACCACAAGGATCTCACTAATGCCATCCCTTTGTAAGTCACATCCCTCCCCTCTTGCCTTAACTTCCATAACCCCTGGAAACCACTAATTTATTTTCCATTTCTAAGATTTTTTGTCGTTTCAAGAATATTATAAGAAAGGAATCATACAGTATGACCTTTTGAAATTGTCTTTCTTTTCACTCAGTGTAATGTTTCTGAGATCCATCCAAGTTGTTGACTGTATCAGTACTTTGTCCCTCTTTATTACTGAGTAGTATTCCATAGTATGGTTGTACCACAGCTAGCTTAACCTTTCACCTATTAATGGACATTTTGGTTGTTTCCAATATTTGGAAATATTGTTTTCTTTTCCCCATTTTCCTATGGGTTACGTGAACAATTTTTGGAATTTCATTTTGATTTATCTACAGTTTATTTTTCTGGCTGTACATTTTTGTATAGTTTTTCAGTGTTTTAAAAAAACACTATGGAGAATAGATACATATCTCATAAGGAAAATTTAACATTGATAAAGAACAAAAGAAAAGATAGAGTTGTAAATGTCATAAATTTATTCAATATACAAATTTCATGTACTTCCAATTCCCATCCCTTCCTTCTCCCACTGTTGTCTCTCCTGATAAATCTTTGTTCTTTGTTTCTGGAGAAGTTCTTCTGATGAGGTCCATAAGTTTCCATCTTCAAGCATTTCCATGTTAAGATTCTAAACAGTGGAAGAAAAGGTAGAAATATTAGGGAAATTTTGTGATCTAATAAAAGAATAATTTTTCATATTTTAATTATAACTATTTGAACTTAAGAAGTAATTATTTTTAATGATAGGGTTGTTCTCAGTTTTTTCGTGTTTTATTGGAGAGTGGAAAGTCACACGGCAAGCATTGTTTTGTCAAAGATGAACCCTGTCACTCAGCCTAAAGGAAGGTCACATCTTTTGTGCTGTGTTATATGGATAATTCACAGTGAAAAATTTTCTGACTTTAACTAGTATAAATTTAGAAACCTCCCAGAAAGGCCATGGGTGATAAATATATCACCACTGAACACAGACATATAAACTAAGTATTAGATGATTTCCATTTTATATGTGGCAAATTCCTGGATTCATCTGCAAACAAGTCAACCCAGATACCAGTAATTATGTTACTTGCATTTTTTTCTACTGTGAAGTTCTATAATACATTTGAGACAGTTCAGTTCATAAATGATTTACCAAGCAGTTTTATAATATGGTAAGGGTATGCTCAAGAAGCAGCTTTATATAGACAGCAGATGTTTATTTATTTTCTTTTTGTTGGCATTAGATTTTACTGTTTACACTTTACCCGCACTGCAGGGGACACTGTACTCTTCAATGGTGAATTCCTCTGAAATGCAAAAAAGATGCAATAGAGTGAAGACATTCAGTAATATGCACATGTGTAGTTAATTGTATATAAACTATGTAAGCTATGAAAGAAAGTATAAAGCACAGTTATAGAGCCAATAAAAGGGCTTAATTTTGTACTAAGCCATTTGGGATTGGTTAGGGGAGTAAGAGAATATTGGGCTTGGACACAAAGTTGAGGGGCGGATTTCACAGATGGATAACTGTCTTTCTATAGGACCCTGTATAGCCCTTTTTCACAATTATATTTTTCTTATCGGAGTTGTATCTTCCTCTCTGAACCTTTTCTTTTATGAGAATGAGTAAAGTTTGAACACTACCAGCATGCTAAGATGCTGATATGTTTCTAGTTCACAGTCATGAGCAAATGGAAGAATTTGCTGATATATTATACAAAGTATCCCCAAATTTGTGAGACTATCCGAGGCCCAAGTCAAAAATGATCAAATTTTGGGTCTTGTAACACACATTAGTACTGAGAGCTGTTTTTTTAGTTATTGCTACTCTTCTTTTCTTTCTGGAATAATTTGGTCCAGAACAAACAACTTCATAGGGGAATTTAGAAAGAATTGATCCCCTTGCTGCTTTATGATCGATTTATAAGAATGACTCTAGATTGGGATTGCCATATATACATTACTAATAAGAAAAAAATATCAAATTGTACACTTTAAATATATGCAGTTTATTATATGTCAATTATACCTCAATAAAAGTCCTTAAAAAAAAGAATGAGTCTAATACTTGTTTGGGGGCATATGACAGATTAATATGTAGGAATATGATTATCCTGTGAGTGACCATAAACTCACTTTTTCTTCCAGTGAAAGATGGTGGTGTTTTCTTTCAGTTAAGGTGACCCTATCCTAGGTTAGTCATCTTTTTCCTTTCAAGGCTCAGCGTGTCTGAATCCCACTCACCTGTCTCATAATAATCATAGGCCTTGACGATAGCTGGTTTTAAATTCTTTACTGGGATGTCTTGTTCCACTGAGAAGGAGAAACTCAAGCTTTGATGGGTTAGCTGGAGAGACAGGAAAACTGAATTGGAATCAAAGATTAACTTAGTTACTATTTTCTTAAGATATTATCAAATCCTATACTTATGCTATCCTCCGTACCGAAACCTATGGAAAGAACGAGACGTTTTAAGACTTGCATAATACACTCAATGACAGATAAATAAGGGCAAAAAAGACGAGTCTATGGACAGTCGAATGGAGTAAATTAAGTCTTGTTGACCTGGCCTGGCTTCATTTCTCTCTGTAGCTATTTTCTTTTCCCTTAATTCATAAATGCTATACTAGGGAGTTTTATAACATGATAAGTTGGGTATGTGAAATACACTCTTTGAAACCTGGGTTGGTTTGTTAGAACCTCTAGTGGCTCTCCATGAACTAGCAGAGTCATGGAAAATCTTACCTTTTCAAAGTAAATCAGGACATGGTTGGTGCTCACTTCAGCCCTTTGAATCAGAGGCCTTTCTTGGAGCTGTTGACCAAGAGAATAAGTCAAAGATGCGGGGTGAGGAACTTTCAGGCTGAGGCAGTTTTCAGGTATTTATGTTCTAAATGGATTCTCAGAGACATGCAAACGGCTCATTTTGATTTTTTCAATAATCATGGTAATAATAATAAAAGTAATATCCATTAAATCCTATCTATTATCCATCTATCTATCTATCTATCATCTATCTATCTATCATCTATCTATCTATCTATCTATCTATCTATCTATCTATCTATCTATCATCTATCTATCTATCATCTATCTATATCTATCTATCTATCTATCTATCTATCTATCTATCTATCTATCTATCTATCATCTGTCTATCTATTTAGAGAGGGAATTGTCTTCCACCTATATTAAAGAAAGGAGAATATGTGTATATGCATACATATGGTATAGTCTCCCTTTTTCTTTTTATACATAGTTGGAAGACAATTCAATGCACTACCGATTCCTAGATGTCTCAGGGCCTGATGGAACATTATTAACCATGCTTATGATTTACATCTTATAGTTGAGACCACACAGATAGGATGCCCACTGTTAAAATGATGGAAATACACACTAGAGAAAGAAGCTTGAGGGAATAAACCTCTTAGTCGAATTGAACTGAATCAACAAAACAAAATTAACAGCATTTGCCATGACTTTGCTGTCTGTGAGGGATGTAGGGTTTACCTTTTTTACTGACGCTTTCACAGGTATGAAGCCTGATACCATCTTCACGTCAACAATGACCATATTGGAGCTGGGTCGTTCCCCAGTATAACTATGAGGTCAAGGCATAGGGAAAAGGCAGTCAAACAAAATTCTTTGGAATTCATTCAAGACAGAAATCTCTTCTCTTTTATTTCTATTGTTCTCTATCCCCGGCTACCACTCAGCTTCGCCATCTACTCTATTTGCTTCTGCTGTAGCTGTTTGGAAAACTCATGAACTCACGCTGTGCAGGTATGGTAATATGGTATTCTCAATGTTAAGGCTTTTCAGTAAGGGTGAAGAAAATTTTCTTTTAAATAAATATTGCAAGAATTTCTTCTTTATTATCTCTGACCTTGGACAATGAAGATCCCCTGCACAAGAAAATCAATTTCGCCATATTCTACAAAAGGTCTGGTAGTGATTGAGGATTTACCTAATGTTGATGTGAATCTGGACTTTCCTGTGAGGATCGACTCCATCACAATTCTTGGGGAGAGTATCAACTTTCAGAGAAAAGGGAGCTTTTCTTTCTTTCTTGGGCAGGATATTATATCTCAGGGATGTCTAAAGCAAATTGAAAAAAATCCTTTATTTTTGCAATCAAGTAGTCTATCTTTTCCAGGTGATTCATACCTCCCCCTAGCACACATTTCTTTTTCTATTTTGAGGTTCAAATCTAATTCTTGAGATTTGTTCTCCCATTCATGGCATCCCCTGATCCCTGGCAGTCTCACCTGGAGGTACACACATCCTGACCCTGAGACTGCCGTGCTGTACTCCCCTGGAATCTCTGGCAAAGCAACTTCCTGCAGCAGTAGGCGATTGCCTTCATCTACTTGGAATTCTTCAGAGAAGGTCTCTGAGGACTTGATGGTGACTGTAGCTGCTTTCTCCCTTTTAGTGAAAGTTGCTGCCCCATATTTAGAGAGCGCTTGGAGAGCTACCACCGTATCCTGAAAAAAAGATGGGTGCAGAAAGCACAGGAGAGGAAGGTGATGAAATCATACCAGATGTAAACAATATCAACACTACTCTCAGAGTTATTTAGTCATAAACACAGTTCATTAACTGGATTTCAAGTCAATTCAGACCTGGTTATTAATCATGAACTATTCTAGATACTTGGGGGGAAATGAAGTTTCCTTGTTCAAGTAGTTTACAATGTACATATGGGAATAAGTTTCAAATATTTGACATAAAGTAGAGTGTATTTCAATAATTTATAATTTATATAACAACATTTGATGGAAAAATTCAGAGAATGGAGAAGAAATTGGAGCTTGCATAATAAGAGAAGGCTGTGAAGAAGGTAAGAAATAAAATGACCTCTGAATAATGAGAAAGATGTGTAAAGACAGAAGAGAGGCATCAGGCAGTACCAGCGAGGGAGATTTTGTAAGTAAAGACTTGGAAAAGAGTGAGCCAATTCCAGAAAAAGTGAAGTGATATTCATGTTTACTGTGGAAAGGAAATATTTTGGGCAATATGTTAGGTAATTTTAGTCTTTGAATGAAAAATATTTACTTTATCAGGGAAGTAATCCACATGCAGCATGTGGGATCTTAGTTCCCTGACCTGGGATCGAACCTGTGTCCCCTGCAGTGGAAGCGAGGAGTCTTAACCACTGGACCGCCAGGAAAGTCCCCAAGGGAAGTAATTTTATGAAAACATTGCTTTAGGAAGATTGATCTACTTTATAGATGAGGATCCACTAAGGAGAGAAAATATGAGAGATTATAGAGAGGACAGAGAAATAATCCTTACATAAAATAATGAGGCTGGAAACTTTCTGGTGATGGAGGAACAGATAAAGTATAAATTAGAAACATTATTCAATTATTCAAATCCTAGAATATGGTGCTGTCTACATAAGTATTAGTATATTTATTTTTCTTCCTAGAGTCTCTTCACAAACCTGAGTGGAGGAGAAGCCCCCATTGGGGTTTTGTTGCTTGGCGATCCATTTCACAATCCGTGTCGCCACAGACAGGTCTTCTGAAGATGGGGCGGGTTGGAGAGTGAGATAGGCAAGCAGAGAGTAAGCTGTCATCTCCACTTCAACAGAAGGAGCCCGGGGTTGATAATAGAGTTCATTAACTTCTTGAGGTTTCCCAGGACGTTGCCAGTGGATTGAGTCCTCTTTGAAACAAAAAAAGGATACAATCTTAAGCTCACCTAGTGAATGGACATACACGAAGTGAAAGTATTACGTAATCACCAGTCAAGCAAATCTTTGCCAAGAAAGTGAATTGAGGTTGAGCAAATCACCTTGTGTCTTTGTGTCTATTAAATACTTGTGTGATATTAGAAGCTAGGCTATTTAGAGTCTATCATGTGTAAATTGATAAAATGATCCATGTTACCTACAGAACTCAAGTGTTTGGTCAATAGTAATTCATCATCTTCTTCTTATAATATAATGGATAGAATATAATATAAGCATGATAGGTGTGAATTCAATAGATTGTCTCCCTTTGATCACTGGTGATTTTTGGAAGTCACTTTGGTAGCAGCAGCTCCTACCTTCTTTTACAGCCTCTTTGTCTAGTGATTTAAGCAGCTCATTTCGTTTGGCCTGGTTTCCTGCTAGGGCGAAGGCATAGGCCAGTAATGCCTTGGTATAGACAAGACTTCCTTGGGCCTCTGAGGTGGATCCCCAGGCCCTTTCCAGGCAGAATAGAGCATTGCGGACAACCGGGTGCTATAAAGAAGATGAAGAAAGACCTTAAGACTGCAAAACCAGGCTAGTGAACTGTCCCCAGGCTAACCCCAAGTTAAATGCCCCAATGTGCCTGTGCAACATCGCAATGGCCAGAGGGTAATTTGCAGCTTCCCAAAGGATCTATCATCTTTTATGCTCCAGTGAAATATACTAATATTAAATAACATGAAAATCACAGCTCATTTCCCTCAGAGATTCAGAGTTCCATGAGCTTTATTCCGTACATTTGTGAGGGAGGTCCAGGGAGTGTGGGAGTACATACAGTGACAGGCAGTGGCATCTCCAGTAGAGCAATGGTAATGTAGGCAGAGAGCGTCACCTCGTCGTCTACCCCACCCTGTAAGGATCAGAGGCAGACACTCAAACACTCCAATATTCATCAGCCAGAGTCAGCTAACTCTAATTTCTTCCTTGGCCATCTCCATTAGAAAACATATTTTCTTGGGTAATATTATTGATTTCCCCTCTCCCTCCTTCACCCTAAAATTCTTATATCTATCCCAAGTCCTTTTCCTTCACTTTTAGTAACGTATTGGAGTTCTTAGAGCATGCTATTTTCTTTCAGTACAAAACCCCTAATTTACTGCTTAGGTTTCAGAAGCTTTAGAGTCTACTGTCCTTCTCAAAGCTATGTCACCAGGACTTGAGGAATCAATAGGCACATCGTAGCTCCTACATGTCACTGTCCTCAGGGACCAGAAAAAAAATTTAAAGGCATCACCTTAATAGCATTGTTTAGCAATGATCCAGAGCGCTGGAAGCAACCATTTTCCTTTTGCTTCTGTGAGAGCCAGGTAAGGGATTTCATGATGTGTAAGTCCTCCACAAAGATGTATGACCGGGCTTGAGCAAAGGACTTGAGCACAAATGCAGTGAGCCTGTCCAGCAAAGAAGAGACAGAGACCTGAGGACCATCTCACTTTTAAAGTTCACTGTGTGCAATCACCTCCAGATATCCTCACAATTCCGTGGAGAATACTGGTGGGGAAATGATACTTGAATACAGAATATACTCTTATTTGTCCAGCAAACTCCTGAATCTGTTTTAAAATCTCTCAACTCAATTGGTTTCTCCAGAGTTGATACTTTTCACTTTTTTTTCTCATAAAATGTTTGTTGGACCCTCCAAGGCTTCTCACCACCAAAACTGCCATTTTCTGACTGATGTTACTACATCCCAGTCTCTTTCTGTCCTTCCCCTCCTCTCCTCCCTTAATATAGAAGCTTCTTCCTCTATTATTGCACATTATGACACTTTCTGCCTTATATTTCCATTATAGGGGATCCTTATTTTACTTCTATTTACTATACTATCAGAACAGTGAGCTTTCATAGATGAAACGGTGAGATTCTTCACTGGTGATGACACAAAAACGGGTTTTTAAAGGATAACAAATTTCTACGCAAGAGCTCCAGGTATCAGAGAATAGCTGTTTCCAGAATTTTGAGATATCGTGGATCTACAGAGAGCACATGGAAATAATTATCTTACCAAGTGTTTCCCTGACTTCTACCATGACGATCCCCAAAGGTGCTGTAAGAACCATCACTGTGTTTATAATTCAACTGTCTTTGGTAACCTGAAGAGGAAGTTGGCATAGATTTATGAAACAGCAGAGATACTGGAGGATGAATCAGGCTTTTTCTCAAAAGTTGTTGAGGAATCACAGGGAAACTACTATTTTACTATGAAGTCTCTAAGACGATGAGGCCTTGAATTTTCTGGTTGTGTAGTGCATAGCATCGTGCATATCACAGCAACAATAATTAATAAATCTTAAAGGGATGCTGATTTGAGTTCTCTGGAGGAGTTATTTAGGGAATCAATGTTTTTCCTTTTGGGGTAATCTCTTACCACTGATGAGGTAGCTGATGGCTTTTGACTTGATCTTCTCTGTCAGCTGTCCTGTCTCATTCAGATAGTTCAGAACATAAATGTTAGGGGCAAAAAGGACCATATTCTGCTCTCCACAACCGTAGGGCATCTGGAGAAGATTCTGAAGATTTTGCATTGCAGAGCCTAGTATATCACCTGGGGAATGAAAGATATTAAAAAAATTAGAGAAACTCAGAGCTGATTTACATTGGAATAGGAAGATAAATTACTAGCTAAGTGAGAAGTCAAATCATGTATAAAGGGGAGGACAAGAAAGCATAAGAGGTGAAGAAAAACAAGAAATAGAAAGGAAAGAGAAATGCAGGAACAATAAAGTAGATGGTTCAAGGATGGAAAAAATAGGAAAAGAACCAAATGGCAGGATACACCTTTCTGATGAGCCACAAATCTGGGAAAAATTGATTATTTTCAACTCTATTAGGAAGCATTACTACCTAGCCAATCTCTTGAAGATGAGGGCACAAAGAGAGGACCTTTCTTACTTTTTAGAGTATATCAAGGTATAAGATAGAGCACAACATCTATTCAATCCCCTGTCTGACTAATACACAATGTGATCCTTAGCTTGGTACTCTTTCTCTCAATACAATGCCTATGTTCAGGGACTTCATTAGTAAGGGATGGTGAGGCCCCATGCACTAGAACTTTGGGGATAGACAGCTCCTTTTGTCGGGCTGGGAGACTCACCCAAAACTGAATGTGTTGCCCTGGCAGAGCCTTCAACCACGTTTGAAGGAAGTTTTAGTGACAACTTTTCAGGTTCTCCAGTTTCTAATGAAACAAGACAAATATATACAAGGGAGGAAAAAATGAGAGAAATGTTCTAGTTTTGTTTGAATTTTTTTCATCTATATGACAAGATCTAGCATCTCATTTCTCTTGGTCATTATATAATTTCTTTCACGCAATCCAAGTTTCTCCTAAAGCCACAATTCATCTTACAGTGAAGTTCACATTAATCATATATATTTGTGTTAAATTTCTATAGATTTCCTTATAAGCATGCACCTTATGTTATATTTATCTCCTTCTCTTCATTGTTTATGTTAATTTCTACCATAGTTAGTGGTTGTAAAAAATCATATTCACTCCATAAATATTTATTAAGTGTGTGCTATGTACCAGATTCTGTTTTCAGTGCAATGATAATGCAATTTTCAAAAGAGATATCCTGACATCCTGGAGTTTTCATTTTAATGGGAGTAATAAAATAACAAGTAAATATTTAGTGTGATAGATACTGATAAGTTCTATAGAAAAAAATACAGCAGAGTCAGTGTCTATATGGATGAGCTAGTGAGGCAAGGCAGATCAGGATGTGCAGGGTGTGGGGAGAAGGCTCCCAATGAAAACGCTCATTGATTGAAAAATCATAGGTGACTGGAGACTAAGTAAGTCAGGGAGTAAAATTTATAGATATCTAGGGGAAGAGACTTGCAGGAAAAAGGAATAAAACAGGAAAAGTCTCCAAAGAGTAGAGCATGCTGCGTGGGTTCCAAGATCAGATTAGGAGACCAGTGTGATTAGGGTTAGATTAGGAGGAGCAGGGTGAGGTGGGGGAGAGGGTGACAGGATATAAAGTCATGAGGGTACCAAGACTTTGTAGGTGATATTGGAGATGTAGTCTTTAACTCAGGGATATGGGAGACTCTTGGAAGATTTTAAACAGAGAAGGGGCATGATCTGAAATGTGCATTAAAAGATCCCTCTTGCTGTAGGGGAACAAGGGGAGATGACCAGGAGACCAGTTAGGAGGTAACTGGGATGGCCCAAGAGAGAAAGGTCTAGAGTAGGAGTGGACATGATGATTAGTGGAGAGTTTCTGGATATATTTAAAGGTGGAACTGGCCAGATTTGGGAATGCATTGGGTGTGGAGCATAAGAGAAAGGACATAATAAAGGACAACTCCAAAATTTTTATCTCCACCAAGTAGAAGAATGGAATTTCCATCACCTGAGATGGAGAAAATTGTAGGAGGAGCACGCTCATGAGGACGAAGCAGAGGTTCAGTTTTGAACACGCTAGTTTTGAGATACTTCTCAGACCTCCAGGCCTAGAAGTGAGATGATAAGTGAGCAGTTGAATACATGAGTCTGAGTTCGTGAAAGAGGTGTGGACCAAAGATATACATTTTGTGGCCTCCGGTACAAAGTTATTATTAAAGTTCTATGACTAGATGAGATTATCAAGGGATACTTATATAGAGAAGAGATCTGTACACTAAGTATTGTTCTCAAGATGACCTTAGATAGTGCAGAGCTGAATATTTTCATAGTGATTTTTTTGCTTCAGATCTTTATTGGAATATAATTGCTTTACAAGGTTGTGCCAGTTTCCACTGTACAATAAAGTGAATCGGCTGTTTTTATACATATATCCCCATATCCCCTCTCTCTTGAGCTTCCCTCCCACCCTTCCTATCCCACCCCTTTAGGCCATCACCAATCATTGAGTTGATCTCCCTGTGCTATGCAGCAGCTACCTACTAGCTATCTATTTTACATTTGGTAGTGTAATATGTCAATGCTACTCTCTCACTTTGTCCCAGCATGCCCCCCCACCACCATGTCCTCAAGTCCATTCTCTACATCTATATGGAAGAATCAACATTGTGAAAATGACTATATTACCCAAAGCAATCTGAAGATTCAATGCAATCCCTATCAAATTAAGTGTAATAGTAAAATGTTGGTTTTCTATATATGTTAATGATCTAAAGTTCTTAAAATATCTTGTTTAAATAAAAACACCAGTACACTTAAACTATTAGCTAGTGCCATAAAGATATTTCAATAGTTTGAAAATTGTGTAGGAAGAAGTTTAGGAAGCACAGGTGTATTGGAAAGAACCCTGTCCTATAGTCATCAGCTTTAGTCCTCATTATTAGCTGTGAGTGTTTAGGCGAGTCTCATAACTTCTCTATGCCTTCATCAGGAAAAACTATTCTCCATTAAATGTCCTTTGATTTGCACATGGGGCAGTATACTTATTTCCTTTTTCTTTTCCCCAGAGGAAGCATGCCCCAAAGGGCATTTCACAATTATATACTTTGGCAAGTGACTTAACATAAGAATTTTAACTATTTTTGACACTTACCTGATGCACAGAGAAGTGTGTTGAAAGTTTCCTCCCTTTCTATTCCTTCAGGCTTTGTATTAAAAGAAAAAAAAAATCAGAACGAAAAGTGATACTGAATGTAGAGAGAAAAAGCAATCACTTTAGAAGAGAAAATGTTAGTGAGAACTTGAGTTGTGGACATATTCACATTCTCGGACATGAAATGCCACCTGTTGCATACATATTAGATAATTCAATTTACATAATAAGGCCTCTGAGACTCAGAAAGTAGACCCGCATACCTCAACTAATAAGGGCTTGACTACGGTGTCCTTCTGTCCAAGTGCAGGGACATGGGGCACCTCATTGCCACACTGTTCCTGAGACTGCAGGGCTTCTGCAGTAGCTGTGAAATTCACCTTTCCTGGAGAATAAGATTCTTAAACAGTTAAACAGTGATTCTATGTTGAATGGTTTCTTCTTTCTAGGCTTCCCCTGCCTATAATGGTTTTCTTTCAACTGATCATTGTCAAAGGAAGAGAGAAAACATGCATTTGGATCAGAGTGGAAAGCAAATCATTATGACACAAGAAGTAAGATTTGTGAACTGCTTTACCACTCACCCAGCGACTTTGGGGTCACAGCCCAGGACACAGTTTTCTGCTTATTTCCACAAACACAGTGAGATTCTTCATTCTTCTCTACCGGGATGGCCAAGAAGGCAGGAGAGTCCTCCAGCTGCACGCTGACCTGTCCCGCATTTCCACCCATGAGTTTGAGAAAGAACATAGGCAAAAGGTCAGTAACGGGGGAGGAAGCTTAAATGAACAATGCTTACTAACTGAGAGGCTTTGAGAAACTGTTCAAATAAGGTAAATCCTGTCAAATATTTTGTAGTTTAGATGTTTGCTATAAGGACTTTGAAAAACTGATGGGAATCAAGATAAATACTCAGAATTTGGGCTTATGCCAAGACAAGGAAGAGATAGTTTCTTTAGTTACAGTGAAAAAATAATCAGGGGGAAGTAATATCTGAATTTAGGAATACACAAATAAAACAGCGTCCCAAATGAATGTAACCTTGTCACCTCGGACCTGTTGGGGAGCTTTCTTCTTAGTACCTCTTCCATTCCAAAATTAGGCTACATCATATTCAGTTGTGATTTACTAGATTACCTGGAATCTAGGTAATGAATGGTGATTGTGTTCCTCTCTTCTACTTTCACTTACGTCCGGAGAAGTGCCCTTACCCGAATGCAGTGGGACAGATAGTTGAACACAGTGGCTTTGAGTGTGAAGGCTTCTCCTCGAACCACAGAGTAGGGAAGGGTGAGTTCCAGGAAGAAGGGCTGGAAGACTGTAAGAGAGACGGTGGGGGAGAGGCCAAGCCCTGCTGTTCCAGACAAGCAGAGTGCGCTGGCCTTCCACTCTGTGATGGTGTCAGGGACCTTCATTGGCAACTCATGTCTACCTGATACACTACAGAGGGGAAAAAGAGGAGGAGAGTCAATGAGTCCTTTCTTTAGCATGGACCATGGCTGATCCTAGAGCATGACAACTTCGCGTGATAAATGCTAAACTTGATATAAGGTTTGGTGCTCCTAATGAGGTCTCTGAAAGTTTTTTTTTTTTTTTTTTTTTTTTTTTTTTTAGGGTCGAGGGTAGCTTCCTACTTTCTGTTATTTTAAGTATCTCAGGACCTAATTAGGAAAACAAAATTGCATTGTTTAGCTGTGAGATAAATGAACTATGAATCTAAATAACTACCAGAAAAGAATGGAGCAGAACGGAAAGGATCAGAACCAATGATCACACCAGAATCATAGAGGAGGATTCAAATCCTTTCCCGAACTCAATTCCAGGCCCCACATAACTTACTCAAGCGGCACCACGTCCCAGATCCAGGTCTCAGGGAAATACTTCCGGATCATCTCTTTCACTTCCATGGCTGGAGAGTCTTCTCTCGCTATCACTTGATTAACTACCCCTGCAGTTCCACGTGCTAGAAAAGAGCCGGCTGGACCTACTGGACCCACTAGACCTGTGGAGAGACAGCACACAGGGCCCAGTGCAAGCCTCAGCTAAATCATTAATTTCTTATTTATCAAGTAGAATAGGTCATATGCTCAGGGAATGTTTATTATCAGAACAATATAATCCATAGACTTCTTACTTTATTCACTCATCCATGTGTCCTATTGGAAGGCTAAACCCTATTGCTTCATCAAATGGTTTAAAGGTAAATGTATTTTTCTCTAGAAATGAAAACAAATGTAGCTCTCCCTAAGCTGAGTTTTCAACTGGTAAAGGGAAGAATAAAGAGTAATTTAAAACACCAAATACTGCTTATACACTGACAAGATGATCATGTGTCCTTCATCTGCAGTGAGAATCAAACAAGAGGAATGCAGAGTAGCTACAGCAAGAGGATTTCAGGAATCTTTTTTAATAGTTAAGATACGAAGACATAAACAATAATATATAATAAATATGTTATAGGCAACAGAGACTCAACAAAGGACAGAAAATCAACTTTAGATTGGCCAGAAAAGACTTTACAAAGCAGAATTTAAGATGACCATGGAAGGATGAGAATCAGAGGAGAATGAAGAAGGCATTCCAAGGAAACAGTTACAGGTATGTACACAGAGGTCGGAAGGGATTCTCCAAAGAGTTAATGAAAAACTTACTCCTCAGGAGTAGCATGTCTATCTGGCGGGTGTGTTTAACACGACTGAGTAAATAGGAGGTGTAATTATATAATAAAACACCAGGAAGGTTAGGACAAACAAATTAGATCTGTTAAGAAGGCAGGAGTTAGGCTGATTAAAAAAAAAGCAATGAAAGCAACTATACTCCAATAAAAATTAATTTAAAAAAAGTGACATGCCAGAGATCAGAAGACATACAAAGATAATATGCATAAATAGATAAATACAAATATATATAAAATAATAACATTGAACATGCTCTTTTAAAACCTTAAAGCTAACAACCTATCAATTCTGGAAGTAGCAATTATGTATGAGAAATAAGTGACGTGACAGAAGCCATGCTGAAGAGTGATACACCTTTCATGACATCCAGGCTAGACTGAAGTGGAGAAAGACAGGAGGTAAAGAAGGTAAATTATGGTGGCTTTTTAGTAATTTGGTTATAAAATAATGGACAGGACTAAGGTGATGTAACTGAACAGGAAAAGTCAAGAATGGATGGGTGACAAATGCCAACTGTAAAATTTGTACAAAGTGTTACTGAATATTTTTGATACGAATGTAATGATGGTACTTTGTTTTCAGGTTTTCTGGATCATTCCACCAACTTGTTTTTACTTAAGATTGAAAAGAAAATAGTATACTTGGTATTAAGAGGGATATGGAAATAAAGCACTTATGTTTTTTAGTTTTTTTTTAACCAAAAAATGCTATTATATGTAATCATGATTATATTTTTTTCATTTTATGCTCACAACACCTCAGTGACTTTGGTGTTGTCATTCTGACTTTCAGTTGAGCCTCAAAAAGGTTAAATGAGTCTGCTATATATTTTTTTTGCCTACTTCCATGCAGCATGTGGGATCCTTAGTTTCCTGACCAGGGATCCAACCTGTGCACCCTGCAGTGGAAGCATGAAGTCTTAACCACTGGACCACCAGGGAAGTCCCTGAGTCTGCAAATGTTCAAAGTCATATGTGTCGTACCAGATAGGGGTATGATGAAAACTTGTTTCTTTTTTCACAACACAGAATTTTCTTTCTGTTAAGGGAATATTCTTATTCACTCCTCTGCTTTCATAACTTTACTCCTTGTCCTCCAAGGCAAATAATTTCTTCTGTATTAAATGTGTTTATTATTTTTTTAAAAAAACAATTTATACCACCACATTTCGTATTAGAAAATAAGATTAGTAGACATCGCAGCATACCTAGAGACATTTCTCTAGGCCTGTTAGCAGCAGAAAAGAATATAGAGTTAGAATCTTTTCAACTTTTCCTCTTTTCTAGGTATGCTTGAGACACACACAGAAACTAAGTATATCTGCCAAAAGATGAATTATTCAATTTTTTTCAATATGTCAAAATCACTTTGATTTCAATGAAAGAATATGATAGAGACAAACAATATCCACATAATCCTTCACATTTCTCAGCATCCCTTGCATGTAGGGCAACATGATATATGCTACTTCCACTGCTGGCCATACAAGTCATGTGCAAATCTATTCCTTCTTTCCCGTGGTAGTAACCTTGAAAGGCACATTGGAGATGGAGTCACAAGATGAAAGCCAGATGGACCTCCCTGACAATGATTGCTCAGAAGGTGTTCTGAACAGCTACTGGACTCAGAAACAGTGTTTGTGAAAGCAAAAAATAAACTGTTATATGCTTAGCCTCTGAGATGTGGGGGTTTGTTACTGCAATATAATTTATCTTATGCTGACTACTTTAGGTATTGAAGCCACAGCGGATAAAGAGGATGTAAAGTACCAAGACAATTGAAGGCTATGACAAAAAAGTATTTGATTTTGATGAGAAAGTGAGAGAGGGGGAAAGAAATCATAATTGCTTAAAAAATATTTTTTTTCTGGGGAAAAATGTTATTTGAGGAAAATTTACCAAGATGTTGCTGCAGAGTCACAACATTCAGTACTTAAAAACAATGGCTTTTTATCCCAACCCAACCTGGCAAAGCATCACTTTTCTTCTACTATTTTAGCAGGTAAATAATTCTCACTCTTACCTCCTGCATAGGCCATAGGTGGTCCTGGATATGGATAAAGCAGCTGACAAAAATGTGGCTTGTGGATTTTTGAATTGGTAAAAATATTTAATCCTACAGACTGGAAGAAAAATAATTATTAGAGCATATTGGCCATCCAGTCTGGAGAATGGAATAATTTCTTACGTTTCTATTATACTTTTACTATTATTATACATATAGCTCACAGGATTGTCATGAAAATTCCACACAATGGAGAAGAGAGATATTTTATAAATATGACAATGGGGTCAAAGTAAGTCCACATCATCCAGTTAGTGCATGGGGGTTGGGATTAGAATCCAATTCTGATTCTTATTTCTGAATTTTGTCTCCCGGATGCTGATGCCTCTTTAATTATCTTTTGTTTCCAAGAAACTGAGTATTTTAGCTTTGGCTATTTTTCTTCCCTTCTCTTCTCCCACCAAAACCAAACATTAACTTTGTTGCAGAGAGTAATTTTTTGTTTCTTTTCATTTCAAACTGTAAGGTTGCATATTGGAGATTTTTCTTCACAGTCAGTACACTTTGCTTTGTTTATGTTTTATTGGAAAATATGCCTTTGCCTGAATATCTATGTTCAACTCACCCCTTTTGTGATTTATCCTTTCCTTTTCTCTTTCTCAGTTTCTTTTAAGTATCCCAAATCTCTGCGTGCTAAACACACACGCAGATGTCCACAGTAGCCTGATTCCTAGAGCCCCCTGTTCCAAGCTTACTCTTCCATACTGGGCACAGTTAGATACCACTTGCTGTCCTCTCTGAGAGTACGTGGGAAACTGTGGGACTCTGAGGCACAGTTGAGAGTGGTGGCAGTGATATGGAATGGGGAGAAAGAAGTCAGAAAGAAGTATTTAAAGATGCAGCAGTTAGCGAATAAACTGAAAGAGTCTTGTTTTTCTCCCTCCACCACCAACTGATTTATGAGTCTGGAGGCTCCAGAAGAGGGGAGTTTAAATCGTTTCCAGCTAAACTGCAGAATTCTACCGAAGAACGGTGTATAATGCAAGTTTTCAGTTCTTTTGGGTAGAGATAAGATTTAATCTCACAACCTGGATAAACTTCCTTTTCATAACTCTGCCTAATTATAGTTAAAGATACACATTTGATCTAATGTACCTAAGGCATGCTAAAATCTCTACTCAATTTTGTAGATCTTTTCTTTATGAACAGCTACTTTCAGTTTTCCTGAAATTTTACTGCCCTGAAGGTGTTGGCTAAAGTATTGCACTTTGTGTACTCATTCATTTACTCAATCATTTGTTTATTGTGAAAATGACTGTTATAATGGCTGCCAGTAGGGTACTCACCTTTTCAAGAGTGTCAGAGATGCTATGGGAAATATTTTATTTTTCTCACATATTGGAATCTCTGAGAATCACTGAGAGGGGAATATGACAGTGATAACCAGCTTTGGGATCAACTTGGTTAAAGTTGTGGGCCCCCTTGCTGTTTAAAATGCCAGAGAAATTCACAATTGACTATCTGTGTGTGTACAAAGTTCTCTATGGCTCTGAGGTTTCAATATTTTTCTGTTAATCATAGCTTTTTCTTTTTGACGGGTGGGAGGAAGATCAGATTCTATAGCTTAGAAATCCGCTTGTTCTCCATCTTAACAAAGACTTAGACATCAATTTTGTTTTTAGGAAGAAGAATTACCTCAAAGATACTGTAAACATCAACATCACCCAGGACCTGCTTTGGTGTGTAAATGATTCCATTGTGAGTTATGTCTTCTGCATTGATGCATTTTTCCCCATCTTCATTCATGGGACCTCCATATCTAACACTAAGGACGCTCTTTACTGGCAGCAAATGATAAACCTGCACAATAGAGAGAACAAAGGAATAACTCATCTATTTTATATTATTTTATTTTATTTTGAGTATGATAATGTTCACTCTGGAGTTTAAGAGATCATGGTGCTTATTTAACACTTCCATACCAACATCATAAAAAGTAACACAAATCATGGGGAGATATTAAAGGTTATGGATCCTAATCTTCTTCTTGTACAAAAAAAAAATGAATATGTAAAGAAATCAAGTTAGTTGATCAAAGATTCAGAACGAATTTTGGGCGAGTAAGTATAAAACTCAAGTCTCTTTATCTCTCAGCCCAAATGCCTACTTTTCAAAAGAATGCAAAAAATGTGGCCAGTACAGAGAAACATAATGAAAGAATAAAAGCCATTCATACCCATCACTCAGAAACAATCTCTGTAAATACTTAATTCATTCCTTTTCCCATTTTGTATGGTTAAGTTCTTACCAAAAAAAATTTTTTTTAAGTCTACTATTTTAGGACCAAGTTTAACTTGGGAAAAAACTAGATGCAGAGATAACCTAGAAGTAAGTCCATTCCAGTTCAGTTTTTGCCCAGAGCCTAGCATAATGAACCTGCTCCGTCATACAGTGCTCATGAAACACATACTGACTCCATGTGAATCTGCCGTCATCTCAGTATCTAAGCTGCTGCAACAGCCTGCTAGCTGTTTCCATTCTTTCATTCTTGCTGCCACACTCTGACCTGCAAATGGGATATTCTTACTAGATAAATCTAAATCGTCACTCTCCTGCTTAAAATTCCTCAGTGATTTACCGCTGCATTTGCTGCCAGCTCCTAACGCCTCCCCAAGCTCACAGCGCTTCTCATGCTCTTCTTCACTTTCCATTCCACCTACCGTCTCCACCATCCTCTTCTCTCACCACTATGTATAAGGTCATTACCTTTTCCTTTTTAAACACTCCAGACTTATTCAGACCTCAAGACCCTTCAGGGACGCTGCTTTCATTCTTTGTAATGCCTGCCCCTGCCCCTCCATTATCTGAAAATCTAAAAAGACGCTCCTAATCACTATATCAAAAATTGTTCAAATCTTTTATCTCAACATCCTGTTTATTTCTTAAATGATACTTATCAAAATTTAGAACTATTATATGTTTATATGTTTTTGTTGATTGCTTGTTTAATACCTCACAAGATTCTAAGCGTAAAATGGTGAAAGACCACATCTGATTGTTCACCATAAGAACTCCTATTCCCAAAGCAGTATGTATCCTGTTTCAAGATGCAGGGGATATTCATTAAATAAATAAATGGACAATGAAGACTGTAAACTATTGGGCCCTTTTGGAAGTTCTTCGTTATAAGAGACATCTTTAAAAGACAAGTTTGAATGGAAACTCTCTTTTGTCTGTACTTAAAACCAATGAGTGCCTGGATTTTAGAGAAGGCTTAAAAATCTGGCATTTCACATACTATCTTGAATTGTGGTGTGTTAGATACAGCACTGAATAAAATTTGGTTCAAATTCCACCTTTAAAATATATTTTGGCATGTCCTTGCTATAGTTGCTCCATCTATCCTAGCTGTGTTTTCTTCATTCATAAAATGAAGGTAATAATATGCACATTAAGGAATTATTATTCATTTATTCACTCATTAAAAATGTGTTGAGGGACTTCCCTGGCAGTCGAGTGGTTAGGACCTCACGTTTTCACTACCAAGGGCGTGGATTCAATCCTTCGTCACTGAACTAGGATCTCGCAAGCCAGGCAGTGTGGCCTCATCCCCTCACCCCCCCCCCCCAAAAAAAAAGAAATGTGTTGAGCATCTTTTACATGTAAGGACTGAGCTAGCACAAGGAATGTAGTGGTAAGACTGCTCACTCTTTGATATAGCAGAGAATGAAGTGAGATGATCTGTGTGAAACACCTTGTGCAGTGTCTCTTTTGGAACTGAATTGAATCCAAACTCATATGTGACTTACTAACTGTGCCTGACACTCTGAAGACTTTGTCCTCTGCAGTTATAACTTCCAGCTTCCAAAAATGGTCATATTATGTGTGCATTTTCTGATACGTGAGACTGAAATGGGACTCACTGATTGAGGGGAGAGCTCAGCTTCAGGCTTCATTAGCAGGACACTCTGGTCCACTGCACGGAGAGCACAGAGGGAGTAAGGATCGGCTGTGACCTTCAGTTCAGTGTCTGAGGCTGGCAGGCTCCGGGGTGAGGAGAAGCCCAAAGTTACCTGTAAGGAGAATAGGATTATAGTAACAGATTTTCTAATCGTTACAATCTTAAACGTTTCTTCTACCCCAGGCTAGAAGTGGTGCTTTCCACACTTCCTTTCTCTTCATCTATGTTAGAGCAAGATTAAGAGGCAAGATTAATTTGCCTAGAGACTACCAGTCTCTACTGTTGCTTCAATAAACTGGAAATGTGGTTTGGTTAACTCAGGTTTCCCACTTTTTTTATAACCATGAAATATAAATTGATTTTGATCACAGTAAAAGAGAACCTTGAATGGGAATTGGCACACACATGCTAACAAAGATACATACCTATCTCCATGCAGTGTTTTTGTGATGAATGTGTGTAGTTTGCATAGGGTTGTGAAAAATTCCCTTCCACCTCTAAGACCAGCCAATGAAGTCTCCTCCAGTTAACAGTCTTAGTCATCGGACATTCTAAAGCAGTGTAGTACCATTTATCAGGATCAGGAATTTACTCATTAATTAGAGAAATCAGACATCTAATACACATCCTAAGAGTTAATTGGTTGACAAAATTCAAAGGACTGTGAATAAGGAATAAGAATTACAAAATAATGGAAAATTCTGCATAATTTTTTCAGAGATTTGACTCTGCTTTGGCCAGTAGAAATTCATTGGTTAGTGAATCTATTGGTTCCTTATGTTTACGTTAGCATTTTTTAAGTAGAATCTTGAGTAAATTATAAAATAATTTGAAATTGTTATTGTAGTAGCATGCGTTAACCTTCCAGTTTCTTGAACTCAAAGCTGATTTGGACTGGAATGAAGTATCGGTACATTCAGTTAAATAATATTTGACTTGGATTGCTGAATTTAAGTATGATAATCTGCTATGTGGTCTACTGAATTCATGTAACACTTTGGATTCTTGTATATCATGAGACATATACAAAAAAGTCAATTTATCCTCAAGATGCAGTAGTATTCATCTCTGTGGTTCAATATATTGTGAACACACTGCTTTTGGAGTATTCTATTTTAAAAATATTTGTTTTTATTTTTATAAAATTTAAGTTCATTAAAATATGTTCGTGAATGTGCATACCAAAAGAACAAATGAGATATTTGGGATTATAATCAACTGAAAATACCACTAACCAAGAAGTGGACATGCTAGAAAACGTAAAATGTTCTACTGATGTAAGAACCAGATCAGAACTGTGAGGCATATTTTGAGAGTCTATACCCATCTATATTAATCAATGTTATCCTTAATGAATAATTATTTCCAGTCAAGAATAACAGACAGTTTAAACTGTTACATAGTATTGAATGTGTATAATAAATCTGTTATTATTAAAGTAAGAAAGGTATATGGATGGTGAATAGAAAACAGGTTTCCTCTTTCCAATAAAGATCAAAAAATTATTTAAAGTATATTGGTTTAAAGAAACACGGGTCTCAAACTGACCTGGATCTTTCCTCACATCCTCAGCCCACTCTTTGGTCTGCTCATCATCCTGTCAGGATGTCTCGCTGCCAGGGTCCTTAATTCTTAACTTTAATAACTCTCTAACTTTTAAACACATAGTCAACTTTCTTTTAAGTACTGCATAAATCTTCATTTATATATTTTCATAGCTTATCTCCACCTCTGATCAATCATAAGTGACAAGATATATGATGTGAAGTGATTGAATATAATGTCCATGGACTTTTGCTTCAATGCGGAAGTTTTATGGTATTACACAGGAGCTGTCATATGGTTTTGATGAGAGTGAAACCACTGCTGGGGTGAGTAAAGTGTGCTGAAAGCTGTAACATAAGATGGCCCTTCCGAGGTTTAACCAAAAACTAACTACCCACAGTTAGTAATAAAGACATTAAAGCTGGAAGCAAGAGTCTCTTCTAGGTTTATATGAAACACACAGAACATCCAAACAGAACATAAACGATGCTCTTGGACACCTGTCTAGGTTGGGTAAGAGCATTCTTTAGTAAGATGGAAGTGAAAATTAATTCAAAATCCACTGTGCATTTTTCTTAGATCATTGTACATTAAAAAGGATAATCTAAATATAATTCTCATTGCAGAAATGTTCACTTGCTATAAATGCATATTGTTTTAATCTTCATAAAACTCATGTGAGAGTCCTCATAGGTATATTTTTAAAAATATATCTGAAGTCTGTGGATCCTATTTGATTGTTAACGTTAAGATTACACAGCAAATTCTGTTGTTTTAAAGCTGATTAATATCTCAGTAGGCGTCTCATTACAGCTGTGTATTCTTCGAAAATGTAAGAAGATCCCATATGCAACTTAGATTTTTATGCTGTGGTCATTATTAGAGTGCCAAGGCTATGTTTCTGAAAATGGGATACATACATATACCCATGCTCTGTTTCATCAAACTGAATTTAACTCACAGGAAATTACTGATTCCTGCAGTAGCACATGGAGGTGTGTCAGGGAGATACGGTAGAATAAAACTAACATCGTTGTGAAGCATCATTTTTAACTGAAAAATTTGGGAACAATACATTTCAAAATTAAAACTATTAAAGGTTAATTATAGAATGCATTTTGAATTCCACACGACTTTTCAGATAAAACAAGAGAAAAAAATGTGCTAATGGCCACCTACTTTGAACTACTCTACTAGACCTCCCAGGGCTTAGCATCAGTCTTTCCTTTAGAGGTCTTTGGCAGTCAGTTTTAGGAGCTCTATCTGGCAGTCTTTTAATGTACATAAGTTCCTTATTTTCCATACTTCAAAAGGGGAGATGAAGAAAAGGACTGGACTTAAGCAAAACACCCACCTTATTGGCAAAACAGTTTTCAATCTCGAGTTTCTCAGTATCTGCAATAACTTCTCCATTAGGTAAAATAGTATAAATGAGCAGCTGGGCTATAGGAGCAATATCTGGTTCCACTCGAAAGGAGAAGGAAAATACCCCTTTCACTGGAGAGTAAAGAAGGTTCAAGATAATAGATTAGGAAGAGGGAAGAGTTTCAATTTTATAAAGAAGAGGTTCTCAAATTAACTTATTTACATTTGGAGCATACTGAAGTAAGACTTGCATTTATACCATTTTGCATACAGTAGTATTCGATAAATATATGCTGAACTAATGACATTCTCCCTTTAAGATGTAGGTTAAATTGTTCATTTCCTCTGCTTAAGTAGAAAAGAACATTTAGTGAATGTCTCAGTTTTTAAATTAAAAAAAAGACATTAAGAAGTCAAGAGAGAAGAACTAGACACCGTTAATGATCTCTACCTATGATCCAATCAGCACAGTTCTTGTCATATGCATGAGGACAAGTCAAAGAATGCAACACAGTCTTTACCTTCAGGCCATTTAAAATAGAGTAGAGATACAGGTACAAATAATCACATACAAAAGAGTATGCCTCTGATTTTTATAAAATAATTCAATGCATTTATCTTAGTGGTTGCTTTCTGTGTGAATTACATAGTGTTTAATTCATGTATCTGCTTAATCTTCTCATAAATATTCTGTTTTATCTTTGTATCTTTTATCTTTGTAGCATAAATTTCTTTAAAAACTATAGCCTTCCTATATATATCTATAGAAGATTTGAGGGCAGCTTGTGGTGAAAATACACAAAAACAGCAGGGTCAAAATAAATTTGAAGTGACAATACTAAAACCATATGAAATTGGATTTCTGAAGCAGGGTTAAACATAGGCAGAAATAAACTTTTTTAAGAAGCTTATAACAAATTATTAAACACTAGAGTGCTTAAATTTAACACTGAGTTTCCCAGAAATCAAAGGCAAATGGAAAAGCAACCATTTATATAGTTATCAATCCAATAAAACGAATATTTTTTCTTAAAGAGAGAGACACTTCCTTTTCCCCATTTCACCTCTCAAGATACTCAATGTACTGTACAGGATTTAAACTCTATTACAGGAACTAATTTTGAAGAAATGCCTTAGGAGGCAGTTTGGTTTTTGATATGCTAATAGGAACACCTTTACCTGCTCTAGAAAAGCCAATATAATGTCCAATCCCATAAAAATCAATGATTAAATGGAAAATTAGAGGCACTATTCCATATTTGAGTGTCTGAAATCAATTCTTTTAAGCAATAAAAAAACATTTAGTAAGAGAGGTTTTACATATACAATAGATTTTATAGACCTAAGGAGAACCTTTGGTGAGAAGGATTCTAGAGTGGTACATCTGTATCATGGCCTTGGTCATCTCATGCTACTGGAAAAATGTAAAGACTAGGGAAAAAAAGCTTTCATTTAGAAGTAGAATTAGTAGAAATTTAATGAGGTGAATCCGAAATTCAAAGAATTGCAAACAAATTCATTAAGATTTTGAACACAATCTAAAATTCAAGATTAATTATAGAGGTATATTTAATTGAGCTTTATATGACTATTTCAAAGAAAGGTGGTAAATAGATGAGTTAGATGACTAAAAATCAGTTTTCCTATGGAAAATGCTAAAGGATGTTGAGGTGCAATGTTGGCTTTCTGTTGTGTTGAACTGCTTAAATAAAAAGAGAGAAAGGGCAACTAGAAAAATATGGACTTAAGAGAGACTCTTTTTGGCACAGTAGTTTATCTTAAGCAAGTTGAGACATTTTTCTGGCTAACAGTTTTCCTACTTACAAAATAAAGAAATAGGACTAATGAGTTCTAAGTTCTTCCATTCAGATTCTTAAGAGAGGATGGGATTTGTACAAACAGAAAAGCAGAAGGGCACACAAAACATATAACATCTTGAGGGCAACTTGAGGGCATGGACCATGTTTTATTAATACTTTTATCCAAAACTCCTATTACAAGATATATCAAGACAGGAGGATATACTCTCTTCAAATATAGTTTTGACACGGAAGCTTTTTTTTCCCCAAAAGTTTAGTTGCTATAAACTGTAAACAAAGAAATATTTTAACCTTCATTTATGAATTATTTTAAAAATATTGACTGCGTACCCATTGTGTGCCAGGTACTTATGTAAGAAATGGTGTGTGAGAGAAAAGACAAACACATTCTAATCTTTATAATACATATTCTTTATTTTTTCTTGGAAATATTGACTCATCTTGGGTGAATGGGCTTTTTGATCTTTCTAAATATGCTTTGTTAATAAAAATTGCTTTAGTAAAATGATAGCCTGTAACTATTCAAAGGAACAGAAAAAAAAAAAGGAAGCTATTTATGAGACTTAGCCTGGGGACACATAACAAATAAAGAAACTAAACATATCTTTTCCTAGACTGTTTCTTGAAAAGTTAATTATTCTTCCTGGGATAACAGATATCAATGGATATTTATGATTCAAGAAAATCCAGAAGAAAAGTATGATCTAAAAGAGAGAGGTAGGAATGTAAGAGAGATTTGCAGATGGTGTGTTGCTGGCAATGAAGATATAGGAAGAGTCTATAAACCGAGGAATGCAAGAGGTCTTTGGAAGCGGGAAAAGTTGAGGCAACAGGTAATCTAGAGTTCCAGAAGGAATGTAGTTATGCTGACACCTTGATGTTATTAGCCCAGTAAGACTTTTGATCTACAGAACAGGTAAGATAATAAATTTGTGTGGTTTTTGGCCAGAGAGCTTCCTATAGAAGCAATAGGAAACTAATACAAAAACATACAGAGTAAAATTTTTCTTTGGTGATTTTCCACATTTTCAATTATTTTCTGCATTTAAAAAATTTAATAATGAAATGAATATTTTGTACTTTAGAAATAAAATTTAAAATATAGAAATGCTATGAAAAGGATAAAAAAGTGCTAAATAGACTAAAATGCACCTAGTATCCTTTTTTTTTTTAAATCAGCTTTCTCATCTTTGGTTGATGGAAGAAAGTTGGTGACCATTTCATCCAATGTAAGAATTAGCTTCATCTTGTTAAAATGTTTAGGATTTGACAATTTGAGAGGAAAAAACAGGAAATCCTGAAAGTACTTACTCTCTCCTTGTTTAATGGACAACTCATGGGTTCCTGATTGAGAGATGCTTCCTCTTGCTTTGATCTGAAGGCAGAGGGAAATGCATTTATTACCATTTTAAAGAGTACTTATTAAACTTAAACATATTTATAATACACAAATAAACAATCATCTCACTACTTCAACCTAGAAGTTGTTTTTGTGCACTAAATTTTTCTTCCAATATTTTCCTATACATATATTTAAATAATAAACTTTACTTCAAACAGCATACTTTAAATAAACATAATTTTACAATGTTTTAGAATTTTACTTAATATTTAATACTTATCTTGAATATTAATATTTTAAATTTACATATTCTTTCAACGAATATTTTATGCATCTGTTATATGCAAAGCAATATGCAGTGAAGGCAGGTATAAAATGTATGTAAGGATTCTCTATTGTTGCCTCTATTAAAAAAATAAAAATGTAAAAGTATTTGCACTCTCTATGTGCCAGGTATTGAACTAAATAATTTAGTTTTAAGATTTTTATTTAATTTTAACAACTCTATGGAGCAGGTATAAATACTATCTTCAATATTCAGGTGAGATGACTACATTTCTCTTTACAGATAAGATTAAGAAAATTACCTGAGGTCACATAACTAGGAAGCAATAAAGCTAAGATTCTAACTTACTGTCAATTTTTTCACTTTTTTATAGAATTAAAAAATACTATTTATAGTTAATGTTCCTGGACAGAATTTCCTATACATAAATTTTTCTTCTTAAAAAGACTTAGTTGGGTAACTATCAGCTTTGAATGTTTTTAATTTGGGGGCATAAATAGATATACTGGCTTCAAAAGTAACACATCAATTTATAACATGCCTATCAATGTACTTTTCCCTGCAGTTGCACCAGTTCTTGAACTTTGTAAATTAGAACCTTTACAGGAGTAAATGCTACTGCTTTATTGTTTTAATTTTCACTTCTTCCATTAACGTCAAATTGAAGATTTTCCCAGAAGATTGTTTATACTTTTTATTTCCTATTAACTAAGTCCTTGATTTTTATCCTTTACTTATTTATCTACTGATTTCTAAGAAAAACATTCTTTTTGACCAACAAGGCATTTGTCCTAAGCTCTTTCCTCTTGCATTCAATAATTTTCCATTGGACCTCAGAAAAAATGTAAAAAATAAAAGTTTCAGTGGAGGCCAGAACATACATGAAAAATTCAAGCATTAATTTGTTAGGAAGCAACTTCACTCATAAGAACAAAAATATATTGATATAAAGGGCATTACTTCAATAGGAATTCAGTCTTTTTAGGGTCTACACAATTAGGAAGAGCTACACTGGCTTTTGTCGTTACCAAATAATAGAAGTTTAACTCTTTTTCATCATTCAGAATCTGTCCATTCAGGATGTAGTGTGCCCGAATCTCCTGGGTTTGTCCACAAGTCATGGTACCAGTCACAGGTTCAAGGTGAACATAACTCTTGCTCGGGGAGAACATATGCATTACAGTGTGCTGTGCTGGTGAGTGAAATTCTTCAAGCCACCAGGTATCAAAACAGAGGCTATTCTGTTTGTAAGTGACCTAATGGATAGAATAAAGGTCTTAAGTAGGTTATTTGTTATTAACATATATTTTATATATATATGTTGGTCACTGTCATTTACTGAAGATTTTGTAAGAACCATGCTTACTTGGTTTCATTATAGGCTGCCTTCCCAAATAAAGCATAATCTCTAAACAACTTTCCCTTAAGTTTATTTAAGGTTATGCTATACAGATTTAGTAGGTATTATTGACTCATAATCAAGATCAATTACTTTTTCTTAATACCCTTATGGTTGTAAATTGCATAAAGGCATTAGAATATTTCACACAAAACAAAAATAGTGGTATACCAAGGAAACAATGCAAAATCTAATTTGTAATAAAATTGTAAAAATGTTGAATTTTCAAGGGACTATCAAGATGTTCTAATAAATGTCCCCTGAAGCTAGATCATGTTGTAAACAGAGTCTATCTAAGTTTTCTGACAGAGGATTTTTCATTTCTTATTATTTAGGTCTCCACATTGCTTAATTTCTATTTCAGTCTTTATCTCCTTCTCTTTTCTCCCTGGAGTTCACCTGCTTCCCATATATCTTTAAATTCTGTGGTCCCAGCAATCTCTACCTTTTTAGTCCCAGATGCACCTTTCTACTTACCAAAACTGAAATGGAAGAAGATGTGAAGTTACTGGTATCAATGGAAATGTTCACCAAACCATCCTCATCCGTAGTAAAGGTGGCATGGTATGCAAGCACATCCACGCTGACAACCACCGTTTTATTGGGGATTGGCTGATCCTTCTCATCAACTAGAAGAACCTAGAAATAGGAAAGTGATAGCTGGTTTCAAGTGTTATATAGAAATAACATTTTCCATTCTGTCTTCTTCGCCTCTTGATGCCTTGGCCACTGTCACTTAATGAAGATCTTAGAGTATGAAAATAAGATTTGTTTTCTGGGCTCTAAATTATTTTTCTTTTTGATATGTCTATTTAGATAACTTATGAACATTCAACTGAGAATAGCCAATAGTGGACTCACGATGCTACCTTCCCAAATTTTCTTCATTTCTGGTATCCTCTATCTCAGTATATAGGGCTTCTATCCATCCAATAGTTTATGTAGGAATATGTAGGGCCTTAGTTTTTGATCATTTTCTTTCTTTCACTGCCTATATCTAACCCATTGCCAAGTGCTAACCCTTCCCCTGCTAAATATTTTTCATTCCTATTTACTTCTCGCCAAATCTACTGCTTCCACTCCAGTTAAAATCACGACATATTTTCGCATCTGGTTTTCTGTATCTATTTAAGTTCATGTAGTCCACCCTCTTGCTGCTCCATGCTTGCTTCAAACCATTCTCTATACAGTTTAAACTAAACTGCTCATGTCTTTTCCCCTAAAACTTTCAGTAGCATCTCAATCCAAAATTCTGAACATAACTTAAAATGCCCTTAGTTCTTTGATCCTGAGAAAAAGCTGTTGCACACCTACAGCCTTGGCTGTCCTCTCATCTTTCTTAAATTTCTGGCCAAGTCATATTCATCCTCCAAGTCTTCAGTTTTCTCATGCTTTTCTCTTGACCTGAAATGGTCTTGTCCCATTATTAATTTCTTGCCAATTTGATACAAAATACTGGAATACCTTAAGAAAATATCAAATTCGTATACATCAATAAAATGAGGAAATCTCCTGTAAACTGTCAATTCAAAGATTAGTTACTGCAAAAGAAAATGTAAAATGCCTAGAAATCTTACAATTCTTTGACATACTAAGTTGGATATCAATCCTAAAATTTGCCAATATTATTGTGAATGTTGAGCCTTGAAACTAAGAAAAAGTTAAAAACTAACAATAGAAAAAAAAAACTAGATAAAAGTATCTTCTTATTCTTTCTATAGAAAATTATATTATAAAATCACTGTTTTTTATAAACAGAAGAGGCAATCAAAGAGTATGCAGCCAAACTACACAGGGAAAATGTATTATAAAGGTGTGTTAGGAAGTTAATTAATAAAAATAGGCTTTATTTTTTTGGATTCTGTGATGGTATTTGCCTTTTAAATTTGTATTTGTTACATTCTTTTCTTACTCTAAATATTCATTTTTATAATAAATTTTGATTTTGTGATACAAAAATTTGTTTTCTTAAAAGCCACATCCCCCCAATTATTATCATATGGAAAAGATACTTTACCTGCCCAAAGAAAGGGAGCCCAGGTCTGTAATGGGAATCCACTTTTGTAAATTTCAGTTTGCTTAAGGTGTTTGTGATTTCACATGATCCTTGTCCAGTTAATTCCAACCCTGAAAAATAATTCAGTGAAGTTGAAGTGTTCCATATATTCAGCTCACCTCCAGCCTCCATCCCAGCTTCATTCCATTATAACAAAATACCATTCATATATTCTTTCCTTAGTCTTTCCAGAATTTCTCACCCTTAGAAAATCATTGGTATCCATAATTCCTCATTTCTCTGGTTTCACAAATATCCTGCTTGTTGCACCTACGCTCTTGAGAAGTTTTTTTTTCTCTAATCTCTGGGATCTTGCTCTATATCTGTGTCTATTTCACATCCACAGCCTTCCCTAACAACCTTCTGCAAACAACCTGATTCTTCACATTGGCCTAAAAATATTCTTAAATTTCTATCACAAACGACTTCCTCACTCAGCAAAACCTTCTTTTCACCTCGTGGTGAAAAGTAGAGCCAACACCTGGTGCTTTTCCATTCAGTGAAGTGTGATCTGTATTTTGTCTCCTCATCTAAAGCACTACTCTATCAAGTCTAAAAGATCCCTTATTTTCCCCCTTTACAGTATTCTCATCTTAGACTTCATCAGAAAGAACTCTCAGAAGTACTTCATACATAAGTACCACTGAAACCCTACCAGTGGCACCTAGGAAATTGTCGTTATTTCCCCTATCTAACCATGTGACTAAGTTTTATTATGCTGACTTATCTGATACTGTCTCCTTACTGTAGTTGTTTCTGTCCTTGGATCCCTCCTTGTCTACCTCTAGCTTCAATGTAGCAATGCTAAATGAGCTCACTTTCAGAGCTCACTTGCTTTTACTCTTAGGAGGATCTGGACACAATGAGAATGGTTTTAGATTTACATTTCTGCCTTGGTTTTGCTCTGGCTTTCTTTTGAAATTGTCTGCTGAATGAATCAATTTCCACCTTGATATTCCAAACTACGATTAATTATCTTTGACACATTCTCATCCTCATAGCTCTTTCTCATCTTTGCCTTATCTTGGTTAATGACATTTCCATTTCCCAGGTCCCCAAAATTGTAATCTTTGGGGTCACCTTTGAATCATATTCTGATGCATCACATTGTAATACATTTTTCATCTAGCCTGTCCTTTTCATGCAGGCTGGAATTAACTTTAAAAAAAATCAATTTCATTAGGTCATTCTCCTTAAATATATCTGAAGATATCCAATGCTTTTCATAATAAAGTCTAACCTCTCTAGTACATGATTTACTTTTCTAAACACCTTAGCACCAGCCTACTTCTTAAGTATTCTTACCTTCCCATCTTTCAAAATAATACCCATTCTATTCAAATCTGCTCAAATGCTACTTTTTAAAGCTTTCTTCATCTCTATATTAGAATTAACTGTCTCTCTTCATACTCATTTGGCCCTTCTTTTTTATATTTCCTGTGGAAATTTTATTATGGTTATACATAATACATACACACATATATACATAGCCGTATCTATTGATATAATTTCTTTTTAGATTCCTAATTCCTTGAGGGCAGAGACCATGTCATTGTCATAGTCCCCAGAAACTATAAAGCATTTTACATGGAATGGAAGTTTGACAAATGTTTAATAACAATAAATATTTTAAAATAATACAGACCTGTTCCCTCCTCTTTGACCTTGGCTTCCACTTGTAATGTCATGTCATATCCTTTTTGTCTAAGCTGAAATATTTTAGTCTTTACTAGTTGCATGAAACAGCCTTCATTGTCTGCCTGAAGAGAAAGGAAGAGAATTCCTGGATCCTCTGACTTGTGATCAAAAAAGTCAGTTATCAACCTATGAACATTGTGTTGGTCACGGAAAGAAATTTTACAAATGTTCTGACCATCTTTTGGGTGCTTATCTTTCTCAAGCCCCCAAATGATACAAAATGTCTTCATTAATCCAGTTAATCATTGCCAACCTTTGTCTTCTCCCCTCTCTTCCAAAAGCCTATCCCATTTCTATCCTATTAAACTTCCTAGAGTTTCCCAATGTGCCATGGTATTTTGTAATTCTATCTCTGTGTTTGTTGCTCCTCAGGTAACTTTATTTCTTCCATTCTCATCGTGGCCAACAGTTACTGCTCTTCTAAACTCAATGCAGACATAATGTTCTAAGAAGCCTCTGTAATGACCTCCACTTAGGGACTGTATTTTCTTAACTGTGTTTTCTTGATATCTAGGACATTAATAAAAACACACATATTCATTGACTAGATGAATCATTATAACAATTAGATTTCTAAACTAAACATTGGGTTCCATATTATAATAAAGATTTGTTTTCATTTTTGTATTTCCTTACATGAAAATATTGTATAATAAAATTTAATCACAATTAATTTACTTATATACAGATGCCATGACTCATTTGAAAATAAAAATTAATCTTAGTCTCCCTGATATAGTAAGGATTTTGGCAGCTAGATTTCTCTCATGTTTATCTTGCTTATCAATGTTTATCTTGATCTGCATCATCATATTCACCACCCTAGCCTTTCAATTATTTGCTCTCTACAACTTTTAGAACTTGCTTTTCCACATCCTCACAGTGTCTGCTCACATTGTCACATACTGGACTTTCATGTACTCTTCCTCTGAAATCAGTAATTCACACATTTCATTTTTTTATACAATATGTCCTACTGCTGTTTTTCTTAGTTATTGTTATTCCACTTCTTCTCTGACAATATTGAGACCTCCAGGCCATCATCCCTCTTGGTCCCCTCTCTTCAACCTGATGCCAGTTTCATAGTTTCCCAGGTGCAGGTTAGATTCCATACAGTGTCATTTGATTCTCCCACTAGCCCAATTCTTAACATATGTCACATTCTTCTTCTGTTATTCATTTGATAAAAGCCAACTTTGGAGACTTCCAAAGCCTTTTATACCCATATACCTGGCATGTCAATTGCCATCAGAGGAAATTACAAAACTGGCCAAATAAATACCATTATAAATTCATGAGCCCTACCCTAAAGTGGGTTTCGGTCATTGCCAGGCAATCCTAAAATGTTTCTCTTACTCTACACTTTTCCTAGGTGACTATTTCAAACACTACTCTCATATTGTATTGTGTTGTATTGTATTGTATTGTATTGTATTCTGTATTGTGTTATTGGCCACAAGAAAATAAGATCTGGTGTTAGTGTCCCAGGGAGAGTGATTTCAATATACCTGTTGACTAAATTCTTCACAGATGCTTTGTGAATGTTTTCCATGGCAAGTAGAACTGTATCGTGAATATTTTCTGCATACGTTAATTGTCACCAGACCACGGACAGGCTTTCCATATGTGTATCTACAACAACAAAGCAGTCATACAAAAAGGTATTTAACATAAATAACTCAGATGATTCGATCCATTCATATACCCATCTTACTTATCTACAGCAGTTGTATTTCCTTCCACAGCATTTGTACTTTAGAAGCACTTATTCTAAAGCTGTGTCTTAATTATCTATAACTCTAAGAGAAAATACTTACCAAATAATTGAAATACTTTTTGAAACACTTTCAAATGGAAAAGTAACAATGTTTTTTTTTTCTGGATCTTTCCTTCCTCTCAGCTGAGGTTTTACTGTAAAACTGCCTTATTTCCATCTTTTTCTGCTGTCAGATTATCTAGGTTATGATTCTAGCTTTGTAAACACTCCTAAGTTGTTTTAGGAAAAAAATTAGGGAAGCATAGAGAGTGTATTTCTAAGTCCTCCTAACTCATGTATATTTTAAGAGGATAAATGAGGAATTAAATGAGAAAGCACTAGCTATAAAACAAAAATATTATAAGTGAACAGTATCATGATGACAGTGAGATTCTGCCAAATCTGATGGAGGGATGTGATGTGGTATGGTCTGAATATTTATGTCTCCCTGAAATTCACATGTTGAAATTCTAAACCCCAAAAGATGATAGTATTAGGAGGTGAGGCCTTTGGGAAGAGGGTGAAGTTCTCATGAATGGGTTAGTGCCTTTACAGAAGAGGCTCAGGAGAGATCTCTTTTCCCTTCCTCTATGCAAGGACACAAGCAGAAGACACCAACTATGAACCAGAAAGAGAACCTCCACCGGAACGTGACCATGCTGGCACTTTGATCTTGGATTTCCCAGCCTCTAGAACTATGAACAGTAAATTTCTATCGTTAATAAGTTCCTCAGTCTGTGGTGTTTTATTAAGGCAGCCTGAATGGACTAAGACATGATGTGAAGCTGAACTTAGTCTCTTTTCTTAAAGTATGCTTTATGGACCACCTACATGGAAATTCCCTGAGAACATGCAGTGAGATTCAGAGTCCCGAATCCTCCCACAGATTTATGATTGGAATCTCTAGAGGTGGAGCTGAGGAATCTACATTTTAACTAAGCATATCCATAGATTCTGATGCAGACTTAGGTTTGAGACCTATTGTCCAAACTGTGAAGTAGGTGAGGTTTGGTCTCAGAAGCTCCAAGCTTCCTCTTTTTTATAGTCTGCCCCCAACAACAAAAAAAGTGCTGATAAAGTAATAAACTATTTGCTAAATTTAATCACTTTGTTGACTCTTATCTGTAAATCTGAATCAAAAGGCTTTCCCTTTGCTGGAAAAATTTAAAGCATCAGAGCTGGTGGGAAGGATGAAAACATGTTTTTCATGCTGTTTTTAAAAGCAAGAAGTAAAATCAACCTCCTTTGTGCATGTGGAGGGGACTCTACTGCACTAACAGGCCATCAGGGAAGAAATAAATGACACGTATTTTAACTTCTACATTATATATATATATATGTATGTCTCCAGTATTTAAGATAGAGGGTCTGCTTAGCTTCGTTCTTGCTCTCCATAGTTTAAGAAATTGGGAACAATAAAAAAAATTGGAGATAATAGGACATGGAATAACATAAAAGCTATGAGCTTGGGCTCCAGAGTTGGATGGCCCGGGTTCAATGTAGTACAGTGTCTGGTATATAGAAATGCTCATGAAACTAGATTTTTTTTTTTTTAACCTGCAGAGGCAATATAGAATAGTGGTGAAGAGTCCAGGTCTGGAGTCAGACTGTTGGATTTAAATTCCAGTCTGCCATTTACTGTCTGTAGAAACTTGAACAAGTTATTTTATCCTTTATGTGTTATAGTTTCCTCATTTGTAAAATGAGGGTAATTATCCCCATATCACAGGCTTAGTGTAAGAATAAAAATGTGAAGAAGTGCAAGGCACTTAAAACATTGCCTGCCACATTTTAAGTGCTCAGGTAATAATTTTATTATTAGCAGTAAAAGTGTCATATGCCACCACCTCTGTTCCCTAGTCTGAGCTCAGACAAGTTGGAGAGACAGTCATTCCTTCACTAATTAAAATGCTTCGAAGGCCAGTAATCATTATGTGCAATACAAAGAGAGTAGGGAAATAGAAATTAGATGAAAAAAATGTAACTCACAGGCTGCAGGCAGATACCACAAATTCATCGTCTAGAAAACCAATAGTCTTGGGCATTTTCACTTGGACCTCAAATTTGGGCAAAACTGTTGTCAATAAAAGAGAAAAGAAAAAGTGAGAGTGGGCAGGGGGTCTTGCAAGTATTAGCAATGATTCTTTTACAGAACCTTGTAACAAAGGGTCACATGAAATGACTTCAATTACGACAAAGAGCAGCAGGGCCACAATAGGTAAAGGAGATGCCACTCATAACCATGGGCAGTTGGTACCAAGTTAACTTGGTTAAGCTGGTTTTATGGTTCCTTAGAATCTCCTTCTCTGAATTTGTCCAAGATTTCAAAGATGGGAGGAAAGCAGTACCATTAGTCTCTGAAGATCACCATGGTTACACACGGTTTCAGGTGCAGAGGGACCAGCAATTTCCAATTTGTCCTTATTTTCTCCCTCTCTGTAAGCCCTCTTTCCAGCCCTTCTTTTTCCAGTCCTTCTTCCCAGCTTCTAACCCTGCTGACTCACAGAGACCCTCAGCCCACCATCAGACAGCCGGTTATAGAAATACTGGAGTGGTAGGCAGGGAGCGGTAACAGTCTTCCATTGATTCTCCTATCAGTTTCCCTTTCTGGTCCACTTTGGCAGCTGAAGGTGCCCTTGCAAGTTCTTATTTATCCATCCCCACCCATGCTTCAGGAGGACTGGTTAGTAATTTCCTCTGATCCACCAACTCTTCCTGCTGGACTCTGACTTTTCCAGCCTCTCCCATAGTTTGTGTAAGGTTAGTTATTCCTATAATGAATCCTTGTTCTATAATTCTCATGGCAGTTCTGGTGAGTTTTGGGAATCCTGTTTCTGTGATAGGCCTCTGTATCCACGGCATGATATATTTAGCTTACGTTAGAAAATCCACATAATTGATAACTAATGAGATGGCTTCAATATCTGATTACTATTATTAGAGTAGATTACATGTAGGTCACAGACAGCCAGGATGCAATCCCAGGAAATACCTTCTGTTATAAGATATAGATCAAGAGGTGCATGTAGATAACACAAAGTATAGGTTAACAATGGATGTTTGAATAGGGTCAGATGGAACTATTAAAATCTCTCGCTTCTTGTTGGCTCTGTGATTTTGGTAAATCACTAATGTTTCTAGTATTAATATGCTCATTTGTAAACTGGAGATGTATAGCACCTGTCTCAGAGGGCTCTTGTAGGGGTTATATGAAATAGTGCATGAAACGTGCTTAGCAAATATTTAAATAAATAAAAAAGGCTTGCTAATTTTCAGCTATTATATGCTAGATTTTTGCTTATCACCTACATGTAAAAATGATCCAATCTTACATTCTCTAATGTCATAAATGACTTGGACACTTGCAGAATTCTTACCATATTCATTCACCTCAAAGGAATGCTCTATTTTTCTCCCTGACTCCTTCTGCAGGACAACCTTGTAGGGACCCAGTGTGGGCTCCACTGAGAGCGGGAAATAGAGCTGGCTGAGTCCCATGTGCAATTTGAGTCTGTGCCATTGGAAAATCCGGTTCCTCTTGGGATTCTATAGGTAAACACATCACAAGTTCACAGAAGCAACTGAAATATATACTTTTGAGTAGAGGGACAGCTTTTCAGGGAGAGTGACATCAGGAGTTGGATAATTAGCTGGTTGGTAAATTGGCACCAGAGGGATTAATAAAGGTTTCTAGGAATTCTGGACTGAGAAAAGGGTTTCTTTCCCAACTATGAGGTACGACAGGTGATAGTACCTCTTTTTGAGAGTATGCATACCCATCTTGGTCAGAAATATTAGAAGAGCTGCTAAATTGCATCATCTCGGGGAATTTTGTTCCGTCATTTACATCTTATGCACTCTTCCCAGGATTTAAGAGAGACAGGGAAAAGAGTGTTTATTTGGTTTTGGTGAAGTGCCAGTGGGGGAGGAGGAGGTGGAGAGAGGCAATTTAACATAACTTGCAGTGAGTCCTCATCCCAATTGAGACACACAATATATCACCTACCTCAATATAAACCACCGGGAACTGAAAAAAAGAAAGAAAGAAAGAAAGAAATAGTATGAGTGTGAGATAGAGTTTAGCAAGAGAAAACCATGACATTACCATTAATACAGTTTTGGGACCACAGGAAGTAAGCCTGTTCATTTCTTGTGGAAATGAGAAAATGTGCCCTCGTTTGATTCACAACACTTTGTTGAGTTTGGGACACACATCTCTTAAGAAATCATGACCTTCTTTTTATGAAATAATGCAACCTACACTTAGGTACAAAGGTCCAAATCATAAGTTTATTTTGCAGATGATGTTATCTCTGAGAAATTCTCCATTTCTCTAAGAGAGAAAACAAAAGCACTCATTTTCTTTTGTTCAATGAAAATAATTGTCTTTAAGGGGATAATTTTAACTGAATATTTAATTTATTTTAAAAACATAGTTGATGCACTGATCTCCCTTATCCTCCAGCAGCAATACACTTCTGAAATAGACTTAAGTATCTCATATTGGCCTCAGGTTCTCCAAAAGAACAGGTTTTACATTTTGACCTTTTTCTGCCAACCTTACCCACTGTTATGGGACTCACCGTTTCATTCAAAGGGTGAAAATTGACATCCACAGAGACAACGCGGAAGTTCACTGAAACATAAGAGATTTTTCTCATGAAACCCTCCAATGGGAATTCAGGGTGGTGGCACAGATGACAACGTGCCAGGGTTTCCATAAAGTAATAGAGAACCACACGGCCAGCCCTTCAAGTTGCTTTTGCTCATTTGGTTCTTTATACCTGTTTGTGCTGGTTTGTAGATGGGTTTGTCTGTCTGGACAAAGACTAGGCTTTCCACCTTTGTGATGTGCATCGGCTTCCTCTTTATGAAGTGCTGAGTTGGTCCTTTCACCTGCACAGTAATGAACGCCGAGGAAGATGATGCCTCCGGAATCTGTAAAACAGAAATGAGCTGTTTTGTTGACGGGGCTCAGAACACAGGGCATCAACTGACATGCTCTCTCCCTAAGAATCTGCCCAGATCCGCTTCTGAATGTCTCAGCCTTTGTGATTTTGACATGCCTCTGGTTAGTCCCAGTGAGAATTAGTAAGGGACAGGGTCAAAGGTGATGTCCCCTGCTTTACAGATTATTATGATTGTGTAACCTGATAGCAACAACTTGTGGATTTGACTAAAAGAAAAATGTCATTGCAATAAAATGAACTAATTCTGCCACCAGTCATGACAATGAAGGCAATAACAAGCTTGCCTTTTCACAGCCATATGGGAGTATTAAAATAATTATTAAATTTTATTTTCCAATGATCAAAAACAACACTGTATATTATCGTTGGTAGTAAGCGGGTATGATTAACTATTTAATACTTTAAGTTGATAAAAGGTTACAAGGATGATACATGAACCATCAACCAACTGCAAGATCTTAGATACGTTACTGAACTTTATGAATCTGTGTTTATATCTGTCATGCCATCAACATTATTTACCTTAGAAGTTTACTTTAAGAGCAAACGAAATCCTCCCTATAACCGTTCTCTTTTGTATATTGCACTAGTTCTGCCTGTAAATATTATGTAAGCATGTTCCGTAGAACTTTTATTTTTAGACTCTAATGTGAAATTTGCCCTGTACTCCTCATTTTTTGTTCATTTTGCTTTTGTATCGTTGGGGGTCAGAACATAAGGCAACCAACGTGCTCTCTCTGTAATGCTCTCCCTTCTCCCAAGGAGGGATACTGACCATGAAGGAGCTGCAGTAGAAGGAGTTCTTCACCTCCAGGTTTGTGAGGAGATTCCTGCTCTGCATCTCATGGTCCAGCGTTACTGTCAGTGCCACCGTCTCGTTCAGGTAATTAAGCAGGACACAGGCCTTCTCGGGAACCCCGGCGTACAGCTGTGATGGGACCAGCACCAGGTACTGCCTGTGGAGAAGAGCGGCCTGGGTCAGCCATGGAGGGGTTATTGTGGTTGTTTTATAGATAATCTTTGCCATCATTGCCAATCACAGAACAGAGCCAGATTTCAGCAGGAGTGGAGAGGAGTATGTTCTTCAAAGGCCAACGCGGAAGGCCTTAGAAACTCAGAAAACCCCCACCGAGTTAAACACCAATACTATTCTCCTGTGTTGTGGAAACAGTCACCCTCAGAACACCATGAGTTATTGTATATTTTAGATAGAAATAATTTTCAAATTTAGAAATTTGCAATGAATCAAGAAAATGTGATCATACACACACACACACACACACTAATATTATTCATCCTTAAAAAAGAAGGAAATCTTGCCACTTGTGACACCATGGATGGGCCCCGAGGGCATTATGTTAAGTGAAATGAACCAGACAAAGAAAGACAAATACTGCCTGGTATCACTTACGTGTGGAATCTTTAAAAAAAAAAAAAAAAAAAGCCAAACTCCGAAACATAGAGTAGAGCAGTGCTTGCAAGGGAATGGGGGTGGCGGGGGAAGTAGGTGGTGGAGGAAAATAGGGATAGGTTGGTGATGAATAAGGTCTGAGGATGTATTATATAACATGGTGACTGTAGTCGATAGCATTGTATTATGTAACTGAAATTTGCTGAGAGAGCAGAACTTAAACGTTCTCACCTCCCCCCAAAAAATAAATATTTGAGAGATAGATGTGTTAAATTAATTGTTAGATAAATCTATGTGATAGATCAATTAAATTCAATGGGGAGAATCCTTTCACAATATACATGTGTGTACACTTTACATATCTTACAATTTTACTTCAGTTACATGTAAATAAACCCCCCAAAAACTCTTAACTTTTTTAGTAACAAACAATATTATTAATCAATTAATTATCACTGAAACCAGTAAGAAAACCTATCCACATGCAGTCTTGGGGATCATATGGATGACAAATCTCTTTGTTCTAGGAAACACTGAAGAGATAACAATTAATACATGGAGAGGAGCTGAATTGCTTTTCTCTACTGTTTCAAAGCAACCTTAGCTCTTTTCCTTCTTCCACTCTCTGGAGATGGAAGACAAACTAAGCTAATCGTCAGACATATTACCATGTACACCCAGAAGAAAATATCATTCTCCTGTTCCTGTTTGTCCGTCTTTTACAATCACCCAAACATGCTGCACTTTGTGATGCTCTGGTGGCCCATGGCTCTATTTCTGAAGTGTCCTGGTCTAGCTGGAAAACTTCTATTTGCCTCATGAGACTCATCTCAAAAGCAACTTTCTTATATAGACTTTGGTGATTCCCCTTCCCTTATGTCAGTTCCCTTGAGGACTTAGGTTACCTTTGTGAGTATTCTCACAGAATCCTACAATGCCTGGTTCTGTTTTTGCATTTTATTTCATTCTCTGTGTACCAACTCTCTGTCTCTTTCTTTTTTATACTATGAGGTACTGAGGGCAGGGTCCACATTTTCTTAATCGGTATGTTCTCAAGATCTAATGCCAGCCCCTAAAGGTTTGCTGAAGGACCAAGTGAACCAACACACAAAATCCTGGCTTGTCTGTAGGTCGCATCCATCTTGGGAATCCCTGACTTGGGGGAGACACAGATAAAGGAGTCATTTTCAACGGCTAAGACAGTGCAGCCTTTTTTTCATCAACCTGTAAAGAATTTATCCTTTATTTTTTTTGGTAAGAATTTTATATTCTTATTTGATGAGTGTTGTATAATTCTGTAACCTTATTGGGTGACTGTTTCACAAATGTTACTGCCCTGTGTCTCTGAGTTTTCTAGAACTGGAGTATGCCTTTTACCACCTGGGCAATAACAATTTATCAACCCTTCTGAGCCTTTCCAACATCAGATAATTTCATAGGGAATCAGGAAATAAATAAAAAGACAGACATCAAGAAGCTGATAACACAATGGGAAAGAGGAGGGCAATAGAATTTTCTGGAAATGTTGCTTACGGTTTGGAGGTAGTGGAAGCATCTCTGGGAAGGAGCAAGAAAAGCAGAATCAAGACTGGATTAGGCAGTTGATGTCCCCTCATGGTGTAGAGAGGAATAGGAAAGAATGGGAGTCTGAGTCCTTGATTCCTTGAACTCTGTTCTTGTTCCAGAATCACTGGTTTTTATTTTACCTAATGCGCAGTAAAAGTAAACGGCTAACCATTTATTTTTGTAACATATTAACTACTTTCAGTATAAAAAAATCAATTGCAGATCACTTTCATCCACTTGCTCACATTTTCTGAGTGCCTGAAAAATAGTATGTTGAGGCTACATTGCTCTGGTTATTAACTGACACTTTAAAAATCTTTTAGAAAAATAAATGACATGATTTGATGAAGTCAAATAATATTCTTGACATTTTTCTTTTTTAACAAGAGCTATTTATGTAAATACGTATCCCAGATCTCTTCTTGGTAGCCTAGGGAGCATCCCATATTCTCCCAAGCTTCATCCAGTATACTTATTTAATGAAACAAAGAAATAAAGTTTATCACAGGCTTTAAACAAAATAAATATGAAGATAATCTCTCCTTTGTTTAAAAGCTTAGCTTTCACTTTTTACAGTTATCCTTATATTTGTTTGTTTATAAAGAAAATGAACCCATGTAATGCATTTTTATAGTTTCTTCATTATTTAACATCTAGAATATAAAGCCAATTAACTTACGAGGGTGAGTCAAAAATTATCTGTACTCTGGCTGTAGAATTTACAGAAATTTTAATATAACTGGGGTGTGGATAATTTTTGACTCACCCTTGTATTTTATCCTCTACGGAAATCACCTTTATTTGGTGAACGTTCTTATCTCTTTTACCTTAAGCAATATAAACCTATTTTATCAATCGTGATCATCATCCTCTTTGCTTTTCTAAGGAGATTGGGATGTTAGAATCCATTTTTATGGAATTCTGAAAATAAAAAAAGATCCGCACTATTATATTAGTATAACTAAAACTCCACAGAATTGAAGTGTGTATGTTTTGATCGGAGAACTGGTTTAAACTATAAAATTCAATATGAGGAGAAACAAGCACTTCTGTGGATGAGGTATATTTAGTTCGTCACATACATTTTTGTATATGTCTGAAAGAGTGAGAAATGAAGATACTGTACATGACAGTCCTTAGTGAACTCTAAATCTACTGATTTGTAAGGTATTAAAATTCACTATTTACACTATTTACAATAGCCAGGACATGGAAGCAACCTAAGTGTCTATTGACAGAGGAATGGATAAAGAAGATGTGGTACATATATACAATGGAATATTACTCAGCCATAAAAAATAATGAAGTAGTGCCATTTGCAGCAACATGGATGGACCTAGAGATTGTCATACTGAGTGAAGTAAGTCAGACAAAGGCAAATATCATATGATACCACTTATATGTGGAATCTAAAAAAATGGTACAAATGAACTTATTTACAAAACAGGAATAGAGTCACAGTTGTAGAAAACAAACTTAAGGTTACCAAGGGGGAAACAGGGGGAGGGATAATTTGGGAGATTGGGATTGACATATATACACTACTATATATATAACAGATAACTAATAACCTACTGTATAGCACAGGGATCTCTACTCAATACTCCATAATGATGTATATGGGAAAAAAATCTAAAAAAGAGTGGAAAAAAAATAAAAAATAAAAAAGAGTGGATATATCCGTATGTATAACTGATTCACTTTGCTGTACAACAGAAACTTACACAATATTGTAAATCAACTACACTCCAATAAAAATTAATTAAAAAATAAATAAAATTCCAGTCATAATAATAGACTATGAGTGATATAATGCCAGATCAGAGTACAATGTAACAATACATTGTGCGAATCCTTGGTAGTTGGCAAATGCTTGCTGAATGAATATAAAACTCTTATGCTTTTTGGTTTCTTCTCTCATTAGAAACTTTATGCTCTCTCCACTTCCACCCTGCATTCCTATACTGCCATAAATAAATGCCTTCATTCTCTGCCAGCTTAATATGGAAAAAATTAACTTGCACTAAATAATAAATGACTTTTAAGAAGTCTCTATGTTACTTTTCACAAGCATAATTATACTTTTTGGATGTGTACCAAACCTGTATTTGGGCCAAATTCCTAATGACTGAGTATAAAAATCCATACTTGGATGAAGGAAAATCACCACTATAGTTTAAACTTCTGAAAGAGGTGAATAAATCTGAAGGGTTATCAAAATGTTATCATTGTGATTTTTAATTGAAAATGTTAGTAGATACACTTAAATATATATTATAGAGCATAAACAATATGTTCTCAGCATTCTCAGCTAAGGCTTATATATTCTTGTGGTCTTCAACTCTTTTTTCCTTGTATTCCCTAAAAGAATTTTATTAAGCATGTAACCCTTCACACATACTTGACTTCTAAAACTTCCCTTCACGAGTAAGATAACAAAAAGTGTGCTATAAATACTGAGATTTAAAAAATAAAACTAACATTTTTAAAAAGTATCCAATGAAATGTAAACACTGTAATCACGCATTGCTTACCATCATCCATTTAAAACATACACGACCTCTTCTTTCACAAGCTGGGAATCTGACATCATTCTTGTTTTCATTGACCTTGTATTTCCATTCTAATTCCCCAGAAATTTATCCTGATATTTTATGCTTCAATATATTTTAAAGATCACCCTATCATACATTTCTGAAACTGAAGATAATTGAAACTGTAAAACAGGTTCTTCTACCTATATAGTTCTGAGTAGTAATAAACTGTTCTGGACCAAGGTATCTTTACAAGAACTGTCAATATATTCTTTATCAAAACTACATCTATATCTATATCTATCTATCTATATATACTATAATCTCAATAAATATTAAACACAAGAAAAAATCCTGTTTGACTATCATTTCTTTTTTTTTAGAGTTTTATTTATTTGTTTGTTTAATTTTGGCTGCTTTGGGTCTTTGTTGTGGTGCACAGGTTTCTCAATGCGGTGGCTTCTCTTGCTGTGGAGCACGGGCTCTAGGCACACGGGCTTCAGTAGTTGTGGCGCACGGGCTTAGCTGCTCCGCGGCACATGGGATCTTCCCTGACTAGGGATTGAACCCGTGTCCCCTGCATTGGCAGGCAGATTCTTAACCACTGAGCCACCAGGGAAATCCTGACAATCATTTCTTAATGAAAGTAATTGTATATTCCATCCATCTGGCTCCCGCAATCAGGTCATGTGTCTTTGGATGAATATTACTTACTGCTAGATTGACACAAGTTTCAACTATCTATTCTCTTGCTATGTTTTCTATTCTATTCCATTTCTATTCTAGAATATCCCTATTCTACTTCCTATTCTATAGATGTAAGAACCAAGAAGTCTTGTTCACATAGAGAGAGAAATTTGAGAAGTTCTGCTATAACATGATCATTTAAATATTTAGCTATCTAATTTATAAGTCAAAGGTCACAGTGTAACCATCATTAAAAAGGAATTTTAATTACCTACAAGCTGATAAATCAGTTATGATCTCTTTAATTCTACGGAAAGCAAAGCGCTGGAGACTAGGTCAATTGCAAAAGGTTTTGGAACTTAGTCACTAGAGTCATTTTCATTCTCAGTGTCTAGAAAGAATGAGAAGAAGGTTTACCAGCACTTATAAATGATTACTTAGTTTTACTGTCTTACTTAAAGACACCTGATATACTCAAGAACTTTGGGGAGGTTAAAATATTATTAATTTAAGTATATTTTTGTCTATATAAAGCCTCATAGAAGGTTTTTTATTATTGTCAAAACTATGCCTTGCACATGTAGCTGATTAAATTTCTAGAAAGTGTCTATCAGTAATCTGATTTGCAAAGCCAAGCCTCATTGTCAAGATAATCAGTCAAATTAGACTTATGACTGATAGGAAAGATATTATTTCATTTTTAATTCTAATAAACTCACAAATATACATTCCTATGACAGTTATCCCACTTCTGAATTCTAGGATAAGGTCAAGAGTTCCTCCTGGGCATTTGTTACCTGGATTCAGTGTTTCCTTCCATGTTCTCTATTTTATTCTTATGCAACTCTCCGGGGCAATACAAACATTGACAAGAGTTGAGGGAGGAAGGGGTGGTGTAAAAATGAAAATTTTTAATATTTCTGTCACCCATCACAATATGAATGAGTATGGAAAGTTCCAAAATGAGCCAAAAAGTACCCATTTTTAATGTCATCCTTTTTTTTTATACCAGAAATTTGTTTGACAGATGGATGTATGAGGCCTACAATGGGCTTATGATTTGAGACTTTGTGCAAATATCAATATTTTGAATGACTTTTTATAAAAGATGAGCAAGTGTTTCACTCCAAGATATATCTAAAATACATCTTATAAGTAAATATTCATATATTAAAATAAATCCATAAGAGATGTCTTGATTGAATTATCAATTGACAATGATCTTATGTAATTATTACCTACAAAGATTATAAGATTATTGATCACACACAATTTCACGGATTCCAAAATGATGTTGAAATAGGTTGAGGCAAATACCGTATGCTAACTCATATATATGGAATCTAAAAAAAAAAGGTACTGATGAACCCAGTGACAGAGCAAGAATAAAGATGCAGATGTAGAGAATGGATTTGAGGACACAGGGTTGGTGGGGGGGACCAAAGGGGAAGCTGGGATGAAGTGAGAGAGTAGCATTGACATATATATACCACCAAACGTAAAATAGCTCATGGGAAGTTCCTGCATAACTTAAGGAGATAAACTGGATGATGGGTGATGACTTAGAGGGTCAGGATAGGGAGGGTGGGAGGGAGTCGCAGGAGGGAGGGGATATGGGGATATATGTATAAATACAGCTGATCCACTTTGGTGTACCTCAAAAACTGGCGCAGCAGTGCAAAGCAATTATATTCCAATAAATAGTTTTTTTAAAAAAAAGGAAATAGTTTGAGGCCAAAGCTGAACCGTAATGGCAGATTCTATCTAGCCAAATGTCAAAGATTAATGTTAGAGTATTCCAACTTTTAATAGTAGGTAGCCACTTAACTCATGTGAATTAAAATATGGAAATGAAGTTCCAGTCATTGGTTAATAGGCCCTCAATAAATATTTGTTGAGTGAAAGAATAAATAAAACAAGTTGGTATTATTTCTTGGCTAAGATAATGTTCATATAAGCAGGAAAAGCATGTGGAAAAGAAACAATCTGAAATACATTATGGGAATATTCTAACTGACCTGAAAGTGGGACAAACATAGTAGTTAAGAGAATAGACTCAATTGTCAAACTCCTGGGAATGAACCCCAGGTTCCTCACTTACTGTGCCATCTTGGGCAAATTACATAACCTCTCAGTGCTTCAGCTCATCTACAAAGTTGGCTTAAGAGTAGCTCCCCAAGGATTAGCTTACATTAGTTACCATACTTAAAAGTACTTAGAAGTATTTGGCATAGAGTGAGCACAATACAAATGTTTTGTTATTATTAAACATTTAAACATAAAACTGCCTTTCAAGATTTTTATCTTAGAAACTCTTTTTTTGTGCAGGGGACATTTGTTGTACATAACTGATGTGTAAGATTCATGGTTTTGAGCACCAAGTGACTCATCTGAGAAATTCCCACACTAAAAATTGCACACACTAAATCATTCACTAAAGCAAAAATTAATATTCATAAAACTTAAGATGAACTGAAATGCTTAATAACAATGAAGACACATGCTGTATATTGCCTTGTAGAATCTATCTTACACATCTATCAAAATAGGAAGACTTAATCACAACATCAAAAGCTTTAATTACTTCCTGTTAGATGAAAAGGAATAAAAGCTGTTTCGACTATAATAATAGTATTAAATTTTGACATAAACTAGGAAGAGAGGAGCATAAGTAAACGTGAAAAGAGTTGACTTTGCTGATAATTCTGATACAACGTTAACTGTATAACAAATAGATTTTTTTAAATCCTCAAAATAAAGCTATTTTAAAAAATTCTATGAAAGACACCATTACCTTTGGACATATTTCTAAACTGTTATTTCCAAAGAAAAATATGTTTGCAGAGCATTGAGCAACGGTGAGTGGGTGAGAATGTAGGTGTCCTTGTCACTTAGTGTACATTGGGGGAAGTACGGGTAGAATCACTGGCATAAGTAGAATGAAATTGAAACATTAACACAAACAAAATTCATAGCAATACTTTTAGTGAATAAAAGAAGCAGGGATCCTGGTTGTGATGGTCCCCCATGATAACTGGCTGATTAACCCCATGTATTCTCCCAAGTAATTTTCTGAATACTTGGCCTGGTAGAGAGCAGACTGGAAAATGCTGGGGCTTATAGGACATATTTCCATCCTTCGAGGATTTCCCTGCACCGATTCTGAGAGGCAGGACAAATGATAAAAAGAATATGAGGAATGTGTTCCTTTTTGTCTTATTAGAAAGACTCACAGTTAATATTAGCATGCTGATTCAGAGATCAGGCCCGTGGACTTGTCAACTGAGCTGTGATTCCTCCAGCCTGCTTTACTCAAGACTGAGTAGTATAGTATTATTTTCTTCAATACACGTAATTAAAAACTGCCCTAGTGGCAAAATAATGTTCTATCCAGCCCCACCTTCCTCTGAGTCATCAGTGGAAGTTTCATCCAGGAGAATAACATTTTCCATGCCTGCACGCCCTTCCCCTGCCCTGGGACACCCCCACCCCGGCCCCAGTCTCCATACCCCCAACCTGCTGACTCCTCTGCCTTGTCTGTTTCAGTCTTACTGACCTCCTCACTCTTCTCCAGCCCTTGAGAACACTCCTACCTCAAAGGCTGGTGCTTTTGTTCCCTTCTCCTGTATTTTCCTTCTCCTAGATGTTCACATTGCTAATTTCCTCACTGAAAACCTTTGCTCCTCATCTATCAACTTCTCAGTGAGAAGCCAGGGTCAGGTCTTATGGGAATATGATTCTTCATTCATTTATTCAACAGGTAATTACTGAGTGCTTGCTATCACTGATTCACTTTGCTGCACAGCAGACACTAACACAACATTGTAAAGCAACTATATTCCAATGAAAATTAGTACAAATAAACAAGAATATATCACTAAAATTCTTGAGCATTAAAGATTGAAAAAAAAGGTTTTTTTTCATTCTCTGCAGTTTTATGGTATTCCTGGACATTAGTCTGCACTGGTTTTCTAAGCCATGTGTTTTGGGGGCTTGTTTCTCCTGTTTGTCTAGGGATTGGGGTGCCTGACATGGAGCTTGAATCCCTCACTCCTAAGGGAAAAGATCCATACATTTGTGATCCTCCCTGGTTGTGGATTACTGGGGTGTGTTTTTTTGCTTGGTGAGACCATCTCTGTACCTCTCCTAGACATCTTGATACTGTCCTTTACCCTTTGTTGTGGAGACTCTGTTCATCCAGTTTTCAGGTCCCTTTGCAAGGGATTATTCCATATGTAGCTATAGATCTGTTGTGTCCACGCGAGAAGGTGAGATCAGGATCTTTCTATGCCACCATCTTGAACCCTCTCTCTCTAAGGCTGACTACGTTAGATTCCTGGTATAGGTCAGATCTTGTAATATTTGTTCTTCTGTGTCTTCTAGCAGGAAGTTGTAGATACTCCACAGACTTCTCATTTACCTACTACGGTATTCAATTACCACGTGGAGCCTGAGAATAAAGAAAGTGTATTTTGTTGCATCCTGGATTTTTTTCATTTATTGAAAAATTTTAGCAAGGGACTGCCCAATTATTAAAATTCTAACTTATTGATTCAAAACATGAGTATGTTCTTTAATTCCCTAGGGAGAATTGAACACTTCTGTGTTCACATAGCCACATATTGTAGCACTTAGCATATTTTGGGGCTGCTGTTTTTTACAAGCCTAATTTGTTGCCTGTCTCTGATTTCTTAAGGTAAGCCATAATTTATCCCTAATGCATAAAACAGTAGGTGCACATTTATATGTATTCAATAAATAAGCATAAAATGAGATGAAATGATACTTGCCTAGTTATTAGCTGGTAGATGTTAATAGGAGTCATATTAAAAAAACACATTTCTGTCTTTTTGAGGATGGTTACGTGAAATAAATAATTCTGTGACAATTTAAATAAGGGCAATCTTCCTCTGTAAACTGCATTCTTTTTTTAAAAAAATTATTTACTTACTTATTTCTGGTTGCATTGGGTCTTCATTGCTGCGCACGGGCTTTCTCTAGTTGCGGTGATTGGGGGAGACTTCATTGTGGTGCACGGGCTTCTCACTGGGGGTCTTCTCTTGTTGCAGAGCACGGGCTTTAGGTGAGCAGGCTTCAGTAGTTGCAGCACACAGGCTAAGTAGTTGTGGCGCACAGGCTTAGTTGCTCTGCGGCATGTGGGATCTTCCCGGACCGGGGCTCGAACCCGTGTCCCCCTGCATTGGCAGGCTGATTTGTAACCACTGAGCCACCAGGGAAGTCCCAAACTTCATTCTTACTATGTTTGCTACATGTTTCAGCAAAGCTGGATTGTTGCTGTTCCCAAAGTTCTCTGGATTCTCCACCCCCTGCCTTCACTAACATTATTCCTCTGCTTATACTCTCTTCCTATCCCTAATTTAACCATTTGATCATCTTTATTCTCTAAGCACACCCTTAAACTTCATCTTCCTCATGACACCTGTAGCAGACACGCCCAAGGCTCCACCTGGATACCTTCCATCCTTGCACTAGGCCTTTGCATCGACCCCCAGCTTCATTGTGCTTTGCTTCTAAGTGTGCATCTGTGAACTTCTTCAGAGGCCTGTTCTTGGATCCTTTGGCTAGTCCTAGGGGTTAACTGCTGCCTCGGGGGGTGTCCATCACCAGCGACTCCCTGGTGCTGGAGTATAAAAGCTTAGCTTCCTTTCTTAAAAGCGGGACAAACTCTGCAGTGTAATTTACGCTATGGAGCGTCCTGCCAGATCAGGCTGAAGTCAAGAGTTTGTCCAAAATCAATTGCCCCCTTGCCTGGCTTCTTCCCTTCCCTGCCCTGCTTTCCCCCACTCCATTTTTTTGGTGTCTTCTGGAGGCACTTTCTTAATATTTCACTGGTTCATTTTTTCCTGTCTTGGGATCAGATCTGGGGGGAGGTGACCTAAAATAATACCTCCCTTGATAACTAAAATATGAAGCAACATAATGCTTTCACTCATTCATTATATAATTCACTTACTATATAATATTCACTCATTATATAATGTTTTTCACTCATATAATTCACTAATTCACTCATTATTACCCAGAACATAGCAAGTGTTCAGTAAGTTTGTTTATTATATTGATTTTTTTCAACCATATTAAAATATGAATTTTCTTCCAGATATGTTACTACAACATCATTCACTATTGATTTGAAAAACGGGGATTTCCATGGAATCATGAATAAATGTTTCTTATAATGTCAAATAGTTTAAACGATTTTAAAATTTTATTAAAAATAGTTTAATGTAAAATAACACATACTCATTAAAGAAAATTAAGGGAAAGACTCCTAAGATGAAAACAAATTAACTATAAATAGATTATAGAAATATCCTAAAACAGTGCATGGCTTGTGTGTTTGAAATCTGTGTGTATATTTTTCATGTAGCCTCTCCTTATTGATTCTGCATTTTTTCCTTCTTTTAGAACTTTACACTGGCTACAATAGGTGTTTTAGAATCACAACACCCTGGGAAATATTTCAGATAGTAGGTAATATTAGATTACACACTGTTAACTTTCATTACTATTTTTTTATAGGAGGACACCCTTATTACAAGAGATATGTTTTTGAAAATCTCAATTGAAACTCTCAATTTAAGACATCTTGTTAAAAGATGACATGTTTCTGTGTACTACTAAAGCATAGTCCCCATGTGGCCAGAGCATAAATAGCTTATAGTATACTCAGTTTGGCAGCTTTAAAACTGTGAAAATGGAAAGATTTTGGTCAGTTTAAAAATATGAGGAGATATTTTCATTAACTAAAATTATGCACACAGAGTGACATTTTAAAATATATATATGTTTTCCCATCACATTCTCAAAGTCATGTAATTCAAATTTATGTCACAGATATTTCTAGGAAAATAATGACCAGATAGCACAAGGTTATCAAAATAGGTCAAAACTTTTCTTTATGGGCTGACAGCAATTTTCAGTGTAAACATAATACGCTTTTCCAGCCAGAGGAGGTGCTATCCTTTACTCTGGGTTAGTAAAGGTACCTGCAAATAACCTCTACTTCTAATACTTTGAAGTTTAGAGGTTTGTTTTAGGAGCTTAAAATATCTTTCAAATTTTTAATGAAACTTTTTTCTTCATTCAGATACCCAATGTCTTTAGAGATTTACCTGTGAGTAAATCTTTCAAGAAAGAAAATTGCTTCTTGCTTCAAATTTTGTGTTCCAACAGGGATAAACACTTTAACCAATGCAGTGAAACTCCTACTGTAGAATTACAGGACTCAAGGACTATTACTGGTGATTTTCTTATGGGAGGGACTTCCGGCAACCTGAAATCATTTGAGGTAAAATCTGCTCGAAATTTCTTAAGGCCTGCCCTGTTGCCACTCTCTGTAAGCTAGCAGGCAAATAAATGGTTATCCTGTCCTTGTTTCTGATCTCTGTGTTAAATTTCTTTGTTTGCTTTTTCTTTGATGTTGGCAAATTTGGGCAGAAGTGATGACAACACTTAAACTAGGTCAAAATAGGTCCAGGAATAACATTAATTCCAAATGTAGGCTATTTCTGTGTAGGATAAATACCAAATGTGAAGCTGGAACACATAAAGTCAAAAAATGCATATAGATAATTTATGGGTCCTCTCTTTTAAAAAATCTAAATGGCTAACCTTGCATCAACTTAGCCATCAATAACTTCTTGTAAAATTTTTAGCCTGGATTGATGCCATTCTGTAATTTCCGTAATTTCTCAGAGAGTCAGGGAGAGATGAAGGTCTAGATATCGAACTGCAAATCGTGATTACATACAAAGCTACAACAATCTAAATGTGCTTTGAGATTTTACCATAAAGCAATAGTTAATATCACAATATACTTTGTTTTTAAAAGGAACAAGACACTGGGTAAGCTATGAATATTTGAAGAATTATATCTTATACACTAATGCTCAATATTTTTTAAAACTGAATATCCTCAATTGCGTAAGACTCATTATTCATCTTTTGTGCTATGTTATAACCACTTCACAGCGTCTTAGGCCCTCTACTAGAAAATAGAGGGGATGAGGAAAAAGAAACTCATTTTAATTAAGTTTTTTAATGTTTCTAGGCTATTGGAAGTAGTAGCAGCCTTTTCAACCTCTGCCTTCTTCAGCTCGTCTTAGCAAGAATCCCAGAAATCTTCCAATTTTGTCCCTAGCCTTATTTCTTGAAATATTTCCTATCAGAAAAAAAACTCTTATTGTCAGTTAATAATATCAGTTGCTAAGGATGATCTTCTTCAGGCTGTTTTCATCATGGTATAATCCCCTAATCTACAGAAAACAGCTCTTCAGCGCCATAGCCCAGGCTCTCCTGTAACTCATGCACTTGAACTTTTCTTCCCTTCTGTTTTTTTTTTTTTTTTTTTCTTTACTGCAAACAAGTATATCCAATTCTCATTTCAAGGCACAATTTTGAATTAATTCTGCCTCTTTGCTTTCTCATGGGCATTCATCTAATCAGAAATGTCTTCTTTTGAGTGTAGTAATCTGTGCCTAAGAACTCCTTCTAGAGCAAGGAGGTGAGAAGAGACTTCTCAGCTAATCTCCATGCCATGCTGATCGATCATTCTATCACTGGGCAATTCTCTGCTCACTAGGGTTCTCTTACCTGTTCTTGATATACTTCTAATTCAACTGTCAGCTTATAAATTTGCATAAGCTGTCACTTAGTGATTCCAAAACTTGATTATTATTAGAATCACCTAAGGATCACTTTAAAAGTAGTTTCCAAGGCTCCCCACCCTAGACTTACTGAAACTAAATCTCTAGCCTTTATGCTACATAATCTATATTTTCAAATTCCTTTATTGAGTATGATTGATATGCAGATGCCATATATTTAATGTATAGAAGATAAGCGTACATCTCTGGAAAAAAATGAAATGTTTCATGAATTTGTGTGTCGTCCATATATAGGGGTCATGCTAATCTTCTCTGTATTGTTCTAATGGTAGTATATGTGTTGCTGAAGTGAGCACTTCAATCTATATTTTATTTTATATTTTAAGCAAACTCTGTAACAGATTTTAACGAGACCAATTTGCTAGGCATATATTGTGTACCATCGATTCAGATATCACATAAATGATATTAGTTGAGCGTAATGAAATTTAGATACACTTACCTTTCTGCCCATGCTCGTAGAGGGGTATCCGTCTGCAAAAAGACCATGTTTTTTTTTTGTCCGGGCCTGATTGCTACCAATCCTCTCTCTTCCTGGTTGAGAGTTTCTCCTTTAGCAGAGAATGTAATGAAAGCCAGTCTGGACCTAGGAACCTAGGGAGCAAGTAAATACAAGATTCCTGTCTGTTTTATCAAAAAATCTCTCCCACCATGTGTTGGCATCACTAAAAGTTTTAATTCATAACTTGCAATATCTATTTTTTGAATTACCAATCTTGTTTATTTCTCTTGCTTTGTCACTTTCTTATCTCATCCTCTAAATTAATTCTTTTCCTTTCTTAAAACTTTCCTTCTCTTCATGGAAATCTTTCCTTTTATCTACCTTTTCCCATCAACAAATTTCTGTCCTAAAATCGAATGGCTTAGGCTCATCCCCTTGTCACCGTTTTTGACTGTACTTACATCATCCCAAACTGAGGACAATAATATTCTTTCAAAATTAAAAGAAATTTACACACACAGTAAAATAGTCTGATGTCTGTTGGTAGAAAGTCAGCTATATGAGTACGTTTTGTACACCTGCAATATTCTTTTCCCTATGAAATAGAATGAAGTATTTACCTCCAAGTTGAGGCATTTGAAGAAATCCTGTCCGGTAACATTCTCTTCAAATATTTTGGTCTGGATCTCACCATTGTTGAGGAAGACAGTCAAAACAACATTCTGTTTTGAGGATTGAAAAGCTATACATAAGCTTTATCTACAGAGCTTTCTTGTAGAACAGAAGGGACAAGCAGAACATACTGTCTACAAAATTTAAGGAAGAACATTAAAATTGAAAGTGTCAAAGCAATGTTTAGCTATGTAGCAATTATTTTGTTAACTGAAGGATTTTGGAAGTTAAGTGCATTATTTTTGAATGTTAGAAATATATCAAAAGGCTGAATCTGGGGACTTGAAATTCATGAAACAGAAAGATGCTGGCCTATGAATTACATTTTGTAACCCCAATGAAGGAAATGGTGGGGCTACAAAATAACAAAGCAGCAATTAATTACAGTCATTAGTTCTATAAAGGTTAGCAATGTCACTCTCTTCAGGCAATGCTTTTGCCTCTAAATTGATACTGCAAATTTCATTTCAGATTCACCCACTCTCAGTCCAGCTTCTTTCCTCAGCAACCCACTGATGCCTTTTCTTCAACACAAATACAACATTAGACTCTTGACTACATTCTGGATATCTACTAGGCAAGCATGATGGTGCCATTCAAATTTGGAATTCGCTGTATGAATTAATATATTTTGGATGAAATATGAATATTGTCATGAAATGATAATATTGCCTAATGTCAAATTAACACCGTAAAAATGTAATTAAGCTTGAAATTTTGATACCAAGCTCCATTTGGCTTCCATGTGTAATAATAAAACCCTATGCAATCATTTGTATTTTTGGAGAATGAGAGATACAGACGAATGAGAAAAACACCCGGAAGTATTCGCGTCCATATCAGAATCAAAATAGAAGTCAACAGACTGCACCCACCAGATCCAGGCAGATCCAGGTACAGGGGAGTATGCTGGGGACTCAGACATCCTCACTGGAAAGGAAAGCCTGTGTGGAGTTTTATAGATCCATTCAACAGCTTTTGTCATTCTTAAAGTGTAACGCTTGTAACATGGTTGGATATTTTCTTTGAATTTTGATCACCTCGCAGTACATGCCCATTACATGCCATTAGATGCAAAACTCGGATATCACCATCTCATTTATGAAAAAGTTTACATTGACACCTGACTTAAAAGATGACACCTGTGGGTTAATGTTCCAAGCACAAATTCTATCTCATTTCTATAAGTTCAATTATCAGAAATGAATTTGTATCTCACTGCACTGTTATTTCCTGGTTGAGCTCTACATTTGTATTGAAAACTTAGTACCCATTTCTGGTTGATAATAGTTTCATAGAGTTATTACAATGGAAGCAATTTACAAGTAATGGTAGAAAGTGACCTAAGGAAGCTCAGATTGAAAAAAATTGAATTCTTATGTATTTTTATTGGTAATTATTGATTTATTTTCTATATGATACATTTTTGCATGCCAGATCTATTCTGACAATATTCTAAATTAAGAGGAGAATAAAATAAGTAACCCCAGACCTCAAATTTTTAATGTAATGAGGATAAGAAAGATAAAGATAATGACCGACACCATTTATTATTGTTGTAATTGCCCTTTATTGCTCCAAACAGCTTACAAATGTAGCAAGGTACATAACCAAGTGGCACTTAGTCATTAATTTATTCAGCAAGGGAAACTGCCACCTTGAAGATATTCTTAGGTTGTTCCCTTGAAATGGAGATAGAAAGTCACCTTCTTAAACATAAGGCAAGCTGGAACTCACTGCTCCTTGGCAAGAATGCAGCACAATGTTCGCTAGTTGTTTTTTTCCTCTTACTTCCTGCCTTCCCCGTGTTACTTTTCAGAGGTTGCACCTCTTTTTATTCCTTGGTAAACAGAGTCCAGGGAAGTGGTGCAGCAATTTGCTTTAGAAACTTAAGAGGACTTCCGGGAGATAAAGAAATCACCTTCCTGTTCACAGGTAGGGAAACTCGTAGAGATGGATTTGAGTGGACTCAGGTAAGCCTTTGTCACGGTCTAGTGATCTGTAAAATAAAGGTCTCCTGGCAGAACACTGAAGTATTACTTTTTTTTTGTATTGCATTCTCCTTTTTCCCTTTCCAAGAATATTGCCAAGTCTTTTGTGTTACTTTATCTCTAGGGATTTCACTCAATAAGAAACACTTGGAAGACAATCTCATGAGTGCTGTTATTACATCGTGTATCACAAAGGAATCTTCTGCTGGGCTTTTCTCTAATATTGCCCTTTTAGTACAAACAGCAGGAAATCCATTTCAACTCTTTTTTCCTCCCTAAAATGCAAATTAATTATATCATGTCCTCTTTAAAATGTCCTCTTGAATGGCCCATAATTACCTACAGGATAAATCCCAGACTCTTTGCCAGTTGCTTCTTAAGAAAGTTCTTAAGGTTTCCAACTTTAGCATCCACCACTTCCCCACAGATGCTCTAGCTTTTTTTCCATGAAAACATTAGCAATTTCTTACGTGAGCCACACACATATGTATGTGTGCTAGATGTACATACACGTGCTAGATACTCTGCCTAGAATGTCTCTCTCCATGACAACCTTTCTGCCAGAAATGTACTTCCTGCTTCACAATTCCCTTCAAACTTTCATGAATACCCAGATGAAATTACCTGGTGCTGCTTTGCACTCCTGTAACTGAGGTACGTATCTTTATTACAGAATTTCATGTTCCACTATAATTGTTTATTTTTATGTTATATCTGCACTTAGCTGTGAGAATCTTAAAAGCACTTCTGGTATGTTTTATTATGAGTAGCTTCCAATGGCTGGAATATTAGAGGCCCTTAATGAAGGCTAATGGTATTTTAAATCTTTAATAAATGCAAGCATCTTTTGAATCCCTTATTGCTTTTAGCCAATTTATGATGTGTTTGAAGTAACCACTCTTTTTTTCAGTTTTACTGAGATATAATGGATAGCACTGTATATGTTTAAGGTATACAACATAATGCTGACTTACATATATTGTGGAATGATTACTACAATAAGTTTAGTTAGCATCTATCAGCTGATATAGACACACACAAAAAAAAGAAAAAAAAGGTTATTTTCTTTGTGATGAGAACTCTTAGGATTTACCCTCTTAACTTTCAAATATACCATGCAGCAATGTTAACTATAGTCGTGTTGAATAGCACATCCCTAGTATTTATTTACCTTATAACTGGAAGCTTGCACCTTTTGACTACCTTCATCCAATCTACTTCCCTTGACTCCTGCCTCTGGTAACTACAAGTCGGATCTCTTTTTCTATGACTTTGGATTTTCTGTTTGTTTGTTTTTAGATTCCACATATAAATGAGATCATGCGGTGTCTTTCTCTGTCTGACTTTTTTCACTCAGTATAATGTCCTCAAGGTGCATCCATTTTGTCACAAATGACATTTTTTTCTTTCTTTTTTTTGGCTGAATAATGTTCCCTTGTATATATATACCACAATGAGCTAAATACTCTTGATCCCCAAACTGTTAAAGCAGAAACCCTTTTCTTGGGGTGCTTTCTGTCCAAGAATCAGACACTGTTGTTTTTTTTTTTTTGATGCAGTAAGTAGCATCTTTCCAACCAATAATGCCTTCTGCTGGGCCCCACTGTTGCACATTCCAGATAATTAAAAGAATTAAACCTAATCATCATCTGATATTCAGAGTGTGGTCAACTTAATGAGGTATTAGTTGGTATTTCTTTTCTTGTTGTATTTTCACCCAACCCTTTCTAAATAGACAGCTTCGTACTGTGTACTTCTTTACCACAAAGGTTTTGGCCAAATCTAATGAAAATTGTCTCTATCACTTGACTAAGACTATGTCTTCATGCCTTAATTGAAACTTCTCTACATCACAGATTGGAAACAGTTTCAGATTGCTGATCAATTATGTTATCCCTTATGAAAAGGAACAACAAAAATCTACTTCTCTTCATGTTTGTCTTTTACTGGTTCCATGGAGTTTCTTGGCCCCTTGTTATGACACTCCAAGATGTGACCCTAAAATAATCACTTAATATTTGGAGTACATTCAAATAGTCAGTTATGTATTTACATTTAGAACATCGTTGTTAATCAAAATGCAGAACATAAATCACACCAGCAGTGGGCATATCTGGAAGTCAAATGTTTTCTAAGACTTTATTAACATGTTGCTATTTGGATGTCTAAATCTCATGTCAACAACAGGAAATTTATTTATTTATTTATTTATTTATTTATTTTAAGCTCTTTATTGGAATATAACTGCTTTATACCCTTGTACCAGTTTTTGAGGTACACCAAAGTCAATCAGCTGTATTTATACACATATCCCCATATCCCCTCCCTCCTGCGACTCCCCACCACCCTCCCCATCTCGGCCCTCTAAGGCATCACCCATCATCAAGTTGATTTCCCTTTGTTATACAGCAAATTCCCACTAGCTATCTATTTTACAGTTGGTAGTGTAAATATGTCTATGCTACTCTCTCACTTCATCTCAGCTTCCCCTTCACCCCCATCCCCCCAACAACAGGAAATTTAATGTGAGGAATTTCAAAAACACAAATTAATTGCTGTGCATGTATAAATTTGTTGAGTGGGAAAGGAAACTTGCATAACACTCCCTTTTAATAAGATGAACTGAGTTTATATTTACACACAAATATGTGATCTGATTTATCTGATTAGGTGGAGACAATCATAATTGTTCAATATTTGAATACATACTCCTCTGATAAATATATATCTATATATATATACTTTAAGTTCATAAAATTGACCCACCCAGATGAGAATTCTCTAGACTGTCAGCAACTAAAATTTGTTGTATCTAAGACTCTTAGAATTTTCTATCTGGGGCTCATGTTTGGAATTTATTTTGGTTTATTTTTTCTTTCTGTGGAATTGTAATACTTAGAGAATGATTCTCTTAATATTATTTATACTTGCTTCTGATTGTAATTCAGTTGCATCTGACTGAGACTATGATTGTGCTTATTGCTGTGACGTATCCCCATAGGACCTCCAAAGTGAATTTTGCACGATACACATCATGTGTGTACGTGTGTGAGTGTGCATGCATGTACCTCCTTAACAACCCCCTAAATTTGATGAAAGTCATCTAGCTTTTTACATGTGAAATTTAAATGAGAAATAGTATTAACAACATAAATATATATCTATACAAGAACACAGACATACACTTTTTTTAGGCTAAATCCTGTAAGAATAAGAATGTTATTTCCATAAAGCATGCAGAACAATTGTTTCTGATTCTGTCCATTGATGAGGAAATCCCCTTCTAAGGTGAGAAAAGATTTCACCTTTTACTAGTAAGGAAGGATTTCATTAGTAAAGTTAAGTGTGTGGAGAAAGTGGATAAAATGATGGCTTGGGTTTTCCATCAGGCAAAATTGGAGTAACACTTCCAGCATATGGAAACCCCTCTTTTTTCTATTCACATACACACCAGTGTACATTTCCTCATCTTGTAAAGCAGAGATATATTTCTTCACGAACTATAGAAGTGTAATGTTGGGGTAAGACCTCCTAACAGTTACTACTAAGAACAGGTCCAAGTAAAATCTAAATTAATGTTCTTAATTTCAAAATCATTGCTCTAATCAAAAATGCATTTTGGGATGCCTTTTGTGGAAAATCTTTTCAAGATATCATCAATTTCCTTTATGAAATCAAGAAAACAAGTCCAGTAATTTTCAAGATAAAATATAAATAAGACATAAGTCCAAGTCTCTATGTCTCATGAATATATTGCAGTAATATTAATAGTTTGTGCTTTTATTTCCAGTTAATATTCATATATTTAATATATAAAGACATTTTATATCCAGATAATTTTGTCTACAATAAAAAAATGATTGAAGATTGTGTAGTCAATGTATACTCTTGAAAAAGTAAGTAGGTAGTACATACGGGTGAGAAGTAAAAATAAAAAAGGGAAAAGAATAAACTGTTTCTAGTCTTGTGAAAATATATCCCAAGTTCCAAAGTCAAGTTTGGAGTATAACTTCTGTTCTGTCCTATATCCTTCTCACCTTTCAGTCTTCACTTTCTTTAAGGTATGGTTTCTCGGGTAGTATTTATAATTTTTCTTAAGAAAATAGAAAATTTCTGGAAAGAACCCTAACCATTTTGCGACCTTTGGTAATAATTACTTTGATGATAGAAAAGTTGCTTTGCATAACATTCAGTGTTATGCAATTGTTTCCTCTTGGCTAAAGGCTAAGGGGCAAAGGAAAAATGTACCAGGAATTTATCATGAGTCGTGCAGTGAATGAGAGCATATCCTTCCCTCTGCAGAACCTGTTCTTGATGAGAATTCTACCCACAACCCCAGCAGGCAGACACATCCTGCAGCAGATGGTAAGCAATGCACTTCTGTCTTCTTCCTTCAAACCCCTCTTTGTGTGAACACCCACAGGAGTATGCACCTGGGCTGTGGCTGTGGTTAGGGGGGAGCAAGCTCACAGTGTTCCCTTTGGAATTACCGTTACCTAAAATAATAAGGTTTCTGTAAACTTGTTGTCACAGCAAGTTACAAAAATTTCCAGATTCTTTTTACCAACAAAGGACAACTTACTCTTCCAGGCAGAGTGACGTTGGGAACGAACGCGCCCTGCTGGGAAAGCATTGCAGCAAATGCAGCCTCTTTTCACCAAAAGTTATAATTTTGTTGTAGCCAAAAGGAAAATACATTTACTCACCCTGTATTTTAAATATTAGTATATTAAGAATGTGGTTTGTGTGTAGAATTCCCTTCCTTTCCCTGGATGGAAACTCACAGCCATGTTTGGCTTCTGGTTCTATCACTTACCAAACAAATGGCCTTAGATGAGGCATATAAATTCCTTGTGCTTCTCTTTCTTTGTCTATGAATGGGAATAATTATGATAGCAATGATTTATAAGTTTATTATGGAGGTTAAATAAATTAATATATTTAAAGTGATTAGCACAGTGCCTGACATGTAGAAAGCAGTGGATATAACCCTTTTGAGACTAAATGTCACACCACCCCCCAAAGTCCTAGTCATGGACAGCATTACTGTGAGCAATGGATGACTGATGTCAGGCCGGCATCTGTACTGGCCCCCCTCAAAGTGATTTCCCCAGGATTAGTAATTAAAAAGAATTTTAAAAAGGAGATATCACAAGTTCTATATGAAGATAAGATAGGAAATCAGAAGCAAGGAATTGGGGGAAAAATGAATGATAAGGAAAACTTTAACAGCACGAAGTAAAAGAATGCCTAACTAACAGAGATTTAAAAATACCAAACATTTATTATCTCATTTGGCACAAATTCTGAGGAAGGTAGTACCAGTTTTAGTTCAGCAGCTCACCAATACCATCAAGAAGTTTCTTCCATTCTTTCTGCTCTGAGTATTATTTGTCTTTTTGGCCACAGTTTGGATCCTAAAATACCAAATATTGTTTCTTCCTAACAATATCCCAATATGGAAGAAAGGAGTCAGTAGAAAAAGAATTTTCTGCTCCTGAATCTCTCTGTCTCTGTCTCTCTGTCTCTGTCTCTGTCTCTCTCTCTCTGTTCACATCTCTACCAGGGAGCAAAATCACTGTGGATGCTATACCAGGGGACAACCCTGTATAGGTCCTTAGTCAGATTTGGTTTATATTTCTCATTATTAGACCAAAGTAGTGATCAGGAGCGTGTCCTTTAGATATTTCCCTCCATGGCTGAAACTGCAGGGAATCTTGGTGGCTGTCGGCTCTCAGATGAATTCAGCTCTGAGGATTTCCCTCAGTATCAGAAAGACTTTTCATCCAAGTTCCCTCCTCTTCCTTAGAGGCAGCCTGGTATCCAATAACAGGTGTTGTGATGGTATAGAGACCTGGTTCCCTTGCCTTAAAGTAGCAGAGCCCTAAAAGACCACCCCAGCCCCACAGCTCACTATGGGCTGAAACTTTCATTGGGACCCGTTTGCAGTTCAACTCCTCTTGTCTGTACAATCCCGACTCCCTTATCCTCCACTGGTGTTGATCTTTAAATTTGTCTCCAATAAATCCCTTACATGTAAATCTCCATCCCAGAGTGTGCTTTCAGAGAACCTGACCTGTGAACACCAATCACTGTCTGAAGAGATTGTGATAATGCGTTTGGTTTAAGAAATTATGCTTCATCCAAAACACCCTGAGGCCAGAGCAAAACACAAGTTTTCATCTTACTTCACTGGTTTCTCCTTCATAGTCTCCTTTACTCATTATTCCTCAACCTACCCCTGCCCTACATTTTAATGTTTGGGTGCCTCAAAGCAAAGTCCTTGATTTCCCTTTCTATACAGATTCACTGTCTTAGTGACCTCTTCCCATCCATGGTCTATGTGCTGACATCTCCTAAATTTATTTTTTTTTAACCTCGAGCTCTCTCCCAAATTTCTGTACTGATTGTTCAATTTCCAACCTGTTATCTACATTTGAGTATATAAAATCACAAACTCTCTATGTCCAAAGATGTATTCCTAGTCTCCCACTTAAGCTTACTTTAAGCCCAGCAGCTCAAGTGATGGCAATTCTATTTTTTAGTAGCTCAGACCGTACTGAGCATGGGAATAATCTCTGATCACTCTTTTTCTCATTCCTTATATCCAATCCATCAGGAAATTCTACTGGTTTTATCTTCAAAATACACCTAGAATCTGATAACTTTTTACTATCTCCACTGCTACAACCCTGGTCCAAGCCACCATCATTTTTTGCCTGGTTTCTTTCAATAGAGGCTACCAGACCTCCTACAGCCTGCTCTCAACACAGCAGCCAGGTGGTCGGTTTAAACATAACCAAACCAGGTCACTCCTCTGTCCAAAATCCTGCAAAAAAGTGTGATTACTGTACTGTAAGAGCATGATAGATGGAATGAATTATTCCCATGTCCAAGTACTTTCGTGTGGAGAGGGAAGAGGGGCAAGTGCCGTCACATGCTTTGATAACACTAGGCTCATCCAAACCAGAGCTATATATCCTCCACGAACTATCCCACGGTGGCCTGGTTTACTAAGGACATCTTCTTAAACACATGCACACACCCACAGACACACATATCAAAGCTTCACATTTCCCATTCATCACACCTGAACTAGGGTATCCCTTCTGTCCCACTTTCTATTAAAATTTGGATCTAGGAAATGACTTTCGTTTTCTGTCCAAAATAAACTGGGGAGATGTTTTAATGAAAAGGGCAAGTAACAAGCTATATTGTTCGCCTACAGTTTTCTCTTCTTCAGAAGATATTTTGATCTCAGTTCCCTGAAACCATCCCTTCTCATTGTGACACTGAAAAATTTTGCAAGTGTAAACATTAGATGCCAGACTTTCTCTGTGCCTTTAAGAACAGCAAGTAGCTGACTTCACCATGCCCTTTTTTTCTCATTATAACTTGAGGGACAGTTTTATTATATGGGTAGGCTAACTATTGGGTACATAAATAAAATGAGGATGGAAAATTGATTATTTACTTAGGCAGTAAAAGGAAGTTTCCCACCAAGAGACATTATTTACCATGAAGTGAATTTCCTTCATTTTTCTTGAATCTTTAGCACAAAATGTACTAGAGGAGTCACATAGTCTTTGAGTGGAATCCTTGAGTATCTATAGAGTCTGGGGTGTTTTTAAAAAAATACGAGTACTGATTATCTACACATGACGTGATATTTTGGTAAACGGCATAAAGGAATTCTTAACACGGTGAAATAAACTTTCGTGCACCACACATGGGCTGACCCAAGCAGTTTATCTGGGATGAATCAATTAATAAACATTTATTAAGGGCCCAGTTGTAGCTTAGGCACTATTAGCAGTGTACACTGGGCAGAAAGACTGAAAGAATAAATAAGCCTAATCATCTTCTATTAAAACACTCTATTCTTAATTTGTTGATTACTGATAGACTTTAGGACACTCTGTTTCCAATATTGTGAACTCCACAACTGGAGAATTTATGTCTAGCTTTTTTTGGTCTGTAGCGGAGTCTCAGCAGAGTCAGAAGCCTGTATTGAAATCGGTAGAGTGCCGAGACCAGCTCAGCAACTCGGGGTGAATGACGGGTGCCGCAAAGTATAAAGAAACACAAAGACAGACTTAAGAGAAAGATGGGACCAGGGGACTCAAGACCTCTAGGATCAAGAGCCCCGCTGATTCATCCCGCGTTGCTTTTATTGAGCTCTCGGCATTCAGGAAGTAAGATAGCATAAGGTTCCCATGCTCCCAGTTACGTCCCACAATCAATGTTTTCTTTGAAATAACCAATTTTCTCTTTGTACAAAGGGCCTCACATGATTGGGGGCAGTGGTCTTTGCAAGAACAGCAGAAGAACAATCAGTGCGTGCGCAAGCAGCTTTCTAACTTGTGTTGACCCGGCTCTCCTAAGTTCACACCCCTCGCTCCTCCGCTGCACAAGCAGAACGTCCTGCCCCCAGGTGCTCAGCCCATGTACTTTAACTACTTTTAGCCATATTTTCTGTTACATTCTCAAGGCTTCAGAAAAACATCTGAATGTTTTCCCACAGTAGAGAAATCATTTCATTTCCATCCTTATTTCCTCCAGTTTCTTCCTGCCTCCACCTTCTCAATATTAACTCATTGCTGGTAGTAATGTTAGGTTAAGCAAAGGATAGAGACTGAGTACATATTGCTTTTCAGGAATAAATGATAAGCTCAGAATCATAAAATAATTTTTAGAGAAATAAAATGTCCTTGGATTACCTTCTGGATCATGAGTATGAATTCAATGAATCCATCAATTAATTTGTGACTTTCTAAGTATACACTCCACTGACTCCCACTCTTTGATGATATTTCACTGAAAAGAGTCTATGTGTTTTGTGTGTTTCTTTTTATTTCATTGACCTCACCTGAAGTCTTTTTAAACTTAGTCTCCTTCTCTGCCCCTCGGCAACCCTGCCTTTTTCTTTTTCTGGGTGTTGGAGGATTCCATATTCTGTACCCTAAATTCTGTCTAAAACTTGAATCCAGAATTGATGATAGGAAAGCAAATGATTAGAGTTGTTAGCAAACAAAGCCCTGAGTTTTCTAGGATGAAAATTATGAGTGATGCACTGAAAAAAAAAAAAAAAAGAGAAAATCATAGACTCAGATGGCAAATCACAGCATTTAGTGGAATAATAAAGAAACAAAATCTGATAAGATGTCATAGCAAGCAGATTGCAGACTATTCAGGATGTGAGGTGGTTCATGACTTTCTTCAAGGTTTGATACAGAAGACTGTTTGTTCAAAGTAAAGAGTTTTCTACCTGGGATTTAAAAACATTGTTCAAACAATAAATAAATGTGTGTATGTATAGGTAGATAAATATATACAAATGTGCAAATACATATGCATTAACATATATATGATGTATATAAAATATGTACATACATATTTAATAACATCAATTTATAAAACAAAATGAGAGGTTTTTTTAAAAAAATGAAACATAAAAAGCACATACATAGCTTAAAATTCTTTAAAGCTATTTTAAAGACATTAATAACAATCTGAATGGTTATCCTATCAGAGTACATATCTAACGCACATAATTATACAGACATTGTGAAGTACCAGAGACTTCTCTTTGCTTCATTTATTGTTTTATCTTCTTAGGTTTTCATTTTCTTACCAGGTGCATTTTTAACAGTACGATGCATGTAATTTCCTTACCTTTTGGTGTGCTCTGTTTTGTCTCACTGGGAAGCAGAAGCATTGTCGATGTTGTAAAAAGCAAGGGCATATTCATCTGTAAAATAGAAGTTCACCCTCATTAAATTTCCAACTTTCTGTAAACAGATTATGTCAGACAATATATATACACAAGATCTAACCTTTCTAATAATTTTGCAAGAGAGTCAATCACTTCTATTTTTCTAAATCCAGGAATATCCTATTAAAGTTTAAGGCACTTGACGAAGTACATTCAATTAGTAGATAACAGAGCCTGAATTCAAAGACTTCTTGACAAACTTTGCCTGACATTCAACAAGAAGTTAATAGCACAAATCTTCCAGGGAAAATTTTTAATCATCTTTACAACATCTTAGTAACTGTTTTGAAACCTAATCAAGATTTTCTTATAACATTTCAGAATATTGCTCACTCTTCTTAAACTAAAGTCCATAGTGGTAGCATGAAATGGTAGGTCTTAGCCATTAACTACAAAAACAACAGCAACAAGACCTGGAAGCTTAGATGGTTTGTATTTCAAAGTAAAGGTGAGTTACTTTGCTTTATATCAAAAGGATTCTAGGTGTTGAAAAACTCTAGTAAATAGAAAATATCCCAGTCAGAAGTTATATCATGGAGTAAAAAAAATCAATATATAAAGTAAAACCAGATATTGAAGACTAAGGATGATTTTGGAAAATTAAGTAGCTCAGGGAATCCTAGATACACATGTCACATTCAGTAGTTTTAGGGCATGGTTGCTGCCTGCCTACCTTTTTCATAATAATCATAGACCATGACGGGGGCTGGCTGAATGTTGAGCACATGGTTGATTTGTTCAACAGAGAAGGTGAAATTCTTTGTTGTACTTGAAACCTATAAAGATACAAATTATAAATACATCAGAGCAAGTCTACAAAAAAGAAAATCACATAACAAATTATTTCCAGAAGTTTATGATCTACCCAATTAAATAAATCCAGGGTATCAAAAACTTATATAATGACAAAATAATGAGTTAAGTAATATTAAATTGTATAAATGTTAAGTTTCACTGATTATATTGAGGTGCAAGAAATTTAGTTGACAGCATTAGAAAAATGTAGACATTTATGTGAATGTTAATGATGTATACATAGAAAGGATGACTCTAAAACTCATGCCAGGCTCCGCTGGAGTTCAAGTCAAACAATAAAAGAATTATACATCTTTGACCAGACTATGTTGAATACCGTGAGGAATAAAAAACAGGCAAATGATGTTTCTAAACTGGAGAATCATTTAGTCAGGTAGCCAAGGCATATATAAAATACTATGAGTTAACAGGGAGAAGATGTTTAGTGGGATGAAAGAACACTGATCATCTTTAATGTCCCATGTATTTTTGACAAGCACTATCATGTATATCCATAAGAAATAGAAGTATCCAGTTATTGTCAACTTACATTTTCTAGGTAGAAAAGAACATGGTTATTCTTGACTTCACTCTTCATTACTCGGCCATTGCTTTCAAGCTTTAAAGAAATTGGCAGGGAGAGAGAGATGTGAAAGAGTACCATTCCAGAACTGAATGTTTCGTGCTTTTTCTTTAACCAGTTGTCAGGGATATATTTTATGAAATGTTTGCTTGTGCCATGATGTTTTCATAATCACAAGTAGGAACTAAATTTAAAAAATAGGTTATGAACTATGGGAAATAGTGACTACTAATTGCTACAAATTAAGAACCCATCCCTCCACTGTTCTGGCAAAAATATAAATGTGAGCTGTGAAAAAGTTTGTTTAAGTGAAGAATCCCATGGCTTGGTTTTGCTAACCAATGACTTCATCAACACACTACTGCTTTTTCTGGGCTGAAAGATTGGGCTTCTCTTATTTACCTCCTCAATGGATGATATGACAGGAGTAAAGCCTGATAGCATTTTTACATCAACAAGGGCCATGTTGGAGTTACTGTGAATTCCAGTATATCTGAAATTTAAAAACAAAACAGTAGCTTAGACATCATTTTGAAAGAGTGACAATCTTACGGCAAGGGTGTGAGTACATAGATACCAACTGGCTATCAGCCTGGAGGAGAGACAAAAGCTGGAGAGGAAACATCTGAAGACAGTCATTCTCACATATCAGGAAACAGGCACAAATAGAGTGATTGTGGATGAGTGATTCAAAGCAATGTAAGTTGGAGTAAAGGATGAATAAGCTGGACCTAGAATCTCCCCCAATTCTGTTTTTTTTTTATACATCTTTATTGACATATAATTGCTTTACAATGTTGTGTTAGTTTCTGCTGTACAACAAAATGAATCAGCTATATGTATACATATATCCCCATATCCCCTCCCTCTTGAGCCTCCCTCTCACCCTCCCTATCCCATCCCTCTAGGTCATAATAAAGCACTGAGCTGATCTCCCTGTGCTATGCAGTAGCTTCCCATTAGCTAACTAATTTACATTTGGTAATACGAGGGTAAGTCAAAATTTATCCGCACTCCTGTTGTATTAAACTTCTATAAATTCTACAGCCAGAGTGCGGATAATTTTTGACTCACCTGTGTGTGTGTGTGTGTGTGTGTGTGTGTGTGTGTGCGTGCGTGTGTGTGTGAATCAATCCTACTCTCTCACTATGTCCCCACTTCCACTTTCCCCACTGTGTCCTCAAGTCCATTCTCTACGTCTGTGTCTTTATTCCTGCCCTGCCACTAGGTTCAACAGTACCATTTTTCTAGATTCCAAATATATGCATTAGCATGCAGTAGTTGTTTTTCTCTTTCTGACTTACTTCACTCTGTATGACAGACTCTAGGTCCATCCACCTCACTACAGATAACTCAATTTCGTTCCTTTTTTATCGAACCCTGCCTTTAAGCTTACCTGAGCCTCAAAGTCAGAACTTATAGACAAAACTTTTAAACATACATTACATATACAAGTACTTATGTTAGCATTAGATTTGTACGACACTTAAAAGAGACCTTTGTTTAGAAAACAGGATGTTGGCAGAATCATCAACAGACATGTCCCCAAGAGATTATCTGGGTTATATCCCTGACTTTGGGACATGAAGTTAAGAGCAGTGTATTACGTTCTCATCTTAGCAGTGGTGTTCAACAGATTTTCATTTGGAAACTCTAAGAAAAATCCCCCAAACTAATTTTACTCAGTCTGTCTCCACACATTAAACAAGATTAAAACTTTTTGGCACCTATAAATTATATTTTAATTCAAGAGAATTATTTTGTTTTCCTACTCTGAAAAAAAATCTAAAATTTTGCTCTGTGTACAGCTGTAATTAAATAAGCGTTTGTAGGTTTTCTTTTATTGGCTCACCTGTGTTTGTCTTTAGAAAGAAAAATTGTACTTCCATTGTCTAAAACTGACAGTACTTCCACACAAAAAAGTGGAAGCATTACTGGAGTATTAGTATGGCAGAAGCTTTCAGACTGCATACAGTACAAATCGCATTTGCATAATTCCAGCTTTGATTTAGCTGAAGATGTGCTAAATTGTGACGCGTGCACAGAGGGCAATACAGTGACTATGCCGCAGAAATACCACCATCAACATGTGGACCCACGAACACTAACATTATTAATATTTAAAAAAATAAAAAAAATTTATACAATTTTTAAAGATTACTTTCCATTTATAGTTATTACAAAGTGTTGGCTATATTCCTCATGTTATACAATATACCTTTGAACCTATCTTACACCCTCTATAGCTTGTACCTCTCACTCCCCTACCCCTATGTGACCCCTCCCCATTCTCCCCACTGGTAACCACTAGTTTGTACTCTATATCTGTGAGTCTGCTTCTTTTCTGTTATATTCACTAGTCTGCTGTATTTTTTAGATTCCACATATAAGTGATACCATACAGAATTTGTCATTCTCTGTCTGACTTATTTCACTTAGCATAATGCCCTCCAAGTCCATCCATGGACGACTTCTTTATCCATGCATCTGTTGGTGGACACTTAGGTTGCTTCCATGTCTTGGCTACTGTAAATAATGCTGTTATGAACATTGGGGTGCATGTGTCTTTTCAAATTAGTGTTTTTGATATTTTGTTATTTTGCTACTGTTTAAAATAATTCTTTTCTCATGTACCACTTTCCCTCTAACCTGAGAGTTGATATCAAAATGGGACACTTACTTGAGGGTTACTGTCAGGTCAAAATTACTGTGGAATATAGCTGAAGAGTTTTTCTTTACCATTTCCAAAGAAAGGGAAAATCCAGATTCCTTCTTAGGTAGTAGCACATTATACCTCAGGGTAGCCTAGACAGGACAACAAATTTTAAGAAAATCCACCCATTTATCCTATAGTAAAAATTGAAGCACTTATTGTTTTTCTTATTTCTGTTATTATTATTATTGTTATTTTGGCCTCTCCGCCCAGCATGTGGGATCTTAGTTCCTCGAGCAGGAATCAAACCTGTGCCCCTTGCCCTGGAAGCTTGGAGTCTTAACCACTGGATCGCCAGGGAACTCCCTCTTATTTCCATTATTAATGCACTTTATTTTATATCTTCACTATCAGGAAATAAGGCTAATCATTTGGTTTTGTAATCATTTGGTTTTCAGAAGACACAGGAATCCTTAATAATGTAATTTAATAAAAATATCAGAATAGTTTCTAATAGTGACATTCCTCAAAAAAACTTCTCAGTTATCCAGTTATTCTTAAGAGTAAGTAGTTCTTTATAAAATAACTTTAGTTTTCAGATATTGAGTGAAAAATATCAATGGGACAAAGAGTAACATGGAAATATGCAAAATGGTAAAATATCGCTTTGTACATAACTGAACAGATAATCTGGCTATTTTTTTTTACTGGAAAACATCCATCTCTCTCACAGGTAGAGTTCTATTACCTGGATAAATGTACAACCTTGTCCTTCCACATCTACTGTGTATTGTCCATGTGCTTTTGTTAGTTCTGAACGTTGGACCAGTAAGCGGTTGTTACTGTTCACTAGGAAAATCTCATTGGATTCTTCACTGCTTAAGGTGACAGTGTTTTGATCATCAGAGAAGGTTAAATTCATGTAGCGGGTTATGGCAAGAAGGCAGACAGGAGTGTCCTGCACAGAACAGTACAAGCATCAATCCAAGTTCTGTTATGATGCAATATTAGTCATTATTTGTCCATGAACTTAATTTTTTTTTCTTTAGATCTTTATTGGAATATAATTGCTTTACAATGTTGTGCCAGTTTCCACTATACAACAAAGTGAATCAGCTATATTTATACATATATCCCCATATGCCCTCCCTCTTGAGCCTCCCTCCTACCGTCCCCATCCCATCCCTCTAGGTCATCACCAAGCATCGAGGTGATCTCCCTGTGCTATCCAGCAGCTTGCCACTAGCCATCCATTTTACATTTGGTAGTGTATATATGTCAATGTTTTTCTCTCACTGAACTTTAAATCAACCCATAGAAATATTCCTATGACAGGTTAATAGAGCACCAAGAAGTAGTATTTTAAACAATAGGAAAAATATATTTGCTTGTGCTAGTTGTTGCCATTTTCTTCAACAAATCTTAGTTAGATTTTAGTTTGCTAAAGAATTTTATAATATCTGTTGTTGAAAATAGTGCCAAATCTTTTCTAGAAATTAAGATGTTATGTAATACAGCTGCTATAGATAATGCTTATGCCCAACTATCTTCAAAGATGGGACGTTGGAATCCAGACAGGATGCTGAGAGATTCACTAACATGTGGTTTTACTCAGAAACTATGACTGAAAAAAGGAAAGTAAGGAGGGAAGTGAAGATTTTCCTCGTGGGAATAAAACTGCCTTTGTTAACTGGCATTAAAATGTTTTGCCTAATAAGGGAGGACAGAAATCATTGTTTTTGATACTTTGGTTATCATTCATTTGCTTTTCCCAATGTGTCCACCACAGAAATAGAAATATTTTTTCTTGGCTGACATGTAGTTTGACCATAGTATCACCAGATATCTAACATCATCAAGGCTCTGGTGCTTATAACAATGGTCTTTTCTAGACTTACATTCTATTTTTACTGTGTAAATGGAGATATAAATCAGGCATACATTCCCTGAAAAGGGGTCTTATTTTATTCATTTGTATATAGAAAATTCCTAGTAGAGTTCCTGGTACACAGGAACTGCCCAATAAATAATTGTTGACTAAATAAAATGATTTATAATAGCAAATATTCTTCATCTCAGAAGGTATTTTGTACGATTACTTTTCCTATCTAGATTATTACAGAGTAGCATCTTTTGCATTGAACGTATTGTTGTTAATATCAGATCCACACCAATCACCTGGGGAGAAGAGAAGCCTCCGTGAGAATTCATTTGCTGGGCAAGCCGCTGCACAATCTTACTAGCATAGGTCAGGTCAGGATTTTTCCGGGAAATGACAGCCAGCAGCACGTAGCAAGTCTTCTCCATCTCAGCAGAAGGTGCCCGAGGCATAATGAATGGGGATACGTCTGTCTCAGGTTTCTTCTCTCTTTCCCAATATATCATGTTGTCTGAGAAAAAAGAAGAATTTTCACGCAGTCCCTATAAAGAGAACTGATTACACATAAGAACAATGCAAATTCCATCCTTGACCTCTGTTATGGGCTAACTGTGCCCCTCAAAATTCATATATTCAAACCCTACTCCCCAGAACCTCAGAATGTGACTGTATTTGGAGACAGGGCCTTTAAAAGGGTAAGTTAAAAGGAGGCCATTTAGATGGGCCCTAATGTGTCTTTATCAGAAAAGGAAATTTAGACAAGTGAAAGGGGCACCAGAGATGCACGTACACAGAAAAAAAAAACATGTGTATAGGACCGAGAAGATGGCCATCTACAAACCAAAGAGAGTGGCCTTAGAAGATACCATACCTCCTGACACCTTGATCTTGGAATTCTAGCCTCCAGAACAAATTTCTGTTGTTTAAGCCACCCAGTCCTTGGTATTTCATTATGGCAGCCCTAGCAAACTAACGCAACTTCAAATAGCAACTTCCTAAGTTCAAAAGTGGATGCGATTAAGTTTCACAAGCAGTTTTTATTATCTGGGGTCACTCTGCTTGATTTTCTTTGCTACGCTCATTTGAGAAGAAACTAGCAGGAAAGAAAAAGAGGAGACAAATAAAGCGCCACTCAGAAATTCCATAAGAGAAATAGAAACATACTAGTAAAGAGACGGTTCCTATGTGATTGCTAAGTTTCGTGAGTTTATTCTCAAGGTCATCTCCAATAGCAAAAGTGAATAATAATGCTTACTTCTCTTTGTAGCAGATTGATCCAGGGTCTGCAGTAAGGATTCCACTTGCTCCTCTTTTCCAGCTAATCCCAAAGCATAAGCCAGAACTGCATGGTTATAGCCATTTGTGACACCATTTTTCAAGGCTTCCTCTAAGCAAAAGAGCCCATTTCGTAGAGCGGGAAACTAGTCATGAAAAATAATGCATTTTAAAATAATACTTGAATACTTTGTAAGCTTGAATATTTAAACTAATCATTCTTTATAATGTATATAATATACCCCCGAAGTGTATATTTTACATACAAACCTGTTCATTTATGTACGTGTGAACTGTATAAATGTCATTAGAATTAATTTTTAGTGAATTATTCGTATTTGAGAAAATTTAAGCAGTGGGAAAATGGCGGTCTATCTGATCAGTCGTGTTTTAGTTAATAATATAAAAGTTTTCTATGTGGCAAAGCATACACATTTATTTTTAGGCCAAAGATATTTTACTCTAATGCTTAAAATAGAAGCTTATATTTCTAAAGATGATTTTTGAGATACACCAATGACCCTGAAAATTCCTAGTATCTTATTTCAAGAAAAGATCTTGCAATTGGATAATTTGACCTTTGGATCGGGAGGCAGCTAAGGTGAATCACACTTAATGAAAATGTTCGCATACTGAATTGTTTAGACAAACAGGATATTAGGTTATGCTTATCCTTGGAACAAGGGTTCTTAAGCTGAAATTAATGGCTGAACTTTAGGAGATATATAGATACCCAACATGGTGTGAAAAACTTGTATATGTGTGCATATTTCTATCTTCCCTAGGGAAAAACTCACTAGTGCTCATCAAAGTTTTCTATGAATCAGAAAAACTTCGAGTAGCATCAATTTAAAGAGTGGTAATGGATTAAATGTTCTCTTGATGTTTCACCTAGTCCAGGAATTTTAAGTCACTCCACATCCATAGTCTATTTAATTAATGTGCATTCAGCTGACTGAAACTAAAAGAAGATGGGAATTCATACAGCAAGACTGAGACCGGCTTCAAGGAATGCGGCAACGATATAGGCAGTGAGTAGAACGTCCTCTTCATCTCCGACCTAAACGCAAAGGAACAATGAGTTGTATAGGACAGCAGGGCACACAAGAACAGCCATTCTTTTGAAATGAAACCAGATTTGAAAGAAACATTGGAACAAATACTATTCCTCTTTATTATTTTAAAAAAATTTTATTGGAGTATAGTTGATTTATAATGTTATTTTCTGCTATACAGAAAAGTGAATCAGTTATACATATACATAGATTCACTCTTTTTTAAAATTCTTTTCCCATATAGGTCATTAAAGAGTACTGAGGAGAGTTCCTGTGTTATAAAAAGACCATTATTCTTAAAAATACCTAAAAATGAGTAATTTTTAAGTTAAATGGTTAATAACTATACTATCTGAGCAAGACTCCATCAAGATCCAAAGTAATAAGGAAATGAAACATACAATCAATGTCAAGTATACTTGACATATAGCCTGGTGTAGCCTGGTGTTAAACATGTATTCCAAGCAATTCATATGGCTCCATTTTACTCTATTTAATTTGGAAAAGCAAGCAAAGAATTTCTGATGGGGTGGAGAAGCTTCCTGGACATTCCCAGAAAAGTGTCCTAGGAGGTAATAATAGTCTTTTCAAAGATTCTTAGAGTGTAAAATTAGAAAAACACTTCAATACATTATGTGGTTTGCGAACTGGACTATGGGTAAAAATCCCCTGAGAAACTTAAACATGAAATAAACCAGTGTCTACACAAGAGATACTAATTGAAAAAGTCAGGAATAAGATATAGTGAACTGAATTTTAATGGGTTCCCTGTGACACTGATGCAAATAGCATTCAGATGGTATGTGGGAGTCACTGATCTAGTATGAACCTCTCATTTTATCTTTTTAAGCAAAAAGGTGGTCTCTTCTTCAGAAAAGGAACATTTTTGAGGAGTGCAGTTTTCATGGTGCAAACAAGTGCAGATGGTGGACAAGAAAATAAGATGCAGGGACCCAAAGCACACTTGAATGATAGCACGCTGTATCACCATTCCTCTGCAGTGCAAGTCTGTATTTTTCCCTGCTTCTTACTCCCAATTCAAACACACACACACAAACACACACACACACACGCACACACACAATTATGGAAAAAGGATTGGGCAGGATCAGACAAACTGAAGCAGTGATCAGGAATGAATCCAATAAGAAGAAAGATGTGGAGAAGATGCTTTAGAAAAGAACATGAAATAGTCTCATCTCTCTACAAAAGAATAAGAGCTCTTCTCCACCAGTTTCCTCCCATTGTGAAGAATAGGTTTGGAGTAACTTAAAGACATTTTTCCATATTGTGTAATAGTAAAGCCATTTGAAAACAATTTGCATCAAAATTAAATACTATACAGAGTTGCAATTCATCCATATTTTGAAGTGCATTAGCTTTACTTTCCAAAATCCGAGGAGTGGTGAATGTGAAGAGTGGTACAAAGGAAAAACTCAGGATATTTCAGGGGCTGTATTTTAGGGCATGCTAAATATCATGATGGGGGAATACAAAGGTTAGGGGAATAAGACACAGAAAATGGGATGGAGGTGCACAGCCGTCTGCATAGAAATGGAATCAGAAGGAAGGGAGAATACCAAGTGATTTACCTAAATATGGAAAGGAAAAGGGAAGGAATAGGTCAATCAAGGACATACTCCATTTCATTTGCATTTTGACCTGGAGCAAGTGAGGTCTTCATGCTTTGACTTGAGGAGGTATTGGATGAATGCTTCATTGAAATGATATTAATTATGAGATACTCTCCCTGAACTGGCTTGCCATCCGTAAATAGAAATGAATAATACATTGTTTGGCTCCAAATTTATGAATGTTTCCTTTCTAGGTCCTTTTTCTCTTCCCTCTCTCCTATTTCCAGTTTATCTACTGAAGGAGATTGGTTCTATGAAAGATCAAAAACAGTAAGGCAAACAATAAACTCAAGAGGTGTTCAAACTAGGCTGAGGTTAACACGCCCACAGCAATAATGATGCTGTTGACCAACACACTGCCAGCCTATGACAACAGCAGACTCAGAAGGGGTAATATTCATAAGAAAAGTAATCACATTCCCAATTAGGTAGACCAGAGCTAGGGAAGGCAGGCAATGCAAAGGAGCAAGGAAAGCCTTCCTGCGTTAATCACTCACCTCCCAGGCGTTGTTGAAAAGCTTGCCATCACTTTTAAAGCAGCCATCTATTTTCTGTTTGCTTGAAAGCCAGATCAGTGTCTTCTTTTGAACTAGTTCATCAATGAAAACATATTTCTTCATTCCCTCTAATGTCTTAAAAGTAAGGGCACTGAGCCTGTAATGCCAATTGCCAGGTAGACAAAAGTTAGATAAGAAAGAAATGATGTCAGCTACCCATCAGGTCCATCATCATTGATCTCTTTGGGTAGCAGATGGATCTAATCTGGTTGAGAGCGACTCTAATGAGTCTTGATTGGTAGTGGCTCTTTCCCTGGGGTCAGTGTATGTTATGATCAGCAATATGTGAAAGTAAAAGCATCTAATTTCTAGCATGTTTACACACAAATTTCTATATAGTCCATCAGATTATCCATATGTGAAGAAAGAATGGAATGGGTATAATTAGATGCTTTGGAGCCTTTTAGTTTTACTCTCCTGAATCTACACGAGACTTTCAGAGACGTAGACTAAGATGCACCATTTTACACAAGCCGTGGAAATATTGGCGGGGCTGTTGTTAAATGACCAGACTCCTAAGAAAATTGCCACGAGACTCTAGGTATATGGTTGCATTGAAATTGGAATAATGAAATATGTTAGTTTTATGTGATTCACCTCTAGAAATTCACTTTGAAACCCATCTTGCTTTCAAATCCCCAGCAAACTCAACTCCACTCAACCCCTTACAAGTCCTCCTCAGATCATTCCTGTATTATTTAAAATAAAATTTTTATCTCTCACCATATGCTTCCTTCCTGATTCTTCCACCAAAACACTCTATAGGAACCATCAGAGTTTTTGAAAGACAATTGCTTCTGATAACCTAAAATGCAACATGGTAGGAAATTATTTTTTACTCTAAGAAAGAAGAAAAAGAATGGTGTAGTACCAGCCCTGTGTTTTGGTGTCAGACAGACATAAATTACTAAGATGACCATTTCAATTTTAATTTCTGAATTTCTGGTTCTCTATCCATAGGGAGAGAAAAATAACTTCTACCTTATAAGGTTTTAATGAGATACTACATGTGACTATGTCTAGCTCAATAATTGTTTAGTATTACTAATTGTTTTATATTTTTTCCTTAGGTTATTTTACTCCAGTATTATCTTTCTGAAAAAAATAAATTATACTCCTGAACGTTTCCTTGATATCACATTTACAAAGTTTATACACCCTTTTTCTAAATACAAATCTAATCACTTTGTTGCAATAGAACACAATTGAGCAAACAAAGAAGTTGATAAATGAACCATGTATAGCTACTATGAGTAACAACAACAAAAACAACAAACAAGGTAGCTCGGCAAAATATAAGGCATTAAACAAAAGCCTCAGCTCATAATTTGAAATATTACGGGTCTGACTTGTGAAGCTAGATGATCACACAGATATTGAATGCCAAAAAAACAAAAAACAAAAAATCCCAGAATAAACAAAAACACCCCAAAATATAGCTAGGACTCAGTACTTCAATTCAAATATACTTTTCCCCCCATAAAACCTGTCATAATAATAGCTTTAGGACATCTTGATGCTGGTAACAATTTATTTCATCTATTATAGGCAGAAATTACTTCAATCTTCTCACCATTAGATAAGAAAAATAAAGCTTTAGATTTAACTTCCTCTGTCAATTGTTTAGTAGATTTCAGATAGTCAAGGATATAGGTATCAGATGCTAGTAGGGCAATGTTCTGCTCTCCACCTCCATGGGGCATTTGGAGAAGATTCTCCAGATTCTGCATTGCAAGTCCTAGAATATCCCCTAAAAGTACGAAAAGCAGAAAGTTACTATTACTTAAACTTGGCATCTCAGCATTAATGACAATATATAAAAGAGACATAGTGGAAGTAGAAAACACTTTAAAATGGGTCTAGAGGGTGGAAACAAGGAAAGTTTTTATGAAGTAATTCTAAAGAGGAAAGAGGCATGAAGGGTGAAGTTAAAGAGGTTTCTGGTATGAAAAACATTTCTGAAAATCTCCTATTACCAGAGAGAGGAGGAATTTAAGAAAGTGTGTTTGTGAACGGTCTGTAACAGAACCCTTTGTTTTCTAAATACCAATTACCATTCAACAGAACAAGTGTCTCCTAGGGACATAGATTTTAAAATGATGCTGTAAGCCTTTCAGATCCTATATGGAAACAAGCATAGGGGATCATCCTCAACAATAATTCCCTCCAATTGATAGCATAAGAAAATCTCTCCATCCTTTTATTTTAAGAAATTTTTTTTTTAAAGACCACCTCAGTCAAGATTTTCAAATCATTGTGAAACAAAAAAATTTAACCAACTTACCCACAACAGTGAAAAAAGCTCTGGCTGATCCTTCTACTACATTGTTTGGCAAATCCAAAACTACCTGTCTGGAGGCTGTGGTGCCTGGAAAGAAAATATCAATAAAATAAATGTCATGGCTTCCTTTTATAAACAACAGCAGCAGATTTGTGGGACAAACATATTAGGAGATATATTCCATTATTAATTTTTATTTTACAGGTTGTTTGTTAGAAGAGATGAACTTGAGGCTTTGATCTAGTTTAGAATAACAATACATTCAGAAAATAGTATATAAATCTGTGTGTTAGAGAATGGCCTCTATTCTCCATTGATTTAGTGCCTGAACTATTTATGTATAAAAAAATGTAAAAAGCTACTGATGATGACATACGAAGCATTACACACAAAAGGTAAAGCTTGGAGACTTCTACTAAGCATTAAAATCTGATCATCAGGGAATTCCCTGGCGATCCAGTGGTTAGGACTTGGTGCTTTCACTGCTGGGGCCTGTGCTTAATTCCTGCTCTGGGAACTAAGATCCTACAAGCTGTGCATCACGGCCAAAAAAAAAAAAATATATATATATATATGTATATATATAAAATAAAATAAAGTCAGATCATCATCAATCAGATAAATCAATACTCCTGATGGCCCTAAAACTGGCTATTGAAGGGCAGTGATTGATCTACGGTTGTTTCATCCCAAGAGTACAAAAGCAAAGGTTACATTACGTGCTGTTTACATTATATGCTCTTTGGGCATAATCTTTACTTCCCACTGTCCAAAACTGTGCCACATTCATATGACAAGATGAGCCAAAAATACACAAGAGGGGAGAGATAGGCTGAGGCAGATCAGTGTCATAGATGAACCAAAAAAAAAAAAAAAAAAATCTCATAAATATCTTTCTTGTTCACTAAAATTATACAATGAAGATAGGGCCTGAATTGAAATAATCCTCAATTAGATATTCAGGATGAAATCACTGAGGTTCTCAATATGACAAGGGGACTAAAGTTGAAGGAGAGGAAATAAACTGACCTGTGGCTAAATTTTCTTTAGGAATGATCTAACAATTTAAAAATCCTCTTACCTTGTGTACAGATAAGGAAACTTTGAGTCACCTCATTTTCAATACCTTCAGGCTATCAAAGAGCAAACAAAAAGAAGCACAAAGTAAGGAGTCTGGGTCATCTTTCTGCGAAGGAAAAGCAACCCAGCATCCCCTCACATAGGCATGGTTGGTGCATGGTTTTCCCTGGAGAAGATCCATTCATTGTCCCCGTCTGTTTATATCTGCAAGTCACTGTATGTTACCAACACCCACTTTGGTTCTGTGTTCCCATATTTCTTTGCAGGACAGAGATAACTTCATTATCTTAGCTGGGCATTCTCAACTTTGTTCCTGTCCAGCTTCTCCAGTAGACAAACAAAAGCATTTTGCAGAGTAAAAACATGCCGAGAGGGGAGGTGAGAAGGGTCCACTGACAAGCGTTGATTCTTTTTGAGGCTGAGGAGAACTACACAAGTGTGTAGGACAAGCAGATTTGTCTCTTAGTTTTGAGAGTCAGTTAAAGAGAGGGAAGAGGATCAGGTGTACAGGAAGCATCATGAATCATAAGCAAACAAACAAAAATCATCAAGCCTGGGACTTCCTAGGTGGCACAATGATTAAGAATCCACCTGCCAATGCAGGGGACATGGGTTAGGGCTCTGCTCCAGGAAGATCCCACATGCCTTGGAGCAACTAACCCTGTGCGCCACAACTATTGAGCCTGTATGCCACAACTACTGAAGCCCGAGCGCCTAAAGCCTGTGCTCCACAACAAGAGAAGCCACCACACTGAGGAGCCCATGCACCACAATGAAGAGTAGCCCCCCAACTCCCGCTCACAGCAACTAGAGAAAGCCCGTGTGCAGCATCAAAGATCCAACATAGTCAATAAAAAAAAATCATCAAGCCTGTTTCAAGTGTTAAGTTTTCCTATCCTGGGTCAGATATTAATTAAAGAAACAATGCATTTATTGATGTTTTAATTCATTTAAAATGGCATGTCTTGTGTCAGTAGTTACTGTGGTCAATTAAGTCTCTTCAAGGAGAATGTCCTTTAATATGTAACCTATTGGGTACTCTCTATTTTGTATCTGGAAGGGCTTGATAGTTTTGCATGTACATACCTCTACCAACAAACTTCTGATTACAGTATCTTTCCAATTTAGATTCTGCTTCTCAGGTGCTTCACTGGGGCAAGTACTACTTTGTTTGGACTCAGCAACTACAGTGATATTCACTTTACCTGAAAAATATTTCCAAATATAAGTTACATCGACCATTGGCCCCTTCTGTAAAGGGAAATGATTAGGGTCTGTAAATCAATTCTTGAATCAGATGAACTGAATCCTATCATCATATTTATGCTTGGACCAAAATAATTCACTTTTTCTCCTGCCTGGAGATAACATGGTATATTCTGTTTTACCGGTTTCAAGATTCCTTACATTAAATAAGTGATTCATTTACCTAACTAGAACTTAAAAAATTTTAAGAAAAAAATATTCCGCAAAGCCAGCTGAGCCAATTCCTTGATATCGTTTGTTTTAAAAGCTGCATATGACAATATAGGGTTATTACATCAGAAAATTAGACCTCCTAATTTTTTCCAAGATCAAACAAACAAAAATAGTAAAAAAAAAAAAAAAAAAAAGACAGTGGACAGGGCACTGTATTTAAATCAACTGTTAGCAAGGAATCCATTGTTTTTAACTCCCTGTGATACCATAGGTCATGCAATTAAAACTGATCTCCAATTTTCTTGTAAAAATTAGAGGAATAAAAAAGATAATTCTTTTGGTTTCATATTACCTATACGCCTATATATCTATGTATCAATATAACAAATATACTGTTCTTATTTTTTGTTAGTGTGTTCTGTTTTGTTCCATTTATTTCTTTTGTAGATAGGCCTTTGATACTCCACTCTTAGAACTGCGTCCCCCACTTAATGTCATAAAATCATACAAGTTAGTACAGTATTCTATCTCGATCGCCCAGGTAAGATTTTTGAAGACTATGCGTAGTTATAGAAATTGAGAAACAAAATCTAATAGGAAAACTAGTCTTAGGCAGACCAATGTCCCAGGTGAACTAAAATGATCTTATAAATCGCTCTTTATTGCTAAAGGGATACAATGAAATAGGACATGAAATAAAGGAAATTTTAATGACATTTATTTTTTGAAATTAGTGATAATGAGGATGACGTGTCTACTACCTCTAGCATTCTCGTTTACTAGACTCTTTTTAACTTTTCCCTTCCCTCGTATTTTTTTTAAGCTCTTTATTGAAGTATAATTGCTTTACACTGTTGTGCCAGTTTCTGCTGTACAACAAAGCAAATCAGCTGTATTTATACATCTATCCCCATATCCCCTCCCTCCCGTGACGCCCTCCCCATCCCAGCCCTCTAAGTCATTACCCATCATTGAGTTGATCTCCCTGTGTTATGCAGCAGCTTCCCACTAGCTGTCTATTTTACATTTGGTGGTGTATATATGTCAATGCCACTCTCTCACTTCATCCCAGCTTCCCCTTCACCCCCAACCCCATGTCCTCAAGTCCGTTCTCTACAACTGCATCTTTATTCTTGCCCTGTCACTGGGTTCCTTGTATTTTGAACAAGATACTGTCAAATTTATTTTTCTATATTGCAGATGATGCATGCACTGAGACTGTACCCTTTTCTGTGTTTGACATCCACCCAAGTGTTCAGTGTTTTGGGTGTCTCATAATATATCTAGTAAATTTGCAAATCCTGGCAATCATTGCAATTGAGGAGCAATTTTTGTATAGGTGACGTGAGTTCCTGACGACAGGTGAAGAAGCAACTAAGTGAAGGAATTGGGCAGCATTAATGAAAATATGGCCTTCATTTGGGACATGACATATGGACTTGGGTCATGCAAATTAGCATTTGTATTGTACTTTAATCACATTATGCTTTTATACAAATGAAGGATGGGTTTGCTCCACACAAGCATTGGCAAGCTGAAATTAGATTATAAAAGTAGGATTTTTAATTGAGAGTATAAAAAACTGAGAAATTTTTCAAACTGAGAAATTAAAAATGTGAGGGAGAAAATTATTTTTGTACAGGGAATGTAAGGAAAATAAACAGAGGCAACAAAAGTAGAGTGATTTTCCATGAGAGGTTGGTATAGACACACAGCTGCTTACCCAACTTCTTAGGTATAAGAGTCCAGACATATGTCTTCTTCTCTCCAGCTTGGATAATCTCACCGTTATTGTCTTTAGGGGTGCTGATATTTGCCTCAAAATCCTGGGATGCTTCCAGCTGAACAAAAATCTAAAATAACAGTCATGGCAGTGAGGATGGCACTCTAAATACTTTGCTGTTACTATTCCTCCTCCTATCTTGAGAAAATTCTACTTTGTTTCATGTCATCGAAAATAAAAGATGCCAAATGACTCCTCTCACAAGAAGATAAACCTGGTAGAACACACACTATGAAATGACATTCTTAAAGCAGTATTTAAATCATTGCTGTGAATTAAAGCAATTGTTTTTAATTCAGGAAAATACAAACAAGTCTTATCACTTTATAGTACCATTTTGCCTTTGAGAATAGAAAGAATAAGGCAATATTCAAGGAATCTTTTGGCCCCGTTAGTTTTTTGGCTCCAGACCAAAGGGAATAACTTACCTCTACACATGTATTCAGGTAGCTGAAGACATTGACAATCAAATCAGATTGTTCATTTTGAACAACTGAAGAGGGGAAGGTCATTTCAACAAAGAAAGGTTGGGAGACTTCCAGAGTAGTCTTTGATGAAATGCCAAATCCAGCCTCACCATTCACACAGAAGCCATTGGCCTCCCATTGGGTTATGGTATCAGGGATGACAAATGAAAGATTTGCTGAACCTGAGGAGCTACAAAGAAACATTATTGGTAAAATGCATCCTTTGTCTAAACCAGGAACTTAAATTTAGTCCAGAGCAAACAAAAAAGTATTAACGGAAGGTTAAAAATGAGTGAGTGTTTAGAAAGGGCGTTAGATTAATATCTTGAGAGCTGGATTTCTATAAAATTTAATCTTAAGAAGGTCACATTTCTTTAAACACTGCATTATTATTTTTTTTTAAATTGAGGAGGCTTACATCTATCTGCGTGAAATGAACAGATAACAAACAATAGTAGAAGAAAAATAAAATAAAATATGTGGTCAGTACATCCAAATGAATGGTATTACACCTTTGAGCAATATGGTACTGCTCTATATCCTCAGAAATAAAGCTTAGGAAATAAAAACAAAAAGAAAATAGAAATAAAGACATATAGGAAAGAAAATTGTTAAAAGCTTACTCAACACTGACAAGGTCCCAAATCCATGTTTCTGGAAAGTTTGTTCTTACTGTTTCAATTGTAGGCTGTTCTACATAGTCAAAATTGTCATTTATGATTGCACCAGCTAAAATAAAAAGAGAAATGCTTTATATAAAGCGAATAAAAGTATGTGTTTCAATGACGCACTTGTAAGCTTTGTCTTTAACTACACACACGTAGTGCGATGCAACATAGGGATTGCTCCTGGGGGTTGTTGCCAGTAAATGCAAATCCCAATCTAGTCATCAGCATTTTGATGCTCACATCTCTCCCATTATTAAAACAACAGCAACAAACACACACACATCAGCCTACATTGTTCCTCCACAGCCAGATTTAGAGAAAGTCATGTCTATTTATTGAATGGAGCTCCTCATGTGACATTCTGGTGTTTGCCAGAAAGCAGTCTGGTATCTGCCAATTCCATATACTAATCACTAAAGTTTCTCATGATGTTAACACTGCTAATTTCTGAAGAATACTTTCTTTTGCTTCTTTGGCCTCTGGGCTATATTTGGCATTAAAAAAATTTTTTTTTATTGATGCATAGTTGATTTACAATGTTGTGTTAATTTCTGCTATACAGCAAAATGACTCAGTTGCACACATATATACACTTTTTCATATTTGGCATTCTTAATCACCATGTCCTTTTTCAAAACAGTCACAGTTGTTACCCTCCACATCACTACATCCTTCTAGCTTCCTTCTCAGCTCTTTTGCCATTCCTGTTTTGCAGTTCTCATTTGACGATGTGACCTCCTTATCCTTGACTTGTTCCTAAGAGCTCTGTTTTAGGTCCTCTTCTTCTTACTGTGCACTGTCTCCACATTGATACCCTTACACATGGCTTCATTACAATACTTATTTGCTGACCTCTCTTATCTGTGGCTCCCACCTGGACCGCTCCTCTGAGCTCCAGTCCCTCGGAGCATGTAACACCCTTGAGCCCATTTCTCTTTAGATGCTTTACAAGCATTTCAAATGAAACTGTTCCAAAAAGTCTATAGTCTCCTTGTGCTTTCCTCCGGTATTTCCCATCTCCATGCAAAGTATCAAATACACCTACTTACCCAAATTAGAAACTTAAGACTTGTTCTCGACCCACCCCCCTCCATCCAGCATTTCCCATCCTGCCCAACCAAAGGAAAACAGCCTGAAAACAGCTCACAAAACTATCCATGTTTCTCTGTTTCCACTGACTTTCTATGGTAGTGCAAGTACCACTATCTCCCAACTTAATTAATAGCTTTATAACATTTGATACACACAAACTGAAATAGCCCAAATCCTAATCTCTTCTTCTGCAGAGCAGAGCAGCCAGCTGTATCTTTTAAAAGTACATATTAAACTCTAAAAATATAGTTACCATATGATCCAGTGATCCCACCCCTGGGCATATATCTGGAGAAAACTATACTTTGAAAAGATATGCACCCCAATGTTCATAGCAGCACTGTTTACAATAGCCAAGACATGGAAGCAACCTAAGTGTCCATCAATAGATGAATGGATGAAGAAGATGTGGTACATATGTACAATGGAATATTACTCAGCCATGAAAAAGAAAGAAATAATGCCATTTACAGCAACCTAGATGGACCTAGAGATTATCACACTGAGTGAAGTAAGTCAGACAGATATGATATTGCTTATATGTGGCATCTAAATAAATGACACAAATGAACTTATTTACAAAGCAGAAATAGACTCACAGACATAGAAAAGAAACATGGTTACCAAAGGGAAAGGCTGGGAGGGGTAAATTAGGAGTTTGGGATTAAAATATACACAATATTACATATAAAATAGGTAACCAACAAGGACCTACTATAAAGCACAGGGGACTATACTCCATATCTTGCAATAACCTAAAGGGAAAAGTATCTAAAAGAGAATATATATATTTATGCCACTTTGCCATACACCTGAAACTAACATCATTGTAAATCAACCATACTTCAATAAAAAATAAAAAAAAAACACACATATTAGATTGTCTGCTGAAAACTTGTCAGTAGTTCATTATTGCAGTAGAATGAATTCCAAACTCTCTAAGTGCCTAATAAGATCTGCATGGCCTCTCAGTCTATCCCGCTTGCTTCAGCTATCTTTACTTTTACCCTTGAACCACACCTTTGGCATTCTGCGGTGATTTTAGTTTCTTATCTTTCACAGTAATTCCCTCTCAGCTTGGAACGCTCTTGTAACCCTTTTTGTGGCATACTATCATTCAACTGTCAGGTCTTAGTAGGCCCTTGAGAAATTTAGGTCTCTTCTTTTCATATTATTTCCATTTAATGTGCTCTTCCCAAGTTTTTGGAATTACCTATTTAATTATGCTTTCCTGCTAGACTAAAATTCCAAAAAAGCAGAGATTAAGCTACTGTCTTTTTAATATATAGAGCAGTTCCTGGCCTCAATAAATGTTTGTTGAGTGAATTAATAAATAAACAACAGAAGAGAGAAGACATTAAAATAAATGACTTTGGGTTTCAGTACATTTTATATAGATATTAAAAATTTTAGCTCTTTCTGATAAAGCTCACTAAATATGGTTAATCCAGTAGCGGAAAAGGAGATTGTTTCAATCTCTTGACTAGGACTTTAAAGTGATTTCAGCTTCTGGACTTTGCAGGGCCTCCTGAATTCTTACTGGGTCTACCCTTGTATAAAATTGTCAGGCCTTTCATTTCTCTCAAGTGGAGTTTCTGATAAATACTTCAGAATCAGCCCTGCTTCTCTTACTGGGCTGATCTCAATGTTAGGCAAGAGAGATTTAAAGGTTATTCACGTATTTTCAGCCCGCCAATACAGCTCTGATTTTGGTTCTGTTTTGATGACATTGTTTCATTTTGCTTCCCTGACTACATTTCTTATTAGAAATTGGCCTAATTATCGTATTCATAGCTGAGTTTTGTGCCTACAGCCCTTCCAACAGGAAATGGACTGGTAATTGAACAAATGTGTCTGATGCCACCTGACTGGCTATCTGAGAATCAAGATGCCGTCTGCCTTGAACTCTGTGTGTTATGATCTATACATAATAAGGTTATAAGGGCTGCATAAGGACATCTCATCCTCCTGTATCAGACTCACTTATAATGACTATCCTGTTGCATCACCACATATTCCTTGCCCCTGCACATTTGTGACGCTGCGTTCTACCAATAAAAACAAACTTCCTCTCATATTTTAAGCTAATTCTTCCTTTTAGCTAAATCCATCTCCACTTGCCCTGGTCTGCTTGATTCAACTGCAGGATGTCTACTTGTAGCCAAAAACACGACATACTTCACATGTAAAATCCCAATTTTGTATAGTCATACCAAATACACCCAATTCCTGAATCCGTTTAGCCATCTCCCCCACCCCCGATTCTAGATTACCCACATGCAATTCTCCTTGGGGCGCTATACATGGATGCATATCCTCCTAATTCCAGATGCAATGGCAGACTTCGCCCTGTTGAACATACTTCTGGTTTCCGGTGATGGAGATTGGTAAAAACTTTCAGACCCATATCCTTCAAACAAACAAACAGCAAAAGAAAAATTGTGCATTCCTGTTGTGCAAGACCTAAAAAAGGCCAACCAACCATATTGTAATAAAAAATAGATGATAAACATACAAGCCAGCAAGGCTCTGGGATTTTAGAAGTCAAGTCACCTCTCTTTAATGTGTATAAAATCTCTAATTTGGAGGAAAAATGTTAATCGATATGATTTATCTAGCATTTGTGTGCTGGGATTTTGCTAAGTGTTTTACATCATTCATCATTTAGTTCGAAGGGAAAAATACCTGTAAGATATTATCATTGCCATAATTAAACATCAAACAAACACACCCACCCACACACAAACATATACAATGCACAGTCAGTAAATTGGAGGGCTGGGACTTGAACTAAAGTGTCTGATTCTATGCTCCTGTGACTTCAGTTATAGCTGTGACTTCAATTAGAACGATCCTTTCAGGGAGGCCTCATCATATTCCATCCATAGGCTATATATATAGATGGAGCTTAGACTGTATTTTAGCCTCTTGATTTTGATGACTTCTGCATAAAATTTATCACAATAAATTGAGGACAGTCTCGTTGCTTCTAACATCAGGTTTTATCATTTCAGCCACCTCACAATTTTTTTTCAACAAAAGAGAGAAAGATCAACAAAAATGAATCTCTTTTTATGACAATTTCTGAGTGATATATAAGCAGATCACTGACCTCAATCTCAAAGAATAGGAAGAAAACAGTACAATTAATAAAACATAGATATGCATTAGGAATACTAAAATCAAAATTGAATTGCAAAAATTTTAGTCTTAAATAATCTTACCTTGACAACGTCATAGGTGTCTCCATCCCTGTGGTTGCTGACAGGTATATAATACAAACCATTGTAAAACATATCTTTCTGAGGAATGCAAGGGTCTAGCCTGCCATCGTCAAGGTCGAGACCACGATAGAAATAACCATATAGTTCTGTATTTGGAAGCAAACTGTACACCTATGAGAAAAATCACATGGTTCCCAATTATTTGACACACTCTTTTTATAATGGCAAAGTTGGCAAATTCTTGTTCTTTTCTTTATAGCCATAGTATTTAATCTAACACTTTTGAGTCAACTTATTCCAGGAAAAGAAGCCTTCGAATTTATCTTATGTGGTCAACAACATGTTCACAGGATTTTTTAGTTTTAATGTAGGATTTAAGACAGTGTGTAAGAAAGAGATGCCTGAAGATCTATGGATGCCTCCAAGGCCTAGAATACAGATAATTTGTTGTAATTATGATGCTAGAACTCCCAGGTCTAGAGGAAAATGGTAGCTGCTTGATTCTAAATCTTCTCATGTTTCCTTCCAGAAAGAACATAAAACCAAAGAGAGCAAGTAATAACATCTCTGACCTGCATCTTTAGCATTACTGGGATACAGATAATACCATGACGTTCAAATACTTGTTAGCAGAGAAATAAACACCATATTCCAAGAGAGCTTCTACTGCTGCTAAGAATCCAAGGGTATGGAAAGCTGCAGAGGAAAGACAAGAGACTACACGAAGGAAGAGGAGACTGGCAAGGAGAAATTAGAGGACATACACACCAAATCAATTCTGATTAAAAGAAAGCACAACACTAAGTGTCAAAGTATGAACCATAGTCCTTGGACTCAGTAGGGAAGGGGCTTGAAATAAATGAGCCTGGAAGTGGCAGCTTCCAAACTTTATGGCTGATGGGACATAATCAGATCATTAGAGGAAGGAAAGCTGCAACTTTGAAATGAGAGAAAAGGGGAAAGTAAAATGTCCAACAATTATTAACTGAGATGATTTTGATGTAAAATCCTGCAATTGTTGGTTTGAAACACTTATGAAAATATAAAATCTATTAACAAATGATATCTTTAGACTATGTCCAAGCATATCTTTTAATACTGAGATTTAACTCTAGGTTTCCATATATATGGTGACCTCTATGGTTTTTTTTTTTAATTGGAATATAATTGCTTTACACTCTTGTACCAGTTTTTGAGGTACACGAAGGTCAATCATCTGTATTTATACACATATCCCCATATCCCCTCCCTCCCTCGACTCCCCGCCCCCACCCTCCCCGTCCCAGTCCTCTAAGGCATCATCCATCCTTGAGTTGAACTCCCTTTGTTATACAGCAACTTCCGACCGGCTATCTATTTTACAGTTGGTGGTATATATATGTCTATGCTACTCTCTCACTTCGTCTCAAGCTTCCCCTTCATTCCCCGCACCCCCCAAACCTCGAGTTCTCCAGTCCATTCTCTGCATCTGTGTCCTTATTCTTGTCTTGTCACTGAGTTCATCAGTACCATTTTTAGATTCCATATATATGAGTTAGCATACTGTATTTGTCTTTCTCTTTCTGACTTACTTCACTCTGTATGACAGACTCTAGGTCTATCCACCTCATTACATATAGCTCCATCTCATTCCTTTATATAGCTGAGTTTTTTAAAAATCGCATTGTTCTTTAATCCCTAACCTGCTACACTTATCTATAGAATTCTTTATTGTTATGAGCGCTGGGTCATCCAAGAAAAAGAATTAAGTATATAATCCATGAAAGAAGAAAGGAAGATACTGTTTGACATTTTTAACCTATTCCATCTCAAATAAAAACATCATTTGAAGGGTAAGACTTGTTGGGAGTCCAGATAAAAACAAGGAAGTCAGAGAGCTTACTTGTTCAGCTGACAGCTGTTGTTCTGATTTCAGTAGGAGAACACTCCTGTCCACAGCCCGGAGGGCACAGACCGAGTCAGGGGCTGCCTGAAGATGGAGACCAGTGCTGGAGCCAGGTAGCCCCTGCTCCTTTGAGAATTTTATGCTAACCTACAGTAGAGGAAAAGGAACAAGTAAGATAATTTTATGTGAAAATAGTTTGAATATATCTAATCTTTTCCAGATAAATCTTTATAGATTTCTATACCTATATTTCTCTTGCTTACTCTCCCCCTTAATCCTCCATCCTTACAGGGACACTTCCTTCACCATCCTCGCATAATCTCAGGATTGGCATTGCTGCCAAAAATTATTCATTGTATTTGATGATTCATCCCCTAATAATTGAACTATACCAACGTTGATCATGAGATTACCATGTAAAAGTTACAAGGAGTCAGAAAACAAGGAGACACCAGGGAGTAAACTGCCCACACCTCTCTCTTAGGACTGGCAAGAAATAGAAGAAACATCACCTTGTTTTTAAAGCACTTGTCCACCTGGAATCTGACACTGTCAGCTACAATTTCCCCACTGGGGTGAAGGGTGTAGACAAGCATGACGGCCACTGGAGCCAGATCAGCACTGATGATGATCGGGAAGGAGAAGTTTCCCTTCCAGGCTGTGTAAATAGGAGAGGTGAACAGCAGATCCAGTGCCAGGAGTTTCCTGGCTCACTGTGCACACTTAGATGAAAGAGAATGGCTTATGGATAGAAAGAGTAAAGTGGGCTTTATTTTAAAGGCAAATAAATTAGACAATGGAAAGTGTATATACAAATGAAGAAGACTATAATTTAGACAATTACAATGTTCGGGTTTTGGACATCACTTTTTCTATAATGTAGTTGATAATCTGGCAGTCGTAGAAATAGGTTGAAATGTCTTTCATGGAAATATTTAGTAGGTTACCCTGGGCCTCCATCTACAAATTGTAATATTAAGTACCCTTCCTAACCTCTTGACTCTATCACTGGAACATTTCTTTAAAAGACAGAAAATGAAGGTAGAGTTCATGTTAAAAATTCAATATATTATATACACCTTTGTTTCTGATTTCCTTTTGTCCACTGAGGGAGATAGCTCCTTTTACCATTATCTGTGCAGAACAAAGAAAACAATATGTGATATTGTGTTAGATAATATGATACCATATTATTATTAGAAAACTAAGGACCCAAAGATAATTTTATTCCATAAGTAGCTTTCACAAACAAATATTGAAAATGGACTCTTGCACAGCTTGGAAAATAATAGAGCAAGTGACCACGGTTGATTGAGAGTATATTATGTGCTGAAAACTTGGTGAGTTATATGCAAATCACCATGTGATGGGTGAATAAAGATCCGAAATCCTTGAGACTACCTGGCTTCAAATAAGCCAAGTCTTTTCACTTCTCTGCCTCTGTCCCTTATTTGTAATAAGGAGATACTTATAGGTCTGATTAAAAATACTTTTTATTTATTTATTTGGCTGTGCTGGGTCTTAGTTGCGGCACATGGGATCTTTTTGGGGGCATGTGGGGTCTTTTAGTTGCACCATGCAGGCTCTTAGTTGCAGCATGTGGGATTTAGTTCCCTGACCAGGGATTGAACGCAGGACCCCTGCCTTGGCAGCGCAGAGTCTTAACCACTGGATCACCAAGGAATTCCCTAACTCATTAACTGATGATTAATGAAGGTTAAAAAAAAAAACCCTCATAACACTGCCTGACACGTAATACTTACCCTCGGAGGTAAGTCTTATTATTTCCAATGACAAATACACAGCTGAAGAAGCCAAGGCTTAGAGAGTCTAAACAATCTGCCCAAGATCAACTAGCTCCCATAATACATAGGAGAGGTTGGAGGATTCCAATCAGAAGTCTTAATTTCCAACTTTGTAGCTTTTCACCTTTCAATAACCTTAGAGAGACGAAATGGATAAATACGGGGACAGAAATAAGACGGCTAATTTTCTTTATTGCTTATGAGAATCAGCCTTCCACTTTGCTCTCTGGTAGCCGCCTAATATTTTATTCTCCTGAAGGGTCTGTATATACTTGATATAAGTTAGAATTGAATGCTTAAAATAGTAGACTCTGAATAATTTTTTCAACCTTGGAAAAACTGAAATTACCTTGGATCTTTTTATGTGTTTGTTTGTTTTCTGGGTTTGTTCTTAATAGACCCAGTAGTATTCACCAGCAGAAGGAGAAGGTCGGTTCATTCCAATTCACACGGCCTGACTGATGTTCAGGTTCTGAGCTGTACTGGGCTAAGCGGACAATTAGACAAGATCCATGAATGCATCCACTGAGACTTACCAGATAGAAGAAGTTAAGGTTTGAATCATCCCTGTATGCTTCACTGTTTAGGGAGTAATGCACAGTAACAATCTTTTCTTGATCGCATCTAAGCTGCTTGGGTTCAGGCTCAATCATCAGGAAGCTGTTGGTTCGCGAGTAAAAGCGTTGGACTAAGAAATGACCATCCTGGTAATCTGGTGTTAACCAGCTGGGAAGGTAGCAGCTCTTGGGTCGGATATATGATGCCTGAGAAGATAAATGAACACAAAGGGTTGTAGAGTTATAAAGATCTTCCAGGGACAGTCATTATTACAGAGTGGAAGACTTCTTATCTCTTCAAAGCAGGGAGGAATCTTAGCTTGTGACTGACATTTCTATGTTAAGGTATTGGAAGGAAAATAATAATAGCACTCTCCTCTTTTTGTATATAAAACATGACCACAGTTGCATGTATATTTCATTAGGACTACAATGAATTGTTTATTTTTACTTTGTAATTGAAATCAGAGAAAAGCCTTAAGCACTGTGTCTTTCAGCTACATTTAAACACTAACAAATTGTTTAACTGGAAAATCCTGTTTAAGCAGAAAAAAAGAAGTCATAGTATCTGTCTCATCTATGCATGAAATGATCAAAGGAAAGGAGCCAAATCGTCTTCATGAGCTATTTCTAATTTCTCAGAGGAAAATATTGATTAATATGGTAATTGGCTGTTATCTTGAATAAGTATTCTCATGGATGATTTAATGAACAAATATATAAAATACGCTAAATGTTAAAGCTTTGTTAAATATATCCTCAATATAAATTATCTTTTAAGAAATTTCTAATGTTCAGAATTTCTAACGTTCAAATCCTCTGTGGGATCTCAAGTACTCTGATGTCTTACTTTCAGGCTGAACTCCGGGTCAAATATATCTGAAGTATCAATGGAAAACTGAGCTTCACCGTTCTCATCTGTTGTGTAATTTCCTACAAATCTGCCATTGAGCTCCAACTGCAATAACTTGTTCACCATCGGTACATTATCAGGACCGGAAAATTTAAGCTGCACACACACAAAAAAGAAGCATTAATTTTTAAAATTCAAAATGTCGCATTTCTACAAAGAAAGCATTTTCTATTTGCAAATGTGATCATTTGTTTGTAATTGCCTTAAATTCTAATAGACAGAAAGGTGTTCTATTAAATAAATATATAATATGGAGACGGCTATAATTATATCTATTGCTTTCTTTCAGCCTAGGACTTTTTCCAATATATCAGAACAGTCATGCTACACATGTGTTAAGAAAGTAGGAAAAAAGTGTTCAGAAATTTTCAGAGGGCCAGCTATAATCTAAGAAAGTGAAATGAGAACATATGGTTTTAAAGTCGAACCCACAGTTCCAAAATAAGAAATTCCTCTTCTATAGAAACGGTCCATGTTCTCGAAGCTCACACTTCCAAGCACTTGAGTGATAAAAACAGAAGACTTTTCACTGATCTGCACACCTGTAAGAAATAAAAAACAGTTTTATGGGAGATATATCAATCTTGGTCAAGAATTTCAAAGAACAAGTTGCTTAGATATTGATTGTACATGTACAAATGCCTTTACACAGAATGATATTCTTGTTCTACATTGAAAGGGAGGTGTGGATGCTGGGAGCAGGCTCTAGAGTACTCTATTGGGTTATAGAATTCTTCAGATTGAACAATGTCATTAACATGAAAACATTTGAATCAGAAACAAGAGAAAATACTCAATTTCCTTCCTTCTACCATTCTACTCAGTTCTGGCTTGGAACTCTCCTTTCGACAGAGAATGTCATAGACATCTCAAGAATAAGCCTTTCACTTCCTGAAGTCGTTCTTTAGTCTGCAAGATAACTGTTTTCAGACTTTTATCAGATACAAAAAATACCTGATAGCAAAGTAAATAGAAATGCATTGTGATGTCGACAAAAGCATGTGATAAGTAGAGGCAAACGTATCCAAGTTACAATATCAATGTGTCAAACTTATCTACTATGGAGGCCATCACAATATTGATCAAGTCTGTTTATACAAAGCACTGTATAAATAATATTATCCCAATCATTTTTAAGTAACAAGAAGTAATTAGTAACTGAATCTGGTTTTCCCCACCCCAAATTCAATCTCACTTTCCTCTTTTTCTTTTTCATTCTTTTAACAAATATTTATTGAGAACTCACTGTGTTCAATCTTGCAGATTTTTCACTAATAATCTTTGCACTTGCAAATGTACCCAACTGTATTAAATCAGAAGTTGCCAAACTTCTCTAAAGTATCTGATAGTTATTATTCTAAGCCTGTGACCCACACATCTCTGTCCAAGCTACTCAACTTTGTTGTGGCTTTGACCTTCTAGATGTAAATTGTGAACTCTAGCATTAATATAAAATTAAACCCTAGCAGTTGATTATCAACTGATTTACACAAAATTAAAAGAGATACCTAATTTTTTAGCATGCTCTACTGACTCAGAGGGAAGCTCCTTTGTCTCACTGATGCAGGCACAGAGCAGATATAAACATGGATCACTTCCACAATAATTTTAAGTATTATTAGGAAAATCTTATTCAAAAGCAATCCTCAAGTTGACCTATTGGCAATGTATTCCACTTTATTTGTTGAACAATTATTGATCTGTATTTGGTGAGTATTACTAACTCATAAACTTCTCCAGGAAGCTGCATGAACCCCAGATTGCCCGTAAAACACAAGCATTACCTGTACCAATTTCTGTAACAGTTGCAGTGATATGAAATGACATGAAAAGTCCAGAACGGCGGAGTTGGAAGACTTTTGTATTTACAGTTTGAGAAACACAACCATTTCTCAACTGAAAAATAAAGTATAATGAAAAAGTTAGGGATATTCTCCTGGAGACAATGTAGATGGGACCAAATTAAAGACTGAAAATGGAAGTGAATAATATTTTAAAATTAAGAAATTAAAATCATCTTGAGAAGTATTAAGAACAGATGGAACAGAAGCCCTCTTCAAAACATCTTTTTAAGGTAAATTGTTCATTTAAAATAAGGAAAAATCTGATGTATGTATATACAAAGGAATATTACTCAGTCATAAGAAATAGAATGAAATAATGCAGCAACATGGATAGACCTAAAGATTATTGTACTAAGTGAAGTGTCAGACAAATATATGATTTTGCTTATATGTGGAATCTAAAAAAAAGTATACAAATGAACTTATTTACAAAACAGAAATAGACTCACAGACATAGAAAACAAATTTATAGTTACTAAAGTGGAAGGGGGAAGAGGGATAAATTATAAGTTTGGGATTAAAATATACACATATGTATAACTTGATAACCAACAAGGAACCACTGTATAGCATAGGGAACTATACTCAATATCTTGTAATAACCTATAATGGAAGAGAATGTAAAAAAAGGATATGTATATATGTATAAGTGAATCAATTTGCTGTACATTTGAAACTAACACATTGTAAATCAACAATATTTCATAAAAATTATAAAAATTGCTATCAGCATAAAAAATAAAATAAAATAAAAGTGATGAAAAATCTGTAGATAATCTTTCAGCAGTGACATCAGTAATTAGAGAAATATAGATTTAGTTCTATTTTAAAATAAAGTGTTCATTAATTTCAAATTTAAAACATCAGTTCGTTGACCCTGAGAACTACCATATGAACTAGACACTGTTATCATCTCCATTATATGGATGGATGAACTGAAGTGTAGGTCAGTTATATAATCTGCCCAAGATCACATAGTTAGAAAGTGGTGGAGCTAACCAGGTATTCTGATTCCAGAATATGTGCTCCTCTGAACTATCAGCTGTAATACCAACAATAACAAAAAATAGAAATTTTACTTTTCTAGTTATAATACAATCACATTTAAAAGAAATAACAAAAAGTAATCAGAAGAACCTTAATCACTAGGTTTGAAATTAAGAGGAAAAATTTTTCAGTAATCCCTGAATCAAAGAGAAAATATAAAGTAAATCAATAAGAATCTAGATGTTATTAAAGTCAAGGTAAAACTACTTTGCATCAAAATCTTTGCTGTTAAGCTGTGCTTATATGAAACTGTAAAACATTGAATGCGTTTTTAACAAAAAGAAGCAACTAACATTTTTTTAAACCAACAAAATAAATTAAAATTTTAGGGAAAAGAATAAGACAAAGATGAAAATAAATTATGTAGAAACAAAAAAGTAATATTAGGAAAAAAATAAAGTCAAGGTCAGAGTAAGAACAATAATATAGATGAATATTTTTATGAGCATGCTTTAGAATAAAGAGGGAGGGTAAAACTGTACAAGGTCAGGTACTAACACAACTGAATATCCATCTGGAAGAAAAGAAAATTCCTCATTTTAGAACACAGTAAAAATTATGTTGATTAGATAAATTTTCAAAATCTTAAAAGCATACTTAGATAGCTACATGTGCAATACAGTGGCAGGTGAGGCCTTTTTCTAAAGCTGAGAACCCATAAACATTAGGAACTCTGGTATTTCAAAAATACCACAAAGTCAATATTTAAATAACGGACTTGAAAAACAATTTGCTTAGAGACTAGAGGGTAATATTTACTATATGAGGGTGAGTCAAAAATTATCCGCACTCCAGTTATGTTAAAACTTCTGTACTTTGGTGTACCTCAAAAACTGGCACAAGAATGTAAAGCAATTATATTCCACTAAGGAGCTTAAAAAAAAAAAAAACCCAAAAAAACTTCTGTAAATTCTACAGCCAGAGTGAGGATAATTTTTGACTCACCCTCGTAAAAGAAAGTTTCCATTTCACAGGAACAGGACAGACCAGGGTAATTAAAAGTTCTCAAATAACAAATGCAAACTGATAATGAAAATATGTAATATGCTCAAACTCACTAGTAACACAAATTAAAACAAACTAAATTTTTGTCTATCAAAATGGAAAAATTTTTTAAATTCCTTTATGTCGTTGGCAGTTATTTGGGAAATATTTTTTAAAAATTAAAGTTATATATGATTATATCATCTATCTATCATCTGTCTATCTATCATCTATCTATCTATCTATCATCTATCTATCTATCTATCTATCTATCTATCTATCTATCTATCTATATCATCTATCTATCTATCTATCTATCTATCTATCTATCTATCTATCTGCCTACTTTGACTCAGGAAACCCACTCCAAGGAATCTGTTTCAAATAAGTGAAACTTCTCATATCTAAAGATGGTTTTAGCAGATTATTTATTGTTACATTTTTCACACTGGGGGAAAAATAAATAAAAACATTAGCTGAATGAGCACCCATCGCTTGGGTAAAATGGTTGACTAAATTATATGATAATCACACCACGGAATAATGTGCTCTGATGTGAAAGAATTCCACTTGATCTTTTTTAGCCTGCAATTCCTACCTAAAATATAGGTTTCTGTCTGTATTAACCAAATTTTAACATTTACCTAAAGGCTATTCACCAAATTTGGTGAGTTTAGCACAATCAGAATTAAAATACAAACTGTGTGGTGTATACACATGTCACTTTTGAAGTCCAAAGGTGATCCTCAAAGAGATGGGCAGGATTGTTAAAGTTTAGACACTATAGTTCATTTGCAGATGTTTGCAAATGAACTTTTTTCATAAAGACAATTCTAGGTTGCATGGTGAGTGCTATCAGGGATGCATTTATGTAAAGGATGATTAATGATGCTCCAAAGAAAGATCAGAGAGGTCACCTAAACAGTATATAAAACAGGGAAGCCAATAAGATCTTTCAAATTCTAAAAATTCTGTGAATCTATAGGTGAAGAGCAACGTACTTGGCCTAGAGAATGAGTTACACATTGCATTTTCTTCTCATTCTTCACCTCACCTTCATGCAACCTCCATTATCCACAAAATGAAAATAGTGTTGTTCAGTCCCTTTTATAGATGGAATCAAAGAAATTATAATAATGAAAATGAACAAGAATTATTTTTTCGGAGTAAAAATCATGATCTGTACCTGTGCAACAAATTGTTCACATATTTTATTCTCATCTTCCTCACAATTCTCAGAGGAAAAAAATTCCCTGCACACCCGGATTTGGGATTTTCCTTGCACAGGTTGGCCAAAGGTATACCTAGGAGGAGAAGGTATACTGGTAATTACAGATGAACAATACCATAGTTATATTTCATGGTCTCTCATTCAGAAATTTTATATGAAATCTCCAAGTTATGGCAACCACAATAACTAAATTCAGTTAAGAATCCTCAACTACTAAAGCTCTCTTCCTCACTGAATTTAGGTGAAATTGGACATTTGCTCACTTAGGAGGATTCAGCTGTTTTTTGAAAAATCAAATTCAAGATAATGGTAGAATCTAAAATCTCAGTGACTAGGATTTAATGATCAAATAGAGTTTTTAAAGTTATATTTTAATCTGATAGAAATATTTAAAAATTTTTTTGCAACACATCTTCTTTAGCAGGAAAGATACATGCATATAAATAAAGCTTAAATTACTTAGGATCGTGAAGTACTTCTAGATCAAGATTTTAAATAACAATTCTTATTTCGCTGCTCAATAAATATAAAAGGATTGGCATATACTGGATATGCTTTGACCTAAAGTATAATGTCTTTTGGGGTGGGGTTAAATAAATATTTCATTTCCTCCCAAAACACACAAAAAACAACAACACGAGTTTTTTAAAGGTTCACTCAAAGGCAAATACAGTTGATATCAATAGTTTGAGTTTTTTGGTTATTTGAGGATTCTTTCTACTAGGATTTAGAAAAACAGATAACAAACGTGAAATTAGTATACAGTAAAGCTGAATATCATTTAATGTATTGATTATAATAATTTTTTCTAATAGTTAGACACTGGTGTTTACATTTATCATCTCCTTTATTTTTCCCAGTGACTCTGAGACCTAGGTGTGTTATCTCATTTTACATATTAGTAAATTGAGATCAAGTAACTCACTTCTCCACATGGTAACTGATGGAATTAAAATTCAAACTCAGATCTTCCTCAGGCCACAATCCATGCTCTTTCCGTTCCACTAATTTGTTTCTCTCTCTATGTAAAAATTCTTAATGCTTCTGAGATTTTAACTCCACCCAAATCACTACAATTATCTGTCAATTCTAAACATCAGTTACATATAAAATGGAGTGAAGAGTACGATCAGGCCACAACTATCATACCTGAACATATTTATTTCTTATTGTCATTTATTTAGAAAATAAAACTCATCACAATATTATCTACAGGTTGACACGTGCCCACAAAATATGTAGCTTAGCTTTCCATACAGGTCAGAATAAACATTCTCCTTTTATAATTTGAAAAGCTTTTGGTGGCTACCAGTGCAGTTGGTTAACATGACTCTGCCTGTAGGCAATTTTCTTCCTTCTTAAAAAGCCTAATTTATCCCTGAGGTGATTTGCCAAGATAATCCAATTTACTGTTGTTTACTCTAGCTGTTCCAAGCTAAGTCCCAGGGAACACTTAAGAAACAATGATACAATGTGTATAAAAACAGTTGATTGAACCTGGTGTACCCCCCAAAAAAATAAAATAAAATAATAATAAAAAAAAAAAAAAAAAAAAAAAAAAAGAAACAATGATACAGTATTATTGTACAGTCTAAGATAGGCAACTCATTCACTGATGTTAACTTCTGGACACATTGATTGCATCCATCATGTTCTCACAGTCTGCCCGGAAATAACCTCGGAATAAGCTTAGCTCCGCTCTCAACTGTCTAGACCTATTGAAGGATGTTATTATTGCCAATACTGACATACTGGTTGATATCAGATCTGAGTAGAATATAACATTAAAGAAGTTTCAGTAAATCTCAATTCCGTATCAACATTTAGTTTAGAAGTCTTTTAGGAAGGCGATACTTGATAAATATTTTGGCTCCCCTCATAATGTGCATTGCAATTTTTTGGCGTACCATTCAGCAGATAAATTATAGATGTTAATCCCATTGACAATTCTGGCTTTCTGTAGGATTTTTCTAGTGAAGTCAGTTTAGGATCCTGGATTTCTTCAAGCTTATATTGATTATCCCATTATTTTTGACATAGATAATCTACAATCTCTCATATTACATTTACGAAATTTTGGCACAGGTTCAGCTACTCTCCATTGAAACTCAGAAAAATATTATGATTATTTTCCTCGAGTCTAAAGAACATTTTAAATACTATTTTTTTAAAAAAGGGCAGAAACTTTGTGGCATCCTCAGCAAAACCCCCACATTTCTACTAGACAGCCCTTTACCAACGTATCTTTAGTATACTGCTGAAAATATTCAAAGGCAAGTAATTTTCATGTTGTCAATGAAATAAACAATGTTTAACAAATAAGGCAAATGTTATTTTAATTGTTTATATAAAGTGTAACAGAGGTCTTGGTTAGAAGAGTAGCTCTGAAGTCAAATAGCCTAGGTCTAAATCCTAGTTCTGCCATCAAAAAGCTCCATTAATGTTGATAACTTATTTCAATTCTCTGTCTCATTATCTTTCTTTATAAAATAGAGCTGATAATTGCCCCATCTCACAGTGATGTGGTAAGAACATAACAAATGTAATACTTAGCACAGTCATTGGCACGCAATAAATATTAGCTCTTTTTTACTATAATTAGAAATTTGAGAAAAGGCATCACAACTTTGAAAAAATAAAGGGCATTCAAAATAATTCCTCAAAAAAGAAAAACACATTTTCTCAAATCACGGGAATTTCTTTTTTACATCAAGAGGATTCAAATAAGTTTGAATTGAATGGATGAAATGCCTTTTTTCCACTATGATGTTTTCAAAATTTCTTTTTTTTTTTTAAATGAAAACATCTAATGATGGTGAAAATTCAATGAGGCAGGTACTTTTGTATGAGCTGCTGGAATTGTACTTTGGCAAAACATATTTAGTGATCAATAAGGCAATCAAAAGACTAAAAGAATGTACACATTTTGTTGTAGTAAATCCAATTCTGGAAATTTTTCTTAAGTAAATGATTTTCAGTTCAAAAGCTACTTTTTATATATTTATATACAAAGACATTACTATAACATTATTACTGGGAAAACAAAAAGAAACAGGCTACATGTTAATAATAAAAGAGTAGTTAGATAAATTTGGTATAGCCACATAGAGATACGTTTATGCAGTAAGGAATTGGAATTCATGAGAAGACTGGCATTATATGGAGACATGTTTCCATAAATATAGTGGGTAAAAAAGTATGATTGCAATTGTGGAAAATACTCATAAAAGGCGAAGAAAATAAATCACAATGTTAATGGCAATTGATAGAACTACTTGTAGGTAATTTCTCACATTTTTCAAGTATTCTGCAAATATTCTATGAGAATCCACTACTTTAATAATTTTAATGTAAGCATATAGTTACACAGTTGATCTCATTTTTCACTCCCTGATGAGCCTTGTATTGACCTGTGGAGTCAAATCTCCTGCATAAATACTTACTTAGCACATGCACCAACTCGGAATTCATCATCTGAAATAGTTACTGTTTGTGGTGCACTGACCTTAACTTCAAACTTGGGCAACACTGAAAACAAAGAGAAATATACTTCAGCTCTCACAATCACTGCTGAGCAAAACTTATTGCAATCATGTAACTAGGTACGTTTCCATGTAAAACATTTTCCTATGTATGTATTTCCATGTATACATCACGTTTCAACTGCTCCAAATTTCGTATGGCAACAATGGGTGATGGTGTCTCATCAACCATTAATTATTCCCCTTTCCTTTTTTCTTCCCTATTCTCAGAACACATTTTGTTTGCTGTAATCCTTCAGATCCTTTCTAGAAGATTGTTTGAATTCTAAAAAAAATGAGATAGTTCCTCAGGAGAAAAGGAAGAGGTCAGAATAAAGATACAGGCAAGGAATGAGGAGTAAGAAAGGAGAGACAGTAAAGCTTAGAAGGCCAAGAAATGAAGATGGCAGAAAATCAAGCTTAATGTACTTTTGTCTAATTCTAACCTAAATGTTGTTTTGTTGAACAGTTCTTTGAACCCTTCACTTATATAAGACAACTTAGCAATTGGTTACCGTATCTATTAACAGTAAACTGGTGTGTCAACATCTTTCCTGATTTTTCTTTCACAACAATAGAGTAATCTCCAAACAGTGGTTCTGAAATCAATTGGAATGAGACTTCGGTAATATTTTGAAAAGAAGTCACATTTTGCCATTGAAAGATCCTATTGTTTTGAGGATCCTGGAAAATAAAGAAGAAATAAAAACAGAGGATGTATGAGAGTATTACCTTTTCCTTTTTTATTTGAGGTGCTTTAGGTAATGGAAGTAAAGAAAGCTCTACCATTTTATGGCACTCATATCTCAAATTGTAAAAACAACATAACTTCCTCAGGTATTCAATTCAATCTTACAGTATAGCTTTCTTAAGCCCAAAAGGATACGAAAAAAAAAATCTGTAACTAATGATTTTAATTTTGACTATTCTAAACCACAGCTAAAAATTTAAAACTCAATGTGCATGCTCTGGGGTTGTGCTCTTCACAGTATGGTGGCCCCGCACCAACAGGTGCACAAGGAGATACTCCTAACAAAAACTTGTCAAGATTGTCACTGGTTTGTATTTGATCTCTAAGTTGACCATGAATTGCATGCTGCTAAATGGCAGTCCCACAATTAGAAAGCATCCTTAATGCCACGCTTCCTTCTTCATTTGTTTTTAGCATACTGAAGCTTATGTGAACCTGGTTCAATAAATGTATTGATATCATCCAGCCATGATTAAAGATTTCTACAAAGAAACAAAAACGTTACTCAAAACTCACCTTGTTTTTTTGCTTTCCTCTACAATAAAGTCTAAAAAGTTAGATTAATTTATTAGACTTCCTTTCAGTAAGGATTACCCACATGATCGAGTGTTGGCCAATGACATGTAAGTAGAATTCATTGGGTAGAAATTCTTTCCAAAAGAATCAGACTCAGATGCCATTGAAAATAAAGTAACATATTAAGGATGACAGAGAGGTTAAGTAGAAGAAGCCTGAGTCATGTTATGCTGTTACTGTCCTAACCCTGAACTGCCTGCAATCAGATGCAGTAGTTTATGAAAACAATAAACTTCTTACTCATTTAAACCAGTGTTAGTTAAGCTTTCTGTTGCTTTCCATGGAACACAGCACTAGCTGAATTAAAATATTAAAATGTGAAGATAATATTATTTATAGATTACTAATAATGCAGAAAACATGAGAATGGCTGATATTCATTTATAAATATTTATATTTATTTATCTTTATATTTATAAAGGACAAATTATTTCTCACCCATATAACAAAGTCAAAACCATTCAAATTATAAAGACTATTTGAAGTACATATTTACATACATAATCATTAATGATGAATTAGATCTCAGTGCATTAACCTTCAGAATTAATCAATAGTAACAGTACATGTTATATGTAGAAATTAAAATATGTATTGGATTTGATTGATATAACCTATTTACTGACAGGCATGAGATTTCAATTAACTTTGAAAGCTATACTACACTACACTAGAGATTTGAACTGGTAGAAGGAGTTGTGAACTATCTTCTGAAAGCAGAAAGCAGAGTCCATTCTATAATACCTTCTGGTATAATTCTACATTTTTAGGTGTTTATGATTTCCATTTTCTTAAAACAAGATGTGGCTAAATTTAAACTGAGAAGATCTGGTAGCCAAAACCAAGCAATTTAAAATGTAAATCTCCCTGAGAAAGAGCCCAATCTTTTATTTTTCCATAAAGACCCAAGTCACTGTATTTGCCCCACAGCCAACAATAAAAGTGGCAGCCCTTTCTTTGGATCTTCATCTGATGCCTTACATTGTGTTTGTATGTAAAGACTTCTCTTCCTACTGATTTCAGTTATCTTAATTTCTCACTGTGCATAATGAAAACTAGACACACATCACTATTTAGCTGAAAATTTTAAATGATGGGTATGAAAAAGATCTCTTACCTGAAGTGTGATCAAGGGATACTGAAAGAAGAAAGAAAAATTCAAGTTAATGTTGTAATAGTTCATTCTTTTTTTTTTTTTTGCCAGATATTGCATTATGAAGATTATCTGTCTTAAGTTGTGAGACTTATCCCTAGCTTTCCCAGAGGGCAAAGTTTCTATAGTCAAAGATGCCAAGAAAACTCAAAATGTCAAAGAGATCCAAACCCTGCTCTGGAAAGTGGAAAGCAGGTTCCATGGAAGCCATTTTTTCTTATAGGATGACAAGACCTAAAGAAGTATAAATTAATTCACTGTACAGGAACATTTTGGGTTTAAATTTGAGGTTTATCTTTGAAACCATGCCTATATATTTCTCCATACTCATGGAAAGATTCCCGACGACAGCAATAGATTTGTTTAAATTTCATTGCACCATTGAAATTGCTGAACTCACCACATCCTTGATAGGTGTGAACTTAGTATCCAGTGTCACAACACGAGCTTTAACTACAAGAAAAGAGGAAGAAGAGACAATATTTTTTCTTGTTATTTCTCTCCCAGATTTGAGTGCTTATAACTAGACATGGAATTACTTGCCTTGCTATCATGGAACACTGCACTTCCTTCTCCCCTAGCTCTGACTTAACCCTTTGAGATTTGGGTTCCCCTTGGAAAGATCTTTTACTGTGCATTTGCAGTTCCTCTGCTGCTGATGATCTGGTGTTACCAAAGCTGACACTGTGTGCCGCCACCACTGGAAATTCTTACCCTAACAGCCCATAGGGATGTCTCAAAAATTGGTGGCAGAATTAGTCATAGAAGGACACATGTGAAATATGTATGGCAAGAGTTTCATGTAATTTTCCTGGAAAAATATATTGATGTTAGCAAACTTTAAATTAATTTTAGAATTCCACAAAAAAACGTTAGCTACTTTTGTATATGTAACTGTCATCATATTGCGTTAATAAGTCCAGAATAGAAAGGTGGATTCAGAAGGACTCAGAAGGATATGCTCTTTGTCTTGGCTCTGTAAATAAATTATTGGCTTTTGTCAAGTAAATTCTGATCTTTGGTGTTCTTTCTGCTACCTTCTACTTTCAACAATAATAAAGAAAATAGAAGGGCTCTGCCTCGGTTATCAGATTTATGATTACTTTTACTGTATGAATAACAATGCTGTTAGTAAATATCATTTACAAATTACTTACTGTGTGCTGGGTACAGTTTAACATTGATTGTCTTATTTTAGTCTCACAATATTTCCGTAAGTGAGATACTTTTACTATCTCTATTCTACAGATGAAAAAAATGAGGCTAAATAGAGATTTAACTAGCTTGCACTGCTATTAAGTTATAGAGTAACACACCCCATGCTTGTAGCCATTGTATTATGTAAGCTTGTCAGGAGAATTTGTAAACAGTGAAATAGCATGCAGAATTGTAAGAAACAAAGCATTCAGTGATTGGAGTTGGAGGGCAATATTTCATCACCGACCTAGACAACCTGTCACCATTCTAGAAATTCTTGACTCTGAACACAGCAAGATTAAATTTATGATTGGGTGTTTGGATTTAAATTTAATCATGTGTTTGGACTACTTAAAATTGCAAGAATGTGTTTCTAAAATGAACGATAAGAAGGAAACATAAATATTGACTTACCATTCTCTCCAGGTTTATAGATGGGTTTATCTGTCTGCACAAAGGTCACTGTCTCTTCTGAAGCGAGCGCTACAGATCTCCTCTCAAAGATTTTAAGAGTGTTTCCCTTAACCAACAGTGTCACAAAAGCCATCTGTTCAGAGGACTTGTGAGAAACCTGTTTATGTTAAAGAGTAGAGAATGGGAAAATTATTTTTAGACATTTAGATGGTAAACACTGTCTTAATTTGCTTCTCAGGCTAAGAGAACCTTGGAAATCCATTATTTCTTTATGAGAGACAGGATCAATTGTTACAATTCCTTTATTTAGCATGAAGACAGTTTCTAATAAAGTTACTTTTGTCTTCTTGTCTTCTATTTTCTTTTTATGTTCCCCCGAGTCCCAATCCTGAATCCCTTTACCTAATTCTCTATCCTCATATTGTTAAACAGTTCTACTATCTAAAAAGCAGTGATTACATCTTATTACCATTGCCTGTAAGAGAAAAGTACAGTATTTCACAAGTTTTGTTGTCTATATTACTTTTCCTTTTATTTGCCTCTCAATAATCCTCCAATTTTCCTTCCCAGCTTCCACAACTTAACCATATCAAGATTTGTTATTTCTCTAAAAATAGTTTTTAAGTAATAATTTCATCTTCCCATCGGAAGCTCTGAAATGTCAAATCCAGTGCCTCACCTCAAAATTTGCACAAGCATAGAAGTTATCCTCTTCCACAGACTTGTCAAAAATCGTGGTATTGGAGCCATCATATTCTAAGCCAACACTCAAGGACACAGATTCATTAAGGTTTAAAAGGTGGAGACAAGCTTGTTCTGTAGAATGACTCTGTATCACAGAGGAGACCCACAGGATATATTGCCTATGCAAAGACAGTAATCAACACTCTAAACAAGGAGAAGTGCAGAACATGAATGCGAAGCAATCTTAGCTTATTGAAATTTTCCTGAAACATACACAGTTTTCATAATATTACAATAAACTTGAGTATGCATATGCAGAAAGTTATCTTAAGGAAAAAAGTCAGTTCCCTTCATACACTTGTTTAAAATTTATAAGGTAACCTGACACTCCATCTCAGAAGTTGAAATGGCAAAATACAAATTTTAACCCAGAGCATATTTCATAAGGCCACTTTGCTAGTACTTTAATAATAGAAAGTATAACATTCCCTTACGGTTTCAAAGCTGCAGAAACAGTAAAATGAAACAAAAAGGTGCTCAGAAAAATGGTAGGCACCATTTTATCTCAATGCCCAAACAATTAAGATTCAAGACAAATATTCTCCTCTTTCTCTCTGTCTGTCTTTATTAGAAGTCAGCTGTCTCAACACTTCCCCTTCCTTCTTCTCTGCCTCTCTCTGTACATTGTTGCTTTTATATAGTCACATAATGAAGGATTAATTGATTTTTGGAGCAAGTATCATGGACGCACCAATCACATTTAGATCACCTCTCCCATTACTTCTATGGGGCGGTGTCACTTTACATAAAACTTCCTTCTTAAATTCACCAGATGCTGATCTGTTTTTGGAATCAGCAGCACAGGTTGGACAGGAAGAAAGAGAAAAACAAAGAAAACAGTTGTGTGACACTTAGGCTTTCATTAGGTTATTTTATCTCCTCTCTCACAGGGCTGACCGCAGTATCAAAAGCATTAGTCCACAGGAGTTAGCACTTGGAAGAAAGTACCTCTCTAAATTCCTGTTATCGTTTCAAATTCCCAAAAGTAAATTTTCTAGGCTTCTGAGAGAAGTAGCATATCTGATGTTGCCAAAACCCAGGTGCAAATAAATATCTCAATATAGGCTCATTTTACAGATAATTGAAACTCTTATTTTTCTATAAATTCATAATACTGACTACAACATTTCAAATATTGATATGTGTTCAACATTTCCTATGATTTTCTTAGTGAGGTTTTTTTTAATGATCAATATTCTTTTCTAGGCTAAATGAGAAAAAAATGAATGAAAAGGTGATAACTGTATACGTGAGTACGTACACACATACTACTCACTCCTTGAAAAAAATAAATAAAAAGCTTTACCATCATTATTGCAAAATATTTCTACAAGGAACATGAGCCGTACCAGAGAAACTGACAACCTCTTAGGCTCAGTGTATTAATTCTTACATTTGTCATCCTTGTCTTTTTCCTCTCCCTCTCCCTCTCCTTCTTCTTCTTAGTTTTGTTAACACCCTTTCTATTTCAAGTATTGATGGAGTTAATGCACCTATCTTGAAGAATGATACATTGGCTAAGGAAAGACTAGAATTGGTTTCAGTCCTTTAGAAATAGGACTGGAATGCTGCAAGAGCAAATACAAAGGAAACAACAGCAAAACCAACTATAATCCATGAGGAGGTGGAGTGGAACTCCGAGGTGTTAGGAACATGAGCATGGGGCCCTTGGTTGACATTTCCAATTCCAACGAAGCACTGCACATAAACCTTGATCATGTTCTCGCAGCAGAATTGAGGCATCTCTCCCTTCCTCATTTCAATTTAGGACTTTTGTTTTAAGTCTGCCTTTCCTTTAACCCTGTATAAGAGGCCAACTCTCTTAAAATCTCTGCTACAGGGCTAATACTCGACTGTTGACCTACGCTGACAGTTTTAATATTTAATTTCTTTCCATTGGAATCTCAAACTGTTAGTCTCTGTTTTTGACCAATACCTTTTCCTCTGATAGTCCCTTAGGCTTATTAATAGAACCACTTCCTACAAGCTGTTCCTCACACTCGTAAGTTGCTAGTTTCCAAAACAATTGAAGTTCACCAGCTTCCAGTTAGTGTTCAAGACAAACAGCACCACGAGGCAGACTGTTCATGTCAAAGCAACTGATTTTTTTCAAGAACTTTTATTGAGATACAGTTAACAGACAATAAACTGCATATATTTATAGTGTACAATTTGGTATCCCAATCTCCCAGTTCATTCCCCCCCCAACCCTCCCCGCTTTCCCCACTTGGTGTCCATGTTTGTTTTCCACATCTGTGTCTCTATTTCTGCCTTGCAAACCAGTTGATTTGTACCATTTTTCTATAGTCCACATATATGTGGTAATATATGATATTTGTTTTCCTCTTTCTGACTCACTTCCCTCTGTACGACAGTCTCTAGGTCCATGCATGTCTCTACAAATGTCCCAGTTTCATTGCTTTTTACAGCTGAGTAATAGTCCATTGTATATATGTACTACATCTTTTTTATCCATTCATTTGTTGATGGATATTTGGGTTAAAGCAACTGATTCTTTATTTCCAAGGCTGATGAATCCAAAGTAATGAAACTTCCCTAAAATATTTGCATTTTTCCAAATGGGAAAATTTTATGCTGAGTAAGCAACTCTATTCATCTCACCTTTAATCAAGGCAAATTATTGTTAACAAATAAATGTTTTGTGCTATTCTTTTAAACCACCTTGGAAACTAGAATGTTTTTATGATATCTCTTTACACAGACATAATTTTATCTGATTAACATACCCCCAAATATTTTTATCTGATTAACATGGTTAATGGGCCCTTATTTCAGAAAATTCATTTATGAATCTAACAATATCTAATGAATACTTGCTATGTATCTGCAAAGCAATAATGTTAGGTTCTAGAGATAACAAGATGAATAAGACACAGTCCTTTAAAAGAGTTTACTTCTAGTACAGAAGTCAAGAAAAGAAGAGAGGAAAGAGGGAGGGAGTATAGGAGAAAGCAGGGAGACAGGGAGTGAGCTTGAAGGAAGGAAGGAACTATTGAAGAGGCAGGGTATTTACTGAGTTCTTAATAATTAATAGGCAGAGTGCTAGGTGCTGATATTGATAGTCTTATTTAATCCTCAGAAAAGACAACTTTAGATTCATTATTTATTCTTATTTTACAGATAAGAAAAATACAGTATCAGAAAAAAAAACCCCACTAATTTTCATAGAGTGATCCAGAGAGTAAGTGGTTGGGAAAAATTTCTTTCAATAATCAAATTAAGTGACATCAAAAGCTGTTTATATGTAAGAATATGAAAGAACATGGATTAATGTACTATGCTCTAAATTCCTCATACGTTTCTGCTGAATAAAGGGATGTATGATAGAAAGCAGATATTACGTCATCATCACTTGACAGATTCAATGCTATTTAGGTCATTGTTGTTCACTGCTATGGGACTATCTCTATTCACTTGTTTATTCGGTACATGTTTATTGAGTACCTACTATCTGCTAGAACTGTGGTAAATGGTGCGAATTAAGAGGTGAATACAAGTCATTGTAGTTCTGTCAGGAAAGGCAGAGGCTAAATAACTAATTGCACAATTAATTATTTCATTACAGTGATGGTAAATATTACAGAGGAAAAAGAACACACATTTTCATGAAAATGTGTGTTGGTGGGTAGGGGGTGGGGCAGGGGTTACTATTGAACCAGGTCCTGGTAATAAACAGATGAATAAGACCACTTCTTTTCCTAAAATAGGTCATTGTCCACTCAGCAAGATATGTAAACATAAATTGCAATGCTGTGTGATACAAAGACTATCCTATATTGAAACTATGAGCAACGCTCAATGGAATCCCATTAAAATGACAAATGGGAAGTTGAAAAGAATTTAATAAGGAGGTTTTGAGTTGGCAATACTCATATTAACATGATTATGAGTTTTCCAGGTAGCATAGAAACTGAAGTAACAGCTTAGGGAAGAAAATTATAAAATTATAATCAAATATTTTGCGTGTTTTAAAAACAATAGCAGGCTCTGTTTTGTTGGAGAAAAGATAGTGTATGAAATGACTTTCAATAAGCCTATTGAAAAACATTGTGATTGGTTTGTGAAAAGTCTTTTTCTTGTGCTAAGGAGTCTGAATGTTAGTTTGAAGAGTAATGAACGTAATAACTGTGTACTCCATGGAAAAGAGAAAGGAGTGAGAGTGAAATAATGGAAAGAGAACCATACATGATAATATGCTTGATATTTACTGTCAGAGGCACAAAGAAAGAGCCAGAAACAAATTTGGACTGACCTCTGGCAAAACAGGCTCTGAGAAGACATGTTTGAAAATATAACTCAAGCCGTAGCAAAACAATGTATTTCCATTAAGTGTATCACCATTGCATCACTGTGATATTAGAAAGTGGTAAGAGATATGATGTATAAAATTATATGAAATAATGTGGCAAGAGTCATACATAAATGTATCCTTTTAAACATCACTGTGGTCATCACAGTGAATCTGTTCAAAGACTACCCTAAGTTACAGAGGTAATACCCTGAACAATGGCAATATGTCTTCAAGAAATATAACAGAAGACCTAAATAGACATTTCTCCAAAGAAGACATACAGATGGCCAACAAACACATGAAAAGATGCTCAACATCACTAATCATTAGAGAAAGGCAAGTCAAAGCCACAATGAGGTATCACCTCACACCAGTCAGAATGGCCATCATCAAAAAATCTAGAAACAATAAATGCTGGAGAGGGTGTGGAGAAAAGGGAACCCTCCTGTACTGTTGGTGGGAATGTAAATTGGTACAGCCACTATGGAAAACAGTTTGGAGGTTCCGTAAAAAACTAAAAATGGAACTACCATATGATCCAGCAATCCCACTGTTGGGCATATGCCCAGAGAAAACCATAATCCAAAAAGAAACATGTAGCAAAATGTTTATTGCAGCACTATTTACAATAGCCAGGACATGGAAGCAACCTAAATGCCCATCAACACATGAATGGATAAAGATGATGTGGCATATATATACAATGGAATATTACTCAGCCATGAAAAGGAATGAGATGGAGCTATATGTAGTGAGGTGGATAGACCTAGAGTCTGTTATACAGAGTGAAGTAAGCCAGAAAGAGAAAAACAAATACCGTGTGCTAACTCATATATATGGAGTCTAAAAAAATGGTACTGATGAACCCAGTGACAGGGCAAGAATAAAGATGCAGATGTAGAGAATGGACTTGAGGACATGGGGTGGGGAGGGTGTGAAGGGGAAGCTGGGATGAAATGAGAGAGTAGCATTGACATATATACACTACCAAATGTAAAATAGATAGTGGGAAGTTGCTGCATAACATAGGGAGATCAACTCGATGATGGGTGATGCCTTAGAGGGCCAGGATAGGGAGGGTGGGAGGGAGTCGTGGGAGGGAGGGGATATGGGGATATATGTATAAACACAGCTGATTCACTTTGGTGTACCTCAAAAACTGTGGCACAATAGTGTAAAGCAATTGAATTCCAAATAAATAAATAAATAAATAAAAATTATACTCATCAAAAAAAAAGAAATATATATATTTTTACTCCAATTGTTAGATTTTGAGGCAGTTTTGATTTAGGATGAAGAAGAGGGAGAGGGTGAGATTGACACTAAGGGTGAATGTTATTGCAATTCTCTGCAAGACAAGGAAGACAAAATGAATATATAGGTGAAGTGATCACTGAAGTTTTGTATATATTAATTATGAGTTGACTGCAGTACTCCAAAGAGGTGATACCCAGTAAAGCATTGAAATAATAAATCTGGTGCTCTGAAAAATGTTGGAGATGTGGATATCAATTTGAGAATCATTACACCATACAGATGATGTTTAATATCCTGGATGTTGCTAAAATTATATAGGAAAACCATTTATAAAGGGAAAGAAGATAGCCAATAGTAAGAGAAAGACAGGTGAATAAATATCTGGCTTCTCTGCTATTTCAGATGGGTGATATTGACCAGACATGGGGCAATTTTGGTTTGTTTCCCTAGCACCATTGAGTTGAATCTGAAGCAATGCCTTGAAATGCTGTTTTGACGTTATATGGTTTACATGTTACATGTTTTCTCTAAACAACAAGAAAACATTTTCTTGATTTTCCCAGCTGCATACTTAACGATAGTCCATTTTAAGGGACAGACATTTAAAATCTATTTCAGGTTTCCTGAGAACACCTTGAACTTCTAGTTCACCTCTTTGAAAGTTTAAGTCAACACTACTACAAATCAGAGTATTGCCCAAGACCAGTAATGTATAGGCAATAAATTATGTTTCAAAATAAACAAAACTATTCAGTTCCTGATGTTGTAATCCACTGAAAAGGAAATCACCTTTTCCTGCTTGACACGTGAAATTGCCCTTCTTGTCCTTAGATGTTGATCTCCTGCATCACTGACTAATTGTTAAGAGTTGCCAAGAAATTTCTAATCACGCAATGCCTACCTGCAGATGTGTGATTTAAAAAAAAGGTAGTGGGGGAGAAACATATAGATAATGAAGAGCCAAGCGAAGACATATGATGTAATTAGGTTTACAGAGCTACGCAATTTTTTTTTTTTCAATTTTGCAAGTAAAGCTAACAGTGTCAAAGATAGGATTTTATCCAACATCATTTAGGGTCAGTTTTTATCCTTCCATTTGCAAATGGAGTCCTACAAAATGCTACCACCATACAGTAGTCTGACATCTTTAGTTCCACAGCTCTTTTCTTTACTAGAGAAAATATTAAAAGCTTGAGATGTGTAAGAGGGGGAAGGATGTGTAAAAATGATAAAAATATGATGTAGTATTCATAATTATGTAATTTATCATTGAAAGCACCATCTGTCTGGAAATTTCTGTTACTGTTGTTGGAAAAACATGGCCTTAACAAAACATTTAGACTCCAACTAGTACTATTCATTAAACACAAAGATTTAGTCATTGGTTCAAAAAATATTTATTAATATGTGTTTTAGTTCCTATGATAGGGTAGAAACAAAGAAAAATAATATATGGTTTATTTTCTTCAAGAATATGTTGATATAATTGGTGAAATAAACACAAAATCAACTGCATACCATGTAAATGCAGTAAATAGAGAAGCAAACATTTTAGGAAGTTTTCTACCTGAAGGAGGGCAGGATCAAAGAGAATTCCACCAAAAAGGTAACAATGGAGGATCTTCAGGTTTTTAATTTTATTGTTATCTAAAAATTAGAAGCCTTAATCAGATGTTGTATTTTATACCCACGACTGTTGTTACTCTTTTTTTTTTCAGTTTTTATTTAATATTGGTGTAGAGTTGATTACCAATGTGTTAGTTGCAGGTGTACAGCAAAGTGATTCAGTCACACGTATACATGCATCTATTCTTTTTCAAATTCTTTTCCCATCTAGGTTATTGCATAATATTGAGCAGAGTTCCCTGTGCTATACAGTAGGTCCTTGCTGGTTATCCATTTCAAATACAGTAGTGTGTACATGTCAATCCCAAACTCCCTAACTTTCAACTTGAATAGGCCGAATGGTACAGCAATCAATGAAACTTGGATGAAGCTAGGTTGTGAAACTGTGGGACTCCCCCCAAAGTTTGAATTTGAAACCTGGATGCTAGTTATGAGTGATGAGGTATGATTTTCTCTTTCCTTCCTAGAATAAAAAGGGGTAAAATTTCACTAATCTGGGCTTCTGGATTCCTCCGAAGCAGTGGAACTCTCCCTCCTTATATTATCAACTCCCAGATTGATAAAACCTACGAAGATGACACTTCTTTGAAGAACAAGGGAGGCACTGGGAGGTTGTATGTTTACATTCTTGTGTATATTTTCCTTTGCTTGTTAAATGAAGAGGTAGTAACATAAAGGGAAATAATCCTAGCTTAGTGGGTTTGACCTATTTCACTGTGACCATCTGGGCAATCATCAAACTACCTTGAGCTTGGACACCTAGCTCACTGTGATGACCATGATGATATTTGTTTATTTATTTTAATAAACTTATTTATGTATTTATTATTTATTTATTGGCTGCATTGGGTCTTCATTGCTGCACACGGGCTTTCTCTAGTTGCGGAGAGTGGGGGCTACTCTTCACTGTGGTGTGCAGGCTCCTCACTGCTGTGGCTTCTCTTGTTGTGGAGCACGGGCTCTAGGTGCGTGGGCATCAGTAGTTGTGGCACACAGGCTCAACAGTTGTGGCTCACAGGTTCTAAAGCACAGGCTCAATAGTTGTGGTGCATAGTCTTAGTTGCTCTTTAGCAAGTAGGATCTTCCTGGAGCAGGGATCGAACCCATGTCCCCTGCATTGGCAGGTGGGTTTTTAACCACTGTGCCTCCTAGGAAGCCCCAACCATGATGATATTAAAAAAAAAAAATGTATATATGAGTCTTGCCACATTATTTTGTATAATTTACACATCAGACTTCCTATCACTTTCTAATATCACAGTGATACAGTGATGATACATTTGATGGAAATATGTTCTTTTTCTATAGCCTGAGTTATATTTTCAAACTGACCTTCCCACAGCCTGTTTTGCCAGAGGCCAGTCCAAATTTCTTTCCAGCTCCGTCTTTGTGCCTCTGACTTAAATATCAAGCATATTAAGTTAAATTGTTATGACACTCATGGAATGAGATACAACATGACTCAGTAATTTGGCTCCCTTGCCATCCTACAGTCAATTCACTCATAGCTGATCGTGAACTTTCAGGAATACCTCCAAGGCGTGATTATCAAATTGCTCATGCAACTTCATCACTTCCCTCTTGTCGTTGGGCTCCTGTCAATGCCTATAACCTAAGCATTGCTGAAAGGCCTCAAAGTAATTAAGTAGGTAAGGATATGAAAAGCAGGATACTTTGTTTAAAATATTTTGTCATTCATTTCAGAAATAATTACTGAGCACCTATTATCAGCCAAATCTTGAAAAAGGTACTGGGAATTCAGCAATAAATTGAAAAGATGTATGTGCAACTCACTCTAAGATATTTTACAACCTAATGGGACAGACGTTAAAAACCAGTCACACGAAGTGAGAGAGTAGCGTTGACATATATACACTGCCAAATGTAAAATAGCTAGTGGGAAGTTGCTGCATAACACAGGGAGATCAACTCAATGATGGGTTATGACCTGAAGGGCTGGGATAGGGAGGGTGTGAGGGAGTCGCAGGAAGGAGAGGATATGGGGATATATGTATAAATACAGCTGATTCACTTTGTTGTATAGCAAAAACTGGCGCAGCAGTGTAAAGCAATTATATTCCAATAAAGAGCTTAAAAAATAAAGTCAAACAAACAAACAAACAAAAAAAACAGTCACAGGTCTGCTGCACATGGTGGGGTGTCACTCCAGGACCTTGCTTCAAACATAAAATGTAGAAAAAAATGCAAATCAGAAACTTAATGACAGAATAGTTTGCAAGGCTTAAAAATGCAGTAAGTCCTGCCATATGTGACATCATGGATGAACCTGGAGGACATTATGCTAAGTGAAATAAACCAGTCACAGAAGGAAAAATACTTCGTGATTCCACTTGTATGAGGATCTAAGGCCCCCATCCAGGTGGAGGATGGAAGGATGATGTTGACCTTTTCTGACCCTTGTGACTTCAATCAACTAAAGCTTGGACTCTGTCAACCTCTGCCCCAATTTTATGCAAAATTTTCCTCTGCTCAAGTCCCTGCATGAATATGCATGTACCCTTAGCGTAAAACTTCCTCAATTTTGCTCTTCATAGAGACCCTGCTTTGGGAAAGATCCCTGGTGTTCTCCTTACTTGCTACAAGTAATAAATTCTTCCTTTTTCTGGAAAACAACAACAACAAAAAAACCCAGTTACAGTACAGTATAATATGTGCCTTGATAAAAGCAGTGCAGGGTGCAAGACAAGTGCTTAAGAAAGATGCCAACCACACGCCTGAGCAGCAGGGAAGTGTACCTCTTTAAAAGCACTATACTGCATGGGAAAGATAGACTATGTTTTTAATGGGAGGATATGTCTGTTGTTGGAGTAAGGAGTAGGTCTCAAATGAAGGTAAAAAGTGTTCCACAACTTAAAAGTAAGAAAAAGTCTGTCATGAACAAGGATTCAGGATGGCTAGCATAGCTAGAATGGAAAACAAGAGAAAAGGATATAGCAAAACTTGAGGCAGCAACCTGGGGTACCAAATCACGAGGCCATTGTTTTTCTACCTTGTCCAAATGACAACTGTGGTCTATTAAAATGTTTTACATGGGGGAGTAACAGGAACAGTTTTTTTAGATTGGTTTATAGTTGTTTTATAATGTTTGTTAGTTTCTACTGTACAGTGAAGTGGAGTTCCCTGTGCTATACAGCAGGTCCTCATTACTTATCTATTTTATACATATTAGTGTATCTATGTCAATCCCAATCTCCCAATTCATCCTAACCCCTCTTTTCCCCTCCTTGGTGTCCATACCTTTGTTCTCTACATCTCTGTCTCTATTTCTGCCTTGCAAACTGGTTGATCTCTACCATTTTTCTAGATTCTGTATATATTTGTTAATATATTATGATATTTGTTTTTCTCTTTCTGTATGACAGTCTCTAGGTCCATCCATGTCTCTACAAATGACCCAATCTTGTTCCTTTTTATGGCTAATATTCCACTGTATATATGTACCACATCTTCTTTATCCATTTTTTCTGTTGATGGATATTTAGTTTGCTTCCATGACTTGGCTATTGTAAAGAGTGCTGCAGTGAACATTGAGGTGCATGTGTCTTTTTGAATTACGGTTTTCTCTGGGTTTATGCCCAGTAGTGGGGTTGTTGAGTCATATGGTAATTCTGTTTTTAGTTTTTTAAGGAACCTCCATACTATTCTCCATAATGGCTGTATCAGTTTACAGTTCCACAGGAATAGGTTTTTGATTGGGAATTGGATTCAAGAAAGTTCTAATATTGATATTATTCAAATTCACTAACCAAAGATTCAGAACATTTAGGATAAACTTGGTCTTTTACATCTGTCAGTCCACCCATCATCTCTTCAGCATGGAAGATTACCATTTTTCCTTTTTGAGGGAATATTTGGTGAATGGTTTCATATGCTTTATTAAGTTGAGAAATGGATTTCAACATGGAGAAAATGTTTATTAGGAAAATATTTAGAAGGAAAAATAAAGAAAGCAATACTTATTGAGCCTCTATTGTGTGCCCGACCTTATGCTGGGTACTTCTGTGTGTATGTTTTCTCTTGCAGATTTAGCCTGGGAAAAGGGAGATGATGAAGCATGCGATGGATTACATGGCAACCAACTCTGACTCACATGACTTCAGATATGAGTCCACGTTCCTAACTAGAGTCATAAAATCCCAGGAAATGAGACACGGATGTTCCCTTCTAAGAAACGTTGCCCTATGGTGCTCCTGAGTTGCCACCTTGCCAATATAAGAATTTCTTTACTCCTTTGATACTCTGGAGCCGTCTCTCAATCTTGGCACTACTGATATTTTGGACTGGATAATTCTTTGTTGTGGGAATGTCCTGTGCATCATGGGATGTTTATCAGAAGCCCTGACCTCTACTCACCAGTTGCTAGTAGCATCTCCCCCAGTTATGACTCCCCAAAATGTCTCCAGACACTGCCAAATGTCCCCTGAAGGGCATTTCATAATATTCAAAAATTTTTTAAAGTTACAATGCTCTTTTATATTTTTAGGAGAAAAGAATTTATTCTAATGGACCCCTAACTGAGCTAGAGATCAAGTCATCTTTCTGCTGCTGCCCCTAAAGCCTGACAAAGGGCTTGAAAGGGTAGAATTCACAGCATCATTCATTTATTGTGAAAGAAGGATGTTTTTTGGGACAGTCTGAGAAATATAATGCTGAGAGGTAAGAACAGCAAAGCGACAGGTAAAAAGTAGAAACAAAAGGTTACATTTCCAATTATCATTCAAGAATATAAAATGAGGGACTAAGGATGCCCAAAGCTAAACAACATTTCTGGAATTTAAAAGTCATACAGTGCTCTTTTAATAGTTTTCAATATATATTTTAAATGAAATTCATAAGATGTTATATCTTTTTAAGGGAAACAAAAGTAAAAATAAACAAATGGGACCTTATCAAACTTAAAAGCTTTTGCACGGTGAAGGAAATCATTGACAAAATGAAAAGACAATCTACTAAATGGGAGAAGATATTTCCAAATGGGGTTAATATGCAAAATATATAATGAACTCATTCAACTCAATATCAAAAAACCAAACAACCAGATTAAAAAAGGGGGAGAGGATCAAAATGGGCATTTTTCCAAAGAAAACATAATGCTAATAGGCACATGAAAAGATGCTCAACATCACTAATCATCAGGGAAATGAAAATCAAAACCACAATGAGGTATCACCTCACATCTGTCAGAAAGGCCATCATCAAAAAGATAAAAAATATTGTGTTGGTGATGATGTGGAGAAAAGGAAACCCTAGTAAACTACTGATAGGAATGTAAATTGGTGATGCAACTATGGAAAACCATATGGGAAGTCCTCAAAAAATTAAAAAGAGAACTACCGTATGATGCAGCAGTTCCATCCCTGGGTATTTAACCAAGGAAAATGAAAATGCTAATTTGAAAAGATGTATGCACTCCAATATTCATATTGGCATTATTTATAATAGCCAAGATGTAGAAGCAACCTAAGGGTCCGTCAACAGATGAATGGATAAAGAAGATGTGGTATGTATATACAAGGGACTATTAGCCATAAAAAAGAACGAAATCTTGCCATTTGCTACAACATGGATGGACCTAGAGGATATTATGCTAAATGAAAAAGTCAGACAGAGAAAGACAAATACTCTACATTGTCACTTAAATGTGGAATCTAAAAAATAAAACGAATGAATACAACAAAATAGAAACAGACTCACAGATACACATAACAAACTAGTGGTTACCAGAGGAGAGGGGTCGGGGGAGGACCAAAATAGGCAAAAAGGATTAAGAGGTACAAACTACTAGGTATAAAATAAATAAGTTACAAGGATATATTGTACAGCACGGGGAATATATCCAATATTTTATAATAACTTTACATAGCATATAATCTATGAAAATTTCGAATTACTATATTGAAACTAATATAATATTGCAAGTCAACTATACTTCAATAAAAAAGATACCAATGTGTTCCAGGGCATGATAGAAGATGGGAGAATAGGATCCATTGATGTGAAGAAAGCATAGTGATTGATTGGACTTCCAATGCACGTGAGTGAATCCAACCCCCAGATCTATGCTTTTGCATGATTTTTGACAAAACACCAAAGTACAGTATCTGGCCTAGTTTATAGAATCACACGTTTCTCTGTTCCTGAGCCTTCTGTTTGGTTACACACCCTACCTTCCCTATTTCTTCAGTGTACAAAGGTCTCCTTATTCCCTGCACTGCCAACTTGGAAAAGTTGTTCTATGCTCACAAGGGAGCATCTGATACCTCTCCTGAAATCTCCTTGGAGCCCTGGAGTGATTTCATAAGTCTAGTTTGAACAGGCTTCATAGTTACAGTGACTATTTGGACAAATGTAAAAGAAGGCCGTCTTTGACTCTAAAGAAGGAATCTTTGTCCTAATAATTTAGCAAAGTCCTGAATGTGACCATCAGAAGCCCAGGAACCTACTTTAGGACGCTAAACGAATTACTTGGGACTCTTTCAGATCCCCATCAGCCTATGTGGCACCTCTGTGAGAAGATCCAGGTGGATACAGACAAAATGTATTGCTGGTTCAGCAGAGCTTAAGTTGGGTTTCTGGCCCTTGGATCAATTTATTTTATTCATTTCTATTTAACAATAAACACATGGAGCACTTTCAATTTCCTAGAACCTGTATTATAAATGTTCTTTGACATTCATTTTAATTTCCATATATTAAAATTTTGGTGAACACTTTTAATGAAAGTTATAGAATGCAGTGCTTTCTAATTTGGTGTTTAGTATGTCTAATTGAATGCTTTCTAACTGGATTTTCTATATCCAAGTGGACAAGTTTCCTTGGCTACACTTTTTTTTTTTTTCCTCAATAAAGCTCTTTTTATTTATTTTTTTTATTTTTATTTTTTATCATCATTCACATTTTTTTTTATTTTTTTTATTTTTTTGGGGGTACACCAGGTTCAATCATCTGTTTTTATACACATATCCCCGTATTCCCTCCCTTCCTTGACTCCCCCCCCCTCGAGTTCCCCCCACCCTCCCTGCCCCAGTCCTCTAAGTCTTCTTCCATCCTCGAGTTGGACTCCCTTTGTTATACAACAACTTCCCACTGACTATTTTACAGTTGGTAGTATATATATGTCTGTGCTACTCTCTCGCTTCATCTCAGTTTCCCCTTCACCCCCCGCCCCCCCCATACCCCGAGTTCTCCAGTCCATTCTCTGTATCTGCATCCTTGTTCTTGTCACTGAGTTCATCAATACCATTTTTAGATTCCGTATATGTGAGTTAGCATACAATATTTGTCCTTCTCTTTCTGACTTACTTCACTCTGTATGACAGATTGTAGTTCTATCCACCTCATTACATATAGCTCCATCTCATCCCTTTTTATAGCTGAGTAATATTCCATTGTATATATATGCCACATCTTCTTTATCCATTCATTTGTTGATGGGCATTTAGGTTGCTTCCATGTCCTGGCTATTGTAAAGAGTGCTGCAATAAATATGATGGTACATGTTTCTTTTGGGATTATGGTTTTCTTTGGGTATATGCCCAGGAGTGGGATTACTGGATCATATGGTAGTTCTATTTGTAGTTTTTTAAGGAACCTCCAAATTGTTTTCCATAGTGGCTGTACCAACTTATAGTCCCACCAACAGTGCAGGAGAGTTCCCTTTTCTCCACACCCTCTCCAACATTTGTGGTTTCCAGACTTTGTGATGATGGCCATTCTGATTGGTGTGAGGTGATTCCTCATTGTGGCTTTGATTTGCATTTCTCTGATGATGAGTGATGTTGAGCATCTTTTCATGTGTTTGTTGACCATCTGTATGTCTTCTTTGGAGAAATGTCTATTTAGGTCTTCTGCCCATTTGTGGATTGAGTTATTTGCTTTTTTGGTATTAAGCTGCATGAGCTGTTTGTATATTTTGGAGGTTAATCCTTTGTCCGTTGTTTCATAGGCAATTATTTTTTCCCATTCTGAGGGTTGCCTTCTAGTCTTGTTTATGGTTTCTTTTGCTGTGCAAAAGCTTTTAAGTTTCATGAGGTCCCATTCATTTATTCTTGATTTTATTTCCATGATTCTAGGAGGTGGGTCAAAAAGGATCTTGCTTTGATGTATGTCATAGAGTGTTCTACCTATGTTTTCCTCTAGGAGTTTGATAGTGTCTGGCCTTACATGTAGGCCTTTAATCCATTTGGAGTTTATTTTTGTGTATGGTGTTAGGAAGTGTTCTAATTTCATTCTTTTACATGTTGCTGTCCAATTTTCCCAGCACCACTTATTGAAGAGGCTGTCTTTTTTCCATTGTATACTCGTGCCTCCTTTCTCAAAGATGAGGTGCCCATATGTGTTTGGGCTTACTTCTGAGTTCTCTATTCTATTCCATTGATCTTCCTTTCTGTTTTTGTGCCAGTACCATGCTGTCTTGATCACTATGGCCTTGTAGTATAGTTTGAAGTCAGGAAGCCTGATTCCACCAACTCCATTTTTCCTTCTCAAGATTGCTTTGGCTATTCGGGGTCTTTTGCGTTTCCATACAAATCGTAAGATTTCTTGCTCTAGTTCTGTGAAAAATGCTTGGCTACACTTTTGATGCTAAGTTCCACTTATGTGTGTTGTAATATGTGATTTTTAAAAAGTAAATTTCCATGAGAATTGTGGAAAAAGCTTTTTTTCTTTTATGATACAGATTTCAAAGTGAATATTGGTGTACTTGTCATTTAATCTATGTTTCATGAATCAACACTGGAGACCACTAACTAGCCAGAGCCACATGAAGATAGAAAAATTCTAGTATTTAGTTTCTCCTAATTGATACCTATCTGGGTGGTGTAAAGCCTTTCTACTCAAATTGTGGTCTCTAGACCAGCAGATCAGCTGCATGTTAGAAACTCAGCATCTCAGACCCTATCCCAGATCCACTGAAACGGAATCTGCATTTTGCAAAGAATCTCAGGTGATCTGTGTGCATTTAAAAAAAGACTAGATTGATATTAGGCCATTTGAGTCCTATTCTCCTGGTTCACTGCTGTTAGCAAAGCAACTTCAAATGTAAGGGCAGACACTATAAAACTCCTAGAGGAAAACATAGGCAGAACACTCTATGACATCCATCAAAGCAAGATCCTTTTTGACCCACCTCCTAGAATCATGGAAATAAAATCAAGAATAAACAAATGGGACCTCATGAAACTTAAAAGCTTTTGCACAGCAAAAGAAACCATAAACAAGACAAGAAGACAACCCTCAGAATGGGAGAAAATACTTGCCAATGAAGCAACGGACAAAGGATTAATCTCCAAAATATGCAAGTAGCTCATGCAGCTTAATACCAAAAAAGCAAATAACCCAATTCACAAACGGACAGAAGACCTAAATAGACATTTCTCCACAGAAGACATACAGATGGCCAACAAACACATGAAAAGATGCTCAACATCACTAATCATCAGAGAAATGCAAGTCAAAGCCACAATGAGGTATTACCTCACACCAGTCAGAATGTCCATCATCAAAAAATCTAGAAACAATAAATGCTGGAGAGGGTGTGGAGAAAAGGGAACTCTCTTGCACTGTTGGTGGGAATGTAAGCTGGTACAGCCACTGTGGAAAACAGTTTGGAGATTCCTTAAAAAACTAAAAATGGAACTACCATATGACCCAGTAATCCCACTCCTGGGCATATACCCAGAGAAAACCTTAATCCAAAAAGAAACATGTAGCATAATGTTCATTGCAGCACTATTTACAAGAGCCAGGACATGGAAGCAACCTAAATGCCCACCAACAGATGACTGGATAAGGAAGATGTGGCATATATACACAATGGAATATTACTCAGCTATAAAAAGGAATGAGATGGAGCTATATGTAATGAGGTGGATAGACCTAGAGTCTGCCATACAGAGTGAAGTAAGCCAGAAAGAGAAAAACAAATACTGGATGATAACACGTATATATGGAATCTGAAGAAATGGTACTGATGAACCCAGTGACAGGAAAGAGTGGAGATACAGAAGTAGAGAATGGACTTTAGGACACAGGGCTGGGGTGGGGGGCGAAGGGGAAGCTGGGACGAAGTGAGAGAGTAGCATAGACATATTTACACTACCAACTGTAAAATAGATAGCTAATGGGAAGTTGCTGTATAACAAAAGGAGATCAACTTGATGATGGGAGATGCCTTAGAGGGTCAGGACAGGGAGCGTAGGAGGGAGTCACGGGAGGGAGGGGATATGGGGATATATGTATAAACACAGCTGATTCACTTTGATGTACCTCAAAAACTGGTACAAGAGTGTAAAGCAAATATATTCCAATAAAAAGCTTTAAAAAATGTCTAGACTTTGCTCCCTTTATAAAACAAGATGGTCTCTAAATTCACCTCAAGCTCTAAAATTCACTGTCAAATGTGTGAACAATTTTGCATATATTTCAAGAAGACGAATATATTTTAAATGTTCCTTTATTTTTGCTTTAGAGAAGAATTGGACATTTCTGTTGGAATATATTCATTCTGCAAATACGTATTGTGCTCTGTCTTCCCTAAGGACAGAAACTGGTTGTTTACAAAGGTATTCCAGGGAAGAGCACAGTCCCCGAAACACAGTAAGCATGCAGTAAGTATGTGTAAATAAATGAAAAATTGTATTAATCTAAAACTATTCCTGGGGACAGAAGGCCGCCTCAGCCATGGAGACCTAGCTACACCGTCCTGCACTCCTTTTCCCATTCTTCCTCATTATGCTAAGCCTTGGAATCATAAAGAAGTATACATGTGTTTCAGGACTCTCTTTAAACAAAATCTTAACAACTTATATTAAAAACAGCCTCCTTCAATTACAGACCTAGAACCTAGGAGGGCCAGAATTTCTTCTCTCCCTCCCATGAGGTGAAGAAGGATCCTGCAGAGTTACAGTGTGATGTACATGCTTCAAGATCTTTTCACTTGCTGTTTCCTCTGCATGGAAAGCTCTTCTTCGAAAATCTTTAAGGCTCACATCCTCAGTAGCTTCAAACCTTTCTCAAATGTCAACTATTCAAGTCCAACGTAGAGAACCTGTGCCCCACATCATCCACCTGGTATCAAGGAGGTAAGGATACTTGACAATGCTGACTGCTGCTGACGCCACAATGGCATCAAAGGTCTTTCACAACCGAGAGGACCTTACTGACCTGCAGGTCACCACTGAGGACCCTGCAGGGGCCTCATACACGGGAAGCCTGTTCAGCATGAAAGTCCTGCTGGGAAAGGACTTTCCTGCCTGCCCACCCAAGGGCTACTTACTGACTGAGATCTTCCACCCAAATGTGGGTGCCAACAGTTATGATCTGTGTCAACGTGCTCAAGATGAACTGGACAGCTATGCTGGGCATCCAGCGTGTGTTGCAGAACGTCAGGTGTCCTTTGGTCCGCACTGACCCCCAGGCTGCCCTCCCACGTGGTGGCGGGCTGCCTGCTCTGGGAGAGCTACGAGGAGTACCTGGGTGGCCAGCAGGCTCACGGAGATCCATGGGAGGTGCAGGCGGGCCCGGGGGCAACAGGGCCGAGGGTCCCATGGCCGGGAAGCACGCAGGTGAGAGCGATAAGAAGCTGGAGGCCAAGAAAAAATGGACAGGAAGCTGGAACTGTGGCACCTGTAGTGGTCTCTTGTCTCCCACCTCTGACCTGACCTGACCCTGACCCCCAACTCTGTCAAGTTATTTAAATTATGGCTGAGGTGGGGGAGGGCAAGGGGAGACTCGGACCTAGATCTTGTTTTTCTAAATAAAATTGGAGAAGAAAATAAAAAGTAAGGTCTTTCCTTACCTTACTATTTTAAATTGAATTATTCTGGAGTATGTCCTACTCATGCTCCTTGCTTTCTTTTTCTCATGGCATTTATTTATCCTCTTAAGACAAACTATATATACTAATATATATATGTACATATATATTAAATACATATGTGATAGTATTTATAATATGTTGATATATTAAAATTTATTAAATGTATATTAAATATAAGATTATATATCTGCACTTGTCTGTTGATTGACTTCCCCACTAAAATGAGGGCAAAGATTTTGTATCCCCAAAACTAAAAGAATGCCTGGTACTGAATATGTGCTCAATTAATATGTATTAAGTGAATAAATTTAGGGATTCTTCTTGTACTTTCTGTGCCTCAGCCCTAGAATCAGCCATTTGTCCAATGAGTCTTTGTTTCTTTGAGAAGAGAATAGTAATTAGAAGTCAAGATCTGGAGTGGTAGCAAAGGTACATAGATGACTGGTGGATAGATCGATAGCTGGATACATACATCTGTATTGGTAGGTTCACACTGATATCTCTCATTCTAATCCGATATCTCAGTTATTCTGCCCTTCTGCTTTTCAATATTTGTAGTACATTTTCCAGTTGAGAGAAACATGGCTGTTTTTATCTGTAACACGTTTATTTATTTGTTCAATTCATTTAATGTGCTCAATGTAATGAATCTCCACACCAGCCCTGGACACCTCCTCCACCTGCCAGCTCTTCCATTCACCTGGAACCTGCTTCTGCCTGACGCCCGTTCCCTTCCTCAGCACCTGATAAGCTTCTAAGGAGCCTCCACGTGTGGCTCTTCCTCCACAAACAGTCCCTGACATCGCCACATCAGGAAGGAAAGATGGAAAGGAAAAATGAGGACGGAAGATAGGAAGGAAAAATGGGAAACAAAGGAACAATAGGAGGGGTGTACATTTTATTATTCATTATTTCAGCCAGGAGTTTGTTGAATCTATTTTGTAAACTTTGTTTCTTTCCTCTTTTTTTCTTTATAAAAATTTACAAAATCAGTCTTCTAAGCTTCTTATTTGGGGCACAGTGTTAGTTATACATAAAGAAACATCAAGAGTTGAACACTTGCAGGAAGAAAATAAGGAAGAGTGGTTGCCTGTACTGTAGAAGCCAATCAAGGTTTGCAGGAGCAGAAAATGGGACCAAGGCCTGATCTGTGAGGTCCTATAAGACTGGACACTCCCTAGCTATGTAATATCTTCTTTCTCTCTTGCTGTGAAAAGTCTGAGATAGCCCCCACTTGCAACGTGCAAGCTAACAGGTCAGCCTACCACTATTTCACGGATCCTGTCAAAACACAGGACTCTTGGTTCAGAGACAATGGACCTTATTATTCCCAGAACAGCGAACAGTGTGAGTTTCACGTTTGAGTTTCCTGTGGACTCCTCCCAGTAACGCCCTAATCCCTCTGAAGATGGGTCAGCCACTCAGGTGACTGCTGTACATACAGTGAGTTGGAGTCACAGCTGAGGAATCAGAAGCTTGGGAAACACATTTAAAAAAAAATATTGGGCTGCAAACAAACCTGCCTGATCTTTGCCCTAGAAGGACAGATTGTCTCTTAACACTGGACAACAAACAAATCTGCTCTCTTCTCCTAAAAAAAAAAAAAAAGAATTCCCTCTACTTCCAGGTCTGTTTGCTATACAAGTGCCCTTGAGAAGACAGCCCAGAAAAAAGCTGATGGTTCATCTGACTATTAAACATGCAAAAATGCCAAGGACTTATGAAAAACTATTTCTCAACAATATCCATCTCTTATTTCTACACCATCTTGGTTTCTGATGAACTTTCTCACAAATATGCTACTTAGTGGGTCACTTTGATTAAGCTGACCACTAGGAACTCAGACCAAATTTGTTCAAATTTTCTCTTCAGTATTTAATTAACAGAACTGTCAACAGGACTCGAAGCAGCAAGATGAGGTCAGTCTAAAGTACTGATCTCACCCATGCCCTTCCCGGGGTCTTAAACCCAACCAACTAAACAAAACCTTAGAAAGCCAGAACCTTTTTTCTTAACTTTCTTTATGGACTTTTGTATGTGGCTTAAGACATTAATCCAGGTGGAATAGAAGGTATTGGTAACTACACAGACTCTACCTAGGCTCACAAGGAGGAAGGCTAAGGCAATTCTAACATTTTTTTTGAAAATTTATTTTATTGAAGTATAGTTGATAATTTTAACATTCTTACCCTGGCCAGTGAGTTGAGGCTGATCTGAATGCCTTCCAGAGTGAAGACTGGTGTTGCTGATCATTTCAGGTAAGTCTAGGACATATTTTGCAGCAACTTTTCTAATTGTATTGTTCTTGTTGTAGGGAAAACTGCCATCAACCTTAAAACTAAAATAGCTAGTAATTTTACCAGCAAAATGGGTTTATTTGGGAATAGCAGAGAATTGCAATTCGGGAGAGGTGAGTTATGGTAAATCATATACAAATCTATAGACACAAAAGGAAGTGCAGTTTTTATTAGGTTTTAGGAGAAAATAGGAGAGGGTTGCTTTGCATGAAAGTTTATTGGAGAAGAACACGAGTTTGAAGTTGTGGCCGTTTGGTTTTATTGGCTGTAAGCAGTGGTTAGTGTATTGTTGTTGGGACGGGGGGGCGTGTCCTTCCTTTTCATAGAAGCAGATGAAATTCTCATGTGAAAAATGTCCTCCCTTAGACCAGAATAGAAGTAACATTCTTAGCTTCATGGATAAGAAGTTGAGACTGAGAAGAATTCTATATAAACAGACCTTGTGAAAATAATTCTTATCTTCTCCTTCCTGCTGGTTGAGTGGTACATACATGAGAGCTCTCCCTTCAGGGCTTCCTGACTCCATTTAAAATGAGCTTTCCCTTTATTTTCACACTCCCCAAAGCGTGTACATAAATAGTGCGTCAGCTGTCCTCCTGAGAAGTTTCCCCAAATAACCAAGGGTAGCTTCTTTTGGGCGTTATCTTCTCAGTTGTTTGAGAGCTATGTGATCTAGTGATGGTATTTCCTTAAACACGTGCAGGTCTCATGACTACCTCTAAGGTGCTAGTCACTGGATTTTGGCAACAGAGGCAAGTTAATGCCTTATTTCCACATAAGAAGTCCAATCCCAAGGGTGTGCCTTGGGAAAAAATGCTATATGCAGTTGTTGGAGCTCCCAAGCAGGACTTACCCATCAGTCTTAGGGCACAGACTGACAGTGCCCCTGATGTAGCCTCCGAGCTGGCTGGTCGACTATAAGAGACCCGATTCAGTTCAAATAATTGAAGCTAGTCTTTCTTTTTTTGAGGGACTTTCTAAGGAAAGCTGGTTCAACCTGTCCTGTTTGTCCAGGCCAACAAGTGGATGCCATATATGCAGCCCACTGAGAGGATGAACAAGGGTGGGGAAGACACTGGAGCAGTTGCAGGGGTTTTGTCTGGGAGGTACAGGAACCAACGCTGTCTCTTCCTGTTTTGAACAGACTTTCTGGAAGTGTTCAGGGGAAGTACAATCAAATCATGGTTAGAACTGTTTGGTGGAGGCTGGTAGACCCAACATTGATTTAAAATTAGGGCAGTTGAAACAGTTTGAGAAAACTGCACCGGAGCATATTCCTTCATGAGAAAAGATCTAGGTGTGTTTTATTTTTATTTTGTATGAAGTATTATTGATTACCAATGTCGTGTTAGTTTCAGGTGCACAGCAAAGTGATTCAGTTATGCATATGCGAGTATCTATTCTTTTTCAAATTCTTGAAAGACAAAAATACTAACATTCCTCCCTTCCCCAGACCTCCTGGGATATTCTCTTCGCAGGTATTGGAGTCGGTGCTCTATCTCCACCTCCAAAAACTCAACGTGTCCCATTGCAGTAGCTGTAACTTCACATTTTCTTTAACCGCCCCACACTTGCACTCAGCTCTTTTGTCCAAAAAGGAAAACAAAGTCATGTTAAAAATTAAACTTGCAAAGACCTATGATGTCCCCTGCTATGACCCACATGGGCTACTCTAGGGAAAATCGGCAAGCAGTGCACTCAACCAAATGATCAACATCCTTATGATCGAGGCCCGTGTCAGTCCAGCAAGACAATCCACATGGCTGAAGCAGAATTAGTTCGAATCCCCTAGGCTCAAACATCATCAACTGAATTTGATTTTTTTTTGGTTGTTGTTTTTTAATTTTTATTTTATATTGGAGTACAGTTGATTTACAATGTTGTGTTAGTTTCAGGTGTACAGCAAAGTGATTCAGTTATACATATACATGTATCTAATCTTTTGCAGCTTCTTTTCCCATATAGGTTATTACAGAGTATTGAGTAGAGTTCCCTGTGCTATATAGTATGTCCTTGTTGATTACCTGTTTTATATATAGTAGTGTGTATATGTTAATCCTAACTTCCTAATTTATCCCTCCCCCCCACCTTTGGTAACCTTCTTCAATTGAATCTGGGCTCCCCCTCCCCCTACGAGATTAGGTAGGGTGGTGTCTGGGTATCTGAAATTAAATACAGTAGAAATGTCTGAGTCCTTCCTCCCCACCCAAGTTCCCCAGCCTACTCAGACATGTATCTTTGGCCTTTGGTCCTCCTCAGGGTCAGGGAGACCCCTGCTCCATCTCTAATCACTGTAAAAGCAACTGAGGTCAGGGGAGAGGGGGTAGGAGGGGTCAGGAGTATGGAAGAGAGTCAGCTCTGTATCAGTAAGGAAGGCACATTTCCTTTCAGTTCTGAGAGGCACATGAATGCTCATGGGTCAACCAAATGAATTTCCAATAACTTCTATCCTCCCAGAGCTAGACATATTCATTGCCGACACTATTTATTTCAACTGTTTCATAACTACCTTATTAGCAGAACAAGCCCAACTTTTAGCACTGTGCAAAATGATAGGTGAAGATAGCAATTTTGACTTTTATTATGAGTGAAACTAAGCATCTTTTTACATGTTTAAAGGCCATGTATATTTATTTATCTGCAAAGTTTTGGGTCAAAACCTTTATTTTTTGATTATATATGTTTTATTTTATGTTTTTGTGTTGCTGTTCTTGTTTTTCTTTCTGGCAGCTGGGAGTTTATATCCCCCAAAATTAGCACTGTGTTGTGATTTTTTTCATTTGTCTTTTGACATTGCTTATGACTTTAAAAAAAAAAAACTGATGCAGGAAACTTTATTTTCATGTAGGTGAATTTTAAAATCTTTTCTCTTTTGGCATCTGGATTTTGAATCATCTTTAGAAAGGTCTCCAGTACAAGGTAAGGAAGAAATTCTTCCATATTGTTTCCTAGAACTTTTATGGTATTTTTTTACATCTACATTTTAATCAATTTGATATTTATCCTGGTGTACAATGGGAGGTTTGGTTCCAAATTTTTCCACTTTCAGATGACTATCTGCTTATTCAAATATCATTTATTACTTCACTGCTTTTTATATGTTGTTTACATCAAATACTAAATTTCCATATATATGTATTGGTTTCTTTCTTGTTTTTCTATTCCGTTCCTTTGGCCTAACTATCCAGTCATGTAACATAAAACAGTCACCTGTTAATATTATCAAAAATTTTTGTATATTCTAATACTGTGTCATGCCTGCCTTCTAATTCCCAAAGCCCTACCTTAGTGCTTTTGCTTTTTAGAGTTTTCCAGAGTCTTCTTGATTGTTTATTTTACCATGATAGTTTTAGAATCCAGATTTTCCAGGATAAAAGAAAATCTTTTATCAGTTTTATTAGAGTTGCATTAGAGAGAATTGATATCTTTATAAAATGTTGTTTTCCCATTTAATATATTGCATGTCTGCCCATTTTTTCAAGTCCCTTTTGTGTCCTTCAGGGATATTTTAATGCTTTCTTCACAGTTTTTTAATACTTAAGTTTTATTCTGAGTTATTTTTCTGTTTTATTACTACTATGAATGGCATCTTCTATTATATACCCTAAGGGTTTTTTTATTTTTCATATGAAGACCATTGATTTTTGAATGTTCATTTTATATTTCACTAACTTGTTTTATAGGAACATTTCAAATGATTCTTTTGAGTTTTCCAAATATACAGTTAACATTTTCTAAAAATACAGTTTCAAGTATATGTTTTTCACTTCCATTTAGGTAGAATATTCCAGATTGTAATTGCAGGGGAGAAAACTCAGATTTCAGTGACATGCATGAATTTGTCCCCTTCCATCCATTCCTTAATTCATCATATTTATTGAATACCTGCTACATGCCAGGCACTGGGACTCATCATTTTAAAAAGTGATGGAAAGAAAAAAGCTGAGTTTTGTGTATGCCTCGTGAAAAAAATGCATTATTTATCATAAATTAAGACTTGTTGCTATCAACTGCCTAGAAAAGGGAGAAAATTTTATAATATAAAATTTCTAAAGGAACATTGTCGCTTATTTTCGAGGTGTAATATATTTAATGGATTTAGTGTTGAACAGCTTGCTACACTTCACAAATGCATTAATGATGAGTATAAACATTGGGAAGGGATTGTCTAAACTGATAAGTACAATGTTTATTAAACTAGATTAGATAAATATCGTTTAAATGATGTTGCTAACAATGAAAATTAAGATATGTAAAATGTGACTACAATTATATTAATACAATAATGAAAATATTTATCTATAGTTTCACACATCTGAGTAAATTCAATAAGCAACATTATTTTTAAATATTAGAGAGGCAGAAAATATTGTGCTTCAAGGTTGGGTTGTAGAGTATGACAGGTTCAAATCTAGGCTGTTTCACTTACAAACTGCTTGGTAATGGGCATGTTGAAGTTTCTTGGAAACTAATTTCTTCATCTGAAAAATGAGTAAAATAATAGTACCAATCTTATAGCATTCTTATGAGAATTAACTGTGTTATTAGAGATAATCTTTGAATAATCTTTGGCACGCAGTTAAGAACTCAATAAACATTGGGACATGTAAGGTGAGGTAAGAGATTGGACTTAATAAAATTCTCACCTGTCCTTCTGTCTGCTTTAATAGAATATGGTCATTGTATGATACACACTTTCTATGATTCTTTGTATGTTTATGCATCTTATCTCTGTAATTAGATTACTTGGCATTCCTAGACACAGAGGGGATCAATCGTTTAGGAAAACACGTAGCCATTTGCTTTGTGCCAAGGCAGTGATTTGCATTTTTCCAGGAAGGAGAATCAGTTGCTTGCTGTGACTTTGACTCTGGCTAACCGGCCTGGAATTGTGTAAATTAGTACAACAATATTTCATTAATTTAGTCCAACACAAACATGGGGAAATTTTTTCCTTACCAACTCCATCTATCAGAATTAAAAAAGAAAAAAACCCAAGTGTAATTGAGGTCTTAGAAAGCCAGTCATTTTCCTTTATAAACCAAGGATTGTATAGATAAGAAAGCACTTATTTGGGATTAAAAAATATTCTAGGGCCAACAAATCACTAAGGTTCTTTGTTGCAAGCCTTTTAAAGATCTGAATTTCCTTCTGTCCTTTAAAGACCTGTGATGTCTTTAGAGTATTATAAAGAAGTAAAGAGAGGAGCTACCAATCTATTATCCCACGCCAAATAAAGAGAAGAAGTGGAGCATCATTTTCTATTGTAAAATCTTTTTTATTCTAGTTAGCCCTGGCCAAGAATAATGTACTCTTATTTTTAATTATGGTGTACTTTTGAAGAAATAACACTACACAAATTAATCCCTTGAAGAATAAGACTTTTGGTGTCCAGCTAGGCAAGTCACTCAATATTACCTGTGAATCCTTTTTACTTTTTCAAAATGTTATCCTATTGCATGAATAACATTGAGAACATCACATATGATTTCACTCCACATCTCTTATAAACTTTTGAATATATTTAAATCTATTTTTCCTCAACTTCTTTTTATATCAGAAGATTTACTGTCCCTCCTTCATTTAAGTCAATACTTCTTCCACTTGCATTGTAGATCCCATTCTGTCCATATCTTTGAAATTTGACTTCTCAAACAATTGGTCCATGGCTGAAAACAAGCTAATATTTGAATCAACTAGTTTTTGCCTCATCTTATCTATAAGAATACCCAGTCTTGATAATGCCTTTGCAACATGCAGTTGAACAAAAAATGTTAGCTCAGAGAATTCCCTGGTGGTCCAATGCTTAGGACTCCCTGCTTCCACTGCAGGGGGCACAGGCTTTATCTCTGGTCACAGAACTGAGACCACGCGTGCTGCACAGCAGGGCCAAGAAAAAAAATATGTTAGCCCAAAACAGATGAAATTACTTCCTCTTTTAAGTCAAATCACATGTACTTTCCTCTGTATGACAATACCTAGGACTACTGACTTTTTTCTACTTAATGAGTATTATCAAGATTAAACCTGAGGCTGGTGGGGCTGAGCCGAGGAGGCTCACCTTGCATGGAGCCAGTGCAGCTGATGGAGGTCAAGATGCTAAGTAAGTAAAGAGCGTCCCTCTGAGAATGTGGGGAACTGACACTGTTTGCTTTATGTGGATTTCATTTACACAGTTTTAGAATAGAACTTGCATTTGTTTTTCACGACAATTTACAGTAACAAAGTCGGAACTCAACAAAATTCTCTAAGGAAAGCAAATGGATTTAAAAAATAAGTTTGCCCCACTTCAGGCCTAGTGGACTTATTTCAGTTCCTTAAATGTAAGTATCTGTCTCATCACGAGACTTTTACCCATGTTATGCTCTATAATTAAGGTGCTTTTATCCCTCACTGTCTAGAAAACATCTACATTCCACCTAAGGTGTAAAATAATATACTGCTAAACTAAAACTGCGAAGTAGCATAATCCCTCACCACTATATATATTTTTTTAATCACCCATGGTGCCACCTATGATTTCTCCTTCATATTGCATTGTACTTGAAATTGATGATGAAATATTTGTCTTCCCTACTTAAATATGACCTTCATGAGGGCAGACAAAAAAAAATTTCATTCTCTCTTTTTTTTTTAAGCTCTTTATTGGAATATAACTGCTTTACACTTTTGTACCAGCTTTTGAGGTACACCAAAGTCAATCAGCTGTATTTATACATATATCCCCATATCCCCTCCCTCCCGTGACTCACCGCCCCCACCTCCAGCCTGGCCCTCCAAGGCATCTCCCATCATTGAGTTGATCTCCCTTTGTTATACAGCAACTTCCCACTAGCTATCTATTTTACAGTTGGTAGTGTCTATATGTCTATGCTACTCTCTCACTTTGTCCCAGATTCCCCTTCGCCCTCCGCCCCCCCCCCCCCAACCCCATGTCCTCTAGTCCATTCTCTGCATCTGCATCCTTATTCTTGCCCTGTCACTGGGTTCATCAGTACCTTTTTTTTTTAGATTCCGTATATATGAGTTAGCATCCAGTATTTGTTTTTCTCTTTCTGGCTTACTTCACTCTGTATGGCAGACTCTAGGTCTATCCACCTCATTACATATAGCTCAATTTCACTCCTGTCTATAGCTGTGTACTATTCCATTGTATATATATATGCCACATCTTCTTTATCCATTCATCTGTTGATGGACATTTAGGTTGTTTCTATGTCCTGGCTATTGTAAATAGTGCTGCAATGAACACTATGCTACGTGTTTCTTTTTGGATTATGGTTTTCTCTGGGTATATGCCCAGGAGTGGGATTACTGGGTCATATGGTAGTTCCATTTTTAGTTTTTTAAGGAATCTCCAAACTGTTTTCCATAGTGACTGTACCAGCTTACATTCCCACCAACAATGCAAGAGAGTTCCCTTTTCTCCACACCCTCTCCAACATTTATTGTTTCTAGATTTTGTGATGATGGCCATTCTGACCAGTGTGAGGTGATACCTCATTGTGGCTGTGACTTGCATTTCTCTGATGATTAGTGATGTTGAGCATCTTTTCATGTGTTTGTTGGCCATCTGCATGTCTTCTTTGGAGAAATGTCTGTTTAGGTCTTCTGCCCATTTGTGAATTGGGTTATTTGCTTTTTTGGTATTAAGCTGCATGATCTGCTTGCATATTTTGGAGATTAATCCTTTGTCCGTTGCTTCATTGGCAAGTATTTCCTCCCATTCTGAGGGTTGTCTTCTTGTCTTGTTTATGGTTTCTTTTGCTGTGCAAAAGCTTTTAAGTTTCATGAGGTCCCATTTGTTTATTCTTGATTTTATTTCCATGATTCTAGGAGGTGGGTCAAAAAGGATCTTGCTTTGATGTATGTCATAGAGTGTTCTGCCTATGTTTTCCTCTAGGAGTTTTATAGTGTCTGGCCTTACATTTAGATCTTTAATCCATTTTGAGTTTATTTTTTACATTCTCTTTTGATTGTAGTTTTTGTGCCTAGGACGATATAACATATGATAGGTGCTCAATAAATATTTTTCAATGAATAAACTATGTTATGGCAAAACTGACCAAGCATCATTTATCAATTAATAATTGTGAATTTTATTTCTTTATTTTTTCTAATGACTAGCTTCTTTGATGAGAATAGGTTTTAGGAAACTAAAAACAGAAGTAGGGAGATGACTAAGAAGATTATAAGGGAGATACACATCCAGGTGATGGTAGCTTTGTACTGGGATGGTAGCTGGGAAGATGGAGTGAAGAGGAGGTATTTGGAATATGTTATGAAAGTGAAGCAACCTGGAGTTGCTGTGAAGAATGAAAGAAAGTGAGGAATGAAGAAGAAATCCTTTATTTTCGCTGTTGCTACTGAATGAATAGTTAAAACCAATTTCTGAGATGGAGTGTTAATGAGCAGAGAATTAAGAGTTCTACTTTACACATGTTGTATATAAAATACAAATGCTTATTTTTTTCAGATATAATGTACAGATGTTGAGTAGGCAGGCAATTGGGTAATTTGGTCTGGAGTACGAGGGAAGGCTGGGAGCTAAGGATATAAATTTGTAAAATGTGTGCCTCACTGGCATGTAGTTAATATTCACATCAAGCGTTGGCCCAGCTGAGTCAGTCAGATTCTTTAAATAAAATAGAATAATTTAAATTAAAAAAAATTAAAATATAAAATTATTTTAGGCCAATATTTTCTCTTATTGGAAAAAAAGTAATTTTTTTAAAGGGCTTATTAGAGCTTAAGAATGCTAATATTTATAAATCTCAGAGGACTATATATACTGTGCTTCGACCATAAGAATCTGTACCTCCCCTATTCTTTTCTGATTATATTAAATCAAAAAATATTGTATAACTAGATCATCAGATATATTCCAAGAACTGACCAGAATGCTTGAAGCACAGAGATGGTTACAACAAGATCCCAGTCCCTATTAGCATGAAAATATGAGCCATTGTGTTCTTTGTTATTGCAGTTACATAATTTTCTTGTGTTATTGTAGCAATTTCCATTATGCAACCAAAATACCATGCTGTAAGCACAGTGTCAGCTTGATAAATGTTCTAAGAAAATTGAATTACATGTTAAATAAAACTCACTAAAATTTTCCTTGTATATTCAATTCTACCTCTTCTCCAGCCTAGGTCAACAAATATAAACTCATGGATGATTTACATCTAGAAGTGATCAATCCTATCCTAAATATTTAAATGAGTAACATGAGATTTTTAAGCCAAAAGTTCATTTGGTGGGTTTATTTTTTTAAATGTATCTGCAAGACTGTCAATCTACACCACAGCTTTTCTCGCATGTTCCAGAAGTAACCTCAAGAGGAAAATAATCCTGTTAGATTATGTTTAGATGAATAGTTCAATATAAACTTTGCCAAAATTATATATTAAGTTTAAGCAAATAAACATACACAGGTTATCATAAGAAATTAACAGCTATTTTAGGATTAACTTATCCTGGAAGATCCATAATAAATTATATTTATATGGCAATGCATGTGCGTACTTTTAGCTTCAACATTTTGATAGTGAAGAATGCTGGTGTGTCAGCAAAGTACAACAAAATAAAGGGTATAATGGAGTAAATTGATGATATTTTGTGAACTGGATATACCATGAAGACTCGCTTGATACTTAATACTGGCATTCTAAGAGACAATTAACTCCAGGTGCTTCTTCTACACAGAATTGTGAATTGCAAAGCCATCTTTACCAGAGTGAAATTAGGACTTCTAACCTAAACACAATTTGTTGGATGAAGAATTATTAAATATTAAAACCAAGTCACACAATAAATATTCTCTATATTTTCTTTAGATTCATTTTTAGTGGATCATTCTTATCTGGGGAGTAGGAACTTGAGAAGCTCAGAGCAATGATCCCAGAAGAGCCAAGCTAAATCTCTACATCTAGTACACTATTGTTACAACAAATCCCTTCCACTTACATAAAACATTGTCTTTAAATCTGAAAATCTATAAATCTATATGAATCAAACCAACACAAGTTAAGAAAATTACTGGTCCTGCTCATAACAAATTATTGAGGTCAACTGTATGTAGAGTGGACTATATGAGTCAAGTTTTTCCAGCTAATGTGAGCAGTAAAGGAATTCATTGAAAGGTTACGAAGAAACTTTTCTTTTCTTGTTGTTCCTTTTGCTCACAGTGAAGCCCATGGGTCATAAGAATCTTCACCAGTTGTGTGGTCTTCGATTCATAACCTGAGGAAACTAATTCATTGATGGTTCTATTTGAATGGGGAGTTGCGTCAGCCTTGTGTTTGATATAACTACTGTATTGTGGTACATGGAGGGGCTCCATGAGATCATCATGGTTCCATGCATACTCCTGTATTCATTGTTTATCAGTAAATCTGTTGTTTCTTGAGAGTTTGTATGTGTTATACCAGTGGCATAAACAAGGGAACCTCCAAATGGCCAGATAACAGCTTCCAATTTAGTGGAATTCTTAAGTGCATTAATAAAAATGTATTTCTCTCTGTGGATTCTAAAACATCTAAACCAGAAAGGCCCATATTCCTGAGGATGGGTAATAAGTACTTTGCAATACCCACTGCCAAATCTATGCCTTGGCTCCCAGAGTCACGTATTCCATCTCTGGAAGGAAGAGAAGCAAACCCTTCAATATAACTCATTCCTAAACCTCCTTGCAATCATCCCCAAAGATATCTTGTTCTAAATCTATAACCATCTTGCAACACATTTGTCAAGCTTTATAAAATGGTGTAGATCCTTACCACAGGCCATTTGGTGGATGCTTTATATACTTTGGTGATTTTCCAACATATGTGGTTCACTTCAAAGAAGTTCGAAAACTCTGTTCCTAGACTATCTTGACACCAAGAAGCAGCTAAGTGATGTAGGTTTGTTCAGTCAGTCCCATGCATTGGTATGAGATGTGGAATCAGAAGTGAGTGAAATGAGGAGGCGGTGGGGGAATGTGTGAGTGAGAGTGGCAAATTCTAATTCATTGAGTATAAGATAAGCAGAACCTTTTTGCATCTAGTCCAACGTGTTCATTCCACCAATCAGGGAGCCAAGGGTGGGGATTCTGATCATTGCCAGGCATATCAATTATAACCACACACCTGGGAACTGGATAAATAACCAGGAAACAGCTCTGAGCTCTGTCTTTTCTACTATGGATCAAATTTCCAGTTGTCATTGATACTCACAATTCTCCACTCATCTCAGGTATTATTAAAGAGGGAGTATGCAGTATTTTATAAAATATTTTTTTGTCTTTTGTGTAAAAATTTACTTATTTATTGGCTGTGTTGAGTCTTTGTTGCTGCACACAGGCTTTCTCTAGTTCCAGGGAGTGGGGACTATCCTTCATTGCGGTGTGTGGGCTTCTCATTGCCGTGGCTTCTCTTGTTGCAGAGCATGGGCTCTAGGCTTATGGGCTTCAGTAGCTGTGGCACATGGGCTCTATAGTTGTGGCTCATGGACTGTAGAATGCAGGCTCAGTAGTTGTGGTGCACGGGCTTAGTTGCTCTGCGGCATGTAGGATCTTCCGGAACAAGGGATCCAACCCCTGTCCCCTGCGTTGGCAGGCGGATTCTTAACCACTGTGTCACCAGGGAAGTCCCATGTTTTTCTTTTCCAGAGTTCAAATACTTTAGTATTTTAGCTGCAAGTCTTTGGGAAAGCTAGGAGGAAGTTTACAGGTATGTGTTCTCTAACTGAGGAGGGAAACAATGAAAATCATGTACATATGAATGGATGAAAATTCAGCAGTCCACATCACACACTGATGAAAAAGAGAATTAAATAATTTCCTGGTCACCATTTATGAAGTTCCCATTGACAGCAAGCATTTTGGGATCACATTTCCACCACTACAGTATAATACTGGACTGAGAGCACTGGGGAAATTAAAGAAAAGGAATAACAAGCACAGAACTCTAAATCAACTCTTTATTTTAATTTTTTAAAATATTTTATTTTTTATTGAAGTATAGTTGATTTACAATGTTGTGCCAATCTCTGCTATACAGCAAAATGACCACTTATACACATATATACATTCTTTTTCATAGTCTTTTCCATTATGGTTTATCACAGGATGTTGAATGTGGTTCCCTGTGCTATACATTAGGACCTTGTTGTTTATCCATTCTAAATATAATAGTTTGCATCTACCAATTCCAAAATCCCAGTCCATCCCTCTCCTTCTCCCTGCCCCACCTTGGCAACCACAAGTCTTTTCTCTATGCCTATGAGTTGGTTTCTGCTTTGTAGATAGGTTCATTTGTGCCATATTTTAGATTCCGCATATAAACAATATCATATGGTATTTGTCTTTCTCTTTCAGACTTACTTCACTTAATGTGACAATCTCTAGTTGCAGTCACATTGCTGCAAATGGCTAAATCAACTGTTCTCATCCAGATTTCTGTAACAGAATTAGTCTCTAAATCCCTAATGGATGTAGTGAATTAACTTCTCTCCTATGCATTCAGAAAGGTGCTATGTATGTGTCATCTTTGAAAATACTGAGAAAATAGTCACATAAATCATTCTCTCTGGGACTTAATCCTCTCACAGAACCTGGTCAAGGAAGGATGCTCTAAAGTCTTGGCTCAAGATAAGCACTGAAGACGACGTCACCAAGGTGGCAACATGGGAGGCTCCTGAATTCCTTCCTTCCACTAATGCATGAAATATATAGCTGATCATAGATCAACTCCCTTTAAGAGAAATCCAGAAACTAATTGAGTAACTCCTACACATAATATAGGGAATTATCCACACAGTTGAATACAGTAATTAATAAAAATGATTGAACGTTTTTGGTTCAGTGCTTAGAGACAAACAGGAATTAGTCTATGAGATAATTAATACGATTTGTCTGTTCATTAAGGACAATTTTATAGTTTATTAAGATGGTAATATAATATAGACATTGTTCTATATTAACAATATAATATTGTTATATGGTAATATAATGTAGACCCTTTCTATTTAATATACTGATGAATTCAATGTATTTTTATTTTTAGTTAAATGTATCACCTATTTGTATATTTATGTTTTATATGTGTAATTGCATATGTGGAAATGTGTTAATAAATCCTTTGCTGCAAGGTTTTGCATAAATGTACACAAGAGTAGAATTAGAATTTTTCCTTTCTCCTGTAAAATGACTATTTTTCTGTGCCCAGATAATAGATGCTCTTTTTGTTGACCAACTTATTCTGCTAAACTTGCTCTTGATGTATTTTAACAAAAATTTCCTATTAGTCTTTGCTTCTTGTTGAAATGTGTTTTTAAAACTCAGTGTTCTAACTATATCTCATTTCCTTTGGCAATAGTCAAGTTGAGCTTTTCTCATATTTAGGTCCCAAATTAGGAATAACAGAACTGTTAAGATATCTTGTTTTGTATAATTAATTTTGGGGTCCCAGAAAGGCCCCCGGCAACACATTTGCTCCTTTATTTTACTCACAGAAATAAGGTAAGAAAAATAAAAATAAAAATGTTTGTCAGTCTCAAAATTTGATTATTTCATACTAATGTGGTAACAGTTGTGTTTACCAAACTTACGTTAAAAGAACTGATAAATCTGGAAGAAAGTACGTTTTCTTAGATTCATTATAAATTAAATAACATAATATAAATATGTTATAATGATTGTGCACTTCTCAAACTAAAAAAAGAATAATCATGTTTAAGCATAAAGAGGGGTATAATAATTATTTGCAAACAGATTTTGCTTCTAGGATTCTAGGTTTGAACACTCTTGTCAATTGAGGGCACTTGGAGTTATATTAAAGTCCTCATATTATTTGTCTCTTCTTCACCACTGCAACATGCCAAACCCAGGAGAGCTCCTTCCTCTGCTTAAAAAAGGAAATCCCTCAATGGTTTAATCTCTGTTAGAAAATTACCTGTACTTTACATGAGTCTTTGGTAAATTCCCTTGGATAATCCTGATTTAATTTTGTTTCACAATAGTTTATACCTAAAAACAAAAACATGAAATCATCAAGCAAACCATACAATTACAGATTCAAACTCCAAGGAAAATTCGGAGCCTCTCCCCGAATTTAAATCAGTCCATACGATGGAGCTAATTATCTTCATCTGGACCTTCCAGGTAAAAACAGATGAAGATCAACGTTAGAGCAAATACTGCTCATGTTCCAGTATTCTTGGTCATTGCTTGTTTTGAGAGCTACCTTTCACTGAGATTGCTATGAAACAACTTTGTAAGGCTTTACTTTTTACTTAAAAACTCCATCATTCCTATCTTCAACCTTCAGTGAAAAGTACCGGGAATGGATGGAATTCAAAAACTGAAAATTGGGAAAGCTCTCAGAGACTTTAGATCTTCCATGGTCTAAGGTATTGGAGGTAATCTTTGATAATATGGACCCTCTCTGATGAATTAAGTACCCCATGCACTAGGGTACTTCTCTATTCAAACAGATGTAACTAGATACAACCAGTCTTATGAAATAGGTGCAAACAGCTTTGTAAAAATAATCACTCAAGCACATCCCTTCATAACTCAAACATGGAAACTTAGTCTTCTCAAAAAAAATCATAAAAAAATCCACCCTTACCCTTTGAAGGAAAGGACCTTGCCAGGTACTGTAACAACTAACACAGCAGTAAAACTCCAAGGTGTTGATCCTTGGATTTGTATTTTCCAATTAAGAAGACACACACTGTCTTCTCTTGACCACGGGATATCATCTTCTGAATGCTGAGTGTCTATTCCATTGGGAGACTTTAAATTGAGGATTCTTTGGTGTCCTGTAAAAGCAGACAGCTGCCGGGAATAGAAAACTTCCACCCAAGATGATAGAACAGAATTAATTTTCTGATTCTCCATTATCCTATTTCTTTGTTTCCTCTTCTCTAATCTTGCCTACTATTGTATTTTAACACCTCATATTGATGGAATGAATGATTTCCCAGTTTCCCTAAGGGGGCATTTCTTCATCTTCTTATTGTTGACACCCTATGGTCTTCTGTCACTCAAGGAAAAATGATACTGTGCATTATCTTCAGACAATAGGTATCACTTAGAACTATATGATTGGCAGATCTATTATCTCCTATCTGTTCCTGCTGTAAACCTTTAAAACATGGATTCTCAACAGGGGTGACATCATCCCCAAGGGGGCAAACATTAGTTCTTATGGATTGAAAATGTCTTACGTGTTTATGTATAAGCATGTTTATACACACAGGATATAAACAGGTACACAGTATATTTATATCTACAGTATTAAAATCTCTTAAGGTATGGCCATTAGAAACATAATACCTAAAAAGGCTATTCAGGGAACAAAATTGAAAAAAGATTGAGAAACATTGCTAAAATATTTCAGAAGGTAGATTTTCTTTTACAGGTCTTGTATGATACTTAAATTACCCTTACATTATTAATCCCAACTCTTCTTATAAAAATTCTACCTTGAAACCCCACCCCCCCCACCCCACAACCACTAACAAAATACTTCTATTGAGGTCACTGTATTCTTTTTTTTTTTTGGCCATGCAGCTTGCAGGATCTTAGTTCCCTGACCAGGGATTGAACCTGGACCATGGCAGTGAAAGCACCGAGTCGTAACTATTGGGCCACCAGGGAATTCCCGAGGTTATTGTATCTTTATCAACTTCGCAGGAATTATTTAACTCTACTCAGAAAATCTGGTCACCTTAAGGGACCAATAGTGGATTCCCTCCTATTAAAGTGAAGGATACTAATACTACCAGTTAGGACTGTGCCCATCCCGGGTACCACTGCTTGTGTGGATATCACTTCTACTCTTAAAACCCAACAAATCATTTTTTTAATTAAAAAAATTATTGAAATATAATTGATTTACAATGTTGTATTAGTTTCAGGTGTACAGCAAAGTGGTTGTTATACATATGCATCTATATCTATTCTTCTGTAGATTCTTTTCCCTTATAAGTTATTACAAGATATTGAGTATAGTTCCCTGTGCTATATAGTAGATTCTTGTTGGTCCAAAATATTATTTTAAATCCTTTAGCCAAATTTAGCATGGCTTATGATTTTCTCTTGAGAAATACTCAAGGGAGTGTTATAGCAAACACTTCTTTCTGTACTTCATAAAAAAATACAAGCAATCAAGTAAACATGACTAAGCTAAAAGAAAAAGCCACCTGGTTCTCTGAGATGAACCTAGAAGGATATTGGGACATGTTTTACTGGTCTGGGTTTAATGATCTTGGTTCTGGACTTTGTGGTCTAAGGACTAAAACAATTTTGTTGCTGGTAGTTGTCTGTGTTGCACTTGACTCTTTGCATCTTATCCAAAGTCTTAGGTGCACATCCATTATCACATGTACACGTTTCAACAACTTATAACAGCAGCGTGAAGGACTAATGCCAGTCTAACTACAAACAACATTCTCTAGAAAAATCTGATTCACAGAATTTTAGCGACGGTTAAGATCTGGATATCACAGATTAATGTCCTATGACTTACATTCATCTAGCTTTAACCAAAAGCAGGGAATTAAGATAGAAAAATGCATCCCTGAGAGCTCTTAGCTGGTGTTCTCTGCTGAACATAATTTCACAGAATACAAACATTACACAAGGTCAGTCTGGGACCATGATAGACTGAGACAAAAACAAAGTCACTCATTAATCATCTCGAAGTACAGACAGAAATCAAAACACTGTGTAACTACAAAAATAACCAAGTATGTCCCTCTCCCAGCTCACATCAGTGACTGCAGCCTCTTTTCCATTTATAGCTTAAATCTTGGTATGCTATTCTTGTCTCTTGTATTAAAGCTATTAAGAAATCCCCAGTGATTACACAAGGTCGTGCATGTAAAAAGAATTTTAAAACTTCAAAAAGTATACTTAATCGAAGTTTTAATAAAGACAAAAGATCTGGTACCACAGGAGAAAGAAAACACAGGCAAATATCAGGAAGGTCCTAGACATCCAGGCACATCTTCTCGGGTCCTCTTTCTATTAGGCAGGACATGCTTTGTCTCCAGAATATGAATCACCAAGATATGTGTGTGTGTGTGTGATATCTCAGCCTCTAGGAAATCAAGGCACAAGTTTAAGAGACTTTTATTCCCGCACTGATCACATAGCCAAAATCTGCCTATGTAACCAGGTAAACCTGGTACAGAACATCAATCTATACATTTTCAGCAAAAAATGTAGTCAGATTGATATAGGGCACATGCACATGTTCTTGGCATATTAAACCTCACCTTATAAAATCATTAGTTCATTCATCCCTATCCAGCCCGTGTTTTCTGGCGCACCTGGAGGTAATCATAGAGTTACCATAAAACGGCTGCAAGTTAGCACTATCCCTAGACAGTACTCAATAACCCAGTGAACCAAATTACCCAGTGAACCAAAATGCTGATTTCTGGCATCATCCAATCCAGAGCAAGCCCCACTTTATCAAACTCTCCCCCAAACCTCCCAGCATGAGGCCAAATCCTGTATCAGACCCTTCCTAATCCCTTCCTACTGATATAGAGGATAAAGTTGACTTACAGCTGAACCAGACCAGAAAAGCTGCAGCCTTATCTCTGGTAATTCTTGGTTGTCGGACTTTGACTTTTGACTAAAAAAGGGCAACAGAATTTACAACAGACTGAAAAAGGGCAACAGAATTTATAGAAGGCTAAAAAAGGGCAATAGAATTTCTAATATGCTCTTCAAAGTGTGAAATTCCTATGGTGACCGTTAGACCAGTTTGTTGATGCCTGACTTGACAATGTGACTGTGGGAATAAGAACCTGGATGGGAACTTCTGTCTCGAGCTTTCCCAGAGCTATGATTCCTTGTGCAGATCTTGGTAGTTCAATTCAGAGGCAGAACACAGACCACATGTGAAAAAGAACCCTGGGAGATTCCCTCTGGAAGTCTCTAGCCTCCCAAATGTTTGCCTGCCTACGTTCTCTTCCTCGTGCTCCACTGTATCTGTGACTTTTAGATAAAGGCCTTACATGAGGATGCTGTGTGGAGTCTTGTGATTGCTTTCAAATATTCAAACGGCCAAAACCTCGCACCCATGGATTTCCATGGTGTGTGGTATCTTTTGCTACATAGCACAGAGTATACCCAGATTTAACTCAGATCTATTCTTGTTAGTCTTAGGCTGGTAGGCATCAATGAGGGAAATCAAGGTGGAAATCTCAGCACCAAAATAGACACAATTTTATGCCAGTAGAGAACAAATATCTACACTGCATTCTACTCTTTGAACAAAAAGTTTGGAGAGAAAACATGTGGAACCCTGGTACAGATGGCTCCTGATTTATAATGGTTTGACTTATAATTTTTCAAATTTACTATGGTACAAAAACAATATGCATTCAGTAGAAATGCTTCATTTTAAAATAGGCTTTGTTTTAGATGATTTTGGCCAACTCTACGCTGATGTAAGTGCTCTGGGCAATTAAAAGTAGGCTAGGTTCAGCTATGATGTTTAGCAAGTTAGGTGTATTAAACGCATTTCAATTTATGATATTTTCAACTTACAATGGGTTTATTGGGACGTAACCCCATCATAAATCCAGGAAGATCTGTATGTGGCTATGTTTAGAAGATTAAGGAATCATCACACATATAAAAGAAAGCCTAGAAAAAGGTTTGGGAATAGGGCTGCATTTTTAAAAAAGACTTAAAAATTTTTTCTTCTTCTTTTTTTTTCTTTTCCCTGAAGGACAGTAAAATAGGATGGCTAGAAAAGGTACAGCAACATAGCTAGCTGGAGGGTAGAAACTAAGTAAAAACGAGGCCAAAAGACTATTTTCTTCCAGAGCCTTCCAAATATAAAGTAGAATAAAAAGCAACCAAACAAAAAGCTTGCATAAATGTTGGAGGATAGAAAAAGTGTCTTCCGTGTATATATGAAATACAGCACAGAAAGGTTAAAAAAAAGATGCATAGGGGCTAGATCATGACTTGATTGTCTCTATTTAGAAGAGCAGTGAACCAGGTGATATGTTCAAACGACTCTTCCATAATCCCATGAGTATTTCTTTAGATATAGGATAAACGGTAGTCCAGCAAACAAGCAGATCAATTGGGGATATCTTTGGATTTAACCAACACAAACTGAAAACCAGCATGTAGTAACTAGTTAAAGCTCCTTCCTAAGAGAGATTGATGCCTATTAAATTGCTTTTAAACAAATTTTTATACACTTTTTAAAGGCGACTTTTCATTTAAGTTATTACAAAATATTGGTTATATTCCTCGTGTTGTATAATACATAAATTGCTTTTTATTTTAAGGAAAGGAGGGCAGGTAGAGGTGGGACTGGAGGGTGGCGACATGTAGGTGAGCATAGAGATTTACTTTCCAAGAACAAAACCACACTGGTCTCTGCTTCCATGTGATATCACATAACAGAAGATTGAAAGGGAAAACCTATAGAGTGTCTTATTTGTTTATAAATTCTTGACCTGAGAATACCACACTCAACAAAATCATCAAATTATTAGTGGACTTACTGAAGTATGCCACGTAGCATCTTTTCTGGAAAAAAAAAAAAATCACCATTTGACACTTCCTCCTTCTCGGTACCGCTTCTTCGCTTGCCCTGAAGGGAAATGCCCTTTGTGGTTTTCCTCCCCCTCAGTGGCGTCTAACCCACAGTCTCCTTTGCTGATCCCTCCACCTCTCAGTTTTGCAGTGTTGGGGTGCTGCCAGGACTAAGTCCCATGCCCCTTGTCCAGCAACATTCTCTCTCTCAATGATCTCATTTAGTTCCATAATTGTATACGCTAATAACCCTCATAAACCCAACTGTAGCCCAGAGCTTTGTCCCTAACTCCAAACTCATGCGGTGAATCTTGAGTTGGATATCTAATGAACAGCTTGACCTCACTCGTCCAAAATGGAACTGTTAACCTACCCCCAAATCTATTTTGCCCAAAGGTTTTCCCCATTTCACTTGAAAACGTCTCCCTTTCTCCTGCTCCATAAAATCTGGAGTCACTGTTTACTGTCCTTTATCTTTCATATTCCACACCAACCTGTCAGCAAATGCTGTTAATTTCACCTTCAAAATACATCCGGAACCTAAGTACCTCTGATTACCTCCAAGGCTATCACACTGCTCTGAGCCTCTATTATCCCCTCCCTATTTTACTATAATTGCATCCTAACCTTTCTCCTTGATTCTGACTTTGCCCTCCGTAGTCTACATCAATGCAGAAACCAAACTGATCCCTTAAAACTGAAATATAAGCCTGATCAAGTCCTTACTCTGTTCTAAACCCCACAGTGGTTTCCCATTTCCCACAGAGGAAAAGCCAAAGTCCTTACAATGACCTACATGGTCTGACCTTGTCACCTTGCTGTGATGTCATTTACTCAGCTCCAGCCATTTTCACCTTCTTGCTGTTTCTGGAACATGCCAGCTGTATGTTTGTTTTTCTTTAGCTCTTCCTTCTCCCTAGGGCCCCCTTTCGCTGTGGTATTATTGCCTAACTCTCTTACCTTTTTGATATTCTATTGACTAAATCTTTCACCCATATCTAGCCTTTGCTTAATATGTGTGACCTTGACTATATTATTTAATACAGCAGTCTGTACCTCCACCAATCACACCCTTCATCTTTTCTTACCTCTTTTTTTCTCCTTAGTACTTATTACCTTTTACACGTTTGCTTATTTTTATTGCTTATTGTTAATCTGAGCATTAGAGAATGTAAGCTCTATAAAATCTGGGATCTTTCCATATTCTGTTCAATGATATATCCTAAGTGATAAAAATATTGGTGGGCATTGTAGGTCAATCATTATTCAACGAGTAATTGATCCTGAACTTTAATGTAACACAAGTATAGATTGAGTATCTAAAGAAATGTTCAAAAAATACAGCTAAATATTTTGTCATTATTTTAGGAATTACTAAAACATTTATAATAAAAAACACAATAGTTGGAAGAAAGAAAATCATACTTCTAAATAATTTTTGAACTGAAAAGAATTTCAAATAGTAACTACAGAGTATTTATTTAAAAAATGATATTGTCAGCATAAATCTAAATATATGAGATGTGAACGAGCAAACATCAACTTGAATGCTCTTATTATTGATGAGCAAATTAAATTTCTGAGAGATCTACTCACTTATTTAGGATCAACACAATTCAGGTGGCTGGATTAGGGCTTGAACTCATGTATTTTCTCATTGCATGAACTGCATGATACTCTTGTTTAGAAAATAGTTATAGAAGAAAAAATAGCTAACCAACAGCTTCTCGGAGTTTCTGTCTCATTTTATTATCATTTTAAAAAATAAAAAATAAGAAATGAACTGGTGCTGACATTAAAAGTCATATAGTGTTCCCATACACACTGAGACAAGATTTCACAGGTTGACACATTTTGCTGAATACATAAAAATTACGATCACTTAAGCAATGAAGATATGAGCCCCTCTAGACCAGAAGGTATTTTTTTGTTTTGTTTTAGGAAAACAAAAATAACAGGTGCTCATAAGGATGTGTCATTAGTAGCACCAGCCTCACGATTTGAAGTTGGGAAGGGAGGAGAAATGCAAATTACACTATCCCAATTGGCTGAATAACAAATTAGTTAATGGCTTAAAACAACCACAATTTTTTTATTGAATATATTTGACATACAACATTGTAAATTTAAGGTATATAATGTATTACTTTGATGCATTTATATATTGTAATACAATTTCTGTTGTGGCAATGTTTATTACATTACCTAATTCTGGGACATTATTGTTGTCTATATTCATTGTAAATCACTGTGGCTTGTTTACTATTCATCGCAAGTTTGTACCTTTACACACTATCAGTCTTACCCCCTCATCTCCCATTCCCTGGTAACCACTGTTTTACTCTCTGTTTTTTTTTTTTTCCAAGTTAAACTTTTTTAGATTCCACATGAGATCCTACAGTACTTGTCATTCTTTGCCTGACATCGCATTTAGCACAATGTGTTCAAGTTCCATCCATGTTGTTGCAAATGTCAGGACCTGCTCCTTTCTTGTGACTGAATAATGTTCCAACCACATTGATCATGTTGTCTCTTACAGTTCTGGCAGAGCTCAACCAGGGGATTCTCCCTTAGAGTTTCTAGTGTAGTTGCAATCTGATGATAGCTGGGTCTGGAGTCATTGCAAAGCCTTCCTCATTTACCTGTTTTGCAGTTGAGGATGGCTGTCACCTGGAACTTCAGCTTGGACTGTTGTCCAGAATACCTCTATGTGGTCTTGTAACCAAAAGTAGAGTCTGGCTGCTCCCATTTCTTTGAGGCTGATTCTCAGAATTGTGGTAGCTTATGTCATGGCTACAGTCTGGTCATCATGTAGTTAACTTCTTCCACCTGGTGGGGCTTCAGTATCTATAAGACAGCTCACAGGACACGGCTCAGAATATTATCTATAGCCCTTGATTGGAACTAAAGGTCCTTGACTTTGCTTAATGACTACATTATTATTATTTGGTGTCCTTTGACTATTCTCATTTGTTTCTGCATTTTTTTATTTCTCTAATTAAGCTTATTCTTTGGCTAAAATTTTTCCACAGACAAAAGGCAGACTGATAACATGATGGTGGGGAGGACCATAGGGTTCTGCTCCGCTTAAGTCTCACTTCTTCTCAGCTTAGAGGCTGAGTTCCAAGAGCAAGCGTCCCAAGAGCTTCTCGATGTAAGTGGAAGCTACACTAATTTTTTTTTTAGAGTTTTCTTTTTCTTTTTTCTTTTTTTAAATTGTAGTATTATTGCTTTACACTGTTGTGCATGTTTTTGCTGTACAACAAAGTGAATCAGCAGTATTCACACATATATCCCCATATCCTCTCCCACTTGAGTCTCCCTCCCATCCTCCCTACCCCACCCCTCCAGGTCATCACCAATCATCAAGTTGATCTCCCTGTGTTATGCAGCAGCTTCCCACTAGCTATCTATTTTACATTTGGTAACTACACTGATTTTTATGATCAAGAGATGTCACATTGGTTGAAATTACATTCAAGGGCAGTGGGCACAGATATTTATTCTCAATGGCAAATGTTAAAGACATTGGATGCCACATTTTTAAATTGATGCTAGAATTTTGAGGGAACGAGCAAATCACTATCCATAATGCAGGACATTCTTTAATAAAATTGACTTAGACCGTTCAATAAATGAATGCCACAGGGAAATGAAAAAGAGCACATAGACAATTCTTTAATAAAAGACACCAAAGTAATTTGAAAACATGACAACTGGCACCAAATAGATTCACTTGTGCAAAGCCCCATGTCACCAAACCAAGACTTAGTTACAGTTTTGGCTCTTCCAGAATTGGAATCTTAAACCAGTCAATTAGGAATTGTCTGATCAAAAATAGTTGGGTCATCTGCCTGATAGATTCCTACCATCCCTCAAAGGAAAGGAACTTTGCAATGAACAATTTGCTTTTTTGCCTACAACTTCCTTGTTCCTGCTCCTTTCTGCATATAAAAGTCTCTCATTTTGTAAAGCTCCTTGGAGCTCTTTTCTATCTGCTAGATTGGATACCGCCTGATTTGAATCAATTTTTGCTCAGATAAATTCTTAACATTTTTAATATTCCTCGGTTTATCTTTAAGCAGGGACAGTAACAAAATCCAAAGTGTAAACTTTGATTAGATCCTAGATTTAGGAGGCAAGGGGTTCTAAAAGACATTTTGGAAAGATTTGGCTATAAAGCATATCTTAGAATATATATTAACTTATTTTGATTTTCTTAGATTTATTTATATGAATATATGCAACTTACTATTCAACTCATTCAGGAAAAAAGATAATAGAAAGCAAGAGAGAGGGGCTAAAGGATATGTGGGAAATTCATAATAATTGTTAGATCTGGTGAGGAAAATACTGGTGTTGAATGAACAGTTCTTGAACCTTTTTGTAAATGTGAAACTTTTCCCAAAAACTGCACTTTTACTTTTGCAGTTGCACATTATAGTCACAAGGTGGCGATAGAGTCACTTTTGAATTTGGATAAGAACACTCCCGTGAAAAGAGCGTACAGAAAAAAAATGTTTATTAACATAACATCTTCAAGTGCTGGCTCTAGGAGGAGAAATGTAAAAATCCCTGAAGGCAAAAATCACTGACAAAATTCACACTTCAGCTGAGTAGTTAACATTCAAATAAGCACGCTGGAAAGTGGAAGAAACCCTGAAGCAGAAAGAAGCAAGCACTAATCCTTGCTCCAGGGAAAAACCTAGTTTCTAGTCCTGGCTTCATCAGCGTGTGATTTTGTGATCTTACTCAAGTCGGCTATGAGTAGCTGTCACATGTACAATGAGGCAAATATCTGAAGAAAAACTTGGAGAGCAATTTCAGTCAGAATTGGAATTACATTTAGAGATGATGCCTATTAGAGGCCTTTGCTTGGAAATTTTTAGCCAGGTAGCAGTTACTTAATTCCTAAAGTAGAACACTGATGATTTCCCATGACGCACAAAGAATAAATCCAAAGCACATTCTGATTATACAGGGTTCACAGTTTATTTTGAAAGGACCCTAATAGGTTGTTTTGATAGAGAGTGCTTTTTGATGCATATACCTGGGGGATCACATTTGGATTCTAGCCCTATTAGTAGGTCACCTCCTAAATGCTGACAAATCATTCTGTGCTGTTTGTATTATTATTTGAAAAATGGTGCTTTCAGAAAAACTGCTCCTGTGACTCAGCCATCCTGCTGCAGTTCCAAGCAATCAACAACCATATGCATGAGTGAAAAAGGCTTTGCGCTAACCCCAGTCCCAGTCACCATCTCACTCCAAAGGCGCTAGAGACCCCAAACAAGAACCTCCTAGGCTCATTCAGCAAACAAATTTGATTTTATAATTATTTATTTGTCAAGAAATATTTATTGAGCACCTACTATGTGCCAGAACCAAGCGTCGGCTAACAATACTATGAAAGCTCTTGATCTCGTGGAGCTCATATCCTCATGGAAAGGGCCTAATAATAATAATAATAATAATGATAGTGGTAATAAAACAATAACATAATAAAATGATAAATAGATAAGTATTCAATTCCATATATTATGAAGGAAATAGAAAGTGTTGCAAAGGGACAAAATGGATAAGCCTCTTCTGATTGATATACAACTTTTTTTTTTCTTCTGTTCTGTTTTGTGTGGTTGGAAGGAAACAAGTGCAGCCAAAAAAATAAAATAAAATAACCAACCCAAAACAAAAAAACCACATACACGCACACAAAAAACAAAACCAAGTCCACAAGGGGGCAGAATGGAGTTCACTGCAAACAGTTGCAAATATAAGCTTTAATTGCTGCCAAGGGGTAAACTAAAGGCTGTGCCCACCAGACTAGGTTACATTAGTTGCTTCATGTGTTTATAGGTGTTTAGAACTTAAAAATTTTTTATAATTATCTTTTTACGTGTACTTCTTAGATTTTCCTTTCCCAAGCTGCTTGGTATGAAAGTCAAAAGTTATTCTTGGGCTTCCTAGGTGGCGCAGTGGTTAAGAATCCGCCTGCCAATGCAGAGGTCACGAGTTCGATCCCAGCTCCAGGAAGATCCCACATGCCGCGGAGCAACTAAGCCCATGTGCCAAAAAAAAAGGTTATTCTTGTTTATCCATACTTGTGTTATAAAGGAAAAGAATCTGATTGCTGGCTACCTAAACATCTGTGGATCAGAAAAAATGGTTAAACAAAAACAGCTAGGCTAATGTATCAAGAATGCTTTATTTTAAAATTTTTCCCGCCATAAGTATTTTTCCATGATACATTTTTTTTAAATTGAAGTACAGTTGATTTACAATGTTGTGTTAGTTTCAAGTATACAGCAAAGTGATTCAATTATACATATATATATTATTTTTCAGATTCTTTTCCATTATAAGTTATTATGAGATACTGAGTATAGTTCCGTCCTATACAGTATGTCCTTGTTGTTTATCTATTTTATATATAGTAGTGTGTATATGTTAACCATGATACCTGCCTTTTAGCCCACACTGTGCACGTTGAAGAGCTCTGTGGACTGGGTGGGGCAGGAAGGTAAAACAGAAGGAAATGAACTTAAAGTTCAAAGACATGGCATAGGAAATAAACAGAAGGAATCTCACTGGTCCAGTCTCAAGGTCCATTTAATAAAACATAAATAGACCATTATTCTGCCCTTACTCTTTTACATTGTCAGAGACTTCTTTTCTCTTCATTGTTCCCTCTTGGTACTTGTCCAGCTCTAGCCAGGAGAGAAGTGGGAACAGCTATAAGATCATAAAAAAGACTGATTATAATACAGCCAAGAAGAAACCAAATATTATTTTAGAAAAGTGGGAAGAAACAGATTAAAAATTGTGAGACCAGAGAGATTGGAGGAAAAGTTCAGAAAGAAGTTACTATTTGATTCAAGCTCTCCACAATTGCTAGCGTTTTTCTAGGCAAAGAATAAAGGGATTGTGTGATGAAAAGAGCATCCTACATGTGTGGGACAACCATGACGTCATAAAACATTAGGATGTGTTTGGAGAATGGTCAGCAGCCTGCATCTGGAGCATGGGCCGCGTAGAGGACATGTAGATGGCAGATCTTGAATCTCGTAGTAAGTTGACATGGCTTGACGTTGGAGTGAGTTTATTGTCAATAAATATTGACTCAAATACTGCAAAAATTTCCTTAGGCCTAATATTTTTTAATCTGCCTAGACTATGGTTAGACATGCCTTCCTCATGGAACTGCATCGTCATAGTTTGAGTTTCAGAGATGATCTCAGCAGTATCACATTCAAGAGTAAATGTACTTGATTATCTACTACTGCAACAGCAAATGACAGCGTAAGAGCATAACTTCTTGGGCTTAGTTTCATTGTAAAAGATTCTTACAGGTGTGTGTTTTAGGGGTGCTTGATTTTCAGATCTAACAAGTAAAGGAGAAGGAAAGCACCATATTTGGAATGAATTCTGAACTAATTGATGGACTTAGCTTTATCCTGATCTGCTTTAGAAGTTTGCTTTGAACATCATTCCAAAGAGGTAGGAATGTACATTGCCAATTGTGGGAATGTTTTTTCTAAGATTTCTGTTCTTTACAAGTCTTTTCCCCCAAAGTATCAAACACTTCAAAAATCTCACTTTTATTGTATGTTACTTTGTAAAGATACTCTTGTAGAATGTTTTTTTAAGTAATTTATTTCCTAAGTAATTGGCACAAGATGAATTATACTTTGAATTTTTGATATGTTCAAAATTTTATATTAATCAATGTTATAAATCAACATGCATGGAAAATAAGAATTAAAATTTTATTTTGGTCATTATAGTATTCCTTGAATTTATATAATTATATAATTGCATATTATTATATAATTATATACATATATAATTATATAATTTATATAATTCAAGTTGGTATTGTTATCAGAGTAAGTAGATATCTATTTTTCAGGAATTTTATCATGATGTCCTTATAGGGTAAATTCAGTATTATCATTTATTTGATTTCCATAGAAAATTTGGCATGTGTTTTTAAAAAGTGAACACTCAAGAGCTCTATCAGAATAAACATGTCTCTTCTGTAACTTTAGCTTCCCCAACTTCAGAGTTGAAAAAGGTATCACATTTTCCATTAGAATAATGAAAAATTTGATTACATATTTCCCAGAGTGTGAGCCATAGACAGAGAAAACATAGAAGGAAAATCAAAAAGCAATGAGAAAATTAAAATGGGAAGAATTTAGGTCCCTTCTCCAACTCCTTTAGTAATGGGTCTCTGATATGAGTCAAGAGAATGGATTTTAATCAATGTTCTGCCACAACCCAGTTGTGTGATGGTTGAAAAAAAAAAAAGGCTGTGGGAGAAGCAGAGGACTTCAGAGATCAATTACTAAAACTTTTCTGGAGGTGAGTGAAGGCATAGAGCAGATGAATGCAGTCTACAGGATTAGAAACTGTTTCCTTAGCTGGTCTGGGCTTTTTCCCATAGAGCATCACTGTCTCTTAAAGTGAGACATGTTTTCTTTATGTATGTGTTTTCTCATTGAATGAGGAGATTAAACATGAATGTCTGTAAGACACAACGTTTAGAATTCTCAGTGTTTGTTCACTTTGTACTACAAAACGCACATTAGGCCACGCTAACAGTATATACAGTTAAAATGATGGAGACCTGAAATGGAAACTAAAGAAATGGAGAGCAGAGACTTCCCTGGTGCCACAGGGATTAACACTCCGCACTCCCAGTGCAGGGGGTCCTGTTCTATCCCTGGTGAAGGAACTAGATTCCACCTCCATGCTGCAACTAAGAGTTCCGCCCAATAAATAAATAAATAAAGATTGAAAAAAAAAAAGAAACGGAGAGTGGATGTACAGTCAAGTGGCAGAACATACTTTATTTCTGACAGATTTTAGTTCTTTTTGACAGATCCATTTATTTTCTGTAGCACAGTTCTCAGAAAGAATTTGTGTCATTGAGATACAAACACAACTGTCCTCTTTAGCATCACCAGTAATTTGTAATCTGTGGAGCAAAAAAGAAGCCTCTCTTTAGTGTTTGTGATTTTTCTCACACAATTCTCATCCAGCCAGTATGTTCTGTAACTTTCAGGAAACAACGAGATGCTCGGTTATTAAGTCACAAATATAATGATATAAACTTTAAAAGCAAGCTCATATAAACCTCTGGAACTTGTAGGCTCATCTTCACTGGAAAAGAATCATTCTAAAAAGAAATGGCATAATGACATCTAAAAAAGAAGGTTTGGAAACAGGGAATTGAATCTCCTATTAGTATGTCATGTGAGAAGTTTCTTACCTTCACTGAGCCTCAGTTTTCTTAAATATATAAGACATAACCACCTAGTACTTGGGGAGGCATTGAGATGGTGCCTATGAAAGTGTGATCATGCTTAAACAAAGTATGTACTCAGTAAATGTAATAAGTAGGTAGAAACGCAGGGTCTGCAGAATTTGAATGTATCAACATCCAGAAAAGGAGACTTAGTTCATGTTGCATGTAGTAGGAGTTTCCCTTTTTCCCATTCCAAACAAGTTGGTGAGTGTCTGCTACAATATATGTACTATTAGTTCCAAAAAACAGGAGTCTTGTGGCTCTTTGCAGGTTGGGTGTGAGTAGCAGTCAAACAAGATAGAGCTGGAGCGCCAGAATGGGGTGTGTGCAAGACATTCACCTATTTGTCTCAAATAGAAAGTGAAGTGGTGGCAGTGGGCAGGGCTCCATCAGCTTTTTTTTTTTCTTTCCTTTTTTCCACTTCTTCATGGAGCCCCTCAGTCTTGTGAGAAGCTAACCTGATTTCCTCCTAGGGCCTGACACTTTAGTCAAATTAGAATTTCTCTCAACTGAGCTATTGCAAAAGTCGCCTGTGTTTTATCTCTTCAACCCTTCTGGTCCTTTCTTCTATTTTCAAGATAATTTTTTAATGTTCATCTGGCCAAGGCCCTTTCCAAAAGGCCCTTGGTGACTTCCCAGGCCTTCTTTGACCGGAGCTCTGCCTAGTTCTCTAACATTATCTCATTTAATCCCCAAAACAGTCCTGTGAAAAAAATTATTATCAACCTTTATGGTTTTTTGGTTTGTTTGTTTTTCCCTGAAAACCAGGGTAGAAAACTAAACCTTCCAGGTTTACCTGAGCACTATCTTAATCAAATCATCATTTCTATCCTCAGAATAAAATAGACTGTTCAATTGAATTTAATGTCAGTTTTTCCTATATTTCTGCTCAGAGACACTTCAGAGTTTTCCAATTTTATTATAAACTTTACTAAAATAAACATAATGGCCGAATAAGAAACATACATACACACAAACCAAAATTAACATTTGCTATATACAAAAAAAAAAAAATAAATTAATATCAGAGTTGCATTTATATGTAAATAAAGTATAGAATATAATCCCTAGGAAAACAAATAAAAAATCAGAGTAGATTTTATTTAACAAAATATATTTGCCTTTCATACATTTATTCTAGTTCAGAACACTTTATTTTAAAATAATCTTCATTTTAAAGTACAGCATCTAAAAATATTTTAGAACATGGGTCAAACAATGTCAAAATTTGCTAATTAAACAAACATTTCTTTCAATGCTTAATAATTTTCCACACAATGAATTATTACTATATTTTACATAAACTTGAACATGCTCCTGTGTCTTGAATTTTAACCTCTTGTTTTCTGAATGATAAAAAAAATCCATTTTAACCGTAATTTATACAAATGTGAATAAATCATTCACAGACTCAAAAAACGTAACACAATATCATCTATTCTGAAAAACTCATCAAAAGTTCTTTTCAGAAACTTGGTTGGATGCCTGCACACTTTCACTTTCTAGGGGAAAAAAATGTCCTGCCCTTTCCTGTACAAATAACTATGAAGTCTGTTAAAAATTTGTAATTTAACTGTGTAACATCAATCCTCCTATAACAACAATGGTTATCTTGACCATCTTGCATAAAAAACTGTAATGAGACAACCAAAAAGAAACAGCAAATAGTTCTTTTGTGCTTATGTGGATTCACTACATCTCCTCAAACAACTCTCTTTTTTTCACACCCTTGGTTAAAATAAACTACAATATTTGTCACAATGTGGGTAGTTTCTCTCAAATGTCTGGCTTCCATACTCTGATATTTACTATACTTTTTCCTCTTGTATTCGTTGCTCAAATGCTGGTTGTGACCCACTAACGTATGCGGCCCCACAGTTTGAAAACACTACCTAAACAATTCTTTGTGCCAATAGCTTCCAGCTAGAAATTTTTTAATTTTTAAATTTTGTTATTTTAAAAACTTTTTTGTGTGCCCTTCCCAAAGGAGTTAGTCTATTCCTTCTCCTAAAACTCCACTGCAGATAAAACTATACGTTGTTACCAAGGGTAGATGTCTTCCATATATGGGAGTTTCCAACCAACTTCAGAATCATTCTTCTTCTCAGACTATACTGTTCCTCTTGAAAATTTCTAAACTAAATTAAAACTATAAATAACCTTTGATAACGATGTTACTATCTTGCCATGTAAACCTGATGTAAATTGAATATTCAAATTAGCTTGTCTAATACTCACATATTAGAATTCAAAAGGGATCCATTTGTCCACTTCCAGTTCTTCTCTGATAACGTAAAATTTAATCCAATCCAAAATAGCATTCCTCCTTTGTCTATCAGGTTTCGTATGAGTCTCTACAAATGAAACAGAAGAAATGACTATATATTGAATCCGTTTATCTATTGCTGGTTTGCATTCTTCCGCTCATTCCTGAAACCCAGTTCAAGTGTCACCTCCTCTATGAAGTCTTTCCTCACTTCCCATCAGAGTTAATTATTCCTTATTTGTGATGTTTCTATCTGTATATTTATATATATCCAAATATTTATATGTATATTGTTGTATTCATTACATGATATTTATTTTGCTTACATGACCACTTAATCTCTCAGATTGTGAGTTTCTTGAAGTCAAAGTTAACACTTCCATCTGCATAGAACCCTCAAGGCTAAAGCACAAAGATCTTGATATGGTTAGGAGCAAGTGCTAAGTTGTATTAAAGTGTTTTACTTAATTACTTACCAGTTCTTCCTGATCTTGAATAAGCAGCAGACTGGATTCTTTTGTGGAACAGTCGGTTAGACTGTCATTCCAAGGTTTTAAAGTCTCATAAAAAAACAAGCACTTATCTCGGATTAGATGCCAGTTTGTTGGGCACTTTAACGGAACCGGTTTCTCTAAAGTAAGAAAGAGGAAGAAGAAATAAATGTTCTGTTTCTAACCTGCCCCCACCTCACTAACACTAATCACACATGCACAAGTCATTATAAATTCAGGAAGGTCTTTGATCTTCACTGTGAGAACAATTCATGAATTTAATGTAGCTTTAAGGGTTCTGAGACCTACTGTTCATTCTGGTACTAAGATTTGAAAATTAGTGACCAGTTAAAACACTGACAGACAGAATAACTTGTTCAAGTCCACACAAGCAGATGCTGGTGGAGTCAAAACTCTTTCTGAGATCCCTTAAATTCATTACCAGTGCTCTTTCTACTCCATGGACAATATCAAACTTATCTAAACAATGTCTACTTTAAACAACATGTAAAATGAAAAGCAAATAACAATTCATTTCCATAAGTGAGTGGCAAATACCATGGAGAAAAATTATAAGAAAATTTCTAATTGCTAAATTATATATTTGCCTATTCATGGGATCTATTGGATAGAATTTTCCAGAACGATTTTCCAAGTTTCTTAAAATTTCTGTTCTGTGCAAATGTATGTAGTAAATGATCACATTCTACTACAGTCCCTCAACAATAGTGTCTTTATTAACACACACTACTTAGTAAGTACAAGATCAACGTCAATGATTAATACAATAAATATTAAAGAATTCATTTTATGTTTGTGTTGCATTAATTAACTCTAGACCAAAGCTAGCTGCTTGATCTATTCATTAAGATCATCAAATATCCCACTTCAATGCATATTTTACTTCATAGCTTGGTTTTTGGCTATTAATTATTGAATATCCTAGCAGCGGTCTCTCATAAGGCAGTATTATCTGGTGGTTAAGATATAGGCTCTGAGATTAGACCACTGAAGTATGAGAGTGAGTCAAAATTATCTGCACTCTGACTGTAGCACTTACAGAAGTTTTAATATAACCGGAGTACAGATAATTTTTGACTCACCCTGGTACAATTCCCAGTGTCACCACTTAGTACTTGTGTGACCCTGAATGAGTGGCTTAACCTTTCCATGCCTCAGTTTTGTCAAACATAAAATCAGAGCGATAATACTATCTTAACGTATGGATTGTCAAGAGCCCTAAATAAGATACTACATGATACCTATCGAATTTTAGCTGTTATTCTTAGGAAAGTCAAGCCCCCAAATATACCTGTTGCTTCCTTCCTGTTCTCTTGAGCATCCATGCTGCTTTTTTCTATTGATGATTTTTGTCTTGAGAATATCACTACTAAATAAAGAGAAACCGTTAAGAAGATTAATGCTGAAAGCTGCAATGAAATGGATACGTTATATTTATCACTTCAGGAAATTACCTCAACAAGGTTGAAATGAACAGAAGAGAAAAGCAGTAGCGATGTAGTAACAAAGGGTCTACTTAGAAGACAATATAAACAAACAAGTAATCACATAACAAGTGAACACACACGGATATTGAGTTACCTGCTTCTACCATATAAGTAAATTCCCAGGTGTGCCTTAAACTCTTAAATGGCTTATACTCACTGCCTGCATGTTCCATCTTCAGAATGAGTATCATTGTGCCTATCCCATGGGACAGATTGCCTAGGACAATCTGGAATTTAGTAGGCACTTAAAAAACTGTAGACAATTGGAAATTTCTATCTTCTTTGTTATTGTACTGCTTTTATCATAATTATGATTTTTTAAAAAAAAGTTCTTGGAGCTCATGTGAAATCCCCCGTGAAGAACAATTAGGAGGAGAAATACGAAAGACTGAAGTTTGCATAGTGGATACAGGCTGAGCACTGTCAGAGCACTCTTTTGTAACTGTTTTTATGTCATGGGTCTTCCACTAAGTTTGGGGTGACCACATGATGTTAACACACTTTAATATTTATGGTAGAAGTAGAATAAATAGAAAAAGAAATAAATGATCTTGTATCACTTACCTGAAACACTCAACCCAATCACAGTCAAGGCAAGAAGAATAATCCCAGCACAACTAAGTTTCAGAGCAAATTTATGCCAAGGTGGACCCTGACAGACATCTGAGACAGGAAGAAAATATACTTGGTTAACTCAATTGAGTTCATCTCACTGGGGGCTAGGGGCATGAAAGAACAATTTATCAGTCATCTTAAAGTAGGATCCCACAAGATGGAATTTCAGATGCAACTGAGAGTTTGCTCATTGATAAAATAGAAATATTTATTCCTGTCTTGGGTACGAAGGATTGGTATAAGAATCAAATGAGATAGATGTGATGGTGTTTTGAAACATAAGTGCTATACAAAAATGAGGCATGTACTCTATTGTAGGAAGTAAATCCAAAAATTTGTCTAAAAAGGATGGCTTTCATTCATTCAAGATATATTTTTTGAGGCTCTATTTTATGCCAAACAACATGTTGGGTGCTGGTGATATAAGACAATTCTTTTTTTTAGACATGGATTCCTCTTCTTTACTGTCGTCTAGAACATTCATCTCCAACTTGGACCAAACAGATGGAATTCAAGGAAGAGTATTTTATGAGTTTGCATGTTATTTTTTAGTATTTCAATGAATATAACATAACATGAACCTGTGTCTACAATATTGCATAGTCTAAAAAATATCAAGTATCTTTGCTTTTCTCTGTAATCATGTCAATAACAATGTACTATCTATCTCATGTTCATCAGAAGTTGTGATTATATTAGTTAAAATGGGATCATAAATTAATCATAACTTTATCAATGTATTTTTGCTTCCAGACATCTTTAAAAAACATGGATTTCATAGGGAAAAATAATCAAAGAGGAGCTTATTAATATAAAAAATTATTGGGAAACACTGAGCAACAGCTTCTAAAACCATATTCAGCTCTGACAGGAATTATTCTGGTAATTCTGAAGGAATTATTGTTATTCTACTTGAAATTGTGCTTAGATAACTTCTATACCTAACTTAATTATAAGACCACTTTTACTCCCATTTGGTTTATAATATGTTAGATGTATTACAATTATACATTGTTTTCTAAATTGTATCATTACAGCCAAGGGCCTTTACAAGTAAAGGTTTTCTAATTTAACTATAGCTATCATTTATTTATGTTATCTGTTCCTTTTTATATTTTTTCCTAATATTCCTCAATGTAAAGGAATACTTGCTTTGAGTCACTTGTTAAAAATTTTACTATCAGATATGTTAAAATGTTGTCTTTATTCTCATTAAATTTTCTAGAGTGATTCACAAGTGCATTTCTACTTTAGTTTTTCACACTATCCCTAGCTATTAAGTTGTGTGACCCAGTTTTCATACAGCTACTAATGATCTCTTCTGTTAGGACGCTGACAGTCATATAAGAGGTACCTCTTTATAAAATGTCCTTGTGGAGAGGGAATTTAAGGAGCTAAATGTGATAAAAGATTATGGGAGGAAACAGATAATAGATTAGATTTCAGGTAGTGACACCTGGATTATCGTCTGGAGGGGAGAGATGAGAGTAGACACTTTGAGGGGCTCTGAGGTCCTGGGCGTACATCTGAAAATGGGAGAACCAGACTGGAGAATATTGACCTAGAACTTCTCCTGTGAACCCGTGTGACACAGAGCAGCTAAACTTAGTGAGCCTAAGACTAGTCCTAGGTGACCTCTCCTTACGGTTGTATAATATTATACTATTTTTTCTTCCTCACCCTTTCCTCCCTTGAAACTTTGAAAAATGGAGAAAGCTCTATATAGTCACTATTTTAACACTTATTACCAAAGGACAGCTGTGGTTAAGAGCAGAGGCTCTCAAATCTTTCAGATTTGTATCTGAGTGTGTTATTTTGGGCAATGCACCCTTCATAAACTACAAATTTCCTCACCTGTGAAATGTACAATAATATCTACTTCATGAGGTTTTGGAAAGGGTTATATAAAAAATAACTCTTCTAGACATGATGTCTGGTACATAATAACTGTTCATCTAAAGTTTAAAGAATTGAGTGGAGGGTCCTGCACCTCTCCTGTGTTGTTTTTCTGTTGCATTACATGACTTTAGAAGTAACAGAGTTACAATAACAAATTGAAGAGGTCAGATAAACTTTAGTTATCTGGAAATACCCACGCAGGGGTATTTTTTTGTTTGGATATAAACAGTATGCCAAATCATCTCTCTCCATTGCTCTAAACCTTTCCATGGCTTTCTCTCAAGCAGATCTAAGTCTCTACGTCCGTAAAACCAGCCTACAAATCCCTGTTCAACCTGGCTTCTCATTATGTCCCTAACTTCATCTCCTCCTGTTTTCCACACAGACATGCTCTGTCATTTCACATGAACCTGTGTGCTCATCCTACAAGATGACAGGCATGTTCTCATCTCAGCAATCTTGCACTTGCACTGGTCCATCTTCTACAAGGCTCTTCTCCCAGGAAGCATACCTTTGTCTCTCAGTTCTTTCAGGTCTTGACTCAAATGTCATCTTGTCAGGCAGGCTTCTATTATTATTGTATTTGATACCATACTCTCTCCAAAAGCTAACTCTCAATTCCATTTTTTTAAAAAAATTTTCTCTGTTGTATTTAATGTTGTCTAATCTGTGTGTGTGCGTGTGTGTGTGTACACACCCATATATATATATATATATATATATATATATATATATATATATTCTTAGTTATTCATTTATTTGTATGTCTTCCTTGTAGTATATTATAAATGCAATAAAGGAAAATATTTTTTCCCTATCTTGTTCGCTGTTGTATCCTTAGCACCTAGGGCATGCCTGACACAGGTGCTTAGTTTTGGATGAATAAATAAACTCTAGAGGCATTTTGCCAACACCTATCTACTTTCTTCTAGGAGACCAAATCGTGGGCCATAAATCTCTCTGGTTTTCCTGGCTGCCTTTGATGTTGTCACTATCCTACAGTTACCACAGCCTAAACAGTTTAGCCAAAGAGCTCAGTGGTAGTTTCGCAATAATTGTAACACCACATGGATGTGTGGAGAAAGGAATGTCTCCTGCCACTTCTGTTAAACAAAGGATGTTGAGACTATAAAGCCATCAGCCAGTACAGCCATCTAGGATGATGCAGCCTGAGGGGAACTCAGGATGGAGAAAAGCAGGATACTGGCCTTGATAGTTAAGATCCGTGTCAAGGAATGATTTCAATAAGCTCAGACTCTTGCATCTTCCCATATATAGAAAAGCACTAAAATCATTAACTGGAGATGTTTGTTTTTGTAATTAGCAGTAATCTTTTGATGTTCAATTACATTTTTTTTTAGCAAAAACTTCTATACATCCTGGTTCCTCTATTACCTCTTGGGAAAAGTTCCTCAGAGCTATCAGAGAGTCTGCCTTTCCAACTATAGTCCTCGGTAAGGCCATCAAACACATAATTCTCAACTTTTAGGTTAAGCATTTTTTTTCAGTCAATAAGTTTTTGTAATCACACATTTTGTTCTGACTTTATTCTTTTTTTTTTTTTTCAGATTTACTTTTAGAATGATATTTTGCGGAATAATGATTACAATCAGAATAGACAAGTTTTCTGGCCCCGTTGATTTGGGGTCACAGATAGTAGCTTTTGAGGAAAATCTCGCTGTCTTTCTCTGTATTCATTCTCTGACATCTCCTTGCAACACGATCCTCCTTTCTCCCCACTTTTGCTAGATCTGAATAGGGAAGAGAAAATCTTGCTCTTTCCCATCAAAAAATAACTGTCACTTGACCAAACTCTCACTGCAGTTATCAAAATTCTCCAGTTTCCTGTAATCCCCGTACGAATGGTATCATGAAACTGATATCATGATCTATGTGGGGAAATTATATATCTCTGCTGAGGGGCGCAAAAGGAAAGTCAAATGAGGGGGGGAGAGAGAGCAATACTTGTCCTTGGAAAAACTCATAAAGATACCATCTACCTAAGTTAATTTATTGCCCTTTCACTTTTGACAACGAGCAGGCATCACGTTTGTAAAGAGGAAAAATAGTAAAGATTTCCTTAAGGAAAAAAAAAAGGTTATATTGATAACCCTAAGACTTTTCAATCTCCAATTTAGAGCATTGATAATTTAATAGTTTCAAATTATACCATACCATCCTAAAAAGATACAACCCACTTGCTAAGCACACTATGGAATGAGTATCAGGTTGGATAAAAATTGCAATATTATTGATATTAGTAAATTTGGTTTGATACCAGAAGATAACACTATGACATGATAATTTTATACATTTTGTCTGCTTAGGTTCTAGTTTCTTTTTATCCATCCCCAGGCCGTAGAATCCATCATCTATTACCTCACATTAGAATTCCCCATCTCTTTCACTCAAAATACTTACTCCTCTGACACTCAGAAAATCGCCAACTTCAATAAATATGAAATAAATGCACAAGTGATATTCTTCCGTGTCTCATGGCTTAAGTCCTTCTAAACTGTTATACTTTTCAATTTAAAAATCTTCAGATTGTGATTATATTCAAGTCTTTGATCTTGAATATATTGTCTTTCAGAACACTTTTTTTCCCCTTCCCTTTGAAGAGTGAAGGATGTTAACGGCTGAGCCTACATTTTGTATTCTGAAAGGAATGCCCTGGATGCAAATGCATTGGAATTTAATCACAGTATTTTATAGAGGGATTTGAAATAAGGCAGGTTACTATTACAGCAAGGTAGTAAGGTATCTCTAAAAATATTCATTTGTTAAAAAAAAACAAAAAAGGGACTTCTCTGGTGGTCCAGTGGTTAAGATTCTGCACTTCCATTGCAGAGAGCATGGCTTTGAGACCTGGTCAGGGAACGAAGATTCCTTCATGGTGCAAAAAAAAAAAAAAAAGGAAAAAAAGAAATAAAAATATTCCTTTGTTCATACATGTAAAATATTTCTTCAGGATCTTTTAGCCAAGGCTCAGTAATAGGAACAATATCCACTTTTCACAAAAGTATCTTGATGAAAAAGAAATCTATAAAAATGTGCTTTTTTCCACATTTGTGATTACCTGCAGGCAGGCCATGATATATCTATTTAACATTATTTTGACTGCTGTTCATCTTCAAAGCCATGATTTAAAGAAAAAAATGTAACTAGGGAAGATATACAAATGCCAAAAGGAAAATTAAAGCCACTTACTCTGAGGAAGAGATGGGGGTGATGAGCTTTCAAGGCCAGCATCCCTGGATATGTTTAAATCAGCATATATCACCTGTCTGTCCATTGCAAACAGAAGAATATGGCACTAAACTTATGTAAAAGAAAAAACTCCAAGTTCTATGAGGCAAGATAAGCAAAAGGAAGTACCTAGTCTTGAAAAACTTTTTTGTCTTTCTTACCTACCCACACTTCTAGCTGTGGGTTTTCTCTATAAGTTAGTGAGAAAATCCACTTACTGGCTGTCCAGTATACTTAGAAGTGTAATATCTACTTTGCTTAATTAATTGGCCTGTTGTTTGACAAAATTGTGGGAAGGTGTGTTTCTTGTCTCTGTAACCATCATTTTTAAGTACCTTTCTCAGTGCCAGCGCCAGCATGAGGGAAATAAAGCGCTCACATTTCCCTCCAAAAAAGTCAAGAATCAAGATAAACAATATTTAATGCAGTGTTGTAAAAAGTAAACACTAACGCAAGAAAACCTGCAGGATGCCTTTCCAAAGCTCTAAACTCTTCCTGAAATATTTGTGCTCCCCCCAAAAGACGCAAAATGTGGAAAATGGAGTTGTAAATGTGGAAAAGGCTGCAGAATAATACAGCAGAGAAAGCAAACAGCTAAAGATCAAGACTACTCTTTGCTTAAAACAATGCTTTTAGTGCACTGAAGTTTAATTTCAAGTTATGAAGCATGACATGACCACTAGGAATCCACAATGGCCATGTTAAAAATGATTGAGGAAGGAATGTTCCCTTCCACCAGAAGCTTGCAAAATTATGTGAGCTTCAAAAGTATACACTGGCTAGAAATATAAACCAAAGAAGAGTCTTCACTTGTCCATATGTATGAAACATACTCATTGCTCTTTTTCTTTGTTACAGCCATCTTCACAATGATCTATCACAAAAGACCCTTATTATGCAGTCTTTGTGTAAAATAAAATCCTTCACAGGAATTTACGCCTGGAGAATTTTTCTAGTTATGTTAATGAATTCCTTGATCATTTAATCTCCTACATAACACTTTCTAAACACAGCATATCAGAATTCAGAAATTTACTGTCACTATTGTTGATAGATAATAGAGTGATAGATACAGATTATATGCACACACATACACACAGGCATGTGATATATATGTTATTAAAGGTTTCAGAGGGTAAATGATTATAAGTAATTGAGATTTAGGATGTGGCAATAGTAGCAATAATATTGAATAGCTCAAGGAACAAAAAAGATAGGTTTTTGATGGATTTTTAATTTTGACTATGTCACCTATCCTGACATTGATATTTGCTGAGTTAATAGTGGGAGTTTGAGTGGATAGGAAAATAGAGTAAAATAAAAACATAGTTAATTTTTTAAAAAAATTCTTTATTGGAATATAATTGCTTTACACTCTTGTGCCAGTTTTTGAAGTACACCAAAGTGAATCAACTGTATTTATACATATATCCCCATATCCCCTCCCTCCCTCTCCTCTCTCCTCCCTCCCACCCTCCCTATCCTGGCCCTCTAAGTCATCACCCATCATTGAGTTTATCTCTCTATGTTATGCAGCAACTAAAAACAAAGTTAATTTTGAAGGTGAAGTACAATAAAGGCCAGATTATGGCTATGACATGGAGAGAAGAGTGATAAGAGCATGATAAGACAATCATTTGTGCAAGAAGGTGAAAAGACAAAAGGCAACAAGTGGTGATGGTAAGACAAGATAATCCACTCTGACTTAGGAAAGAAAATGGTGACTTTAGCAAGATGACAGGCTAGGAAGCTATGCCCTCTTTATCCCACAGAGACGCTGAGTTAATAACAGTATATGAACAGAATACCTCTGTGAGAGCTCTAGAAACCAGTTGAAAAACTACAGCACTCGGGCCATTGTAAAACCAGGAAGAGATTCCAACAAAAGGGGTAGGAATCCCAGCATTTGGTGCAAACCTCAGTGCCCCTTCCTCTGCATGGCAGAGTGTGGAGACACCAGGAAGAAACCCTGTATAACAGGGACCCTTTAAGATAAAAACAAAAAAGTAGAATGTACATCCAAAATTCTGGATTGTCTGGTGGCTACTCAAGGGACTGGTTTCTGTCTTGCCTGACCCAGAGTGCTTATGGGACCAGAAAAAGTTTGGAGGCTACTGGAAGCTGAGGCAAGCAACATGCAGAGTTGCAGTTCTGCAGGCAGACATGGGAAAAGCAAGAAGTGAGAAAAGATTTGAGAAGTTCAGAAACCTCCAACTAGGCTAACTGGTGAAAGGTCTTACTCTTCACAAAGGCTGTATGCAAAAAAAAAAGAAAAAAAAAGGCTCTATGCAAAGCTTGGGAGTGGCAAATCTCAGCAACACACACACACACACACACACACACACACACACACTCACACACATACCCATGCAAACAGGGCCCAAAGGAACAACAAAAACCCCAGAAGCTGAAACTGATTCTAAAAAAAAATAATCAGATCTATGAGCTGCCTGACAAAGAATTTAAAATAATTGATGCATATAGAGAGAAAACTTAATGAAGAGACTGCTACGAATAATTGTGTATCAACAAGTAGGGTAACCTAAAGGAAATGGATAAATCCCTAGCAATGTACTAAGACTGAATCATGAAGAAACAGAAAATCTCAACAATCCAACAGTGGGTAAGATTTAAATAATATTAAAAACAAAGAAAAGTCCAGGACCAGATGAATTCATTGGAGAAGTCTACTTAACATTTAAATAAAAATTAGTAATTCTCCTGAGAATCTTCCAAAAATCTGAAGAGGATGGAACACTTTTAAGCTCTATGAGACCAACATTACCCTGATACCAAAGCCAGATAAAGACACTGCAAGAAAAGAAGACTATAGACTAATATTCCCAATGAATATTGATACAAAAATTTTCAACAAAATACTAACAAACTGAATTCAACAGCACATTAAAAAGATTATGCATCATGACCAAGTACATTTATTCCTGGAATAGAAGACTGGTTTAGCATAGGAAAATCAACCAATGTAATGCACCACATTAATAGAATGAAGGACAAAAACCACATGACTATTTTAATTGATGGAGGAAAAACATTTGACAAAATTTCACATCCTTTCACGATAAAAGCATTCAACACACTAGGAGTAGAAGGAAACTATCTCAACATAATAAAGGCCATTTATGAAGAGCTCACAGCTAACAGCACAATCAATGGTGAAAAACTGAAAGTTTTCCTCTAAGTTCAAGAGCAAGACAAGGATGTCTCTCACTACTTCTATTCAACATAGTATTTTATAACTATAACTGGGATATCACCTCTAAAAATTGTGAATCACTGTTATACACCTGAAACTTATATAATATTTTATGTCAGCTATACCTCAATTAAAAAAGATGTGTATACTATTGACAGTGATCTACAGATTCAATGCAATCCCTATTAAAATACCAGTGGCATTTTTTTTTCAGAACTAGAAAAATAATCATTCCAAAAGTCACATAGAATCTCTAGAGAACCTCAAACAAAAATTTTGTAAAAGAAGAACAAAGTTGGAGGACTCAACTTCCTGGTTTCAAAACATATTACAAAGTGACAGTAACCAAAACAGTGTAGTACTGGCATAAAAACAGACAAATAAACCAATGAAATAAAGAGCCCAGAAATAAACCTCTATGTATATGACCATAGGATCTTCAACAGCAGTGCCAAGACTACTCAGTGGGCAAAAGACCATCTCTTCAACAAAGGATGTTGGGAAAACTAGATGTCTACATGCAAAATAATGAAGTTGACCCTTATCTCACACTACATACAAAAATTAACTTAAAATGGATTAAAGACCTATATGAAGGTAATACCTATAACTATACAACTCCTAGAAGAAAACATATAGGAAAAGATTCATGACTTCGCCATAATATCTTTTATATAACTCCAGAAACACAGACAACAAAAGCAAAAATAGACAAATGGGACAGCATCAAACTTAAAAACTTTTGTGCATCAAAGAACACAATCAACAGAGTGAAAAGGCAACCTACAAAATGGGAGAAAATATTTGCAAATCATATGATAAGGTTAATATCCAGCATATATAAAGAGCTTCTATGACTCATCAACAAAATCAAAGAGTCTGTTAAAGAAATGAGCAAAGAATTTGAATAGCTGTTTCTCCATAGATGATATCCAAATGTCCAACAAGCATATGAAAAGATGACCATCATCACTAACCATCTGAGAAATGCAAATAAAACCACAATATGGTATCAACTCACACATGTTAGGATGATTAATATTTAAAAAAATACAGAAAATGACAATTGTTGGCAAGATGTGGAGAAATTGGAACTCTTGTGCCCTGTTGGTTGGATTGCAAAATGGTGCAACCACTATGGTAAACAACATAGTTTCTCAAAATTTAAAAATAGAACTATTATATAATCCAGTAATCCAGCTTCTAGGAATATATTCAAAAGAACTGAAAACAAGTTCTCAAAGAAATATATGCATGTTCATAACAGCACTATTCACAATAGCCAAGAGTTGAAGCAATCCAAATATCTATCAACAGATAAGTGGTTAAATAAAATGTGGTATATATATACAATGGAATATAATTCATCCTTAAAGCAGAAGGAAATTCTGTCACATATTGAAATATTAATGAATCTTGAGGATATTGTTATGTGAAATAAGTCAGTTATAAAAAGAGTGTATTATTCCACTTCTAAGAGGTATCTACAGTAGTAAAATTCACAGAAACAGAAAGTAGACTACTGGCTGGAGTTTCAGAATTTGCAAGGTGAAAAAATTCCAGTGCTCTGTCTCCAACAATATGGATATAGTCAACACTACTGAACTGTATGCTTAAAAATTATTAAGAAGGTAAATTTTACATTGTGTTTTTACCACAATAGAAAAAAAGAAAAAAAAAAAAAGAAAAAAGAAAAGTTGCATAGCTCATGGAAAACTAGTGTTCAGTAATGACAAATAAGGGAAGGGAGGGTATATTATCTAAAAATATTCAGGATGTAAGGCCAGTGTTTTCAATAGGATCTCTTCCCTCTCTACACTAGAGAATAGGAAATGGTCAATTGTTGGAGAATGCAGTGGGACAATGAAGATGGGAGATGGAGTAAAAGGCTCTAAGGGTTTAGAGTGTTCAGCAGGGTCACCCCACTTATGTCCTAAATTGACACATGAACCTGTGTGCACCGTTAACTAGCTTATTCAGACAAGGAATCAAACAAAATGATTCCTGCTAAATTTAAACAATTAAACAATACTTAATGCCTTCTAAGAAAATTTTTAAATATTAGAAGATTAAATGTGGTTTCAGAGAAGATAAATTTTAACCACTGAAAAATTCATCATTTGGCTACAGATTATCTCTCTAGCTGTACTGCTTAAGTACCAATTTTTGGTTTAAGTCTTAGTACTTCATTGTAAAATCAAATACATTTTATCCCTTCTTCTTCTGTGTTCTTACAGATCTGGCACACAAAACATATTTGTAATTTGCTTGCAACGTGGTAATATCACTTTATGTCTGTTTTGCTAGTCATTGGAAATTTTCTGAATCATGACTGTTTTCTAATGCCAGAGAATAACTGTAGCAGAGAAGAATAAGCCTGACTTCATATTGGATCTATTCCTTTAGCTCTAATCTTTATGTCCTATTGCCTGTGCTTAGTTACAGGCAACTTTGTAAAAGAATGTTGCCTTAAATATACAGAATATCCCTTTCTGAAGTCCTCCCAGGCTTGACCTTTAAAGTCATAACATTTTTCATTGCTATAGAGATTAAAAGTTACAAAACAGAAAATAACACTTGTCTTGTTGGAGGTTTATGGGAACATCATGACCAGACCTATGCTGACAACTGCAAAAACAATTATCACATTGTCTCCGGGGTCTGGCCAGCACCAAGAAGTCTGCAACAAACAGCTACACCTCCCCTTTTTGCGTAAAAGAAGCCTGATATCCAATTCAGATAAGATGGTTCTTTGAGACATTAGTCTGTCATCTTCTCAGTCTGCTGGCTTTGAGAATAAAGTCACCATTCCTTGCCCCAGCGCCTCATCTCTTGATTTACTGGCCTGTTGTACAGTGAGCAGTATAAGCTTGGATGCAGTAACATAATTACATGGATATATATTGAAGGAACAAATGAATGTGAGATGTCTATGCTTCACATTTGCCCTGGGGAACACATCACACCCTAAAAATTAAAGACTTCTGAACACCAACTGAACCTACTCGTTAACACCAGACAAAAACAAACTGTTCCAAACAGTAAATGTACTTTTTCTAGCTTGTTCCATAATGGATTATACCAATATCCAGAACATTTTCAAGATTATGATGAGAAAAAGACACTGGACAGAACTTTTTTGTGTTTAAGGTTCAGAAATTTCCACTGCAGACAAAATTAGGTCAGTTGCCTTTATGCACAGGAAATACTTACCACAAGTATCTCCCTAGAGACATTTAAGTGTATACACCTATGGTCAATAAGTGTGTCAGCTAGCAGAATTCCAATTTAGCATTTGCCTGAAGTTCAGTCACTAAAATGTGTATCAATATTGTTAAAACTAATTTTTATAATCTAAGAATTACACTTATTTTAGAGTACACAATTCTCCTATTGTTTCTGTGTTGTTAAATTCAGAGCATGTAGGTGGAAAATAAGGCAGTTGCTAGAAGTCAAATACTCAAAGTCCTTTTATAAAGTGATATGATCCCCTTCTCATGAGGTTACTCATACAGTCATTCAGTATGTGTTCATAAAACATCTACTATGTTACATTCCATATTATTTGTTGGGATGGTTATGTGAGTAAAATTCAAATAGAAAGTATATATACACAATACAAACTTTAAAAAAGAATTATTTGTTTGTTTTTTGGCTGTGTTGGGTCTTTCTCTAGTTGCGGAGAGCGGGGGCTACTCTTCGCTGTGGTGTGCAGGCTTCTCATTGCAGTGGCTTCTCTTCTTGTGGAACACGGGCCCTAGAGCATGTGGGCTTCAATAGTTGCGGCACGTGGGCTCAGTAGTTGTGGCTCACAGGCTTAGTTGCTCCACGGCACATGGGATCTTCCCAGATCAGGACTCTAACCCATGTCCCCTGCATTGGCAGGTGGATTCTTAACCACTGCACCACCAGGGAAGCCTCACAATACAAACTTAACAAAAAATGTAAAGTACAGTCTAGGTCTTCAGAAAATAATAAAAGGGTAAGGTGAATTTCCAGCGAAGAGTGCGTGGGTGGTTGCTGTTTGGGGGATGGTGGTGAAGGTAAGAGAATTTATCTAAAGCAAAAAAAAAGAAAAAGAAAAAAGTCTTAAAGCAAGAGGCCAAGAGACTTGGGTTTTGAGCAATAAATATTTATAGTAAATGCATGAAAAGCATGCATGTAAATTATCTGTACCAATCTCAGATTAGATGCTACTTCTTGAAGAGAAGAAAGGAGAAAAATGGCTTTAGTTGTATCTATGAATTTTATTTGTTTATTTTTCAACTTAATATAAAGAAAATATGGGCAAAATTGTCAATATATGTTATACGTGAGCCACATTATATTGAATCACTTTATCTGATTTTTTTCACTGTAAGCCTCAAATATGCTCTTGGCCATAATTTTCTTTTCAATATCTTTAGTCATTTTGCTTACATGAATTTCATGATCAGCAATTTTTATTTTATACAAGCATCAACTTCAATTAACATGATTTTATCCCATTTATTTTTGTTGCATAACATATTACTCAGTATTTTATCTCCTCTGTGTGTGTGTGTGTGTGTGTGTGTGTGTGTTACACTTACCTTTTGCTGTATGATTTATATTTTCTTTGTGTACTATATAGGTGCACATTCTCTTTTTGGAAATTTAAAAGTTTTATAATCTTATTAAGGTCTTTAGTGGTAACTATTTATTTACTTATTTACATTTTGGACAGAAATTTACATTGCTTTTATTCTGACTGAGTGTGAGTATCTGTTGAATGCTTTAGAGCCATTTGCAGATCCTTCTGGTAAATTTTATGCTTTTGTCAAGACTATTTTTATATTGAATTTTGGAGGAGTTCTTAATGAATCTAGTCCAAATGTATTTTTTTTTGTACCAAATTACTTTATTTGAAAGAATGGTACTAAGGAAAGAACTTCTAGATGTTTTGGTACAACTTATAAAAAAGGTAAAGGTAACCCAAGCATGCACTGCCTCAGTGACCAGGGAAGTCACTCCTGTGGCTACGGGAAGCCCACCTAAGGCTTAGTTCTTGCTTTCACTGTTTTCCAGGGTGTGCTTGTCAAAGAGATAGTCTGCAATGCCAGATTCGTGGGCCCCCATCTTGCGCAAGTTGGTTACGTGGTCACCCAATTCTTTGATGAATTTCACCTGCTCATTCAGGTAATGAGTCTCAATGAAGTCACACAAATGGGGGTCATTTTTGTCTGTGGCCAGTTCGTGCAGTTCCGATAGTGACTGATTCACATATTTTTCCAAGTGTTGCACACTTTCCATTGCATTCAGCCCATTCTCCCAGTCATCACAGTCTGATTTCCTGATATTCTGACGAATGATTCGGCCACCCCATTGGTTCTACAGCTTCATCAGTTTCTCAGCCTGTTCCCTGTCTTCACCAGATTGGTGAAGAAAGTATTTGGCAAAGTTCTTCAAAGCCACATCATCGCAGTCAAAATAGTATGACCTGGACAGTCCAGGCAGACGCAGGAGGCATAGAGCTCCAGGTTGACCTGGCGGTTGATGGTGGCCTGCGAGTCCTGGTTGGTAGTTCTGGCGCACCTGCGAGGGGGACGTGGTCCTCATAGTGGGCGTCGGAGGAAAGGCGATGGCAGCGGCGGCGGGGACCTTGGGTGGTCGGAGGGCGCTGCGAGGTGGTGGCCAGGGCTGGCTCTGAGCAGCTGGCAGGAGAGGGGGACGAGTGCCGGGTTCCGTCCACGCACTGTTGAAGCAGGAAACGCAGCAACTCTGCATGAAGACTGTGGCCTAAATGTATTTCTAAGAGCTTTTTCGTATGTACTCCAACTGTTGTGTTATTACTTGACTCAAGCTCATGTGGCAACTTTCTCCCAATTTATAACCTTTACATCAGGAATCGGCAAACAGAAGTCACTGGATCAAATCCATCCTGCCACATGCTTTTTTGTAGCCTGTAGACTAAAAACATTTGCAAAACTTTCACATTTTTATTGAAAAAACTCAAAAGAAAAGTATCTTGTGACATAAGAAATCTATGTGCAATTCAAATTTAAATGTCTGCAAGTAAAGTTTTTTTAGAGTTTATTTTAATTGAGTAACATTGGTTTATAATTTTATATGTTTCACGTGTACAACATTATATTTTGACTTTTGTATATATTAACCGTGTGCTCACCACCAAAAATTTAGTTTCCCTCCTTTCCCTCTGGTAACTATTATTCTGTTCTGTATATCCATGTGTCTGTTCTTGTTTGGTTTGGTTTGTTCATTTATCTTCATAGTCCACATATGAATGAAACCATATGGTATTTTTCTTTCTCTCTCCACATTATTTCACCTGGCTTAATACCCTCAAGGTTTCATCTTTTATATGGCTGATTGTGTGTGTGTGTGTGTGTGTGTGTGTGTGTGTATGTACAACATCTTTAACCATTCATCTATTGTTGGGCAGTTAGGCTGTTTCCATATCTTGGCTATTGTAAATAATTCCACAATGAACACAGGAGTGCATATATTTTTTTGAATTAGTGCTTTAGTATTCTTTGGATAAATATCCTGAAATGGAATAGCTGTATCATATGGTAGTTCTCCTTAATTTTTTGAGAACTCTCCATATTGTTATCCATCGTGACTAAATCAGTTTACCTTTTCACCAGCAGTGTATGAGAGTTTCCTTTTCTCCACGTCCCTGCCAACATTTGTTATTTCTACCTTTTTGATAATAGCCATCCTAATGATTGTGAGGTGATATCTCATAATGGTTTTGACTTGCATTTCCCTAATAATTAGTGATGTTGAACATCTTTTCATGTACCCATTAATCATCTATATGTCTTCTTGAGAAAAATGTCTATTCAGATCCTGTGTCCATTTTTTAATTGGGTTGTTTGTTGTTGTTGTTGTTGAGTTGTATGAACTTTTTTATGTATTGTGGATATTAACCCACATCAGATGTCATTTGCAAATGTCTTCAACTTGGTAGGTTGTTTTTTTTTTTAACTTTGTTGATGGTTTACTTTGATGTTCAGAAGAATTTTAATTTGATATAGTCCCAATTGTTTAGTTTTGCTTTTGTTTCCCTTGCTTGAGGAGACCTATCCAGAAGGATATTGCCAAAACCGATGCCAAAGAACATAATGCCTATATTTCTTCTATGGTTTGCATGGTTTTGAAACTGACATTCAAGTCTTTAATTCATTTTTAGTTGGTTTTTGTGTATGGTGTAAGATAGGGTCTAGTTTCATTCTTTTGCATGTGGGTGTCCAATTTTCCCAACACCATTTATTGAAGAGACTCTCCTGTTGCATTGTATGTTCTTTGCTTCTTTATTGTAAATTAATTATCCATATATGTGTGGATTTATTCCTGGTTTCTCAATTCTGTTGCATTGATCTGTGGGTCTGTTCTTCTGCCAACACCATGCTGTTTTGATTACTTTAGTTTTATATTATAATTTGAAATCAGGTCATGTGTTACCTAAAGCTTTGTTCTTTTTTTCAGGATTGCACTGGCTGTCTGAGGTCTTGTGTAGTTCCATATAAATTTTTGGGTTTCTTTTACTATTTCTGCGAATAGTAATTGCATCAAATCTGCAGCTTGCTTTAGGTAATGTGGACATTCTAACAGTGTTAATTCTTCCAATCCATGAGCATGCTATATCATTCCATTTCTTTGTGTCTTCTTCAATTTCTTTTAACAATATCACAGTTTTCTTTTTTCTTTTCTTTCATTTTTATTTTATCTTTTGCCATGCAGCACAGCTTGTAGGATCTTAGTTTCCCAACCAGGGATTGAACTCAGGCCCTTGGCAGTGAGAGCATGGAGTCCTAACCACTGGACCATGAGGGAATTCCCAGTGTCAAAGTTCTCAATGTACAGGTATTTTACCTCTTTGGTTAAATTTCTAGCTATTTTATTCTTTTTGTTGCAATTGTAAATGGGATTGTTTTCTCTTTTTGCTTCATTGTTAAGTATAGAAACAACAGATTTTTGTGTATTGATTTTGTACACTGCAACTTTACTGTAGGCATTTATTATTTCTAATAGTTTTTTGGTAGAGTCTTTAGAGTTTTCTATACATAAAATATTTCATCCACAAGTAGTGACAGTTTTACTTTTTTCCTTATCAATTTGGATGCCTTTTATTTCTTTTTCTTGTCTAATTTCTCTACCTAGGGCTTCCAATATGATGTTAATTAAAAGTGGTGAGAGTGGACATGCTTGTCTTGTTCCTAATCTTAGAGGGATAACTTTCAGTTTTTCACTGTTGAGTATGATGTTAGCTGTGGGTTTGTCATATATGACCTGTATTATGTTGAGTTATATTTCTTCTATACCCATCTTATTGAGAGTTTTCATCATATATGGGTGTTGAATAATTTTCATTAATCTTTTCTATTGTTTTTCTAGTCTCTATTTCATTCATTTCTGCTCTCATCTGTTATTTCTTCTTTTTTTTTTTTCCTGCTCATCTTGAGCTTAGTTTGTCTTTTTTTTTCTAGCTCCTTGAGCTGTGAAGTTAGGTTATTTGTCTGAGATCTTTGTTCTGTCTTAATACATGCATTTATCACTAAAATGTCTAAGAACTCCTTTTGCAGCATTCCATTGATTTTTGTGTGTTGTTTCTATTTTCATATTTTCAAGATACTTTAAAACTTCCCCCTTGATTTCTTTTCTCATCCATTGTTTGCTTGGGAGTGTTATTTACCTCCAAATATTTGTAATTTTTCCAGCTTTCCTCATGTTGTTGATTTCTCTTTTCACACTATTGTGGTTGGAAAAGAAACTTGGTATGATTTCAATCTTTTTAAATTTGCTAAGACTTGTTTTGTGACCTCTCATATGATCTATCCTGGAGAATGTTCCATGTGCATTTGAGAAGAACGTATATTCTGCTGCTGTTGGATGGAATGCTCTATAAGTATCTCTTAGGTCCATTTGGCCTAGTGTATGGTTCAAGTTCAACTTTTCCTTGTTGATTCAGCAATCTGTCTGTTGCTGAAAGTGGGGTTTGAAGTCCCCTACTATAATTGTATTGTCCCTGTTTCTCCCTTCAGATCTGATATTTGCTTAATATGTTAAGTGCTATTATGCTCTCTGCTGCAGTCTTCTTTTTATTCATTGACTTCTTCAGGTTCATAATTTCTGTTTGATTCTTTTTTGTGGTTGCTAACTCTTTGTTAAATTCCTCATTTTGTTCATATATTGTTTTTCTGATGTCACTGAATTTCCTTTCTGTGTTTTCCTGTAGCTCATTGAATTCTTCAAAACAGCTATTTTGAATTCTTTATCTGATAAATAACAAATCTCTGTGTCTTTGATTTTTATTATTGGAGGCTTACTATGACCTTTTGCTGATGTCATGTGTCTTTGATTCTTTTTTTTTAATAAGAAAATAAGATTTATTAGCTTGTGTTCTGAAGATGCAGGCCAAAATCTGTAAAATGTTATAAAGCAAGATTAAAGATCCCCAAAGGAGACATAAACTTTTATTCTTTTAAATTGTTCAGTATACATTCATACATGAAGAAAAGAAAAACTTCTATAATTGTGCAGCATCCATAATCTAGTAATAAACACCCAATATAATTTAAAAGAATAATGTTTTTGAAACAAATAACCAAATCTCACTTAAGATACTCAACAGTAAATCTCTGCTAAAAACTCTCAGCTTAATTAATTAAGTGGCTGTATCACCAAGGAACTCTTTCCATCACCAAACAAATTATACCCAATTCTACAATTTGCCCTCTATATTAAATAATAATCTTAAACAAGGAGAATCATAGGACATTGAAAAAACAAAAAACAAAACCTTCCATGAAATATCTTGCTTAACATACTAATGCTGCATTTGGAGATATAATCATCTTTCTTGAACTATGACAAGTAAAATGACACCTTCTAAACATCTTTACATCTCTTAAAATCAAAGGCATTATTCAAAATTAAGTATTTTTCCAAATTTGCAATTCACTGTTTCAGGCCAAGTTGCATCGATTAGGCTGGTAGAAGTACTGCTTTTTGCATAGACTGGTTCCCTGGCCATAACCAGACACAAAGATCTAGTGGTTTGTTGTAATAATGCGATTGCTTGCTGATGGGAAATGTTCTGATCCAGTGGCATGTGATTAATAGCCAATGTTTGGTCATCTTCCTTTAACCTTTTGTCCCTGCCAGCTATACTCCCTGACTGCACTTCCTTCATGAAGATATCGACTTCCCCCAGATTTTGACTTCAAAGGGTCATCACACTGAATCCATGGTCTCCGGCTGAGGGCTGTTCTACATCTGCATATTCAATTTGCTGGCCCTGAGCCAACTGCTGCATGATTGAGTTAAAATCTTCATTTCCTGACTTTGGGGTCCAAGGACATAACCCAGATACAGTCAAGTTATTAGAAGATCTATAGGCATTCCCATTAGCAATGGCACCATCCATGAGCATCAATAAGCCTTTCCTAGAAAAATCAAAGTTGGCTGAACAATCTGAGGGTATATGGCTGAGTTCCCTCTTCAGTTGCTTGATGGACTGTTGAAGTGTGAGCATCTGGTTGAAAAGAGGGCTTTTTAGTGTCTTGTAAGACATAGCTCTCATTCTGTGAAGCGTCACCCTTTTCCTGCAATTTCATTTTCAAGCGATCAAGAACTTGCAGGACCTGCTGTTTATCTGTAGCAGGATTTTCAGGCACTTTGAATTACTGGTCTTCAATCACTTTTAAAGAAACCTGGTTGGGCGGAGGCACCGGTAGGAGCGCAGGTGGGTGGGTTTGCGTCAGTCCTCCTTCCTGTCTTTTTTTTTTTTTCTTTAAGCTTTTTATTGGAATATAATTGCTTTACATTCTTGTAACAGCTTTTGAGGTACACCAAAGTGAATCAGCTGTATTTATACATATATCCCTATATCCCCTCTCTCCTGCAACTCCCTCCCGTTCTCCTTGTCCTAGCCCTCTAAGGCATCACCCATCATTGAGTTGATCTCCCTTTGTTATACAGCAGCTTCCCACTAGCTATCTATTTTACAGTTGATAGTGTCTATATTTCTATGCTACTCTCTCATTTCATCCCAGATTCCCCTTCACCCTCCGCCTCCCAACCCCATGTCCTCTAGTCCATTCTCTGCATCTGCATCCTTATCTTGTCCTGTCACTGGGTTCATCAGGACCATTTTTTTTTTTTTTTTTTAAGATTCTGTATATATGAGTTAGCATCCAGTATTTGTTTTTCTCTTTCTGGCTGACTTTACTCTGTATGACAGACTCTAGGTCTATCCACCTCATGACGTATAGCTCAATTTCATTCCTTTTTATTGCTGAGTAATATTCCATTGCATATATGTGCCACATCTTCTTTATCCAGTCATCTGTTGATAGGCATTTAGGTTGCTTCCATGTCCTGGCTATTGTAAATAGTGCTGCAATGAACATTATGCTACATGTTTCTTTTTGGATTATGGTTTTCTCTGGGTATATGCCCAGGAGTGGGATTACTGGATCATATGGTAGTTCTATTTTTAGTTTTTAAAGGAACCTCCATACTGTTTTCCATAGTGGCTGTACCAGCTTACATTCCCACCAACAGTGCAGAAGGATTCCCTTTTCTCCACACCCTCTCTGACATTTATTGTTTCTAGATTTTTGGATGATGGCCATTCTGACCAGTGTGAGGTGATACCTCATTGTGGCTGTGACTTGCATTTCTCTAACGATTAGTGATGTTGAGCATCTTTTCATGTGTTTGTTAGCCATCTGCATGTCTTCTTTGGAGAAATGTCTATTTAGGTCTTCTGTCCATTTGTGGATTGGGTTATTTGCTTTTTTGGTATTAAGCTGCATGAGCTGCTTGTATATTTTGGAGATTAATCCTTTGTCCATTGCTTCAATGGCAAGTATTTTCTCCCATTCTGAGGGTTGTCTTCTTGTCTTGTTTATGGTTTCCCTCCTGTCTTTGATTCTGTTTTTTTCCTCTGAGGTTTGCATTAGTGTTTTCACATTTGAAGTAGCAGTCATCCCCTCCAATCTTTATTAGCTGCCTTCAGGTGAGAGATACTGTTGGTTTGTCCTGCTTATATGCTGAGGCTTTCTCCAACCTCGTACAGACACACTTTCTCCACACTTCCTGCTCCCTCTTTTGACAGAAACCTTAAGCCTCTGTGCCTTCTCTCGACCTTTCAACACACCAGGCTGACTGTTGGTAACCTCCTTTTTTCTATTCTAGAAGGTGGTGCTGTAGCTCAAAATTGTGGTTTCTCCCTTGTGCTCAGATCCTGCCTTGTTTCCTGTGCATCTTCTGTGTCTTTCCAAGTTTGCTCCCACCACGCCCTCAGGAACACACACAAAGAACTAGGCACAGAGTGGGAGAAGGTGTGGGTTTGACACTTGGGGCATTGAGGGTTCCCACAGGCAGTTGGGGGGATCTTCAAATAAAGTTTTCCCAGCAGCTGTTGGGTAGGTCTTTTGCTGGAGTCTAGAACACAGTCAGCAGGCATCCCTTTAACGCTCTCTGATATTCTTATCTGCCTCTTGCTTTCTTACTCTGTGGTTATTTAACACTCTGTTATTGAGTGAGAAAAAAGAGGTTTCTATAGCAACATATGTCACGACTGGGGAATCCCGGTGCTCATTCACCACTGTCTCTTTTTCAGTTGGAAGGGATTCTCAGCCCCCTTTTTCTCACCTTGAGGCAGGAGTGATGCTCGTAAATTTCCTCTTCAGTGGTTTTGATTATTTGAATTTTGTGCCTATGGAGTTCTAGGGCTTTAGAAACCTGAACTTCTATAAGACTCTTTTGTTCACATGCATCTGCAAGTCAGCTTTTTCCAGAGGTTGAAGCCAGTTCACAGGCTCCTGTATCTTCCACAGTTGTGTTGGGATATATCTGCCTGTTACCCAATGCAGAGGTACTCTTCCTGAGTACCTTGGTGCATGGTGCTAGGTACTGCAGCTCCCACAGAGGCACTTTTGCTCATGGATAAGTGCCAAATTTTAGAAGTTAAAGAGGGGACAGAGATCACAGATGTCTTATGGCACTACAACATCACTCTGTAAGTCTTCTAATTTAAATTGATGTTCTTAATTTTATATTTGTTTGTTGATCAAAAATCTACCAAATGAATTCCTGCCTTTGTCAGAGGAAGAGTTTAGCCACATTTATATTTCTTATATTTGCATCCTTTTTTGGGGGTAATAATAATTTCAATTGTGGTTTAGCCTCAGGTCTATACTTCATTATATACCATGTAATATTATGTTCTACTTAGTTTAAGCTTCAATATTAAGTACAGTCATTAGCCCTAGTGGAGATTTATCATTCCAGTAATTTCATACATCTTAAACTTTTTTCAGATTCTTATTTCCAACTATCCATTGGTTGTCTGGATTTCTTTGTTAAGTAGTTTATTTTCCAAAAGAGTCTACATATGTTGTATTCAGTAAGTTCCTAATGTTAAGGTTTTATTTTACGTTTGCATGAGAACAGGATGGGTGTAAGAGCTTGGCTTGTTTGCTGTTTTCCTCAGACAGTGTAGACATTATTCTTTTATTTTCAGCCATTGATGGGGCTGTGGCAAAGTCTAAGGTGAGATTGCTATTTCCCATTGTAAGCAGGATACTTTTTCTTTATACTGAAAAACAAGAAACATCACCAGGTTGTACTTTTTTTTCTATTAATGCTCATATTTAGTTGTCCTCTTATTTGAGTAGAGTTTTCTTCTATTAATGCTTAACTTTTTTCTATTGTGTTCTAGTCTTCAGAAGTACTGATTTATACTTGTCAGATCTCCTATTCCTTCTTTCATAACAATTACATTTTAAAATGCTTTGACTTGTTTAGCAGAGTCAATTTTACCTCCTGATGTTTCTACAGAATATCAGAAGGCATGCCTTCGTTTCCGATTAGAATCTGAGGTGTTTTTTACTTTCATTTCCTGTGCTGAGTGATGCCAGCTCATTTTCATCTTTCCATTATGTCTTTTTTTTTTTTTTTTTTTTTGATGTTGACTTTTAATTCTTTCTGAGGAAAAGGAAGGGTATGTGACTGGGATAGGATACTTGAGGGTGGGAGGGGGAGCTGGCAGAACCTTATTTCATGACCTGGACAATGGTTACAAGGTATTAACTTTATTATAATTTTTTTCTTGGCGGGGGTCTGTGTTGCGTCTTCGATGCTGCACTCTGGCTTTCTCTAGTTGAGGTAAGCAGAAGTCTACTCTTTGTTGTAGTGTGCAGGCTTCTCATTGTGATGGCTTCTCTGGTTGCAGAGCACAGGCTCTAGGCATGCAGGCTTTCAGTAGTTGCAGCACTTTGCAGGCTCAGTAGTTGTGGTGCTTGGGCTTAGCTGCTCCGTGGCATGTGGGGTCTTCCTGGACCAGGGATTGAACCTGTGTCCCCTGCATTGGCAGGCGGATTCTTAACCACTGCATCACCAGGTAAGTCCACAAAGTATTAATTTTATAATAGTTCTCCAAAGCTATGTGCTTGTTTATATAATATTCTGTGCCTGTTGTATGACGCAAAGAGTAAAACAAATGTGACGTGAGAAGAGGTACAATGTGATTTCAATATATAATTTAACAGGTGTGTATGTGTATATGTAATCATATTGACCCTTTCCTACAAAGACCTGTGAAAATTACGTGACAAATATGTATAGTGACATTAACAAAAGTGGGTTTTGGTGCTCTTCCTTTAAAAAAAAAACAAACAAAAAACAGCAACAGAGCAATGGTATATACCATTTATGTTAGTTTGCTAGAGCCGCTACAACAAAATGCCACGACAGAAATTTCTCATATTTCTCGAGGCTAAAAGTCCAAGATTAAGGTGTAGGTAGTGTTGGTTTCCTCTGAGGTCTCTCTCCTCAGCTTGCAGTCGGCCACCTTCTGTGTGTCCTCACGGGCCCTTTTCCTCTGTGTGTGTGCATCCCCCAGGGTCTCTTTCAGTGTCCAATTTTTCTTTTCTTACAAGGACACCAGCATATTAGGTTAGGGCCCACTCTACTGTCTTAATTTTCACTTAATCACCTCTTTAAAGCCCCAATGTCCAAATATAGTCACTTTCTGAGGTACTGGTCACTAGGGTTTCAACACGTAAGTTTTGCAGACACACAATTCAGCCTATAACATTATTCTTCACTTATCAGACATGCAAAAAAAATGGACACTTCACATCCAGGACAGGAAGTGAATCAGAAGTGAGTGGAGGCAAGATTAGCCATGAGGTGGTCCACTTGTTGACTTTCACAGATGGGTGCTCAGGGGTTCATTATGCAACTTCTTCTGCTTTCATACATGCTTGTCATTTTCAATCATGAAAGTGAAGGAAGACGGGGAAATCCACATCAGTATATAGGTCTTAGATGTTGAGTTTTTTTCAGAACAACGTGCGTGAGCAGAGGTTCGCGTCCTGCAGCGGGTTGGGCTTCACGTCCGGGTACACCGGCAGCATCTTGCTGGCCCGAATGAGCGCGGGCCGGGGTCGCGCTGCTCCGAGGTCAGTGCAACTCCCACTGTTCCTGGAGGCATTGGTGGGGATGCTGGATCTCAAGCTACTGCGCGAATACGCGCTTCGGGAGCCAGAAAAACCCTTCATTATGTCTTATTCTTTTAATTTTGTTTGTTATAAGCATTCTTTTTTCAGTCTAAGTTGTCCATGATTTCTTAAAGTATGAAGAAGTATTTGTATGAAATTGTCTTATTTCTCCTGAAACATTTATTCAAATACAAATTCTTCATCTGCTTTTGGGTTCTTTTTTACCCTAATTGTGGTGGGGATTGCAGTATAATGGTACAAAGGGAGCATCTATGCATAGGTCCCCTGTAAGTTATTTCTAGAAATTCGTTGTGTGTGTGGGAAGCTTTTTAAGCCAGTCATTTGTTCCAAGAGTTTTGGAAATGATGGGTATAGTAATATGGGTGACCAGGAATTTTCACTTTTACACCAGGTATAATATGAAACTGTCAAAGGACTTTGAGGAATAAACAAACTATATGCACACATTAAGAACAGTGCAAGTAGAATTTGGGTGGAATACAAAAAGAGAGATTATATAAATAAATATACAATTTTCAAATAATTGATAAGAAGAAAAATCATTTGTCTGCTCTAAAACCCATGCAGAACTCTTTAATGTCAAATGATTTTCAGAAAATATTTTTTTCTGATGGCATTTAAACAGATTCCACCTCCAGATCCCTGAGTGAATTTTTAAATATGTAATATATCATTTATGAGAAAAGTATTTTAAACATTAATAATAATAATATTCTAATTTGGAAATTTCAGGAGTCTAGCTCAGTATTATCTACATTTAATCCTCTCCTAACTGCACACCACATTTTCCATTATTTGTGCACCCATGTTTGATGGCTTTATGGGCTTTATTGCTGCTTCACAAGTTACCTCCAAAATTTCACAGCTTAAAACACAAGCATCTATTATACCACACCATCTATGACTCAGGAATCTGGATGCAACTTAGCTGGACACTCTGACCTAAGTTTTCTCAAGCAAGCTGCTGGCCAAGAATGCAGTCATTTCAAGGCTCAGCTGGAGGAAAATGTTTCCAACCTCACTCACACAGCTGTTAGTTGGCCTCAGGCCCTTGATGGTTGTTGGCTGTAGACAGCAGTTGTTTGACACATGGACCTCTCCATAAGGTTCCAGGAAATAAACAGTAAGAGAGTTCACACAAGACAGGATTCCCAGTTTTTTGGTAACCTAATCTCCAAAGTGGCATGTATTCATTTTGCGGCATTATATTCATTGGAAATTAGTTACTAGGGCCAGTTCAGAAACAAGTAGAGGGGATCACTACACAAAGCCGTGAACATAGGATGCAGGGTCATTGGGGGCCCCTAGAGGCTATCTAGAGCAATTCATTCTCTGACGTGCATTAATTCACATCTCTCCTACATGCAAAGTACATTCACCCTCCCAAGATTCCCAGGCATCTAATCCCACTAAAACATTAGCTCAAAGTGCAGAATCTTAGCAAATAAATCAGATTCATAAGTGGATTGTTCCTTTGGGTGTAGTTCTCTGAGTACAGTTTCTGTAGAAATATAGATCTAAGAAACTAAAGAGACAAAGCGTTTGCTCCCCACACACTCAACATACGCTGGTGGGATATAGAATAAGCATTCTAGGCATTCTTGTTGAAAAAGGGATAAAGTGGTAGGCACAGAGGAGGGACTGGCCCACAGCAATTCTAATATCCAGTCAGGCAAATATTTAAAGTTCTTGATTATGTCTCAAGATGTGGGAACAATGCTCAGTGTCTTTCGGCTCTACCCTCTGTGTTCTTTGTTCACCTGCTACGTCATCCTTCTTTTATCACAAGAAGTAGCACATATTTGTAGCTGAGAAATGTTCTCAGCCTACTTGACCACAGTAGAAATTTGGGGGTCCAACTTTATTGTCACAGGCAACAAAACGCCTTGTTCACTTTATATTGCCTCTGACCTTTCAATCCAAATTGGCATTGTTTCTGCTGATATCATTCTCTCAAAAACTTTGTGCATCTCCTGTGACTTTCATTAGGGTAATCACCATTAAACAACAACAACAACAACAGCAAACAACCCATAAGCCTTTTTTTTAAATTTAATTTTTATTTTTTGCTGTGCTTGGGCTTTCTCTAGTTGTGGCAAGTGGGAGCTACTCTTAGTTGCATTACATGGGCTTCTCATTGCGGTGGCTTCTCTTGTGGAACATGGGCTCTAAGCATGTGGGCTTCAGTAGTTGTGGCACGTGGCCTCAACAGTTGTGGCTCGCAGACTCAGTAGTTGTGGCACACAGGCTTAGTTGCTCCTCAGCATGTGGGGTCTTCCTGGACCTGGGATCGAACCCGCGTCCCCTGCATTGGCAGGCGAATTCTTAACCACTGTGCCACCAGGGAAGTCCCATAAGCCTTTCCCTAACTTGAACCCCTGCTGATACACTGGGGGACAATGCTATAAGCATCCTAGAAGTCCTGTTGTTTGGTTGAGAATATCTGTGGGTTATAGCCTTAAGCTCATTGAAGGGGCTTTAGCGTGACTATAGTTCTCTAGGCATTAGTTTTAATTTTTCTGAAATCTAAACAAAGGTTTTACAGTAATATCCTAGGCTTCATTGTCAGACCACAGTACTCCTGGTGTTACCCTTAGCTTGGCCTTTGTACAGAAACAATTTGTTAATGTTACCATCCTGTGCCATGAGGAGAGGCTGCGCATCTTAAAATCCATGAAGCCCCAGCTCTATTTTGTTTAAAACATCCCTTCCTCAATTTCTGTCTCTCTTCTCACATTTCACTTGAAACAGCAAGAAGGAACCAGACTGCGCCTTCAATATGTTGCTTGGAAATCCCCTTAGCTAGATTAGTCCATTCAACTCGGGAGATTTTCTGCTTTCCACATAACTGCAGATAACAGAATTGCTAAACTTTCTGACAATATTTAACAAGAATCTTCTTTCCTCTGGTTTCTGATAACATGTTCTTCACTTTCTTTTAAACCCTCACTAATAGTATCCACAAAGTCCAGATTGCTATTAAAAATCTGTTCAAGGGAATCTGGACATTCTCTGACACATTCCTCAAAATCCTTTCAGTTTCCATTCACTCCCAGTTTCCAAAACTACTCCCACATTTTTAGGCCTTTGTTATGGCAGCACATCCTGCTCATACCAAAATATGTATAAATTACCAACTGCTGCCTAACCAATTACCCCAACCACAGCATAACAAAATGAGCATTTATTGTCTCTGTTTCTATGGCTCAGGAATCTGGGCACAGAGTAGCTAGATGCCGCCGACTCTTTTATTTGTCTGCATTCAAGAGGTTGACTCGGGTTAGTGATCTCAGTGAAGGTTGGCTAGAAAAGGATCTGCTGCCCAGCTCACTCATCCAGAAACTGGCAGCCCTCAGGTGGCCAGAAACATCAGTTCCTTCCACACAGCTATTCACATCACGACAGCTTGCTTCTGCTAGAGTAAGGGCTCCTATAGTGTTATGGGTTGAATTGTGTCCCCCTAAAAGATATGTTGAATTTCTAATCCCCAGCAGCTCAGAATTTAATCTCACTCAGGAACTGGGGCTGTTGGGGAAGCTAGCCTTGTTCAGGTTTCAGAGACAGCGCTGGGCCTCTCTGTGACCTGACAATGACACAAAAGCTGACTGTGTGCCCAACTGCTGAGCTACACCCAGGCCAGCAGGGGTGGCGCCAGCACACAGCATAAGCCACTAGATAAAATAAGGAATAAGTCATGGGACTTCTTGTACCTTGAGGGCCTGGCTGGCCCCTGGGGATCAAGAACATTCCAAGACTTACGAGTTAAGACCAAGGCATTTATGACAACAACCAGAGCTGCAAACTGGCACACAGGCTGACTGGGGGCCTGATGCTAAAAGCTGGGCTCCTTCCAGTAGTGAACTGAAGCCTCACCCATGGAGTGGACGCCGTCCCGGACCTTCCCAACTGGGACTCCAGACTTCCCAGCACTGGATCTGGATACAGACGCTTCCCCAATTGAGTGATGTAGAAACCTCTGTCTTTACTATTCTTTCTTAGTTGTACTATTCTTTTCTTAATTAGTATACTGTAATCTTTTTTTTTTGTCTTTTTTTTTAAGAACTTTTATTGAGATACAGTTAACATACAATAAACTGCATATATTTAGAGTGTACAATTTGGTATTTTTTTTCTTATTAGTAATGTATATATGGCAATCCTAATCTCCCAATTCATTTCCCCCCCCAACCCTCACCGCTTTTCCCACTTGGTGTCCATATGTTTGTTCTCTACATCTGTGTCTCTGTTTCTGCCTTGCAAACTGGTTGATTTGTACCATTTTTTTATATTCCGCATATATGTGTTAATATGCAATATTTGTTTTTCTCTTTCTGATTCACTTCACTCTGTATGACAGTCTCTAGGTCCATCCATGTCTCTACAAATGTCCCTGTTTCATTGCTTTTTACAGCTGAGCAATATTCTATTGTATATATGTAGCACATCTTTTTTACCCATTCATCTGTTGATGGACGTTTAGGTTGCTTCCATGTCCTGGCTATTGTAAACAGCGCTGCAATGAACATTGGAGTGCATGTGTGTTTTTGCATTATGGTGTTCTATGGGTATACGCCCAGCAGTGGGATTGCTGGGTCATGTGGTAACTCTATTTTTAGTTTTGCAAGGAACCTCTATACTGTTCTCCATAGTGGCTCTATCAATTTACATTCCCACCAACAGTGCAAGAGCGTTCCCTTTTCTCCACACCCTCTCCAGCATTTACTGTTTGTAGATTTTCTGATGATGCCCATTCTAAATGGTGTGAGGTAATACCTCATTGTAGTTTTGATATGCATTTCTCCAATAATTGGTGATGTTGAGCAGCTTTTCATGTGCCTCTTGGCCATCCGTATGTCTTCTTTGGAGAAATGCCTATTTAGGTCTCCTGCCCATTTTTGGATTGGGTTCTTTGTTTTTTTGATATTGAGCTGGATGAACTGTTTATATATTTTGGAGATTAATCCTTTGTCTGTTGATTTGTTTGCAAATATTTTCTCCCATTCTGAGGGTTGTCTTTTCATCTTGCTTATAGTTTCCTTTGCTGTGCAGAAGCTTTGACGTTTCATTAGGTCCCACTTATTTATTTTTGTTTTTATTTCCATTACTCTAGGGGGTGGATCAAAAAAAATCTTGCTGTGATTTATGTCGAAGAGTGTTCTTCCTATGTTTTCCTCTAGGCGTTTTATAGTGTCTGGCCTTACATGTAGGTCTTTAATGCATTTTGAGTTTATTTTGTGTATGGTGTTAGGGAGTGTTCTAATTTCATTATTTTACATGTAGCTGTCCAGTATACTGTAATCTTTATTAATTCAATAAACTCTCTCTAAATTCTTGTTTAACTGTGTGTATAGTGGTTATTTTGCCATCAAATCCTGCAAACCTTGAAACCTAAAGAAAAACTTTTGGCAAAACAGGGGCATTGTAGATATAATTCATTAAGACAAGGTCACCCTGGAGTAGGGTGGGCTCTTAATCCAAATTAATATTTCTCTAATATTTGCTAATTTGATAGGTGCTAAATTTACACATTTTCACATATCTTATAAAAGTAAGCCCTCGATATGTATGTTGTTTGAATTTTCTCGTAGGTCTTGAAACCACACCAAATATTCTTACAGCATGAGAGAGAAACATTGTTATAGTGAGATCTTTATCTCTTGAATAAGTGAGCAATTATTAAACCTGGTAGCAACTATTAATCCCCAAATTCCAGCACTCATTTTTTTCTCATGCTTCATGCCCATTAAGAGTTAACTGTACTTTCTGCTTTGTAGCTACATCACTCTGGGAACCAGGGGCACAGAAATGGTCCCATTGGGAATGGTGCTGTCTGATATGGTAGGAGGAAGAGTATGTGGCAAATTACACTTTGGTTTAAAACTTCCAACAGTAATACATATCACACCCATTTCATTGACTCAAACAAGTCCTATCGCCATACCTGAGTTCAAGGAGGCAGAGAAGTATCATTCAGTCATACCCCTGGGAGGAAGAAAACCAGAATATTTTTGTAAACAGCACTAAAGCTGCTAACAATCTTGCAGAGCTTTCTAGAATCCAGAGCAATAGAATCATTAATACTTCTGAATGCATGTTCAATGATAGCATTTTAAAAAACTACGTAAATAATATAATCTATGTTGTATATAAGAAACAAATAAGGAGAAATGGATCTTTGTCTACACTGTTTATTTTTGGGTCTAAAATTTTAGGGTCTGAAAATTTTCAAGATTCTTGACATCTTGCCATTTGCTTTCCAGAAAGTTAGTGTCATTTTAATTTCATGCCAATTATGTATAACAGTACCAGTTCTCATCTGTCCTTAATATTCCCAAATATTTTCTTTTTATTTCTCTAATATTTGGTCATTTGATAGGTGGAAATGGTATTTACTTATTTTTGTATCTTATTTTAGTCACTTAGTCTTTTTTTTGTTTGTTTGTTTCGTTCCAGGACAAATCCGTATATAATTTTTTCTTGAATGTACTAAGCCAGTCCAGTGCAAAGGAGTAAGTCTAGCTTTGGTTCATACCTACAGAACTGTGCTTGAAGTTTAGCATTTTTTTTTTTTAAATGACATACTTTTTTTTTGTTTGTTTAAATTTTATTTATTTATTTATTATTTTTTTGGGGGTACACCAAGTTCAATCATCTGTTTTTATACACATATCCCCGTATTCCCTCCCTCCCTCGACTCCCCCCCACCTCAAGTCCCCCCCACCCTCCCCGTCCCAGTCCTCTAAGGCATCTTCCATCCTCGAGTTGAACTCCCTTTGTTATACAACTTCCCACTGGCTATCTATTTTACAGTTGGTAGTATATATATGTCTATGCTACTCTCTCGCTTCGTCTCAGCTTCCCCTTCACCCCCTGCCCCCTCCCAAACCTCGAGGTCTCCAGTCCATTCTCTGCACCTGCGTCCTTGTTCTTGTCACTGAGTTCATCAGTACCATTTTTAGATTCCGTATATGTGAGTTAGCATACAATATTTGTCTTTCTCTTTCTGACTTACTTCACTCTGTATGACAGACTCTAGGTCTATCCACCTCATGACATATAGCTCCATCTCATCCCTTTTTATAGCTGAGTAATATTCCATTGTATATATATGCCACATCTTCTTTATCCATTCATTTGTTGATGGGCATTTAGGTTGCTTCCATGTCCTGGCTATTGTAAATAGTGCTGCAATAAACATTATGGTACATGTTTCTTTTGGGATTATGGTTTTCTTTGGGTATATGCCCAGGAGTGGGATTACTGGATCATATGGTAGTTCTATTTGTAGTTTTTCAAGGAACTTCCAAATTGTTTTCCATAGAGGCTGTACCAACTTACACTCCCACCAACAGTGCAAGAGAGTTCCCTTCTCTCCACACCCTCTCCAGCATTTGTTGTTTCTAGATTTTGTGATGATGGCCAATCTGATCGGTGTGAGGCGATACCTCATTGTGGCTTTGACTTGCATTTCTCTGATGATGAGTGATGTTGAGCATCTTTTCATGTGTTTGTTGGCCATCTGTATGTCTTCTTTGGAGAAATGTCTTTTTAGGTCTTCTGCCCATTTGTGGATTGGGTTATTTGCTTTTTTGATGTTAAGCTGCATGAGCTGCTTGTATATTTTGGAGGTTAATCTTTTGTCCATTGTTTCATAGGCAACTATATTTTCCCATTCTGAGAGTTGCCTTCTAGTCTTGTTTATGGTTTCTTTTGCTGTGCAAAAGCTTTTAAGTTTCATGAGGTCCCATTTGTTTATTCTTGATTTTATTTCCATGATTCTAGGAAGTGGGTCCAAAAGGATGTTGCTTTGATGGATGTCATAGAGTGTTCTGCCTATGTTTTCCTCTAGGAGTTTTAAAATGTCTGGCCTTACATTTAGATCTTTAATCCATTTGGAGTTTATTTTTGTGTATGGTGTTAGGAAGTGTTCTAACTTCATTCTTTTACATGTTGCTGCCCAATCTTCCCAGCACCACTTATTGAAGAGGCTGTCTCTTTTCCATTGTATATTCGTGCCTTCTTTGTCAAAGATAAGGTGCCCATATGTGTTTGGGCTTACTTCTGAGTTCTCTATTCTATTCCATTGATCTTCCTTTCTATTTTTGTGCCAGTACCATACTGTCTTGATCACTATGGCCTTGTAGTATAGTTTGAAGTCAGGAAGCCTGATTCCACCAACTCCATTTTTCCTTCTCAAGATTGCTTTGGCTATTCGGGGTCTTTTGCGTTTCCATACAAATCGTAAGATTTCTTGCTCTAGTTCTGTGAAAAATGCCATTGGTAATTTGATCGGAATTGCCTTGAATCTGTATTTACAATTTTGCTTTGGGTAGTACAGTCATTTTCACGATGTTGATTCTTCCAATCCAGGAACATGGGATGTCCCTCCATCTGTTTGTGTTGTCTTTGATTTCTTTCATCAGTGTCTTAAAGTTTTCTGCATACAGATCTTTTGCCTCCTTAGGCAGGTTTATTCCTAGGTATTTTATTCTTTTTGTTGCAGTGGTGAATGGGAGAGTTTCCTTAATTTCTCTTTCTGCTCTTCTGTTGTTAGTGTATAGGAATGCAAGAGATTTCTGTGCATTAATTTTGTATCCTGCTATTTTACTAAACTCATCAATTAGTGCTAGCAGTTTTCTGGTAGAGTCTTTAGGGCTTTCTATATATAAGATCATGTCATCTGCAAAGAGTGACAATTTTACTTCTTCTTTTCCAATTTGTATTCCTTTTATTTCTTTTTCTTCTCTGATTGCTGTGGCTAAAACTTCCAAAACTATGTTGAATAATAATGGTGAGAGTGGACACCCTTGTCTTGTTCCTGTTCTTAGAGGGAATTCTTTCAGTTTTTCCCCATTGAGAACGATGTTGGCTTTTGGTTTCTCATATATGGCTTTTATTATGTTGAGGTAATTTCCTTCTATGCCCATTTTCTGGAGAGCTTTTATCATAAATGGATGTTGAACTTTGTCAAAAGCTTTTTCTGCATCTATTGAGATGATCATATGGTTTTTATCCTTCAATTTGTTGATATGATGTATCATGTTGATTGATTTGCGTATATTGAAGAATCCTTGCATACCAGGAATAAACCCCACTTGATCACGGTGTATGATTTTTTTAATGTGCTGTTGGAGTCTGTTAGCTATTATTTTGTTGAGGATTTTTGCATCTATATTCATCAGTGATATTGGTCTGTAATTTTCTTTTTTTGTGACATCTTTGCTTGGTTTTGGTATCAGGATTATGGTGGCCTTGTAGAATGAGTTTGGGAGTGTTCCTCCTTCTGAGATATTTTGGAAGAGTTTGAGAAGGATAGGTGTTAGCTCTTCTCTAAATGTTTGATAGAACTCGCCCGTGAATCCATCTGGTCCTGGGCTTTTGTGTGTTGGGAGATTTTTAATCACTGCCTCAATTTCTGTACTTGTGATTGGTCTGTTCATGGTTTCTATTTCTTCCTGGTTCAGTCTTGGAAGATTGTATTTTTCTAAGAATGTATCCATTTCTTCCAGGTTATCCAATTGATTGGCATATAGTTGCTTGTAGTAGTCTCTCATGATCTTTTGTATTTCTGAGGTGTCCATTGTTACTTCTCCTTTTTCATTTCTAATTCTGTTGATTTGCATCTTCTCCCTTTTTTTCTTGATGAGTCTGGCTAATGGTTTATCAATTTTGTTAATCTTCTCAAAGAACCAGCTTTTAGTTTTATTAATTTTTGCTATTGCTTCCTTCCTTTCTTTTTCATTAATTTCTGCTCTGATCTTTATGATTTCTTTCCTGCTGCTCACTTTGGGGTTTCTTTGATCTTCTTTTTCTAATTGTTTTAGGTGTAAGGTTAGGTTGTTTATTCGATAATTTTCTTGTTTCTTAAGGTAGGACTGTATTGCTATAAACTTCCCTCTTACAACTGCTTTTGCTGCGTCCCATAGATTTTGGGTTGTTGTGTTTTCATTGTCATTTGTTTCTAGATATTTTTTGATTTCCTCTTTGATTTCTTTAGTGATTTCTTGGTTGTTTAATAGTAAATTGTTTAGCCTCCATGTGTTTGTATATTTTGCAGTTTTTTTCCTGTAATTGATATCTAGTCTCATGGCGTTGTGGTCTGAGAAGATGCTTGATGTGATTTCAATTTTCTTGAATTTGCCGAGATTTGATTTGTGACCCAAGATGTGATCTATCCTGGAAAATGTTCCGTGTGCACTTGAGAAGAAAGCATATTCTGTCATTTTTGGATGGAATGTCCTATAAATACCAATTAAGTCGAGATGGTCTAATGTGTCATTTAAAGCTTGTGTGTCTTTATTGATTTTCTGTTTGGATGATCTGTCCATTGATGTAAGTGGGGTGTTCAAGTCTCCCACTATTATTGTGTTACTGTCGATGTCCCCTTTTATAGCTGTTAGCATTTGCCTTATGTATTGAGGTGCTCCTATGTTGGGAGCATAAGATATTTACCATTGTGATATGTTCTTCTTGAATGGATCCCTTGATCATTATGTAGTGTCCTTCCTTGTCTCTTTTAATAGTCTTTACTTTCAAGTCTAATTTGTCTGATATGAGTATTGCTACTCCAGCTTTCTTTTGACTTCCATTTACATGGAATATCTTTTTCCATCCCTTTACTTTCAGTCTATATGTATCCCTTGGTCTGAAGTGGATTTCTTGTAGGCAGCATATAGAAGGGTCTTGTTTTTGTATCCATTCAGCCAGTCTGTGTCTTTTGGTTGGAGCATTTAATCCATTTACATTTAAAGTGATTATTGACATGTGTGTTCCAATTACCATTTTCTTAATTGTTTTGGGTTTGTATTTGTAGGTGTTTTCCTTTTCTTGTGTGTCCTACTTAGAGAAGTTCCTTTAGCACTTGTTGTAAGGCTGGTTTGCTGGTGCTGAATTCTCTTAACTTTTGCTTGTCTGGAAAGCTTTTGATTTCTCCCTCAAATCTGAATGAGATTCTTGCTGGGTAGAGTATTCTTGGCTGTAGGTTTCTCTCTTTCAGGACTTTCAGTATATCCTGCCATTCCCTTCTGGCCTGCAGAGTTTCTGTAGAAAGGTCAGCTGTTATCCTTATGGGTTTTCCCTTATATGTTGTTTGTTGCTTTTCTCTTGCTGCTTTTAATATTTTTTCTTTGTGTTTAATTGATGTTAGTTTGATTAATATGTGTCTTGGTGTATTTCTCCTTGGGTTTATTCTGTATGGGACTCTCTGTGCTTCTTGGACTTGGTGAATTATTTCCTTTCCCATGTTGGGGAAGTTTTCCACTATAACCTCTTCAAATATTTTCTCAGACCCTTTCTTGTTTTCTTCTTCTTCTGGGATGCCTATAATTCGAATGTTGGTATGCTTAATGTTATCACTGAGGTCTCTGAGACTGTCTTCTATTCTTTTGATTCTTTTTTCTTTTTCCTGCTCTGTGGCAGTTATTTCCCCCATTCTATCTTCCAACTCACTTATTCGTTCTTCTGCCTCAATCATTCTGCTGGTTATAGCATCTAGAGTATTTTTAATTTCAGTTATTTTGTTATCCATTGCTGTTTGTTTTTCTGAGTTCTTATGAACTGTTTCTTGTACTTTCTCTATTTTGTTATCGAGATTTTGTATCATTTTTACTATCATTACTCTAAATTCTTTTTCAGGTATTTTTCCTATTTCCTTCTCATTTATTTGGTCTTGTGGGTTTTTTTCCTGCTCCTTTGCCTGCATGGTGTTTCTTTGTTTCCTCATGGTTGTCCAAACTTTTGGGGTTGCTTGTCCTGGCGATAGAGGTGTTTATAGAAGACTGTCCAAGCCTCAGACTAATGTCCAAGTATTGGATTAAACGAATATTAAGTCTAGGAAACACATACATGTATAAGACACACAATTACTGAATCCGTTAGGACATAAGGCTCTAGAAAGACCTGACAGAACCCCAGTGTGCTATCAGATATTCAAAGAGAAACCCAACAGAAATTGACAACTGAAACAGAACAAATCAGAGACAAAAGCAAAAGCAAACTAAGAAACAAATAACACCTTACACATACAAACACTAATCCAGGGAGATTTTCTAAGCTAGAATCAAATATGGAAAAGTGCTAGAGTACCACCAGAGAGAATGGAGATTCTCAGAATGAAATTAGACAATTATACTAAGAACTAAGATAAAGACAAAAACGTAATATTAAATACCAAGGTGGTGCGTCACCTGGAGAATAGAGCAAGGAGTCTGAGCAGACCGATAGTGTTGCTTATAAGAATGTTAAGATAAAATAAACTAAAAATGGATGGAAGACAGGGGAACAGAAGAGTATAGTGTGATTGGAAATATGCAAATAAAAAGAAAGGAATAGAAATGTATAAAAGATAGGGATGAAAGGAAAGTATGAGAGATATATTGTCCATACTACCAAAAACTTAGCTAGAAATAGAAGTATATAAAAAGGCAAAAAAGTAAAAATAGAATAAAAAATATCATTAAAAAATTATGTTATAAAACTTGTAGATCCCTTAGGACTAAGATCGTAATTAATAAAGGAAAAAAAAAATCCAGAACTGATCCCAGAATGGACCAGTTCAATAGGAATTGATACTAATATTTCTGTTTCCTTAGAGTCTCAGCTGTAAGTGTCCTTCTAGTCGCCTTGGGTTTTTTTTGCATTATTCTGTGATCAGCAGAGCTTCCTTTATTGTTCGTCTGTAAGCGTCAGTGTGTGGGGAGGGAGAGGGTACAATAGTGGCTCCTTCTCCTGGAAGTGAGTGAGCAGTGGTGCACTGTTGTTTCAGTCGGGCTTGGAGGTGCCTGTTGCAGAGGGACGCTGGTGGCTCAGGTGTAAACAGAAAGTCTCAGGGTTGGGCCTCTCCCGGTTTTTTTTTTTTTCTCTGCAGCCTCCCTGCTGCCGGCGTTCCAAGGGGTTTTAATCTAGCCCTGCCCGAGGGCCTGAGGGTGCTTGTTATCCCTGAGCGCCTTAGGTGGCCCACAGGGCGTCTCTCCACTGCCTGTTGCAGAGGCGCCGAAAGAGAGAGAGAGGCTATGCCCGCGGCTCCTCCCCCGGCCCATGAGCCTGCAGCCTCCAGCTGCCATCATGGCCGGGCAGCTCTCAGGGGCAGGCACTCCTCGCCGTGGACCTCTTCCTTCCTGTCCTCTCGGTCCATCACCTTACTGGCAACAATCTTCCTCACCCTGAACCAGCTCTCTGGTTCCCACGCTCCCACTCCCGGACCCTCTGTTCAGCTGTGAATCGACGTCTCAGTCTGGGAACGCTGAGCTGCAGTGTGGACCTCCGTATGTTTCTCACTCCCTCCCGTCTGCCACGGCTCCGCCGCTTCACCCTCTTTAAGCCGTCGTAGATGCCTCCCTACCGGTTATGTCGGGATCCTTACAGTCCTTTCTGGTGTCCGAGGCCGTCTGCTGGTGTTCAGCTGGTTCTCTGTGGGAATTATTGCATCCTTCGGTGCATTCCCAATGCATTCGCGGAGAGGGATGCATTCCACGTCCCTCTACTTAGCTGCCATCTTTTTCCTGTTTTGTTTTAATTAATTAATTTTATTGGCTGTGTTGGGTCTTTTTTGCTGTGCACGGGCTTTCTTTTTAGTTGAGGTGAGTGGGGGCTACTCTTCATTGTGGTGTGCAGGTTCCTCATTGCCCTGGCTTCCCTTGTTGCGGAGCACAGTTTCTAGGCGTGTGAGCTTCAGTAGTTGCAGCACATGGGCTCAATAGTTGTGGCGCACGGGCTTAGTTGCTTTGCGGCATGTGGGATCTTCCTGGAGCAGGGATTGAACCTGTGTCCCCTGCATTGGCAGGTGGATTTTTAACCACTGCACCACCTAGGAAGCCCTGAAGTTTAGCTTTGATAGTTGCAACATATCGGTTTCTCCAAGTGTCAAGTTTGTATAAACTCTAGAATCAGATTGCTGGGGTTCAAGTCCTCACTTTCCCATTTACTTATTTTGTTGCCTTGGACAAGATATATAATCTTTTCAAAACTGTATCTTAATCAGGACAATCTGAAGATAACAGTGCTTTGTGGAGACTGAGGCAATCTATGCAATGGATTTAGGAGAGCTCCTGGCTGGTGAAAGGCTCACTCCATGGTAGTCCCAATATATATTGCCTACATGCTCTGTGTTACAGTCACTATAAAAATAAATAATAAATAATGCATACAAAGTATATATAGCATTCTTTAGTCCTTCAAAAATCATTGAATTTCAAGTAATTTGTGTAGGAGGAAGAAAAGTTATTATTCCTTATGTCAGATTTTTGACCTAGAAAGGATTCTTATTTTCAATTCTGCATAGGAAGCGCTAAACTTTATCAGTGCGTAAGGCCTGATCTGCTCAGTCAACAAGCTGGTTTTTGTATGATAGGAAGGTAGGTAGTTAAGTGGACTTGTTATCCTGGCCACTAAAATTCCTATCTTCTCCTTTGACCTGCTCTCTGGAGAGATAGTCTCATTGTTAAAAGATAAACTGAGGAATGTTAAAAATTTAAAGAGTTTGAGCAAAAAGTAATTCTATTTGAGCAGCATCCAATCTTGCAGACAGAAAGGAGCTCTGAGGGGCTGTACAAAATGAAAAGCTTTCAGACAGAGGGAATTAGCATCAAGGAACTAATATCAGGCAAAATAGTGTGTTGGTTAATGCAAAGTTACTTTCCTTTAGGTGATGGCAGGGTTCCATCAGGCAGATTACGTAGCTAGTGCTGGTCAGGCAATTTTTTTTTTTTTTCAGGCAATTCTTGATCAACTGGTTTAAGATTCCATTTCTAGGGGAACCAAAACTATAATTAAGTCTCAGTTTGGTGAAATGGTCACAAGTGACTTAGTACACTTGACTCCATTTTGGGCTTGTTTGTCTTGTCTTTAACGCCATGAAAACCATTCCATGAATCCCTAATCCCTCCTACCTAACTCTTGAAGGGCATTTCCCTTTATTCACCTCCCAGATACACCAGAGGAAGGAGGCAAGTACCCAGAGCAGGTAGCCATCCCTTTCCAAATCAAGGAAATCATTTCCTGGGTCTTCCTAAGCCACTAAACTGTTTCTTCCCACTTTCCCCAATGCCAGACTCAGAAGAAGCAGAATTTTAGGAAGAACAATTCCTTGGGCTTTGAAGAAGTACGAGTAGAAATTCTTAAATTACCACCCAGGTAAGTGATCTGCTTCCCTTCTTGTACCTGAGTTTTGCACAATTAGGGTGTGGGTGGGGTGGGGATGATGATACCTGAAAACAAGACCTGCTTTTTCCTGGCGGCAGGTCCCCTCTTTATGCTGTGTGAAGCACATGTCCCCTAATCACCTCCATGACCTCCTGCTCTGGGAGGGGACTCTTCTAAGGACTTCATGAACCTGCCTCTTTTCCTGACCTGGTGGTGAGTGTTTCTGTCTGCACATGTGCCAGGGCTGCAAGTTGTTCCATGTCCCATAAGCAACAGCAAAGGTCATGCCTGGGAGGTTGTTAAAAATACAGAACCTCAGGTCCTACCCCGGACCCAGTGAATTCAAAACTGCAGTTTAATAGGATCTCCAGGTGATTCTCAGGCAGCCATATTAAAGTGTTTAAACCGTGACTGTAAATGACACACACAGAATCAGTTATTTCAAGGTTTTTATTCCAAACTGCCCCTGGATTTATGTGTGTGTGTGTGTGTGTGTGTGCGCGAGCACGCATGTATGTGCAGGTCGTGGGAGTGGGAAAGGGAAGGAGGTGAACATTGGTGCTTCTCGTTAAGAGTTTGCATTTGATGTTTGTCCACACATTTGAGGGTATTTGTAAGTAAAGAAATGGAGTAATGATTGCTAGTGTGAAAATTGTGTAGCTGCTCCAAAAACCCAAGTGTTTTTTTGGTTTGTGGTTTTTTGTCTTTGTTTTTGTTTTGTTTTGTTTTTGGAGGAGGCTTTTAATGCTAAAAATCAAAGTTTCCTTAGTGACTTTTACAGGTAGGAAAAGACACACACACACAAAAGTTGTCTAGAAATAAATTACAGATTAATTTGAGAAAGAGTGAGATAGTAACTTCTTATGTTATAGCTGTACATCAAAACTCCAAAGGTCACAGAGAAATAAGAACTACTTCCAATAATTATATGTTACTGGATATTCAATTAAAAGAAAAAGGACAATGGGGAACACTCAATTTGACCTTCCCTTTGTTGTTTTTTGCTGTTGTTTGTTTTTTGTTTTTTTTAAACCTGAGTTCATTTACTAACAGTTTCTACCAGGGGGCACTATAGGCCTTTCTGTTTTTGTCCTTAAAACTTCTGTATACTGAAGTCAGAAAGCTCAAGTTATTGGTAAATGCTTCAATCGATGTTATTTCATTTGATACATCAATACCTGCATTATCTGGGTATTGTTTTTTTTTTTATTTTATGGATGAGTGAAGAGCAACTGTTTAGTGGAGCAAGCAGTAAAGAGCAACTGATGGTCAGGAAACTGACCATCTGTTTCCTGTTTCCAAAACCCAGGCTCCTTTTGCAACCCACCTCACCACTTGTTGCTTTTATAACTTTAATACCAAGTTATACAGAGAAAGAAAAACTAAATACAATTTTGCCCAAGGCTGGCCGTAGTACTACAAGCAGTAACTCTGCTCCTGGGTAAGTGGTCTGTCTAAATTTGAGTGGATGAAAACAATATTTATTGTTTTGCTTTGCTAAGAGTGTTTTAATTGCTTGCAATACAAAATGCAACCCATATTGCAAACTTATATAAAATATTCTGTTAGGTCTTCTGCTAGAATTTTAAAGGGCATCAGGGTACCTCTGAACAAGATTGATGTATGTGTGTGATGACCTGGACAGCCCTGATATTTCCCTAAAGTTGTGTAAACTTTAGACAGGTGTCTGCCTAACTATAGATCCCTCACTTCTCTTTTCTTAGAGCATTTACTTTAGAAAACCTGTGATTGTAAATTCTTTCTTTCAGCCTGTTTTAGAGGTAAATCTCATAGCCTCTTGCCTGGATCTTTGGGAAAGATCCAAGACTGTCTTTCCCAAAGACCTGGGAGCCATCTCTTTGAAATATAATCATCAAGAAAGACAGTTTCCCTTTCACCCCAGTCTCAGTGGGAGAGTAGGAGTCTAATTTCCATAAAATATAAAAAAAAATATAAATATGGCTCATATATATATATATATATATATATATATATATATATATATATATAGTGTTTTTCCTGTGTGATAATCTGGATGGTCAGGATACTATTGTTATCTCTAATTAGGTACCTTCAAGAAAAGGTCAATTTTTCTTGCTCATAAAGGTAATCTGTTCATTCTTCTCCTGACCTTTTCCTTCACATTCTCTGTTGTCGGGGAACAGCCACACTGGAGCTCCTTCTGCTGCTGTTTGTTTGTTTACCCCATGGGTTATTCTGACACACTGCTGTGTAAGCGGGGCCTGTGTTGAAAAATAAACATCTTTAAAATTGTATTTACCCTTCAGCAAGGGTAGATGGATGTATAAAAATTCTTTTTCAAAAGTTACTGTGGTCATAGCAAAGCAAAAATACAGATTTCAACCTCAGTCTTTTTCTCTTGATGGACTAGTGCTTTAATTTGCTTAGTCTTGTCTCTGGAGGTTTCTGAAGTGCCTTTTTCAGCTTTTCACTTAAAGGATTCTGGCAGCAAATGACCTTTGACCCTTAACTGATGTCACATGTACAGAGAACACTTGCTGGGGCTCCATACATGTAACATCTGTAACTCTCAGTTCTGGGTTAAGGATGAGTATAGGTTCCTAGGTCATTGAGCTAAAAATAAGTATAATGCTAACTAAAAGTCATCTGCTTTTTAAAATTAACTTCAGTTTAGGTTTATGAGAAAAAAAGTGGTTTAGGTTTGCAGAAAATTTTAGCAGAAAATACAGTTTCCACACCTATTTCTTCCTCCCACATAACTTCCCCCTATTTTTAACAGCTTGCATTAGTGTGTTACACTGGTTACAGCTGATGAACAAATTTTGCTACATTATTATTAACTGAAGTCCATAGTCTACATTAGGCTTCACTCTCTGTGTTCTATATGCTTTAGATTTTGAAAAATGTATAATAACATGAATCTGATAGGGACAGAGTAAAGGGGCAAAGTAGGTAGTTAAATAGTTAATCCCACTAGGGGACTGTAAGTAAAAAATGTATGGGAGACCCCTGTAAATTAATGATCACTTAGGAAAGCAGGTTTGCTTAACCATAAAACCAAGCAGGCTAGCTTAGCAACAAAACCATGCAACAGAAGCATGAGACATGCCCCCAAATGATAAAACAATGATAGCATGAGACCCACATCCTGCCCAGGGAGCTCAGTAAGTTAATGACTTCTAGGACATGCTCTCTGTACATAAAAAACAATTTATGGAAAGGTGACATTTCAAAGTGAAAAGCCCTCATTGTACTGAGACCTGAAATAATTTTTCCAAAGTGTCAAGACAGTCCTGGCTTAACCCTGTAGGGACACGAAAACTCCCCAGCCGGATGTGGAGGAGGACTTGATGTCTACTCCAGCATGAGGAAAAAGTTGGCCTTTTTCCCCTCCCCACTTTTCCTTTGATTAGAAAACTGTAGCCTACTAAGTTCCTGGGCACAGCATGCTCTTGCCCACCCACTTGTAAGACTCACAAGCCTCCTGTTCTAATGAATCACTTCTTAACTATCACTTTGCCTTGCTGAATTCTTTCTGCTCTGAGACATAAAGAACTGGAGCTCTTTAGAGCTCCCCTGCAACACCACCTAGCAGTTTCGAATTCATTATTACAGTACAATACAGCATATTTACGCTGCCTTAATTCCCAGGCTCCACCTACTTATCCTGCCCAACCTTCCCACCTTGGCCCCTTAGACAGATCTTTTCAATGTCTCCATAGTTTTGCCTTTTCCTGAATGTCAAATCATTGGAATTTTACAGTACATAGCCTTTTCAGATTGCCTTCTTTCACTTAGTAACTAAGGTTCTTTTATGTCTTTTCTTGATTAAGAACTTTTTTAAAAAAATCCCTGAATATTATGCCATTGTTTGGAAAGTCTACAGTGTGTTTAGCCGTTTATATATTGACAGGCATCTTGGTTGCTTCCAAGTTTTGGCAGTCATGAACATAGCTGCTATAAACACACCTGTGTAGATTTTGCATAAACATCAGTTTTCAACTCATTTGTGTAAATGCCAAAAAGGGAGATTGTGGATCATATGATGAGTATATTAATTTCTTAAGAAACTGCCAAACTGTCTTCTACAGAGTCATCTGTTTTTTATTATCACCACTTGGTGCAACTTCAAAATCATTTCAGGGATTAAAATAACCCACCAGAAAAAACATATTTGTGTATCGAAGACCAATTTCTGCAGTTACTGTCTTGTTTTAAGAATATATTTGTAAACTCTGTTCCAACTAGACCAATCTCACTGTGGGCAGATGCTCAGCTTTGAAACCTGATCACCCCAAGATAGTCCAAGAAAGTGTGATGGAGACAGGTGATGATATATTTAAGATCATTTAAAAATCAAAATGGAGTAACTGTGGTTCACACATTCATTGGAGCCAGGTGGTCATTGGTGGATGTGGTTTCAGATATATTCTTGCATCACTGAGAACTTGAACTTTCTGACTGTATCAAACTCAAGAACACCAGCCATTTTCAAAACAATATTTGCAAGCAGCTGCCAGCTGCAAACATAGTTTCAAAGCACCACCCTCCCCAACCTACAAGTGTATAACCATTTTGAACCCCAATCAATTCTGGTTTATAAACAAGCAGCCTCATTTCTTGCCAGCTCTAATCCTAATTCTTGACAATTTATGTAACCTTGCAGTTTTTTGCCTTTATAAACTTTCCCCATTTTGTAGTCCGAGAATGCATGCAACTCAGTGCTTTTAGATTTGTGCCTCCTGAGAGCTGAGGCCCCAACACACCATAAACTTACACCTTTTGGGGTATGTGTGTTTCTGTTCTCAGGTTTTCTGTTCTCAGAGGTCTTGGTTAACACAAGTTGAACTCGAAAGAGACAGAGCCTTTTCCCCACCTCTGGTAGGCCAGGGTGACTCCCAGGCTGTGGCGCCTTCTGCAGACTTTCCCCTGCTCTATCAGGAAGAGACCCAGTTTGGGAGACAGTCTGAACAGAGGGCCATCCTCTTTGATAGGCTTTTAGCCCACCAGACCCCCATCAGGCGCTCTGCAGGTTCAAATGTCCTTGGGTGAATTTGGAAAGGAACTAAAGACCCCTAACCCTCAGTCATCCTGTTTACAATGATTCTGACTTCCCCTTCCGCCTCCAACGCTTGAGAAATGAATAACAGGAAACAAAACTGGGTTAAAAAAAGCGGGCTTGTGGCATCTGGAGCGTGAGATATCTGTTGCCATCTGGTCTACTGCCAGTGCCTGCTTCTTGACCCCTGAATCAGAAGCCTCCCCCAGCTGTAGGCAGAAGGTCGAGGCTTGGAAGTGCTAGACTGTCCAGGAGGGGCCGCGGATGGAGAGGGATGTGGGAGCGGACCTGGAGTCACCTGGAGAGTGTGGCAGGGACAGCAGAGTTCACAGCCCTGAGACCAGCCATCCCCACTCAGCTGCCTCTGCTCCAGCAGCAGGTCACAGTGAAAAAGGAACCAATACAGGGAGAGCCGAGACGAGGAAGAAAATAACTTTCCTGGTTTCACCCAGGCTGTGAACTCTCCAGGGGTTTCCCAACAGGGGTGAGCATCTTGCCTAAACAGGTGATTTCAAAAAATCTGACCCGATTTCTCCCCAGATGCTTGGGTGCCTAAGCCGCCCTCTTCATGGGAATTTGCAGAACTTTAGGGGGTGAGTGGGAGATTCCTTAGGACAGTCCCTGTGGTCTGGGGAGTAGGGCTTCGAAAGGCTGGGAGAGGGCAGTGGGCATTCCTAGTGGCCTGATTCAGGTTCCCTCCTCCTTCTTATATCTCAGTCTGCCCCATCCCTGGGTTGGTATCTTAATTGGAAAGTAGAGATCCCTCTGGAACTGGCCTCTTCCTTTCCAGAAACACAAATGTCCCAGCTTTCTTGGGGAGACTTCTCTTTAAGCTGAGTCTGAATATCCTCAAGCTCCCTCTGGCAGAATAAGGATGTGTTAAAAGAAAAAAAAAAAAAAAAGCCCACATCCAGGTGTCATACAGGTTAAGTGTACCACTGTTTTCATAACATATTGCTCTTATTAACTGACATTTCAGAAACAGGGACCTGATTGAGATAAAGAGGCGTTTATTGGGGAACTGTGAGAGCTACAGCCTGGAGACACAGATTCAGGAAGCTCTGGCATTGGGATCTGCCAGGCTAAGAAATGCAGGGAATGTATAAAAGAAAAAAGCAGGAAGCCGTGGTTATTACAAAACTTTTTGTGAGTAATTATAATTGTAGCTATTGAGAAGTGAGGGTGCTTGTTAAGCAAGGATTGGTTGCATTTGAAATAGTTGCATAACCACAAGCAGGGGTGGGGGATGGGGGAGGGTGGGGGTGGCGGAGTCCTGAAACCAAAAGGTTGGAAGGGGGAGAGGGGGGACCTTGAAACCAAAAGATTGCAAGGGGGAGGGGGAACCCTGAAACCAAAGGAGCTGGCAGATGTTGCTCTGTCCTTGGGTCTGGTATATTACAAAGAAAATTTGAGTTCTTTAGTTCTGAAATCAGACCCTCAATGGCCCCCCAACTCTATTTTTGTAAGCTGAACTGTGATTACTCCATTATAATTTCAATTTTCTTTACCCTTAACTGTGTCAAGGTTTTCATGGTACTATGTAATCATGATGTTTTTAAGTGTCCCTCTCTTGACTAGACCCTAGAGCAGACACTTACCTTGCCTGGGCCATTTTGGAAAATCCATCCAGATCTCTCCCACAGATATCCCAGGTACCTGCTCCACCTTCTTCATCAGAATTTGCAGAGCTTTTGTTTCTCAGCACCTACCACAGTAGTAAACATTCTGCAGATATTTGATGATTGGACGAAAAATGATTACGAATACAAAAAACATGAAAAAAATGTGGCTGCCACTCTAACTAGTTATGTTACACAGCTGCTGCAGTAAATAATCCCCTAAATTTCATTGATAGCACAGTATGTATTTACTTATCACTCATGTAGCTGTGTTATATAGGAGTTCCTGGTTAGAATGCAGCTTTCTTCCGTGGAAATTCAGGGCCATAGGTTTTTTTATCTTGAGGCTGAGCTATCTCTAAGGCCTCATTATTTTCACCTAAATAGAGAATGCGGAAAGCTTTTGTGAAGACATGTCTGATCTTGGGTGGCCTCGGCCTGTAGCAGCTTGAAGCAGGATTTCAGTTCCCAGCGAGAGATTGAAGTCAGGCCGCGGCAGGGAGAGTGCTGAATCCTAGCCACTAGACCAGCAGCCAGTGACGAGGCCCTGGTCCATTCGGCTTTGCAGAAAATGAATTTCCACAAAGAAGTGGAGAGTAGTGAAACAAGTAAAGTGTTTATTAGCAGTAAAAAGAGTACATGTGAATAGGCACACATGCGCAGGCTCAGAGAGACTGTTATGCCCCCGTGGTAGCTTGAACACCTTTTATGGGGCATTTCTTGTGGGTTTCCTTTAGCCAATCATCTTGCTTTGCTTGGTTCTGAGTTCATCTTTGGTATATGTCAGGGTCCTCCCGTGTGTGAGCACTCATCTCTTAGCCAAGATGGATTCTAGTGAAGAGGCCTATGGGTAGGATGACATCACTCCCATTTCTGGCCTCTCTGAGCATGTATAGTTGGGAAGGTCTCCTTGACCTTGGAATTGAGAAATATACAGTCTCTTATCTGGGCAGGGCTTAGCTCCTCATCCTCTTCATCTTGGAGTATCTGTCCTCAGGGGACAAACCCCAGCTGTTCAGCCTGGGGCCCATCTATCTCCTGGCTCGTGTCCATTTCTGGAAGATCTGTGCCCAGTGACATAGTGACATACCTCACCTTGATTCACATTTACATTAGTGAGAATTTTCTGTGACCAAATCTAGATGACAGTGTTGGTAGAAATGTATATTTATAATATAGAAAAAATCCTCAAAACCCAACAGCAAAAACACAAAGACTCTAATTACAAAATGGGCAAAAATCATAAAGATACATTTCACTGAAGAGGATAAACAGATGATCAAATAAACACATGAAAAGATGCTCAACATTTTTAGCCATTATGGAAATGCTGATTAAAACAAAACCACAGTGAGATACTACTCCACAACCCTCAGTACAGCTGAACAAAAATACAATGACATCAAATAGAGGGAAGATGTGGAGAACCTGATTCACTCATATGTTGCTGGTGGGAATGGAAAATGGTATAGTGACTCTGGAAAAGTTTGGCTTTTTTTTTTTTTAAGTAAATGTACAATTACCATACAACCCAGCAATCATAATTCTGAGTATTTATCTGAGAGAAATGAAAATGTATTTCACACAAATACCTATACACAAATGTTTATAGCCATTTTAGTCATGATAATCCAAAACTGGAAAAAAAAAAAAAAGAGATGTCCTTCAATAGAGGAATGGTTAAACAAACTAAGGTATGTCCACACCATGGAATACTACTCAGCAGTAAAAAAGAGTGAAGTCCTAATACACATAACAATTTGAATGAATTGCCAGAGAATTATACTGAGTGAAAAAAATGCTAATCACAATTTTCTATTCTCTTATCTTTCAGAGATGTTTTCTTTTGGCAGTCATTAGAATGACCAGCATTCCAAGTGTAAACGCCAAAAGGAATAATGGACTTGAGAAGTTTAAAACTTGAAATATAGAAAAAGGAAAGGGCATATGAAATTTTTTTTTTTTTTTTACAAATGAAGTATGCTTTCATTAACTTATATCCAGTTTCTTCCAACCCTATTCCATCTTACAAGCCACTGCCACATTAGATCTCAAAGCACCATCCTGATTATTGATGCCCCATTTCATGACTACCTTTCAACAGTCCCCACTGGCTATATCCATGGCCATTTACTATCTCTAATCTACCTTTATAACACCATTGTTATCAATTTTTAAACCTCCCTAACCCTAATCCAATATAGGCTCCCGTTTAGAATCATTTGGGTTGAGGGAAACCTCTTAGAAAATACAGATGCTTAAATACCACCCTCCAGGGATCCTGATTTAATTGGGCTCTCCTGATGCATTAGAATCATTTTATAAAAGCCCCCTAGTGATTCAAATGTGTACACAGGGTATAGAATCATAGTTCTACCTCATTCCCTATAGCTGAAATAACAAGTTCAATTTTGTCTAAATCCTATCTCTCCTTTAAGGTTCAGTGCAAGTGCCATCTACCCCCCATGAAGTCTTTTCCCAAAGAAAAACACTCCCTGCCCTTGGGCCACAAGCAGTATAGTTGGTAAGTTAGTTACAGACCAAGTTGTTGTCACACTATCATTATTGACCTTTGAAAGTCTCTCCTGTTTTGTTTATTCTCCTTTTAGTCCCATTTCCATCCCTCTATAGGCACCTATTCTTGTGCATATAACGTGCCCTATATTATTAAAGAAAGTTTTTCACACAAATATATTAGTAAATATTATTATTTTAGTGTAGTGAACAGTTACGTATCGCAAAGTCATACTTGATTATCATGTAGTGATAGCCACGACCCTGGTAGTGAAATAGGATGTTACCAGCAGCACTCAAGTCTTCTTGTGCTCCTGCCAATCACTGGCTCCTTCTTGCTGCCAAAAGAATCTTCTTAACCTTGCAGATTAGTTTTGCTTGTTTCAGAGCTTTGCATACATTGAACAGTTCAAGGTGTATTCTATTGTGTCTGTCTTTTTGTATTGAACATTATTTTTCTGAGATTCACCCATGTTGTTGCCTATAGCAGGCAATTGTTCATGTTCATTGCCGAATAGTATCTCATTGTATTAACATACCACAATATTTTTCCATTCTCTTATTAATGGGCTTTTGAGTTTTCAGTTGTTGGCTATAAAAAATTATGCTATTATAACCATTCGGGGTATGTCTTTTTGTGCACATGTGTTTTTTTTGGGGGGGCAATGTGAGTAAAATTTCTGGATCATGGTTAGTTATGATCAACTTTGGTTGTTACGTCAAAGAATCTTCCAAAATTTCTATAAATGTCTATACTCCCACCAGCAGTGTATAAATGTTCCTGTTGTTTTATATCATCCCTAAAATTTATATACTAGCCTTTTTCATTTTACCCATTATGGTGGATGTTTAGTGATATCTGTGGAATATTTTCCCTTCTAAATTGTTTTTTCTATATCAAGATAAAGTAAATGTCATTTATGTTGTTTGGCAAAATTCTGAAAGTTTCACAAAATAATCCTTAATACTAAGGATTAATACTTAATAATAAAGTTGCTAATAGTAACTTTTGTCAGCAGTGAATAATCTTTTCCTTAGGGATTCAATGACAATTTGTTATGGAATTTACTCAAACATCTATTGCTGTGTTTTCAAGTTCACTGATCTTTTCTTTTGCAAGCTTAACATGCCATTAATCCATCCAGTGAACTTTTCATCTCAAGAAATTGCAGTTTTTATCACTAGAAGTTGGGTTTGTATCTTTTAAAAAATATTTTCTGTGACTGTACTTAATAGTTATGTAAACATTTTGATTTCCTTATCTGCTATTTGTAATATCTGTGTTATTCCTGATGCTGAAAGCTCGGCCTTTGTGTACTGGTGCTGAATCGAATCTCGGAGACAGAGTTTTAGGTGAAGTAGAAAAGAATAGCTTTATTGCTTTGCCAGGGAAAGTGGGACACAGCGGGCTTGTACCCTGAAAAGCTGTGTGTCCCAACTCTGGTGAATTTGGTGAGGAGTTTTATAATAATGGTTCAAAGATGGAGTTGTTGATAAGATTAGGGTATGTGTAGGGCCTGCACTCCTTTAACCTGGTCTCCTGTAATCTGATGAGCTTCTCTGCTTACTTTAATCTGGAATGAAGAATGCTGACATCTTTCATCTGTTAGTGGTTTTAGTTCTCTAAAGATCTTAAAGATGTTGTTATGTGTATCCCTTGAGGTGAAATCAGGACCCTGCCCCACAACTGCACTATTGTTTCTTGGCTGCTCCTCCCTTGTCTCTGTCTGCATCCCCTCCCTTCCCTGATTAACAACTGTTCTAATCTGCCCTTTAGAACTCAGGGAAGGTAATGGAGACAGGAGTCTATTCCCTACCAACAAGAAACAGGGGACAGAAAGACTTCCATGCCTAGGAGCCCCACAGGGTCCTGCTCGGTTTCATTCCCTGATCTCCTTTCTTTCTTTCTTTTTCTCTCTCTCTCTCTTTCTTTCTTTCTTTCTTTCTTTCTTTCTTTCTTTTCAATAAGTTTATTTATTTATTTATTGGCTGTATTGGGTCTTCACTGCTGCACACAGATTTTGTGTGGCGAGTGAGGGCTACTCTTCATTGTGGTGTGCTGGCTCCTCATTGCAGTGGCTTCTCTAGTTGTGGAGCACGGGCTCTAGGTGCACAGGCTTCAGTAGCTATGGCACATGGGCTCAATAGTTGTGGCTCATGGGCTCTAGAGTGCAGGCTCAATAGTTATGGTGCATGGGCTTAGTTGCTCAACGGTATGTGGGATCTTCCTGGAGCAGGGATTGAACCCGTGTCCCCTGCATTGGCAGGCGCATTCTTAACCACTGTGCCACTAAGAAGCCCCTGGTTTGTTTCTATTGGCTCATTTTCTCCACATCATGGGTCATACTTTTCTGCTTCTTTTCACTGTTTAATAGCACTCCAAAGATTGTGAGTTTTTACCTTGTTGGTGTTGGACATTTTTGCATTTCTCTAAGTATTCTTGAATATGTTCTGAGACACAGTTAAGTTATTTGGAAACAGTTCTCTCCTTTTGAATCTTCCTTTTAAGATTTGTGTAAAGAAAAAATCTACAGTCCTTCCTAATCAGTGCTTCTTCCCTGTGAATCTCCCTTACTGTGTACACAGAACTCTTCACTTCTGACACTTCTGGTCACTAAATGCATGAGACTTTTCCCCTAAACAAGCAATTCTCCATGACACTAGCCTGGTGTCCCACAACTTATCTCAATTCTAACATTATCAACCTGGGGATAGCTTCAAATCTCACAGGTTAAGGGCTCAGTCCTACAAGATTTCTCCCCACTTTAGATGCCAATGCGAGTGGTATGCCCCCAGGTTACCCATAACTTCTGTTAAATTTGACTACAAATCAGAGATTAGCATGAGCCCCTCTGCGATTTTGATTAATTTGCCCGAATAGCTCATAGAGTTCAGGGAAACACTTACTTATGCTTACCAGTTTATTAAAGGGTGTGATACAGGATACAGATAAACAGCTTGATGAAGAGATTATATAGGGCGAGATCTTGGAGAGTCTTGAGGACAGGAGCCTCTGTCCCCATGAAATTGGGGTGCATCACCTTCCTGGTTTGAATGTGTTCTCCAATCTGGAAGCACTCTGAACACCATGCAATTGAGATTTTACAGAGGTTTCCTTGTGTAGGCGTGACAGTGATTAACTCCATTTCTGGCTCCTCTCCCCTCTCTGGAGGATGGGAGAATGGCTGATAATTCCAAGCTTCTAGTCATGGCCTGGTCATGCTGGTGACCAGCTGCCCTCCAGGAGCTCACCCAGAGTCACCTCATTAGAACAAAAGATGCTCCTAGTGCTCTTATCACTTAGGAATTTACAAGGGTTTTAGAGCTTTGTGCCAGGAACAGGAACATTTTATATATACAAAAGATACATGTATTTTTCCTACTATCTCAGTTTGTTAGAGGCAATCAGGTCGCCATTTAGTCTATGGTTAATCAACCCCCTTCACCCCCCACTGAAGCAAGATATTTGTGAGGACTCTTTGTGAGGACTCTTTTTTCCCCCAAGTGCAGTTTTTATTATAATTAAACAAAGACAAATAGTAAACTACTAGAAAGAACTTAAATCAAGGACCTAGAATTTTTTTCCATTCTTTTTTTTTCTAACTTTTTATTTTATATTGGAGTATAGTTGATTAACAATGATGTAATAGTTCCAGGTGACACATGTGCATGTATCCATTCCCCTGCAAACTTCCCTCCCATCCAGGCTGCCAGGTAACATTAAGCAGAGTTCCCTGTGCTATACAGTCAGTGCCTGTTATTATCCATTCCAAACATATCCATTGACATGTGTACATGTCAATCCCAAACTCCCTAACTATCCCTTCCCCCAACTCTTCCTCCCTGGTAACCATGAGTTCAATTCTCCAAGTCTGTAAGTCTATTTCTGTTTTCTAAATAAGTTCATTTGTATCATTTCTTTTTAGATTCTGCATATAAGTGATATCATATGATATTTCTCTTTCTCTGTGTGACTTACTTTACTCAGTATGACAATCTCTAGGTCCATCCATGTTGCTGCAAATGGCATTATTTCATTCTTTTTAATGGCTGAGTAATACTCCTTTGCATATCTGTACCACATCTTCCTTATCCATTCCTCTGTCGATAGACATTTAGGATGCTTCCATGTCTTGGCCACCGTAAACAGTGCTGCAATGAACATTGGGGTGCATGTATCCTTTCAGACCATGTTTTTCTCTGGATGTATGCCCAGGAGTGGGATTGCAGGGCCATATGGTAGCTCTAGTTTTAGTTTTTTAAGAAACCTCTATACTGTTCGCCATAGTGCCTGTACCAATCTACATTCCCACCAACAGTGTAGGAGGGTTCCCTTTTCTCCACACCCTCTCCAGCATTTATTGTGTGTGGAATTTTTGATGATAGCCATTCTGACTGGCGTGAGGTGATATACATTGTAGTTTTGGTTTGCATTCTCTAACAATTATTGATGTTGAGCATCTTTTCATGTGCCTCCTGGCTATCTGTAAGTCTTCTGTGGAGAAATGTATATTTAGGTCTTCTGCCCAATTTTTGATTGGGCTGTTTGTTTTGATGATATTAAGCTCATGAGCTGTTTGTAAATTTTTTAGACTAATCCCTTTTCAGTCACATCATTTGGAAATTTTTTCTCCCAGTCTGTGGAATCTCTTTTTGTTTATGGTTTCCTTTGCTGTACTGAAATGTTTGAGTTTAATTCGGTCCCACTTATTCATTTTTGTTTTTATTTTCATTCCTCTGGGAGATAGATCAAAAGAGATATTGCTGCAATTTATGTCAGAGGGTATTCTTCCTATGTTTTTCTCTAGGAGGTTTATAGTGTCCAGTCTCACATTTAGGTCTTTAATCCATTTTGGGCTTATTTTTGTGTATGGTGTTAAAGAATGATCTAATTTGATTTTTTTACATGTAGCTGTCCAGTTTTCCTAGCACCATTTGTTGAAGAGACTGTTTCCACCATTGTATAGTCTTGCCTCCTTTGTCATAGATTAATTGACCATAGGTGCATGGATTTATTTCTGGGCTTTCTATCCTGTTCCATTGAGCTATGTTTCTATTTTTGTGCCAGTCCCATACTATTTTGATGACTATAGCTTTGTAGTATAGTCTGAAGTCAGAGATCCTGACTCCTCCAGCTCCATTTTTCTTTCTCAACATTGCTTTAGGTATTCAGGGTCTTTTGTGTCTCCATTCAAATTTCAAGATTTTTTGTTCTAGTTCTGTGAAAAATGCCATTGGTACTTTGATAGGGATTGCATTGAATCTGTAGATTGCCTTGGGTGGTATAGTCATTTTGATAATATTGATACTTCCAATCCACGAACATGCTATATCTTTCCATCTGTTTGTGTCGTCTTCAATTTCTTTCATCACCATCTTATAGCTTTTGGAGTACAGATCTTTTGTCTCCTTATATAGGTTTATTCCTAGGTATTTTATTCTTTTTGATGTGATGGTAAGTGGGGTTGTTTCTTGAATTTCTCTTTTTGAGGTTTTGTTGTTAGTGTATGGAAATGCAGCAGATTTCTGTGTATTAATTTCCTAAACTGCAACTTTACCAAATTCATTTTACATATATATAAAAAAGATATATGTGTTTCTCCTATTATCTCAATTTGTTAGAGGCAATCAGGTCACTGTTTAGTCTATGGCTAATTGTTCCCCACCACTGAAGCAAGATATTTGTGAGTACTCTTAAAATGCTCCATAAATGGTGAGGTTTTCCAGTCTAGCTGGTCTGAACAAGGCACTGTTCCCATCTGGATGAGAACACTGGCTACTGTTTCCTCTAATCATTTCATATGTTTTTTTTTTTCCCTCTATCCTCATACACAAGTGCAGATCGATGCACTGCTGAATACCCAAGGGGGGCACACTGTACATCCCCAGAGTCCTCTGTCTGTGCATCTCTCTTTTCTGATACTCTGTCTGCATAGGTCTTGTCTCTGAGCTTTCCCCTTCACCTCTGGGAATCTCTTGACATTTCTCTGGTTTTACCATGCTTAAACCACACCTACAATATTGTCTCTGGGCGGTAAGCTGGGGAAATTGCAGGGCTCACCAAATTTGTTTTCAGAGGATCACTGCCATTCATTAATTGATACCCAATAATTGAAAAGGATTTTTTTTTTCACACATTTTCTTTTTTTTTCTTTTTGGTTGATTCAGGCAGGAAAGTACAACTACTACAACTGGTTCCTATTATTCCACTGAAGGGAACAGAAGTCTATGGAGCTGACCTTTGTAAAATGAAAGTACTTTACATTTTTCAAATTCTAAAGGGCTTGTCAGCTTCCTGTAGTTCCTGTACAGCCCATACACTTTACTTCTCTTTAACCAACTGTTCAAACGGAAACTGCTTCTCTGACTCTCCAGCTGCTAAGAGACAGGGCCGAATATTTTTGTTCAAGCAGAAACATGACCGCAACAGAGCATTCTTTGAAAATCTTACTGACAGACCCTACCTCCAGAGAAGGCATGGAGGAGGGGAGATCTGGTAAGGTAAAATTGATAAACTTTGATGAAACAAAATCGAGGTTGGAGAGGGGAGCTCTTATTCTACTGGGTTTTATCAGAAATTTTCAGAAGTGATCATAAAAATGATATGAGCATCTTTTAAACATAACCATTTTAGTTAAACGGTTTTGATTTAACGAGAACATCAGAGTATTAAAGCAATATAGTGATTGATTATTAAAAGCATTGGTTGAATTATAGGATCTATCTGGTTAATTTTGTTATTATCAACATCCGTGCATTAAAATAAATTTTTTTAACCTCTTTCCCCCTCCCCATTTGATGTTAGCTAAGAATTAATTTCTTACTGTTCTCTAAAGAGACTTTGGTTTAATAAAGTCATGAATAATTGTTGAGGCAAAAAAAAAGTTGCCTGCAAAAACTGGGACTATTGGTGTGTAGATCCTTTGTAATTTAAAATCGGATGTGGCAGTTTGAGCATGGGAATTGGAGGCCAAACCCATCCACCAACAAATCCTTTAATATTTTTAGTTTGTAGCAAATTTGTTGAGAAAGAAAAAGAACATAGCTCATGCATGTTTGTAGTTCAGTCCAGCAGAAAGAATACCTTTTACTGAACCTCTATTTTCTGCTAAAAACCTGCCTCTCTTTCTTCTTTCCTTCCCTCTCCCTGAATTTTATTTTTTATCTGGGACAACATGATATTTTAGTTCTTGAAACACAGGGTTCATGCTTAATGAAAAAGAAAGTTCTTCAAGAATGTTAATAGCTAAGCTAAGTGCATATGCAGCTGAAACTTTGGTGCAAATGTGAAACCTATATTTTTTGAAATGTAAACTCTTTCTGTAAGTTAACTAAGTTTTCTAGAACATGGAACTAAAAGTTAGAATCAGTAGACCAGTAATATGGTGCATTTCTCCGTTCTTCTGTGAGATAACTGCTAACACCATTTTCAAACTAGAAATTTGAAGGTCATTGCGTTCAGAGTGTAATATAAGAGGCATATGAATTTAGAGGGAGACAAATGTGTAAATGGAATTTTTTGCATAGATACCTAGGGATGGGATTGCTGGGACATTTGGTAAGGTTATGTTTACCACACCTAACTGCCAAGCTGTTTTCCAAAGTGGCTATACTGTTGTATTTCCGACAACAGTGCATGAGAATTCCATGTGGATCATTTCTTCACCATAGCTTAGTTTTGGTGTTTTGTTCTATCTGCCATTCCAATGTGCATATAGTGGCAGCTCTTTGTGTTTTAATTTATGTTTCCCTAATGACTGGTTATGTTGGATTCTTGATTCATGGGAGCCAGCTGGGCACTCATAGGAGCTGCCTAGGGCCACTAGAGCCAGCAGTCCTTGGGTGAGAACAGGCCTGGGCTCCCAGGAGCCTGCCTGGAGCCCGTGTCACAGGACTTGGGTCACTGGAGCTGGCAAGCACTGGGGTGAGAGGGGCCTGGGTTCGGGGGAGTCTGCAGGGAGTCACAGAGGGCAGCAGGAGTCAGCCTGATCTGATGCCGGGGTGGGCAGGTCTGGGATCTGTAGTGAAGTCAGGCACTGTTTTACTCTCCTCTTCCCCAGTGCTGACTGCTCAGGCCTGGGGGAAGGGTGTTGGGGGCTTGGATTCCCAAGGGTTCACCAGGGGCCTGGTGTCACAGGAGCCACCTGGAGCTTCTGGAGTTGGCAGGTGCAGGGGGTGGACAGGGTTCTGGGCTTCTGGAGCCTATAGGAAGCCCTGTGTGGAAGCTGTCTGAGGCTGCTTTATCTGCCTGGAGTTGGTGGAGTAGGCAGGAGCTGGGATGAGGCATGGAGGTGGGTGTGCCTGGAATCCTTGGCTCTTGGGAAGATATTTTCATGCGCAGATAATCTGCAAATTGATATTTCTACTGGGAGATGAGTGGATGTCACTTCTAGAAACACTTCCACTTCTTTCCAATCTCTATGCCTTTTATTTACTTTTCTTGGCTATTGCCACTGATAGAACCTCTAGTAAAATGTTGAAATTGAATTGGTGAGAGCAGACATCCTTGCCTTGTTCCTGACCTTCAGAGGCAGTCATTCACTTTTTCACCATTAAGTACCACGCTAGCTGTACCTATTCTGTAGATGACATTTATCAGTTTAAGTCCTTCAATTCCTAATTTGTTGGGATTTGTTATCTTGGATGAACATTACATTTTCCACATTTTTTTCTGTATTTTTCAAGATGGTCACATGCTTTCCCTTTCTTATTCTGCTAATATGATAAATTATGTTGATTAATTTTCTAATGCTCCTCTCAGTCCTTCTAACCAGACCTCTTATTTATGGAGGTAAATCTGGATCGTTTGTATGTTTCTTTTTCACCCTGATTTCTACTCTTTTTGTTTCTTACTCTCTCATCCGCTTTTCTGCCAATAACTGGAAGATTCTCTAGGGGAGAAAAAGCTCAGTTTCTCTTCTCCCTGGTCCCATATGGGCCATGGCCATCACTTGTGGATCTGGACCTTTTGTGAAGAGAGTTGACAATAGGGGAGCTGAGGTACAGCTGACTTTACAGGTTGATTCTGTGATAAATTTAAGATTTTCTTCCTAATGCCTTCATGAGACTGAGATTATAACATTTGTATTTATAGGTAAACATCTCCAGAGAAAATGTCTAGCAATCATAACTCCTGGAGCCCGTGTCACACTTCATTGTTGCCTCATCATTATTGTCATCCTACTTATAATTGTGATGGTTCTTTCCACTTTGGTGGCAAGTAAGTTCCCTGTTCTCCAAACTTTACAATGTTCTTCACACATTTATATTGTCGATAAGTATCTATTGAGATCCATTATGTGCCAGGCAGTGCTTGAAGTGCTTGGGGTATATCAGTGAACAAAACATGCAAAACATCCCTGCCCCCAGGAAATGCATATTCTAGCAGGAAGACACAGACATTATAATATAGGGGTAACAGGTTGAGGAATACAAGTGGCCAGGGTAAGCTCCCTTGAAAGGATGACTTTTCAACAAACTTTTGAAGGCGATGAAGGAGCCATGTGGCTAAATGGGGAAAGCATTCCAGGTGGTGGGAACAAGTAGAATCAAAGGAGGAATCTCCTTGGTATGTTTGAGGAACAGCGAGGAGGTTTCCTCAGCTGAAGCATGATGAGAATGAGGAAGAGTAGTGAGCTGGGGCTCAGGGAGATAATAGTCTGATGAGTCGGTTAAAGACTTCGGCATTTATTTTGAGTGCAGTGGGGAGGATCATGCAGGAAGGGAATGGCATGATCTGAATTTCCCTGTAGAGTAATCATTTTGACTGCTACATTGAGAACAGATTGTTAGGATAAAAGGTAGACTCAGGGACACCTATTAGGGCAAACTTGTAGAAATCCAGGCCAGAGAGGACAGTGGCTTGGCCCTATGGTAACAGTGAAGGTGGGACAGGGTGTCAGAATCTATTACGGAAGTTTAGTCAACAGTATTTCCTATCAGATAAGCGAGGAAATAGTGAGGTTAGGGAACAAAAACATCTATTCTTCCCATAGCCTACACTTGGAAATCTTGCTGGTTTCAGAGCATCTAACAGGACCCAAATATTTTTATACACATCTAACAAAAATATCTATAAAATAGAAAACTACAGCAAACCCTACATTGTATTTGTGGTGCTAAAATCAATATTTGACTGTGTTATGTTTTGAATACTAGAAGGTTTTATATCCCCTACGAAACGTACCATACTAAAATTTAGGAAAGTTCAGGAGTTTGCCATTCTTTTGTCAAGAGTAAGAAGGACTGATATTAAGGAATGTGTGGGAGAGGAGAATCTGTATGATACTAGGAAAGAATACCACAGAAATTAAGTGCTGTAAATATCGATTTCCTTAAAACCATTAGTGTCCATGTTCCCCTGGGAAGTCAGATGCACAGGTACCCTGCTTGAAGTCCAGTGGACTGTTGACTTTTGTACCTGGGATAAGACAGTGAGTGATGACTTAGGAAGGGAACAATCGAATGTACGTACTTCAAGATGGACCTCAAGGGTAAAAGGTCACCACATAAAATATATATATTTATTCACATATTGGTTTCCATAGAACATTCTATTCCAAGGCAAATCCTCAATATAATAAAATCATTTAGGAAAAAACAACTACTGCTAGCTTGCCCACAGCAAGAGATTATGGATCTCGATATTGCATTCTCCCAGAAAGCAAACAAATAAAAATGACCTCCGAAAGGCCTGCTCTTTTGGCAAGCAGTGAACTGCAATCACATTTCCACATATTGAGTAGCAGTTGGTAGTTTATAAATGGTTAAGGCTGGCAGCACTCCAAGAGGCGTTGGTTGGTAGTGCATTACAGCTCAGCAATTCTGCACTTAACCAAGAGTGGGGCAGCTTCCATAGAGAGTATTTACAGCGTAGCCAGGCACTTGAGAATATGTTTCTGGAAGCACAATAAGATGATGAGGAGGGAAATTATATAATGAATAGTGCCAAAATACATAAAAAGGGAACTATTCCTTGGGAAAACAAACGCCTTTGGGCATGGAAGACATTTGTTAACAATCTGTCTACCTATAGAAAGTAGCCCGTTTGGATTTTAAGAAAAAAAAATGCTACTAGCAAAGACCATAAAAGTTCAAGATTCTAGTTGATATTTGGTCCTGTTTTTCTTCAAATCCCTCATTTTGGCATTTGGTTATACTGTACCTACACATATGCATACATGAGTGTATATATGTGTATATCTACATACATAAAACCAAAGGACTGACCTCAGGATGGGAAAACAGATAAGAGGGATGAGAAAATGTATTTGTTATGATTCACTGTGCCTGTCTAATTTTTAGCGAGAAGAGCAAACCTGGTCTCCAATGTTCTGTATGTTACCTGCCCAAAAGGATGGATTGGATTTGGAAATAAGTGTTTTTATTTTTCTGAAGACACAAGGAACTGGACATTCAGCCACACATTCTGTACTTTATTAAAAGCTGATCTTGCTCAGTTTGAAACCGAAGAGGAGCTGGTAAGAAATATTTTTTGGATCATGTTCTTTGTTGATGAGAAGGATATATAGGCTGCAGAGGGTGAAAGCTGAAAGATGAGGAAGGACCCCACTCCAGGCAGACCTGGGGGTGTGGGATGCATATTAGTGCCTAATATTTGCTGGGGGTATGTTCTCTGCCTGGAACCCTGTGAGACAATTCAGATACATTCTCTCATGTAATTCTCATGGTTAACCTTCAATTAGATGTATTGTTGCCATTGTACAGAGAAATATGGTAGCCATGTAACTTATCATCCAAATCAGGACATTTGGGGGAGTGAAAGTGAGACTATTAATATTATGCTGGAAGCACAGGCATAACCTCGGACTTTGTCAGTGAAATTGGGATGTGTGGTCTCTTTAATGTAATTTAGGATCAGAGACATTTGAGTGACTTAAACTGAGAATTGGAGACTAGTTTCCATTGAAAGTCTAAGCTTCTCAATTACACCAGGCTGCTACCCAAAGAGAGAGGGCTGGAGGGAAGAGAGACTCAAGAGTAATATGAAAGAGACATATGTTTTTACTTTCTGTGTTTTATAATAGAACTTCCTGAAAAGATACAAAGGCCCATCTGACCATTGGATTGGCCTTAGCAGAGAATCATTACTTCATGTTTGGAAATGGACAGACAGCACTGAATATAAACCCTGGTATGATTTTAGACTTCTTTTCCTTCTGTTGTGTTTATGTGTTGTTATTTGTGTGAGTTGTGTTTATGAGAAAATAAATTTAGTATCATGGAAGTCTTACTGCTCTGTGAGGTAAGAAGTAGAAATCCTTTGTATGCTCTTCCATTTATTAGCTGTACCTTTGGAAAATCTTTACTTATTGTGATTTCAGTTGAAATCTTTAGCATGGGGATGACATTAGACATAGTTCTTCCACTTTCATCCACTGACTTAAAATGTGCTGAAATCCCTATTTAGAATATAGACAGAACAGCTGATGCACAGCAGGGGTCCTGCAATCTTAGAAAGCCACTGAAGTATTGATGTCCACAGACTCTCATTCCACTCTTCCAGCTCCTGCACCCATTCATAAAAGGAAAGTCATCAGGAAACCAATGGGAATCCCTCCTAAATTATCTCTGGAAGGAACTTAGTAATATACCTTGGACTGTGAAACTTCAGTGGGGGTATTTTGAATGTAACTATTACATTGGAGCAGATAAAATGTAAGGGCCCAGTCACTTCCATCAATCAAGGCTAAGCCCATTGAAGAATTTATTTTCACACATGTAAGAAACAGGTCAGGAAAACACTGAAAATTGTCTTCACTGAATGCAACTGACAACGAAAATAATCAGTAAGCAATCAATAATAAGAAGAGAAAAGTTTTATATGAGCCAAGATGAGGAATAGCTCGGGAGCCCGCTTCCCAGATTACTCTGAGAAACTGCTCTAGAGAAGCAGGGTTTCCAGCACAGTTTCATATTTTATATTTTATATTTTATATATTGTCAGAAGAGAGAACAATAAACAAGTCAAGGTTACATTTCTTCTACATTTCAATTTTTTTAAGCTCTTTATTGGAATATAATTGCTTTACTCTCTTGTACCAGCTTTTGAGGTACACCAAAGTGAATCAGCTGTATTTATACATATATCTCCATATCTCCTCCCTCCTGCGACTCCCTCCCACCCTCCCTGTCAACATTTCAGATTTAAAAAAAAAAAGAATAGACTAGCACGTACACAGCAGGTCAGTTTGGCCTTGGCGCCTGGGAAGGGAGTGTTATCCTTGAAGGAGTCCCAGCATTGGCGTCCCAAGAAGAGGGGCATTTAATCTTTATTTTTAACATGGACATTCTCTACTTCTGGTCAATGTGCCCTTTTCTTTAATAATTGAAGCAGATGTACAATGTATGTTTGATAGGCCACAAGCAGGCTGCTTTAGATAGCATACAATTCAAGTTAAATCATGTATAAGCCACATTGACTTCCCCATATCTCAATAGGTGGAAATTTCTTTTCTCACCACTGACGGCAGCAGTTCACTTGTCTACAACAGTGAGCACTAGTTAAATACCTGATCAACAGCATAACTGGACTTGGTGTGGATGATGATCTTCTGACACTCAAGCAGGGATGTTGAGAATATAAAAGGAACTGAATACAGGAATGGTGTACATTTACTAAGAAGCCATATGAATGACAGAGTTTTCACTTTTCTCTTGTTCACATTAAAAATACTTGGAGTAGAGGTGCTGAAGAATATAGAGGAGGAATGAATGTAGACGTCCAAGCTGTGCTTTTTTAACATTTTTGTGTTTGGTTATAGGTTTGCCATCAAAGGAGTTGGGGAATGTGCCTACCTGAATGACATTGGAGTTAGTAGCGCCAGGAGCTACATAGCTAGAAACTGGATTTGCAGCAAGACAAATAATAATGTCACTGTGTACCTAAATACTTCAAGAAATTTTTTTTGAATTTCACACACCATCTCCAAGAGATGCATTATAAATTGTTATATACAGTTGCTGCTCTATTGCTTGGCCTGCCATAACATCCCCAATATGCATTTATAGTATCTGTTAACAAAGAGGCAAGCTCTCCTTGAATACTATAAGGACTTGAAAGAGCATGAAATTAATTAAGTAGGTATCAAATAATATGATTTGATATTTATATTTTGAACCCAACCAATATGAATTAATTCCTCTTTTTCTATACAGACAGCCCTTTCTTTGCACACATGTGACTGTAAAAATGACTATGATAGCTGTAAGCTTGCAAAATGATTTTAATAACCAATGAGAAAAGTTATAATTGGTTGACACTTTCAAAATTCTCTCTTGGTTACAAATATATAAGGGAATTTTAAAAAGTACTAAGACTAGGGACTTCCCTAGTGGTCCAGGCTATGACTCTGCACTCCCCATGAAGGGTGCCTGGATTTGATCCCTGGTCAGGGAACTAGATCCCACATGCCACAACTAAGAGGTCATATGCCGCAACTAAAGATCCCGCATGCTGTAACTAAAGATCCCACATACTGCAACTAAAGATTCCACACTCCGCAACTAAGAGTCCACATGCCACAACTAAGAGGTTGCAGTCTGCAACTAAAGATCTTGTATGCCACAACTAAATATTCTGCATGCTGCAACCAAGATAGAAAATCCCGTGTGCCACAACTAAGACCCAGTGCAGCCAAAAGAAAAAAAGAGTACTAAGAATAATATTTATTTTAGACTCTGTATTTTAAAACATTAGAAACACTGACATAGTGCTTTTTACGCTTTAATTCTCAGTGTTTATGTTTTAAATTACAGTGTGCTAAATATTATACCTATAAACAAATACCAATCTTTATTGGATTTTAAAAATTCTGCTTTTACCCCAATTAAATCACAAATAGTTAATTACTTCTACTGATTAGGCATGTAGTATGCAATCTCAGAGATGTTTATATATGATGATTGATTTTTAGAAACAAAACATTTAAAACTTTTTTTTGGGTTAGCTACGCTGTACTGATGAGTCCCAAAAAGGACGAAATAGCAATTTATAATGCATCCTCTCTCTTTATGTACTTCCATTTCTCCCATTTCATTGGTGTATTTGTCAGTTTCTTCTTTTTTTTTTTTAATTTATTGGAATATAGTTGATTTACAATGCTGTGTTAGTTTCAGGTGTACAGCGAAGTGAATCAGTTCTACATATACATATATTCTCTCTTTTTTAGCTTCTTTTCTCATATAGGTCATTACACAGTATTGAGAAGAGTTCACTGTGCTATATAGTAGGTTCTTATTAGTTATCTGTTTTATATATAATAGTGTGTATATGTCAGTTCCAATCTTCCAATTTATACCTCCACACCCCCTTACCACCTGGTAACCAAAAGTTTGTTTTCTTTCTTTTTTTAATTGTTTTATTGAATATACCAGTCTCTAAAATGAACGTGTTATTGCTTTTTTTCTTATTAGTTACCTATTTTATTCATATTAGTGTATATATGTCAATCCCAATCTCTCAATTCATCCCATCCCCGCTTGGTGTCCATGTGTTTGTTCTCTATGTCTGTGTCTCTATTTCTGCCTTGCACACCTGTTCATCTGTACCATTTTTCTAGATTCCACATATATATATTAATATACTATATTTGTTTTTCTCTTTCTGACTTACTTCACTCTGTATGACAGTCTCTAGGTCCATCCACATCTCTACAAATGACCCAATTTTATTCCTTTTTATGGCTGAGTAATATTCCATTGTAGTTATGTACCCATCTTTATCCATTCATCTGCTGATGAACATTTAGATTGCTTCCATGACCTGGCTATTGTAAATAGTGCCACAATAAACATTGGGGTGCATGTGTCTTTTTGAATTACGATTTTCTTTGGGTATATGCACAGTAGTGGGGTTGCTGGGTCATAAGTTTGTTTTCTACATCTGTAACTATTTCTGTTTTGTAGGTAAGTTCTTTTGTACCCTTTTTTTAGATTCCACATATAAGTGATATCATATGATATTTGTCTTTCTTCTCAGTTTCTTCCTGTTATTCTATGAAATTTGGATATATTTAATTTTGTGTATATATATATATTATATTTATATTATTATATAAATAATGTTTTGGATGCTTTTTGCCTCACAGTCCATTTTACCTCAGATTTTCTAAGAAGCAGGGACTATGTCTAGTTCACTTCTGTGTCCTTGGAGACTAATATAATGTCTCAAGTACAGAATATGTTCTAAACATACCTGTGGATATATTTTTATGACTATGAGATTCTGCCCTATTTGCTTAGTTTCTGCTAACTTTCTCATAAAGAAAGCTAAATTTCCACAGAGATCTGGAAGGTAAAAAAAAAAATTAAATTGATAAACTGGGTGTGACTAACTTACAAATGAAATTTGAGTCAAACTGACTCTCACTGACCTAGAATTCTTTTACAAACCAGTTTCCAAGCCATGCATCTAAAGCATGGATTCCATTTCTTAGCTGTGACCTTTATAAATCACATAGCACCTCAAGCAGAGTTTCTTCACATGAAAAATAAATATAAGAGTTCCCTGTGCTAAATGGGAAGGAAATCTAAAAAAGAGGGGATATATGTATACATATAACTGATTCACTTTGCTGTACAGCAAAAACTAACACAACATTGTAAAGCAACTAAACTCCAATAAAAATTAATAAAAAAAAGAAGAAACGTTAAAATTAAACCATTGATGTGAAACTATACCAAACTCACTTGTGAGCTAGCAAGCAAAACAGAGTCTCAGAAGCTTCACAGTTCCTGACAAAATTGTCAATCTTGGATGGGGAGGGGTACAAATAAGTCTAAGTAATATTATGAAAGATAGTCTGTACAAATTGAGATCACTTTCTGACATAAAAGACCTTTTTCTTCTAAATGTTAATAAGTTTCTATATTTCACAGAACTTGATCCTAGTTTCAATCTGAAAAAAAAACAAAATCACACTTCAACCAGAAAAAAAATGTATATATATACATATATGATTATCAGTTTCACTGTCTAGTTTTAAGATTCAGATGAAAGTATAATGAGATAACAGATGAAAGTATCTTGTCACTGTATCTGGCTCAGTAAATATTTAATAAAGTTTTTTTTTCCATTATTGCTCTATGGAAATAAAAGTAAAAATAACAGCAAGTGTTCTGCTACCAGTGTGGAAACACCTAAGTGATAAGTTCTTTGTCATTTTCCTGCTGCCAACAGTAGGAAATCAGTGAGCTGTATAAATCAGTTTCTAATACTTCAGTGTAAATCACTCAATTAATCATTCAAAGCTCATGAGGAAAACATTTCTTCACAGGAACAAGCTTGCAAAAGTACCAAGAAAAACATCTACATAATTTGGGACTTACCCATTCTTCCACTTTAAATTCATTCTGATTCATTCTTCATATTGTAACCAGAGGGATTATTCTAATCCAAAGTGTGATTGGGTCACTCCTTTGAATAAAATCTTTTAATGACTTCTCCTTTACTCTCCATATACCACCCAAACTCCTAATGGTAATCAGGGTCATATAATATAATGTCACTGCCTCCCCAAAATACAAAAAACAAAACAAAAGCTTCCTAGAATTAATGAGTGCAGCAAATTTTCAGGATACAAGTTCAAGACACAAAAATTAATCACTTTTTGTATACTAATAATTAACATGTGGAAACAAATGAACAACACAATAGCATCTATGATGGTTCCAAAGAAAGTGAAATACTTCTGTACAGAATTAAAACATATTCAGGATATGAATGCTGATATTTTAGAATGCTAATGACAAAAGTGAAAGAAAACTGGATAAATGGAGGTACAGACTGTGTTTGTGAATTTGAAGACTTAACATAGTAAAAATACCAGTTTTCCCCAAAGTGATCCATAGGTTTAATGCAATTTATATTAAAATTCAACAGGATTTTCACAGACATATGGACAAACTTATTCCAGAATTCAAATGAAAGACATAAGCCCTAGAAGAACAAAAAAAAATATTGAAGCAAAGAATAAATTGGGAGGAATCATTTTTATGATGTTAAGGCTTACTCTATTGCTAAGGTCATTAAACAACATTGTCAGAGTCACATAGATTAATACAACAGAATAGAGAACCTGTAAATAGACCCACACAAATACGACCAACTGAATTTTCACAAGAGGACCGAAGCAATTGAATAAGTAAATGATGCTGGAGCATTTGGACATCCACTGGCAAAAAATGAACTTTGACCTAAGCCTTATATCTGAGACCAATATTAGCCCCAACGGTACTCTAGGCTTAAATCTAAAACATAAAACTAGAAAGCTTTTAGGGAAAAAATACAGGAGAAAAAATTTTGGATGTAGACCTAGGCAATATATTCTTAGACCTGACACCAAAAGCATGATTCATAACAGAAAAAATTAATAAACTAGACCTTATCAAAACTAAATACTTTTTTTTTTGCCTAATACCCTGTGAAGACAATGAAAAGACAAGCTAGGAACTGGAAGAAAAATTTGCACATCAGTTGTCTGACAAAGGACTAGTACCTATAATATAGAAAGAATTCTCCAAACTCAATTAAAAAACTCCAATTAGAAAATAGATAACTTTTTTTTAAAAAAAGATTCTTTTAAGATAAGTTTCAGGTTTGCAACAAAATTGAGAGGGTCAGAGATATTGCATACACCCCCTAACCAGACACATACATAGCCGCACCCATTATCAATAACACTCACCAGAATGGTACATTTTTCACTGAGGATGAACCTATATTGACACATTACAATCACCCAAAGTCCACAGTTTACTTTAGGGTTCATTCTTGGTGTTGTGCAATTCCACGGGTATAGACAAAAATATATTGACATATATGCCTAACTACAATTTCACTGCCTTAAAAACTCGTTTTGCTTTATCAAGTTATCTCCCTACAGTCCCTGACCCCCATAACCACTGGTCTTTTTATTGTCTCCATAGTTTTACCTTTTCCAGCATATCATACGATCGGAGTCATACAGCCTTTTTTGACTGATTTCTTTCATTTAGTAATATGAATTTAAGTTTCCTCCATGTCTTTTCATGGATTGATAGCTCATTTTAATAGCTCTGAATAATATTTCTTTGCCTGAATGTTCCACATTTTATTTATCCATTCACCCACTGAAAGATATCCTGATTGTTTCCAAATGTTGGTAATTATGAATAAAGCTGCTAACAACATCCTCATGCAGATATTTACATGGGTAGAAGTTTCCATTTCCTATGGGTAAATACCAAGGAGGGCAATCACTAAATCATATGGCACCAGTATATTTAGTTGTATAAGAAACCATCAACTCTTTGCAAAGGGATGGTATCATTTTGCATTCCCAAAAGCAATGTATGAGAGTTCCTGTTGCTTCATATCCTTGTAAGCATTTGGTGTTGTCAGTGTCCCAGATTCTGACCATAATAGGTGTGTAGTAGTACCTCATCATTATTCATTATTCTAATTTCATTTCCCTGAATGATGTATAATATGGAGCATCTTTTTCATATGCTTATCTGTTGTCTGTATATCTTCTCTGATGAGGTGTTCAGGTTGAGTTTTAACAGTCCTTAGTATATATATTTTGCATAACAGTCATTTATTGGTTGTGTCTTTTACAAATATTTTCTCCCAGTCTGGTTCCCTTCTAATTCTCTTAATATTGACTTTTGTAGAGCAGAGGTTTTTAATTTTAATGAAGTCCAGCTTATTATTTCTTTCATGGATTGTGCCTTTGATGTTGTGGCTAAAAAGACATCATCATACCCAAGGGCATCTAGGTTTTCTCTTATGTTATATTCTAGGAGTTTTATAGATTTGCATTTTACCTTTAGGTCTATAATCCATTTTGTGTTATTTTTTGTGAGGGGTGTTAGATCAGCATCTAGATTTTTTTTCTGTATGTGGATGTTCAATTGTTCAAGCATCATTTGTTGAAAAGACTACTTTTTCTCCATTGTATTGCCTTTACTCTTTTGTCCAAGTTCAGTTGACTACATTTATGAAGGTCTATTTCTGATATCTCTCTTCTGTTCCATAGATCTATTTGTCTTATTTCACCACACTGTCTTGATTACTGTAGCTAGATAGTAACATTGAGTAGGGTCCATTCTCCAATTTTCTTCTCCTTCATTATTGGGTTGGCTGTTCTATGTCTTTTGCCTCGCCACTTAAACTTTAGAATATTTTGTCAAAATCCATAAAATATAACTTGCTGCATTTTTTATTGTGATTATATTGAATCTATAGATCATGTTGGGAAGAACTGACATCCTGACAACATAATTTTTCCTGTCCATAAATATAGAGTATCTCTCCTCCTATTATTTAGTTCTTTGATTTTATTCATCTGAATTTTGTACTTTCCCTCATATAGAACCTGTATATATTTTGTCAGATTTATACCTAAGCATTTCATTTTTAGGGTGCTAATATAAATAGTAGGTATTTTGTTTTTCATTCCACATTTTGCTTGTTCATTGTCGGTGTGACGAAAAGAAATTGACTTTGGTATAGTGTCCTCCCACTCCTGGACATAAGGCTACTATCATGTGACTCAAAGCCCCAACCCTTTGCTCACATGTACTCACGTGGTTGTTCTTTTTGGTATGACTATCTTCACATTAGCATGAAACTACTGTTGACTGAAAAATATGCACAACCTAAAAGTTGAGAATTATGTTTTATTTGACAGACTTATTGAGGTCTATAGCCCATGTTTGGCAGCCTCTCAGATAGTTCTGAGGGACTATTCCAAAGGGGTAAGAGGTAAGGGAGGAACTAGAATATATGGGAGCTTTTGGTGAAAAAAACCCATGTAGTGAAACATCGAAAGATTATTGCTCATCACACACACACACACACACACACACACACACATCTCAAATTAATAATTTTAGTGTTTTCTATGAGGTTGAGTCAAAAATTCTACAGCCAGAGTGTGGATAACTTTTGACTCACCCTATTCATGGGAATATGCAGGAGTCTGGGCTCATTGCAATTATTCCTTTGATATGCATCTTAACTAACTAGGGGCAGTATCCTGTCTTTCTCCATTCTGAATTCCTCTCAGCATGCACCTTGGGGAGCGGCTGCAGTAGCTGATGGATTATGGCCACGGCATTCTTTGTTTACTGAGATGGCAGGTGTTATTCTTTGTCCACGCTATTTAACCAGGATGTTCCTATTACTTGGGAAAATCCAAAGGTTTAGAATTACGTAGTTACTTCCAGGGGCTGGGACAAAAGCCAGACTTCTCTTTGAGTAAAGTTAATTCTTTACCACACAATGAGCAAGAGACATGAACAGACGTTTCCCAGAAAAGAATGTACAGAGGGCACATAGAACCAATAGATGCTCATGGTCATTAGACACTAGGGAATTCCAATTAAAACTGCTATGAGGAACTGTCCTGGTGGCGCAGTGGTTAAGAATCTGCTTGCCAATGCAGAGGACACGGGTTCAAGCCCTGGTCTGGAAAAATCCCACATGCTGAGCAATGAAGCCCATGAGCCACAACTACTGAGCCCACATGCTGCAACTATTGAAGCTCATGTGCCTAGAGCCCATGCTCTGCAATGAGAAGCCTTGCAACACAACGAAGATTAGTCCCTGCTCGCCACAACTAGAGAAAGCACACAAGCAGCAATGAAGACTCAATGCAGCCAAAAAATAAATAAAAGAAAAAGAAACACACTGATAAGTAACTGCACACTTGCCAGAATTACTAAAAAGGGAATGACAATGCAAAATTCTGATGAGGATGCAGAGAAACTGGATCATACATTACTGATGGAAATATAAAATTAAAGACAGTCTGGAAAATAGTGTGACAACCTCTCTTTTTTAAATGTGGTAAGAACACTTAACAGGAGACCTCCTCTCTTAACCAAATTTTAAGCATACAATATGGTATTTTTATCTATAGGCACAATGTTGTACAGCAGATATCTAAAACTTTTTCATCTTGCACAAATGAAATTTTATACATGTTGATTAGCAACTCCAATTTTTCCCTCCCCCCAGTTTCTGGCAACTACCCTCTGTTTTTTTCTTCTATGAGTTTGATTATTGTAGATACCTCAGGTAACTGGAATCATGCAGTGTTTGTCCTTCTGTGGCTGGCTTATTTCAATTAGAGCAATGTCCTCAAGATTCATCCACATTGTGCATATTTCAGAATTTCCTTCTTATCTAAGGTTGAATAATATTCCTTTGTATGCATATACAATGTTTTAAACCTTTGTTCATTCAAACCTCTGTCTTTGTTCTTAGTGACCCCCTGGAGTTTAGAGGATGCTAGGTCCCATCGGGATTAGCATATGCTGGACCTCCTTAATTCTCTGAGATAGGCAAATTAGAAGCCAGATTCTTGGGTAGCACACGAAAAAGTTGTGGTGCAAGTTCCGGGAGTGGGCTTTATCATATTTTCAATCTGCACTGAGCTGAAGGGAAGAGCTGCGGGAAGTGCTGCCATGCTCATTTAAAACTGCCCCATATGGTCCAGTGATCCCACTCCTGGGCATCTCTTCAAAGAAAACTATAATTTGAAAAGATACATGAACCTCAATGTTCATAGCAGCACTATTTACAATAGTCAAGACATGGAAGAACCTAAATGTCCACTGACAGATGAATGGATAAAGAAGATGTGTTACATACATACAATGGAATATTACTCAGCCATAAAAAGAACGAAATGATGCCATTTGCAGCAACATGGACCTAGAGATTATCATACTAACTGAAGTGAGTCAGACAAAGACAAATACATGGTATCGCTTATATGGGGAATCTAAAAAAAAAACATAAAAATGAACTTACTTACAAAACAGAAATAGACCCACAGACATAGAAAACAAACTTATGGTTAACAAAGGGGAAGGTGGGGGGGGGTAAATTAAGAGGTCAGGATTAATATACACACACTACTGTGTATAAGAGAGATAACCAACAAGGATCTACTGTATAGCACAGGGCAATATACTCAATATTTTGTAACAACATATGAGGGAAAAGAATCTGAAAAATATATATATATGCACACATATATATGTATAACTGAATCTGTGCTGTACACACCCAACATTGTAAATCAACTATACTTCAATTAAAAAAAAAAACCCCAAAAAACAAAAAAACGCTCATTTGTTCTTTGCAGTCCTCAGGGGATTAGGTATGCCCAGCCCCTCAGGTAACATCTGGAAAAATTGAGATACTAGATGTGTAGCCCAAACCCTTTGTTCCTCAGGGAGAATCTGGGAGCAGGACATGCCCTTCTGAGTATATATTGAGGCTCAGGGGATGGGGAATATGGCAAAAAAAAGTGTTGTCAGCTTTTCCTACCAGTTTCAAAGTGATTAGTTTCACATTCATCCAGGGTAAAGAAGCCTCTCGACCAGTTTCTGGATTTCTCACAAAAGAGTTAATCTGTGTGTGGCTGTTGAGTTGGTATATTGTAGCAGGAAAGAAGAGTCCAGAACCTCATATTTTGTCATCTTGTTGTGACACTGACAGTTTCTTTTAATACTAAACATGCATCTTTGTTTGTAATAGCCAGAACCTCTAAAGAATCAGATGTCCTGCAATGGATGAATGATTAAACAAATGGTGTTACAAACATACAAAGGAATACTACTCAGCAATAAAAAGAGGAAAGGACTGTTGATACACAGAACAATTTGGTGGAATCATTGTTAAAAGTCAAAAAGCCAATCACAAAAGTTTTCATACTGTTTGATTTCATTTTTATAACATTCTTGAACTGACAAAATTATAGAGCTGAAGAGCAGGGGCTAGGGATGGATGAACAGAGAAGAAAGGGGAGTGTGGCCATAAAAGAGCTACAAGATGGATCTATGTGGTGATGGAATCATTCTGTATCTTGACTATGTCAGTGTCCTCAGCTTTGTTGTGATCTCATACTGCAGTTTTTAAGATGTTACTACTGAGGGACACTGGGTAAAAGGGACATAGGACCTTTCTGTAGTATTTCTTACAACTGCATGTGAATCTATAATGATCTGAAAAGTTTTTTAAAATTTAATTTAAATATAAAGTTACCAAATCAGGTCCAACTGCTCACTGCTCCAGAAATCAGAACTCAAGAGAGACAAATGTTGGTAAAAAAGGAAAGTTGCTTTTAATCAGAATGCTGGCTATCTGCAGAGATGGTGGACTCAGTGTCCCCCAGAACCACCTCCAAAGATTCTGCTCCACCCTGAAAGCTTTTAAAGGGAAAAAAGGAAGCAATCTCAGTTACTCATCGAGATAGGGGGTCAGAGTCATTGCCAGCCTCCACTGTGTGCAGGCTTGTCATGCAGGCTTGTTGACTTCTTGTGAACTTTCTTTAGAGGCTATCTTGTTCACACAGTTTGTTCATAAGATTACTGAAACTAGGGAAAGAGATATGATTGTCTGTTAATTTGAGGTTAACAGTTTGAGGTTCATGTAATAAGACAAAGTGAGGCAGGAGATAGAAGGGCTCCAAGCTAGACATTTACATCTGGCCTCCTGTTCACACCTCCTGGAAGGAGAAGAAGATGGGCTCCAGGGCAGACATTCATTACCAGCCCCCTGTTTACATGTCCTGAAGCAAGAGACAAATGGGCTCCTGACTACATATCTATGCCCAGACTCCTGTCTATATTCTGAGATCTGCACTTCGATATAAGAAACAACAACAGGAATAGGGTAGATAACCAGACATTGGACATTTTTACGGTAGGGACAGAGAGGGGCTAAATCCTGTTAAAAGATCAAGAGGTCATACATTTCCCATCCTTGGGGCAAGGGAAACTGTGCACATGTGCAGAAAGGTGCCTTGGGGGTTAAAAAGGAGGGACACACCCCATAATATGTGATGCTAAGGCCATCCCATAGGCCTCTGGGCTGAAATCCATCTTGGAAAAAACTTAGACATGCATGACAGGGAGGGTCCTAGGGCAGATCAGGAGTGGAAAAAGAAACAAGATAATTGGCCAAAGGTAAACAAAACTGGCAAGAACTGCCCTATATAAACGATTCAACTCCCTCCTTACTGCTCTCCTCCTCATTAGCGGGGACACCCACATCCTTTCTCTCTGGATGTCTATCTCTGCCTTGCTTCTGTCTTAACTAAACAAACAGTTTCTCTGTGTGCTCTCCCGCTTACTGTGCTGTGTCTCTAATAATAAACTTTGTATCTGGTTTTACACTTTCAGCTGCTTGAGAAATGCATTTTTCAAAGGGGACAAGGGCCAGGAGAATTTTGCTTCTAGCCTCTAGCCCCTGGTGGACCGACACCTAGGGTTCCTGGTTTTCATCCAGGCTACCCTGGTTCAATTCCTAGGCAGGGAACTAAGATCTCACTTCAAGTCACCACTCACTACTGTCTCTCCGAGATCAAGCAGGCTTCACTCATTTCTCTCAGATCCTTTCATGAGGCACTAGGATGAAATATATCATTTCTCCTACCTTTAAAGAAACACTGGTATTCAGAATATTTAAACCCAGGCACCTTGACAATCAAAAGAGTCTCTGGCCAGTGTTCTACGCTTGGGCGATACAGCTTTATCTGAGCCCTGAAGAAAAAGGCTGTAGGTATTCTCTAGAAAAAAAGTTTCACCAGGAAGATTTTAGATACTAAAGTCCATAACATTTCCTTAAACAGGCACGAATAATTGTAACAGAGCAGGACCCTATGGGATCTTCCCAAGACAGACCTCCCCCCCCCACCCCACCACCCTCCACCATGTCCTTTGCCTGCCTCTTGTTTGGAGAAAAGGTGTAGTCTCCCAGGCCTTTCCCAAGTCACAAAAGCCAGGCTCAAGAATTAATGATCAGACTTTCTAGGTGGCGCAGTGGTAAAGAATCTGCCTGCCAATGCCAGGGACACAGGTTCGAGCTCTGCTCTGGGAAGATTCCACATGCCACGGAGCAACTAAGCCCATGCGCCACAACTATTGAGCCTATGCTCTAGAGCCTGTGAGCCACAACTGTTGAGCCTGTGTGCCACAACTATTGAAGCCCACGTGCTCAATTAGAGAAAGCCTGTGTGCAGCAACGAAGACCCAACACAGCCAATAAATAAATAAAATAAATAAATTTATAAAAAAATAAAAATAAAATACAATAAAATGTTGCTTGGATCTAACCTAAGATTGAAATCACAGGTGGACAAATTTCTCCAAAAAAAAAAAAAAAAAGAATTAATGATCAAAAGGATGTGAACATCCAGTGAAAAAAAATAGCAGTTGGGCCAGGAGACCTGGTAACAGTTTAAACAGTAATTAACCACATGGCAGTCACAGAATCTTTAGCTCCTCTCTGAATTACCTAGATAGTGTTATCTGATGCACATTTCCTGAGTTGTTTTACAGATGCTTAAACCTCCAACAAACGGAAGAAGTTAACTACTTGATGACCATGAGCAGGTAGCCCCCAGACCCACAGGAGCCTGAGGATTGATAATGTTAACCCCTGTGACACTGCCCTGTTATCTGACATCAACTGATGGTCAGTTGTGTGAATCAAGCTGATCACACACCCTGCCACTCCACTCACTCAGCACTCCTTTAAAAATGCTTTTCCCAAAACCCATCAGAGAGTTAGGGTTTTTTGAACACTAGCTGTCCCAGACTCCTTGTCTGGTATCTGATATAAAATCTTTTTCCTCAGTGAAATTTAAATAACTCTCTGTACTTTCTCCACTCACACTGCAGCTCCCTAGGTATCACATAAAAACACGTCATTGTATCTTTTGTATGGTATCAGGTATCAGATGTAGGATTTCATAAGAAAGTAAACAGGACCACGAGGTTTAGGAATTATGAGATTCACGTAGTTTAATAAAGAGCTTTTGGGTTCTTTGGAAAGTTATTTTCTCATACTTCTTCTTTTATAATTTGTGCTTGAACCATCTTAAATTTCAGGGGGTTTCTCAGCTGAGCTATAAATATTCTCTTCCCTTTTGCAGTTCCCTTCAACAGGAACACTTCTCTCTTCAAACTCAAAAGTTTCACTTTTTCATTTAGCTAACGCCTCTACTCAAGTCTTCAACTTGCAAATTTATTTAACACTTCCTTGGGAAAATTCCCCTGGGGTAGGTGTCTCATGAAGTGCTCTTGCAATAAGGTAATCCACTGCCTTTTATATCAATGACTTGTCACAATGAATCATACATACCCACTTAACTATTCAGTTTTCTATTGTTTCTCAAAAGAAGGGACTACACCTTTTCATTTTTCTACACTCAGAATCCACCATGAGGCCTGGTGACTCAAAGGTATTAAGACTCAAAAATATGTGATAAATGCCAAGTGAGTAACAATATCTTAGTTTTCAGTTTCCTTTTCTCAGAATGTGCAACTGTTACAGCAACCGAAAACTGAAACATTTTTTACTAATGGATTCAACAGTGAGTCAAAACTGACCTCTATCTACTGCCTTAATTTCAAACTAATTTCCAAACCAGATCATTTAATTGTGAACTCTGTCACTAACTGTGAACTTAGAACAGATGTGCTTGGTCCCTCACTCAAGGAACTCATCTTAAAATAAAAGTAATAATATCAGCCTCATTATGTAGTTGGGCCAATTCAATGAGACATAGTTAAATCTTCTATCAAAGTTTCTGGATCACGGTAAGTGATGATAAACTGCAGCTTTATGTTGTCATGCCTTGATAGCAATGGTAAAAGTAATGTTATTACTTCTGTCAACCATTTGGAAATTCCAAGAAAATGTGAAATTTATTAAGGTTTACTTCCTTTTCTCTTTGATAGCAAAATCATGAAACAATGTAAAAAGAATAAACCTGAAATTTCATATGTACTTCTGTCTATAACAATGCAAGTTGAGAGAGACCAGGTTGATGTTGAGAAGAATTAGAAGAGCTGGATTCAAACAAACAAAAAATTTTTTTAAGGCACTGGAAAGTTTTCAAGGTAACTGGAGGAACAGGAAAGATTCAGAGAAGTGAATAAACATTTTGCGAGTCACTCTTCTCCTAAAGGTATCTTGGTGAAGGGTCACCTGCTCAGAATCTGGGCATAGGGCCATGGCTAGCAGGTACTCTCCTAGGTGAGATAAAAACCTCTGCCAGTGCACTTGAAGGGCCAAACTCCTGAAGATAAAAGAGGGTGAAAGAAGTGAGATTAATAATTTTCCTTCAAGCCATTTGCCAAATTATTAAACTTCACAGGAAAAGAGAGTAAGAAGAAAAATGTGAAAAGCAGAGTGGAGTTGTGACAGTCATGTGGTGTTGAGGAGAAAAAAAATTCAGATTCAATCTACAACAAGGAAAAGGAGCTTTACTAATAATCCAGGTTCTCAAATGGGATTTCTAGAGGGTTTAATCATAGGTGCTAAGATAAATAAGAAACGATGGAATGGTAGAAAAAAAGTAGATAGAATCTTGCAGAAACTGCAATTTAGACTTAATCAACTCAGTCTCTGTTGGATTAAGACAATATCTATCAAATCTAATACTTACCAGAGGAAATGTGAATACTTTCTGGAAGAATGTTTCATATTTTATATATATATATAATTACTTTGACAACATTCAAGCAAAAATTCTCTTATTGTACCAAGAGGTAAAACAAATAGACAAATGTATAAGTAAGTAAGAAATAGACATACAGATGACTCAGGTGTTAGAATCACCAAACTCAAACCTTAAAATAACTGTGATTAACATGCTCCAGAGAGTAGTTGATAAAAATGATGTGTTTTACCAGAGAAGTGGAATCTCTAAATATAAATCAAATCAAAATTTTACAGCCAAAATTGCAATAAGCATTGATGGTGAAATAGATAGGGTTAAAAGCAGACTGATCTCAGGAGAAGAAAGAATTATTAAAATGGATGATAGGGACTTCCTAGGTGGCACAGTGGATAAGAATCTGCCTGACAATGCAGGGGACACAGGTTTGATCCCTGCCCCAGGAAGATACCACATGCCACGGAGCAACTAAGCCCGTGCGCCACAACTATTGAGCCTGCGCTCTAGAGCCCGTGAGCCACAACTATTGAGCCCATGTGCTGCAAATACTGAAGCCCATGTGCCTAGAGCCTGTGCTCTGCAACAAGAGAGGCCACCACAATGAGAAGCCTGCGCACCACAATGAGTAGCCCCCGCTTGCCGCAACTAGAGAAAGCCCGTGTGCAGCAATGAAGACCCAACACAGTCAATAAAATAAATAGATAAATAAATAAATAAATAAATAAATAAATAAATAAATTTATTTAAAAAAAAATGGAGGATAGGTCAGCAAAAATTCCAGACTGAAGCACAGAGAGACAATAAATAAAATAGTATTCAAATATAAGGGCAATGATAAAAAGATCTAATATGATGCAATTGAATACTCAGAAGTGAAAAAATTTGGGAAAGGAAGAAAGCAAAACTTTAAGAGATAAGGGCCAAGAATTTTTCAAAAGAGAAGAAAGACATCAAGCTATAGGTTTAAGAAGCTTGAGGACCTTCCTGGTGGTCCCATGGTTAAGAATCCACCTTCCAAATGCAGTAGATGTGGGTTCAATTCCTGGTCGTGGAACTAAGATCCCACATGACACAGGGCAAATAAGCCCAGGTGCCTCAAACACCGAGGCCACGTGGCACAACTAGAGTCTGCATGCTGCAACCACGAGAGCCCACGTGCTCTGGAATCTGTGTGCCACTGCTAGAGAAGAGCCTGTGTGCTGCAATGGAGAACCTGTGAGCCACAACAAAAGATCCCATGTACTGTAACTAAGAAGACTCGACGTAACCAAAAATAAATAAATAAATAAATAAATAAATAAATATTTAAAGAAAAAAGAAGCTTGGCAAATTTAAAGCAAGATAGATTTTTGAAAATAATACCTAGGAAAATTATAGTAAACCTACTGCCAATTAAAAATAAAAAGCAGCAAAACCAGGAGGTATAGTAAAAATGACCAGTGCCTTTATAATGGAAACAATGAGAAAATAATGGTTTTTTAAAGTGGTGAAAAAAAAACCAACAGAAAACTTAGATTTTTATAATCAGTGAAGATACTTCTTAAATTTATTACCCCAAGCCCAGACTCTGTTTAGATTTTTCACTAATTAGGCCTAAGTTTCTTTTGCCCTGTCAATTCCTCACAAATTTATTCTTTATTCTTCTAAAAAGTATAAAAGCTTCCTGCTTTGGCCACTTCTTGGGTCCCATTTCTATGAGGCCTCTGTACACACAAATTAAAATATGCTTCTTTTTCTCCTGTTAATCTGTTATGTGTTAATTTTTTATTCTTAGTCCAGCCACAAGAACTCAAGAGGGGTAACAGGGAAATTTCCCTCTCCCTGACACGGTAAAACAAATTTTAAAGAATTTCAAGCCCAGGATGTTCAGAAGCAAGCATAAACACAGCAGTCACGTGGCTGGTACAGTACCTTCCAGACTGTTATTTTTTGAGGTTAAAAAACTGTTAGATTTTGAGGCAAAGGACCAGAATGTAGAATGGGACACAAAGGTTGCAGCAGATGCTCAGAATGCAATCCAGTGCTACCGTGTCATCTATGACAGGAAGAAAGAGCTGCTACCCAGACATCACTGGATAGTTTTTTCAAGAGCATAGATAGAATTGAACACAGCAAGGAACCAGAACCTGTACCATCAGCATCAGGTGTGGGTGAAATTACAGCTTGCTCTCCATCTCCTATTGCTGATGAGTCTTCAGGTCTACCATTTCTCATCTCCTCTCCCTCCACCAGTCAGTAACTTTTCTTGCCTGTTCACTCGATGTCGGCTCCTGTATGCCAGCTGTTGCACTGTTCTGCTGTACTTTTCAAGGTACTGTGCTGTAAGATTAAAAATGTTTTCTTTATTTTTTGCGTTTGTTGTTTTATGTATTATTTGTGTGAGAAGTATTATAAACCTATTACAGTACAGTACTATATAGCTGATTGTGCTAACTTTGCTGGACTTACAAACAAATTGAACTTACATATGTGCTCTCGGAATGGAACGTGTTTGTATGTAGGGGACTTACTGTTTCTTTTGCATGGTAAGTGACTTTGTAACTAAAAATGTGTGTGATTTGCTGTGTGCATCTTTCGTACTCGATTTGACTTGACACTTTCAGTTACTAAAGGAAGTTCTGACCTCAAACGGTTGAATGTAGCTCTACTTCTCTCATGAAAACTGGAGGCAAAATGAATGACAGAAATATTGTAGAGAAAGACTTTGTATGGATTGAAAATCGAGGTAAGTAGTTGGGCTGTATGGAGTGAGTGTGGGAATTGAGGTGGTAAGGTAATGATACCAATGGACTCTAATTTCTACACATGAAAAATGGTTACGAGGTACAGAGCTTTCAAAGATGAGAGGTGGAGTGCTAGAGGTCACAAGTTTGTTTATAATTTGTGTAAAAATAAGCAGATATTGAAATTCTTGTCCTAATAAGTAAGGAAAGGGAACAATTAAGAGAAAGAGGTAAGAGGATGGAATCAGATTACATTTATGACTAAGAATGAAATGGTTAATTTCACTGAGAACAATACGTACTGTAAAGTGTTACACAGATGCAACATATTATTATTATTAAATAAAGTAGAAAACCTATCATGGAAGCTCATAGGAGAGAAAACATTAAAAGGTAAGTAAAAGACATGTACAAATTAAAAAAGTGAGCTAGTCCAAGTAAAAACTTACTAGAGCATTCAGATGAAATATCTTACATTGTATGCACAGTAAAAAGAAAAATATTTGTATATATATGCATATATAATATCATATATATTTAAATGAGCTTGAAATTAACAAAACGTGTATTTGAGATTTTGCATGATGATTTAATAAGTGGAAAAAAGGTGATTTTTACCTGTTGGGGAAAATTGAGGTGTTATAATTTAGGATGGAAAAATTTCTTTGTCCTTGATAAAAGTAATAATCAATTTAGGGAGAAGGCAATTCAGATGAGGAAAAAGATGATTTCTAATTCTTGCTAAGTAACTTCATTTATTTCTTCATTCATTTGGTATTTTGAGTAACTTTATAATAGCTGCTTATAATATTTGCTAAATAATTCCAATATCTCTGTCACCTCAGCACGGCTTCTGTTGATTGTGTTTCCCCATGCAAGGCAAAATTTTCATGGCTATTCATATGCTGAATAATTTTGGATTGTCTTCTGGACATTTTGAATAAATATTTTATTATGAGACTCGACTTGTTTAAATGTTTGGAGCACATTCAGATTTTTGGTTTGAGCAGACAGTCACTCTGGCTAGGTTCAGGCCTTCTGTGGGCTCTGTTTTCAGTTCAGTTTTCAGAGCCTTTGTAGTGTTATTCAGATATTTCTTGCAAGTGCATCAACCAATGGCCAATCTGGGATTTGGGCAATGTTCTAGTACGAAAAGTTTAGGTCTCAATGTCTTTGGTACATTAGAGTCTGATGTAGGCATGCATAGCTTGTTCATATGTGTGGGCAGGGGGATTCCAGGAGTTTCCTAATGAGATTCAAGTGTCTTTTTACAAAGTTCCTCCCTCGTCATCATCTGCCCAATACTTAATGGTTCCCAGAAGCTTCTTTTCTCCACCTTCCCCCCAGAAGCTTGTCACTGTAATTACCCTGCTCTATCATACACTTCTCAATTGTGACTACATCTGTAAAAACATATAGCAGGAAGAAAGAGAGAAATGAGGGGAAAAGAGCAGAGGGTTTGGTTCCAGCTTCTTGGAACCAGAGCTCTAGCAAATGGAGAGGATGGTTCACCTCCCTCAGGATTTTGGCTGTTAGGTGTCATCGTTGCTGCTGTGAGGGCCATCTTGCGATTGCCAGGATGGAGAACAAGGCATTCTCTCTCTCTGTGTTAGGAGCTTACTTTCCTGCTCAAACCAGACTGCTCCTCCTGGAGCTCTCTATGTCTGCGCCCTAATGGATGCTCAATTCCAGATTTTTGGGTATGTTAAATGCAGGGCACTGATATGGTGGAGTTGGAGGAGAGGTGAATTCAGTACTGATTTTTGTGGTACCTCAAATTCTGGTGTTTTGGTCAGAATGGCCATCATCAAAAAATCTACAAACAATAAATGCTGGAGAGCGTGCGGAGAAAAGGGAACCCTCCTGCACTGTTGGTGGGAATGAAAATTGATACAGCCACTATGGAGAACAGTATGGAGGTTCCTTAAAAAACTAGAAATAGAACTACCATATGACCCAGCAATTCCACTACTCAGCATATACCCTGAGAAAACCATAATTCAAAAATATACATGTACCACAATGTTTATTGTACCACTACAATAGCCAAGATATGGAAGCAACGTAAATGTCCATCAACAGATGAATGGATAGAGAAGATGTAGTACATATATATATATAATGGAATATTACTCAGCCATAAAAAGGAATGAAATTGACTTATTTGTAGTGAGGTGGATGGACCTAGAGTCTGTCATACAGAGAGAAGTAAGTCAGAAAGAAAAAAACAAATACCATATGCTAATGCACATATGTGGAATCTAGAAGAATGGTACTGATGAACCTAGTGGCAGGGCAAAAATAAAGATGCAGATGTAGAGAATGGACTTGAGGACACAGGAGAGGAAGAGGAAGCTGGGACGAAGTGAGAGGGTAGCATTGACACATACACACTACCAAATGTAAAATAGAAGACTGGGGGAAACTCCTGCATAGTACAGGGAGATCAACTCGATGCTTGGTGATGACCTAGAGGAGTCGGATGGGGAAGGTGGGAGGGAGGCTCAAGAGAGAGGGGCTATGGGGATATATGTGTAAATACAGCTGATTCACTTTGTTGTGCAGTGGAAACTGGCAAACGTTGTAAAGCAAAATTATACTCCAATAAAGACCCAAAAAATAATTCTGGTGTTTTTCATAGAATTACTGCTACTATATAGAGTTTAGAGTCCTCAAGTAGCTGTTCTATGCATTCTGTCCAGGTCTTATAGGTACATTTAGTGGAGAGACAGCTAACTCCACTTACAAGGAACCAGAATCACCCACTTGTTGGGTGTTTATTGAATACTTTCTATTTCATAGGCACTGACCTAGACACTGCAGGTACAATGACAAGCAAAAAGACAAGGTTCTGTCCCTGATGGAGCTTACCATAAAATGACAAAAGGTTTTTATTAGTCATCTTTCCTTTTTTAACCCAGCCTATTTTGCCTTTGGTCCATGCTCTTTTAAATTGGCTCCCAACTCCCATTTGAGGTCTCTTCACTGGTCTACACTCTTGCTCTCAGAAATGCTCGTAGATGCCTAAATGTTATAGTTTAGGTTTAACCTGAGGCCTCTCTTCTTCCTGTAAGGTATATGAATTTAGCTTCAGGGCCTAACAGAGAAACCTATCTTCTAAAGAACTTCAGATTTCTTGTCTAGCATGTTAGGGGCTTAGAAGTCATTGCTCCCATCTATACAAGAAAAAAGCTGGAAAAAAAAACTCCTGAAAACCAATGTATCTTCTTAGATTGATCAGAGAACTGAGGTTACATGGGAAACCACTGCCCTCAAATTGAAGAGCAAAACACTGGTGGATACAGAGACCACAACTTACTGGAGCAGAAGCCCAGGAGCAAGAAACTCCACAGGATCCAGTACCAGGTTCCTTTACACAGTATATCTTCTCTGGCTTTGTGTTCTTATACCAACTGGGTGTCCTACAATTCAAGTCATTTCTGACACTAACTAAACTATAGTTTGCATCAGATCCCACAAATTAAAGACCAAAGTCCCCAACAAGACTGTCAGCCACAAGTGGGCTCCCCAGTCTATTCACAAGTCTGCCAGACTGACTACAAAGTTAAGGCTTCCCACAATCCCCTTGGGTTTGATAATTCATGGATACAACTTTCAGAACTCACTGAAGGCACTAGATATGATGACAGTTTTATTATAAATGATACAACTCAGGACTAGCCATATGGAAGAGGCACATGGGGCAAAGTTGAGGTGGGGATGAGAGTACAGCATTTTATGCCTCATCTGGTAGAATCTGGGTGCATTGAAATCCCATCATAGAGTCTGTGCTTGGAGTTTTATCCAGGTGTTATTATGTAGGCATAACTGATTACATCATTGGCCACATGATTAAATCTAATGGTCAGGCTCCCCTTCTCTTTGAAGATCACAGGTCAGGTAGCTGAAAGTCTCTACCTTCTAGTCACATGGTGTTTGATTTTTCTGGTGACTGGATCCCATCCTGAAGCTATATACAACCTCCACAATAAGTAATCACATTACTATAACAAAGATATCTCTTCTATCATTCAAGGCATTGTAATGGTTTTGAAGCTCCTTGTCAGGAATCAGGGGTAAAGACCAAATATATTTATTGCCACACAGACTTTCAGCCAAAAATTTTAATCCATACTAAAAAACAAAAACAAAACAAAAAGTTAAACACAAAGAGAAAAGTATTTGACTTCACTCAGATATGGCAGAAATATTGGAATTTTTAAAAACCTATGACTAATATGCTAATGACTCCAAAGCAAAAAAATGGACACCAAGCAAGAATAGACAGGTAATGTAAGGAGAGAGATAGAAATTATAGAAAGAAAAAAAATCCAGAGAATCAAAAACATTAACAAAAATGAAGAGTACCTTTGATGGGTTCATTAATGGACTAGAAATGGCTGAGGAGAGAATCTCTGAATTTAAGATATGGCAATAGAAACTTCCAAAACTGAAAAGTTAAAAGAAAAAGACTGAAAAAAAATATCCAATAACTGTGGGATAACTACAAAAAGTGTAACATGTGTAATGGAAACACCAAAAGGAGAAGAAAGAAATAGAAGCAATATCTGAAGCAATAATGACTGAGAATTTTCCACAAATTAATGTCAGACACTAAACCATAGATCCAGGAAGCTCAGAGAAGAGCAAGCTGTGTAATTGCCAAAACAAACAAACAAACAAACAAATAAAAAAAACCAAAAAAAAAATCCCAAAACAATAAAAATAAAACCCCCCAAAACCAAAAAACAAACAAAACACAAAAACACACACACACACACAAAACAAAAAGCCTCCAAAACAAAACCCCCAAAAAACAAAAATCAGAACAAAAAAACACCAAACAAAACAACCCCCTCAAACAAAAACAAAACAAAACAAAACAAACCACCTAGGTAAATCATAATCAAACTTCAGAAAATTAAAGATTAAGAAACAATTTTGAAAGAAGCCAGAGGAAAAGAAAATACCTTACCACCTATCTCTACCAAAACCATGTAAACAAGAAGAGATTGCAGTGAAATGTTTAAATTGTTGAGAGAAAAAAAATCCACCAACCTAGAATTCTATATCCTGTGAAACTACCCTTCAAAGTGAAGGAGAAATAAAGACTTTCCCAGGCAAACAAACATTGAGGGAAATTGTAGCCAGGAGACCTGCCTTGCAAAAAATGTTAAAAGAAGGAAGGAGAAGGAAAAAGAGAAGGAAAATGATACATGTCAGAAACTCAGGTCTACTTAAAGAGCATTAAAGAAGGAATAAATGAAGACAAAAATTAAAAATTTATCTTATTCTTAATTGATCAAACTAACAGTTTTTTCAAAATAATAATACCAACTATATTGTATTTTATGCACAAGTGAAATGAATGACAGTAATAATAATAAGGGACAAGAGTGTAATTAGGATTATTTTGTTATAAGATATTGCACTACTCTTGAGGTTTACAGTGTTACTTGAAGGCAGACTTGAATTAGTTGTAATTTTGTATTACAAACTTTAGGGCAATCACTAAAAATATTTTTACAAAAAGAAAGAAGTGCAATGGGTATAAGATAGGAGAGAAAGTAAAATAATATTAACTGCATAACTAAAACCATGTAAAGCAGAAAAAGTAGAAGACAAAAATGGGAATGAAGAACCATAGCAACAAATAGAAGACACTAACAAGCATGGTAGATATTAATTCATCTATATTAATAGCCACTTTAATGTCAATGGCTTAAATACACCAGCTAAAAGACAAAAATTATCAGAGTGGAACTAAAACAAGATCCAGCTGTATGTTGTCTATAAGAAATCCACTTTAAATATAAAGACACATGTAGACAAAAAAATTTAAAAAAACACAGGAGAGGGATGGAGAAAGATATTCCATGTTAATGCTGATCAAAAGAAAACTGGAGTAGTAGGCTATATTAATTTCATGCAGAGCAACTTCTAAACAAGAAAAATTATCAGAGATAAAGAGGGACATTACACAATTATAAAACAATTAATTCTCCAAGAAGACATAACAATTCTTTATGTGAACCTAATAACAGAGCATCAGAGCATAAGGCAAAAACTGATAGAACTGCTAGTAGAAACAGGTGAAGTCACTATGATAGTTGAAGACTTCAATAACCCTCTATCAGAAATGGACTCTATCCAGCAGGCAGAAAATCATAAGGACATAGTTGCACAACAGCACCATCAACAAACTGTATATAAAATAATTGATATTTATAGGCTACTTTATTTAACAACAGCAGAATACACATTTGTCTCAAGGTCACATTGAATATCTGCCAAGTTAGACCACATTCTGAGTCTTAAAACATAGCTTAAAAAATTTAGAAGAATAGGAATCATACAATGTATGCTCTCAGACCATAGTGGAATTGAGCTAGAAATCAGAGAGATGTCTATATAGAAAGATAGCTGGAATCCTAAATATTGGGAGATTAAATAACATATTTCTAAATAACACATGAGTCAAAGAAGAAATTTCAAGAAAATTTTAAAAACATTTTGAACTAAATGAAGATAACATCAGAATTTGTTGGATAGAGTAAAAGGAGTGCTTAGAGGGAAATCTGTAGCATTAAATGCATACATTCAAAAAGAATCAACATTGAAAAACAATTCTCTAAGCTTCAACCTTAGTAAACTAGAAAAAGAAGGGAAAATGAAATAAAAAGTGAGGAGAAATGAAAACGAACAGTAGAAATCAAGGGAGATAATCAATGAAACCAAAAGCTGGTTCTTTGGAAAAAATCAATAAAATTAATGAGCCTCTAGATACCCAAAACTGGTTCTTTGGAAGAAATAAGTAAAATGGATAAAACAGATAACCTCAGGCTAACTGAGGAAAACAGAGAGAAGACACACATCAATAATATCAGAAAAAAGGGGGTGGGGCAATAAATACTACAGAATCTTTGGACATCAAAAAGATGGTGAAAGAAAACTATGAACAATCCTAATCCCACAAATTCAATAATTTAGACAAAATGGGCCAATTCCTTGAAAGACAAAATCTGTCAAAATTCACACAGAAAGAAATAGACAATCTGAATAGGCCTATATCTATTAAAGACATTGAATCAGTAATTAATAACCTTCCAAAACAGAAAGCACCAGGCTCAGATGGATTCATTGGTGAATTCTACCAAACATTCAAGGGAGGTATTATACCAGTTCTCTCTCTACAAACTCCCCAGAAAATAGAAACAGAAGAAATACTTCCTAACTCTTGCTGAGGCTCACATTGTGCTAATACAAAAACCAGACAATGACGTTGCCAGAAAAGAAAGCTACATATCTCTCATGCATATAGATGAAAAAATAACCAACAAAATATTAGCAAATAAAATTCAACATACTCTTACCATATGATCAGGAAATCATACTCCTTGGTGTTTACCCAAATGAATTGAAAACCTACATCCACACAAAAATCTGAATGTGAATGTTTATAGTCACTTTATTGATAATTGCCAAACCTGGAAGCAATCAAGATATCCTTCAATAAGTGAATTCATAAGCTAGTAATCCACACCATGGAGTATTTTTAAGTGATAAAAAGAAATGAGCTATCAAGCTACAAAAAGATATGAAGGAACCTTAAATCCTTATTGCTAAGGGAAAGAAGCCCATGTGAAAAGGCATATATAACTCCAATTATATAATAGTCTGGAAAAGGCAAGGCAGATAGTAAAAAGATTAGTGGTTTCCAAGGTTTCGGGGTGGGGAGAGGGAGGGAAGAATGAATGTGTGAAGCACAGTGGATTTTGGGAGCAGTGGAAACATCCTGTATGATATTGTAATAGTGGGTACACGTCATTATTCATTTGTCAAAACTCATAGAATATACAACCCAAAGAGTGAACTCTAATGCAAACTATGAACTTTAATTAATAATAATGTATTGATATTGTCTCACCAGTCATGACAAATAGGCCAAGCTAGTTTAAGATGTAGCAGGGCTAATCCATAGTTTGAATGTTCAAGGTCAGTTTTATCTTCTATGAACAATTAACTTTTGGAGACTAAGCTGTAAATTCATAAAATGACAGACCAGTTGAACTCCTGGTGAAAAGGGAAGAAACTAAGTGGAAGTAATATTCTGATGGTTAATGTTTCTAGTAGTCTGATGTTTGTATTTAATGTTAAAAACATTTTAAAATAATTGTTCCAGGTTGCCTGACTCCAAAAAGGCATTCCAGTGAATTTGTCCTGAGTCCAGTCTTGGTTTCCATACTCATATGTCTGACAGCCACAGTATGTGTAATGGGTACTGCTTTAGGTAAGTGAATTTCAGTCTTTGTTCATCTAGAGAATTTCATTTACCAAAGGAAAGGGTGTCATAATCATTTTCCTGTTCTTTATAATTCCTAATAATTTTTTTATTTCACCAATTGAGTTAAATTTCCTTAACCTTATAAGTGGGATCTAAAATTTAGCTGTGTAAGGTAGGGGTAACATTATTGCAAATTTAATGGAATGACCAGATTCAGAAAGTAGAACTCAGTTGCCAGTCATATTATGACTTCATTTACATTATTACTAGGCCCTTTATCATGTGGCTTTACTATATATATTTTTTCTCTCAGAAACTACATTTTCAATTAAAATTACTTCAAAATCATTGCACATAGGTTCTTACACAAGATATTTCAAAATAGAGCAGTAATAGTCTATATGTACCATTTGCAAAATTGTTTTTATGCATGAACATTGACTAAGAATTTAGTATGTATTCTTTAAACAATATATTAATTAGGATATAGGGTGATGGTATTAAAAAGAAGAGAGGGCCAAAAAATTGTGGCTTACAAAATATCAACTGCTTTGACTTCTCAGTAATCCTCAGATGAGTGAATTAGACTCTGAGTATCCATCATTCTCTAGGATATGCTGGCTTCTGCAAGATGTCACCATTAAGACTAGGTTTCCTGAAGGAAAGAAAAGAGTGCCTTGAGGAGGGATGCTCAGCTTTCTAAGGTTTAGAACAGAAGTGTCATACAAGACTTCAACCAAAGTTTCAATTGTGGAAAGTTAGTAACAAAGCCACACATAAATAAAAAGGAGTCTCAGAAATATGAATTTGCCCATGTTTTGGGCTGGCCAGAAAGTTCATTTGAATTTTTCTGTAACACCTTATGGAAAAATCTGAATGAACATTTTGGCCAACCCAATACTATTAAATTATTACGGAAAGAGAAGAAAACAGATTTTGATAGATAACTTACAGTCTCTTCCAAAATTACATATAATTTTAAATTCTAACCATATTTAAACTTTCCAAAAATCACCACCCCCCCAAAAGACTTACTCTTTGAAATAAGGAAAAGTCACTTTCATTAACTCACCATCTAGTAATAAGGGTCCCATTTCTTTCTCTATCTCTCATTTCATTCTACTATATGAGACAAAAGTATTTATTAACAAAGGACTTTCATAAACAGATAAGAACTTATAAGCATTGATTATGAAGGTAATGTTCTTTGTTAATAATGTTGAAGAAATTAAGAACTTTAAGTAAAGAATTAAAAATAATTGATAATCTATTATACTGACTATATCTTTCCAGATCTTCTCTCTATGTTTAGACTTGGTGGGGGTGCTTTAAAAAAATTTCTTTTAATTATGGTAAAATATACATAGCGTAAAACTTACCATTTTAACCATTTTGAAGTGTACAATCTAGTCACTTGAAGTATAGTCACAATATTGTGAAACCATAACCACTATTCAGTTCCAGAACTTTTTCATCATCCCAGCAGAAACTCTACCCATTAAACAATATATTCCCATTTCCCATCTTACCTCAGCCTCTGGTGTATATATTCTATATCTCTATGAATTTGCCTTTACTAGACACCTCATATGAATGGAATCAAAGTTTACTTTTTCATGTTTTATTTATTTCATTTAGCAAAATGCTTTCAAGTTTTGTCCATTTTATAGCATGTATTAAATATTCATTCCTCTATCTAAGGCTGAATAATATTTCATTGTATGCATATACTATATCTTTTTTATCCATTAATTTGTTTATGGACATGTATTATTTAATCTTTTGGCTATTTTTAACATCAATAGATATTAAATTTTTTCAAGTTGCTCTTCTGTCAATTGAGTTGATCATAGTTTTTTTTCCTCCTTTCATTCTATTACTGTAGTATATTATGTTAATTGACTTTCGTATGTTGAACCATCCTTGTATTCTGGGATTAATCGCACCTGGTTGTGGTGTTTAATCCTTTTAACGTACTGTTGAATTCAGTTTGCTAGTATTTTACTGAGGAATTTGTGCCTATATTCATTATGGATATTGACCTGTAGTTTTCTTTTCTTGTGGTTTCTTTGCTTGGCTTTGGTATCAGGGTGATGCTGGCCTCATTAAATAAGTTTGAAAGTTTCCATTCTCTTCTATTGCTTGGAAGAGTTTGAGAAGGATTGGCCTTAATTCTGTTTGAATGTTTGGGATAATTCTCCAATGAAGCTATCTGGTCTGGACTTTTCTTTTTTGAGAGGTAGTTGATTATTCATTCAATGTCCCTATTTGCTATTGGTCTGCTCAGATTTTCTATTTCTTCATGATTTAGACTTGGTAAGTTGTGTTTTTCTATGAATGTGTCCATTTAATCTGGACTATCTAGTTTACATACAATTGTTCACAACATTCCCTTATAATTTTTTTTTAATTTCTGAAAATTGGTAGTAGTTTCCCCATGCTCATTTCTGATTTTAATAATTTGAAACTTTTATTTTTTGCCAATATCATTAAAGGTTTGTCAGTGGTATTGATCTTGACAAAGAAGTAACTTTTGTCTTTGTTGACTTTGTCTTTTGTTTTTCTATTTTTTCTTTTCTTTTCTTTGCATTCTAAACTATTATTTCCTTATTTCTGCTATTTTTGGATTTAGTTTGCTTTGTATATGTTCCCTTAAGGTATGGAGAAAGGTTATTGATTTGAGATCTTTCTTATTTTTTAATGTGAGCATTTACAACTATAAATTTCTCTTTTAACACTACCTTCACTCCATCACATAGTGTTGTTATTTTGTGGTCTTGCTATTATTTGTGATAAGCTATTTTTTAATTTCCTTGTGATTCCCTCTTTGACCTTTTGGCTATTTAACAGTGTGTTGTTTTATTTTCCTCATGCATGTGAACATTTCAGTTTTCCTTCTGTTATTCATATGTAGTTTCACTCTATCATAAACAGAAAATAGACTTTATATGATTGAAATCTTTAAAAATGTCTTGTGAATTGTTTTATAGCCCAACATATGGTCTATTCTGGGAACTGTTCCATGTGCACTTAGAAACAAATGTGCATTCTGTTGCTGTTAAGTGTTCTGTATATGTCTATTAGAACTAATTGCTTTATAGTGTTGTCCAAGATCTCTACTTCTTTATCAATAGCCTGCCTAGTTGTTCTATCCATGATTGGAAATGTGGCATTGAAGTTTTCTACTATTATTGTGTTGCTGTCTATTCCTTCCTTCAATTCTGTCAATGTTTGCTTCAATATTTTAGAGCTATGATAGTTAATGTATTGATATATATGTTTATGGTTGTTACATTTTCTTGATGAATTGATCTTTTAATCAATATAAAGTGTTTTCCTTTGTCTTTTGTAACAGGTTTTGACTTAAAGTCTATTTTCATTGATATTAGTTTAGCAACCCCAGCTCTACTTTGTATACCATTTGCATGGGGTGTCTTTTCCCATCCTTTTACTTTCAACCTATTTATTTATTTATTTATTTACTTATTTATTTATTTGGCTGCACTGGGTCTTAGTTGTGGCACGTGGGATCTTTGTTGTCATATGTGGGATCATCTTTGTGGCATGTGGGATCTTTAGTTGTGGCATGTGGGATATTTAGTTGCAGTGTACAGGATCTTTAATTGTGGCAATGGGATCATTAGTTGCAGCATGTGGGATCTTTTAAGTGCAGCAGGCAGGATCCAGTTCCCTGACCATGGATCAAACCAGGGCTCCCTGCATTGGGAGTGCAGAGTCTTAACCACTAGACCACCAGGGAAATCCCTCAACCTATTTATATCTTTGGATCTAAAGTGAATCTCTTGTAGAGAGTGTATATTTAGATAACTTTTTGATCCATTCTATCAATCTGTGCCTTTTGATTAGAGAATTTAATCCATTTACATTTAAAGCAATTACTTATAAAAAGGACTTACTTTAGTCATTTAGCTATTTTGTTATTTCTTTTCTATATGTCTTAAAACTCTTTTGTCTTATTTCCTCCATTTCTGCCTTCTTTTGTGGTTATTTGATTTTTGGTTGTGAGAGGTATTGATTCCCTTCTAATTTTACTTTGTGTATATCCTATAGATTTTTTTGGTTAATTGCTAATTACATCTAAATCCTAAATTTATAACAATCTAATTTGAACTGATAGCAACTTAGCTCAACTGCATACAAAAACTCTACTCTTATACAGCTCCATTCTTCTGCCACACTTTATGTTATTGAAGTCATAAATTACATCTTTATACATTGTATTCTGACTGACATGGATTTATAAATTTTTATGCAATTGTCTTTTAAGTCCTGTAGAAAATAAAAAGCAGTTTTTCACACCAAAAACTTACAATAATACTGAATTTCATAGTTGCAGATCTTATATTTTCATATGGATTCTAGTTACTGCCTAGTGTTCTTTCATTTCAACCTAAGGGATTCCCTTTAGCACTTCTTGTAGGGCAGGTCTAGTGGTAATCAACTCTCAGCTTTTATTTATCTTGGAATGCCTTAATATCCTCTCTCAATTTTGTAGGACACTTTTGTTGGCTTAGAATTTTCATTGACAGTTATTTTCTGTGAGCAATGTTTGACAATGTCGAGCAATTCCCTTAGGCTCTGTTCACTTTTTTCCATTCGTTTTTTTTTTTCTTCAGACTTGATAATTTAAATTGTCCTATCTTCAAGTTCACTGATTTCCTCTTATGTTGCTCAAATCTGTTATTGTATCCCCCGGTGAAAATTTTATTTGAGTTGTTAGACTTTTGAGCTCCATAATTTGATTCCTTTTTATAATTTATATTTTTTTGATATTTTCATTTTGTTCTTATGTATTTTTCCTTATTTTCTTTAGTCTTTGCCAGTGTTTTATTTAGCTATTTTAGCATATTCAAAGAGTTGTTTTGAATTCTTTATCTTGAAAATCAGATGTCTATGTTTCCTCAGGTACAGTTTATGTCAATTTATTTTGTACCTTTGAGTGTACCATAGTCCCTGTTTCTTTGTATGCCTTGTGACTTTTTGTTGAGAATTGGGCATTTGAAAAATTGCCACCTCTCCCAGGCTTCGCAGGTTGGTAGACTTTCATCACTTATTTTGGCTTTCTCTGAGCCTATGAGTTGGACTGAAGTGAAAGTTTAAGTTCTTTTCATAATTTCTTCTGATTGTGTGTCTTTCCTGGGCCTATATGTGACTTTCTAAATTACCTCATATACATAACTGGTTTTGAATGTTTTAAATTTTTCAAAAAGTCTCAATCTGCTTTTTCCTGAGGACCTCAGATGGCTTATTGTATCTCTCCACCTGTAATCTCTTGCCCCAGGCTTCTGCAGGTCTACAGTTTCCTTGCAGCTTTCCCAAGCAGTGCCTGACACTTTTCCTGTCTGAGATCCAAATTAGGCAAAACAGAGACCAGTCCTTCAGGCAGTGCCCAGACTGGTTAGAACATTACAAAAAGGTCTGCTCTGCTTCTCCCACTTTGAGAGGGAACAGAAAACAGGTCTACCTCCTTCTTCATACCCAGACTGCTACTGCAACTGTCAGAGGGTATTACATGAGTGAGTAAAAACACCACAATTGTTTTCTATGATTTAAAGATGCCCTTTTCTTGATTAGGTGTTTGCTTGGTTTTTGTAAAGTTTTGATGGTTTTTCAGATGTCTTATAAGTTTAGTTCAGTCAATTTCTTTTTGTTTGCTTGTTTTTCACTTTTTAAAAAATGTTTCCAGAGAGGCATGAGAGCTTAGAGTTTCCAAGTTGGCCATTTTTCTACCTTTCAATCCCAAGGGGGTGCTTTTGAGGAAGTTATGCAAGTGTAAACTCCCTGCGACTGCTTCCTCTTTTTACTGCAAAGAATATGTGAGAATTGCTGTGATAAAATAATAGTTTATTGGATTAATATGTATTTTTATCAGGAAAAGGTCTGCCTTTGAGTCATAGCCTTGGTAAATTTATATGCCACAAGAAAGAGTGATAGTTCTTACTGGGTCAGACTTTTTGATAAGCTTTGATGTTAGCAGAATAATACAGAAATGTATAATTTTGAGTAATTTAAAACAAAATCCATAATTTAATTCAAGCACAGGTAATAACTTATTGAAGTATATGCTTATGTCTTCCTATATTTTTATGCCCTTTATTATCCTCCACACACCTAAATACATACATGGTCATCCTTTATCAAATCCCTTGTAGGTCAGTAAGTTGCCAGCCAAGTTACAAATGAGAGAGTATAGAGTTTAAGAGCACAGATTTGAGTGTAGATTCTGGATTTAGATTGCTTTAACTTGAATTTCAGCTCTTTTGCTTGTGATGCTTTGTAACCTCAGACAGCTCTAATAGCTATTCTGTGTTTTTTTACTCATTGGTGTTGTATAATTAAGTGAATTTGTATATGATTGAACTTGGACAATGGAGTATAGTTAAGTATGTAGTAAATATAATTACTGGTCAGAAAACTCAAATTACTTTTAGTTAAAACACAATATTGGAGCTATGGGCATATTGCTAAAAAAAATCAAAAATTTCCTAAAATTATATGAATCCATAGTATAATGAAATTTGATGAAAATCAGAAATGGCTGAATAATTGGCCCAAAGAGAGATATTTCATATTTGACATAGAAAATACTTTTAGCCAGTTGTTTTGAATGCACTAGAATTTACTTCCTTTTAAAGCAAATATATTTTTCAACAAATTTATAAAGTACTTCTATATTTCAGAAATAATACATTAATAAATATTAGTTGCAACCTCTGAGTTCTCATAGGGTTTTTTACCTGATGGTGTAATTGTCTATTTATAGTTGAGCTTATTATGTTTGCTATAAGCAACTTGAGGGAAAAATATTATGTTTCTCTGTATCCTTATTCCCTAGCCCAGTTCCTAGTACAAACTAAGTGTTCAATAAATGATCACTGATTGAACAAATTTCTAAGATTTTATCCTTTTGAACACAATTTTTAAAATCTGGGCTTCAGTTTTCAATTTTTCAATCTCTCTGACCATACTATCCATAGTAAAATTTTGATAGAGGCTTTTCCTTCTAAAAGCTAGAAAAAGATAGTAGTCCAGTTGTTAGGGACATGCACATTTTACCACTGAATTATCTAGTTTCAAATCCCAAATCTGCAAGTGTGAGCTGTGGAACTTTGGGAAAATTATTTAAACTCCTATTCCTAATTTCTTTATCTTTGAAATAGGTGTGATAGTTAGACTTCAGAGGGTTGTTATGAAGATAAATAAGGTAGTATAATTAAAGTACATAGACAATGCCTGACATCTAATAATATATTTAAAAGACATTTTTTGTCACTTTTTTGCTTTGGTTTTCTTTTGCATGTTTTGTAAGATCATTATGGCTGATGTCTAAGGAGCTAATTTTCCAATCCTGTGTAGACTATACTTTTATTTATTTGTTTCAAAATTCTCTATTTTTCTTTGACTGAAAACTATTTTGGGATATATGGTACAAATCACTCAGCATGATGTGTCAAGCAAAAGAACTTCCTAATTGTCCATGTGATTTTTGCTCTTATTCAGTTACACAATAAATTTCAAAATCTGTGACTCTGTACTCTCATGTCAGTAAGAGATTTCATAGTTTTAGAGTTGAAAAAAATTTGCTTTTTAGTGTCTGGGTTACAAAATGCCACTAGTGAACAAGAGGCACAGAATTTACCCTTAGTTTTACAGTAGAAAGGTAATGGAATCCATAATTGTAAATTTAGTGTATTAAATGATTAATTAATTTGATGCATATGAAGTGATTAGATTACATCTAATAAAAATAAAGCCTTAAAAACTGTTTGCTGCTATTTTTGTTACCATAGCAACATCACCACCACCAATACCATCTTTAATAGGAATGTCATTTTAAAAATGATAGAAGTAATAATTAACACATCATGGTCATCCTCAGGGTCAACCATCAAAGATTTCTCAGTATGATATTTGCTCAGTGTCACCTCTGGATAGAAACTTAAAGCAGAGTGATTACTCATCACTTTCTCTAACAAAACTTGAATTTTGCAAAAACAAATATGAAGAGGAAAGACTTCTTTGGATTTGGCCAGTGTTTTTCATCTGGTAGGTGCAGCAGTCTCTATTCTGTCATAGCTAGACACAAAGATTTGATTTTACTTCCAGAATACATATGCTGCATAAATAAGAGCAGATTAGATGGTATTTTTAGTATTTCACAAGACTATTGGAAAGTGTACTGTAAAGCACTTGTGTTACTGAACTGAACTTGGGTCTGCTCACCTGATGCACAGTAAAGCCAATCTACTGGCATTGGGTTGTGGTGAAGGAAAGCACAGTGTTTACTGCAGGACACTAAGCAAGGAGAACGAGCAGCTTATGCTCAGACTCGAATTCCCTGACAGCTTTCAAAGAAGAATTTTTAAACACAGTGTGAGGGAGAGTATTGCATGGTGCATGATCAGCTTGTGCACCATTCTCTGATTGGCTGATAATGAGGTAACAGGGTGATGTTTCAGGAATCTCAATTATTAACTTTCTGGTTCTAACTGATCTGGGATCTATGTGGTTGCTTTCATCTGATGGGAATCTGATTTCTATAAAAACAACTTTGGAATGTGCATCAGAGATTGTTATCTATGTCCTTCAGGGAGGAAATAAACTGTACTGTAACTGCTGTGTACGTGATCATTGTCTAAATTGCTACCAGTTCTCCCGCCTGATTGCTATTCTTTGCCTCTGCGTGTTCTCCTCCTCTGATCGTTAATCCATGAGACAGACTTTTTGAAATTCAAGGAAGATTCAGGAAACTGAAGGTTTTATTTAAGCAAGAGGTGGGGAATATGAAGGGGTCTGTTCCTGAGAACATTTAGGGATTGCTCTATTTCACTTGGAACTATATATAGGAAAATGTAAAAGTAGGTTGTTTTTATTTTCAGTAATTAGAGCTAAATTCCATCAAAAGCCATCAGTCTGTCTTGAAGCTGCATGCCCAGAACACTGGATTGGTTTCCAAAGAAAGTGTTTCTATTTTTCTGATGACACCAAGAATTGGACATTCAGCCAGAGATTTTGTAACTCACAAGGTGCTGATCTTGTTCAAGTTGAAACTCTCCAGGAACTGGTAAGAAAATACTTCTGGCTAGGATGAAAAAATTGGCCTCACCAAGACGCTATGCCATTCTGTGTGAGAGTGTGTAAGTTACAGGTTTATACACCTGCTTAGACAGTAATTTTTCAGCATAAGAAGAGAGGAACCCAGCAAGTGCTACATTCTGCTGTGTGCCATCTATAATTTCCTTAACATTCATAGCAGGAAAATGGTCAGAGTAAGGCAGTGACTGCTTTGACTTATGTGTAAGAATTGTGCAAATAGGAATTTGAAAATTAGAGGTGGAAACAATTTTCAAGTTCTATGAAGTTAATAACACTGCTTCAAAATAAATCAAGCAGGAGTAACATCAGAGAAGATGGCAGAGTAGGAAGTTCCTGGAATCTGCACCTCCACTGAAACTACTCTTGAACTGACAGAAACTTTATAGTAACTAACTTGAAACTCTGGAGTCTAGTTGAACACTTGATGAGAAAGTTGGCAAATTTCAGTTAATCTCAGTGAATTTTCAGCCTTCATACTCAGTAATGGCTGCAATTCCTCACACCCCATTATGGCAGAGAACCATGGGACTGCTGTCCATGTTCCTGGTGTAGCTTGCTGGAGCCAGAGTTGGCAGTGAGGACTTGATTCTCCAAATATTGCAATTATGTGTTGTTATTTCTGATTGCTGCTTTTCATTGGTAAGGGACAAGCACAAAGGTGAGCTGCCATTTTTTAACCCTCACTAACTGAAGTGGTTTCCAGGGGATTTAAAGAAACAGTATTTGCTTTTTCCCTTTAAGGGAGTCAGTATGTAAGAAAATATTTGGCAGGTTGATCATAGAGAAATAACAGATCAGAAATTTCGGTGACCACACACAACAGGGAGCACACATTTTACAAAAATATTTTAGAAAAGTTACAAACAGATGGCTCCAAACCTCAATGATCAAAATTCAAGAATCCCTGAAGAGTAGGAGAATTAAATTACAAGGGTTTCTACAAAATACCCATAATCTCCAATTTTCAACAATAAATTACAAAACATACAAAGGAATAGGAAGGTATTATAGCCCATTCACAGGGGAAAAAATATGATAGATATCACCCATGAGGGAACTCAGATATTGGAATTATTAGTCAAATATGTTAAATCTACTGTCTTGAAAATGTTCAATGAGCTATATGAAACCATAGACAAAAACTAAAGGTAACCAGGAAAATGATATGGGAATAAAGTGAGAATACCCATAGAAAGGTGGAAAGAAACCAAGTGGAAATTCTGGAGCTGCAAAAGACAATAACTGGAATAAAAACTCACTAAAGGGTTCAACAGCATATTTGAATAGGAAGAAGAAAGGATTAGCAAACTTGAAGATAAGACAATTGAAAGTATCTAATCTAAGGAACAAAAAGGAAAAAACAATGAAGATAAATGAACATATCCTGAAAAACTATGTTACACCATCAAGCAGACCAACATACACATTACAGGAATCCCAGAAGGAACAGAGAAAGGAGTAGAAAAAACATGTAAAAAAACAATGGCTGAAAACTTCACAAATTTGAGGAAAGAGGTGAATATACATGTCCAAGAGATGCAATGAGCTGCAAGCAGGATAAAGTCAAAGAGAATCATATCACTGCAAATTACAGTCAAGTTGTCAAAATCCAAAGAGAGAAGTTTGAAAGCAGCAAGAGAGAAGCAACTACTCATGTACATGTACTCCTTAATAAGATTAACAGCTCATTTATCCTGAGATACTATGGAAGCCAGAAAGCAGTGGGATGATATATTTAAAGTTTGGTGAAAGAGAAAAAAAACTAGTCAATCAACAGTTTTGTATCTGGCAAAACTGTCTTCAGATTTAAAGAGAAATTAAGACATTTCTAGATAAACAACTAAGGGAGTTTCTTAACAGGCTAAGTCTCTAGACTATAAGCAGTAATAATAGCTGAAATTAAAGTATATTAGACAGTAACTCAGAGGGAAAAGAACAAGTAACACTCATGAAAGTAATCACACAGAAAAATAAAAAATATAATAAATATATAAGAATATAAAATAAAAACCAGAATTAACATTCTTTTGATTTTGTTTGTAACTTCTCTTTTCATGTATGATTTAACAGGTAATTCATAAAACAATAATTATAAATTTATGTTAATGGGCATACAATATATAAATATTTAATTTATGACAGTTATATAAAGAGAGAGAGTTGGAGATGTATAGGAACGAAATGTATACTATTGAAACCAAGTTCATGTTATAAACTATATTGTTATATGCTTAAGATATTAATTGCAATCTGCAAGGTAACCAATAATAAAAATACTAAAAAATTACTCAGAAAAGGAAAGAAGATAATTAAAATGATATATTACCCCAAATCAACAAAATAAAAAAAATTGCAGTAATAGAGAAATTGAAGAATAAAAAGTATATGAAGTATACAGAAAACAGATGAATGGCAGAAGTAAATCCTTCTGTATAAGTAATCACATTAAATTTAAATGGATGAAACTCTCTCATTGAAAAGGAGAGATTATCAGATTGGTTAAAAAACACACAGGGTCCATCTATATACTCTCTACAAGACACTCACTTTAGATATAAGGACACAAAGAAGTTGAAATTAAAAGGATAGAAAAAAAGATTTTCTGTACAGATAGTAACCAAAAGAGAACTAGATGGCTATATTATTGTCAAATAAAATAAACTAAAGCAAAAAAGTTTATGAGAGACAAAGGACATTACACCTTGAAGAAAGTTTTGATACAGCAAAAAGATCTAACAATTATAAACATAGATGTACTTAATAACACAGCCTCCAAATATATGAAGGAACAATTGACAGACTTGAAATAAGAAATAGTTCTACGATAATAGTTAGAGACTTCAATATTCCACATTCAATGATGTATAGAACAATCTGATAGAAGAACAATAAGGATATAAGGGTCTTGAGTACTATTGTAAACCAATTAGACCTAACAGACATATGCAGAACACTCCACCCAACAACAACAGAGTACACATTCTTTTCAGGTGCAGGTGGAACAATCTCCAAAATAGATCATATGATAGGTCACAAAACAAGTCAATAAATTTGAAGAGATTGAACTCATACAAAGTTCCTTTTGCTATCACTATGGAATGAGATGAGAAATCAATAACAGAAGGAAAACTGGAAAATTCACTAACTTGAAAATTAAACAACCCACACTTAAATATCCAATGATCAAAATATAAATCAGAAAGGAAATTAGAAAATGGTATTTCAGGCAAGTGAAATGAAAACACAACATAACACAAACTTATGGTGTGCAGTGGAAGTAGTACTGAGAGGAAAATTTGTAGCTTTAAATGTATTCTCTTTGTATTGTTACACAATACAGAATTAAAAAGAAGATCAGCATTATATTTTGGAGGCTTTTCCAACATAACTATAAAATTATTTTAAACATGAAATAGGTCTAAAATCTAAAAATGTTTTACTTCACTGCAAAACCTTCATAATTTCATCAAAACATAGCATTACAATTTAATAGTGAACTTGGATATTTTAAAATAAAAATGAACATAAATAGTAATAATAATAATGAGGAAGAGGAGGAGGAGAGGAGAAAAAAGAGAAAGAAAACTAAAAGAAAATCAATTCAACTTTTATTTTGAGTTATCACTGCCTAGTCATGCCTAAATGTATGAAAGTCATATCTGGGGCCAACAATAATTTAACTTCTCTATTAATTTTCTCAGTCAAATTAAAAGTAGTTGTATAGTATAGCATAAATTTAGGGTACATGCTATACAATAGGATCCTTAAAGATTAATGAAAAATCTTGATAGATAGGAAACTGATCCTCTTTGTAATTCTTTAACTTTTTTCTTCACCCTTTAGAGTCATTGTGACAACTTTGTTGGTTACGAGTCACACTAGAGAATATAATAAAAATTATGGTCTCTGCACAGAAAGAGAGAAAGAAAGAAAGATAGAATGAAAGAAAGAAAGAAAGAAAGAAAGAAAGAAAGAAAGAAAGAAAGAGAAAGAAAGAAAGATGCAACTACTTAAAAAAATTTAAAAAGAAGAAAATTGCAAAAGCAGTTAAAAATAGAGCATTACTCTTCCTTTTGGGAGAGGCTAGGTAATGACAAGTTAATGAATATCATCTCTCTGTTTTCTGGAAGTATTTCCTATTAAGGTATAAAGGCCCCTCCGACCACTGGATTGGGCTGAGCAGAGAACAAGGACAACCTTGGAAATGGACAAATGGCACTGAATGGACCAGCTGGTAAGTTCAGAAAAATGTGGAAGTGATATTTTTGTTTGAATTCACTTTGCATGAAATTGAAAGTATTCTCCAGTTATATGCTCTAAAAATTTTTATTTCAAGATTAGTCATAAAGGAAGAAAGTGCCAATTTGTATGTTGCAAGGTTCTGCAAGGTCCTTGAATCAATCCAAAGACTATCATGATAGGCATAGTAGAAAGACTACAGACTTGATTCCAGCCTTGTCTGTCATTTAGCAAGTCTTTCAATTTAAGCAAACCACATGACATCTTTAAGCCTGTTACTTATCTCTATAACTAAAGCAATTGTACTTGCCCTACTGATCTAACTGGGTTGATGTGTGAATCAGAGATTTTGATGTATATGACTGTACATTTTTACTTTAAAATATTATATAAATGTAAGTTAAATTATTAAATAAAACCACCATTGCATCAGTCTTCAGCTCTTTACAAAGGGATTTTGACAGATAGTAATAATGCTTAATATTTAGAATATTATAGTTATGATATTTAGCATATGTAAAATTTGGCATTGTCAAATTTAATCTCAGCTGTATATTTATAGGATTTTTATATTACTGAAAACATTTTGGATAATGTTGGAAGCCTTGAATTCAGACAATTTCACTAAATTCTTGCTTTTCTGAGGAGATGAGGACATTTTAAAAAGCTGCTTTATGATGATAAAAATAGTCAACATTATTTGTAACTTTATTTAGTGGTAAGGGCCCTGGACTGGACATTGGTAGATTTGAAAACTAGTTCTTACTCATTAGCTTCTTGACCTTGGACAGATCGTAAGTTTTAGAAATTAGAACTTATATTTATACACAGTGGTATCTGTAGTGCCTAACACATTGTGGATGCTTGATAAATACTTAAAATTACCTTTATTTCTTCCTTTACAATACTTAAATAGTAATATTTATTCTCAGAGCATTTTAAGAATCAAGTACATTGTTAACTATTCAGTTGTTGAAAACAGATCATTACTAGGGAAATGAAAAATATTATATTTGTTAAGACCTAGCATGTCTCAACAATTAGCAAAGCATATCGGACTACTGCAATTTTAACCAGTAAAGAGGAGAAACTTATAATCTAAATGCTGATCCAAATGTCTGTGTCAGGCCATTGAAACTCAGCTGAATAGCACTGTATTTTCAGTACCGGAGCATAGAAAATAGTAGTGAAACATGGACAAGAAAAATCCGATGAGGTCATCAGTTATTTAAGGAAGTAGAATACTGCTGAAACTGTGGCGAGAAAACAGGTGTCTGAAGACACTACCCATGAGCCAAGTGGGGCTTTTGGATGTATTATTAATAGTTGAAAGAACACTATTCTTATAGACATAAGATAGATTTGATTCACTGTCCCTATAGTTGATTTATCGTATCTCTAGCTAATCAAAGTCCATTGACTAGTTAGTGATCAATACATAAGCCAGGAGAAAATCTGGGCCTATGAACAAAGTTACCTGTAACAGCAGCATTTCTTCACTCTTCTCTTTCCCAAAGAGAAGAAGGTGGAAATAGCCTAGGCCCTGTAATTTCATCAATTTAGGTATGAATTCTAGTTTTATTAGTTATGATACCTTAGGGAATTTAGTTTGTTCTGTTTATAAAAAGAGATAATAATACATATCTTACAAGGTAGTTTTTGATATGAAAGAGATGATATGTGTAATGTATCTTATATTCAAAGGCTGAATTAATGTTTGCTTTTTTTCCCATCTTTATTCTCTATGCTCTTGAAGAAATGTCCAGTGACCAACTGATTGATTCTGCTTCTTCCATTGCAGTTTTCCTATTAAAGGAGGAGGAGAATGTGCCTATTTGAATGACAAAGGGGCCAGTAGTGCTAGGCATTACTCAGAGCGGAAGTGGATTTGTTCAAAACCAGACACATATACCCAAATGTGGAGGCAAAACCTCAAATGATTTTCAGATGCACATTTGTGGATACATGGTAAATTGCTATCTCCAATTTATTTCCCTTCTCATATACACAGACAAATGAAGTAAAGATAATCATGTTTCTGATAATGTTTCTAAGCAAAGACATTGTTTTCAGTCTTTCTCTAGTGTAATTACTTTGCTTGAAATTCAGTGCTTTTATTTTATTCAGATTTCTAGGATTATAATCCTGACTGTCAGTTGGAAGTTTGTTGTTGTAGTTATTGTTTTATTAATGAAAAACTTGGTCCTCACCTATTGTCACACAAGGCAAAAGAGATGGTGTATGGTGGGCTTTACCCAGCTGCCTTCTCCTTGAACCGTTCTGTGTGTGCTTGTACAGGTCTGTCACTTGAGGCCTCAGCCTGGAGCTTCTTTCTTCTTTCATTGCTTTTCAATCCAGAGAAAGTGCTACAATTCATGGTGGGGAATTTCGCTTATGTTTTCTAGTATCTGCTAAAGTGAGAAGATCCAAAATTGTTGGGAGTGTGATGGTTAATATTGTGTCAACTTGGCTCAGCCAAATATATTTGAATCAAATATATTTGGTCAAACATTGTTCTGGATATTTTTGTAAGCACTTTTTATTTATTTATTTATTTATTTATTTATTTATTTATTTATTTATTTTTAGGCTCTTCATTGAAATATAATTGCTTTACACTCTTGGAGCACTTTTTCAGATCAGAGTTAAATCAGTGGGCTTTGAGTAAAGAAGATTGCTCTCCATAATGTGGGTGGGCCTCATCCAAAGAGTTGAAGGCCTTAATAAAACAAAGACTGACTCCTCCCAAATAAGAAGGAATTCTGGCAGCAGATGACCTTTTAACTTGGACTGAAACATCAACTCTTCTTTGAGTCTCTAGTCTGACAGCTTTTGGACTTGAACTGCAACACTGACTCTTCCCTGAGTCTCCAGCTTGTTGACCTTCCTTGCTGATTTTGGATTTACCAGCCTCCATAATCACATGAGCCAGTTCTTCAAAGTAAATCATTCTATTAGTTCTGTTTCTCTGGGGAACCCTGACTGACACAGAGCAAACTTTGACTAAAGGGGACAGGAGACAGGGAGAACACGAGATGCATTCCCTGTCTATTTCCTCTACCTACTTGGCTAGGTGATTTGGAAGCACAGGTGTTAGACAGAGATTCTCTGGAGGCATCTGTAAAGAATGAACAATCTTCTCAGCTCTTTCTAAAGATATAACATTAGGACTTCCTAGGTGGTGCGGTGGTTAAGAATCTGCCTGCCAATGCAGGGGACATGGGTTCTAACCCTGCTCTGGGAAGATCCCACATGCCGTGGAGCAACTAAGCCTGTGTGCCACAACTATTGAGCCTGTGCTGTAGAGCCCCTGAGCCACAACTATGGAGCCCATGTGCTGCAACTAAGCCTGTGTGCCACAACTATTGAGCCTGTGCTGTAGAGCCCCTGAGCCACAACTATGGAGCCCATGTGCTGCAACTATTGAAGCTCATGCATCTGGAGCCTGTGCTCCACAACAAGAGAAGCCACAATGAGGAGTCCATGCACCACAATGAAGAGTAGCCCCCACTCACATCAACTAGAGAAAGTCCATGTGCAGCAATGAAGACCCAACACAGACAATAAAAAAAAAGATATAACATTAAAAACCTTAAACTTTTAAAATTTATTTAGATACTTTATTTGTAAGATTTACCCATATTCATTAAAGATTTAAATTTATAAAATTTAAAACCACAAAGACCATAATCTACATCAATAGAAGTGCTGCTAAATAAAAAGTGATAGGTCCATAAACTGAAATAACATGCAGTAATAAAGCAAAACTATAATACTGTCATGGAAGGAACTACATAACATTGAGGGACTTGCTTGGTCATATGGTAACTCTATTTTAAATTTTTTGAGGAACCTCCATACTGTTCTCTGTAGTGGCTGCATCAGTTTACATGTTTACCAACGGTGCATAAGGGTTCCCTTTTCTACACATTCTCACCAACACTCATCTCTTGCTTTTGTAATAATAGCCATTCTAATGCAAATCAAAACTACAATGAGGTATTACCTCACACTGGTTAGAATGGGCACCATCAGTAAATCTACAAACAGTAAATGCTGGAGAAGGTGTGGAGAAAAGAGACCCCTCTTGCACTGTTGGTGGGAATGTAAATTGATACAACCACTATGGAGAACAGTATGGAGGTTCCTTGAAAAACTAAAAATAGATTTTCCGTATGACCCAGCAATCCTGCTTCTGGGCATATACCCAGAGAACACCATAATGCAAAAACACACATGCACTCCAACGTTCATTGCAGCACTCCTTACAATAGCCAGGACATGGAAGCAACCTAAATGTCCATCAACAGATGAGTAGATAGAGAAGATGTGGTACATATATACAATGGAATATTATTCAGCTTTAAAAAGGAATGAAACTGGGACATTTGTAGAGACATGGATGGACCTAGAGATGGTCATACATAGTGAAGTGAGTCAGAAAGAGAAAAACAAATATATATTAACACATATATGCAGAATATAGAAAAGTGGTACAAATCAACCAGTTTGCAAGGCAGAAATAGAGACACAGATGTAGAGAACAAACATATGGACACCAAGTGGGGAAACTGGGGTGGGGGGTGGGTTGGGGGGGAATGAATTAGGAGATTGGGATTGCCATATATACATTGCTAAAAAGAAAAAAGTATCAAATTGTACACTTTAAATATAAACAGTTTATTGTATGTCAATTGTATCTCAATAAAAGTTCTTAAAGGAAAAATAAATTAAAGAAAGAAATTAGCCATAGTGTTGATGAAGTAAAAGAAAGGATACAGTAGTGAATTTTTTAAATTATGAAGTTCTAAGTATTGTAACTCTATTATATGTCTGCCTAGCACAGGAAGATAAATGGAAATCTATCTATGCATCTATCTATGTGGGAAGACATTCAGGAGCCTTTCTGAAACCTTGAAAATGTTAAAGTATGTGGGCCTAGCGATGGGATTCAGAATGTCCTGCTTGAGCAGTGGAGGAGCTGAGGGTGCGGGGCGTGGAGACTAATATCACCCTGTTTGGCCCTGAAGGATGGCTGGTTAGCCAAAGACGGGTAAGATTCCTCAGAGGAGGAACAACCTAAGACAGGCACAGCCACAGAGGGGCCAACAGGGGTGGTGCATAGAGCCTTCCTTATATCACCCTGTTTGGCCCTGGAGGATGACTGGTTAGCCAGAGATGGGTAAGTTTCCTCAGGGGAGGAACAACCTAAGACAGGCACAGTCGCAGAGGGGCCAACAGGGGTGGGGCACAGACCCCTAATATCTGAGAGAGGTCTCCTGCCCCCAGGGCTGTTTTGCTCTCCACGCCCAGCTCAAATCCACACCTGCTCAACTGGGACCCAGGAGGCAAACAAAGATAATTGCCCCAGTCTTGTGAGGCCTTTGATTGTTTATGGGTGTAACCTGAGAATGTTAGCCGAAGAACTCAATAAAAGCAACGTGGGATGAGTCAGCAGGGCTCTTGATCTGAGAGGTCTTGAGTCCCCCGGTCCCACTTTTCTCTTCAGTCTGTGTCTGTGTTTTCTTCAAGCTTGTGGCACCTGTCACTCACCTCGAGTCGCCGAGCTGGTCTCGGCATATCTATCCATCTATCCATCTATGTATCCATCTATCCATCCATCCATCCATTTATCATATATTGTTATTTTTGAGAATTATTGAAAGACAAATGGGATTTTGTGAAAAAACAGGAAGTAAACAATAAATCTATGTGTCTATAAAAAAATAGCCATTCTAACAGGTGTGGAATAATTTCTCATTGTAGTTTTGATTTTTTTATCTGATGATTAGGGATGTAGAACATCTTTTCATTTGCCTGTTAGCTATTTGTATATATGCTTTAGAAAAACATCTGTTCACGTTCTCTGTTCATGTTTTAATTAAATTATGTTTTTTTGCTACTGAAATGTGTAATTTTTTAACAGATAATATGTGATTATTGATAATAGCCAGTTCATTAAATACACCTTAATCTCACTAAACAGATTTATTTTGGTTCTAACTCAGGTATTTCCATTGTCTCAACACTCTCTTTTTTCTTTTCTGTTTTGTTGTGTTTTGTTTTGTTTTGCATCAACATCTGGTCACAAGATAAGGTGACCAGACCATTTAAAAAAAATTTTTTTTCAGAAAGATCAGCTATATCAAACATAGTCAAAGCAATCTAATATTCCTATAAGCCCAGTGTTCATCAGCACAATCACTTTATAAAAATATATTTTTTTCCTTGAGCTCTGATATTTCATACTAGTGAGTCAACATTATATTATTTTAACAAAGTTCTATTTTAGCTCTATTCTATGTGTAAAAAACTAATAAAAGTAATACATTTATTTTGGGCATCAGACCTTAGCCTTCTGCTGCAGAGATTTTGGGATCTTTGTGATATGGTGGTCCATTATACAGCTTATGGGCACAGATTTAGTTTCCAATTTCTACTTGTGTATACTCTGTTCAACAGAAGTTAACAGGAAGTGGCTGCCTCAGATTACAGAAAACACCTATTTTCACCAATGATCTTAAGATGTGATGGGGTTTTGGTGTTTAAAGGAGCCAAATAAATATGTACATGGGTCTATGTTCTGTAGTGTTATTCAAATGGTAGAGATTTACAAGGGAACCACACCATAGATGGGAGTTTAGAAGCCAAAGTTAAGCATCAGGAAGAGTTCTGGCCCTGAGCTGAGCCTGCTCCATGGCAGAGACTCAGACTATCCTGAAATTGCTTTGCCAGGAAGCCATCACATCCCAGGAAATGAGTTCATAGTCAAAAAGGACCAAATGTATAAGGACAACCAACAACAGAAGAGAAAGTTTGCAGTCTCCATCAACAAAATAATTTGCATCTACAAAAATAGAACTAAGAGAACAATTTGTTAAAATACATAAGTAAAGAAACAAATAAAAGAAAAATGACCTCAACTCCTCCAACCCCCCCCAAAAAAAAAACCTTTAAAAAGGTTATATTTATAATTTCTAAGGAGATAAAAGAGTAGGTATAAACCAGGCAAAGAACAGTCTGAAAAAGGATCTGATTGTAATCTTGAAAACAACAACAATGAATTATTATTGAAACATACTCGAAAGAAAGGTATGGACCCAGCTGAAAACAAAAGTAGATGAATGGACCCAGCTGAAAACAAAATAGTAAAGTAGCAGATTGACTTAAAGATATCATGGAGAACGCAGAATACAGAGATGAAGAGTTAAAAAAATATGGAAAAACTAAGAGATGGGTGATTGATGGAGAAACTCAAATATTCATCTACTAGGAGTGCTTAGGGGACAGAGAGAAGAGGAACTATCTGAAGAACTTACATGTAATACCATCACAAGGCATGAACCATGGTTTCTCTGGCCAGTGTTGAGGACACCAGACTTCAAGCACAGGAAATGCATTTAATCTAATCCTGAGAAGGCTATTGGGAAAAGAGAAAAAAGGAAAAATAAAAAAATGCATACTGTGGTTGGTCTTAGTTATTGCTTTAAAAACTACTGTTATGGAGTTGTTGCCACGACTGGGGGAGATAAAGTGGCAATGGTGGCCTCAAGAGCTGTGGAGTCCCCAGCTGGAGGTGGGGAACTAGGCGGGAAAACTGGCTGAACACCAGCAGAAGCCCTTGAACACCAGAAAGAACTGCAAAGATGCTGACATAACTGGGACAAGTGACCTCTGGAGTCCGCATTCCTCAACCAGATGTCAAATTGGAGGCTCTGAGGAGGGAGCACTGAGTCCAGGACAGTAGACTACTAGAGAGTCCTCAGCCACAGGCAATATTAACCACAAAGAATTCTAACAGAGGCCTCTATCAGAGTCTAGGACCTGGTTTCACCTGACTGTCTGCAGCTGCCTATGCTGGATACCTCACACCAAAATACAAACAAGACAGGAACACAAACACATCTATCAGCACACAGACTACCTAAAGCAATGTTAAGCTTACAGATACCCTAAAACACACCACCTAACATGGCCCTGCTCATAAGAGGGAAAAGACACAGAGACACATACCAGAAAGCATGCACCAGACACTCCCACCAGGAAGCCTACTCAAGACACTGGACCAACCCCACCACAGGGGGCAAAGAGCAGAAACAAGAGGAATTACTACTAGGCAGCACAGGGAAAGGAGACAGCAAATACTATAAATCAGACAAAATGAGAAAAAAAAGAAACACCTAGCAGGCAAAGGAGCAAGATAAAAGCCCACAAGACAAAATAAATGAAGAGGAAATAGGAAAAATGCCTGAAAAAGAATTCAGTGTAATGATAGTAAAGATGATCCAAAATCTCAAAAACAAAATAGAGAAAATACAAGAAACATTTAATAAGGACCTAGAAGAACTAAAGAGCAAACAAACAGTAATGAACAACATAATAACTGAAATTAAACAAAACAGCAGAATAACTGAGGGAGAAGAATGAGTGAGTTGGAAGATAGAATGGTGGAAATAACTGTCACAGAGCAGGAAAAAGAAAAAAGAATAAAAAGAATGGAAGACAGTCCCAGAAACCTTGAGGACAACATTAAGGGCACCAACATTCAGATCATAGGCATCCCAGAAGAAGAAGAAAAAAAGAGGGTCTGAGAAAATACTTGAAGAGGTTATAGTGGAAAACATCCCCACATGCGAAAGGAAATAATTAATCAAGTCCAAGAAGCACAAAGAGTCCCATGCAGAATAAACCCAAGGAGAAACACACCAAGGCACATATGAATCAAACTAACAAAAATTAAATACAAAGAAAAAATATTAAAAGCAGCAAGAGAAAAGCAACAAATAACATATAAGAGAAAACACATAAGGATAACAGCTGATCTTTCTGCAGAAACTCTGCAGGCCAGAAGGCAGTAGCAGGAAATACTTAAAATCTTGAAAGAGAAAAATCTACAGCCAAGAATACTCTACCAGGCAAGCATCTCATTCAGATTTGACAGAGAAATCAAAAGCTTTACAGACAAACAAAAGTTAAGAGAATTCAACCAGCCTTACAACAATTGCTAAAGGAACTTCTCTAGGCAGGAAACACAAGTAAGGAAAAAACCTACAAAAACAAACCCAAAACAATAAACAAAATGGTAATAGGAACATGCATATCAATAATTACCATAAAGGTAAATGGATTAAATGCATCAAACAAAGGACACAGACTGGCTGAATGGACACAAAAACAAGACCCTTCTATATGCTGCCTACAAGAAACCCACTTCAGATTTAGGGACACATATAGACTGTAAGTAAGGGGATGGAAAAAGATATTCCATATAAATGGAAGTCAAAAGAAAGCTGGAGTAGCAATACTCATATCAGACAAATTAAACTTTTAAGACTATTACAAGAAACAAGGAAGGACACTACATAATGATCAAGGGATCCATCCAAGAAGAACATATAACAAGTGTAAATATCTATGCACCCAACATAGGAGCACCTCAATACATAAGGCAAATGCTAACAGCCACAAAAGGGGAAATCGACAGTAACACAATAATAGTAGGAGACTTTAACACCCCACATACATCAATGGACAGATCATCCAAACAGAAAATAAATAAGAAAACACAAGCTTTAAATGACACATTAGACCATCTTGACTTAATTGATATTTATAGGAAATTCCATCCAAAAACTACAGAAGACACTTTCTTCTCAAGTGCACATGAACATTCTCCAGGTCACATCTTGGGTCACAAATCAAGCCTCAGGAAATTCAAGAAAATTGAAATCATATCAAACATCTTCTCCAATCGCAATGCCATGAGACTAGATATCAATTACAGGAAAAAAAACTGTGAAAAATACAAACATGTGGAGTCTAAACAATACAATATTAAACAATCAAGAAATCACTGAAGAAATCAAAGAGGAAATCAAAAAATACCTAGAAACAAATGACAATGAAAACACAACAACCCAAAACATATGGGATGCAGCAAAAGCAGTTCTAAGAGGGAATTTTATAGCAATGCAGTCCTACCTCAAGAAACAAGAAAAATATCATATAAACAACCTAACCTTACACCTACAACAATTAGAGAAAGAAGAATAAAACAACCCCAAAGTGAGCAGAAGAATAGAAATCATAAAGATCAGATCAGACATAAGTGAAAAAGTAATGAAGGAAACAATAGCAAAGATCAATAAAACTAAAAGCTTGTTCTTTGTGAAGATAAACAAAATTGGTAAACCATTAGCCAGACTCATCAGGAAAAAAATGGAGAAGTAAATCAACAGAATTAGAAATGAAAAAACGAGAAGTAACAACCAACACTGCAGAAATACGAAAGATCATGAGAGACTACTACAAGAAACCATATACCAATAAATTGGATAACCTGGAAGAAATGGATAAATTCTTAGAAAAATGCAATCTTCCAAGACTGAACCAGGAAGAAATGGAAAATATGAACAGACCATCACAAGTATTGAAATTGAGACTGTGATTGAAAATCTCACAACAAACAAATGCCTAGGGCCAGATGGATTCACAGGTGAATTCTATCAAACATTTCGAGAAGAGCTAACACCTATCCTTCTCAAACTCTTCCAAAATATAGCAGAAAGAGTAACACTGCCAAACTCATTCTATGAGGCCACCATCACCCTGATACCAAAACCAGAAAAAATATGTCACAGAAAAAGAAAATTACAGACCAATATCACTGATGAATATAGATGCAAAAATCCTCAACAAAATACTAGCTAACAGAATCCAACAGCACATTAAAAAGATCATACACCATGATCAAATGGGGTTTATCCCTGGAATGCAAGGATTCTTCAAAATATGCTAATCAATCAATGTGATACATCATATCAACAAATTGAAGGATAAAAAACATATGATAATCTCAATAGATGCAGAAAAAGCTTTTGACAAAATTCAACATCCATTTATGATAAAAACTCTCCAGAAAAGGGGCATAGAAAGAAATTACCTTAACATAATTAAAGCCATATATGAGAAACCAACAGCCAACATCATTCTAAATGGTGAACAACTGAAAGCATTCCCTCTAAGAACAGGAACAAGACAAGGGTGCCCACTCTCACCATTATTACTCAACATAGTTTTGGAAGTTTTAGCCACAGAAATCAGAGAAGAAGATGAAATAAAAGGAATCCAAACTGGAAAAGAAGAAGTAAAATTGCCACTCTTTGCAGATGACATGATATTATACACAGAAATCCCTAAAGATTCTACCAGAAAAGTGCTAGCACTAATAGATGAATTTAGTAAAGTAGCAGGATACAAAATTAATGTGCAGAAATCTCTTGAGTTCCTATACACTCCCAACTGAGGAGCAGAAAGAGAAATTAAGGAAACAATACCTTTTATTGCAACAAAAAGAATAAAATACCTAGGAATAAACCTGCCTAAGAAGGCAAAATACCTGTATACAGAAAACTATAAGACACTGATGAAAGAAATCAGAGGATACAAACAGATGGAGGGACATACCATGTGTTTGGATTGGAAGAATCAACATTGTGAAAATGACTATACTACCCAAAGCAATTTACAGATTCAGTGCAACCCCTATCAAATTACCAACAGCATATTTCACAGAACTAGAGCAAGAAATTTTACGATTGGTATGGAAATGCAAAAGACCCCAAATAGCCAAAGTAATCTTGAAAAGGAAAGTCTGTGCTACTGGAATCAGGCTTCCTGACTTCAAACTATATTACAAGGCTATAGTGATTAAGATAGTATGGTACTGGCACATACACAGAAATATAGATCATGGAACAGAATAGAAAGCTCAGAGATAAACCCATGCACATGTGGGCACCTTATCTTTGACAAAGGAGGTGAGAATATACAATGGAAAAAAAGACGGCCTCCTTAATAAGTGGTGCTGGGAAAATTGGACAGCTACATGTAAAAGAATGAAATTAGGACACTTCCTAACACCACACACAAAAATAAACTCAAAGTGGATTAAAGTCCTAAGTGTAAGGCCAGACACTATAACACTCAGAGGAAAACATATGTAGAACACTCTGTGACATAAATCAAAGCAAGATCCTTTCTGACCCATTCCTAGAATAATGGAAATAAAATAAAAAAGAACCAAATGGGACCTAATGAAACTTAAAAGCTTTTGCACAGCAAAAGAAACCATAAACAAAACAAGAAGGCAACCCTCAGAATGGGAGAAAATATTTGCCAATGAAACAACGGACAAAGGATTAACCTCCAAAATATACAAGCAGCTCATGCAGCTTAATACCAAAAAAGCACTGTTAGTTTTTGAGGCACAGAACCCAAATATAGAATTGGACACAAATGTTCCGGCAGCTGTTCAGAATGCAATCCAATGCTACCGTATTACCTATGATATGAAATAAAAAGCTACTACCCAGATATCCCTGGATCATTTTTTCAAGACGGTAGATAGACTTGAACCCACCAAGGAACAAGAACTGTGCCATCAGTGTCAGGTGTGAATGAAATTACAGCTTGCTCTCCGTCTCCTATTGCTGATGATCCTTCAGGTCTACCATCTCTCATCTCTTCTCCCTCCTTCAGTCAGTAACTCTTCTTGCCTGTTCATTCAATGCCAGCCCCTGTATGCCAGGTGTTGTACTGGGCTACTATACTTTTCAGGGAACCATACTATAAGATTAAAATTATTGTCTTTATTTTTTGTGTTTGTTTTTTATGTATTATTTGTGTGAAAAGTATTATAAACCTATTACAATACAGTACTATATAGCTGATTGTGTTAGTTGGGTACCTAGGCTAACTGTTGGACTTATGAACAAATTTGATTTATGAATGTGCTCTTGGAACAGAACTCATTCATATGTAGGGGACTTACTGTACTCCAACTTTATTTCACTTAAAAAAAAAAACTACTCTGGAGTGACATTCCTACAATGTGGAAAAATCTAAATTTAAGGTGAGTTCACAATAGAAAACAAACAAAAAAACATCATCTGGGAGAGGCAACAGAAGCAACAAACAGGAGGATTAGAATCAGAAGAACCCAAGATCATGCTGTAAGTAATGATTTGAAATGGTGTATTACAAAATAAAGGAAATAACCTGAAACAGTGTATTACAAAATAAGGGAAACAAAAACAGACAGTTTTTTCCTTTTGCAAGGAGAATTATTGGACTTTATTGCCGGGCCAGACTCTATCTTGCTGTGACCTTTGGCTTCACATTTTTAAATTAACTACATAGAACTTTTAGAAATGAACAATCTGTTAAATTTTTTAATGAATCAAATAAATTGCTGATTAAACTGAAGGGGTAATTAAGGTACTGTAACTTAAAGCTGAGGATAATAGAGATTAAAAAACATAAAACATTTAAAAAATTTGGATGATGAAATGAGAAGATGCCAGAAAATATTTAATAAGAATTCCATAAGAAATAAATGAAATAAAAAGATAGAGAGGCAATATTTGAGGAGTCAATGACAAATAATTTTCCAGAATTTTCATTATTGGGTAATGACAATATAAATTACTACAATTCCTTTAAGGAAAAATTTGTCAATACCTAATAAAGTTGAAGAATGTGCATATTCTATAAGCTTGTAGTTTTATACCAGAGAGAAATTCTTAGAATAAGCACCTGTGTAATAATGTACCTTGCAGCACTGTTTGTAACAGGGAAAAGATAGAACCACGTTAGCTGAGTCTTTTACAGGGAAAGTCTCTTGACATACTCTGCTTTCATACATTAGGAAATCTGCCTTTTGTCATGGGGGACAGTGTGCTACTCAAAAATTAAATATTATGCTAATTAAATTTAACAGGAAAAAAGCTCATTAATAGAGTTTAAAATAAAATATATAATACATAAGTCCATAAAGAATTTATTAATTTTATAAAGGTTTGCTGAAACATTGTGCTCAGAATAAAGCTAATAAATACCATACAGAAGTGTGTCCCTCTCTGCTCCTGATTCAAAATGTAGCTACGTTATGCACAATTCTGATGAGTTTGATTATTTGAATAGTTCACAAACAATCAATAGTAGATCAGATGTGAGGGATGAACATATGCCTAGAATGGAACATGAGGCTACACAGAAGGGAATGACAGCTGGGAGAAGAAACAAATAATGAAAAGAAGAGGTATTTAACAAAAAGCTTGTCACTTTGAGTCCCTTACGTTGGAGGTGTATAGTAGTAGGTATTTCTACTTGTCTTGAAGTCTTCATCATATTACAATATGGTTTAAAAGTCCACGTTCATGGAAGCAACCTAAATGCCCATTGACAGATGAGTATAGAAGATGTGACATGTGTGTACAATGGAATATTACTCAGCCATTAAAAAGAATGAAATAATGCCATTTGCAGTAACATGGATGGATCTAGAGATTATCATCCTAAGTGAAGTAAGTCAGGCAGAGAAAGACGAATATTGTATGCTATCACTTGTATGTGGAATCTAAAAAAATGATACAAATGAACTTATTTACAGAACAGAGACTCACAGACTTAGAGAATGAACTTATGGTTATCAGGGGGATCGGGGGGAAGGGTGGGGTGAGGGACAGATTGGGAATTTGGGATTCTCACACACACACACACACACACACACACACATACATACTGCAGTATTTAAAATAGATAGCCAGTAAGGACCTACTCTATAGCACAGGGCACTCTACTCAATGTTCTGTAATAACCTAAATAGGAAAAGAATTTGAAAAAAAATAGATACATATGTATGTATAACTGAATCATTTTGCTGTACACCTGAAACTAACACAACATTGTTAACTGACTATACTCAAATATAAAATAAAAATTAAAAAAAATAAATTCACATATAATACTAACAAATAGGAAGTCCATGTAATTGCTACTCAGAAAGCCCTCCTCCCCTTCCTGCATGCCCTCAACCCACTCTCCAACCACCTCTTCTGGTTAACTCCTACTTGATTCAAATTCACCTCCAGCTTTATTTCATCAGGTAAACTCATGCTGACCCTCCAGTGTCAGTACTTTTTGTGGAGGGACCTGCCTGTTTCGTTTCCCAGGAGCCAAAAATAGTAACAAGCATGTCATTGCTCAGTGAATGACTTAAAATACCTTTCTTACAATGGATTATTATTTGATTTTTTTTGTTATGTCACAGAAAGGAGTAACATAAAAAATAATTGCAAAGAAAATTCCTTTTCTAATCAGTTACATTAAAATCACATAATCAAGTCCTCGCCACCTGGATCCTGCATCATGACCAAAACAGCATCTTTTTCTTTACAGGTTGTTCTGCTCTTCAGCCATGTTTAATTTTTCTTTGAAAATGCTTAGTATGTCTCTTGGTAAGGCTGCATCTCTGACGGACAAAGTTGAACAGAGATTTCTAGTGGCAAAATTCAAATGATACTGAGAAGACTGTCCACATGGTGTGCCTTGAGAAAAATTGGGAAGAGTGTGACGTGTTTTTCTGTTGCTATTCAATACTGTTTGCTCAGTGTTATACTTTCCAGTTTCGAGTACCCTCTTCGAAACTCTTGAGACGCCAGTCCTGTCTCTGTTGTCCTCTACCGGGCCCATTCTTTTTTTTTTTTTTGGCTGTGTACATAGGGTGCTTTATTCTTCACAGAGTGATGCTAATGTGGGTTGGGCTTGGGCTGATGTTCCCATATGCACAGAACTGAACAAAGTGGGTCTCTGAGAGGAAGTCTAATTTGCCTTGACATGGAAGGCAGACAGGGAAGGTGGAGGTGGACATTACAACCAGGGTGTGTTCAGTCCTATGTTGGTTCTGGCCTGGAATGCAGGGAGAAAGGCATCTCTCAGGATGGTCACTTCCATGCAGGGGTGGCTGCCAGGCTTGGAGGGCCTTCTGTACCACATCCTCCCACAGGGCATCTGATCTCTCTCCAGCCCAGGCAGGAACCCCTGGCACAGGCAGGCTTACTCCAGCCATCATCCTTTGTACCAGCTCTATGTGATCTGGGTCCATGGGAATAGAGCTGTTGTTGCTCAGTGCTGTAGCTCCCTGCTTCCTCTTCTTCATCCTTGCTTTCTAATGATAGGTCTGGCAAATGAAGCCCCAGGCCTTGCAGAGCCAGGGAAGACAGTCCAGGGCCAGTCCTTCAGGGAGTCCAGCTTCATCTGCTCAGGAACAATGCTACCTCCACCATACCTAGATCCCATCCTGGATATCAGTAACTACATCTTCTCCATCCACCACTGGTGCCAGCTCCACCTCCTCTTGTTCAGAATCTTGGTTCAGGGGTTGGTAGGAGTAGCCAAATGTTCCTGCCTCCATTTCCTCCTGCTCTTCCTTTGGTTCATCACTGCTCAATCCCCAGTGCCTTCTGTAGGGTCCTGGTGTGGCCTGAGTTCCTCAGTCTGATTGGGGTTGATACATTCAGGGCCCATGGTGTCACCCCCTAGAACTACTGCTGTCGTTGGGCAGGGGCCGCTCAGAGCCTGTGGCCAAACCCCTGGCCCACTCTCTTCAACAATGTTGTTGCCTGCATCAGATCTTTCTCCATCATTAACCATTCCATTCAAAGTCACTTGTCTCATTACCTAAGAGCTTGGCTCTTTGGCAAGAATAAAACAGTCAATGGTTTCAAGCTAGCTGACTTAATTACTAAATAAGTTAAGAAAAAGTAGTGTCTAGAACTAAAATTAAGGATCCCTTTGAGTGAAACAGCTTTAATCACAATTGTGCTGTAACGTTACAATTTTCAGCTATTTTGGTGCTCCTTTTACAGCATTCGTCTTCAAAGGAGTTGTCTATAATCCGCTCTTCACTTTCCTCCTAGTCTCTTTCTTGACCCCACCTGGATGTCTGTTTTGGTTTGTTTATGGTGGCTTTATTTTTCTCGACCACTTCACCAAAACTACTCCTATCAGGGTCACCAGTGACCTCCCCTAACAGCTTAACCCTCCCTCTGGGCCGATGCCTCCCTTGCCGACACACAACCAGTCTTGCCCCCACTTCCGAGTTATGGTCAGAGGAGTTGGGACAGGTTTTGAGTTCCCAGTAGGAAAATGCTGAAGGGTGGGGGGCGGGGAAGGCTGCGAAGTGCCTTGCAAGCGTGTGAGAACCTTAGGCTCTGAGCTGTGCTACCGAGAAGCTGCAACTTCCCCTCTTCAGATCGGGTTTGGGGACTTAAAGCTAGCAGACACCAGAAGGGATGAGTAGGAGGAGAGAGGACGTCCGCAGACACCTGCAGGGCGAGGGGCTGTTGAGTACCACGAGTACCACAATGACTGTTGAGTACCACAGGACGTCTCACCTCCGCCCCTGAAGCCCCATCCCCTGCCCACAGCCACTGCAGAGGAAGACTGCTGTGTCTTCTCATTACCATTTGGGTTTTGCCGCTAGAAGTCTCAGAGTTCAACTTTGTGCATCAGAGATGCAGCCTTACCAAGAGACATACTAATGGTTTTCAAAGAAAAATGAAACATGCTCTTCAGAACAATCCTCTGAGACCGAATAGTTGATTCTTCAGTTGACAGCTCTGTGAAATCTCCTTTCATCATAGAACAGAAAGGGAAGGTGATAAAGACATTGGCCTCTCTACAGGAAGTATTATCGAATCTACTACTCTTCCAGGTAGTAGACTTGTTGATAGTCCTGTATGCACAACCTCATTAAGTCCTTCAGGCTGCATGGTTGATCTGCTGAGTTATAAACAACCTCAGTTATCTCTCTCTAAGCCAGATACTCCAGTTGGAATGTTGGAAGTGGAGAAGGTATTTTATTTTATTTATTTATTTATTTTGGCACACGGGCTTAGTTGCTCCGAGGCATGTGGGATCTTCCTGGAGCTGGGATCGAACCCGTGACCTCTGCATTGGCAGGCGGATTCTTAACCACTGCGCCACCTAGGAAGCCCGAGAAGGTATTTTAAAGCCAACAATTTTGGATCAAAAAAGAGCCCTACACCTGTAATAGGAGGACACTGTGGGAGGCGTGATCAATTTTAAGAAAACTTCAAACAAGTCTTATATCTCAATAGGGGGCAGATGAGATACCTTTATAAAAATCACCCACACCCCCAAAGGGGTGCTTTTTCTCATGTGTACAAAAGGTACCACATGGCTAACAGGGAGCTTGTCTCAGCCCCCGTATTCACAGGGGTTGACCTCGGAGTTAAATTTGCTCCAGCCAAATCTGGCAAGACAGTGTCAAACCATGGGCCCCATGGGGCTTACTTGAGGCAGGCATATTGCAGCAGCACCTCAAAATGCCAGAGGGAGGGGTTTTGATTAAGACAGGGAGGGCTTCTCTGACTTTGCTCAGAAGGTAAATGGCTTTGCCAAGAACACCAGCATATAGCATGCGTGTGTGTGCATGTGTGTGTGTGAATGAAGGGGTGCATCTTCCACTTAGTAGTTTGGGATTACAGTGTAGGAAGCAGGCTGCCTGGTGGGAATTCTTGACTCTGCGTATTACTTCTGTGACCCTGGGCAAGCTACTCAACTTCTGTGTACTCCAATTTTATCTTTTGTAAAATGAGCAAAAAAAAAAAAAAAAAAAAGGGTATCTGTCCATTGGCAGATAGTTTTGTTTTACTCTGATACTTGTCTGAAGGGTCTGCAACCAACTAAAGGTCAGAATTTGTGACTTCTGTGAAGAAGGACCACCTCTGAGCCCCACAGAAAGACAGCACCAGGCACCTCAAACTCCCTACGCTCCCACTCCAAAGGACAGACTCTTGGGGACAGGCTTCTGATGTCCTTACTTGCACAATATTCAGATCTTTCCAGTGTGTTGATCAAGATTTCCGTAACTCTTTTTAGTTGAGAAACAACTCCATGAGACTGCTGACCCAAAATCTGGTGGAATAAAAATTTTGCCTTAAGGCTAAGTGAAATGATGAGGGATATTTTACTCTGATTATTTGGAATACTGTTGATGCTTCTTTGCTGTTTGATTTTCTGTATCTATAAGGAAGCCCTTTTTTGCACTGTCTGTACCTCTTAACAATCTCACAGGTTCTTTGGTAAACTTGAGATGGAACAGTTTTAAATGATATCTGGTTTTTACCATTTGCCCTCCTTCGTCGCAAGTTCAGAAATGTGTTGTCTTTACTTTTCGTGGAGATACAGTTGTTGTGAAGTTTCAAAGAAAAAAAAACCCAGCAGACAATAGCAAGGATTAGCTCACATGTCACTGCAGGACCTTGTCCCCTTTATATGTAGCGATTGTGAGTTTGATCAACACTGTGTTGTGGTGTGGAAGGGTTATCAAACTCAGGAGACTCTTTACTCAACAACATCTCTTAATGACCTGGGACCAAAAGAATGGTATGCCATGCACATCAGCAGAGTTCTGCCAGACATTCCAGAACCTGGACATTATGAAAGAGAAAGAAAATAAAGGGTTTTTCAGCTTTTTCCAAAGCAGTAAGGAAAAGCAGGAAGAAACCGCAGGTGCCCCTTCAATACGTCTAATAAGTAAGCCTTGTCTAATTTTATGAGGTTCAGTATAATTTCCAAACCATACTTTTCAAACTCCTGTCATCAGATCCACCTAAGAAGACATGACATCCATTGCCTTCAGTGCTAGAGTTCCAAAGTGCCCCACAGGAACTTGCCCACACCAGCTTTTTGTGTAGTGAATTTCCTGAGTGTTGATGAAAAAAATTAGTTCTCTGTGGAGCAGATTGAGTGAGAACAGGCTCCCTGCAGCTCAGTACCACAACTTTAGAGAATTTTTCTTTGTAAAGAACAAAGCAAGAAGCATTATCTCTATCCTCTGAAATACTCCTCACATAAGAAGAGCCATGTGAATGCTCTGAAGTCCGCAGAAGCTGTGAATGTAAACAGGACTCAGAAGCAAACTCTGCTGAAACATTACCCAACCCAGATGGCTGCCTTGGCTTTGGGTAATGAGTCATGAAAAATGCCCTCTCCCCATACTGACAGGTGCTACTTCTGTTTCCATGTTTCCAGAAATGACTGATGCAATCGTAGTTTACTGAAATCTGGAATAAGCTATTACCCATGCTCTAAGAGGTGGACAAAAATAAGCTAAGTGCAAAGCCTAAAGATGGGGCTAAAATATTTCTCTGAAGTCACAAGACATTCCCTTTGTATCTGCTGATGTGAGGTATATGCCAAAATGATCCTGACTCAGCCCTTGGCAATGATTCTGCAGAGTCCTCACAAAACTCCATGGGGGAAAAAATACAAGAGAATCTAGAAATACAGATGGAGAAGGACCACATGTTATGATATACCATACAAACAATGACAAGATGGCAATTGGCTGTGTAAGAAAATTGCGGTTGTTGGGCCCAAACCAAGAAAATGATAAAATGAAATGTTTCTTTCCAATTAACACAGAATGTGACAAATGGAGCGAGGAGAACAGAAATCAGTGTAGAGATGTTGGCAAAAATAATGACATGGTAATTGAATCAACTGCATGCAGAAAGGTAGTAAGGTAAGATGCACAGTGTAATGATGATCTTTTGATTCCTTTAGGTGGAATTGATAAAAAAGAAATAAATTGCTTCTTATATAAAGAGTCATCCATTTTATAGACAAGGCTACAAACCCAAGTCAAAACCTTCAAATGAAATTATGGGAGAGCGTAGATCCAGAATTGGAATGGATATTCACTTAAACTGAAATCTCACCTGGTAGTGGGGTATCAGGGGCATAGTGCAATGAGCATGACTGATGGTGCAGTGGCTAATTTCTGCAATCAATTTCTAGGTCGATTAGAGATACTGGTACAAAAATCCATTTCTGCCAAATTTGGAAGATATAAAAACAATATTTACACTATATTTTGAAGTTAAAACTTAGATCAAGTTTTTCAAATCCCTGGGACAAATCAAGGTTTTGGGTTTTTTTTGTTTTGTTTTGTTTTGTTTTGCTGAAGCAGAAAAGACTAAGTGACATCTGTAGCTGCCCAAGGTGTCAATAGTCCTCCTAATTCTACTCAAAAATGAACAATAAAATATAGAGGTGGAAAGGAATATGTTGTTTCCCCCAGAGCAAATTCTTTCTTTCTTACATGACACTACTAACTTTCCTCCCCAGCCTCATATTAAAAAAAAAAAAAACAAGAAAAACAAACCAAAAAACTAATGATGACACCAGTTGGAAACCTGTAGACATCTGTACTCCTCCAGTAACTCTGAACACTTCTTCTCGCTAGTCAGTTAGTAGCAATAAATCTGAAGGTTGAAAATGTTCAATCTGAATGCTTCTCCTTCACCTTTTACCCTTACTGTAGTGGAAAGGTCACAGTCTTTCTATAACAAGCTTCTTTAACATTTCAAATATCTGACCCAGAATAGATCCAAACTTTTTTTTTTGGTTGCAGTTCATTCTGAAGAAATCATTCTGTGAAATCGAAAAAAGTTACTTTCCTTTAAATAAAATATCTATGAATAAATGATTAAGACACATGCCTCTTGAAGAACTGGAGAACTGTTAAATATTTCACAAGCCCACATCATACTGCTGGAGAATACTGACTAAGTATATTCCCATATATATAATATATTTATATTATATATCGATATGGCTATATATGCATAGTCCTAAAATTGAAGAATTTGTGCTTGGAATTTTAATGCCTTTTATTTATTTATAAATTTATTTATTTATTTATTAATATTTTAATTTTATTGGAGTATAGTTGATTTACAATGTTGTGTTAATTTCAAGTACACAGCAAAGTGATTCAGTTACACATATACATATATTCATTTTTTTAGATTCTTTTCTAATACAAGTTATCACAGAATATTGAGTAGAGTTCCCTGTGCTATACAATAGGTCCTTGTTGGTTATCTATCTTATACATAGCAGTGTGTGCGCGTTCATTCCAAGATCCTGATTTATCCTCCCCCACCCCCACGTTTCCCCTTTGGTAAGCATAAGCTTGTTTGCGATATCTGTAAATCTGCTTCTGTTTTGTAAATAAGTTCATTTGTATCTTTTTTCTAAAATTAGGTTCCACATTAATATGATATCATATGTTGTTTGTCTTTCTCTGTCTGACTTACTTCACTTAGTATGATAATCTCTAGGTCCATCCATGTTGCCACAAATGGCATTATTTTATTTTTTTTTATGGCTGAATACTATTCCATTGTGTATATGTACCACATCTTCTTTATCCATTCCTCTGTCAATGGACATTTAGATTGCTTCCATGTCTTGGCTATTGTAAGCAGTGCTGCCACAAACATTGGGGTGCATGTATCCTTTCAGATTAAGGTTTTCTCCAGATATATGCTCAGGAGTGGGATTGCTGGATCATATGGTAATTCTATTTTAAGTTTTTTAAGGAACCTCCATACTGTTCTCCATAGAGGTTTTATCAATTTATATTCCCACCAACAGTGTAGGAAGATTCCTTTTTCTCCACATCCTCTCCAGCTTTAATGCCTTTTAATGACAAAAGAATTACCAGTATTTATAATATCATTTTTGGGCATTTTTTGCCTTAAAAAGTGAATATCCTTTAGAACTCTAAGAAAATGGGTGCCTTTTTTTTAAATGAGAAAATTACTTTCTGCTGATTTTATTGCTGTTTTTCTCATTGACTTACGTATTCTACAGTGGTGACCTTCACAAAAAAAATAAATTACACATCACAATTGTATGGTATGTTAATAACTAGGTGAACATACATCTGCTATTTCTTACCTCAATGCCACTCTTTATTTAGAAAATGATGTGTTAAATGTTTATGAGTTATGGTATGCTAAAAGAAGGATCTAGAAAAGTAGTGATGTTAAATATTATGTTTAGCTTAACACTTATTTTCAATGATAAATTGTTTAGTATGTAAGTCACCTTGTATTTTTTATGAAATTATAAAATCAATGTCAAGTTAATGGGAAGCTCATATTATTTTAATGTTTTATTAACATGTGACACTTGGTTTTTACATCTTTAGAACTTAAATTGTACAGGGAGAATTTCAAGTAAACATTTTCTTTATATAATTATGACATTATTGTTTCACAAATATTATTAATTCCATGTGCCAGAAGCCTGAAAGAACATCTTATGAAAATGTTGCTATGTTGTGCGAGTTATTTCACACTGATGTAGAGAAAAATAAGGGTTAGTCTATGTCCATTTGAAAATCTTAAAGACTCTTGGAAGTTCTACAAATCCTGGTTTTAATCCCAGTAAAATGATAAAATTATTGTGTAGGTTTGCTATTCATGGATTTTCTGTTCTGTTCTACTGACCAATTATTCTATCCCTTCACCAATATCACACTACTTTGAATATGGTAGCTATATACCAAGCCTTCTACCTGATAGAGTGATTCTTCTCAGTTTATTCTTTTTCAAAATTGTTTTAGCTCTTATAGGTCATATGCATTTCTGCACAAATTTTACAAAGTTTGTCTATGTCTAAAAAAATATTGCTGGAGTTTTGATAGGAATTGCATGAAATCCATAGATCACTTTATAGAGAAACTCCTTTGCAGCTAAAGACACACAGCTCCACCCACCAGTGGCCAGGCACCACTGCCTCCTGCCAGGAAGCCTGCACAAGCCTCCTCACTCACCAGGGGGCAGACACAACAAGCAAGAAAAATACAGTCCAGGACAGCCTGTGGAACTGAGTCCACAAACACAAGTCAAATCCGAACTTTTTCAAGAAAAAATTTACGTTAAGCTAACATTCAATATTTAAGGAAGAGAATATAAATACAGAGAAAAGGAGGATAGTCCAATGAGAAAGAAAGAAGAGATAAAAAATTTGGTTGGTTGTTGATCAATATTTCCTGGAGAAGAGGGAGTCCTGACAAAAGAATTGCATTATCCCAATGTCATTGGTAAGTCTTTTTGTACATATTGGCTGAGAGACTAGTAAGTTAAACACCCTGGGCACAGACTTCTATATCTTCCAATCAGATGGCCAGATTCTCGATGTGGGTATCCAGTTCAGCTTTCTCTTACATGTGAGAAGGACAAAAGCTGCCCTTGACATGTATGGAAAGCTGCCCCCTAGCTGACACTAACAGCTAGGCCTTGACATTGCTGGGAGCTGACCTGGCATTCACAGTCAGGCCTGGGTGTTTTCCTGTTGGCCAGGTGGAACATCACAGGACACCAACCTCATCAAGGTCACTCTGTGACCATAATAAAATGAAGGAAAATCTCCAAAACAAACAACAACAAAAAAGCCAAGGCCATCTTATAATTTTCTAATTGAACACAACATCATCTGATTTTTAATTTCTGAATTTCATCATTGTGCTATGGGGCGGGAAGCTATCTTATTCCACATTCTTTATTACTATAACTATAATCTTATTTGTTGCATCATATTCTATCAGTTGAATTTCTCATTGTTTACTTCACTATTCTCCTATTGTTGGATACAAAGTATTTCCACGTGTTTATTTATATAATTATTCAGACAATAAATATATCTGTGCAAATTGTTTTTTATATTTATGAATTTTTATAGATTCCTAAGAGTGTAACTACTTGGCTGCATTATTTATTTATTTTATTTATTTATTTTTTTAAATTTAATTTTATTTATTTATTATTTTTTGGGGGGTACACCAAGTTCAATCATCTCTTTTTATACACATATCCCCGTATTCCCTCCCTCCCTTGACTCCCCCCTCACCCTTCCTCAAGTACCTCCCACCCTCCCCGTCCCAGTCTGCTAGGGCATCTTCCATCCTTGAGTTGAACTCCCTTTGTTATACAACAACTTCCCACTGGCTATCTATTTTACAGTTGGTAGTATATATATGTCTATGCTACTCTCTCCCTTCGTCTCAGCTTCCCCTTCACCCCCAGCCCCCTCCCAAACCTCGAGTTCTCCAGTCCATTCTCTGTATCTGCGTCCTTGTTCTTGTCACTGAGTTCATCAATACCATTTTTAGATTCCATATATGTGAGTTAGCATACAATATTTGTCTTTCTCTTTCTGACTTACTTCGCTCCGTATGACAGACTCTAGGGCTATCCACCTCATTACATATAGCTCCATCTCATCCCTTTTTATAGCTGAGTAATATTCCATTGTATATATATGCCACATCTTCTTTATCCATTCCTTTGTTGATGGGCGTTTAGGTTGCTTCCATGTCCTGGCTATTGTAAATAGTGCTGCAATAAACATTATGGTACAAGTTTCTTTTGGGATTATGGTTTTCTTTGGGTATATGCCCAGTAGTGGGATTACTGGATCATATGGTAGTTCTATTTGTAGTTTTTTCAGGAACCTCCAAATTGTTTTCCATAGTGCCAAATTGTTTTTAAAACAACTTACATGACCACAAACTATTTCAGAGCACTTAAAGGATAAAAATTAGCATCACTTTTATGTTAATTTGATAGAACATTGTAGGTGTAACTTCACTGCAAGTATGATTTTATTATCTTTGATTAATAAATTGAATTATAGCTCATAAACTGAATTACTGTTTATAGTTCCTGTTTTACTCATTTTTTGATGTGTTTTCCCCATAAATCTATCGGAGTATTGATGTTTTTCTTTTCAATTGTGTCTGTTATTTAGAAATTTTGTTTTGAGGTGATAGAAGAATAGTAAAGTGGAAGGACAGAGGATTTAACATTAAAGAAGAACCTTTTTTAACTCAGAAAGACTTCCTCTTCAAACATAAATCTTAGGGAGGGGTATCATGGAGCAGTGATAAACAAAAAAAACAATTGCCTCGGTATCCAGGTTGGTCAAAATGAATCTTAACACACTGATAGTGGCTGATATCAGAGCCAGAGTCCCTTCATATCCTGCCTGAGTTCTTCATAAAATTGATGTATTAATTCTTTGTAATAGTCCTGAAAATATTTTGATATTTATTGTTTCATTTTACAGTTTAGTTATTTTCATCTATATAGTTCAATATACAGAGGTTAAATAGGCCATTTTCCCATTATACAATTTTTAATATTTTCTTAGCTTTTAAGGTATTGATATTCATTAGATTGGTATTCATTAGAATATTCCATTTAGATTTATATCCACATACAGATTTCATTCATTCAGAATTAATTTGCGTGTATAGTAAAAAATAAAATACTTTTTTTCACAAATTTTTCACCCATTTGAGTGAAGACATTGAGCAATGTCTTTATTCACCACTGATTTATTTTGCCATCTTTAAAATAGATTTAATACTTTTGCATGGAAATAATATATTTATAGTTCACCTATTTTGTTTCATTTATCTGTCTCATGTCAGAGTCACATAGAAAATACGTTTACATTTTGAAACACGGTTAGTATCTGAGGAGAGTATTCAATCCACCTGTTATTCCTTTCAGCATTATCTTTGAATTTTTTGACATTTATTCTTTTTATCTCAAGCATTCTGAAAGCTTCTTGTTCAATGTATTTTCAAATTTGAAGTTAGCTGAAGTAAATATTTTTTCAGAGTAATATATTTCTTCTCTTTCTTTTCATAAGATTATTTTTCATCTACACAGAAAAGTGTGTTCACAAAATGCATATTTTTCCTATTTTCTCATCCTTGAATGGAATTTTATCCTGCTATGGAATGAGATGCCATTAAATCAGAAGGGAGAGCCCTCAGTTTTGGGACATTTTCATTAAATAGTTGGCAACTTTCAGTGTACCTTTCTCTAATATAAAACTGGAGAGCAGTTTGGTCATGTAGTAATATTAAAACTTCTTGTACGTGACAGTACTGTAAGTCCCCTACATACGGACCTTCAAGTTGCAAACATTCAAAGATGCAAATGCATGTTTGCATGTCCAGTAACATAAGTTAGTTCACGTGTCTGGTGTCATTGTCACACGCATGCATACTCTACAAGTGGTTGTGCTTTTGTGTACTTTACTGTACAGTACTGTATAGAGTACAGAACGGTACACAAAGGTTGTAGCAGCCTTTCAGAATGCAACCCAGTGCTACCATGTCATCTATGATGGGAAAAAAAGAGCTACTATCCAGACATCAGTGGATTGTTTTTACAAGAGGGTAGATAGAATTGAACCAGCAAGGAACCAGAACTTCTGCCATCCATGTCAGGTGTGAGTGAACGTGCAGCTTGCCCTCCATCTCCTATTGCTGACGATCCTTCAGCTCTGCCATCTCCCACCTCCTCTCCCTCTTCCCGTCAGTAACCCTTCTTGCCTGTTCACTCAATGCCAGCCCCTGTATGCCAGCTGTTGTACTGCATTACTGTACTTTTCAATGTATTGTGCTACAAGAGTAAAAATATTTTCTTTATTTTTTGTGTTTGTTTTTTATATATTATTTGTGTGAAAAGTATTGTAAACCTATTACAGTACCATATAGCTGATCGTGTTAGTTGGGTACCTAGGCTAACTTTGTTGGACTTACAAACAAATGGGACTTACGAGTGCACTCTCAGAACGGAACTCATTTGTGTGCAGGGAACTCACTGTATTACAAAATGTTGCTACTCTTCTCCATAGGTAAACCTCAGTGAGGACCACAAGTTGTGCTTTTGGTTCAGAGAAGGAGGCAGATGGGACAGACAAACCCTTTTGTCACCGCTGTGGGCAGGACACTTAAGAATGCTGGTGCTCCAAACCAAACGTGATGCAAAGGGGCTTTTTGCTGAAATTAGTATTCCGACCCTCTAGGTAGAGGTATGGGCTATCTTCTATCCTCAGTTGTGGGAATTCTATGACTTATTTATTCCATCTACAGAGCTGTAGTGCAGCCAGTGTGCAAAAGTCAAAGGAATCCTCATTTCAAGTAGGGGCTCTTCACTGGCCTCCTGCATTACCCTAAGGTCATTTCCTAAAACAGTGACACTTTTCTTATCTGGGCTGATTCTTCTTCAGTTCTCCAAGCCTATTTTAATAACTGTCATTAGAAGTGCTCAAAAGCTACTTTTAGGTTACTTCCCAGATTTCTGTGTGTCATGGTTCAAGTGGGAAAACTTCTGCCGGCCATTAAGTAACTTGATTAATTCTATCCCATTAACTGCTATAGCTCTAGAAACTTCTCCCATATTGTGACACATATTCAGTTTAAAATTGAATTTATGGTACCATTCTGGACCTTCCCTAGGTCATATGTATTGTGGGGTATTTCAATGAGAAATTGCAAGAGTAGACAAGTCGTTCTTCACAAGAAGTCTCTGTCATTTTTAGGCATGTGCTGTTATTTACTTTAAAGGTGTCTGCTTGATCTCCGTAAGGGATTAAAAAAATGAGCACAGTTATGGCATTGGTCCCCTATATTCAGGTTCTCTTTAAAACACTCATCCTATTCAGCCTTACTTCACTTGGATCTTAATGTCTACATCTCTTATGAGCACACGTACAGAAAAAGGCTGTTGTTTCTAATTGCTGTAAAATGTATTGAGCTATATATGGCTTGTTGTTTAAAAACAAATTAGCTGGAGTTCCTTTTGTTTAACATCTGGAAGAAAACTATTATTTTCATTCTAGACCAGCACTACTGAATCAGCTTTCTGCAGTGGTGGAAATATTCCACATCAGTGCAACCAAAATTGGAGCCACTAGCCACATGGAGCTCATGAGCACTTGAAATGTGCCCAGACTTTTAAATTTTTTATTTAATTAAAATTTTTTAATAAATTTATTTATTTATTTTATTTTCATTTATTGGCTGTGTTGGGTCTTTGTTACTCTGTGCGGGTTTTCTCCAGTTGCTGCTAACGGGGCTACTCTTCATTGCAGTGTGTAGGCTTCTAATTGTGGTAGCTACTCTTCTTGCTGAGCACAGGTTCTAGGCATGTGGGCTTCAGTAGTTGCAGCTTGTGGGCTCATTAGTTGTGTCTCACAGGCTCTAGAGAGCAGGCTCAGTAGTTGTGGCACACAGGGTTAGTTGCTCTGTGGCCTGTGGGATCTTCCCAGACCAGGGATCGAAGCGTGGCCCCTGCATTGGCAGGTAGGTTCTTAACCACTGTGCTACCAGGGAAGCCCTATTTAATTATAATTGATTTAAATTTAAATACTCAAATGTGATTAATAGCAACAATATTGGAAAGCAGCTCTAAAAATAAGGTTTGGATTTAGACATTAAAGCTTTTAGATAAGAATTTTTTCAAATGGTTACTGACAATGTATTTTATTCTTTCACAAATTGTTACTTCATGTTTTCTTTCACTTTTCTATTGCTGTTTTTTTTTTTAAGCTGATAAGAAAGGGCCCCTTATTTATCGAGGTTATAACTCCTTGTTTTACATATACGTTGCAAATATTTTCCATGTTATTTGTATTTAAATTTTATTATGGTGTACACATATTTTACATTTGATTGTCAATAAATCCATCCTTTTTTTTTTCTTTATTGTTCCTGTCTGTTTCCAACAGGTATAGAAAATTATACTCTATATAATTTTTTTTTAATTTTTTTTTATTTTTTTGGGGGTACACAAAGTTCAATCATCTGTTTTTATACACATTATGCTCTATATAATTTAATTCTCTTTTTGAATGTTTTGGTCCAGACTCTACACGACTAAATTGTTCTATGGCTGTACAAAGACCACTTTACTCTACTCTACTCTCTTGGTCTTGGAGATCCTAAATTTTCTAATGCTTATTTTGATTATTTTACCTATCAAATTTTGCTTCCTCAGTAATAAGTAATTAGGAGGATATTATTCTTGGTTGAACTAAATTCACAGTAGATGATTTAAAAAGATGATTATTCACACATTAATATTCACTGGTAAAGTTCCTCATAGGATAAAGGAAAATTATATAGAGACATTTAAGTGGTATAGGATAAGTATCTTTGGGAAAATTTTTTTTTCAAGAAATGATGTATCCAATGTTGAAGAGTCCAGGCTCTGCATCAGACAACATGGATCCAAATTCTAGTTCCATTGCTTCATTAAGTGACTTGTTCTCTCTGCCACTCAGTTTCCTCATCTATAAAATGGGGATAACAATCCTCAGAGTGTGGTTTGAGTGGTTGAAGGAGATAATGTATCTCTGTAATATTGTAAGTAAGCATTACTATTTTTAAAATAATAATATTATTTAAATAAGTAATATAAATCACAAAAAATTGTTTTTGTTATTCCCAGATAGGTGAATACCTCTCTCATCTTTTCCATTCTTGTCTCTAATCACATGTATGTTTATGTGAACAAATTGCTCTTTGCATTTCCTGAGCTTCATCAACCCCAGCCGTGCCTTTTTTTTACACATATTTTTTAAAGCTACATTTGTCAGGCATTCTGGCTAGATGATGTAAATCCAAAGATTAAAAAAAATTATCCCTGATATTTACAAAGATAACTTTAGTATTCATATTGTAAGTACAAGGATATGAAAATTCATACTGTTACTGAATGATATTGAGGTCTACCTTAGCTTTTTACTCTGCTCTTTTAATTGGCACTATAAATTCTATTGCTGTACTATTATCATTTATTTTCTTTTTAAGCTACTATCCTTTTTCTTCACTTATTTGCCATATTTTGCCCTCTATTCCTCCCCTTATTCCCTCCCAGCCCCTTGGAAAATAGTCCTGAAGAATCCTTCCTTTAATTCCAAGCCATCTCTTTTTCTCACAGCAATTCTTCTGATGATATACCTGGCTCTCAAGCAGTTAGTTTGCTGATTCATATCTACTTACATGCATGCTGATTTAAATTATTAATTTTTGTTTCAAAACTTCAAACAAATCAGGAAACCATATTTGATAAAATTTTAGGTAAATCACAGTCTTCAAAATATGTCGAAGAAATGCCACATCCATTGCTTGAGAGGCAATAAGCTTCCAGGAAAAGAAGAGATCCTGGTCATCCTTCCACGGTTGCTTCTCTTTAATACAGAAAAAACAATTTAGAGATCTGCACACAACTCTTGGCCAAAATTGAACCAAATGTGTCTAGAATTCAAAGCATAGAATAATCTCTATTCTGTTACAGTAGAAATGATGTTTCTGCTCTTGTAAAAAGCCAACCCAACCACTTGTACTCTAGAATCCATTTCCTCTTGACTTTTCAAAACACTACTTTTGCAATTATTTCTCTTCCACCCTGTCTTGCAAGTACTGACTTTTCTCTTCTCACTGATTCAGTTCCATCATCATCGAAAAACAAAAAACAAAAAACCCCCATGCTCTAGGGCCTATCATATTTAAAAAAATTGTCTCCCTTGACCATACATATTTCTCTAAATGCTATCTCATTCTTTATTCCTCCACCCTTCTTTAAATACTTATCGATAAATATGGCTAAATTCACACTCTCAAATTCTTCATTTTCTGTTGTCTTTTCGATTCATTCCACTCTCTTCTCTTTGCAAAATCAGTTCTGATCAGTGTTACTAAGGACTTCCACATTACCAGATTCAATGGCCATTTTATTATCCTTGTGTTTCTTGACCTCCCAGCATCCTTTGACAGTTTGCCACCTCTTGCTTAATAAAAACGTTCTTCTATGTGTTTCTAAACATGTTTCTCTTTTTTCTCCTGCCCTTTCTTAATCTCACTTACTGGCTTCTCTTCCTCTGTTTCAGCTCTAAATGTTGAAGTTCCTCAAGGGACAGTACTCAGCACTGTATGTACACTCTATCTGTGTGAACTCATTCTGCTTCACGTACAGTTCTTTTTCTTGAGCTCCAGGTACAAATATCTAACTGCATACTTGACATTTCCATTTGCATGTCTCGAACTTATGTCCAAAATCAGATCACTCATTTTCAAAATATGTCTCCTCAATCCTTTCTTCCCATCTTCTTCATTTCAGAAAAAAAAAAAAAGTCGTATTTAATTTCTTTATCATGCATTCACTCCTTCTGTAATTTCCTTGGCTTTTTCTCAAAAATAAATTTCAAAGATAGGAATAACCACATCATATGCAAAAACACCATTATTATGCTTCTATATGTTAACCCAAAGGTATGAACATTTGATGGTTCATGTGACAAATGAAGATGCATTTTTCTAAATTACCTTAAAGTGATTTGAGCTTATTCTTGCTTTCATTTCTCTGTTGTTTCTCTTTTGAAATATTTGATTTTTTTATTGTGGAAAGGAATAACTGTGTGCTTCTGGTGTTTGATAAAGATCACAGTCATCTCTCTGTTCCTTCATGTGATTGGCTAAGTCATGGAAGATTCTTAATAAGCTGAGATTCATGTAAGTACAAAAGAGCCTCAGGGAATATTGCACAAATAATATGCAGAAATTAATGGAAAGCATCTGATTTGTTTAAAGCATGCTGTGGCTAGCGGATTTTAAGAGCTAAGATTTACCACACGTGTTATACTATAGAACTGTATCAAACACATTCTCCTCGGGTAACACAGTGGTTGTCAGAAATTACTTTAATAAATTTAACTCTATTTAGCTCATATTTTCTATTTTTCAGCACTAATGGAGAGTAAAATGTTCTGGGACATGGATTATATTCTAAAAATATTTTTTCAAAGTCTCTTCTCTGTTATTGAACTTTTTTTTTTTTTTTTTTGGAGTATCAGGGACTAAGTATAAAATGAAGTTCCTCTTGATCAAATTGGCATTTTTAGAATATTCTAGCCAACAACAGCAGAATACAAATTCTTCTCAAAGTGACATAGAGATTGACCAAGATAAACCACATTCTGGGCTACAAAATACACATTATCAAAGTTGAAAGCATGCAAAACATGTTCTGAGAATGAGCTAGAGTGAAACTGGATATCAATAGGGATGATTCGGTGGGGAATTGGGGTGGGATGAATTGGGAGATTGGGATTGCCATATATACATAACTAATAAAAATAAAATAAAGTAGAATGATTGCTGGAGAACCCCCAAAATGTTTGTAACTTAAATAGTATTCTTATAAATAAACTACAGATCAAAGAAAAAGTCAAAAAAATTACAAACTCTTTCGAATTTAATAAAAGTGAAAATGCAAATAAATTTTGTGAGGCAGAAGTTAAAGGGAAATTTATATCATTAAATGCACATATTAGAAAAGAAGTAAGGTCTAAAATCAATTACCTAAAGTTCCCCTTAGGAAACTAGAGAAAGGAGAACAATTTGAACCTAAAAGAAGAAAAAGAAAATAAATAGTAAATATTAGAGCAAAAATCAATGAAATTGAAAACAGGAAAATGGTAGAGAAAATCAGGGAAACCAAAAGTTGGTCCTTGGAAAATATCAATAGAATTTATCAAACTTTAGTCACAATAAGAAAAGAGGGAGAGAGAGAAATGATCAATATCAGAAAAAAGAGATTTCATGGCAATAAAAGGGTAACAGGAATACCACAGACAGCATTATCCCCACAAATCTGATAACAGATAAAATGAACAAATTCCTGGAAATACACAAACCACCAAACTCACACAAGGAGAAATAGATAAATTGAATAGCTCACATCTATTAAAGTAATTGAATTAATTATTGGTATATTCATATTCTTCCAAAACAAACAAAGAAACAAACAAACAAGGTCAAATGATGTCACTGGTGAATTCAACCAAAAATGTAGGAAAGATATAATACCAATTCTTCACAATCTCTTAAAGGAAATAGAAAGAGAGAGAACACCTCCCAATTCATTTTATGAAGCCAGCATTACTGAAAGCAGACAGACATTAAAAGAAATTGAAACCACAGATCAAAATTTCTCATGAATATACCAACAAAATTGTCAACAAAACACAAGTTGAAAAGATAAATAAAATTGATAAACCTCTAACAAGACTCATCAATAAAAAGAGTGAGAGGACTCAAATCAATAAAATCTGAAATGAAACAGGAGAAGTTACAATGGACACTGCAGAAATAAAAAGCACCATAAGAGTGGCGCGTGCCTCCTCGCATCTCTTAGTCATGGGCCCCGGCGAGTCTGTGGGCAGGGGGGTTGGGGGGGTTGTGGGGGGCGGGCAGGTCTACGGAGCCAGTGTGCAGTGGCTGGCAATGACCCCTCCCTAGGTCCCTGGCACTGCAGCAGCATCCGAGTGTGGTGCAGAGGGGTGTGGACTGCAGAGGGCTGGAGGAGAAGGAATCAAGATGGCAGAGTAGGAGGACGTGTGCTCACTCCCTCTTACAAGAGCACCAGAATTACAACTAACTCCTGAACAACCATTGACAGAAAGACACTGGAACTCACCAAAAAAAAACACCCCACATCCAGAGACAAAGGAGAAGCTGCAATGAGATGGTAGGAGGGGCGCAATTGCATTACAATCAAATCCCATAAATGCTGTGTGGGTGACTCACAAGCTGGAGAACAGTTATACTGCAGAAGTCTTGAGGGTTCTGAGGCCCACATCAGGCTTCCTAACCTGGGGGTCCAGCAATGGGAGGAGGAATCCCCAGAGAATCAGACTTTGAAAGCCAACGGGATTTGATTACAGGACCACCACAGGACTGCGGGAAACAGAGACTCCACTCTTGGAGGGCACATAAAAAAGTGTGCTCACCAGGGCCCAGGGGGAAGGAGCAGTGACCCCATAGGAGACTGAACCAGACCTACTTGCTGGTGTTGAAGGGTAGCCTGCAGAGGTAGGGGCAGCTGTAGCTCACCAAGGAGATGGGGCACTGGCAGCAGGGGTTCTGAGAAGTGCTCATTGGCGTGAGCCCTTCCAGAGTCAACCATTAGCTCCACCAAAGAGACTGTAAGCTTCAGTGCTGGGTCGCCTCAGGCCAAACGACCACCAGGATGAGAACACAGCCCCACCCATTTGCAGACAAACAGGTAAAAGTGTCACTGAGCTCCACCCACCAAATCAGATTAAAGTTTTACTGAGCTTCACCCACCCAGACCAACCCACCATCAGTCCCTCCCATCAGGAAGCACCCACAAGCCTCCTAGACAGCTTCCTCCACAAGAGGGAAGACAGCAGAATCAAGCAGTATCAGCAGTATTTCATCTTGTGGAGCTGAAAATCACAGCCACAGAAAGACAGAGAAAATGAAAAGGCAAAAGACTTTGTACCAGATGAAGGGACAAGATAAAACACCAGAAAAACAACGAAATGAAGAGGAGATAGGCACTCTTCTGGAAAAAGAATTCAGAATGATGATGGTGAAGATGATCCAGGACTTTGAAAAAAGATTGGATGCAAAGATCAAAAAGTTGCAAGAAGAGTTTACCAAAGACCTAGAAAAATTAAAGAACAAACAAACAGAGATATGCAGCACAATAGCTGAAATGAAAAATACACTAGAAGGAACCAATAGCAGATTAACTAAGGCAGAAAAATGAATAAGTGACCTGGAAGACAGAATGGTGATCATCACTGATGCAGAAAAGAAGAAAGAAAAAAGAGTGAAAAGAACTGAAGACAGCCTAAGAGACCTCTGGGACAACATTAAACGCACCAACATTTGCATTACAGGGGTCCCAGAAGGAGAAGAGAGAGAGAAAGGACCTGAGAAAATACTGGAAGGGATTCTAGTTGAAAACTTCCCTAACATGGGAAAGGAAATAGCTACCCAGGTCCAGGAAGCACAGAGAGTCCCAGGCAGGATAAACCCAAGGAGAAACACACCAAGACGTATAGTAGTCAAATGGACAAAAATTAAAGACAGAGAAATGTTATTAAAGGCAACAAGGGAAAAATGACAAATAACATACACGGGAACTCCCATCAGGTTAACAGCTGATTTCTCAGCAGAAATTCTACAAGCCAGAAGGGAGTGGCATGATATATTTCAAGTGATGAAAGGGAAGAACCTGCAACCAAGAATACTCTACCCAGCAAGGATCTCATTCAGATTTGAGGGAGAAATCAAAAGCTTTATAGACAAGCAACAGCTAAGAGAATTCAGCACCACCAAACCAACCCTACAACAAATGCTAAAGGAACTTCTCTAAGCAGGAAACAGAAGAAAAGGACCTACAGAAACAAAAACAAAACAATTAAGAAAATGGTAATAGGAACATACATATCAGTAATTACCTTGAATGTAAATGGACTAAATGCACCAACCAAAAGACACAGACTGGCTGAATGGATACAAAAACAAGACCCTTATATATGCTGTCTCCAAGAGACCCATTTCAGACCTAGGGACACATACAGACTGAAAGTGAGGGGATGGAAAAAGATATTCCATGCAAATGGAAATCAAAAGAAAGCTGGAGACCAGATGGTTGGGGTTAGTGTGTGTCATCACATTCGAGTGGGGATTAGGAGCAGGAAGGCTGCCTCGCTGGAGCTGTGTGGTCTTCTCCAAGCCAGAGTTGCAGGCAAGAGAACTACTTTGCTTGGGGAAGAAGAGGAGGAATTCATTTTCTGCAGCCACAAGAAAAGCAGTGTTTTCAGGTGCTGACAGCCAGCCCCCATCCTCTGAGGAACGTGAATTTGGCAAATGACATGCAGGTTCTCCAAGACAGAGTAATTGCAGAAAATCCTCAAAGCTGGGCAAGCACAGGCCTTGGAGGCCTGTGGCGTGCAGCCCAACAGGGCAGAGCAGCCAGGAGACCGAGGAAAGTCCAGCGACTGAATATTCGTCTAATCCAATACTTGGACATTAGTCTGAGGCTTGGACAGTCTTCTATAAACACCTCTATCACCAGGACAAGCAACCCCAAAAGCTTGGACAACCATGAGGAAACAAAGAAACACCATGCAGGCAAAGGAGCAGGAAAAAAACCCACAAGACCAAATAAATGAGGAGGAAATAGGAAAAATGCCTGAAAAAGAATTTAGAGTAATGATAGTAAAAATGATACAAAATCTTGATAACAAATTAGAGAAAGTACAAGAAACAGTTCATAAGAACTCAGAAAAACAAACAGCAATGGATAACAAAATAACTGAAATTAAAAATACTCTAGATGCTATAACCAGCAGAATGACTGAGGCAGAAGAACGAATAAGTGAGTTGGAAGATAGAATGGGAGAAATAAACGCCACAGAGCAGGAAAAAGATAAAAAAATAAAAAGACTAGAAGACAGCCTCAGAGACCTCAGTGATAACCTTAAACGTACCAACATTCGAATTATAGGCATCCCAGAAGAAGAAGAAAACAAGAAAGGGTCTGAGAAAATATTTGAAGAGGTTCTAGTGGAAAACTTCCCCAACATGGGAAAGGAAATAATTAACCAAGTCCAAGAAGCACAGAGAGTCCCATACAGAATAAACCCAAGGAGAAATACACCAAGACACATATTAATCAAACTAACGACAATTCAACACAAAGAAAAAATATTAAAAGCAGCAAGAGAAAAGCAACAAACAACATATAAGGGAAAACCCATCAGGATAACAGCTGACCTTTCTACAGAAACTCTGCAGGCCAGAAGGGAATGGCAGGATATACTGAAAGTCCTGAAAGAGAGAAACCTACAGCCAAGAATACTCTACCCAGCAAGAATCTCATTCAGATTTGAGGGAGAAATCAAAAGCTTTCCAGACAAGCAAAAGTTAAGAGAATTCAGCACCAGCAAACCAGCCTTACAACAAGTGCTAAAGGAACTTCTCTAAGTAGGAAACACAAGAAAAGGAAAACACCTACAAATACAAACCCAAAACAATTAAGAAAATGGTAATTGGAACACACATGTCAATAATCACTTTAAATGTAAATGGATTAAATGCTCCAACCAAAAGACACAGACTGGCTGAATGGATACAAAAACAAGACCCTTCTATATGCTGCCTACAAGAAACCCACTTCAGACCAAGGGATACATATAGACTGAAAGTGAAGGGATGGAAAAAGATATTCCATGCAAATGGAAGTCAAAAGAAAGCTGGAGTAGCAATACTCATATCAGACAAATTAGACTTGAAAGTAAAGACTATTAAAAGAGACAAGGAAGGGCACTACATAATGATCAAGGGATCCATCCAAGAAGAACATATCACAATGGTAAATATCTATGCCCCCAATATAGGAGCACCTCAATACATAAGGCAAATGCTAACAGCTATAAAAGGGGACATCGACAGTAACACAATTATAGTGGGAGACTTGAACACCCCACTTACATCAATGGACAGATCATCCAAACAGAAAATCAATAAAGACACACAAGCTTTAAATGACACATTAGACCATCTCGACTTAATTGATATTTATAGGACATTCCATCCAAAAACGACAGACTACACGTTCTTCTCAAGTGCACACGGAACATTTTCCAGGATAGATCACATCTTGGGTCACAAATCAAACCTCAGCAAATTCAAGAAAATTGAAATCATATCAAGCATCTTCTCAGACCACAATGCCATGAGACTAGATATCAATTACAGGAAAAAAACTGCAAAAAATACAAACATATGGAGGCTAAACAATTCACTATTAAACAACCAAGGAATCACTACAGAAATCAAAGAGGAAATCAAAAAGTATCTAGAAACAAATGACAACGAAAACACAACAACCCAAAACCTATGGGACGCAGCAAAAGCAGTTCTAAGAGGGAAGTTTATAGCAATACAGTCCTACCTTAAGAAACAAGAAAATGATCGAATAAACAACCTAACCTTACACCTCAAACAACTAGAGAAAGAAGAACAAAGAAACCCCAAAGTGAGCAGAAGGAAAGAAATCGTAAAGATCAGAGCAGAAATAAATGAAAAAGAAAGGAAAGAAACCATAAGAAAAATAAATAAAACTAAAAGCTGGTTCTTTGAGAAGATTAACAAAATTGATAAACCATTAGCCAGACTCATCAAGAAAAAAAGGGAGAAGATGCAAATCAACAGAATTAGAAATGAAAAAGGAGAAGTCACTACGGACACCTCAGAAATACAAAACATCATGAGAGACTACTACAAGCAACTATATGCCAATCAATTGGATAACCTGGAAGAAATGGATACATTCTTAGAAAAATACAATCTTCCAAGACTGAACCAGGAAGAAATAGAAACCATGAACAGACCAATCACAAGTACAGAAATTGAGGCAGTGATTAAAAATCTCCCAACACACAAAAGCCCAGGACCAGATGGATTCACAGGCGAATTCTATCAAACATTTCGAGAAGAGTTAACACCTATCCTTCTCAAACTCTTCCAAAATATTGCAGAAGGTGGAGCACTCCCAAACTCATTCTACGAGGCTACCATCACCCTGATACCAAAACCAGGCAAAGATGTCACAAAAAAAGAAAACTACAGACCAATATCACTGATGAATATAGATGCAAAAATCCTCAACAAAATACTAGCTAACAGACTGCAACAGCACATTAAAAAAATCATACACCACGATCAAGTGGGGTTTATCCCTGGGATGCAAGGATTCTTCAATATACGCAAATCAATCAACATGATACATCATATCAACAAATTGAAGGATAAAAACCATATGATCATTTCAATAGATGCAGAAAAAGCTTTTGACAAAGTTCAACATCCATTTATGATAAAAGCTCTCCAGAAAATGGGCATAGAAGGAAATTACCTCAACATCATAAAAGCCATATATGACAAACCAAAAGCCAACATTGTTCTCAATGGAGAAAAACTGGAAGAATTCCCTCTAAGAACAGGAACAAGACAAGGGTGTCCACTCTCACCACTGTTATTCAACATAGTTTTGGAAGTGTTAGCCACAGCAATCAGAGAAGAAAAAGAAATTAAAGGAATCCAAATTGGAAAAGAAGAAGTAAAATTATCACTCTTTGCAGATGACATGATACTATATATAGAAAACCCTAAAGACTCTACCAGAAAACTGCTAGCACTCATTAATGAGTTTAGTAAAGTAGCAGGATACAAAATTAATGCACAGAAATCTCTTGCATTCCTATACACTAACAACGGAAGAGCAGAAAGAGAAATTAAGGAAACGCTCCCATTCACCATTGCAACCAAAAGAATCAAATACCTAGGAATAAACCTGCCTAAGGAGGCAAAAGATCTGTATGCAGAAAACTTTAAGACATTGATGAAAGAAATCAAAGATGACATAAACAGATGGAGGGACATCCCATGTTCCTGGATTGGAAGAATCAACATCGTGAAAATGACTGTACTACCCAAAGCAATTTACAGATTTAATGCAATCCCGATCAGATTACCAATGGCATTTTTCACAGAACTAGAGCAAGAAATCTTACGATTTGTATGGAAACGCAAAAGACCCCGAATAGCCAAAGCAATCTTGAGAAGGAAAAATGGAGTTGGTGGAATCAGGCTTCCTGACTTCAAACTATACTACAAGGCCATAGTGATCAAGACAGTATGGAACTGGCACAAAAATAGAAAGGAAGATCAATGGAATAGAATAGAGAACTCAGAAGTAAGCCCAAACACATATGGGCACCTTATCTTTGACAAAGGAGGCACGAGTATACAATGGAAAAAAGACAGCCTCTTCAATAAGTGGTGCTGGGAAAATTGGACAGCAACATGTAAAAGAATGAAATTAGAACACTTCCTAACACCATACACAAAAATAAACTCCAAATGGATTAAAGACCTACATGTAAGGCCAGACACTATCAAACTCCTAGAGGAAAACATAGGCAGAACACTCTTTGACATACATCAAAGCAACATCCTTTTTGACCCACCTCCTAGAATCATGGAAATAAAATCAAGAATAAACGAATGGGACCTCATGAAACTTAAAAGCTTTTGCACAGCAAAAGAAACCATAAACAAGACTAAAAGGCAACCCTCAGAATGGGAAAAAATAATTGCCTATGAAACAACGGACAAAGGATTAACCTCCAAAATATACAAGCAGCTCATGCAGCTTCATACCAAAAAAGCAAATAACCCAATCCACAAATGGGCAGAAGACCTAAATAGACATTTCTCCAAAGAAGACATACAGATGGCCAACAAACACATGAAAAGATGCTCAACATCACTCATCATCAGAGAAATGCAAGTCAAAGCCACAATGAGGTATCACCTCACACCAATCAGAATGGCCATCATCACAAAGTCTGGAAACCACAAATGTTGGAGAGGGTGTGGAGAAAAGGGAACTCTCCTGCACTGTTGGTGGGACTGTAAGTTGGTACAGCCACTATGGAAAACAATTTGGAGGTTCCTTAAAAAACTACAAATAGAACTACCATATGATCCAGTAATCCCACTTCTGGGCATATACCCAAAGAAAACCATAATCCCAAAAGAAACTTGTACCATCATGTTTATTGCAGCACTCTTTACAATAGCCAGGACATGGAAGCAACCTAAATGCCCATCAACAAATGAATGGATACAGAAGATGTGGCATATATATACAATGGAATATTACTCAGCTATAAAAAGGGATGAGATGGAGCTATATGTAATGAGGTGGATAGAACTACAATCTGTCATACAGAGTGAAGTAAGTCAGAAAGAGAAAGACAAATATTGTATGCTAACTCACATATACGGAATCTAAAAATAATGGTACTGATGAACTCAGTGACAAGAACAGGGAAGCAGATACAGAGAATGGACTGGAGAACTCGAGGTATGGGAGGGGGCGGGGGGTGAAGGGGAAACTGAGAAGAAGCGAGAGAGTAGCACAGACATATATATACTACTAACTGTAAAATAGTCAGTGGGAAGTTGTTGTATAACAAAGGGAGTCCAACTCGAGGATGGAAGATGCCTTAGAGGACTGGGGCAGGGAGGGTGGGGGGGAATCGAGGGGGGGGCGTCAAGGAAGGGAGGGAATATGGGGATATGTGTATAAAAAACCGTTGATTGAACCTGGTGTACCCCCAAAAAAATAAAATAAAATAATAAAAAAAAAAAAATCCTACAGAGTAATAAAAAAAAAGAAAGCTGGAGTAGCAATACTCATATCAGATAAAATAGACTTTAAAATAAAAAATGTTACAAGAGACAAGAAAGGACACTACATAAAGATTGAGGGATCAATCCAAGAGGAAGAGATAACAATTATAAGTATCTATGCACCCAATGTAGGAGCACCCAATACATAAGGCAAATGCTAACAACTATGAAAGAGGAAATCAACAGTAACACAATCATAGTGGGGGACTTTAACACCCCACTTACAACAATGGACAGATCATCCACACAAAAATAAATAACGAAACACAAGCTTTAAATGACACAATAAATCAGCTGGATTTAATAGATATCTATAGGACATTACATCCAAAAACAATAGATTACACATTCTTCTCAAGTGCACATGGAATGTTCTCCAGGATAGATCATATTTTGGGTCATAAATCAAGCCTTGGTAAATTCAAGAAAATTGAAATCATGTCAAACATCTTTTCTGACCACAACACTATGAGATTAGAAATCAATTGCAGGAAAAAGACTGTAAAAAACACAAACACATGGAGGCTAAACAATACACTACTAAATAACCAACAGATTACTGAAGAAATCAAAGAGGAAATCAAAAAATACCTAGAGACAAATGACAATGAAAACGCAATGATCCAAAACCTATGGGATGCAGCAAAGGCAGTTCTAAGAGGGAAGTTTATAGCAATACAATCCTACCTCAAGAAACAAGAAAAATCCCAAATAAACTATCTAACTTACACCTAAGAAACTAGAGAAAGAGGAGCAAACAAAACCCAAAGTGAGTAGATGGAGAGAAATCATAAAGATCAGAGCAGAAATAAATGAAATAGAGACAAAGAAAACAATAGCAAAAATCAACAAAACTGAAAGCTGGTTCTTTGAGAAGATAAATAAAATTGATAAACCTCTAGCAAGACTCATCAAGAAGGAGAGGACGCAAATCAATAAAATTAGAAAAGAAACAGGAGAAGTTACAATGGACACCGCAGAAATAAAAAGCACCACAAGAGATTACTACAAGCAACTATACACCAATAAAATGGACAACCTGGATGAAATGGACAGATTCTTAGAAAGGTATAACCTTCCAAGGCTGAATCAGGAAGAAATAGAAAATATGAACAGACCAATCACAAGTTATGAGATTGAAACTGTGATTAAAACTCTTCCAAAAAACAAAGGTCCAGGACCAGATGGATTCACAGGTGAGTTTTATCAAACATTTAGAGAAGAGCTAACACCCATCCTTCTCAAACTCTTCCAAAAATTTTAGAGGAAGGAACATTCCTAAACTCATTCTATGAGGCCACCATCACCCTGATACCAAAACCACACTAAGATGCTACAAAAAAAGAAAATTACAAACCAATATCACTGATGAATTTAGATGCAAAAATCCTCAACAAAATACTAGCCAACAGAATCCAACAACACATTCAAAGGATCATACACCATGATCAAGTGGGGTTTATCCCAGGGATGCAAGGATTCTTCAATGCAAATCAATCCATGTGATCCACCATATTAACAAATTGAAGGATAAGAACCACATGATCATCTCAATAGATGCAGAAAATGCTTTTGACAAAATTCAATACCATTTATGATAAAAACTCTCCAGAAGGTGGGCATAGAGGGAACCTGCCTCAACATAATAAAGGCCATATATGACAAACCCACAGCAAACATCATTCTCAATGTTGAAAAACTGAAAGCATTCCCTCTAAGATCAGGAACAAGACAAGGATGTCCACTCTCACCACTACTATTCAACATAGATTTGGAAGTCCTTGCCACAGCAATCAGAGAAGAAAAAGAAATAAAAGGAATCCCAACTGGAAAAGAAGTGAAACTGTCACTGTTTGCAAATGACATGATACTATACATAGAAAATCCTAAAGATGCCACCGGAAAACTACTTGAGCTAATCAGTGAATTTGGTACAGTTTCAGGATACAAAATTAACACACAGAAATCTCTTGCATTTCTATACACTAACAATGAAAGATCAGAAAGAGAAATTAAGGAAACAATCCCATTCACCATTGCAACAAAAAGAATAAAATATCTAGGAATAAACCTAATTAAGGAAGTAAAAGACCTGTACTCAGAAAACTATAAGACACTAATGAAAGAAATCAAAGAAGACACAAACAAATGGAGAGATATACCATGTTCTTGGATTGGAAGAACCAACATTGTGAAAATGACTGTACTCCCCAAAACAATCTACAGACTCAATGCAATCCCTATCAAATTACCAATGGCATTTTTTACAGAACTAGAAAAAAAATCCTAAAATTTGTAAGGAGATATAAAAGACCCCGAATATCCAAAGCAATCTTGAAGGGAAAAAATGGAGCTGGAGGAATCAGACTCCCTGACTTCAGACTACACTACAAAGCTACAGTAATCAAGACAATATGGTACTGGCACAAAAACAGAAAAATAGATCAATGGAACAGGATAGAAAGTGCAGAAATAAACTATGGTCAACTAATCCATGATAAAGGAGGCAAGGATATACAATGGAGAAAAGACAGCTTCTTCAATAAGTCATGCTGGGAAAACTGAACAGCTACATGTAAAAGAATGAAATTAGAACACTCCCTAACACCATACACAAAAGTAAACTCAAAATGGATTAAAGACCTAAATGTGAGGCCAGACACTATAAAACTCCTAGAGGAAAACATAAGAAGAACACTCTTTGACATAAATGACAGCAAGATATTTTTTGACCCACCCCCTAGAGTAATGGAAATAAAAACAAAAATAAATAAGTGGGACCTAACGAAACTTCAAAGCTTCTGCACAGCAAAAGAAGAAGACGAAAAGACAACCCTCAGAATGGGAGAAAGTATTTGCAAACGAATCAATAGACAAAGGATTAATCTCCAAAATATATAAACAGTTCATCCAGCTCAATATCAAAAAAACAAAGAACCCAATCCAAAAATGGGCAGAAGACCTAAATAGGCATTTCTCCAAAGAAGACATATGGATGGCCAAGAGGCACATGAAAAGCTGCTCAACATCACTAATTAGTAGAGAAATGCAAATCAAAACTACAATGAGTTATCACCTCACACCGGTGAGAATGGGCATCATCAGAAAATGTACAAACAGTAAATGCTGGAGAGGGTGTGGAGAAAAAGGAACTCTCTTGCACTGTTGGTGGGAATGTAAATTGATACAGCCACTATGGAGAACAGTATGGAGGGTCCTTGCAAAACTAAAAATAGAACTACCATATGACCCAGCAATCCCACTACTGGTCATATACCCAGAGAACACCATAATTCAAAAAGACACATGCACTCCAATGTTCATGGCAGCACTATTTACAATAGCCAGGACATGGAAGCAACCTAAATGTCCATCAACAGATGAATGGCTAGAGAAGATGTGGTACATATATACAATGGAATATTACTCAGCTGTAAAAAGGAATGAAACTGTGATATTTGTAGAGTCATGGATGGACCTAGAGACTGTAATACAGAGTGAAGTGCGTCAGAAAGAGAAAAACAGATGTATATTAACACGTATATGCAGAATATAGAAAAATGGTAGAAATCAACTGGTTTTCAAGGCAGAAATAGAGACACAGATGTAGAGAACAAACATATGGACACCAAGTGGGGGAAGCAGGTGGGTGGGGGATGAATTGGGAGATTGGGATTGCTATATATGTATTACTAATAAGAGAAAAAATATCAACTTGTACTCTTTAAAAAATTTTTTTAAAAAAGCAAAAAAAAAAAAAAACCCCAAACACTAGCAAATTAAACCCAAAAATGTACAAAGGACGTATACATCATGAACAACTGGGTTTTATTTCAGGTTTGTAAGGCAGGTTCAACATTCAAAAATCAATAAATGTAATCTACTATGTCAACAGGCTAAGGAGGAAAAGCATGTAATCATTTCAACTGACACAAGAAAAAAGGTGACAAAATTCAATACTTATTAATTATAAACACTCTGAGCAAATAAACTTTCTCAACTTGGTAAAGAACACATCAAAAAATTACTGCTAACATCATATTTCATGGTAAGTTACTTTTCCCTCTATGATCAGGAACGAGGCAAGGATGTCTACTCTTACCACTCCTGTTCAACACTGTGTCACCAAATCCAGGTTCTACTGCTTGCAGATTTTTTCATGAGTGTATTTGATCCAATGCCAAATGGTTCTTGATATTCGGTTCTCCCCAAAATACCCACACTTCGAAAATGCTGCTGGGTTCTATACCATACAGATATGTATACGAGAAAGTATTTGCATTTGCACAGGGAATAAATCTCAATATTAACCCTTCATTGTGCATGATGAATTTTGAGATTGCAAAGATGCATACAATTTGACTACTTCTACCAAATGAACAAGTAAGAGGATGCTTGTTTCACCTTTCACAATCACTGTGGCAAAAACAAACAAACAACCAAAACAACAACAACAACAACAACAAAATTTTAGGAAAGCATATGAGAAGATGACAATGGTTAAGTAACACCCTAAGTCTGCATCCATGTAGCTTGGACTTCTATTTGTGCCCTTGGAAGATGTAAATAAAAATTTTTAGTTCATTGTGGAGAAGGCAGAAGAAAATTTAGATGATCTAATGGATTATGTTGAGAGAGTGTATGTCAATGGAAGGCATCGCAGAGGCAGAAGAAGATCAAAAGCTCCAAGATTTCCACCAGAAACTTGGAATGTTTATACACCAGTACTCAATGGCAATCACAAGATGAACAACACAACAGAAAGTTGGCATAACAGGTTTCAAGAGCCATTGGCAGTGCATCAGCTCTTGAAATTGAAATTCTTCAATTTACAGATTTATTGAAGTGTTAAAAGTTGAACAGCAAAGTAGCAAACAAATTATCACCCAGGTTCTTGATATTCACACTCAAATACGGCCACCAACAAAATAATGTTATCATAAACACAAAGTTTGACAAAATCAAATTTGTATGTTCAAGATTATTATTAACAGTGCAAATATAAAGCCAATAATCAGGGCAATATATACTTGAGAGCAATTACTCATTGACTTAAGAGTAACCCTGCCAAACTTCATGATGAGAAATAGGAAGAAATGTGAAATCCAAAAATTGGTCATGAATTACAATAAAAATAACTCACATAATATTTTAATGAAGTTAATGTTTGTATTATTTAATGAATCATGGATCAGCTGTCTCAATGAACATTTTTGACAGGACCAAATGTCTTGCAAGGGATAAAGTAGTTTCCCACACTGTATGGGATAACAATTCTGAAACCACTAAATGTGAATTGAAAAGTTAAGCAGACTAATGATGATGTTAGTTGCCATGAGTCTCACTATTGGAGTGGGAGGTTATAGAAATGCAAAGGAGGAGATTAGCATGATACAAATTGTAATGTATTAGATTTGGTGACATCAGTATGAACTCATGGAGCCAAATGAAAAGCTGGACCGATGACCAAAGCTGAACCAAGGTGAACAATAAAGTAGTATTAGACTGTAACTCAGAAAACAAAATAAATGTGAATGACTTTTATTGATATCAAAGACTGAATAAAGAAGTAAATGGGACACTAGTCAAACATCCTCTGCAGAAAGATTCTAAATAATTTATGTAGATTCTCTGTTCTGAAGGAGGTGGAACATAACTCTCTACTTCTTTAGTGTGGGCTGCCCACATTGACTTCCTTCCAAAGAGTACTGTGTGGAAATGGGGAGAAAAAGAATAATTTTGCAGTAGATAAATCTGATAAACACTATTACAGTCAAGTGACCCAAGCTATCCTCAACAGCCATGGAGACAGTATGAACCCTTCATAAGATGGGCTAAGAAGGACAATTTATCTCTGTGGTCTTCCTCCAAAAACCTATAAACCTAGTATAATGATGAGAAAAACATCAGACTACCTCAATTTGGGAACATTTTGGAAAATATCTGAGCAACATTCCTCAAAACTGTCAAAAATCATTGAAAAACAAACAAAAAAAAGAGTGAGAAACTCACACCAGAGAATATCCTAAGGAGATGTGATGACTAAATGTATTGTGGTATCCTGAGTAGGATCCTTGAATAGAAAAAGGTATTATGTAAATACTAAGATAAATGTGTCAGATAAAAAGTGAATAAAGCATAATTTTTTTTTAAAGCTCTTTATTGGAATACAATTGCTTTACACTGTTGTACCAATTTTTGAGATACACCAAAGTGAATCAGCTGTATTTATACATATAGCCCCATATCCCCTCCCTCCTGTGACTCCCTCCCTCCCTATCCCGCATAGATTTTGATTAATAATAATATATCAATATTGATTCATTAATTTTGACAACTGTACTATACTGATATAACAGGTTAATAATAGGGGGAGTTGGGTGTTGGATATATGGCAACTCTGTACTACCTTCACAATTTCTCTGTAATTCTAAAGTTATTCTGAAAGAAAACATTTTATTTAATTAATTAATTAATTTATTTATTTATTTTCTTATTTTATTTATTTATTTATTATTTTTTTGAGGTACACCAAGTTCAATCATCTGTATCTATACACATATCCCCGTATTCCCTCCCTCCCTCAACTTCCCCCCACCCTCCCCATCCCAGTCCTCTAAGGCATCATCCATCCTCGAGCTGAACTCCCTTTATTATACAGCAACTTCTCACTGGCTATCTATTTTACAGTTGGTAGCATACATATGTCTATGCTACTCTCTCACTTTGTCTCAGCTTCCCCTTCACCTCCTGCCCCCCCAAACCTCGATATCTCCAGTCCATTTTCTGCATCTGCATCCTTGTTCTTGTCTTGTCACTGAGTTCATCAGTACCAATTTTAGATTCCATATATATGAGTTAGCATACAATATTTGTCTTTCTCTTTCTGACTTACTTCACTCTGTATGACAGACTCTAGGTCTATCCACCTCATTACATATAGCTCCATCTCATTCCTTTTTATAGCTGAGTAATACTCCATTGTATGTATATGCCACATCTTCTTTATCCATTCATGGGTTGATGGGCATTTAGGTTGCTTCCATGTCCTGGCTATTGTAAATAGTGCTGCAATAAACATTATGGTACATGTTTCTTTTGGGATTATGGTTTTCTCTGGGTATGAAAACATTTATTTAAATGAAGAGTTTCTGGTCACTATTCAACCACATCCTTTGTGGTTTTACAGCACTAGGCTTCGTTTCAACACTACAGTTGGCAGACACTGACTGCTTTTGTTCAAATGATGTCTCTCTTTTCACCTCACTCAAAGATGGATTATTTTATTTATAGGATGTTTGGACAGATGCAAAATGCAGACAATGAAGCAGAAGCCAAGGAAACATCCCTATCATAGCCAACACAAGTGGACATGCAAAGGTACGAATCCATAACCCTCCATTAGACCACAGATTATACAGCTAGAATTTTCTGTGGGTCTTTTATTCTTAGGCTTTTAAAGGGGACTTTTAAGAACTTGAACTAGAATCTATTACTCAGAAAATTTGTGATCTTATTCGGAAATAATAGGATGTCTCCCCATTAGACTGTGCAGTTTTCTATCTCTGCAACCTTTATATCCAGTCCAGTTCCTGGCATGTAATTATGCTTATAAATATTGTTAAATTGAATGTAATGAGTCAGATCTGTCTTGACCTGGGTTGAAGATTATGAAAGTGTTATAGTGCTTAATTTTATTGAAGCAAAGTACACAATTATAAAATTAGCATCTGAGTTTTGTTCCTTCATGAGTTGATATAAATGTACAATTTTTATTTCAAACAGCATTTAGGAAGATGGATGGCTACAGTACTCAATCTTGCTTATGTTCCTACTTCAGACACTCATTTTTACCATCATTCAATTTTTTGATACCACTTCTATTTTCCCTTCCTGGGCCTCAATCCCACTGTATATTATCTGTTTAATTCAGTCCAGATGTACATAAAGGTAAATGACAAATTTAATGGAAATGTTTGACCAGTTGAATGTCATTTGGAGGAAAATACTTCCTTGACCATTCTCCACTCCAGGCTAAATTATAAGGATTTAATATATATTTTCACAGCACCTGGTGCTGATCTAATCTTAACATTTAGAACCTTTTTTCTAAACCATAGTCTAATTATTTGTATTTCTTAATGAGCTGTAGGCTCTGTAAAGTCAATAATCCTCATTATTGTGTGAACAAGGTGCCTGATGCATAATGGATGATAAATAAGTACTTTTGTTGTTGTTGAGCATGTATTTGTGATGTTCTGATTTCCCTGGCATGACATTTGCTAGTTAGATGGGAGAGAGTCCCCTGGTCTGGATAATCATAACCTGCATGTAGAGAAAGAAAACCACTTTGTTTTTCTCTTTTTAAAAAATAAATATCAGTGTTAGATTTACTAGGGCTAACAATGAAATTTTCCAGGTTTCTTGTTTGTTTGTGTTTTTAACCAAGAACCTACATTGAGACTCAGAACAGAGAGATTACTACATTAATGATTGTTGACTGAGTATAAGTTTACTAGTGGAATTATTTTAAGGTTTTAGACACTAACAGTAAAATTTAAAGGCCGTACAAAAATTTTGAAAAGTATTATGTAAAATTCATATGTATGAACAGAAATAATTATAGCTTATAGGGAATGAAATTAAAAACTTCAACTCAAAAAAGGTAAACACAAAGAGCACAAAACTATGTTTACATAGTATAACAAATGTAAAAATATATACTTTTTTATGAATCTGAACATTAGAGAAATCTGAAAAAAAGACAGAAATTACAATTGAAGGGAAGGGGGAGAAAATATGATGAGATATTAAGAGATCTGAGGATCTCTGATTTCAAAGCCAAGTTAGCAATGATCTTTGAAACACTCATTCTGATTTAAACATTTAAGCATTTGAATAATTAACTATTAAAACGTGAAACAATTAGTCTGGTTGCATGTTGGGTATTGCTTTAGACCAAACCAAAAGTAGAACTCCAAGAAGATAAAAGAATCAGTAACAATGCTTAACAGTAAACTGTTCATAAGTATTAAATTACTTTCTGGGAACATATGTCCACAGATACTACATGTAAATGGAGTTCTCATTCCCATTTATAAGTGAGCCCCTCTTAAATCAACTGAAGTATCACATGTTTACTCTCACACAATGATGAGAGAGTTTTCTCCATTTATATTCAATTCTTTTGAACACCTTGGCTTTCCCACTAATCACTGTAAAAATTAACCTGTTACTTTTATGCTTTGTTTATACTTATGTATATATACATACATATATACATGTATATTTATATTTAAGTGCATATACATTACACTTAAAAGGATTAAAAAATTATAATCAAGTATAAAAATGTTTTCACTCTTAGAAGTTGCCTTTCTGTAATTTTAGAAATTAAATGTCCAATGCCAGGCATAGTTATCCACTATCACCCCCCAGTGGAGATGTGAGGATATTTGTGATTTAAAAAAAAAAAAAAACCAAAACTCAATTTGTCTTTTAAAAGTAACAGCTTTATTTTTTTTAAAGAACTTTTATTGAGATACAGTTAACATACAATAAACTGCATATATTTAGAGTGTAAAATTTGGTATCCCAATCTCCCAATTCATTCCCCCCAACCCTCCCTGCTTTCCTCACTCGGTGTCCATATGTTTGTCCTCTACATCTGTATCTCTATTTCTGTCTTGCAAACCAGTTGATTAACAACTTTATTTTAATATTAATTCATAAAGTTAAGGCAGACGCTTTAGCAAAAAATCTATGTCGTTAAGTAATGAAAGAGAATTAGGTCTTATAAAAGCCATGAGTCATACAAAGGGATTGACGTTGTTACTCTGTTATTAGAGAATGCTAATACAACACTCATATAATTTTTAAAACTTTAACTTGAAACATTAGTATATTTTCCTACTTGATTTTGGACACTATTCAGTATTAGAAGGCTTGCAAATCCAATACATGAACATTGCAGCATCTATATTCTGGAAAATATGCATCACCCTCATTTAATGCTTCTGCAAATACACATGAGCTGATTTATTTGTTTGAAGTTATACTATTGCTCTATTGGTGGTCTTATAGGCACAGATTCAGCTCTGTGACCAAACCCAAATGAGCTTAAACTTCACCTAAATTATAAAAGAAAAAAAAACAAGAAATAAGTATATATAGAAGCAAATTATGTTTTCATTAGGCAAATAACTGTCTGCTCTTTGCCACCATGCACTTTTTCTCCTTTCGTCATGTAAGCTTATAACTCAGATCTCTGCAGCTCTGTCTGCATCCATTTCATATACCTGGTTCAGACTTGCTCCTGAGTTCCAGAGCTGTACATCCTACTTCCTGCATTTCCCCCAGGATTTCCTACCAACTCCTAAAATCCAGTAATTGCCAGATATCCTTTTCTTTCTATATCAGTGAATAGCACAACTGTTCCCCTGATTGACTTAGAGAGAAATATGGGATTTATTTATTTTTTTATGTTTTTAAAATTTTATTTATTTTTTCACAGCATTGGGTCTTTGTTGCTGTGCACGAGTTTTCTCTAGTTGCTGTGAGCAGGGGCTACTCTTCACTGCAGTGCACAGGCTTCTCACTGCGGTGGCTTATCTTGTGGTGGAGCAGGGGCTCTAGGTGCATGGGCTTCAGTAGTTACAGCATGCAGGCTCAGTAGTTGTGGCTCAAGGGTTCTAGAGCACAGGCTCAGTAGTTGTGGCACACAGGCTTAGTTGTTCTGCTGCATGTGGGATCTTCCCCAATCAGGGACCGAACCAGCATCCCCTGCACTGGCAGGTGGATTCTTAACCACTGCACTACCAGGGAAGACCATGGGATTTATTTTTAACATCTATTCTCCTTCATCCCCTTGTCCTATATTTTTTGAGATTTTATCTCCGAAAGAGTTCCTGAGTCCCTTCACTCTCCTCCATTCTTCCTGCCACCGTTTCTGGCTCTGCTCTTATTTTTTCTTCTAATCAATTGAAAAGACTTTCAAATAATTTCTTGGTCCATCAGACATACTTTGTATTGCTCTGAGTTATTCTAAATTGTATATTTGAAGTACCATTAACCAATTTACAAGTTTTTAGTACTTTTATGGAAATAACCTAGAACATCAGTGCTAAACTTCATTTAGCATAGCATATAATTCCCCCTGAATCTGGCCCTGGCCCTCCCTTCCTCCCCACCCTCCCTCATCCCCACTCTCAATTCCAATTGTTATTCTTTCCCGTCTCAGACCTCTTATTCTGGTGTTTCCAGACTCATAATTTCTCAACTGTGCAGCATTTACTACCCTTACATATGTTTTTTACTCTGCTGCTAATGTTCTTCCTGAAAATTTTCTTCCTTGAAAACCCCTACTTTCTTAACTTGTCAATTTAAAAACATTTTCTCTGTAATAATTTCTCTGGGCACCTCTTTCTCAAGTTTTGGACACTTTCTTCCTTGTGCTACCACTGAACCTTGCATAGTTCATAAGCATTTGCTTTTGTACCTCTTACATTGTTTGGTAATTAAATGTTTGAAGGTTTGTCTATCCAGTTTCTGATATTCTAAACAAATTGCAGACTTAATGCTAAGCTCCTTGTCCCATTTATTATTTTTAGTTTTCAATAAAAATAGTTTTATTTACTCCTGATACAGGAGAACAATGAAGTAGTAATATAATACAAGCTGTTAAAATTAAGACCTTAAGAACAAAGTTCTGAGTTTTCTAAGGAACTGTGCAGTGGTTGGTTTTAATTAGGAAAGAAATTTCCTTTTTCAGTCTTTTACTGCCTTGACATTTATTTGATTGTGGACAGTTCTCTCCCCTATTCATGATGAGATTAAAATAATCACATAAACGTTTATAAACAATGGGAAAGGGGGGAGAACAGAGAGGAAAAGAAAGTGAGAATGAAGGTGAGGAGAGAGGGTAGAAAGATAGAACTTGATATGGTGCACAATAGAAGATGTAAGTATGAGCATCTACTAAGTTATTTTCCTAAATTCTTGCTAGTCCTATTCTCCAATATGTGTTCTCTTGTTATAACTTTTAAATTTCTATCAATGAGCATGCATGCAGCCCCCATAGGATGCAGATTACAGATTTCACATTTACTTTAAGAAAAAAAATATTTTAAAAAAGATATGCCGTTAACATTGAGTAAACACCAAGAAAATATCCCGTGAAGAAGTACACATTCTGACACAGAAACTAATTTGTGGTTTTCTTAACTAGAAAGCAGTTTGAGCAGCAAAGCTCAAGCCACTCCCTCACCCACCTGCCCCCTCCGAATCTGCACCATTCACAGTGTGCATCAGGCAGGAAGTCCTTGGCATTCACAAATAGCAGTCTGCTAGTGCAGACTGTTCACTCATCACCTTGATTCCTGCACATGACGGTCTGAATGGGAAATCTTTTTTTTGGCTATGAGGTTAGGGTGTGAAAGAGACTCCTTTAACTAGTAAATCAACACATTAAACACTATTCTTGCATTGAATTACACTACATTCATGACGGAATCTCATAAAGTAATGCAAATATTGCAAAACTAAAAGAACACCAACAACTAGGATTGATAATAAAAGTAGTAATATAATAAAATATCAGAGTTCTTACTTAGAAAAACAAGTAATTTTAAACCACATTAGTCTGAATTCATACCTTGAAGTGTCATCTTAATTTTTTATTCCTATTTTAATATATTACACATCAGAAATTTTATTCTAGAAGCGATTTGGGAACTATTACATATGTTGTGGCATATATGTCTTGAATGCCAAGAATCTAGTAGACATAAAAAATGGATTTAGAGATTTGCAGTGAAACATCAGTGAACATTTCAAAGTACAGATTCCATGTGCCTTTATATTAACACAATATATTTCTTTCAGAAGGAACAAAAACTACATTTTATGTAAAATATCTTAGATCTAGGATGTCTTAACTTTTTGATAGGCAGGTGTCTGGTTTGCTGCAAATCCATTTTCTAACCAAATGAGTACTAGCACTGCTAATCCCAACTTTTTGTAGATAGATGCATTTTCCAATTCCAATTATTTTAAACCTGAAACAAAACACAGAAGGGCAAAAAAAGGGCCACAGAATGGGTGGACTCTGATTGGAAGAGCTAGAGAAAAACTATTGTTTGCTAACCCAACACCATATAGTTTGAATATGAAGCAAACTGAATTCATATGCTTTGCCTGCTCTAAAATGTAACTTTATAAACTCAAAAATCAATAATCTATATGATGGAGAAGGGCAGGACCTATTGCCAAATATGTTTTAAATATGTGTTGTATAATATTCTAATTATTCTACATCTTTGAAAACTAATTTTTTTCATCTATAAAATAGAGATAAATATACCCAGCTCTCACAGTTTCTGTGGAAGTCAGATGATATAATTATTATGAAGAATTCTGTTTGATACCTAATATCATGGGTATTAAATAATTTGTATAATAACCTGTACTACCATTTTTCTCTGGGCTCATTTATTCTCCACCACAAAGGAAGAACAGTGTGTCGGGATTATAACTCAGATCTCTGCATGCCCCCAGTAATGAACTGTTACTAATCTACCTACTTTACATCAAATAACAGTGCCTTTTGTGGGACTAAATGAAAAAAATAATAAGCAGAGTCATAACAAGCTATTTGTCAGAGATACTGGAAAAAATTAATAAATGAGTCATTATAGCCAAGATGATCTGAGAGCTTTGGGGTACAGAAAAGAGTAAATAGAAAAACTCAAAAGTATGTGATAAAATTGCCTTGAAACAGAAATAATAGAGGTGTAGAATGCAAGAAGTGGTAAGAGACAGAAAAGTTAAGAGCTTAAGGAACATAGGCATATACTTAATATTTACTGATAATTTACTCTACCAGGAAGGGACAGAAGAGGGACTGATTCAAGTTAAAATTAATTTTGTAGATAATTCTGACAAAAATTTTTAAATGAGTACATTAGAAAGGCTAAAAAATATAAAGTCATAAATTCCATTCCTTAGAATAATTAATTATGAGACTAAAGCAGGGGAAAAAATGAGAAAGTGTCAGATGAATATGGAAACAGAATAAATACTTTATTATTTATTTGTTAATTAATGTAATAAACATAAGGAAAAAAAAGAGAAAAAGAGAGTGGAACAAAATAATAAATGAGGATATACAAAGGAAAACTGGTTCTCTGAATAGATAGAACTGATCACAGAAGAGGAGAAAAGACATACCCAGCCCAATAAATACAATTACAAACTACAGAGATTTAAGAGCATAAAATATTATAAATAAATTTATGCCACTAAAATAGAAGACTTTGAAGAAATGGATAATTGTCTAAACAGTTACTTAAACAATTGTTTAGACATAAGCAACCTAAAAATTAGAATATGTATAGATAGGCATATTTCTTAACAATTAAATGGTAAGTATGAAAGAATAAAAAATGTTCAAATAAAGTGTTCAAATAAACTAAGACATAAAAAAGTACCAATCCAACAGATTTCAGTAAAAATAAAAGAAGGAAGAATAGTCAGAAAACACAACATTGATAAATCCAAATATAACAATCATGATAAAATGTAAAAGTTTTTAATTTATCTCTTAAAAGACAAAAATTATCAGATTGGTTTTAAAAACACAGTGAAGTCCAATTGCGTGCTGCTTACAGAGACATACTTAAGCACATGCATACACACATACACACACAGAGGAAAGTGAAAGAGTAAAAAGAAAAGATATGCAAAGCAATTATTAACCAAAACCAAGCTAAACAAAAAAAGCTAGGTTAGTGGTAATAATAACAGAAAATATAATGTATCAGAATAAATTATGAAGATATACAAACCTGAATGAACCAATAACCATTCAGTACATTTTACTGCTAACCAGAATTGTCCCATCCTAAAAGGCAACAAACCTAGAAAGATTTACTGGCAAACTTGATCAAGGCTTCATAGAAAAAATAATTTCTGTTTTATAAAAGCTCTTTTAGAAAATAGAAAAGAGAGAAAGCTACCCAATGCCATTTGCTGCAAAAGTTGTTACAGAAGTAACACAACCTATGAATTAAGCCATAAACCAGATAAGGACAAAGTCACCTCTAAGATTACTTCCAAATCTGAAAGTCTATATTTTTATAAAATGTATAATGAGTTAGGCAAAAAAAAAAAAAAAAAATCCAAGAGAATGAGGTATTTGCTGTTCATTCTGTAAATATTCCTTATTAAAGATTTCCTGAAGCTATATCCTGACCATTCTCAATATTGGATTGGACTAAGGTGAAAACAGGGCAGACCTGGGACAGGATAAATGGAACCATATGCAATGGTTGGTAAGTCCTGAGTGTATGACTGACACACCTAAATCTGGGGCTCAGAGACTTTCCCAGCATGCAGAGATCTGAGTTATAATCCCGACACACTGTTCTTCCTTTGTGGTGGAGAATAAATGAGCCCAGAGAAAAATGGTAGTACAGGTTATTATACAAATTATTTAATACCCATGATATTAGGTATCAAACAGAATTCTTCATAATAATTATATCATCTGACTTCCACAGAAACTGAGAGAGCTGGGTATATTTATCTCTATTTTATAGATGAAAAAAATTAGTTTTCAAAGATGTAGAATAATTAGAATATTATACAACACATATTTAAAACATATTTGGCAAGAGGTCCTGCCCTTCTCCATCATATAGATTATTGATTTTTGAGTTTATAAAGTTACATTTTAGAGCAGGCAAAGCATATGAATTCAGTTTGCTTCATATTCAAACTATATGGTGTTGGGTTAGCAAACAATAGTTTTTCTCTAGCTCTTCCAATCAGAGTCCACCCATTCTGTGGCCCTTTTTTTGCCCTTCTGTGTTTTGTTTCAGGTTTAAAATAATTGGAATTGGAAAATGCACCTATCTACAGTTCTGAACTGTGGCAATGGTTTTGGAGTTTCCTTGGGTTTCATTGCTATAATTCCTTTGAAAATGTAGAGCTGTGTAATTATGTGGTTGAACTTCTTTTAAGAATAGTTGGAGTCTTTCTTGTGGACAGTAGTATTTAAATTGCTTTATATAGGGCCTAAGGAAAATGCCTAGTGTGTAACTTGTTTCTAAATACAAAGGGAAAGTCATCTCCTAAATGTTGCCTAATAATCTGTACTGTGGGGGTTGATCTGACATGACCTGTGGTGTGAATGTGATCTGATCTGATGTGAGCTCTTTCTATGGTTTGAGTTGATATGGTAAGCAGGGCATCCTCTCTGCCTAATGAAAGGGTCTTTCCTGGACCATTTGCATTCTCCATACCAGCTATCACCTTTGAAGACATAATTATAATTCACAAGCATTTCCTTACCAGTTCTTTTGTGGTATCAAATACAGCAAAAGGCACAGAATTTCTGGCTTGCTGCCCAGGTTGTTTTATTTTCAGAAAGATAGAAGCATTTCCCTAGGTAACCAATCCAGCCTTCCAGGCATGATATATGTTCAGTGGAAGCTTTGTGTTTTTCAATGCAAAGACTGAATAATATATTAAGTACTGAGGGGGTGGAAATCCCTTAATTAAAAACTATTGTCATATGAATAAAATTTACCAGGTTAGCCCTTCAATCTGACGGTTTTGGACTTCATCAATCATTCTTTGTGCTTTTTTCCCAAATGAAGACAACTTCTAAAGTTTTGTACTCCTTTTTCTGCTAGGTAGAAAGAAATCCTTGATGGATGCCACTTAAGTAGATGTTGTTTTTGCTCAGGTAGGGGCTTAATGCTCTTCTCAAGTGACACACTCCTTCTAGATGGTCACCCTCATTCTCATGACCTTAACTATCATGTATGTACTGATGTGATTAAATTGATATGTCTAACCCAGGCCTCTCATCGGGGATCGCATACATACAGCTACCTAATAGATATCCATTCATTCAATAACAAAATCTTTGTGAGTATGCACTATGTGCTAAGAACTGCAGTATATGTTTCTTATAGAGATGGTCCTTGCCATCATTGTGCTGAGTCTAGGGGCAGGTAGATATTGAACAAATAATTTTAAATGCAAAGAGTGATACAAAAGGAATAGTGATGGATACTAAGAGAACATGTGCTGTGGGGAGCTGGTCTAGCTCAGAGGTGGTATTAAAGCAGACATTTAAGGCGATACTTTAAGGATGCAGAGAACTCACTACATGAAGGATAAAGAATGCATGTTCTCAGCATTCTCAAAGAGAATGAGACTGTGCAAAGGCCCTGGAGTAAGTGACCTTGTCACTTGAGAAAAGATGAAGATCAGTCTGATTGGAGTATAGATGGAAAGAAGTGTGACCAGAGCTGAGGCTCGAAAGATGAGCAGCAGCCGGGTGTTGCTCACGTGATGGTAAAGGTTTGAAAGCTCACACTAAAGGACTGTCTCTTAAATCAGAGCTAGATTATGACATATGCACTAGATCGATGGCATGTTGATTCATAAAAGTTATTAAAATCAAAACAGATTTGGAAAAAAGACATGTTCAATTTAAAGTGTATAAAGCAGCTAAATGGGTATATCTAATCCAGGTACGTGTGTGCTTACACTATGCTTAAACTGTATTTACGCTCTAAACTTTCTAAAACTTTAATGAATCTCTGTTTACTTCTGTAGCCTTATTCTTTCTGTAGGTACTTTGTTTCTCTATCTAGCTTCTTGCAGTCCCTTATGCATGTCATATTGCTTTATGGCATACCTGGGCTTTTGCTCATGGTGATCTGTGTTCCCCATGCCATACTCTGACCTTGAACTTGCTATGGAAAACTCCATCCCTGTCCAACTAGAAAATATCTACATTTATTTAAATCATCTATTCTTTTATAGCATAATTTCCTCTGTCATTACCTCCATAATTACCTCCACCCCACTCCAGTGGAATTAATCATACTCTCCTTTTCATGCTCTCTGCTTCTAATAGACTATCAGATTTAATACATTATAATTATCATTTTTGCCTCTTCTTTCTCTATCCTAGAGAAATTATTAATATAGACAACATTTTAACAATATTTCAAAATCTTTCATATATCAAAGAACTTGGAACCAGGCAATTCTCCTTCAAAGAATTTATCATAAGAAAATGATCAGATTTCTGCAGGATACTTATTCCAATAATATTTGTAATAGTAAAAAAAACTATAAACAACTTTAATGTCCAATTATATGGGCTAGGTTGAATTATGGTACATCTAAACTATGGAAAACAATATAGACATTTAAAAGAATAATGTAGCTCTACAAATATTGGTATAAAGATCTACAAACCATATTAATGTTTTTTTTTAATTTTTATTTTATATTGGAGTATAGCCAAATAACAATGTTGTGATAGTTTCAGGTACACAGCAAAGTGACTCAGCCATACATGCCTCTTTTGTCATAGGTTAATTGACCATAGGTGCATGGGTTTATTTCTGGGCTTTCTATCCTTTTCCATTGATCTATATTTCTATTTTTTTGTGCCAGTACCATACTGTTTTGATGACTATAGTTTTGTAGTACAGTCTGAAATCAGGGAGCCTGCTTCCTCCAGCTCCATTTTTGTTTCTCAAGATTGCTTTGGCTATTCAGGGTCTTTTATGTTTCTGTACAAATTATGAAATTTTTTCTTCTAAATCTGTGAAAATGCCATTGGTAATTTGATAGGGATTGCATCGAATCTGTAGATTGTTTTGGGTAATACAGTCATTTTTACAATATTGATTCTTCTAATCCAAGAACATGGTATATCTCTCCATCTGTTTGTGTTGTCTTTGATTTCTTGCATCAGTAACTTACAGTTTTCTGAGTACAGGTCTTTTGCCTTAAGTAGGTTTATGCCTAGGTATTTTATTCTTTGTGTTGCAATGATAAATGGGATTGTTTCCTTAATTTCTCTTTCTGATTTTTCATTGTTAATATATAGGAATGCAAGAGATTTCTATGTATTAATTTTGTATCCTGAATTTTACAAATTCATTGATGAGCTCTAGTAGTTTTCTGGTGGCATCTTGAGGATTTTCTATGTAAAGAATCATGTCATCTACAAACAGTGACAGTTTTACCTCTTCCTTGCCAATTTGGATTCCTTTTATTTCTCTTTCTTCTCTGATTGCCATGGCTAGGGCTTCCAAAATGATGTTGAATGATAGTGATGAGAGTGCGCATTCTTGTCTTGTTCCTGATCTTAGAGGAAATACTTTATTTTTTCACCATTGAGAATGATGGTTGCTATGGGTTTGTTGTATATGGCCTTTATATTGAGGTACTTTTCCTGTATGCCCACTTTCTGGAGAGTTTTTATCATAAATGGGTGTTGAATTTTGTCAAAAGGTTTTTCTGCATCTATTGAGATGATCATATGGTTTTTACTCTTCAGTTAGTTAATACGGTATATCACATTGATTGATTTGCATATATTGAAGAATCCTTGCATCCTTGGGATAAATCTCACTTGATCATGGTGTTTGATCCTTTTAATGTGTTGTTGGATTATGTTTGCTAGTGTTTTGTTGAGGGTTTTTGTGTCTATATTCATCAATGATACCGGTCTGTAATTTTCTTTTTTTGTGATATCTTTGTCTGCTTTTGGGTGATGGTGGCCTCATAGAATAAGCTTGGGAGTGTTCCTCCCTCTGCAATTTTTAGAAAAATTTGAGAAGGATACATTCTTTGCTACATTATTATTAACTGAAGTCCATAGTGTACATTAGGGTTCACTCACTGTGTTCTATACGCTAAGGATTGTGAAAAATGTATAATGACATGAATCCATCATGACAGTATCACACAGCATAGTTTCACTGCCTTAACAATCCCCTGGGCTCCACCTATTCATCCCTCCCAATCTCCCCACCTCAGACACTCAGACAGACCTTTTCATTGACTCAATAGTTTTGCCTTTTCCTGAATGTCAAATTGTTGAAATTTTATAGTATGTAGTCTTTTCAGATTGCCTTCTTTCACTTAGTTACCTGCATTAAAGTTTCTTTTATGTTACGTCTTGACATGAGAACTTTTTCTTAAGTCCCTGAATATTATGCCATTGTTTGGAAAGTCTACAGTGTGTTTAGCCATTTATATATTGACAGGCATCTTGGTTGCTTGCAAGTTAGGGCAGTCATGAATATAGCTGCTATAAACACACCTGTGCAGGTTTTGAACAAACATCAGTTTCCAACTCATTTGTGTAAATGCCAAAAAGGGAGATTGTTGGATCATATGATGAGTATATTCATTTTCTAAGAAACTGCCAAACTATCTTCTACAGAGTCATCTGCTTTTTATTATCACCACTTGGTAAAAATTCCAAATCATTTCGGGGATTAAAATAATCCACCAGAAAAAAATTGGTTGATCAAAGACCAGTTTCTGCAGTTACTGTCTTGTTTTAAGAATGTTTGTAAACTCCTTTCCAACTGGACCAATCTCACTGTGGGCAGATGCTCAGCTTTGAAACCTGATCACCCCAAGAAAGTCCAAGAAAGTGTGATGGAGACAGGTGATGATATATTTAGGATCATTTAAAAATCAAAATGGAGTAACTGTGCTTCACACATCCAAAATGGAGCCACGTGGCCATTGGTGGATGTGGTTTCAGATGCATTCTTGCCATCACTGAGAACTTGAACTCTCTGAACTGTATCAAACTCTAGAACACCATCCACCGCTTTCAAAACAGTATTTGCAAGCAGCTGCCAGCTACATAGTTTCAAAGTGTCACCCTCTCCGACCTGCAAGTGTATAACTGTTATGAACCCCAACCAATTCTTGTTTAAACAAGCACCCTCATTTCTTGCCAGCTCCAATCCTAATTCTTGACAATTTATGTAACCTTGCAATTTTTGCCTTTATAAACTTTACCCATTTTGTAGTTCTGGACAGCATTGCAACTCAATGTTTTATCTGTGCCTCCTGAGAGCTGAGTTCCTGACTAACCACAAATCAATGCCGTGTGTGTGTGTGTCTGTATGTGTCCACAACCAAGATTTCTGTTCTCAGAAGTCTTGGTTAAGGAATGTTGAACTCCAAAGAGACAAAGCCTTGCCCCCACCTCCGGTAGGCCAGGGTAACTCCCAGGCTCTGGAACCTTCTGCAGACTTTTCCCTACTCTACCAGGAAAAGACCCAGTTTGGGAGACAGCCTGAGCAGAGGGCTGTCCTCTTTGATCTGCTGTTAGCCCACCAGACCCCCATCAGGTGCTCAGCAGGTATAAGTGTCCTCAGGTGACTTTGCAAAGGAACCAAAAAACTGTAACCCACAAGTAACCTGTTTATAACAGTTCTGACTTCCCCTTCTGCCATGTGTGACAACCTAGGAAATGAATCACAGGGAGCAAAACTGGATGCAAAAAAAGCAGGGCTTGTGATATCTGGGCTGTGGGATATCTATTGCCATCGGGCCTACTGCCAGTAACTTACTTCCTGTCCCTGCATCTGGCACCTCCCCCAGTCCTCACAGAAGGTTGAGGCCCGGAATCAGGAGACCATACAGGAGGAGCCACGGATGGAGAGGGATGAGGGGTGGGACCTGGGAAGCTGGAAAACATGGCAGGGGCAGCAGAGTTCACAGCTCTGAGACAGACTATCCCCACTGTGCTCCAGCACCACAATGAAAGAGGAACTGCCACCGTGATGCCAAAATATCTTGGCTCTCTGTGCACCGATGCCAAAAAGAAGTACGGAGACAGAGCTTTGGAGGAAAAGAAATAGAGTAGTCCTTCTTTGCCAGGCAAAGGGGAAAACACAGCATGCTAGTGCTCAAGAACTGTGCCCCCTCTCCTGGGGAATTCAAGGGGGTCTTATAGGTGGAGCTCCCAATCTGGGGTAAGTGCTAAGGATGAAAGTGGTGAAGGTCTTGCATTCTTCTTCTTCTTGAATTATTTCAAAACTGTCACCGCTGGCTTCAGGAAACCCAGTAACTAGGTCCATTCATCCCTGGCTTATCAGCCTGAGAACTTCTTTCTAAATGCAGACACCTACAAGGGGTGATTCACTACAAAACAGTGCAGGGAGTGTAAATACCAGTTGTAGGATGTAATTCACACAGAGTCAGGGAGTGATAGGTGCAGGATGCAGAGTTTAGCTTTGGTAAGGACAAATCTAGTTACACACAATACAGGTTAGTAACAGTTAAAATAACACTAGGATTGATTAACCCTTTCAGGCCAGTTTGTGTTTCTTCTCTAGCCTGTTCACTATTCTCTTTATTTTCCTTATTATCAGAAGAGGAAAAGACTCAACTGAATTTAAGAAAAGTCCCATTTCTATTTTTTGCTGCAACAACCAGAGCCGAGAATAGAAAGTGGAAAATGCCTTCTCCAGTTTCACCCAGACTGTGAACTCTCCAGAGCTTTCTCAATAGGGGTGGGCATGGCCTAGACAGGAGATTTTGAAAGCTCTGACCTGATTTCTCCTCAGATGCCTGGGCCCCTAAGCTGCCCTCTTAGTGGGAGTTTGCAGATCTTTAGGGGGCGATTGGGAGATTGCTTAGGACAGGCCCTGTGGTCTGGGGATTAAGGGCGTTGAACGGCTGGGAGAGCGTAGTAGGCATTCCTAGTGATCTGGTTCAGGATCCTTCCCTCTTTTTATGTCTCAGTCTGCCCTGTCCCTGGGTTGGTATCTTAATTGGAAAGTAGAGATCCCTTTGGAACTGGCCTGAGTCCCTCTCCTTTCCAGGAACACAAATGTCCCAAATTTCTTGGGGAGACTTGCCTTTAAGCTGTCTGAATATCCTCAAGCTCCCTTTGGCAGAATAAGGATGTGTTTAAAAAAAAGTTCCCATCCAGGTGTCATACAGGTTAAGTGTGCCACTGTTTTCATGACATATTGCTCTTATGAACTGACATTTCAGAAACATTTGAGATAAAGAGGCGTTTATTGGGGGACTGTGAGAGCTACAGCCTGGAAACACAGATTCAGGAAACTCTGGAGTTGGGATCTGCCAGGCTAGGAAAGGCAAGACATTTATAAAAGACAAAAGCAGGAAGTAGTGGTTAGTTACAATATTTGTTTGTCAAGAATTATCATAGGAGCTGGTGAGAAGTGAGGGTGCTTGTTAAGCAAGGGTTGGTTGTATTTGAAATAATTGCATAACCATAAGGGGAGAGGGGGAAACTTGAGACCAAAAGGTTGGAAGAGGGGAGGGGGGAACCGTGAAACCAAAGGAGCTGGCAGATGTTGCTCTGTCCTTGGGTCTGGTACAATACAAAGAAAGTTTGAGTTCTTTTAGTTCTGAAATCAGACCCTCAAAGGCCCCCAACTCTATTTTTGTAAGCTGAACTACGATTACTCCATTATAATTTCAATTTTCTTTACCCTTAGCTGTGTCAAGGTTTTCATGGTACTATATAATCATGATGGTTTTAAATGTCCCTCTCTTGACTAGACCCCAGAGCAGATACTTACCTTGCCTGGGCCATTCTGGTAAATCCATTCAGACCTCTCTAAGGGATGTCCCAGGTGCCTGTTCCACTCTCTTCATCAGAATTTGCAGAGCTTTTTTCTCAGCACCTACCACAGTAGTAAACATTCTGCAGATATTTGATGATTGGATAAGAAATGATTAGGAATACAAAAAACAGGAAAAAAATGTGGCTGCCCCTCTAACTAGATATGTTACACAGCTGCTGCAGTAAATATCCCCTCATTATTTCATTGATAGCAGAGTTTATATTTACTTATTGCTCAAATCACTGTGGAATATAGGAGTTCCTGTTCAGAATGCAGCTTTCTCCCACATGGAAATTTCCTATGAGTTTCCCATAAGGTTCAGTGCAAGTGCCATCAACCTCCCCCCTACCCCCGCACCATGAAGTCTTTTTCCAAACAAAAAACTCCTTGCCCTTGGGCCACAAGTAACGTAGCTGGTAAGTTAGTTACAGACTCAGTTGATGTCACACTATCATTATTGACCTTTTTAAAGCCTCCCCTGTTTCATTTATTCTCCTTTTTAGTCCCATTTCCATCCCTCCATAGGCACCTATTCTTGTGCATATAATGTGCCCTATATTATTAAAGAAAGTTTTTCACACAAATATATTAGTAAATATTATTATTTTAGTATAGTGACAGGTTACGTATCACAAAGTCATACTTGATTATCATGTGATAACCACGACCCCGATAGTGAAATAGGATGTTACCAGCAGCACCCAAGCCTTCTTGTGCTCCTACCAATCACTCATCCCTTCTTGCTGCCAAAAGAATCTTCTTAACCTCACAGATTATTTTTGCTTTGTATACATTGAACAGTTCAAGATGTATTCTACTGTGTCTATCTTCTTGTATTCAGGGAGACACTTACTTATGCTCACCAGCTTATTAAAGGGTGTGATACGGGATACAGATAAACATCTTAAAGAAGAGATTATATAGGGCGAGATCTTGGAGGGTCTTGAGGATAGGAGCCTTGATCGCCATGAAGTTGGGGTGCCTCACCCTCCTGGTGTGAATGTCTTCTCCAATCTGGAAGCTCTCTGAACACCATGCATTTGAGATTTTACGGAGGCTTCCTTGCATGGGCATGATAGTGATTAACTCCATTTCTGGCTCCTCTCCCCTCTCTGGAAGGATGGGAGGATGGCTGATAATGCTAAGCTTCTAGTCATGGTTTGGTCTTGCTGGTGACCAGCCCCCATCCAGGACCTCAGCCAGAGTCACCTCATTAGAACAAAAGATGCTCCTAGTGCTCTTATCACTTAGGAATTTACAAGGGTTTTAGGACTTTTGTGCCAGGAACAGGAACATTTTATATATACAAAAGATACATGTATTTTTCCTATTATCTCAATTTGTTAGAGGCAATCAGGTCACCATTTAGTCTATGGTTAATCAACCCCCCTCACCCCCCACTGAAGCGAGATATTTGTGAGGACTCTTTGTGAGGACTCTTTTTTCCCCCAAGTGCAGTTTTTATTATAATTAAACAAAGACAAATAGTAAACTACTAGAAAGAACTTAAATCAAGGACCTAGAATTTTTTTCCATTCTTTTTTTTTCTAATTTTTTATTTTATATTGGAGTATAGCTGATTAACAATGTTGTAATACTTCCAGGTAACACATATGCATATATCCATTCCCCTGCAAACTTCCCTTCCATCCAGGCTGCCAGGTAACATTAAGCAGAGCTCCCTGTGCTATACAGTCAGTCCCTGTTGATTATCCATTCCAAACATATCCATTGACATGTGTACGTGTCAATCCCAAACTCCCTAACTATCCCTTCCCCCAACTCTTCCTCCTTGGTAACCGTAAGTTCAGTTCTCCAAGTCTGTAAGTCTATTTCTGTTTTCTAAATAAGTTCATTTGTATCATTTCTTTTTAGATTCTGCATATAAGTGATATCATATGATATTTCTCTTTCTCTGTGTGACTTACTTTACTCAGTATGACAATCTCTAGGTCCATCCATGTTGCTGCAAATGGCATTATTTCATTCTTTTTAATGGCTGAGTAATACTCCTTTGCATATCTGTACCACATCTTCCTTATCCATTCCTCTGTCGATAGACATTTAGGATGCTTCCATGTCTTGGCCACCGTAAACAGTGCTGCAATGAACATTGGGGTGCATGTATCCTTTCAGACCATGTTTTTCTCTGGATGTATGCCCAGGAGTGGGATTGCAGGGCCATATGGTAGCTCTAGTTTTAGTTTTTAAGAAACCTCTATACTGTTCGCCATAGTGCCTGTACCAATCTACATTCCCACCAACAGTGTAGGAGGGTTCCCTTTTCTCCACACCCTTTCCAACATTTATTGTGTGTGGATTTTTTGATGATAGCCATTCTGACCGGTATGAGGTGATATCCATTGTAGTTTTGGTTTGCATTTCTCTAATAATTAGTGATGTTGAGCATCTTTTCATGAGCCTCCTGGCTATCTGTAAGTCTTCTGTGGAGAAATGTATATTTAGGTCTTCTGCCCATTTTTTGATTGGGCCGTTTGTTTTGATGATATTAAGCTCATGAGTGGTTTGTAAATTTTTTAGACTAATCCCTTTTCAGTCACATCATTTGGAAATTTTTTCTCCCAGTCTGTGGATTGTCTTTTTGTTTATGGTTTCCTTTGCTGTACTGAAATGTTTGAGTTTAATTCGGTCCCACTTATTCATTTTTGTTTTTATTTTCATTCCTCTGGGAGATAGATCAAAAGAGATATTGCTGCAATTTATGTCAGAGGGTATTCTTCCTATGTTTTTCTCTAGGAGGTTTATAGTGTCCAGTCTCACATTTAGGTCTTTAATCCATTTTGGGCTTATTTTTGTGTATGGTGTTAAAGAATGATCTAATTTGATTTTTTTACATGTAGCTGTCCAGTTTTCCTAGCACCATTTGTTGAAGAGACTGTTTCCACCATTGTATAGTCTTGCCTCCTTTGTCATAGATTAATTGACCATAGGTGCATGGATTTATTTCTGGGCTTTCTATCCTGTTGCATTGAGCTATGTTTCTATTTTTGTGCCAGTCCCATACTATTTTGATGACTATAGCTTTGTAGTATAGTCTGAAGTCAGAGATCCTGACTCCTCCAGCTCCATTTTTCTTTCTCAACATTGCTTTAGGTATTCAGGGTCTTTTGTGTCTCCATTCAAATTTCAAGATTTTTTGTTCTAGTTCTGTGAAAAATGCCATTGGTACTTTGATAGGGATTGCATTGAATCTGTAGATTGCCTTGGGTGGTATAGTCATTTTGATAATATTGATACTTCCAATCCACGAACATGCTATATCTTTCCATCTGTTTGTGTCGTCTTCAATTTCTTTCATCACCATCTTATAGCTTTTGGAGTACAGATCTTTTGTCTCCTTATATAGGTTTATTCCTAGGTATTTTATTCTTTTTGATGTGATGGTAAGTGGGGTTGTTTCTTGAATTTCTCTTTTTGAGGTTTTGTTGTTAGTGTATGGAAATGCAGCAGATTTCTGTGTATTAATTTCCTAAACTGCAACTTTACCAAATTCATTTTACATATATATAAAAAAGATATATGTGTTTCTCCTATTATCTCAATTTGTTAGAGGCAATCAGGTCACTGTTTAGTCTATGGCTAATTGATCCCCACCACTGAAGCAAGATATTTGTGAGTACTCTTAAAATGCTCCATAAATGATGAGGTTTTCCAGTCTAGCTGGTCTGAACAAGGCACTATTCCCATCTGGATGAGAACACTGGCTACTGTTTCCTCTAATCATTTCATATGTTTTTTTTCCCCTCTATCCTCATACACAAGTGCAGATCGATGCACTGCTGAATACCCAAGGGGGGCACACTGTACATCCCCAGAGTCCTCTGTCTGTGCATCTCTCTTTTCTGATACTCTCTCTGCATAGGTCTTGTCTCTGAGCTTTCCCCTTCACCTCTGGGAATCTCTTGACATTTCTCTGGTTTTACCTTGCTTAAACCACACCTACAATATTGTCTCTGGGCGGTAAGCTGGGGAAATTGCAAGGCTCACCAAATTTGTTTTCAGAGGATCACTGCCATTCATTAATTGATACCCAATGATTGAAAAGGATTTTTTTTTGCACACATTTTCTTTTTTTTCTTTTTGGTTGATTCAGGCAGGAAGTACAACTACCACAACTGCTTCCTGTTATTCCACTGAAGGGAACAGAAGTCTATGGAGTTGACCTTTGTAAATGAAAGTACCTTACATTTTTCAAGTTCTAAAGGGCTTGTCAGCTTCCTGTAGTTCCTGTACAGCCCATACACTTCTCTTTAACCAACTGTTCAAACAGAAACTGCTTTTCTGACTCTCCAGCTGCTAAGAGACAGCGCCGAATATTTTTGTTCAAGCAGAAACATGACCGCAACAGAGCATTCTTTGAAAATCTTACTGACAGACCCTACCTCCAGAGAAGGCATGGAGGAGGGGAGATCTGGTAAGGTAAAATTGATAAACTTTGACGAAACAAAAATCGAGGTTGGAGAGGGGAGCTCTTATTCTACTGGGTTTTATCAGAAATTTCCAGGAGTGATCATAAAAATGATATGAGCATCTTTTAAACATAACCATTTTAGTTAAACGGTTTTGATTTAACGAGAACATCAGAGTATTAAAGCAATATAGTGATTGATTATTAAAAGCATTGGTTGAATTATAGGATCTATCTGGTTAATTTTGTTATTATCAACATCCGTGCATTAAAATAAATTTTTTTAACCTCTTTCCCCCTCCCCATTTGATGTTAGCTAAGAATTAATTTCTTACTGTTCTCTCAAGAGACTTTGGTTTAATAAAGTCATGAATAATTGTTGAGGCAAAAAAAAAAATTGCCTGCAAAAACTGGGACTATTGGTGTGTAGATCCTTTGTAATTTAAAAACAGATGTGGCAGTTTGAGCGTGGGAATTGGAGGCCAAACCCATCCACCAGCAAATCCTTTAGTATTTGTATTTTATAGCAAATTTGTTGAGAAAGAAAAAGAACATAGCTCATGCATGTTTGTAGTTCAGTCCAGCAGAAAGAATACCTTTTACTGAACCTCTATTTTCTGCTAAAAACCTGCCTCTCTTTCTTCTTTCCTTCCCTCTCCCTGAATTTTATTTTTTATCTGGGACAACAGGATATTTTAGTTCTTGAAACACAGGGTTCATGCTTAATGAAAAAGAAAGTTCTTCAAGAACATTAATAGCTAAGCCAAGTGCTGAAACTTTGGTGCAAATGTGAAACCTATATTTTTTGAAATGTAAACTCTTTCTGTAAGTTAACTAAGTTTTCTAGAACATGGAACTAAAAGTTAGAATCAGTAGACCAGTAATATGGTGCATTTCTCCGTTCTTCTGTGAGATAACTGCTAACACCATTTTCAAACTAGAAAGTTGAAGGTCATTGCATTCAGAGTGTAATATAAGAGGCATATGAATTTAGAGGGAGACAAATGTGTAAATGGAATTTTTTGCATAGATACCTAGGGATGGGATTGCTGGGACATTTGGTAAGGTTATGTTTACCACACCTAACTGCCAAGCTGTTTTCCAAAGTGGCTATACTGTTGTATTTCCGACAACAGTGCATGAGAATTCCATGTGGATCATTTCTTCACCATAGCTTAGTTTTGGTGTTTTGTTCTATCTGCCATTCCAATGTGCATATAGTGGTAGCTCTTTGTGTTTTAATTTATGTTTCCCTAATGACTGGTTATGTTGGATTCTTGATTCATGGGAGCCAGCTGGGCACTCATAGGATCTGCCTAGGGCCACTAGAGCCAGCAGTCCTTGGGTGAGAGCAGGCCTGGGCTCCCAGGAGCCTGCCTGGAGCCTGTGTCACAGGACTTGGGTCACTGGAGCTGGCAAGCACTGGGGTGAGAGGGGCCTGGGTTCGGGGGAGTCTGCAGGGAGTCACAGAGGGCAGCAGGAGTCAGCCTGATCTGATGCCGGGGTGGGCAGGTCTGGGATCTGCAGTGAAGTCAGGCACTGTTTTACTCTCCTTTTCCCCAGTGCTGGACTGCTCAGTCCTGGGGGAAGGATGTTGGGGGCTTGGATTCCCAAGGGTTCACCAGGGGCCTGGTGTCACAGGAGCCACCTGGAGCTTCTGGAGTTGGCAGGTGCAGGGGGTGGACAGGGTTCTGGGCTTCTGGAGCCCACAGGAAGCCCTGTGTGGAAGCTGTCTGAGGCTGCTTTATCTGCCTGGAGATGGTGGAGTAGGCAGGAGCTGGGATGAGGCATGGAGGTGGGTGTGCCTGGAATCCTTGGCTCTTGGGAAGATATTTTCATGTGCAGATAATCTGCAAATTGATATTTCTACTGGGAGATGAGTGGATGTCACTTCTAGAAACACTTCCACTTCTTTCCAATCTCTATGCCTTTTATTTACTTTTCTTGGCTATTGCCACTGATAGAACCTCTAGTAAAATGTTGAAATTGAATTGGTGAGAGCAGACATCCTTGCCTTGTTCCTGACCTTCAGAGGCAGTCATTCACTTTTTCACCATTAAGTACCACGCTAGCTGTACTTATTCTGTAGATGACATTTATCAGTTTAAGTCCTTCAATTCCTAATTTGTTGGGATTTGTTATCTTGGATGAACATTACATTTTCCACATTTTTTCTGTATTTATCAAGATGGTCACATGCTTTCCCTTTCTTTTTCTGCTAATATGATAAATTATGTTGATTCATTTTCTAATGCTCCTCTCAGTCCTTCTAACCAGACCTCTTATTTATGGAGGTAAATCTGGATCGTTTGTATGTTTCTTTTTCATCCTGATTTCTACTCTTTTTGTTTCTTACTCTCTCATCTGCTTTTCTGCCAATAACTGGAAGATTCTCTAGGGGAGAAAAAGCTCAATTTCTCTTCTCCCTGGTCCTATATGGGCCATGGCCATCACTTGTGGATCTGGACCTTTTGTGAAGAGAGTTGACAATAGGGGAGCTGAGGTACAGCTGACTTTACAGGTTGATTCTGTGATAAATTTAAGATTTTCTTCCTAATGCCTCCATGAGACTGAGATTGTAACATTTGTATTTATAGGTAAACATCTCCAGAGAAAATGTCTAGCAATCATAACTCCTGGAGCCTGTGTCACACTTCATTGTTGCCTCATCATTATTGTCATCCTACTTATAATTGTGACGGTTCTTTCCACTTTGGTGGCAAGTAAGTTCCCTGTTCTCCAAACTTTACAATGTTCTTCACACATTTATATTGTCGATAAGTATCTATTGAGCTCCATTATGTGCCAGGCATTGCGTGAAGTGCTTGGGGTATATCAGTGAACAAAACATGCAAAACATCCCTGCCCCCAGGGAACCCATATTCTAGCAGGAAGACACAGACATTATAATATAGGGGTAACAGGTTGAGGAATACAAGTGCCCAGGGTAAGCTCCCTTGAAAGGATGACTTTTCAGCAAACTTTTGAAGGCGATGAAGGAGCCATGTGGCCATGTGGGGAAAGCATTCCAGGTGGTGGGAACAAGTAGAATCAAAGGAGGAATCTCCTTGGTATGTTTGTGGAACAGCGAGGAGGTTTCCTCAGCTGAAGCAAGATGAGAATGAGGAAGAGTAGTGAGCTGGGGCTCAGGGAGATAATAGCCTGATGAGTCGGTTAAAGACTTCGGCGTTTATTTTGAGTGCAGTGGGGAGGATCATGCAGGAAGGGAATGGCATGATCTGAATTTCCCTGTAGAGTAATCATTTTGACTGCTACATCGAGAACACATTGTTAGGATAAAAGGTAGACTCAGGGACACCTATTAGGGCAAACTTGTAGAAATCCAGGCCAGAGAGGACAGTGGCTTGGCCCTATGGTAACAGTGAAGGTGGGACAGGGTGTCAGAATCTATTACGGAAGTTTAGTCAACAGTATTTCCTATCAGATAAGCGAGGAAATAGTGAGGTTAGGGAACAAAAACATCTATTCTTCCCATAGCCTACACTCGGAAATCTTGCTGGTTTCAGAGCATCTAACAGGACCCAAATATTTTTATACACATCTAACAAAAATATCTATAAAACAGAAAACTACAGCAAAGCCTACACTGTATTTGTGGTGCTAAAATCAATATTTGACTGTGTTATGTTTTCAATACTAGAAGGTTTTATATCCCCTACGAAACGTACCATACTAAAATTTAGGAAAATTCAGGAGTTTGCCTTTCTTTTGTCAAGAGTAAGAAAGACTGATATTAAGGAGGGTGCGGGAGAGGAGAATCTCTATGATACTAGGAAAGAATACCACAGAAATTAAGTGCTGTAGATATCGATTTCCTTAAAACCATTAGTGTCCATGTTCCCCTGGGAAGTCAGATGCACAGGTACCCTGCTTGAAGTCCAGTGGACTGTTGACTTTTGTACCTGGGATAAGACAGTGAGTGATGACTTAGGAAGGGAACAATCGAATGTACGTACTTCAAGATGGACCTCAAGGGTAAAAGGTCACCATATAAAATATATATATTTATTCACATATTGGTTTCCATAGAACATTCTATTCCAAGGCAATCCTCAATATAATGAAATCATTTAGGAAAAACAACTACTGCTAGCTTGCCCACAGCAAGAGATTATGGATCTCGATATTGCATTCTCTCAGAAAGCAAACAAAATAAAAATGACCTCCGAAAGGCCTGCTGTTTTGGCAAGCAGTGAGCTGAGATCACATTTCCGCATATTGAGTAGCAGTTGCTATTTTAAAAATGGTTAAGGCTGACAGCACTCCAAGAGGCGTTGGTTGGTAGTGCATTACAGCTCAGCAATTCTGCCCTTAACCAAGAGTGGGGCAGCTTCCATAGAGAGTATTTACAGCGTAGCCAGGCACTTGAGAATATGTTTCTGGAAGCACAATAAGATGATGAGGAGGGAAATTATATAATGAATAATGCCAAAATACATAAAAAGGGAACTATTCCTTGGGAAAACAAACGCCTTTGGGCATGGAAGACGTTTGTTAACAATCTGTCTACCTATGGAAAGTAGCCCCTGTTTGGATTTTAAGAAAAAAAAAAACGCTACTAGCAAAGACCATAAAAGTTCAAGATTCTAGTTGATATTTGGTCCTGTTTTTCTTCAAATCCCTCATTTTGGCATTTGGTTATACTGTACCTACACACGCATACATGAGTGTATATATGTGTATATCTACATACGTAAAACCAAAAGCCTGACCTCAGGATGGGAAAATGGATAAGAGGGATGAGAAAATGTATTTGTTATGATTCACTGTGCCTGTCTAATTTTTAGCGAGAAGAGCAAACCTGGTCCCCAATGTTCTGTATGTTACCTGCCCAAAAGGATGGATTGGATTTGGAAATAAGTGTTTTTATTTTTCTGAAGACACAAGGAACTGGACATTCAGCCACACGTTCTGTACTTTATTAAAAGCTGATCTTGCTCAGTTTGAAACTGAGGAGGAGCTGGTAAGAAATATTTTTTGGATCATGTTTTTTGTTGAATACGTAGCCCCATGTGAAGGATCTAGGCTGCAGAGGGTGAAAGCTGAAAGATGAGGAAGGACCCCACTCCAGGCAGACCTGGGGGTGTGGGTTGCATATTAGTGCCTAATATTTGCTGGGGGTATGTTCTCTGCCTGGAACCCTGTGAGACAATTCAGATACATTCTCTCATGTAATTCTCATGGTTAACCTTCAATTAGATATATTGTTGCCATTGTACAGAGAAATATGGTAGCCGTGTAACTTATCATCCAAATCGGGACATTTGGGGGAGTGAAAGTGAGACTATTAATATTATGCTGGAAGCACAGGCATAACCTCGGACTTTGTCAGTGAAATTGGGATGTGTGGTCACTTTAATGTAATTTAGGATCAGAGACATTTGAGTGTCTTAAACTGAGAATTGGGGACTAGTTTCCATTGAAAGTCTAAGCTTCTCAATTACACCAGGCTGCTACCCAAAGAGAGAGGGCTGGAGGGAAGAGAGACTCAAGAGTAATATGAAAGAGACACATGTTTTTACTTTCTGTGTTTTATAATAGAACTTCCTGAAAAGATACAAAGGCCCCTTGGATCATTGGATTGGCCTTAGCAGAGAATCATCATATCATGTTTGGAAATGGACAGACAGCACTGAATATAAAGCCTGGTATGATTTTAGTCTTTTTCTTTGATTGTGTTTGTGTGTGATTATGCATTAGAGTTGTGTTTATGAGAAAATAAATTTAATATCGTGGAAGACTTACTGTTCTATGAGGTAAGAAATAGAAATCCTTTGTACGCTCTTCCATTTATTAGCTGGGCCTTTGGAAAAACTTTACTTATTTTGATTTCAATTGAAATCTTTAGCATGATGATATTTTGACATAGTTCTTCCACTTTCATCCACTGACTTAAACTGTGCTGAAATCCCTGCTTAGAATGTAGAGGAAAATCTCATGCACAGCAGTGGTCCTACAATCTTAGAAAGCCACTAAAGTATTGATATCCACAGACTTTCAGTCCACTCTTCCAGCTGCTGCATCCATTCATAAAAGGGAAGTCATCAGGGAACCAATGGGAATCCCTGCTAAATTATCTCTGGAAGGAACTTAGTAACATACCTTGGATTGTGAATACTTCAGTGGGGGTATTTTGAAAGTAACCATTACATGGGAGCAGATAAAATATAAGGGTCCAGTCACTCCATTAATCAAAGCTAAGCCCTTTTAAGAATTTACTAGTAAGTAAATATTTTTATTTTCACATATGTATGAAACAGGTCAGGAGAACACTGAAAAACATCTTCACTGAAGGCCACGGACAATGAAAATAATCAATAAACAATCAATAATAAGAATAGAAAAGAATTTTATTTGAGCCAAGCAGAGGACTAGCCTGGAAGCCCACTTCCCAGATTACTCTGAGAAACCGCTCTGGAGAAGCTGGGTTTCCAGCACACTTTTATATTTTATATTTAATACCGTATTAGAACAGAACAGGGTAACATTTCTTCATGGTTTCAAAAAAAAAAAAAGAAAGAAAAAGGCCTTGGCACCTAGGGAGGGAATCTTATCATCAAAGGAGGACCAGCTTTGGCGTCCCAAGAAGAGGGGCATTTAATCTTTATTTTTAACATAGACATTCTTTTCTTCTGGTCAACATGCGCTTTTCTTTAATAATTAAAGCAGATGTACAATGTATATTTGATAGATCACAAACAGGCTATTTTAGAAAGCATAAAATTCAAGTTAACTCATGTATAAGTTGAAATGACTTCCCTATATCTCAATATGTGAATATTTATTTTATCACCGCCGATGGCCGCAGTTCATATAAATAAGATGAAAAGACAACCCACAGAATAGGAGAAAATATCTGCAAACAAAACAACAGACAAAGAATTAATCTCTAAAATATACAAACAGCTTATGCAGCTCAATATCAAAAAAACAAACAACCCAATCAAAAAATGGGCAGAAGACCTAAATAGGCATTTCAGCAAAGAAGACATACAGATGCCCAAGAGACACATGAAAAGATGCTCAACATCACTAATTATTAGAGAAATGCAAATCAAAACTATGAGGTATCGCTTCATGCCAGTCAGAATGGCCATCGTCAAAAAATCTACAAACAATGAATTCTGGAGAGGATGTGGAGAAAAGGAAACCCTCTTGCACTGTTGGTGGGAATGTAAACTGGTACAGCCACTGTGGAGAATGGTATGGAGGTTCCTTAAAAAACTTAAACTAGAACTACCATGTGACCCAGCAATTCCACTCCTGGGCATATACCCAGAGAAAACCATAATTTAAAAAGACACATGTATCCCAATGTTCATTGCAGCACTATTCACAATAGCCAGGACATGGAAACAACCTAAATGTCCATTGACAGATGAATGGATAAAGATGATATGGTACATATATTTAATGGACTATTACTCAGCCATAAAAAGAGATGAAATTGGGTCATTTGTACAGATGTGGATGGACCTAGAGTCTGTCTTACAGAGTGAAGTAAGTCAGAAAGAGAAAAACAAATATACATCAATGCACGTATGTGGAATTTAGAAAAATTATACAGATGAACCTATTTGCAGGGCAAGGATAGAAAGGCAGACGTAGAGAATGAACATGTGAACACAGTGGGGGTAGGGAAGGTTGGGATGAATTGCGAGATTAGGTTTGACAGAAATACATTACCATGGTATAAAATAGCTAGCTAGTGGGAAACTGTTGTATAGCACAGGGAGCTCAGGTCGGTGCCCTGTGATGGCCCAGTTGGGCAGGATGGGGGAGGGAGGAAGGTCCAAGAGGGAGGGGATGTGTGTACACCTATGGCTAATTCACTTTGTTGTGCAGCAGAAACTAACACAACATTCTAAAGCAATGAAACTCCATTAAAAAAAAAAAAAGAATAGTTTTATTTGAGCAAAGGACTAGCCCAGAAGCCCGCTTTCCAGATTACTCTGAAAAACTGCTCTGGAGAAGCAGGGTTTCCAGTACAGATTTATACTTTATATTTAATATCTTGTCAGAACAGAGAGCATTAAACAAGTCAGCGTAACATTTCTTCAAGGTTTCAAATTAAAAAAAAAAAAAAAAAAGAATAGACCAGCACATACACAGCAGGTCAGTTTGGCCGTGGTGCCTGGGAAGGGAATCTTATCTTCAAAAGAGGACCAGCATTGGCATCCCAAGAAGAGGGGCATTTAATCTTTACTTTTAACATGGACATTCTCTACTTCTGGTCAATGTGCCCTTTTCTTTAATAATTGAAGCAGATGTACAATGTATGTTTGATAGGCCACAAACAGGCTACTTTAGATAGCATACAATTTCAGTTAAATCAGGTATAAGCCACAATGACTTCCCTATATCTCAATAGGTGGAAATTTCTTTTCTCACCACTGACGGCAGCAGTTCACTTGTCTACAACAGCGAGCACTAGTTAAATACCTAATCAACAGCATAACTGGACTTGGTGTGGATGATGATCTTCTGACACTCAAGCAGGGATGTTGAGAATATAAAAGGAACTGAATACAGGAATGGTGTACATTTACTAAGAAGCCATATGAATGACAGAGTTTTCACTTTTCTCTTGTTCACATTAAAAATACTTGGAGTAGAGGTGCTGAAGAATATAGAGGAGGAATGAATGTAGACGTCCACGCTGTGCTTTTTTAACATTTTTGTGTTTGGTTTTAGGTTTCCCATCAAAGGATCTGGGGAATGTGCCTATCTGGATGACACTGGAGTTAGTAGCGCCAGGAGCTACACAGATAGAAACTGGATTTGCAGCAAGACAAATAATAATGTCTCGTATACTTGAATACTTCAAGGACTTTTTACTGAATTTCACACACCATCTCCAAGAGATGCATTATAAAGTGTCATACACATTTGCTGCTCTATTGCTTGGCCTGCCATAACATCCCCAATATGCATTTATAGTATTTATTACTAGCAAAGGGGCAAACTATCATTGAATAATATAATATAAGGACTTGGAAGAGCATGATTCTAATTTAAGTAGGTGTTAAATAATATGATTTGATATTTATATTTTGAACCCAACCAATATGAATGAATTCCTCTTTCTCTACAGACAGCCCTTTATTTGCACACAAAGGACCATAAAAATGACTATGATAGCTGAAGGCATGCAAAATGATTTTAATGACCAGTGAGAAGAGTTACAATTGGTTAACACATTCAAAATTTTCTTACTGTCAGTTACAAATAGATAGGGGAAATTTTAAAAGTACTTAGAGAAATATTTATTTTAGACTGTATTTTAAAAATTAGGAACACTAAAAAAGTGCTTTTTACAGTTTAATTCTCTGCTTATGCTTTATTTTTTTAATGATTAAATATTTAATTTATAAAAAAGATATAATTTCAAATTTGTATGCAAATAATAATGCAGACAGGGCTTCCCTGGTGGCACAGTGGTTAAGAATCCGCCTGCCAATGCAGGGGATACAGGTTCGATCCCTGAGCGGGGACGATCCTGCGTGCTGAGGACCAACTAAGCTCGTCCGCCACAACTACTGAGCCCATGTGCCTCAACCAATGAAGCCCTTGCAGCTAGAGTCTGTGCTCCACAACAGAAGCCACTGCAATGAGAAGGCTGCACACTGCAACGACCAGTAGCCCCCGCTCTCTGAAACTAGAGAACACCTGTGTGCAGCAACAAAGACCCAAATAGCCAATACATAAATAAACAAAATAAAACAAAATAAAGAGAATTGAGAAAAAAATAATGCAGACAACTAATAACACAGACTCAAACTACATAAGATAAAAGTTACTGAACAAAACAATGAAAGTCAATTTCTCAGTGAATGTTTGAAAAATATAAATGAAAACTTGATCTAATTGACATATAAAATACTATACTCTAAAGTTTAGAATATACATTTTTTCAATTACTGAAGGAGCATTTACAATAATTGACCAATTTTATATCATAAGACAAATCTTAGCACATTTCAATGGACTGAGATCACAGTGTGTGTCTTTTAGCCAAAATACAATTAAAATAAAAATTAATGATTTAAAAAAAGATAGAACAGGGGTTTCCTAGGTGGCGCAATGGTTGAGAATCCGCCTGCCAATGCAGGGGACACAGGTTCGATCCCTGCTCCAGGAAGATCCCATATGCCGTGGAGCAACTAAGCCCGTGTGCCACAACTACTGAGCCTGCGCTTTAGAGCCCATGAGCCAGAACTATTGAGCCCATGTGCTGCAACTACTGAAGCCCACACACCTAGAGGCCATGCTCCCCAACAAGAGAAGCCATGGCAATGAGGATTCTGAACACCATAACGAAGAGTAGCCCCCATTCACCTCAACTAAAAAGAAAGCCCGCGCACAGCAAAAAAGACCCAACACAGCCAATAAAATAAATAAATAAATAAATAAAGTAAATAAATAAATAAATAAATTTAATTAAAAAAAGATAGAACAAATATTTTGACTTTTTAAAATTAAGATGCAGGCTTTAAAATAACCTATGGCTCAATGAAATAAAAATGGGTATTAGAAATTGTGTTTAACTGAATGCTAACAAACACAACATTTCAAAGCCTGCAGAATGCAGGGTTAGCTGTTCTTAGAGGAAAATTTTTATCTTTAAATTCATGTTTGAGAAAAGAAATGACAGAAAACTCAACTAATCTTAGCTCATCTATCTCAAGAATTTTTTAATAACAGCAAATTAAATTCAAATAAAATACAATGAAAGACAGAGAGATTATAGATACCAATGAAATAAACATACTTTAGAGAGGATCCAGAAAAAGTCAGATGCTGAGTGTTGGAAAAGGCTAATAAAATTGCTAATCCTTGGTGAGATTATCGAGGGAAGAAAAAGGCAAGAAGGAAAATAGATTTGTTTCACTTTAATGATTGTAAAGATGGAGTGAGGGTAGAATGAAGAAAAGAGATTTTTACCATGGGCAGCATCTCTGCAAATGTGGGTTAGCAAGTGTCTGTACTTTGCAAAGCAATTGTTTATAAATGATCCACTTTTTTTCCCACAGGGATTTACGATACCAGCTGGATTTTCCTTATGAGACTACTTATAAAACTCTCAATTGCTATTTTAAAAAGTAGGTATTCTGTCTTCCCTCTAATGTGTTAGCATAATGCAGAACATGGCCTCTTTTCCTCCTTGAAGTTCTATGAAAAGACAGACAGAAATTCCTCAACTCCCTATCTGGTGAATTGAACCAAAACACTTGAATTTCTCAAGTTTACAATAGGCAAGAGAATGTGATTTGAGGTACTTGTTCTCACATGTCTTGTGGCTTATAACGAAGCCAAGCAAATATGAAAACACACTGGCATGGATATGTTTACTTTTGTGCCCAAAGAATTTAAAGCATAAGAAACAATGATTTCTGAAATATTTAAGAAATAATCTAAATATCTGTACTTTAAGTAGAGGAATTGGATAGATCTTATGCTTGGAATTTGAGTTATGTTTTAGGTCTAAACATTCTAGAATCTGAAATTGGGCAGCAAAATATATGGAAAGATATAAAAATATAATAGTAAGCACTGCTATCAAATATTTCCTTACTGGCTATCAAACCATGTGTAAATTGTTGATTCTGATGTTCTATACATTCCACAAGTGTTTATGTTTTAAATTACAGTGTGCCAAATAAATATTATACCTATATACAAATATCAATCTTTTGTTTACCCTTTATGGGATTTTAAAAATCCTGCTTTTACCCTAATTAAATCACAAATAGTTAATTACTTCTACTCTTTAGGCATCCAATACCCAATCTCAAAACTGTTTATATATGATTGAGTTTTAGAAACCAAATGTTTTAAATTTTTATAGCACTAGTTACACTGTACTGATGAGTCCCAAAAAGGAGAAAGTCGCAATTTATAATGCATCCTCTCTCTTTATGTACTTCCTTTTCTTCTCACCCCCTTACCCCTTGGTAACCATAAGTTTGTTTTCTGAATCTGTGACTCTAATTCTGTTTTACAAATAAGTTTATTTGTACCTTTTTAAATTTTTTTTTAGAAAATGATTTTGTATTTAATTCTCAAAACCATGGAAAAAAATGAGGAATTTTGGAGAAAAGAAACTATGTAAATAAATACAATAGAAATCAAAATGAGATTAAAGTAAGTGATGTTTACTGTTGTATCTCCACAGCGTAGAAGAGGGCTTGTGACATAATAGGCTTTTTTTTTTTAGAACTTTTATTGAGACACAGTTAACAAACAATAAACAACATATATTTAGAGTGTACAATTTGGTATCCAAAAGTCCCAAAAGACTCAGGAAGAATCTTTGACCTTCCCCCTACTGCCTTGTCAGTTTCTTCTTGTAATTCTATACAATTTTGCATATATTTTATTTTGTGTATGTTTACATTATTAGATATAGTTGAGACTATGTATTTGATATTTTTTGCCTTGAAGTTCATTTTATCTTAGGTTTTCTAAAGGCAGGTACAATGTCTAGTTCACTTTTTTTTAATTTTATTATTTATTTTATTTTTATTTAATTTATTATTTTATTTTTATTTATCGGCTGCATTGGGTCTTTGTTACTGCGGCAGGCTTTCTCTAGTTGTGGCAAGTGGGGCTACTCTTCCTTGTGGTGCACTGGCTTTTCATTGCGGTGGCTTCTCTTGTTGCAGCACATGGGCTCAGTAGTTGTGGCTCATGGGCTCTAGAGCACAGGCTCAGTAGTTGTGGTGCACGGGCTTAGTTGCCCCGTGGCATGTGGGATCTTCCCAGACAAGGGCTCGAACCCACATCCCCTGCATTGGCAGGCAGATTCTTAACCACTGTGCTACCAGGGAAACCCTACTTCAGTTCTGTGTCCTCAGAGACTAGTACAATGTCTCAAGTACAGAATATGTTCTAAACATACCTGTGGATATATCCTCATGACTATGAGATTCAAACTAGTTTCCAAGCCATATATCTACAACATGGATTCTGTTTCTTAGCTGTGACCTTTATAAATTACATAGCCCCTCAAAGCAGAGTTTCTTCACATGAAAAATAAATATAAGATTACCAGTTTCATTGTAGTTTCAAGTCAAATGAGATGACAGATGAAATTATCTTGTCACTGTATCTGACTCAGTAAATATATAATAAATAATCTTTCTTCCATTATTGCTCTATGGAAATAAAAGTAAAAATAACAGCAATTATTCTACTACCAGTGTGGGAACGTCTAAGTGATGATAAGTCCATTGTCACTTTTCTGCTGCCACTAGCAGGAAGTCAGTGAGCTGTATAAAACTGTTGGCAGAGTGCTGGACACATAGATTAATACAAGAGAATAGAGAACCCATAAAAAGACCCACACAAAATGACCAAGTGAACTTTCACAAGGGTACCAAAGCAATTCAGTAAGTAAATGATGCTGGAGCACTTGGACATCCACTGGCAAAAAATGAACTTTGACCTAAACCTTATATTTGAAAACAATATTAGCCCTAAAGGGACTCTAGGTTTAAATCTAAAACATGAAACTAGGGACTTCCCTGGTGGCGAAGTGGTTAAGAATCAGCCTGCCAATTCAGGGGACACGGGTTTGATCCCTGGTCGGGGAGGATCCCATATTCCGAGGAGTGATTAAGCCCATGCGCTACAACTATTGAGCCTGTGCTCTAGAGCCTGTGAGCCACAACTATTGAGCCCGAGTGCTACAACTACTGAAGCCCACATACCTAGAGCCTGTGCTCTGCAACAAGAGACACCACCACAATGAGAAGCCTGAGCACTGCAACGAAAAGTAGCCCCTGCTCTCCGCAACTTGAGAAAGACTGCACACAGAAACGAAGACCCAAAGCAGCCAATAAATAAATAATAAATACGAGGGTGAGTCAGAAATTATCCACACTCCAGTTCTATTAAAACTTCTGTAAATTCTACAGCCAGAGTGCAGATAATTCTTGACTTGCCCCTGTAAATAAATTTATTAAAGAAATAAAAAATAAAACTAGAAAGATTCTAGAAAAAAATATAGGAGAAAAAATGTTCGATATAGAGCTAGGCAATAAATTCTTAGACCTGACACCAAAAGCATGATTCATAAAATAAAAAAATTAATAAACTAGACCTTATCAAAACTAAATACATTTTTTTTTGCCTAATACCCTGTGAAGACAATGAAAAGACAAGCTGGGAATTGGAAGAAAGTTTTGCACATCACTTGTCTGACAAATGACTGGTATCTAGACTATAGAAAGAACTCTCCAAACTCAATAATAAAAAATCCAATCAGAAAACAGATAACTTTAAAAAAATAAGATTTTATTTTTAGATAAGTTTCAGGTTTACAACGAAATTGAGAGGAAGCTACAGAGCTATTGCATATACTCCCTAACCAGACACATGCATAGCCTCACCCATTATCAATAACAGTCACCAGAATGGTACAATTTTCACCAAGGATGAACCTACAATGACACATTACAATCACCCAAAGCCCACAGTTTACTTTAGGGTTCATTCTTGGTGTTGTGCGTTCCATGGGTTTGGACAAAAGTATATCCACATATATGCACAATTACAATTTTACTGCCCTAAAAACCCATTTTGCTTTGTCACTTTATCTCCCTCCATTTCCCAACCCCCGTAATCACTGGTCTTTTTATTGTCTTCATAGCTTTACCTTTTCCAGAATATCATATGATTGGAGTCATACAGCCTTTTCAGACTGATTTCTTTCACTTAATAATATGTATTTGTTTCCTTCTTGTCTTTTCATGGAATGATAGCTCATTTTTTTAATAGCTCTGAATAATATTTCTTCATCTGAATCTTCCAGTTTATCAATTCATCCACCAAAAGATATCTTGATTGCTTCCAAATTTTGGTAATTATGAATAAAACTGCTAAAAACACCCTTGTGCAGAATTTTTTTGTGGACAGGAGTTTCCCACTCCTTTGGGTAAATACCAAAGAGTGCAATTGCTAAATCATATGCTGCCAGTATATTTAGTTGTATTAGAAACCACCAAACTCTTTTCAAAAGGATGGTATCATTTTGCATTCCCAAAAGCAATGTACAAGTGTGAGTCAAAAATTATCCACACTCCAGTTACATTAAAACTTCTGTTGGTTGCACTGTCTTATTAGCACTTTCCGTTGAAGGCTACTGTCTCCCCAGCCACCGCTGTGCAGGTGTGAACATGTTGTATCAGTTCATTTGTAACTGAGGTGTGAGCAAAAATGGATGCCCCACTTCTGATTTGCAAGAAAGAAAAGCAGCCTGCAGCGATTCGATTTTTGTGGTCTGAGGGTGTACCTGGTGCTACCATTTATTGAAGACTTTGTGTGCGGTGTCACAAAGAAGTGTGTATAAATGAATAGAGAAGTTCAAGGAGGTTGCATAAGCGTTAGCCATCAAGAAGGAGCCAGATTCACTTCTGATGAAGAAATGAAGACAGTGGTGCATTTGTGGCTCACAGCTCAGCCTCAAACATTTTTTAATGAGGGAGTATTAAAGCTTGTTGATAGATGAACAAAATGTATTGAAAAGCAAGGAGATTATGATGAAAAATGATGTACTTTTTCTAAAAGTTATTTAAAATAAATTCTACAGCCAGAGTGTGGATAATTTTTGACTCACCTTTGTAGTGTTTATATGTTTCCTTGGATATAGAACTGGAAATGATCTGACATGGTCAGGCGAGAGGAAGAGCATGAGATGCTGACTCTCTGGAGAGTTAGGATGCAAAATTGAAAGCAGAGGTTCACCAAATGTAGATTTGTTTACTTCATAAATAGAGCCTAAAGCCTGTCATACCTGTGCTTCTTACTGACGGTTGGGAATCTCCTATGCTTGTTAGCCTTTTGTGATCATTCGTGTCTTTGAGTGAAAAACATAGAGACTGGACAGAACACAATAGATTCAAGATCCCTGCCCACTATTTGGACTTACTTCAATAATAAGAAGGAAGACAATCTAAAATGAGAGTACAAAGTTAAGTCAACCTAAAATGAGAATGCCATGTGAAGGCAATCGCAAATAAGAATTCAACGCTACTGTATAAATTATGACAAAAGTTCCCCAGAAGCCTGACAAGTCACGTGATGCCTTCCTTTTAGGCACAAGCTATTCCAACGTCATTCTCTCTCACGGCAGTTTGAGGAGCTGCTGGAGGTGATTGGTGACTGAAATAATTCTTCTGACTGTTGGATTTAGTGGAAAGGAAGTGAGGTTCAGTGGTTTATGAAGCCAATAGATTGAGCCCTCATACCACCACCCTGGCCTACTAAGACCTTTAGTTAATGTGACCGTTACGGATCTCAGCCACAGATTCAATCCTAAAAGATTTAGGGGTTAAATAGCAACTCGGACTTCTTGGAAAGAATATGATTTTGCTTTAATAATACTACTAATAATAACAATAGAAAGAATCATATCTAATATTTATTGTGTTTCCTCGATGGTAAGCCTGTTTTTAAGTTCTTTACGTTGATGATTTAATTTAAACACACCATAACATTATCACATAAGAGCTTATCATTATCATTAATTTTATAGATGAGGTAACTTCCTTAAAGTAACAGAGAGGTTAAAAAGCTTTCTTAAAGTAACACAGCCAATATGGGGCCGAGGTTGGCTCTGGTCATTCCATCCCTCTGCTCCATTCTACTGCTTCTCTCTGTTCAGGAGTGTTGCCATGAATGTTCTCATGTGCTAACTTCTATTTCCAGATAAAGATGTGCTCAGATGGTTACCGCCACGTACTATAATTTGACATAAGTGAGGATGCATACACGGCAGTCTATATTTCAGTCATCTCCTTGAGAGACAGATGCGTTGACATTTTTTTTACAGCTGGCTTATAAGGCAGAGCTCTCTCTAATTTTGTATGTTGAGCTTTTTAATATATGAATATTATTTTGCATCTCTCAAACAGTTACTTCGAGAGGCAAGCAGAGTCTGTGTTTGTGTGTGCACGCACGCACATGAGAGAGAGAGCGAGAGAGAAGGGAAACTATGCGTAGATTATTTTATACAAGCCTTTATCTGTAACACAAATTATCCCCAAACTTTATATGCTATCTTGAAACCATACATTTTGCTTGAGTACCACTTAGCTATTGCCACGTTAATGCTCTACTGTAAACCGCACCCTAAACCCTGGCTCACTTACTTGTCTGTGCCGCATTGGCTGAGGGCTGGCAGAAGTAGGCAACTACGTGGCTCTGCCCCAGGCTGCAAGTCTCCTGTTTCTCTTTTGTTATCTTTGCTATCCTCCGGTCCAGGCTGAGGAAGAAGCAGCAGCTGCAGAAGCCCTTCTCTTGGAGATGTCGGAGAGTAAGCCTTACCACCCACCATATTTCCAGTCACTGTTTCTATCCTGTTGGCTGATGCTCCCTTCTGGCTGACCTCAAGCTCAGGGGAAGTACCCTTGACCTCTGGTGAGAGCCATACTGCATGTAAGGACTGATCCGGGGACAGGAATTCACAAATCACAGCTCCCCGGGGCACTTCTGGAAATCTGCTCAAATCTGCTCAATCTGCCATCTGGTCGGCTTTTTGTTTTTTAAATCAATCTCGAATTTTTTTGTTTTGTTTTTAAATGAAGGGCTTTACCTAAAAGACCTGTTTTCAGCCTCTTTGCATCCTTTAGGGACAATAGTAGTGGATAGTTACTTATATGAGGTAAAGTTAATCTTCTTTCAAAATGATTTCCATATAAAAGTTTCATATTTCTCCTGTGTATTATCAATTTCCTTTTCCTTTTCAAAATTATCCTTTGTTAAAGAATGAACAGAAACATTTGGAGACCACACAATACTGAACTAGGTACTATGATTCTTTTTTTTAAAAAAGGGAAAATCTACTAAACTGAAATTTATATTAAAAATACATTCTTGAGTATTAAAGGATTCATGAACTATATACAAAATCTTGTTTTCTCTGTGTGTATGTGTTTAAATTTTCTGAGCCATCCTTTTTACTAGATCCTTAGAGGGTTTCATTCCTGTGAGAGATGTTTATCAGTTTTTGGTAGCCTTAGAACCTGGATTTATTTCATCAGCTGTCCCTTTGTGCCTTTCTTCTTTTTTAAGCTCTTTATTGGAATATAATTGTTTCACACTCTTGTACCAGCTTATGAGGTACATTAAAGTGAATCAGCTGTATTTATACACATATCCCCATATTCCCTCCCTCCCGCGACTCCCCCACACCCTCCCTGTCCTGGCCTCTAAGGTATCACCCATCATCAAGCTGATCTCCCTTTGTTATACAGCACTTCCCACTAGCTATCTATTTTACAGTTGGTAGTATATATATGTCTATGCTACTCTCTCACTTTGTCCCAGCTTCCCCTTCGCCCCCTGCCCCCCCCCCCCAGCTTCATGTTCTCCAGTCCATTCTCTGCATTTGCATCCTTGTTCTTATCCTGTCATTGGGTTCATTAGTACCATTTTTTTCCCCTAGATTCCATATATATGAGTTAGCATACAATATTTGTTTTTCTCTTTCTGGCTTACTTCACTCTGTATGACAGACTCTAGGGCTATCCACCTCATTACATATAGCTCCATCTCATCCCTTTTTATAGCTGAGTAATATTCCATTGTATATATATGCCACATCTTCTTTATCCATTCATTTGTTGATAGGCATTTAGGTTGCTTCCATGTCCTGGCTATTGTAAATAATGCTGCAATAAACATTAAAGTACATGTTTCTTTTTGGATTATGGTTTTCTCTGGGTATATGCTCAGTAGTGGGATTACTGGATCATATGGTAGTTCTATTTTTAGTTTTTTAAGGAACCTCCAAACTGTTTTCCATAGTGGCTGTACCAACTTACATTCCCACCAACAGTGCAGGAGAGTTCCCTTCCTCCACACCCTCTCCAACATTTGTTGTTTATACCTTTGTGCCTTTCTTTTAAACTTTCTCTCTCTGTTTACCCTGTTTAATGTCACACCAAGGCCCTCTTCCCCACTTTTTTTTTTCTCCTTGAGACACATTCCTTCAAACACGTATACTGGGACACAGATTATTGTAGGATAACTTCCAGGCATTTAAGTTGGATGATTGAGGGAATATGATATAGTGATTGTTTATTGGTCATTATTTAAGATGTGCAGGAACTGAGCCACTTTCCTTTGCTTGGACAGCTCTTCATCACAAGGGTCCAGAGGGCATGTAAGCCCTTGTCCCCCCGTAGAAGCTTCTTCAACCTTCCCAGCCTCCCCTGGAACTGAGAATGCAGAGGGGCACATGGGTAGGCCCAGTTGGACGCGCTCAACTCAAATCTTGAGTAGGAAGCTATTTGTACCCAGAAGCAGCACGAATGAAGTCAGTCTGGAGTTGGAGTTGCAAGATAATATCAGCAATATTTAGATTTCAGTGTATTGATGGAGCAGAAAATGTTTTCCACTGGTGCTAGCAGTTTCTGTTTTCTGCAGCTAAGACCAGAAATACAGAAAGAATGTATTTAGGTGAATAATATAATTACAGTAAGTCCCCTATACGAACGAGTTCCATTCTGAGAGCACGTTCATAAGTCCAACAAGACATAAAACAAACCAAGCCCTACATTTATATCTACCAAAATTTATTTGAAAAGTTTTTGTTGATTTGCAAAAATATATACACCTAGGGAAATATTCATTAATTATCAAGACTAAAGAAAGGAAGGCAGTTTGGTATATTGCCATAAAGCTAAGCAAACTTGTGATTACGAAATATTGAATTAAGCTCTGAGCTTTCAGGTAGCCGGAGCTGAGAGGAAAGCGTGCTTATCTCTGTAGTCCTCACTACTGAAAACAATGAACATATCAATTTCTTGGGGGTTTGGGGAATTCATTTTTCTAATTTTCAAAAGTATATTTCTTACATGGAATTTTCTGTATTGAGATACATTAGACCACAAACAAACTTTTATTTGGTTGTCACACTGTCACCAAAATGCAGGTGGTTCCTCCAGGACTAAAATAATTGTTAATAATTGATGCTGTTAATGCTTGTGCCTTAAAATGTATGCGTGATGCATGTGATGAATTTATACAATGCTGGTCCAAGGCAGCCTGCATACCAAGAATAGCCAGGGTATTTGATTTGCAATTATGGGGGTTTTTATCACACAGAGGCTCAAACAGAAAGCAATAAAAACTTCAGAGAGTTAGATAGTTTCAGGAGCTGATTTTATGAGCCCAATTCTTGTATCTCCTCATATATAGAAAAGCACTGAAGTCCTTCCTGGTGACGTCTGCTCCTCGTGACTAGCAGACACCTTCTGCAAAAAAATATGTGCTCGATCGCATGTACTCCCCCTTCACCAAAATCACATATATACTGACCTTTCACCCTGCCTCTTTGGAGCAGTTTCTTAGAGCTATCTGAAATGCTGTCTCCTAGGCTGCAGTACTCATTTTGCCCCAAATAAAACTTAACTCACAATTCTCACGTTGTGCAATTTTTTTAAGTCGACAGAAGTATCCAATGTTTAGTAGTCATGTTGATCTTGTAGTTCCCTGATCCTTTTCCCCCCACTTGGCATAGCTCCAATTCTCAGTCCTGGTTCTGTTGCCATGGGTCTTATTATAACAACCTAATTCTCACAATCTGCATGTCAGTTTTATAGTTCACATCTGTATTTAGAGTCAGGTAGTATTATTAATCTCTGGTTAATGGAAAATGTAGAATTGTGATGTAAGACTAGCTTACTTATTTTCATTGCTTGCATTTTTTTCTTCTTCAAAATTTGAGGCTAATTTAACTATTTGATTGGGCTGTGCAAGGAGTTAGGAACACTGTGTAGATGAACAAATGTTGACGTAACTGGTGTCAGATGAGCTCTGTGTCCTCAACACTTCTGTAATTTGGGAACCCAGAATCACCTCTCTCCTAACCTCAGTAAATCCTCGATTTGAATTTTAAAACTATTGTTTTCTAATGATGCCTTTCTGTCACCTTTGTTTAATGGCTCCCTCTGCTGGAGAGAGTCTGCACTGCTTGTTGTTATCAGAACTTGTGCAGGGACACGCTAGGCAAGTTCCCAGAAAGAGCTGCAATTTTTCAGGAAGTGAAATTTTCTGAAACCACTGTTAGCTGCATTGTGAGGGGGCTGGGGAGAGGGTTGTTCTGCATTTTCAACATTGCAGACCTCTTCTGTTAAAGTAAGGGCACTGATTAGGAAAGAATGAGATCTTGAAATCTAGAATGAGGACATATGGGAAGATTCCAATCAAACTAAGAATATGAAACTCTAAATTCTATTGAGTTCTTTTTGCCATTAGAAGTATCCCTGTGACCCATGTGAGGGATAACCTTGCTTTGCCTGATGAACCTTTAGTGGCCCCCCTTAAGCAGAAGAGTCCTGGGGTGAATGAACAGAAGACTAACAGAAAAAAAAAAAAAAAACACTGTCTCTCCAGTCAATTCCTAGACATGAACAAGTTTACAGAGCCAGAACCTCTTTAATTAAGGGTGGGGGGTAAGTCCTTGAGGAAGCACCCTGCTAAACTGACAAACTTTTTATAGTTAATCTTTTCCCCACATTTCCCCAAAGAGATCTATGACCATTTACCTGGGTGACTGTGCATTGGGAAAAGAATCAGACTTTGGGGGAGTTACTGGGCACTGACTCTAAATTGACAGTAATTTCGGGAGACCCAAGACATCACTGTACTACACTAGTCAGAGTAGGTCAGTATAAGGAGGTCAGATGATCAATGAAGTTTGGGCTTAGATCTGCCTTACAGTGAGTCTGGTGGGTTCCAGAACACATCATGTGGTTTTTCTCCCAGTTCTGGAATGTAAAATTGGAAGAGACCCACCGAACAACTGGCAGCATCCCCACATTGATTCAATGACCTGTGGAGTAAGAGTTGTCATGGTAAGAAAAACCAAGCAGAAGCCACCTAAAACTGCCTCTTTCAAGGAAAATAGTCAACCAAGAGCATTACCACATTACTGATGGGAACACAGAGACTAGTGCCACCATAAAGGACTGAAAGAAACAGGGGCCGTGATTTCCAACAAACCCTCACTCAACGCACCTATTTGGCCTGTGCAGAAAAAAATAATGACTCTTGAAGAATGACAGTGAATTATTGTAAATTTAACCAGGTGACGACTCTTACTGCAGCTGCTATTCCAGATGTGATTTCATTGCTTGAGGAAATTAACGGTCCCCTGGTATCCAGTATGCATCTATTGACCTGGTAACTGCTTCTTTTTCAATACCTGTTAGTAAAGACTACCAGAGGTGAGATTACATAGCAAGGCTTTAATGCCATTTGGGTAGGTAAGCTTTTGCACCTCTGTTGTTCTCAGCTGTATTTTCTTCTTCCTCTCATTTCCTCTTTGTCTTCTCTTTTTCCCTCTTCCCCTCCTCCTGCCTTCTTCTTGCTGGCCTCCTTTTGTCTTTCTTTCCCTTTCTCAGATTACCCTTCCAGGTTTTCATGATAAATTTGTATTTTGTACAAGACTTTTGCTGTATCAGGTTTTGCATCCTCACTGAATCTGACTGGCTTTTATCTTTCTCTCTAAAATCAAGTTTTTGTTCTCAACATCTTTCCCCATCATGTCCGGTCACTGTTTTGGTTTTGGCACCATCAATATCAATTGTACAAGTGGTTCTTGCTAACCACTACCAGGTATATCTATGTTCAGATGGGTTCCAATACAAACACTTAAAAAGGACTTCCTTGGTGGTGCAGTGGTTAAGAATCCGCCTGCCAATGTGGATCCCTGGTCCAGGAAGATCCCACATGCAGCAGGGCAACTAAGCCCATGCACCACAATGACTGATCCCGAGTGCCACAACTACTGAGCCCGCTTGCTAAAGCCCGTGTTCTGCAACAAGAAAAGCCACCACAAAGAGAAGCCTGCGCACCAAATCAAAGAGTCGCCCCTGCTCGCCTCAACTAGAGAAATCCCACACAGCAACGAAGACCCAAGGCAGCATAAATAAATAAATAAAATAAATAAATAAACAAACTTAAAAAAACAAACAAAAAATTTTTTTAAGTTTGCTTTCAGCTGGCAAGGCCAGCAATACATCTTCACCGTCCTACTTCAGGGCTATATCACCTCTCCAGAGTTATATCATAATTTAGTCTGCAGAAGTCTTGATCACCTTTCTGTTCCACAAGATATCACACCAGTCCACTTTAATGTTGATGTTTTGCTGATTGGACATAATGAGCAAGAAGCATCAGCTAATCTAGACATACTGATAATAAATTTGCATGTCAGAGGGTGGGAAATAAATCCAATAAAAATTCAAGGGCCTTTGACCTTAGCGAGATTTCTAGGAGTCTAGTAGTGAAGGGCATGTCAAGTTCACTCTTCTAAAGTAAAGAAGAAGTTGATGCATCTTGAGCCTTCTGCAACCAGTTTTGAAGGCAGTATATATTCCAAATCAGAATGCAGGACATCATTCTGTTTTTTCCCATAGCCAGGATTCAAGAACCCAGGAATCAAGGTGTGGAAATGGGAGTGGCACCACACTATTACCTCTATCAATCCACTGGAAAAATTTTTGCTTCCTATCCCTGTGACCTTAGTATGCTTTACTGGTCTATAGGTCTTAGTTTCAAAGGGAGGAAGGCTTCCACCAGGACCACCACAACAGTGATTCCATTGAACTGGAAGTGCATTCTGCCACCCAACCAGTTTGAGCTTCTCATGTGTGTGAATCAACAGGTGAAAAAGGGAGTTACTATACTGACTGGTTTAACTGAATCAGATTCTAAGGAAAACCTGGACTGCTCTGACACGTTAGAGGAAATGAAAAGTATATCTGGGATACAGGAAATCCCCTAAGACAACCCTTAGTACTATCATATTCTGTGATTAAAGTCAGGGAAAATGACAACAGCTCAATTCAAGCAGAAATACTAATGTCCCAGAATTTCAGGAATGAATGTTTGAATCACTCTACCAGGCAAAGAATTACAACCAGCTGAGGTTCTGGCTGAGGGCCAAGGGAATATGGAATGCATAGTGGAAGAAGGTGGTTGAAAATATCAACTAGATCATGTGACAGGTGCAAAATGAAGACTGTAGCTGTTGTGAGTAATTCTTCATTATTTTGCTATGAGTATGTGAATGTATGCATATGTAAATGTATGTTTACACATATTTGTTGTTTTCCTCCCTTATCTCCGTATCATTCAACATAAGATGTATTAATAGTAGTAAACTTTCATTTCAGTATTTAACTTACATGATTATCAAGGAGAGGAGGAATATTGCCCAAGGACTTTGCACCCCCTTCTGTGGAAAGATTAACATGTTTTCAGTTGTATGCAAGGCAGTTGTATCATGTTAGGCAGAAGCATAACTTTGTTATTGTCTTTATTTGGAGATTAAGTGTGGTTTAAGAAGATTAAATATGGATGTCAAATTGACAAAGCATGGAATGTGATGGTAAGTTATATGTGTCAACTTGGCTAAGGTATAGCGCTCCTAATTCAATCAAACACTAATCCCGGTGTTGCTGTGAAGGTATTTTGCATATCTGATTATCATCTACAATAAATTAGCTTAAAGCTAAGAATATTATCCAGAGATAACTTGGGTGGGACTGATCCAATCAGTTGAAAGTCCTTAAAAACAGAACGATAGTTTCCTGAGGAAGAAGAAATTTCTTCTGTGGACTGAAGCATCAGCTCCTGCTGAAGAATTTCAGCCTGTCCTTCCAATGGTCTGGTTATAAAGTTTCGATTTGCCTAGCCAGCCCCCATAATCGTGTAACCCAATTCCTTGCAATCTATCCACCTATCATCTATCTAGGTAGCTAGTTAGCTATCATCTATCTATCTATCATCTCTCTCTCTCTTTCATTATCTATAATCAGTCTATTTTTAGCCCCAGCGGTGCATAAGCAAATTCCTTGGAATAAATTTCTCTGTTTCTGTATATCTATCTATCTATCATCTATCTATCATCTATCTATCTATCTATCTATCTATCTATCTATCTATCTATCTATCATCTATCTTTATGCATATCTATTCTAATAGTTTTATTCCTCTGGTGGAACCCTAGCTAATTCAACTCTCTTCATTGAGACTTCTGGTGATCTTTCTTCATGACAAGAGGAATGTCTCCTGTCTAATGAGTGGCCCATAAATCCCTTCTGCTGTTTATACAGGACCTCCAACTGGGAACAAGTGAAATGCATACCTCACGGCAATCAGGCCCCATGAATCATGAGGTCATGGCAATGGGGCCCCGTGTATCCTTTCTGGCTGCCACTAGAGGGTGACATGGAGTCTTTGAATAAATCAAATTTGATTGTGAATAGTAATATTTTTATATATTAATAAATTAGTTGGGTTTTTTTATCTATGACTGAGATTGACCTTTATTTCTTTTCTTTCTTTATATCCTTTTGGGTTGGGTGTCATAATTATTTTGGCTGTGCAAAATGATTTGAGACATTTTGTTTTTCCAGTAATCTCTGAAATAGATAACATAAGATTTGCTTTACTTTTTTTTTCACCCCCCAGCACCTGGAATTTGTGGGAAGTTTTAATTTATAGATTCAATTTTATTATAGTTAAGAAAAAAATTTTTGTTTTTTTTTGCATGAAAAATTTTGTAAGTTGTGTTTATTTTTCTAGAAACTGTTCTATCTAAATTTTCTAGTTCATTGTCATAACATTGCTTATATTGCCCTTTTATCTTTTTAACATTGACAAAGTCTCTGAAATGTACCCTTTTTATTTCTGATATTGCTTATGTGTGTTTCCATATTTTTATCTTTTATCAATCTAAAAGTAGCTTTAACAATTTAATTGGCTTTTAGAAAATGCAATTATTTCTTATGTTTATTTCATGTTCAATTTATTATTTTTGCTCTTAATTTTGTAATTTCTTTCTCCTTTATCTTGGATATAATTTGCTGTTTTTTATGTCTTTGTACAAATGCTCAGATCATTTGATATTCAGCATTTTCAGAATATGAATTTCTGACATATATTTTCCTATAAGCATGACTTTAGCTATGACATCCAAGTTTTTTTTCTTTTTTATAAATTTATTATTTATTTATTTATTTATTTATTTATTTAATTTATTGGCTGCATTGAGTCTTCGTTGCTGCACACGGGCTTTCTCTAGTTGCTGTGAGCGGGGGCTACTCTTCATTGTGGTGTGCAGGCTTCTCATTGTAGTGGCTTCTCTTGTTGTGGAGCACAGGCCCTAGGCATGCGGGCTTCAATAGTTGCGGCACATGGGCTCAATAGTTGTGGCTCACGGGCTCTAGAGCACAGGCTCAATAGTTGTGGCACACAGGCTTAGTTGCTCTGTGTTATGTGGAATCTTCCCAGAGCAGGGCTCGAACTCATGTCCCCTGCATTGGCAGGTGGATTCTTAACCACTGCGCCACCTAGGAAGTCCAGACGTCTAAGTTTTGATATATATTATCACTCAGTTAAAATTATTTTGTAGGTATTATTGGGATCTTTTTATATGATCCAAACTATTTCTAAATAATTTTTTTCTAGTGATATCACTAAAATATATATTTTATGGTTTTAGTCCATTGTAATTTGTAGAGTTTTTTTTAATGAGCCAGCTGAAAGTCCATTTCATAAACATCCTTTGTGTAATTGAAAAGAAAAATGCAATTGTTTCATGTACTGCTCTTGATATATCATTTCAGGTAGACTTGTTAATTTTTTTTTTTTTTTCAAATCTTTCACGTGCTTTTTAATTTTTTATTTATCTTACTCATTCTTCAGAGATTAGTTTTTGTTTTCCTGTTTTTAAGTATACCCTGATGATCTTATTTATTTGTTGCATTTGTCTACTTACATTCAACATAATTACTGTTATATTTGTGTGTAAATCTCTTAGCAGTTGCTTTCTAAAAAATGAGTATTGAGGAGTAAAGGAGAGTTTTTGTAAAAAAAAAACAAACAAAAACCAGAAAGTATATGAGAAAAATCAAAGAACACTTATTAGTGGAAGTAATCAAAATGCATTGTTATATATAACATTGACTGCTCTTGTAAGAAATTGGGTTATGTTAGTGTGGGTTCTCAGATGCTTTCCAAAACATGGAGATTTGTGGGGTCAGACTGGGATAGGGACTTGACAGAGGTGGATTTCTCTTTAAAATGAATGAGAAGAATAGAAAGTGTTAGGAAAAGGGTGGGTACCTGAGAGAGAGGGACCAGAAAAGTAGGGACCTGCATGGTTGAATTGGGGAGAGTTGAGACCATCAAGGGCAGAATCCAAAAGAGTCTTAAGGGGAAAATGACTGTGTATGATAAAGCAACACATGCACACATGCACATCTTACTATTTTGGCATTGACCATTTGACCTTGTATACTAAAGGTTGGATATATCAAAGTCTAATCTCTCCAGGGTCTTCCCCAAGGATTTGTTCTACTCAGTCTCACATAAAGATGATCTTGAACACTTGTAATAGATTCTCTTGGTTTCCAAGCTTGGAAAACTTGACCCAAGACTGGCTTTCTTTTCTGATAAAGTGATTAATTTACTTTCATTCTTTCCTGTATCCTTCTTCCTCGCATCCTGTGTGAAGTTCCAGGGCCCCAGCACAGCTTGGGTTGACATCTGGAGTAGGAGAAACCACAGGGAAGGCAAGGTGAAGAAAGCCCCAGGGCGAGAGTAAAAGGATGTGGTGAAATCAAGGATATGGAGAAATGTGGACCCTGCTAGGATGGCCAGGTCCTCCTGTTCCTGTTCTGCTTCTGGCTGGAGCTTGTATCTTCTGTCTCTTGCAGCCACCAGAACAAGCTCTCTCTTAAGGGTGGCCGCTGCTTATCTTGCAGCAAGATTTCTACCATGGCAATGGTGGAAGCTGGACTGCTGTGTGAGGAACTTGTGGGGGGAACTTCTTTGGCTTCCACAACTCTGCGGTTTTAGCCTTCTCTAGCTCTGGTGTCCACTCTCTCAGCAAACACTTTATAGTCACTAACCAGCCCCTGCTGAGCACTCTCTCGTTCTGGTCTTTTTGTCCCCTCTTTTCCTGAGTGCTCTGTAAAGCCTCTTCTGTCCTCATATGTTCCTACCTCAGCTCTGATCTCTTCTCCCTCACTATCTCTCTTCTTCTCATTTTGTCATAACTTCACACTGGGTCCTGCTCCTGCAGAGCTCCTTTTACTCACATCATTGGGCTTCCCCTGCCACCAGACACCTCTCCAACATTGGTCAGCACATATCAACAAATCAAGTTCCTTGTGCCCCACCCAAGGTCTTATATCCTCTGCCTCGAGTCTTCTTGGCCACTTGGTTTTGCTAATCTTTCATGTGTTCTTTGTTGACCTTCATCATAATTGTTTTAAGAACATGACTATGTCCACAAAATAAAACATTTTTTAAAATTGGGATGTGGTGCCAACATGCCACAATATAAATGTTTTGCTCACCAGTTTATACCCAATGTCCAACTCAGCATATATAAGGTGGTTTGTGTTATGATATAATATGCTTGTAAGGATATAATCACCATAAACAGGTGAGAATAAACATCACAAAAAAGTTTGCTTCTGAAGAACTTAAACCTTTTTATAAGCTCCTTTGGTATTGATAGTAACTTTTTCTATATCAGTCACACAAGCAGACATATACTTGGGTTTTCAGTTGACTTTATTTTTAATTTTTTTAAATAGATTTATTTATTTATTATTTATTTTATTTTTGCCTGCACTGAGTCTTCATTGCTGGGCCCAGACTTTTTTTCTAGCTGCAGAGAGAAGGGGCTACTCTTTGTTGCAGTGCATGGGCTTCTCATTGCGGTGGCTTCTCTTGTTGCAGAGCACAGGCTCTAGGCGCGTGGGCTTCAGTAGTTGTGGCACGTGGGCTTAGTTGCTCCACGGCATGTGGGATCTTCCTGGCCCAGGGATCAAAACTATGTCCCCTGCATTGACAGGCTGATTCTTAACCACTGCGCCACCAAGGAAGCCCTTCAGTTGACTTTTAATGACCTAACAATTAGACCTCCATCGTCTGAGCCTGTTTCTTTTGCACCCCATCTCCCCAGCCACACATCAGCATTTTACTTCTGTGATCTCTTATGGAAAACTTAATACAATAAATATTTTTTGAGTAGTTATTATGTAGTAGGTAGTTTAAATGGCACTAAAAATATAAAAAGAGATATTGGACTCGTGATTTACAGTCAAGTAAGGGCAGAGGACATTAACCAAATATTCACTCAAAAGACTGGTATAGGTAAGACCAAAAATACGGTAAGTGCTGGGAAGGGGAATGTAATATTAGGATATTTGACCTTGTCATGGAGCTCAAGGGAAAGCTCTTTAAAACTGAGCAGAGATGTAAAGAATGTTTCAGAGGTAACTTGATGGAGAAGAGAGGAAAGAGACTTTCAGGTCTAGAGAACAACTTCTGCTATGGCAATGTGGTGAAATACAGTATGAGTTCCAAAAATTAGTTTAATGGAGTTGTGGTCCTAAGAGTTTGGGGAAGTTTAATATAGGAAGACACAGAATAAGTAAGGAAAGGTTAGACCTGATAGCGATTTCTAGGCCATGTTACAGAATTTGGTATTATTATAAGGAAGACATTGAGGTATTTTTTTAAAAGGAAGATTGAATTGTCAGTATATATTTTTAAAGTATCACAGAATTCAGGGCAGGGAAATAGAAGAGGAGTACAACAGGAAGATGTTATTGCAGTTATTTAATATGTTAGTACCTTAGTATTAAGATCATGAAAGGGATGATGGAGAGAAGAGGACAAGTTTGAGAGAGATTTAGTAAAAAAATAAATAAAACTTGGTGATATGAGATGGAAAGGGGAGAGAAGCCTAGAGGGTCGTGGGTGAGAGAGGCTAATAAAAAGACCACAGCTGGTTTATAGATGGTGTAATTGTCTTGTATGGCATATCCTTTATTGAGCTATGGAGTGCTGGAAGATGGTTCCTTTTATGATGAAATTTAATGAATTATTTTTATATGTTGAGTTTGAAGTACCTTTGAGACTTTAGATTTACTATGTTAAATAAGCAGGATGGTATACGTGTCTGGTGATCAGGGAATAATCTGGACTAGAGATATAACTTTGATAGGCATTGCTTTGTATGTGGTGGTTGAAACCATGAGAATGTAAGAGATTAGCCTAGGATATCACAGAAGGAAGGTATAGAAAATTTGAAGACTGAAATTCCAAAAATACTGGCAAAATGAGATGGATGATTGAATAACTACCCTGATTATTCAGATGTAAAAATCTATTCATCATATCTACTCATTTTCTAAAACATTTTATTTTCTCTGTTACCCTTTCCACACTTCTGAGAAATAGTACTATGTCCACATGAATCATAAATGGACACACACACATACACACACACAACAGCCCTCTAGGACACATGCAACCCTCTGAACTTGCCCATGACCTGAGCTCAAATTTCATGTGGTGTCTCTCAGTCAGACAAATAGAGATCAATTTTCTGCCGAGTGAATTACATTTGACAAATCCAGTATTGACGTTTCTCACAATTTTCATTAGCTATCTCAGTATGAGATACCTGGCCACATTTCCTACTCCGGGTCTGGGGCTTTTTTTCTTTCTTTGAAAACCTACAGAAAGAAAGCAAACAATTATCTTTACATCAGCCATGAATATATGCATATGTCCAGCGATGTAAAAGGAAATAGTTTTTAATGAAAATATAATCATTCAAACAATTTAAATATACAGCAGTATGATGGGTAAAGCAATTTTCCCCACTTTCAGCTTTATTTCTCAAAACCTCTCTCCAGAGAAGTTAATAGTTCATTAGAGACAGCTAAAATACAACCTCTGACTTTTTTATCATTTAAAAACTGATCACTGTAAGAAATGAGCAGAAAGTTATGTTTTGTAAACTAAACTTGTGCTCTCATAAGAGAGTTTATACTTGCTAATTTATGTTTTAGATACAAAGATAAAATCAGGCAGCAGGGTAAATCCTGTTTCACATACAAATCTTCCAAGTGGATGGAGGGAGATTTCTTCTCTTTCTCAACTTTCTGTGTGAACCATTTTATAGAAATATTTATCAGACTGTAAATCAGTCAGGAAATTTATACCTGTTCAATCAGTTCAAGGCAAACAATGTCAAATGTCTCTTTCTTGTCCCATACAACATGGGATTAAAACTGCAAAAAAACTGCAATAAACTTACAGCCAGGAGTCAAAAGTGCTATTGTCCATCCAGGTCCATGGTTCCCCTCCAGCAGGAAGCCTCAAACCAATCCAATAAAATTCTGAAGCATGTAGGTTCTGCCATAGGAAAATCTAAAGAGAATAGGGAACGTTATGTGAAACCAAGTGATTCTTACAGATGCAAGAAAAATATCACAAGTGTACCTTCTATGTGCTAGGCACTGCTCTAGAAGCTGGGAATGAACTGGTAAGACATGCTTCATGTTTCCAAATAGATCACAGTGGAGGGGAAAACTATTGCAATTTGATGGGCTGGCCACTAAGCAACAATTATATACAGTGTTAGACACCAGGGCTGTGGCGTGCAGCTGCCTAATTTGAGTCCTTGTGCTACTAGTTACTACTACACATCTTTGCACAGTCATTCAATCTTTTTACTCCTGTATTTTTCCAATCACTAAAATTCAAGATTATAATAGTACCTATCTCAAAGAGCTATTATTGTTTTGTTAATAAATAACATTATTAAACACTGCCTGGCACATCATAAATGCTCCTTGCATAAATGTTAGTGGTTACTGCTAAATACAATCATGAAATAATATACATAGGGAATACACAGGGAAAGTTACATAAAGAAAGCAGTCTCTGAGCTGATGAGACATGTTTGCAGGGGTGTTTTGTGTTTGTTTTTGTCTTTTCCTAAGATTTGTTTGATGTGGACCATTTTAAAGCCTTTACTGAATTTAGTATAATATTGTTCTGTTTTATGTTTTGGTTTTTTGGCCACAAGGCATGTGGGATCTTAGCGCCCCTACCAGGGATCGAAGCCACACCCCCTGAATTGGAAGGCAAAGTTTAATCACTGGACTGCCAGGGAAGTCCCTGTTCGTAGGTTTTTAATATCTCTTTTTGTGCAGTAACATAACCCCTGAGCCAAAGTATACGGCCGGATATAATAAAGGTAATTTCCCAGCCTCCCTTTTGGCTAAGTGTGACAATGTCACTGACACAATTTTTGACTAATAGGATAGAATGAATGGATACTAAAATTCTAATTAAGCATTTAAAGAGTAAGCTCATATCCTTCTATTCATCATTTCCTTCTCCCCTGGTGGCTAGAATGTGAACACGGTGGTGAACCAACCAGAAACATGTAGACACAGACAACACCCTACTGTTGACAGCAGAAATCTCACAGCAGTTTAGACTACAATGTCAGTGATGTAACCTATTACATATATCCTAAGACAGATCTCGCCTGTATTTTAACACTTTGATGTTGGAAACATAGAACAATCTATGGCTTATAGCAGTTTAATTGGCAGCTTTGTTTTTGATTTTTAATTCTACCATTGCTTTTAATGGTACTAATGATACATCTTATAATTGAAAATGTCTTAGATTCAAAAAATAAAGTTAACATCCATTTGTTTAAGCTACAGCAGTTCTGGCTCTCTGTCACGTGCAGCTGAATTCATATGCTAAATGACAAAGCTGTTTGTTGGAAAATAGTCATTAGGCATATAAGAGAGAGAATGGTATTTCTCCACTGAATTGTCTTTGCAGTGTGGTAAAACAAAACAAAACAAAACAAAAAACCAGTTGACTGTATTTGTGTTAGTCTATATCTGGGATCTATAACTCTCTTCTTTGCCAATACTACACCATATTAATTAATTTAGCTTTATAGTAAGACTTGAAATTGAGTACTGTAAGTCTTTTATTCTTCTGCTTTCTTTGGGTTTAGCCTGCTCTTTTTGTAGTGTTTCTTTTTTCTTTTTTTTTTTAAGTAGGAGCTTAGATTAATGATTCTATATTATCTTCTTTTCAAATATAAGCATTTGATGCTATAAATTTGCCTCTAACCTGCTTAAACTGAAATCCATGAATTTTGACATTATAGTCTTATTTTCATTCAACTCCAAATATATTTTTAAAAAACTTGCCCTGATGCTTCCTTGACCCATACATTGTTTAAAAGTGTGTTGTTTAACTTTCAGATGTGTGGGATATTTCCAAATATCTTTCTGTTCCTAATTCCCAGTATAATTTTGTTATGGTCTGAGACATACTCTGTGTGATATCTATGTTTGTAAATTTTTAGCTTTTTTAGATCCCAAAACATGATTTGTCTTCATGAAAGTTCCTTGAAAAAAAAAATGTGTATTCTGCTGTTGTTGGATAGTTTTCTACAAGATCAGTTAGGTGTAATTGGTTGATAGTTTTTCAGATTGATTGATTGATTATCTATTTGTTTTATCAGTTACTCAGAGAGGAGTGTTGACATCTCCAACTATAACTGGGGATTTGTCCATTTCCCCCTTCAGTTCTATCAGTGTTTGCTTTCTTGCATTCACATGTATAATTGACCCCTATTACGGGCTTCAAGGGCTAGAGAGTAGTGTATTATGGGCTAAATTGTGTCTCTTCAAAATTCATGCACTAAAGCTCTAACCTCCAAAACTTCAAACTGTGACTGCATTTGGAGACACAGCCTTTAGAAAGGTAATTAAGCTAGAATGTGGCTGTTAGGGTAGATATTAATTCAATCTGATTGGTGTCCTTATAAGAAGAAATTTGGACACACAGAGAGATAGAGATACATGCATACAGAGGAAAGACCATGTGAGGACACAGCAAGAAGGTGGCCATCTACAAGCCAAGAGGAGAGGCCTCTTAAGGAAACAAACCTGCCAACACCTTGATCTTGGACTTCCAGGCTTCAGAGCTATGAGGAATAAATTTCTGCTGATTAAGTCAAGTCCATGGTACTTTGTTATGTTAGCTCTAACAAACTCAGACAATCCCATTATTGTTATGTAATACTCCTTTTTGTTCTAGGGAGTGTCTTGTTTTTCCTTATGTTTTTATATACCTCATAGTGATTGCTGAAAATTAGACATTTTCACCTGCCCTTCTCTAGACAGTAGAGACTGAGTCACATAGTTTTGTGCTTGGAAATGAATACACAGGTTGCGCTCCTAGGTCTTCAATATGGAGTTTCAGTTAATCATTAAGTGATGGGCTAGAGATCTTATTTGTTGTTGCTATGGTTATCCTCACTGTTGCACAGGTTTCAAAATCCTGTAATGATATCTTGTGTTTAATTGGTCCCCCACCCCCACCCCCAGAGGAACATCTCCTTGACCTTGAGCATTTATTTTTCTCTATGCACTGTTTGAGAAAGGATCTCTGCACATCCTTATTTCTCTCCTGTCCCTTTCCCAGCAGTATTCTTCTTGACTTCTTATTTGAAACTTGTTAGCTTTGTAGCAAAATGTGGTGAAGGGAGTGGTCTTTCTTGTTCTGATTATGCCTCGGTTTTAGGCAGGTACTGAATTCCTGTGTTTTCAATGTGTGGTTTTTCCAGTTCTGCTGTCCCTACCCTGGCTGTAGTAGTTGACTGAGTGTGTATTCTTGCCCCTCCCACAGGAGTATTTTTCCCCTGATCCTCTTTCTCACCTACAATGTCATTTTATCAGTTCCCTAAGGGCAGCAGTGTCTGTTGCCCTTTTCTCCCCCACACACATTAAATTAAGCTGCTCTTTACAGGGCAGATAGCAGACAGGGAGAAAGAAGGGTTTGGTGGCATTTCTTTTTTTTTTTTTTTTAATTCACTATTTATTTATTTATTTATATTTATTTTTGGCTGTGTTGGGTCTTCGCTGCTGCACGAGAGCTTTCTCTAGCTGAAGCGAGCTGGGGCTACTCTTCATTGCGGTGTGCAGGCTTCTCATTGCGGTGGCTTCTCTTGTTGCAGAGCACAGGCTCTTGGCACATGGGCTTCAGTAGTTGTGGCATGCAGGCTCAGTAGTTGTGGCACACGGGCTTAGTTGCTCTGTGGCATGTGGGATCTTCCTGGACCAGGGACTGAATCTGCGTCCCCTGCCTTGGCATGTGTATTCTTAACCACTGCACCACCAGGGAAGTCCCTTCGTGGCATTTCTTGCTACTTCTGTATCACTGCTGTTTTATTCTCCCAGATCTGTACCACAGTGACCACTTTCTTATGGTTCTCTTCAATCTCTTTTTCTTTGAGAGCTGTTGGGGTTTGTAGAGAAATAGCTTTAAAGAGATTGTAGAATTCCCCAGGTTTTGCAGACCTTAGGAGCTTCACACTGTTCTGCCACCCTATACTCATCCTTAACTCATTTTTTTCAATTATTTTGGTTGAAATCTTCTTTCCCATGTCTGGTGTCTGATTTTGTCAATCGCAAGTAAGTGAGGATGTGTTTCCTCTCTCCCACAGGTGCCTGCTTCACCCTAGATTATTTTAGTCACTTTAACTTATTTGGGAGCTTGGAGAAGTATTTTCTAGAAAATTATTTTCTGTTTCTTAGAGTAATTATTCTTCTGTAATAGATCTTTTATCTGACTTTGACTTGTCTTTCTTGGAGAAGTTTCAAATGGGGATGCCTGTGCATAAATCCTATGCTGATTCCTTTTGTGTTTGTCTTTGAAAGGAACAAGTGTTTGGCCTATTCATTTGTTTAAGACATGTAACCTAAATTGGAGGAGGAAAATTCTCATTAAACTATGTTGCCTCAGTTCCCCTTTTCTCCAAAATCTGGCTTCTTGACTGCCCAGGAGACATGTTTTCTGCATTTCAGTATTTTTCCCTTTGATGGTGAGCAGGAAATAGATGAGGTTTTTAGTGAAGTCTTTCGTTGCACTGTTTCTCCATGTAGTGAGTTACTGTCTATTCCTTTCAGGGCATTCTTATTAGATACTTCCCAGTTGATACTTGCTTCCCCTTTTTGTCTTAAAATTGACCTCTAAGAGAAGAAAAAAAGTCTCTTTTTAGTTCTTAATCCATTTCAGATTTGGTTCATATTTGAACCAATTTGGACTGCATCTGACAGAGTTTTACAATTTGATATTTGGGGTTACACTGGTTACATTGAAGATAGTTTACTTCTCTTTTTGTTTTTCCTGTTGTTGTGGACTTCTATGAAACTCAGAGGATTTTTTCTTCTGCCCTCAAAAGTTTCAACAGCTGCCCTGCTGTAAATCCCTCCAGATGGCTGTTGTTCAACCGGAATTGTAAAGCCCTGCTAGTCATCGAGTTTTCTGAAACTGAGCCTTTGACATAGCTTGTAATTCCAACATACTAATTCTCATGCTGAGAACCCTCTTTTGATGTTTGCCAATTAACATTTATATTGGCCTTATTTAGAAGGTTCAGTGTCCAACCTTCGCGTAGCAAAATTTCAATTTAAGACAGAGTTAGAAAAATATTAGTTTTCTTCAACAAAGAACAAAATCTAATGAGCAGGACCATGCTGTATTTCCTTTCTCCCAACATCATCTTTAATTTCAGTTGCCATGCTATCTGATTACAACCTTTGTGAGCAATGGTTAAACATGGGAGATGAGATGAGATGAGATGAGATATTTTATGTCCTACATTTAAAATAGAATCTGGTAAACAGTGGGGGTCCCTTGTAAAGAAGAGCTTAGGTATATAATACCAAATGAATTCCTCCTATCCTTAGCCAAAGAAAAAAAAAAAAAGCCTAACATAATAATGTAGTTCAATGATTCATTCAATCAATAATTGTGTAGTTAACAGCAATGGGGTTTAAAAATTTTTCTGTCACAGAAATTTTCAAATTTGTAGCACAAAGAAGGCATTGCAGTTGTGAAGGATGCTATAATCTCCATATTGTATATCTCACCACATCAGTGAAGTCTTGGATCACCATGAGATGTGAATTTTTCATGACACAGTCATCTTTACTTTCATCCCAAGATTTCTTATCTTTAGCAACCAGGTAACATTTCCCTCCATGTAGCTCCCAGTCTTCAGAGGGGCATGATTTACGAGCAGTAGAAGAGTTGAAAGAAACTGGAAGGAAAAAGGATAAGTAATTAAAAGAAACTTGGGACTGTATCCTTAATATTGTATACTAATTAAAGCCTCTCAAAATTTGTTAAATTATGGCCTAAGCTTTCTTTGAAAAAGTTAGTGCTTTTCTCAGGGTGAATTTTGAAAAAATAAAGATTAACAGTAATCACAATATGTTTATATTCTTTCTTTCTCTCTTTCTTTTTTCTCCATTTAATTTATTCTCTTAAAAATATATTATGTTTTCTAACAGCTAGGCAATGCGCAGACACTAGGATAAAGCAATGGACATACAAGCCTCAGAGAGATAAAAATTTTGGGGGAAAAGTAGAAATTAGAGAATTTAATTAGTGGTCTGCCAATGAGCCAGACATTTTGTGAATTATATATCACACTGGAAGAATTTTTCTTGGGCAAGATTTTTGTAATAGGTGGCCCCCAAAACTCAGATAGATTGCTCTTGCCATGTACAAAAGGATCTTGACATCCAAAAACGTGCTGGAAACAGATAGATCTAATTTATAATATTTGCCAGTAGATTTAGATGATGACATAGGTACCATTCACATACCAATAATTTATTGTTTCCTGAAATAAATAGTCTTTAAAAACAAAGATATATATACACACATGACCTGAAGCCACCTAAGAGTAAACAAAAGCAGTCAGATTTTAGAGAGTAGCTGACACTTGAAATAATGTGGAAATAATTAATGACACTTGAAATAATGACAATGTAGAAATTTCCCATTTTTACAACTTTTAGCCTAAGACAGACCACTGTTGGTGCCATGTAAAATGAGTAAAATTTTGGTAGACAATTTGAAGTCTCTCCAGTCTGAATAACCGAAGAACAGAATTTGGGGCAACCACAGATGCTGAAAATAAAGAGTAAATCCCATAAAAGAAAAAAAACATAAAGGGTGTGCACCAACTTCTATATATAAAAATTTTCCAAGGCCCTGGCTGATGCATGTGGAAGCTAGATTACAGCTAAGGATTAAAAACAAAAACAACAACAAAACAAAACAACTGACTTGAAATTTGAACTGCTGCCCAAAAGATAGAAATTTAAATGAATCAAATCAACACTTTTTGGAGAAATATATCAGAATCAATCAAATTTAAAAGAATCAAATACTTTAAAAAACAAGGCAATATTTTTCAGCAGGAAATACAAACAGGAGATTTGGTCACCGAGGACTTTAGATACTTAAATAATCGTATGTCTCATAAATAATAATGTTTACATTATTTTAAGAAATAAAAGAATAAATAAAAAATGATCAGATAACAGGAGACCATCACAAGCTAAATGGTGGGTTTGAAACTAAGTCTATAGGATTGAAAACTATAATCACTGCAATTAGACTCAATGAATGAGCCAACAGCTAAGAAAGAGGAAAAGGAGAACTTGTGAACCACAAGGTAGATCTGAAAACATTGCCAAGAATTCAGCACAAATTGACAATAATGAGGACAAAAATTAGAGGTGACGTGAAATGGAAGCTAGAAAGCAAAGGCCTATCAACCATCTAATTTAAGTTCTAGAAAGAAAATACAGAGAAGATAGACAAAGCATTAGGAATGATGGCTGTATAGTTCTATTAAGTTTTACTTTACATATTTTAAGCCTATTCTATTATTTTATTAAGATGGAACAAATTTCGAGTTGGTATCCTTTGCTGATGGATTGAAACTAGAATTCTAGGACCTGTTACAGATAGGACACTAGTAACAGTAGAAGGATTAGAAAATGTTTGACAGAATTTAAAGCTAGAGCTTTATTTAATACCACTGTTACCACCTGTGTCAAGCATATAGGAGTACAATAATGTGCTTTTGTTTCATGGATAATATCCCACAAAATACGCCCTCATAGTCTCACTAGTTAAAACAAGTTTTTAGAATGTGGTTGAGGGGGCTTGGGAACATCAAAACCTATTTTAAAGTTTTAATGCATTCCTAGAATTTGAGTGTACTCTATAACATGGACTGGCAAGTCTTTCTAATAGAATTATATATGGATATTCAAAAAAAGAAATGTATATCGTTTTTAATATGAAATTAAAACAAATTAACAGATTAAAAAATAATTAAGAAAACAGCTGGAAAGAAAAAGAAAACAGAAAGGACAAATGATTGAGTGTCTTCTTGACCTTAAGAAGTAGGTAAACACATTCAGATGAAAAAACAAGTTAAAGATTTGTATAAGATTACCATTTACAGTTTTTTACATGTAATAACATCAAAAATTTGACAAAAAAACTACCTGATATGATCATGAATTTTAAGAATGAAAATATTTCGACCACATTCTGCACCCATGCATGTCCCAATAGAAATTAAAAAAAGAAAATGTGGTTATTCTAAAAAAAAAACCTCTAAATTCATTTAAAACTCATTATATAAGCTTATTTTTCTAACTTGTCCTGGATCTTTCAATATTTTTGTCAAGGACTGTAATAGGTCTATGAAAAACAATGACCTAAACCATCCCTCTGTAGGGGTAGAGGAATCTCCCCTTTATTCAGGTATACCCAAGTAAAATCCGTACTACTGTCCACACTTGCTCACTCAGGAATTAGGAAATATAGAATAACGTTACCTATTGAGGTGCTTGTTTCAGATTTATTTTGCCCAGAACAGTATTTCTCTTTTGATTCATTATTGACTTGAGTATGTCTTGCAGATTTGAACTGGATAACTAATAAAAGAAGAAACATATTTTCCTAATTAAATACAAATCAGAAAACCTTTAGGTTCTAGTGACTCTGAAGTTCATTAATGTGGAATCTCCACAGTAAATTAAGTGACTAAAAAGTTAGGGGGAAAAACAACATTACTTTTTCCAAGATTTGGACATTCCTTTGCATGAGCTCTTGTTAATCTTATTAATGTTAACTTTTGGGGAATTGAAAAAATATGACCTGGGACCAGAAGGATACTCACACGATTTTTTTTCTGGAGTTTTCATATTTATTTCAATAATAAACACAAAATAACCAGCTCTGGATATAAGCCTCATTTGGACAGTTTGTGTTTTATGAGTTCCTATTAACTGTATCTGGTGTCACCTGATTCATGGAAAGGGTTTTATGTGTTTTGGTTTCAGTTCATGATTCTGTTCCTTTGAGACTGTGCATGTAAATCACATATAGAAGGGTAGGGTGAGCCCAGAGTATTTTTCTACCATGAAGAAGGCATCTGTCTTTCTGATGGCCATTTAACTGAAATGACTTTTGGTAATTTATAATCTCACAATAATGTGTGTTAGGCTGTTAAACCTTTAATGTCTATCATAGTAACAAACAAATCTGTTTTACTAACAAACTACTGTTTTGATAACAAACAAATCTATTATCTTATAAAAAAAGGAAACATAGCAGAGATTTTTTGGGTTGTTTGTTTTGACCCCATGGCTTGGTATGTGAGATCTTGGTTCCCTCACCAGGGATCAAACCCATGCTCCCTGCAGTGGAAGCACAGAGTCTTAATCACTGGACCGCCAGGGAATTCCCAGCAGAGATGTTTAATGCTAAGTATTCTTACTTCTTCCCCTCAGTGTTAAAGCCTCAATTCGACCATTGACTAATGACTTTAAACTAGTCAAACCACTTATCACTCTGGGCTTTAGATTGTTCACTTCAACTGCAGGTTTGACCTTGCTGGTTTCCTTTTTTTCTTTTTTTTTTTGACCTTGCTGGTTCTAGAGCCCCATCCAGGTCTAGAATTCTATGACTTTGCCTACTGACTTATAATTAATTACTAATGACATTCATAATCACTAGTATCATTCACAATGGTATCATAGGCAGATATGGCCTTGGTCTGTTCTAGGATTTGGTTTAATTTGGAAATCTGAATTCCTTAGAATATATATATCATCTGGGAGTTTTTTCCAAGCATTTATTCAATAAAATATGAAAATAATTTCTATATAAAATTGGGCTATGTTTGGCTATATCCACAGTATATGAGTATAATTTTAAATCCTTGATTGAATTGATTGATTTTAGACAAATGTCCTATGCATGAATACAAGATTGATGATGATGTTCAGGAATAAGTAACATGAATAAGCTTAAACAGAAATATGCTTCATTATTTAATTTGCTTTCACTGACCATAGTTTCAGAGAAGCTGCTGTATAACCAGCTTATACACCAGCTGCACTGGGAAATGCATTGTGCATAAAATGCATTTTATGATTTTGGTCATAAAATGTAAATCTAATCTCTTTCCTTTATCAATGAAATGAATCCATAATATGTATTGTATCACATGCTAAAGTTCTATGGAAAATCTCTTTAATTGTGTATCAAATTTCATGTTTTTTGTGAAGTTATAATGTATTGTATGGGAACCACTTGAACAGCAAACACAATTACAATAGGTGGTGATAAAATAATACTTTGGGATAAATAAATGGTATTAATAACTACTTACCCAAGATGCTCAGCACAATTACTATTGCAAGAAGGATGATAATCATTGCACATGCAACTTTCAGGAAAATTCCATGGTGGTTAGAATCTATAAAATTGGATAGATTTCAATAATAAGTCCAGTGAACAATCCCTTAGGTAGTGAGAGGTAGGGAAGGGCTGAATAAACTTTGTCAGTTACTCTCTTGAGTTACTTTCCTTTGAAATATGTAGATCCGGTTTCCTTTAACACACACATACACACACACCATATTTGGTCCCCTGGTTTGCGAAAAGGGGGACCTAGAAAATTGTGAATGGATATAAATTTTTCCTGGTTGATTTACCATACATATTCCTCAGTATTAATCTTAACTATGATTTACTCTCTGCATCTCTAAGGTTTTAAATTTTTTTTTATTGGAGTATAGTTGCTTTACAATAAATACTGTGTTAGCTTTCACTGTGCAGCAAAGTGAGTCAGCAATACATATACATATTTTTTTCCTTCTTTTTTGGATTGCCTTCCCATTTAGTTCACCACAGAGCACTGAGAAGAGTTCCCCCGAGGTACACAGTAGGTTCTCGTTAGTTATCTATTTTATACATAGTATCAATAGTATATACATGTCAATTCCAATCTCCCAATTCATCCTACCCCTGCCCTTTCCCCCTTGTTATCCATGCATTCGTCCTCTATGTCTGTCTCTATTTGTTTTTATATAAGACTGTGAAATTCTCCAGTCTCTAATAAGCTTTCTGACAATGATCGCTTATTTAGATCAATCTGTTCTTTCACATCTCCTCCCTTATACAATATACACCTACTTCCTGTGATACGTAATTGTAATTTCATAAAATCATACATTTTAAAATAAAAGTAACTTAAGGGATAATCTTGTCCAACATTCACATGTTAAAATGGGGATTTCAAGTCCACAATCACACAGTTACTTGATAGCAGAACTGAGATTGTATCTCGGGTCTCTTGACTACCAGATTAGTACTGGGTTCACTATCTGTCTCTTGTATTCAAAAGATAAACAAATCATAAAAAGAAACTGGCATTTTTAGCTTTGGGCTGATAGTTAAAAGCAACAGGCTCTTACCCAAAATAGTTACAGTATATCAGTTCCACAAGATATGTGACATATACACACATACACACAATACTGAGAGCTTACTACTATGACAGATGTTGAAATATAACCAATTACAAAATCAAGTGTTGAGACTGATTAACCTGAGTGTCTATTTAGTGGAATACTATTATAGAGTGTTTTGTTCAAATTACTATTGTTATTAAGTAAAACATCTTTAGTGAGAATGTGTTCTTTTTAAATTTTTTTTTTCTTTAGATTTCTATTGGAGTATAGCTGCTTTCCAATGTTGTGCCACTTTCTGCTGTACAACAAAGTGAATCAGCCGTATTTATACATATATCCCCATACCCCCTCCCAGTGAGACTTACTAATTCTCAAAACACTAAAAGAAGTCCATGTATTTTCTTCTATTAGGCAAAACAATGCAAATTGTTCCAGTCAAGGCAATCACAAGAAGAATGTGATAATATCCCAACACACATTTCTAGTCTGAAGAACTGAGATTACAGACCTAAAAAGCTGGCCAATAAATCATCAGAGTTCATGGAAGGACTAATATAAGCGGTACTAGGTCATTCTTTTAGGTCCCTGAAGTAAACGTTAAGTAAGCATGAATTTCTGTATTTTAGCCTGAGATATTCTCAGTGGAATCATACTTTCTCACTGATATTTCACTCAGTTTCATGGTGGTTGCCCTCCTCGTTTTATATCTTGGAGAACTGATGAACCTATAATATTTAAAATATTTAATATAAATAAGATCCACTTATTTATTCATCCATTTATACATTCATCCACTTACCAAACATCTGTTGATTGCCTGCTATGTACTTAGTACTGTGTGAAGTGCTGGGAATACAAAGATTAAGACATTAGGGAGAGGGTTTCAACACATACGAGGTTCTGAAATGGGAAGGAATATGGTAATTTTAAAGAGCTAAAGAGAAAGCCAACAACCAGAGCAAAATAAGTGGAATTTAGCAAGTTAGAAGAGAAAGGCCAGGGATAATTGTGTAGGAATCTGCAGGAGTCCTATGTATCAAATAGTATCAATGTATCAAATAGTTCTTTCTCTCTTCAATGATAGGACACAAGAGAACAGAAGTTGCATTTATCCACAACAGAAACATGCAGTGAAAGAGTAATAAGACATTTGACTTCTGGTCATAAGCATGACTATGGGTAGGTAATTTAATTTTTATATATTCATACTTCTTCATTTTTAAGATTAGAATATTGGACTGGACAGCATTAAAGATGTTGTCCCGGGACTTCCTAGGTGGCGCAGTGGGTAAGAATCCACCTGCCAATGCAGGGGACATGGGTTCGATCCCTGCCCCAGGAAGATACCACATGCCCCAGAGCAACTAAGCCCGTGCACCGCAACTATTGAGCCTGCGCTTTAGAGCCCATGAGCCACAACTATTGAGCCCATGTGCCGCAACAATTGAAGCCCATGCGCCTAGAGCCCGTGCTCTGCAACAAGAGAGGCCACCACAATGAGAAGCCCATGCAGCACCACAAAGAGTAGCCCCCGCTTGCCACAACTAGAGAAAGCCTGTGAGCAGCAACGAAGACCCAACACAGCCAATAAAATAAATAAATTTATATAAAAAAAAAAAGATGTTGTCCCTAAATCTTTAAACTAGGAAAAGAGTATTTCCATAAACAGAAGAAATTAAATCCTGGAATGCAGGATCAAAAATATTGGTTTTGTTGCTTGAGCTGAGTTAAAATAAGTTCTAGAAAAATGGACCAGTTATATAAGATTTGGGGGGAATGGAGGAATAAGAATGCAGTCTTAGTTCATATTATTTTTCAAACTAAGTTCCATTAACTCATATAAAATGAAAGCTCCCAGTCTATGGAGAGAGGAGAGCAGATAAGCCTCTCTTCAGCAAGCTAGAGAAATAATATTTAAACACAAGAAACCACAGGCTCTTGTAACTGGAGAAAACAGCTCACCAGATCCACTTGAAAACTGAAAACTGAAAAATATAAAAGGAGAAATACATTCTTGGGAAATAATAGAAAAGCAAAACATCAGATTTACTCCACAAGGACACAGCACAGTGAGGAGACTTTCGATTATTTAAACATTTTATTTAAAACATTTTATGTAAATTTTACAATACAAAAATTCCTACCCTTGAGGAGAGAATATGAATACAACATGGAAATTTCCCTAATGCTTCATGTATAAATACACTGGATTTGAAAATCTATTATTTTTGAGATGGTTTGTGATTACGGTACAATCTTATTTTTAACTGTGTGCCTATCTACTCATGTTCCAAAAATATTCTATTACTCAGATAGTCATTAATTCTAAACTTCAGGAAATAAAATACCAACATTTTATGTCTCTTTAGTTTAGCTTAACGTTTTTATCCTACCAATATGCAAACTCCAAAAGACTAAATAACAATGTGAATAATTGCCAGGGATATTTTCCTCAGTGTAAATGAATTTATCATATTATTTTAAAAGGGCAGATTTGCTTGGGGATGAGTTAAGCTGTAGGGCAGAAAGGGGTTATGAGTATTGATGTCACAATGGGAGTAAATTAAATGTTCACCACAAGAAATATAAGGAATAGAGAGTCTAAGAAAACCAAAAGCAAAATTCTACATATTAAGACTAAAGTTACAATCAACTTTATGAACACTTGGTGTCATTAAAAACATTCACTCTTATTCTTGCATTCAGTAAGTTTTGCTTTGAATCTAGTCTTCTATTTCCAGTAAGACAAATATAGACACAGGACAGAAATAAGGGAGATTAAAAGTAAGACATTAATTTTAGTAGAAATTCTAAATCCAACTTACCAGATCTCTGACATGAAGATGAACGTTCTGAAGATGAATGTTTGAGATCAGCATAGACTATATCCCCAGACATTGCATATATCACAAAGAGAGAGAGGACCACAAGTGATAGTTTGATGAAGGGAGTCCCATATTTTTTGCAAACTTCCTGTAAGTGAGATAAACTGAGACAGATGATTTCCTTCCTCTCTTCCAAGTTTGTTGGGTTTCCCCAGCGAATAGAAGGTAAAAGCAATGTGTTTAGCCTTATAAGTCAAGGCAATAGCTTTTTTTGAACTCTTGCATGATATGGAAGAAAACTCCTATTCAGACAGTAGTTTCTTGCTCTTCAGTTAGTTTTCTGCCTATACAGAAGATATTGCATCACTTTCTTCTATAAACCACTTCCTCTTTTAGCTTAAACATATTCTCTGGCAGAAACTCTTTGACCGTCTAGCATTTTCTCCAAAGTGGAAGAGCAATTTAGAAGGGAGGACAAGAAAAAAAGAGGGATTTTTATTATGAAAGTAATAGAAAGAATTGATAGAATTCTCATTTTGAAATGCATTGTAATTACCTAGGTAATACTCTAAAAATTCCCTTAAAGCTATTTCTTCTCTTGTATGCTTTACGATATTAACATCAAACTAAGTTGAGGTAAAGATTATGCAGAGGATTTCCAAACTGAAAAATAATCTATATGAGATAGAAATAACTTTATGTCAAAATAAGTCAAGGTTCTGTCATAAAAAGAAAATGAATCTCATTTTTAAAAGAAGTTCACAGAAATTTACCATTGAATGGCAATATATAATGTGTAAATTTTAATCTCCCATTTCTTCTAAAACTCCACTAAAATTATATTAAAGGATATAAAATGCAGAATAAAAATGTACAAGTTCAAAACAATAAAAAAATAATGGGTTCCAACGGATGATGAAAAAATTCAGCAAATTCCTGGAAGATGGAGAGTAGATGAAGATGTGATCACTGATGGAGCGAAGCAGAAGAAAGTGGAGCCTAGAATACTCAGAGGTAAATAGCTGAGGAGACAGCCCAGCTACCCATGAAATCCTCACAACACTCAAGGCTCAGAAATGTCAGATATAAAACATGACAGGACACATTAGCTGATAGCCAGTAGAGTTGATTTCCTCAAGATCCACCTAAATGCATTGCATAGAATTATTTAAACTGAAGTCACCTCTCCCAGACCCCAATCCAATTAATTTAACCTACATTAATCAAAAATCATTATCAAATGGATTTATTAAAGAGCTATGCAGAACAAACTGCAGTCATGTGTGTAGCTACAATTGGCTTCGGTGGGAATTATAAATGGCTTTAACTGAGGGCACTTTCAATTGATTCAGAGTAAAACAATATAAGGCTTGTAACAAATATACAAAAAACTAAAATCAATGAGTAACCCTGACATGAAGAATCTCTGTTTGTGTTCTTTATGTTACATTTGCTTGTAAAATTTATGTACTTTGTTTCTTTTTTTACACACTGTTTAAAGACTCCAGCATTTTCATTCAAAAGGAAAAGGAAAATATAGGCTCTTGGCAAATACCTGTGATCAAATGAAGGAAGAAAAGTGATGCATGGGGCCACTTCTGCAGTAGCTTTCCGTCAGAGATAATGTTTTATCTTGAAGCTGGTGCATCTATTTTTAAAGCTCATTTAATTCCTTACACGCTCATGATTTATTTGCCTATTGACATGAAAGTGGGCTTCATCACCCATGCTATTATCAATTGGACAAAAAAAAAATCTATCAAGCACCCACAGGATGCACAGATCTGCTTTTGCAATGGTGGCATGGTGTTCATCTGTCCTAAAACTAGGAGTAAGTTTTTTTTAAAAAGAAGCTATAGTACATTGAGAAAGAATTATTATGATTTTTCTGGGAGGAAAAGTGGCTTAATACTGCAGCAAACTCCTCAGAGAAGCCACAAAATCATCTGAGAAGTTTTTTAAGCAACAGCTCCCTGATGTCTAGAATTTATGGGACCAGAAAATATAAAAACTTCACAACTCTGATACACATCTATTTAGGACTCAGTGAAGACGTGCCTCAGGTTTATATGTCTAATTAGGTTTAATCTTATAAGTACCAAATGAGAAAATCTAGAATGTGTTTCAAACAATGTGAAATAGCAATCCTATGAAGTTATAACAACTGCACTTTCAAACACCAAGTCTTGCATAACTTCACAGTACAATCATCTCAAAAGATGTGATCAAAACCTTTGGGCAGGAGCTTCTTTCATAAATCCTTCAAGGACAGCTACCACATTTTTGGCTTTGGGCATTTCTTCATGTTCCACTTTAACAATCTTCAGAAGGACATCCCCACTACCACAGTTCTTTAGGAACATGTAACATTTAAACAAAGCGTAATGATTCATTTCCACCTGCCAGATAAATCTCTTCAAATTATTTGTGTCTTGTATGGCCTTTGGTTTAAAGTTCTCTAGGACTTATCGAAAAAGAAAAGGGTTGCCTCCTTTAGCACCATTCAGAAAAGCCCGCATCCAATCCTCACAAAACCACTTGCTTCCTGTATTGTGAAACTGAGGCTGGGAGCTACTACAATCGATGATCACAGACTTACATGGCCATGCACAAAGACGTCATGGTGCCTTCGTGTATAAGGCCTTGAAGACTGGCCACACTCAGACACCTGTGACTGTCTCTCTTTGTTTTCTCATCTGATTCTTTAAGCTCAACAGTAGTATAACTCAGAGCAGCATGTAGCAGAAAGGTAAGCTTCTCCTGAAAGAGATGAACCACCCTTTGGACTGGGCGTACAGCATCCTCAAACCAGCTGCTCAGGTGGGACTGTATGTGGTTCTCCCTGCCCGTTTCCTCAAAGTTCATGTTATTTTTTAGCTCTTGAATGTATTTGTCCAATTAAAGCCTGAAAAGCTCGAGTCCTTTCTCAGACCCTCCTAAAAATCAGACAACATACGCTGAAGAGTCATGTCAGAGTCTGTCGTTGCTCTTTGGGGAAGCAGTTTTTCTTCCTGGAAAAGGCAGTAGTAACCACCGACTCGGTGACCTGGAGTTCTCAGCGCCACAGATGCAACGTTTCCCAGCCCTTCAAAGACTGCTCCCTTAGAAGACGCTCCGCAATGAAACTGTGCAGCTCTGGCTCCACTTCAGATGGTAGATTAGTATGCACCAAGGAGAGGCTGAAATCGTCACCAGAGGGAGTTTCTGCATTTGTGCCACTTGGGCTTCCATCTTCTCTATCCGCTCTTTGCTGTGCGGATCTACTTCCGCGGTAGCTGTAGAGACAGTGGCTGCTGAGCGACGGCTCGAGTCTCCACTCCTGGGCAGGGCACCCCCCTTGCTGCTCTCCAGCTCCTTTTCATCCTTGTCCAGCGATTGATTCCTGCAAGGAGGGGAGCATCGCGGCGGCCTCTGAGCGGCCCTGTGTCCCTCCTGACCTCTGTCTTTTAACGCCACTTTGACGCTCCCTCTTTTCTGGGCTGTTCCAACACTTTATATGTTGATTTGCATTTTAGATATGAAAAACTGACTTTGAGGAGTGATATGCAGATAGTTTGCATAACCATTTTTAGAGTGAGGATTTGACCTCATTACAAACTGAATCCAATGCCCATGCCATAATGCAATAATGCTTTCTAGATTTTGAGGATAAAAATCATGTTTTATTGTTCTTGCTATTTCCATCATTCAGTCTATGCCTGAAACATAACAGACACTTAGTAATTATGTGTTGGATTACCAAATGAGTGAATGCTACACTGAATTTTATTACTGGACTATAACAGTCCAGAATGAAAGCAATTACTTTTGACTTAAAAGTAGACTTCTGGTCATATGAAAACTAGTATTGATGATCTAGCCATATACAACTAAAACAAAGATTAACATGTAGAGAATCTATTTTAAGTTATATAATAAATCCTTGGAATTTATAAATTTAGTATTAATGATTCCTGTCTCCTCTCTCTGCCCCCATGGTAACAAAGGGTATGCATTATGTATTAGTCTACACATTTGATGAGATGCGACTTTTGAGTGTCATGATCCTCATAGGTAGGGTTCGCTTAGCTGGAGAGACCATTTGTATAAAGCCAACCTGTGGATGAATTACGAGGGTGAGTCAAAAATTATCCACACTCTGGTTATATTAAAACTTCTGTAAATTCTACACCCAGAGCGCGGATAATTTTGACTCACCCTTCTACAAAAGGGAAAGTTAAAAGTAGTGGTGCCTTGGAAAACATGTTATTAAGTAATCCAAGTAAAATATGTCTGGAAACAAAATAAATAAATAGTTAAACAGTCTGGACTCATCAAATGCTCATCAGTAAAGAAGTGAAAGGATAACAGATATTTAGTTAGGCTGCTGTATTTTAGGTACTATGTGTTTATAATGATATTCTCAAATTTGGTGGCACAATTTTCCTGGACTGTAACTTTTATAAGAATGTCGAGTTCTAGTCTATTTTCTGGAGCACAAGTCTTCATTTCCAGCTGCCTTTCAGTTTGTTAAACTCAATCGAAAGTAATCCAAATTTACTGCTCCTTCCACTGTGTCACCTCTTTCTTTTGGTGGCCCCCTTCCTTTGCAGATACTCGGGCTTAAGATCTCTCCTTTGATTCCTGCTTCTGTCACTTTTCAAAGTTATGTGTGGGTGAGTGATGGAGGGTGATATACAGTCATTCATTCATTTGAGTTGAAGAGGTCTTTTTTCAACTTAGATGAACATGTGACTGAGAACATGTTCAGAGAAGATAATGCCATCTGGAATAAGGAAGGAAAACATAGAGAATGACTGAAAGTTTACCAATTAGGAAAGTAACTCCTCCTGTGCTGGCAAGAGTGGGAGGCAGAAAATGTTTTCTCTGAATACTTATAAGGGGAAGAAATTTTTACTTTGCAGGCAAACATCCACTTTGGAATATGGGGTGAGGGAAAAGGATTATGTGTCCTATGCTTTATTTGTGTCTGTGTGTGTATGTGTATACATTTTTATATTATACATATATAATAACAATATAATTTTATATTATACATATACAATATGTGTATATTTTAATAAGCATATCCTTATAAGCTTGCATGAAAAGATTTAATTTTATATGGAAATGGCATGTCTTTTGCCTTTTGTGGTAACCTACAACACTGTTAAATATTCTAGGCTAGTGAGTCTCAACCCTGACTACACATTGAAATTTCCTGGAGAGTTTTTTTAAAAAATACTGATATCTGGACTTCAGATGAGAATGTTTTTTAAATTTTCATTTGTCTGGGTTGTGGCTTGTACATCAGAATTTTATAAATCTCTCCTATATGTGATTCTGTATGTAGCCAAATGTGAGAACTGTTAAGCTACCACTCGAGTTTAGAGTGATATACAGATTTGACAATAAGGAGAAGAAAAACTCAGGAAGTTGTAACAGGAGCAGAAATAGCAGCAGCGCTGATGAATAAGAAACCATGTTTCCTATATGCCAAAGCAACAACAATAACAAGGTCTATTATCTTCCCCACAGCAGAGAAACTCCTTAGTAGTAGAGGCCAAATCTGAGAGAAAAACATGACTCATAAGTTGGCTTTGATTTCTTTTTCAAAACAGGGTCCACAACTCAATGCAAACTAAAGGAAATGCATCCATGGATTGGTTTTGGTCCATGGGCACTGGGATGTCTCCATGCCCTGTCGAACGTGTCTTGGAAATTCAATCTACAGAAATAAAACAACAGAGGGAGTGTGTATAGAAATAACACTTACCTTACATTAGAGGAAAAGTAGATAGATGTTTGAGAATTTTCATTGCTTATTACTTTGTGCTTTAATTAATCTGAGATGTATGATGTTGTATGTTACAGGTCCTAAATCTGGAGATTCTAAATTCAGTAGGAGTACAAGATAGTCAGTATTGCCTTATTTCAGTCACCAATTTGTATTCTGTTGTGGCAAAGCAATATTTTTGGAAGTATCTGACTATAGATGGGCCTTAGGATCTGTTTACTTAGATGGGCCTTAAGGATCTGTTTACTTAATGTTTACTAAAGGACTTTTAAAGAAAAGATCAAGATGTTTTAGTGTGTTGTTTACCTCTGGAGGAGTTCACTATATCCCCCAGGTAAAGGAAGTACTGAAATCCAAGTTAGCATCCTTGAAAGTAAAGAGGAAACAGAAGCCATGTAAGACATGTGAATACTAATCCCTGACAGGAAATTGTTACCAATGCTGATTTAAAACAATGAACAGAGAAGTTCTTCTGAGAGGAAAAATAATAGGACAGTCAGTTGTGTTATTTTTATGTAACATTTTTGTACTGATATAATTTGCTTGATGTGTGTATTCTGGACATTTCATATAAATGGAATCATACAATATGTAGCCTTTTGTATCTGGCTGTTTCATTTAATGTTTGCAATTTGGATTGTAATATATATCAGTACTTCTTTCTTTTTATCGCAGAACACTATTTCATTGTATGGATATACTACATTTTGTTTATACATTCATCAGTTGATAGACATTTGGTTTATTTCCACTTTTTGGCTCTCATTAATAATGCTGCTATGGAGGTTCCTTAAAAAACTAAAAATGGAATTACCATATGACCCAGCAATCCCACTATTGGGCATATACCCAGAGAACACCATAATTCAAAAAGACGCATGCACCCCAATGTTCATTACAGCACTATTTACAATAGCCAGGTCACAGAAGCAATCTAAATATCCATCAACAGATGAATGGATAAAGAAGATGTGGTACATATATACAATGGAATACTACTCAGCCATAAAAAGGAAGGAAATTGGGACATTTGAGGCATGGATGGACCTAGACACTGTCATAAATTGAGACATGGATGAACCTAGAGACTGTCATACAGAGTGAAGTAAGTCAGAAAGAGAAAAACAAATATCGTCTATTAACACACATATGTGGAATCTAGAAAAAAGTACAGATCAACTGGTTTGCAAGGCAGAAATAGAGACACAGATGTAGAGAACAAATATATGGACACCAAGGAGGGAAAGCGGGGGGTTGGGGCGGTGGGATGAATTGGGAGATTGGGATTGCTATATATATATTACTAATAAGAAAAAAAAATCAAATTGTACACTGTAAATATATGCAGTTTATTGTATGTCAAGAGAAATAATAATGTTGCTATGAGTTTTTGTGTGAACATGTCTTCAATTCTTTTAAATACATACTTAAAAGTGGAATTGTTGGGACTCCTAGGTGGCACAGTAGTTAAGAACCTGCCTGCCAATTCAGGGGTCACTGGTTTGAGTCCTGCTCCAGGAAGATCCCACAAGCCACAGAGCAACTAAGCCTGTGTGCCACAACTATTGAGTCTGTGCTTTAGAGCCCATGAGCCACAGCTATTGAGCACATGTGCCACGACTACTGAAGCCCATACACCTAGAGCCTGTGCTGCACAACAAAAGAAACCACGGCAGTGAGGAGCCGGCACACCACAACAAAGAGTAGCCCCCACTCACCACAACTACAGAAAGCCTGTGTGCAGCAATGAAGACCCAACACAGCCAATAAGTAAATAAATTTATAAAAAAAAAAAAAAGTGGAATTGTTGGGTCATTTGGTAACTCTAAGTTTAAACTTTTGAAAAATTGCCAGTTTTCTGCTTAGGCTGCACCATTACACGTTCTCATCATCAATGTATGAGTATTCCATTTCCACCACAACCTCATTCACACTTGTTATTTTTCACCTTTTTGATTATAGCGGTCCTACTTGGTGTGAAGTGGTATGTGGTGGTTTTGATTTACATTCCTCTAATCTTTTGGAGCATTTTTTCAGGTAACGATTGGCCATTTGTATACTTTCTTCGGAGAAATGTCTAGTCAAATCCTTGACTACTTTTTAATGGGGTTATTTGTCTTTTTGTTTTTGAGTTTTAAGAGTTCTTTGTATATTGGATTCATATAAATGATTTGCCTATGTTTTCTTCAATTTCTTCAATTCTTTGTTTTCATTTTCTTAACAGTGTCTTTTGATTTTATCTTACAAAATTAGGATAAGCATGTTAATTTTTGCAAAAAGACAATGGAGGTTTTGATAGGGATTGCATTGTATCTGCAGATCAATTTGGAGGGTATTGCGATCTTAATAATATTAAATCTTCCAATGTACCTACACAGAATCTTTCCTTTATTTAGATCTTCTTTAATTTACTTCAATGATGTTTTGCATTTTCCAAGGTACAAATCTTGCACTTCTATTAAATTTATTCTTAAGTATTATATTCTTCTGACGCACTGTAAATGAAAATTTTTTAATTTAATTTCTGGATCATTCATTGCTAGTGTATAGAAATAGAGTTGATTTTTGTATATTGATTTTACGTCCTGTAATCTTTCTGAACTTATCAGCTCTAACTGTTGTTGTTGTTGTTGTGGATTCCGTAGGATTTTCTTTATACAAGATCATCTTAACTGCAAATAGAGATAGTTTTACTGTTAAGCTGGGTATATATTTTTTCTTTATTTTTTTCCCTTTTTTTGCATCATTGCCCTGGCAAGAACCCCCTGTACAATATTGAATAGAAACCAGGTTGAATTATTAAGGATTTGCTTTCCAGCATTGGGGCAAGGTGTTCTTGTCACATGTAATGCAGAGACTTAGTCTCTGAGTTGGAAACAACTAAAGTTTGTTTACACAATTCTTTTAGATAAGAGTTTTTGCCAAGGTTATCTTATTTTATTTTTTCTCTGGGTTAGAGGTGCTTAAGTTATCATTTAAACCTACTTTGATGGGCCACAAGTCAAACCTAAATCTGACTTTGGGACATATACACACTTCTGAGATCCTGGAGGTGAAGGTAAATTACAACTTTGTGGAACTACATTTCCCTTAGTGGGGGGAGGGGGCCTGCATCATTTATGATATATACGTTTTCAGTTGTGGTTTGTGTAGTTAAGTTTTTGGAAGGGAAGTTTTTTATGGTTAGTATGAAAAGGAGGATGGGCTCCTATGGTGCAAACATTTACATGCAATTATGATTGCTGTTTTCACATCTTGGTATGTTAGCTTCAACAGATCTATCATTTCAGGGACTGTTTTCATTTATGCAGTTACTTCACATTGTTCACATTTTCTGCTTTTTTGGCATGTTAGGTAATCTCTGATTAGATGCTGGATATTGTGATTTTATGTTTAGAGTTGCCTGATTTTGTGCTCTTCATTTAAAGAATGTTAGTTTTGTTGTCATAATTTGAAGAATATCAGACAGTTGAATTACCTGAAGATAAGTTTAACAATTTTGAAACCTGGTTTTAATTTTTGCTAGGTATTGGCTAACGTAGCCTTCTCTTCAGGGATAGTTTATTCCTATGACTAAGGTCTGATGCTTTGGTACCAAATGGCCCTGATGATGACTGATGACTCTCCACTTTGGCTGTTAAGAGCGTGAATCTCCCCATCCTGTTTGAGCTCTGAGAATTGGTTTGCAGATAACTAATTCATTGTTATTTACTCAGCTTTGTACATTTTCCTTCTCTGTATAAGCATAGTAGTATTCAGCCGAATCAAGAGGGATTTTTTTTTGGGGGGGGGAGGGGGTTGGGGGAAACTCTCCCAACAACTTACAGCTGTCTCAGCCTCCCCAAACCCTTATCTTTGTTTCCTCTTTCTTTGAGGCTGCTAGCTCTCTTTGGATGGTTCTTCCTGTTTCCATATTACGGAAAATTACCCCCAGTGAAATCTGGGGTCATCTTAGTGCTCATATTTTTTGTTTCTCTTTTTCTGAAGGAACATAGTTCCTACCTCTGTGTTGTATAATGTCTGAGAGCATTTTTGTGTATATTTACTGTTTTCTAATTGATTATAAGTCTGATTCTTGTTAATCCATTGTGCCTGATGGTGCTATACATTTTAAACATATTTTCTTTCATATTATATTCTATAAACAACTGTTTATTTAAAGGTAAATAATATATGGCTAAGTTGTTTTGGTTTCATTTTTTCAATATTATTTGGTTATAAGTTCCATCCTAGTCCTTATAAGCATGCTAAATTTGGAATTTGAAAAGCCTGGGCCTGAGTCTTGGCTTCAAAATGTAGTAGCTAAACAACTTTGGATAAATTTATCTTTTTAATGCCAAAGTTCTGATCTACATCAGATATAATAATATGAAAGTACTATTGTGTGATATAGAACATATCACAAGTAATAAACTATATAAATATTGGTGTTTTTTTCTTGCACACCACTGACTTCTTTTGACATTTACCCTAATATTTCTCTAAATTCTTCCTTTCCTTTTTATGGGGCTTTATTTTGTTTTTCCTCTTCCATTAATCTGGTGTTCTAAAAGAGGCATTTTTGTGTTTAGAAAAAGAGACTAAAAATAGTAACATTTAAGGGAGAATGGTTATTTAATAACAACTTGTATACATTCTTAAGAATTTGAAAAAGTCCCTTTTTCTACCAACATTATTAAAGTGCAATGCAGTAAAATAAGATACAACAGCACAATAAAAGATGAATGTCAGTAATGGTAAATGTCAAAGACACAGAACAGATAATATAGTGTGTTAAGTAATTAACCACATTTCAGAGAGTATTTAAGAAAAGGAAATTGTGCAAATAAGGAATGTCAGACAGTTACAAAAAGATGAAATATGTTCTAAAATAAAGAGTAAAGTTTTACTTAAAAGAAACCATAGAATCATTAACTTCAAGTACACGTAGTGAGATTGAGGTTTAAACAAAAATGGAGAGACCAGTAATCTCTAAATAGTAAGGGATGTCAAAAATCCCTGAGACATTTATTTAGTTATCAGCACAGAATTTTGCTCTAAATGGGGTCAAGATATTTTTGTCAACAAAGACAACGTATATATCAGAGAGAGAAATGACAATTTTCAGTATTTTGTCTGAATGGATTTTTATACTTGTGAACTGGAAATATAATTTCCTCTGCATTTTAGTGGCACTTCTTTCAGATGACATATTGTTGTTAAAAAATACAATATCACTCCAATTTCTGATCCTATGTTTGGACTTGTATACATATTATAAGGTACAAATCTATTTGTAGATAGATAGGTAGATAGATAGATATCTCCAAATATTTTCTGTTCAGGGAAACACTAGGTTTATTTCCATTAGTAGATTAATTTTCATGAAATTTTATATAAAGCTTATAAAATTTATATGAAATGTTCACAAATTTAATATAAAGATATTCACATAAGGACAGTAAACTCAATTGATGCTAGATCTGTAAATATAGTCTCATGATTGTATTAGCTAAAAGCTAACGTTTATTAAGATTATTATGTGTTTCAGATATTAGCTCATTTAAACCTCATGGCATTACAACAAATATAAAAGCTAGATGATTTTATTACCCCTAATTATTGATGAGGAAGCACAGTAACTTACATAACATCACACAGAAGTATAGGAGCGGAGCAGAATTTGGAACATTGTCATCAGTGCCTATAAACTCAATGGCTAAACTCAGTAGCTTCTACTAGAACCAGAAGCTGAGATTCAAAACGGTGTTCTCCCCGCAGGGAGCTGAGTTTTAGTGAGTTAGACAAACCATTTACTAACATTTAATATATGAAATAAAAAATTATCCAGCAGAGCGTGCATGAGGTTCTGTTGTAGCCTAGAAGTGAGTCAGAGATGAAGTGAAACTTGAAACGAAATGTGAACATTGAAGAAAAAAGAGCAGTTGGTTTTATTAAGAAATAAAGCTGGTGGATGAACCACATGGAAATATGCCAAAAAGAAGTGCTTTCAGGTTTTGCAGAAATTTGTCTTAGGCTGGTTTCCCTTGCCTTTCCAGGCTTTCAAAAATTTGCATAAAAATAGAATTGTGCAGTTTGCAGTCTTTTATGTCTAGCTTCTCCACTCACCAGATATTCTGTACTTATTTGTGCTGCATCACAACTAACCTATTTGATGATGGACTTCTGCATTGTTTCCAGTTCGGGGCTGGCTTATGAGTAAAACCATGGTGAATTTTTTGCACCTTTCTTTGGATGCACTGCACATTTATTTTTGTTAGCAAATAAGTAGAATTTCTGGATCATGAGGTATCTGTATGTTCAGCTTTAGTAGATATTACCAAACCAAGGGAATAGTCATCAATTTATACTCCTTCCAGAAGCTTTTTTTTTTTTCCCAATTGATGCAACTTCTCACTAACATTTGGTATTCTCAGTTTCTGTTCATTTTCTTATTAAAAAATTTGATGTTGTAATAAGAAAGTGTGCAGTCACTCCCTTTAGTTTTAATTCCCATTTCTCTGATGACAAATTTGAAGGTTTTGATAAGCTAATGTGCCATTTTGACGTCCTTTTGTGTACAATGCCCTTTCAGGTCTTTTGCCCCTTTAAAAATTTCCACTGTTTTTGCTAAGGGAGCCTGGGTGGCTATTGAGACAGAGCTTCACCACTTAGGCAGACAGTTAAAACCTTTCCTTAGCCTTCACTTTCTATTGACAGAGTTTCAGGGTCAGTGGTGAGAGCTTGAGCCTTCTCGAATCGTTCCTGGACATGCACATGCTACATGTGTATGACCTTCCAGATTCCCAGGAATAGGTTAAAAGCCCACTTTTCAAAATACTCATGCAACAACACAGGTAATATCAAAAATCTACTGATGAGCAAAGTTTTTCCTTTAAATTTTGATTAGCTTTTTCTCTCCACTGTTAGTATTGCTGCTTTAGAAAGTGAAGTAATTGTCACTGATGTTTTTGACAAACACCTATAGGAATGAGGGAAAGAGTAGCTGGTTTTAAAAGGATCTTACCTGGGCTTCCCTGGTGGTGCAGTGGTTGAGAATCCGCCTGCCAATGCAGGGGACATGGGTTCGAGCCCTGGTAGGGGAAGATCCTACATGCCAAGGAGCAACTAAGCCCATGCACCACAACTACTGAGCCTGTGCTCTAAAGCCTGTGAGCCACAACTATTGAGTCCATGTACCACAACTACTGAAGCCTGTGCACCTAGAACCTGTGCTTCACAACAAGAGGAGCCACCACAATGAGAAGCCTGCACACTGCAACGAAGAGCAGCCCCTGCTTGCTGCAACTAGAAAAAGCCCATGTGCAGTAACGAACACCCAACGCAGCCATTTAAAAAAAAAGAGAGAGAGAGAGGTAAAAGCATCTTACTGGCAAGTTTTAGCAACAGGGTGGAAGCTGGAGGAAAAAAGTCCTGTCGGTAGGGGGTGCTGTGTGATTGTGGTTGCCATAAACAGTAACAGCAATGACATCTGATACTATTTTAAATATTCTATATTTTTATGTGCCTAAATAAGCCATATTTTCCCAGTGTCAAAATTGTTTGGCTATGAGTCCTACGTCTGAAATTTAAAGGTTTGGGCAAAGTATTTAATTTCCTTATAATGTGGTTTCTTTGCATATAAAATGAGATCTGAATAACACCTTAGTCCTAGGGTTGTTGTGAGGATTGAGTAAATTGATTATATGTAAAGTAATTAGTCCCTGACATACAGAAGCACCAAATAATGTTGGTTATCATTATTGCTATATTTTATAATGTTTATTGGAATGCTATCATCATCCAGTACAAATTTTTGTTACTTTTATATTTTTTGGTGCTTTGGATAACACAGGGAGCAAATGTCCTCAAACTTAGCAGAGTAGTGTGGATTGAAGATTGCATCACATGGAATCAGGTATAATTCAGCAAAATGTGACTAATGGAAAGCCTAGAACAACAGTTAAGAGTGAGAGATGTTAAGCAACTAACAAGTTTTTAAGCACTCCCCAAGAACTTGGGAATTATTCATAAGAAGAGATTTCTTAAAGGTAGCATGAGACTTCAAGTACTTTTATTTGGCTCTTCATAAAAAGCACGGATAATCATTCACTAGGTAACACTCACTCTGCTTGCTGCACGACAGGCCGATGAATCGGAGATGAGGTGTTGAGGCAAGGAATACGACTTCATTCGGAAAGCTGGCAGACCAAGATGATGACAGACTAGTGTCTCCTAAAAACCATTTTATTGGGATCTGGATGCCAGCTTGTTTTATAGAATCAGAGAGGGAGAGGCTGTGAGGAAGTAAAGTGAAAGGGCCGTCAATCTTGCAAAACATTTCTGGGAATAACTAGCCTTGGTGAGGGGATATATTAATTTTAGCCATTCACACAGGTGGACAGGTCAGATTGTCTGCCTGTGAGCTGAACAGAGGCACTTAGTTTAACCTTCAGACAGAGGGACGGTGTTCCCTGAGGAAGGTCATCATGTATGATTATAATAAGAAAAGCAACAAAAAGCAAAGGTTAAAGTCAAAGAAACAGATCTCACATGGAGTCCAATTTAGCTCTTCCTGGTTACAATACCAACCCTGTCTCCACTTAGGGCAACCTGTAAAGTAGGTGAAATATTTTAAACCATATTAAAGGCATCAGTGAGATAGCAAAGTAGTAAAGAATAACATAATGCAAATACAAGAGAAGAGCTGCTTTTCCTATAGAAGATTTTCAAAGACAAAGAAGCTGAGTTCCTGAATAGGGCTTTGGTGTCTTAGAAGAAAGAGTAACTCTGGTCTTCAAGCAGGGGTAAGGGGCTGAAAAATTAGTATATCTGGTTGGGTTGGTTCACCAAAATCTACATACAAGGACAAGATTTTCCAACATTGAAACTATTGACAATTTAAGTCAGATTATTCTCTGTTGTTGGGGACTGTCCTGTGTGTTGTACAATGTTTAGAAGCATCCCTTACTTCTATCTTCTGGATGCCAGTAACAAACATCCCCCCACCTTTACTCCATACCATGTTGAAGAACCAGAAATATCTCTAGATATTGTTAAATATCCTTTGAGGGACAGTATCCTCCCACGTTGAGAAACACCATCCTAGGAGGAAGACTGATCTGAGAGTAGACTGGTCTTTGAAGGAGACAAAGCTCAACTTCAAATCCCATTAGTCTCTAAAGTTAAAGGAAGTGATCCCAGATTATTAGTGACCATGATGATTTGCTAGAAGTGAATTTAATTTTTGCAAGATGTCAAAAAAGGATGATACTGAACAAGTTAAACAGGAGAGGAAAACTTTATTCAAGACTAGACTATTGCAATATGTGAAGAAATTGAAGTCATTTCTGCTGAAACAAAAGGCAAGAGGATTTCCATATGCTGGGGTCAGAAGGTGCTGGAGGGTGTTAGAAGGTAGTCAGTGTGCTTAGGCTATTTGTATTTGCTAATTAGTGCTCATTGATATTTTGCTTCTAGGTTAGGTTCCTACCCTCCGAAAAGACTGGGAGGTAGGGGTGCTCTCTCCTTGATGCTCACATTTCAAAGGGATAGATCACAGGTCCTTGAGAAAAACATTTCTGGGCTGTAAAACTGGCAAGAGGCTGGAAGAAGGTTTACATCTCAAAGGGACAGAGAAAGAATTTTCAGTTACAAGTTTTTTTTCAAGTAAATCCTCTAAGAAAAGGGAGATCAGGAGCCTGTAGTCAGGAAGAAATATAAGATTTATTTACAATGAGAAGAATGTTAAGTCCAACTTGGTCAAAGAATAAATATTATTCCAGTTCTCAGACAATTCTTACAGTGTTTCACAAACAAAATCTACACTCAACAACAATGCCATAAAAAAAAAGATATTTGATTAAATAAGGCAACATGAAAAATAGCAAACAGAAATAATAGACAGCAGTTAAAGACCTCCAGGAGCTCCAGAAAGTACAATATCAGACACAGATTTTGACATAAGAATGTTCAAATATAATTTAAAGAGAATAGGATTTATGTCTATAATAATTTCTTAAATATATATACTTTTTATATTTAAAAATTATAAATATTTTGAAATAATAGCATTTTTAAAATGAGCTCAAGGAAATAAAATGCATATAATTGAATTTAGACTGGAATTTGGAAATTATTTTTAAAAAGATGAAAATGGAAATTCTAGAACTGAAAACTATAAAAATTAAAATTAAGATCTCAGAAGAAATAAAAGAAATGTTTCTTAATCTGATAATATGTACAACTAAACAACAAAAGACAGCTATAGTAAACATCCTGTTAAAGGTAAAATGTTGAAAATTTTCTCCCTGAGATGGAGAACTAGACAAAATGTTCATGGTCATCGCATCTATTTAATATCATTACTGGTGGCCTTAGCAAATACAATAAGTTTTTTTTTTAAGTTATAAAGATTTGAAAGGGAAAGACATAGCACACATCAGCCATAGATAGAATTCTTCTTATAGGAAATCTACTGATAAATTATTAGAATTAAAAGGGGGGCTGAGAAGTTCTCTGGATGCAAAATTAATACAAAAAATCAATTGTATTTTTATTCAGCAGAAACTAGCTGAAAATGAAAATTTAAAAATACTTCGTATTAGTTTCCTTTGGAGCCATAACAAATTACTACAAATCCAGCATCGTAATGATGAGGAAGATTTGAAATCTATAGTTTGAGGCCTGCTATGTGAACCCTGCCTGTTAATAATTGCATAGGAATGATTGATATAAGTATAAAATATACTGTTCCAGCCTCTGCTTGCCTTTGTCTGAACTCCCGCGTCCTGTAACCCCTAGCAACTCCCATGCGTCCTGTAGCCCTTAGCAACCCCCTCCTTCTGTAATCACCTGTAATTTATAGAAACTGTGTAACCAATCAGTTAGTACCAACTGTAGCTATATGTCTTAATCTATAAAAGGAGAAATGGGGCCTGAATTTCGGAGCATTAGCTCACCTGGTGCCGCTGGCTCAATAAACCTGAGTTCTCCAACTCTCTGAGTGTGGTGCTTGGTTTCTCATGGGATCAAGTTCTGCAGCATTTTAACAACATATGTTTATTATCCTGTCATTTCTATAGCTCAGAAGTTCAGGCTCAGTGTGACTCAGTTCTCTGCTTAGGGTCTATGAGGACAAAATCAAGGTGTCAACAGGACCTTCCTTTCCTCATGGAGGACCTCAGAAAGAATTACTTCTAAATTTGTGCAAGTTGTTGGAAATGCCAGTTTCTTTGGCTGAAACGTTCTAGTCCTCATTTAGTTACTGACTGTCCACCTCTCTTATCTTCTTAAGGCCAACAGCATTCTTTATCCTGCTGTCTGCTTGGTCTTCAAGCTGTTGCCGAGAAAAACCTGGCCTCTGTTCACCGATGCTGAATGGAAATACAGAGATAGAGCTTTGGAATAGAAAGGAATAGCTTTATTACTTTGCCCTGCAAAGGGGGAACACAGTGGCTAGCGCCTCAAGAACTGTGCCCCCCTCTCTGGGGAATAGGGAGAGGTCTCATAGTTGGGGCTCATGGTCAGGGGTAGGCGATAAGGATCAAGGCAGTAATAGTCCTGCATTCTTCTGATGGGTCGGTGGTGAACTAAGTAGGAGTCAGCATCATCAACCTTCAGGTCCAGCTGGTCTGGGGTCTACATGCTTGTGGGCAGCACACCATCGTTCATCATTAACTTCTCACACCTGGAGGGGGCTTCAACTTCTGCAAGATAGCTCAGATATTGTTGTGTGTATTGTTGCTGGGGAAACAGCATCTGCCCCAAGGCTGCTCTTGACTGTTTCTCCCAGGTCTCAGGAGCAACCCCTCCCTTCATTAATTAACAGCTGCTTGAATCTGCCCACTGGAACCCAGGGAAGGTCATGGAGGCTGAATGAAGGCTGTTTGCCTATAATCAAAGAAATAGGGGACACAGAAAAACTTTGTGCCCAGGAGCCCCACAGGCCCTGCTTGCTCTCAAAGCCAGCAAAAATGCTCCTAATCTCTCTGACCTCTTCTTCATCCAGATCTCTAGCCAGAGAAATACCTCTGCTTATCAAGGCTCATATACAGGCAGAATTCAAAGATATTGCAGGTTCAGTTCCAGACCACCACAATACAGGGAATGCCACAATAAAGTGAGTCACACAGATTTTTTTGGTTTTCTATTGCATATAAAAGGTATGTTTACACTATACTGCAGCCTATTAAGTGAGCAATAGCAATTATATCTAAAAAATCAACTTAGCTTAAAAATCCTTTTTTGCTTAAAAAAGGCTAACCGTCATCTTGTTACAGCAGGCAGGTAGCTAGATATGAGCAGAGAAACATGGGCAGGGGCCAGGTGGCAGGAAATCACTCATCTTGTAAACAGCGGGGGCCATGAGCAGGTGAAGAAAAGCAGGAACCTCCAGACTGACAGGAAACCACACATTTTGGGTGATAAGTGTCCTGGAAGCAGACAAAGAAAGGTGAAGGAAGGCGGGACTCTCCTGCGTTCCAACATAACCAGTTGCTCATTATGTTCTCATTACAATAAAATTAGCCTTGCAGATAAGAAGTACCCATCATGCACTGAGGCCATGACACTTCTCATCTAAGCTAAATAAAGACAAAAGTCCCTCCTCCCCTTGGGAAGAGGGTGCTGGGATGAAAATCAGGGAATACGACCTCCAAACTCCTCTTTCCCCAGTGAATATTCTGCCCCTTCATTTGTATGCCTCTTACAACTGGCTTTCCAAAGAAACCCAGGGCAGCATCTCCTCACCTGTCTGCCTGCTCCCCTCTGAGAGCATATTCTTGCTTAGGTAAACTCTCACTTTATTAACCTCCCTGCTTTGTCTCTGAATTTTTGGTGGCAAGGCCAGAACCTTAAATTCACCAGGAACAATCTGAGCCATCAGTGAGTCACAGTTTTTTTGCAATAGTAGCAACAGAGGTCACTGATCCCAGGTCACCATGATATAACAAAATATTTCAAGAATCACCAAAAAATGACACAAAGACGTGAAGAGAGAAAATGCTGTTGAAAAAATGGCACTGGTAGGTTTGTTTGATTCAGGGTTGCCATAAACCTTCAATTTATGAAAAAGGCAATAAAGCAGAGCACAATAAAATGAGGTATGGTTGTAATTAGTTTGGGACTACCTGGACAATTCAGAATAATCTATCTGGAAGTCTGTAACATTTAATTCCATCTGAATTTCTTTCCATGTAATGTTACATAGTCACATTTTCCAAAGCTGTGAATTTTTTGGGGGGACTATCTCACCTATGTGGGGGAGGGAAATAATTTTCCCTTTACCCTTTTAGGTTCTTGGCCGAGACACTTCCTGTAATAAAAGGCAGATTAATGGGAGAAAAACAAGCAGACATTTAATAACATGCATACCTCCTGCATATTGGGAGAGACTCAGGAAAACTGAGTAAATCCTCAAAGTGATCCAAGCCACAACCTTAAACAACATCTCCAGGTGAAGACAAAAAAGATGTTGGTTAGGGTGGGGGCGGCCAGTTATAGAGGTCACCAGAAAAATCACGGTAAACAGGGTAAGGTTGTTACACAGATTTAAGTTATTCCCTTCTCCACTGATAAAAATTTCTAGAAACAGGAGACACTCTTACAAGTGGAGCTTTTCCTTTAAATGTACATGTCTCTTACAAAAGGGTAACTTCTATTCAGGTTTCAGAACTTCACCTGTGAATGCTGTTTTTAAAAAAATAATCAGCCTAAAATAAACCTTAAGCCAAAGAGGCATATTTTAAGGTGACAAATTCTGCTCTCCTTCACCTATCAGATACTATTTGCAGTGGTAATATACACATGTAATATATACACGTAGTATATCTAGGAATAAATTTAAAGAGATATATACAAGTTCTACACAAAAATCTATAAAGTACAGAAAGAAATTAAAGGTAAAAATTGAAGAAGACAAATAAAAGGAGAATTAAATCATGGCATGGAGTGAAAGACAATAAAGATATCAGTTTTTGCCAACTTGGTTTATCGATTCATTGACTGTTACTTAAAATCTCAATAGGTTTGTTGTGAAAATTCTGAAAACATTTAAAATTTATACGGAAAAACAAAGAATCAAGAATAATCAAGACACCCATAAAAAACAAGAAAGTGGAAGAAGTTGCTCCACTAAATATCAAGGCTCATTATAAAGTGAAGGTAATTAAAACAATGTGGTTTGATGGAATAGACAAATATATCAATGAAACAGAATAGACAGTCTAGAAAATAACCACACACACATGAAAACTTTGTAGCTAGACTGGCTCTGTAGAGCACTGCAGAAAGAATAATTTGCCAAATTATATTGGCATAACTAGATATCCATTTGAGAAAAAGTAGGACTTGACTCATACCTTACAAACAAAAATGTAATTCCAGATGCATTATCCATGCAAATGTGAATTAATCATGAAACAATAAGGTGTCTAGAAGATAGGAAAACACACAATCTCAGGAAAGTACAAAAGTAAACAAAAATGCATAAACTGCATTACCTTACAATCAGATACTTGTATTTCTCAAAAGAAACTGTAACAGAATGGCAAGGCAAGTCATAGAATGAAGATATTGCAACACATCTAATTGATAAAGGGATCTATTTGTCTCTATCTATCTATGTATCTATGTATATCTATCATCTATCTATCTATTATCTATCTATCTATCATCTATCTATCATCTATCATCTATATCTATCTATATGAAAAAATCCTACAAATCAATAGTAATGACTGAAAGAGAAATATTCAAGAAACTTGAAAAGGCACAACACAAAATATAATAACCATAGGAATAATACACCTGTGAAAAATGTTCAACCTTAGTAGTAATAAAGAAAATGCAAATGGTTTAAACTACAATTAGATACTTCTATCCACACCCTAAAATAGCTAAAAATTAAAAGACTGTGCTATCACATTTCAGCAAGGTTTATGGAGCTATAGGAAATGATCTACTATTGATGGGAATGTAAATTGATAAAACCACTTTGGAAATCTTTTTAGAATTATCTATCATAATTGAATATGCCCACACTACATGATGCAGATGTATAGTCAACAGAAATTAGTACTTACACATATCTAAAGAAAAAGTACAAGAATACCAATAGCAGCATTATTTGAAATAGTCAAACAGGAAACAACCCAAATATCCATCACTATTCCCTACTGACACAAGGAAATACTATATATTAATGAAAATTAATTAACTATAGCTACACGTAACAGCATGGATGAAAGACACCCGCATAATGTTGACCAGGGGTTTGAAATTAGGAAAATAGAAATCTCTGTATTTCTGAGGGAGATGAAAGGGATAGAGATTGAGAAAAAACAGAAGGATGTCTTCTTTGGTGCTAGCAATGTTTTGCTTCTTGATTTGGATAGAGGTTTCATAGATGCTTGGTTTGTAAAAAAATCACTGGCCCTACATTTATGTGTTGCACACTTCTCTGTATGTTGGTTGCAATTATATATGTATATACATATATGTTATTCTTTTTGGTGCTATTGTAAATGGGATTGTTTTCCTAATTTCCTTTTTGTTGTTGGTGTATAGACATGTAACTGATTTTTGTATATTGATTTTGTATCCCGCAACTTTACTGAATTCATTAAAGCTAGATTTCATGTTGTGTTCTTGAAACACAACACAAACGAAGGAACAAGAAAAACCTCCAAACCTAAGGAAACTTTTGGAGGTGATGACTGATATGTTTATTACCCAGATTGTAGTGATGGTAACACTAGTGTGTACATGTGACCAAACTTATCAGATTAAGTAGCTGCAGCTTTTTTTTTTAGCATACAAATTATACTTCAGGAATGCTGGAAAACAAACCAAAACAAAACAAAAATACAAATTAGGGATTAGTATCTGGGGTGCAATTTTATTTCCTTGGTGTGTATTGTGGGGCAGAAACTAGATGCAATACTGAAACACAGAAACCTAATTCAATTACCCATAAACTTTAAAGGTTTTTAAACTGTGTTGTAAAAGAAAAAAAAATTTGCTACAATTGTCCCCAGGTTAAATATATCTTCTGGACCAAGAAACAACAAAACACCAAAAGAAACCAAAACAAAACAAACTGCAGTGATTTTATCCAGCATCTATTTGGCACTGCAGCTTATGGATACCCCCACAGTGTTTGGGGAACATGACTTAATTTAGCATAGGGGAGATTCTTGAAACAACCTCACATTTAATATCAATATTTATAATTGTGTTACAGAGCAAGGGGTCACGGGCCCAAGGCAAAATGACTGTTTGCAGCAAAGTAAGGGCTTATTTTGCAAGATGCCAAGCAAAGAGAACAGGCAGCTCAAGCTCAAAAGACCCGAACTCTGAAAATTTCAGGCAAGGGTTTTTGAAACAGTGTTAGGGGACAGGGGTGTGGGATGCATGGTCAGCTCCTGGACTTTCTTCTGATGGGTTGGTGGTAAGGTGACAGGGTGATGTTTTGAGAATCTTATCAAACTTCTGGTTCCAGCCAGTCTAGGGTCTATGTGTTTGTGGTCAGTATGTGGTCACCATCCTCCACCTGGGCGGGGGGGGGGGGTGTCTTTGTTTCTGCAGAACAACTCAAAGACATGCATCAGATTCTCTACATCCCTTCAGGAGGAACTAGGAGTCCTGTGACTCTTGTCCTAATCGTTAACCACTTGAGTCTGCTCTTTGGAACTCGGGGGAGGCCTGGGAGACCAAAGCCATTTTTTCCACAAAGAGGAAACAGGGGACACGGAGGGAATTTTGTACCTGGGGGGACCCCGCAGGGTCATACTTGGTTTTGATCCCCTCTTTTCTTTGATACTCCTCGATCCTGAAGGGAACAGGGGCAGGACAAGTACAGGAATAAACTTTTGGCTAGAGAGGTAAACTCGGCAGGGGAACTCAGTTTCAGGGGGGCTTGGTTTCAACTGCTCACCAGAAAGTAGAGTTGTACTTTAAATACTGAAATTATTTCCTTAATGATACCATATTCAGGCTTATTTAAAATAAAAATTCTTTAATTAAGAGTAAAATAACTATTCATTATCAAATATTTTGAAACTATAGAGAAATATAGAGAAGAAAATAAATATTATATATACTCCTACTACACAGGGGAAAACCACTGAGCTTACCTTTGTAGTTTTTCTCTTTCAGCATAGAGAAACACGAAACATAGATATTTAATATTCAACAGAATAAAATCTTATTGGCTATCTTATTTTGACTGACATCAATAATACTTTGAAAAATTCTCATATCCATAAACATCTTAGTTATTATTTTTCAAAGATAGCATATTATTTTATCATGTAGTAAATTAATTAAATTTAATTCTCAGTTTTGGACAATTAAGTGGCTTCTGACATCACTACTAAAAATAGCCCTTTGTTAAGCATATTTGTGGTTATGTCTTGAACAGCCAAGATTATTTCTTTAAAGTTCCACCTTCCCAGACTTCCTAGGTGGCACAGTGGTTAAGAATCCACCTGCCAACGCAAGGGACACAGGTCCAATCCCTGCTCCGGGAGGATCCCACATGCCGCAGAGCAACTAAGCCTGTGCGCCACAACTATTGAGCCTGTGCTTTAGAGCCCATGAGCCACAACTATTGAGCCCATGTGCCACAACTACTGAAGGCCACGGGCCTAGAGTCGGTGTTCTGCAACAAGAGAAGCCACGGCAATGAGGAGCCCGCGCACCACAATGAAGAATATCCCCTGCTCGCTGCAACTAGAGAAAGCCCGTGTGCAGCAACAAAGACCCAACACAGCCAATAAATAAATAAATAAATTAATTAATTAAAAATAAAGTTCCAACTTCCCCCCAAAATATTCACATCAAAGGAAAGATATAAATATTTTTAAGGTTTTTGATAAATATTTTCAACTGTTTTCCAAAGTTTGAAATAAACCAATTTATATGATCACTAACAGTCTTTCTGGTCATCTATTTTCCAATATTTTCTCTAGAAAGTTTATTAGCATTTTAATCTCAGTTATGATAGATTTTCATGTGTGAAAATCTAGTCAAAATTATGAAAATTGAAAACAAGCTTAGAAAGATCATTTCTCTATTATAAAATCTTTGACTCAATTGAATACTGACTGGAGGATCTGACATTTCAATGGCATTTTATCCTTTTAAAAATACTTTTAAATTTATTGAATCCCTATAATTATCTGATAAGCAAGTGAACTATTATTCCGCTTTCCAGAGGAAGAAATTGAAATTATGTTGGAAAAGCCAAATAAAACACAGAAAAGTGATAGTTAAAAGTTTGAATACAGGACCAAATAAAGTAGGATATCTGTGATATATTTCCACAGCATCTTACACATTCCTTGCTATAGGGCTCCATCACCACCACAATATAATCCTTTACCTTACTTTTTGTTTTACAAACAGACCAAAAATTCCCCAAGATTAGTTTTCATGCCAAATTTGCTTAGTGTTTTAACTTTACTGTCCACCACAGTGTTGCTTAATAATCATTTATCGAGTAAATTAAAAAAAAAAAAAAGCTCTTAAAAAATGCTATGTAGAAATAGACACCTTATGTAGAAATGCTGCTTTTTGCTAATACTGGTACTTTGGCATGGTGTTCCCATTTATAATAATCGCCACTAAAATTTAATACATCTTTGGGGTTCACTTTGAGCCAGGTACTGTTCTAAGTCCATTTTCATGTATTAACTTATGATTTCTAGCTAATTTTAGTGAAATTTCTACCTAATTCTAACTAAAACAGCTGGTCAACTAGAGAGAGGCAGAGATGAAATCTGGGCAATATTTCTCCTGCACTCTATCTCTCAACAGCTACACTTTCCGCTGACACATTTCATAGTGCATGGATCCAAGACATTGTTTTCTAACATGACCCAGGAGTAGATTGTTGCTATTAATCCTAGGATATCTGAGGCTGTGGGAACTGAAGGACACTGAGATTAAGAAAGCTCTATGTTGTTTATCACTAAGCAGCGTCTGGAATACAGATTTCTATTCAATATGCCATACTTGTGACAACAGTTTAAAGATACCACATACAGCATACATTTCCCACTTTCAGAGAAGGAGAATATTGTGAAATACATTCATAAAACAATTTTGAAGGTAATATCATTTTTCCTTATTGAAATATCTTATGAAGATTATGTAATGCCTTATTTCAATTTAATGAATTATTTTATGTAAATAACTACAATGTGTATAGCATGTCATAATTGAACGAGATACTTTCAGAACATCAGTTATGAGGATGAATTATCCTCTCTTTTGGAGAGAGGTCGAGCTTATAAATAAATCCTCCCAAAGTGACTTTAGGTGTCTCCAAATTTTTCTGTGCCTCTTCAGGGTGATAAACAATGAAAGAAAGAAAGAAAGTAATAGAGTCAAAAAATTTTAAATGACATAAATTCCTCTTGTCAGTTAGACTATTTACTGAACTTTTGCTGGTTACAGAAAAGTAGATACAGCCCTTTGAAAACACACATGAAAACAACTTACAAAGTACAAACCATATTTATAAAGCTAAGGTTTTACAATAGATGTGTCTTCAAAAAAAAGTCATAGTATTCTGTTTCTTCCTTTCTAGTATGATATATGTTTGAGTATATTTTAAAGGAATGACCACTTCTTAGAAACCATTTTTTTTATTCTACTTTTATTTTAACATACATAAAAGCAGCATATAATTGCACTGGATATGAAAGACAAACAAATAAACACATTTTATTGCACTTAAAAAATACTTCACATGAAGTATTGCACACGATAGAATAGATCAGGAAAGGCACAAATTTATAATCAGATAGGACTAGTATTATTCCAGATTTGAACAATATAGACTTTTTCTTGAGAGAAATTTGCCATATCACATATTGCACATTTTCCAACACTTTTATCTGTTTTACAAATATTCCTTGTATTCTTTATCCATATCTCTGTAAAACACTGTGTATAAGGCAATAAATTATGTACCACTGAAAAAGACAAGTCTACACTGAAGAAGTGGGAAAAAAAAAAAAAACAACCCAGCATAAATACATGATCATCTCATTCTTTAGGGGGGAAATGACAAAGTAACTTAACAAACGTCTTTAAAAAGAGAGAAATATTACAAAGCTTCATTTCATAAGCATTTACCCATTTCTAAATGTCCTCTGACTTAAAAAAATGCATTTAGACTAAATATCTGTGTTGCCAGGTAATATTTCCTTTGTTTACATTCAGTTTTTAATACAACCATCTAATTCCTTCATACAGGGCAAATGCATGAAGGGCACACATCGTTCGTAGTCATTCAACAATAAATAATAACTCTAAGCCTAGTTATTTTATTACTTCTGAATTAAAAAAATATAAAGTGCATTCAAAAGCTTTGAAGTCATTTTTCTCATTCTTGGGTGAAAATATCAGTCAACCTGCGACATTTTCACCTCATGGCCGAAGTACTCCACAATGCAATTATTCTTGGAATTTTTCTCCCTTTTTTCCACAGTCTTGTTTGGAAGAAAGTTTCCAAAATAATACACAGTTTTCTTTCACAAAGTCTTTATGGGAAACTTCTGACCATACCACGGCATTTGTCAACACGCATCTCCTTGAGTTCCGTGATAGAACAATCTATAAGTGAATACGATTTCTCTTTATTTGGAGCGTTTGCTACATACCCAATGTAAATTCTTCTCACATTCTGTACTGTTCAGAAATGCACAGTTTCCAGATGCTGTAAGGTTGAACCTGTCAAACAATGAACAATGAAGAAACCAGAATTATTTTCAGTTTATCATTTCCGTTCAGTTACATGAGAATTAGCTTTGTGGTGGTGGTGGCGGCTTCTGCTTTTTTTGTTTTTTCTTAGCAGGAATGCATGAGGCAAGTGTGCCAAACAAGTGATCACAGAGTAATCTGTAGAGACAGTAGACAAAGATCAAAAAGGATAGTATATGGAGAGAAGATACAAAATTAAGAAAAAGGGGCTCCATTCATTTGGTTGGCGTATTACCACAGGAGTGGCTCTTGTTCATTTTTCAGTTCCCAAAGCCTTTGAGAAATCATTCCCAGAAAGTATACACATTCAACAGTCATGCATACTAGTGCATACAATTTTAGGGGGCAACAGCCCCTGGTGCCCACTTGTGGGTGTGGTACATACCAAGCATTCCTTTTCTAGAGATTTAAACTAATTCTCCATATCTCCAATTTTCACAAAACTATGTAGCGAGCTAGAAATTCTTTCAAGATGGCAAAGATTTACACTAAATTTATACAATGTCTTTTAAACTTTAAAATGTACAGGTAATGGAAAGAAAGTTGGAATCTTTAATTCTAGGGCAAGTTTTCTCCCTGATCCATAGAAACTTCTAATTAGGTATTGTAAATATTATTCTTTATCCCTGTGGAGATGAGAACTGGGAAAGCGAAAAGGGAATTATTTTCCAAAACCTAGCCTATTGATAAAATACAGATATGAGATTGGAAATGTTGGAATCTTTTTACATAATATTTATACCTGGAGTATTTCTGAGTCTTATTCCACTAGCATTTGCTGAGATCAAATTACTAGAAGCAGTTATTGTATGAATTCCAAGCAGATAAAAAGGGGGAAAAAGATAATAATAAAGCCTTTCTTTAAAGAATTCCATACAGTATAACATACAAAAGAGATTGTTAAAGCTCTGCTTATAAAGCGCTCAATGTTCCTGTAGAACAGTACTTTGAAAGGAAAAAAGGAGAGTGGTTCCCCTGAGCTGCCAGCCTGGGGAGGATGAAAAGATATTTTGAAACTCACCTGTTATTAAATTCTTTGCCATTTGACCATTCCCACGTCTGGCCAGCTTCATTTTTCAGCCCAAACCAGTGTTCAGTTCTACCCACATATTGTTTTAAAAAGATCTTGAAGAAAGCACAAAGGAAGTATATGTTAAACTACCTCTCCTGATAAGTAGGTGATAAATCCTGTTTCTCAAATCTGCAACTCGTAGCCATGATAGCTAAGCTAACCATTTACTGGTTCTATGTAGGTTCAGCTCATGTGGATTGCTGGCCTTTGAGGTTAATCAAATCACATTTAAAGACTAAACTGAACTCTCATTTTGACCTCAGGCTGATCATGTGGCTTTCTGTGACTAAGTTTTCCTGGGTGGGAGACAGATACAGTTTCTCCACTTAGAAGAAAATGGAAGGAAACCACAGATTAGCTATATAAAATAGAATAGCAATATCTTAATGGAATTGCCATAGAGGGCTGGGATGGGGAGGGTGGGGGGGAGACGCGGGAGGGAGGGAATATGGGGATATGTGTATAAATACAGCTGATTGACTTTGGTGTACCTCAAAAACTGGTACAAGAGTGTAAAGCAATTATATTCCAATAAAGAGCTTAAAAAAAAAAGAGAGAGAGAACAAGGATAGAAAAAGATATAATATGTAAACACACACACACACACAAAATGGAATTGTTTTTGAATACTGTCATACCATGTCTTCTTCAGAATCAATGACAGCAATAGTGGCACTGTGTTCAGAGCAAAAGTTTTGGGCCAAGGTCCAGTTCTTTGTTTTATTGGAAATAAGATAGCATTTCCTCTGGTATCTGATCCAATCATCTAAGCATGAAGAAACATGGGTGTTTGGTGGCACTGAAGACATATACTGGCCTGGAGAGTTGTACTGGCCCGGACAGTTGTACTGGCCCACTGTGAACAGGAAAATTGTTTATTTTAGTAACACAAGAAACCAAATACCGATAGTATACAAAACTAGTTCAGGGGATGCTACGTTGTGCTAGGTAATAAAGGAAGAGAGTAAAGAAGGTGAATTCTTTTTTTTAAATGATTTTTTTAAAAAATGTTATTGAAGTAAAGTTGATGTACAATGTTATATGTTTCAAGCTTACAACATAGTGATTCAAAATTTTTATAGTTTATATTCCATTTAACTTCATTATAAAAAAGGAAGGTGAATTCTGGAAAGAGTAAGAAGAAGGTAGTTTCTCACTTTATCTGATCTCTTATTGTGCCTAATCACTATTGTACAAGATATAAGAATAAGAGGGTGTCACTTTGGTCAGAAAGTGGAGGGAAAATTTTTAAATCTTGGAAATAGTCTTTGGACAAGAAAGGCTAAAATACATTGTAAATTCCAAGTAAGGTTTTGCATCTGGAGGCAGAGGGGGAAGAATCTGAAGATGTAGTAAATATAATCCTATATTGGGAGGTGGAGGAGAGAATACTTTGCAGAGAAGCAGTTCAGAATACAGAAAGATTTATGGCTGGGGATGTATCATAAAATTGTAAAATTTCATGTTTGCATAAGACACAAATGTATCTTGGTACAGCTGTATGTTTGAAAGATTGTAACACAACTGACTCTCTGGGAGCTTCTAGATATATTCTTAATTATCCATACCTACCATTCTGTGGCTTTTGAGATAAGAGATTGGCCAATTCCTAATTCATCTGTGGCTTAGATATTATTTTTTTTTCAACAATGAATGTGCAGCCCACATCTGCTCACACGTAATTTTCTCCCACCATATTGTACAAATCATAAACACTTTTTAAACACTTTTAATATTTCTAAAGCACTAGAAAACTCAAAAAAGGTATTGCATCAATTATCCAATGAATGTGGGATCATGTTGAGTATTATATTTACCAGGAAATTGGTCATGTATGAAAAATGAGATGATCCTAAATTAATCAGAATTTTTGATGAATTCATGAAGTGCAGACCCACCTGATAAAGCAATGAGAGCTATGATTAGAATGGTGATGAAGACCACGTTCACTACAGCACATGGGATGGGAACTTGAATGGAACCTTCATGATATGTTGCAAAATGGGGCCCGGTGGCATTATCTGAAGAGAGAGTGTAGATGTTGAATTCAAACATGCTATAGAGGTAAGAAAGAGACATTTGATTTTCTCTTGAGGCATTTAAAATTAAAAATCATTATGTGTCTCCCCCTCTTCTTATATGAAATTTACAAGTTAATTTTCCCTCAAACTTTGAATGCATTTGGATAGTTTATTTTTAGCTAGAAATGAAACAATCCAGTCACAATAATAAGATCATAAAGTATCCTCCAAATATGTACTCAGTAGCTATGAAAATTCTAAACATATCATGTGTATTGTTTTAATCACAATAGCAACATTTACTAAATACCTGATCACCCTAGAAAACATAAAAAGAACATCCTATGTACAATCCCTTAACTTCTCTGTAGTTACTGTTTAAGGGAGATGTGTAAATGGGCATAAATGTGGGTAATATAATAAAAAATGTTGAGTTGATATAAAGATATACACAACTGGAATGACTAAAATTAAAAAAAAAAGATTGATGGTGCTTTTTTGTGAATTTGGTACAGATGTGAAGCATTGAAATTTCCATATATTACTGAATGGGAGACTAAAATGGAAAAAATACTTTGGAAAGCTATTTCTTGTATAATTAAAATTCAGCAATTCTACTCATTATTTTCTCAAGAGAAATGAAAATATGTCTTCAAAACGCTTTATGTAAGAATGTTCATAGCAACTTTATTCTTAACAGCCAAATCCTAGAAATAACCCAAGTATCCATCAACAGGAAAATGGATAAACGCATACAAGGAAATCCTACTCAGAAATTTAAAAAAATGGAACAACTGATGTATGCAACAAAATGGATGAATTTCAAAAAAATGTTGAGTGAAAAAAAATCCAGCCACAAGAATATACTATATATGTTGATTTATATGCCATTCAAGAATAGCTGAACTAAACTATGATTACAGCAATTAGAAGAGTGATTGTTTTTAGGTATTGGAAAATCAATTTTACTGGAAAGGAACATAGGGACACTTTCTGGGGTGATGGAAAATGTCAAGTGTTGATTGGAGTTGTAGTTATAACTCATTTAACTGTACACTTATGATCTATGCATACATTGTATGTAAATTTTACCTCAATTAAAAATAATGGATGAGTGAAGAGTAAGATGTTTGAGTTTTCCAAGAGAAGTTAAAATAATAGAGGAAATTTAACAGTACTATAGGCCAAATATTGGGTGAAAATCAGATTTTTAATTTACCTTTTGTATAATGCTAAAACCAAGTAAAAGTTTTATTTCATCATAAGAAATATTTTCATGGAAGGATTTAGACTAGGAAAGTGATGTGAATGATTATTCTTAGTTACCAAAACAAAACAAAACAAAACCAAAACCAACAACAACAAGAAGGATAGAAGGATATCTGTTCTAGATTATAAAAAAAAATAACTGAGAAAGGAGAGAGAGGAATTTTGTGACTAAGAGTTTGAATTTGATTTTTGCTAGGATGAGCTATCAGGATTTCTAAAGTTTGGCCTCACAAGAAATATGTAGCACCCTATTGTGTTCTCAAAAGCTGAAATGTAAAATGACTACTTGAATGATATTAAAACATACCATGAAAAATAGTCTCAATATGCAAAAATATCTTATTTTTCAGTGTAGGTGACTTTCATAATTAAAAGGATGTCTATACAGACAGCTTGAAATTTATGTATTTTTTTTCCTTAAAGCATTGCTTTAAGGTTAAGCGAGGCAAAGAGATGCTGCTTTCTTTCATAGTAATTTACTATGCAATGGATGTCAACATCAACTTTTTCTTCTTCTGAGGATTGTTTTCCCAGCATAGATCTGTGTTCAGATTTTGCAAGAGAAGACTTTACTTACTCCTATCTCATTCAATTTCTCTCAGCTTCTTAAGGCAAACCTTCCTTTCTTCACCAGCATGCAACTGTCACCGGAAGCAGCCTTTGGCAGCTAGGGCAGCAAGTTTAGAGCTCTCTGTCTAGTTCACTTCTCACCATATGAGACTCAATCATGAGGCTCAACTCAATGCAGGAACATCTCTGGCTCCTCAACAAGTACCAACACATCCAAGTGATTCATGAATGCCAGAGTCCATTGACTTATCCATTGGACTCACTCAATTGGCTTATCCAGTGGGTAAGCTGTGGAGATGATTCTCAGATTGTACTTTACATCCATTAGTGAGGGCTATTGTTACTCACAGTTTGACTTATCACCTAGATAACAAAACACTCCCCTAAGAGCATACTTCCACTCTGATTACAAGCCCTGTCCACTAATGGAGAAATTGAAAACAAATCCACTAGTACGTATCAAATCACCCAAGGGTGGTGCTCAATGATTGTTCATACTAATGAAGCAAGTACAAAGAATAGCATAGACTAAACATTCATAAATTAAATATTCAACAGAAAATTGGAATGATCTCAGGAAAAGTTAAGAATTCCTGCAATAGTTCTTCCTTCTTTCAACTATGCTATTTATTGAGCGGTTTTATTCTTATATATATTTTTTTTTCTTTTGTGCAGCTCAGCTGAGCCATTGGGTTATGGCTATCTGGTTACCAAAATATTTGTGTGGCTTGCACTTGTTATTCACACTTGCTTTTGTGTTCTCAAGTGAAAATGGGTTTATCAAAGGTCAGGGATGCTTTTCTAAAGCAAACCACTCTAGTAGACACATACTCAGAAAACAGTCCCTTCCTTTAGATTTTTTCAGCGCTGCTGTTCATAACACATTCTTTGTTACTAGATAGTTTTGCTTACAAGTAAACTCTAGTTCCTACATGCTAGTGCTTGGGGCATCTCATTAATTAGAGAGGAAGAGACAGAAATGAAACGAAGAAAGCCTCACCAAACAAGTCACTGGAAAACAATGGGAAAATCCTGGTAATAGATAATAGAATATTCTGAGGACAGAATAGACAAATAGAAAAGAAAAAAAAGTACATAGCAAAGATGATTATATTTTGATGAAAAATAAAAGAAAGGAAGAAAAATATCTGGTTCATGTAGAATTTGAAGCCTATGATTAGAAGGGTGAGATAGAAGAGTGAAATGTAGGGAAAGAGTCCCGTAAAGAATATAGAAGATTGCATTTTCAAAAGATTGCATTTTCAAAAATTCTTTCATGACGTTCTCCTAATAAATTACCATTGGACACTGTAAATGTTCAGATACTTATATGGATACTCTTTCAAAAAATTAGAAATTTTTGTTCCCAGCAACTGGAGGATGCTGTCTTGAGAACACAAGATAAGGCACATGGAAAGCACAAAATGGTACAAGGTAAAGGCAATCAAGAATGTAATTGTTTATGCAGAAAACAGAGTTTTCCAGAAAGCGAGGCAGTGCAGTGCTTCCTAGAGGATGGATATGGAAAAAAATGATGAACAATTTTCTGGGCTAGGGCAGTGAGATTTGTAATTAAATCTGAAATATTGAGATGATATGAACTAAAACCAAGAAATATATCTTTAGAGAGCTTCTGAAATTCACCCTTGTGATTTCCTCTAAAGTTTCTATTCTGTCTTCTCAGAAAGAAATATTTACTTCGTCTCCATTTTCTCCTTTATCCCAACTGAAATAGAATGTAACCAAGTTCTTCAAAAGACAAGCTTCATTTTCCCCCAACTACTGTTATATATCATAGATAGAGAGATAGATAGAAATATAGATATGTTGATAGATACTACTGTATGTAAGGAATAAGACCTGACTTACCTTGTTGTCCTCTTCTCAGATGCAAGGAGCTGGTCTCTGTTGTGGAGAAGTCTTCAGCACCACTCATCTTTATCCTTGTCACCATCCCTTGGTTAATCCCAGGTCAAGCCAGTCTACAGTAAGTCTTTGCTGGAGCTCTTGTTCAGTCTCTGAGTCTTTGAGATATCTCAGCATTTATATTCAGTTATGTTGTCTCCACCCCCTTCCTCTCACCTCCTAACCGCTCAGCTACTCCTGTTCTCTTTAATTTATGCTCCAGTGGCCCAGACAGTTTACAATGTGTTGTTGTGATGAGCTATGGGTTTTCCCTGCTGTCTGAAATGTGCTTTCTCACAAATGTAGGGGCAGCGTGAAAAGACAAGCAGGATTTTCCCAGAATCTGAGATACTCTTTCTTAAATTTGTAGAAAACAAATAATTTAGGAAACAGAGTATTTAAGTAGAGAATTAACAGTTAGGGATTCCTATCTTTGAGATGGAGATAATTTAGAGAGTAATATTTCCCTGGAATCCTATTCATTTGTTTAATTATACATTTAGCAACTAATATTTATTGAACATCTACTATGAACCTGACACTGTTTGGGGTTAGAGGATTTACTGTTGAACAAGAAATTTAAGATCCCTATTCTCATGGCTCTTTCTCCAATCTGGAAGAGTTTAACTTCGCAACCTATGAACTGGCTTTCAGAAATGTATCATTTACTTCTTCCCTTGGAACTAGTTTTTTAAGGTATCATTTAGTAGGTAGGTGCTTTAATGCAGGAAATAGAAACCTTGTGGCTGGAACTTCCTTTCTATGTTCTAAAATTGTTTACCTTAAATTATCTGTTTCATTTATCTCCTGTTAATTTTCGTGTCATCTTTTACTGTCATTTAGACTGCCCTGTTTCCATTCAGTAATATCTTCTATTTTTCTCCCATCTGCTAGATTATTATTTTCATATATCTCTGACACTTCAGACATTTGAGTATGATTATTATTATAAAAATATATTGCCATAGTATCAATATCATCCAGATAAGTCATTAAAGTCAACAAAAAATGAATGCAGAGTATCTATGTCTAGTAATTTAAGGAGGGAATAAAAATATCACTCCGGTTAATAATCTTAGTGCCCCCAAATCTTATCATTAATTTGACTTTAGAGTAAAGATATTCTGCTTTCAGAATAAGCCTTTGTAAAAATGTTATGGTTAAGAGGGTGGGAAATTACCATCTACTGTAGGCTAATTATGTCATCATATTTCTTTGTTTACATAAGACACGAAAAGGCACACGTTAGTCCTAACACTCTTTGCTCCCTCTCTATTTTTCACTCAATTCCTAGTATGTTTTCCACATAGAATCTAGAGGGGTTGTTTCACAATTAATATCATTTTGGTGAGAAGTTCACTTCTTCCTTTCTCCCACTCTACAAGTTTTCTTATCAAAATTACCGTACAATCCAAAGAACTTCTTGTATATTTTTTAAGCTCTTTATTGGAATTTAATTGCTTTACACTGTTGTGCCAGTTTTTGCTGTACAACAAAGTGAATCAACTGTATTTATACATATATCCCCTATCCCCTCCCTCCCACGAATCCCTCCCACCCTCCCTATCACAATCCTGTAAGTCATCACCCATCAACGAGTTGGTCTCCCTGTGTTATGCAGCAGCTTCCCACTAGCTATTTTACAGTTGGTAATGTATATATGCCAATGCTATTCTCTCACTTTGTCCCAGCTTCCCCTTCACCCCCCACCCCGTGTCCTCAAGTCCGTTCTCTACATCTGCATCTTTTTTCTTGCCCTGTCACTGGGTGCATCAGTATCATTTTTTTAGATTCCATATATATGAATTAGCATATGGTATGTGTTTTTCTGCTTACTTTGCTCTGTATGACAGACTCTAGGTCCATCCACCTCATTACAAATAACTCAATTTCATTCCTTTTTATGGCTGAGTAATATGTCCGTGATTTGGCCCTTGGCTACCTCTCCTACCACTTCCCCCTATTATAGCCACTGTCCTCTCCAACAGTCATCTATTATCTATTCCACAAAATGTCAAGCATCCTCACACTACAGGGTCATGTATTTTCTCTAAATGTCCTTCCTCCATCTAGTTGCATGTTTTGCCTTCCCTTTAATTCAATTCACTCACTGGTCAACTATCATCTACCCAGCAAGGTCTTCACTTGCCTTCTCTATGTAAAATAGAACCTCCCACTTTGTGCTTCCACATGCCTTTATCTTTCTCTAAGTCACTTGTCAATATCTGACATTACATTATTGTTTATCACCTATTTCTTTACTAGACTGTAAGCTGCTTGTGGGCAAGGATTTTTTCTGACTTGTCCCCTCTATGCCTCTAATATCTGACATAGTAACTGGAACCTAGAATGTGCTCAGTACATACTTGCTGAATGAGTGAACAAATAAATGTGAATTAATGAAAGAGTATGTATAAAAAGCATAGAAATTCAAAAATGTATAGTGCTACTCAGGGAGGTTAGTGGGATTGTAGGGTTGAGAAATGTATGCCTTTAGACTGCAACTGGGTAGCAAGGGCACACTTAAGTACTGCTGATGAAAGATGAAGGGGGAGTGAAGTTTGGTAGCTAAGGGAATAGCTGATATTTTTTGCTAATTTCTTTGGATTAAAGTAACTTTGATCTTTTAAATGTTTATTTCATCTCCTAGAGTTGGGAATCTGCATTAATCCCCACACTTTGACACTGATTACACACACCACGTTATGAAGAATGCATAAGATAATATCACTGTTATAAATCTGCAACACTGGAACTCTTCCAAGTCCATAGGATATAAAGATATGGAAAGAAAATATACTTACACACACTGATCATCATTGCTATGTGTCTTTTCCAATGCAAAGCAGGGCCTTTCAACAACTTACTGGACTAACACAAAAACCATGATCCAGTTATACCATTTCCCAATTTATGTTTTCCCCTTTGATGATTTCATATAAGTGTGAAACTCTAATTTTCTTAGCTGGACACTGATTACCTGTGAAGTTTGAATATTTCAGAACAATGAGGCAGCTTAACATTATGAAAACAGTGTAGTTTCTACAGATAGGTAATTATCTCCAACAATGTTCCCTCCACTCCTTATAGACCAGCTATGCCGAGCTTCACTCTTTTCCCTGAAAAAGCTAAAGTTATTTTCATTTTATAGGATGTGCTCTTGCTTTTTTTCCCTCTGCTTTCAGATTTTTCATGGCTAAGTCTTTCTTCTCATTTATATTTACCTTACATGTTACCTACTCAATAAGACCCCCCCTGACCTCCTGCACAAATTATTTCCCATTAGTCACAATTTATTACCTTACTCTTTTAGTTTATAGAACATATTATCATCTGAGATTTTGTTATTCATTTTTATAAATATATACATATATAGTTTTTAAAATAATAATTATTAATATTTACTTCCCTTACTGGAAAGTATGGTCTTTAAGAGCAGGGACATGGCTGTCTTATACAACAATGAATAACTAGTACTTATAGGAGGGCTTAGAACATAGAAGGAGCTCAATGAATATTTATTGGATGGATACATGAAATAACATATGTGAATATCAACTCTAGCACTTATTACCTATGCAGATTTGGGAAAGTTATACAACTCCACTGAACTTTGGCTTTGTTATGTGTACAATAAAAATATTAGCATCCAACTTAAAAGGCTTTCTTGACAAAAACATTATAAATGAGAAACAGTTTTCTACCACAGTGTTTGTGTAGATTAGGCATTTAACAAGAAGTAAAGGAATAACAGTTTGACTCAGGTCATGAGAAAGAAGAGTTCCTCATTTGATGTAAGATGTTAACAGATAATAATTGAGCAGTCATGGCATAATTGCTGATATGATGTAATGTGACTGCTGTCTGTCTAGGACACAGACAGACAGCAGAAGTTGCACTCTCCTATATCCACCTCTGACAGCTTTCGTGACACTAAGACACTTGTTTATGTGTTCAAGTTTTCTTGCTTCTGCAGTCATAATCAGGTGAATGGATAGTATACATATATAATTATATATGTCTATATATACAAACACATGCATAGATATGTTATATATATTATATATTTGTGTACCATGTATGTATAATATATGCGATATGTTATATACACCATCATGTAATATAGGTAATAGATGTTTTATATGACATATATATGTACAATGTGTGTAATATATGTTATATATGCTATTGGACACAGACAAGTGATGTCTATTAGAGATCTTATTTTATGAAAATAAATATTTTTAAACATTATAACACTGATCAAAATCTATTATCTTTGTTTTGAAATCATTTTTCTCTACTCATCTTTATGAAAGCAGCCAAAGGATTTTGTTGAAATCAGTACTTATATAGGTGGGAGTAAGCAGACATTGAAAACATAAAAATCAGCCAAATTACCAAGAACATATGTTATCGGTGGGCTTTTTAAGTATCCACTGGCCCTCATGCCGTTCACGTCCTCTACGATAACTTGAACTTTGTTGCAAAATTAATTATTTCCTTGCTACTCCTCCCTCCCCTTCCACAATCAATTTCTTAAGTGTAAGAAATTTGCCTTAGATTTGAGAAAACAGTCAACTTAAATCCAAGCAGAGTTGTGAACGCTGAGCAGGGGTTGCCCAGCACAGTCCTGGTTGACACCTGTTGTCCTGATATGATTATTAAAAGCATATTATTTCACTTGCAAGAGGTGTCTTCCTATGTCTATATAATGAATTATATGTTTATATTACTAATGAGTATTTGCTAAATCAAAGGAAGGTATCTCACCTGTGAAATTACACTAAATAGGACAAAGCAAAGTGTAGAGGGTCAGGATACAGCGTGGGAGAGATTTTGGAGTCAGAGGGTTTTTCAGTTACTTCTTATACATCTAAATATGGAAGCCAGCTTCCTGTGTGGTCAGCCCTGATGGATTCAATTCTGTAAAGTAAAGAAACACATACGGAAACCTATAGAAACAAAACTTGTGCAAATAAACTCCAATCTCCTTACAAAACACACATGGTCCTAATATATAACTTTCAACTTTTTCAGAGATATTTTCTATGTTTTATTTCATAAAGAATATATCAAAACATTAAGGGATACCCACAGGGCAAAGATTATCATTAAGATTTCATAGTTCATTTGAGAAAGCTGAGACGTAGAGAGAAATTAGTGCCTGGACAAATTTGGAAGAAGCCACTCGGGGCACCAGAACTCAATGCAGGTCTCTTTTATATTTGACCTTATATGAAGAATCCGGAGGAAGGTTCCAGAAAGGAAATGAAGTAATGTGAGCTGCATGCAAAGTGATACAGAGAAGACAGGATATACAGTCCTTATCAGGCAGCAGCTCAGCAGGATGCTCTGTTGGCCCACGTTCACAGAGACCGCAAACTTCAGACCTGGTACAATTTCCGCAGGCAAACTGTTCATCTTTTTTTTTTTTAAATCTCTTTTTCTTTCAATGGGTGAATTGGGTTTCGGAACAGCTTTTAATCCTCTTCTAATCAAAGCTTCCATTTCTAATGTCTCACCTGTTGAATTAATACAAATTATGCAAACTGGTAAAATTTATTTTTAAATCACAGATGTGTGTGTGCTCTCCCATTGGTTACAGTAAAGTGTCAGCAGAGGTAACAATGAGTAAGTGGGGAATTTCCACTTCTAACCACTTTTCAACCTGCCTTCCTCTCCGAATTGACTCTGAACTTTCTAATTTTCCTCTTTGGTGGAACATCTCCTAAAACATAGAAATGAGTTGGTTTGGAAAGTATGAGCTGGTATGATTCTTCTTCCTAATTTGACATAGTGAAGGTAAAATACAATGTCCATGGATACATAAACTTGGACTGTGAAAAATCTGACTATTTTTTTAAAATAAAAGACATAAAAGAACTATACCAAAGATGAGATATATCTTTATGTAAATTAATTCCAGTCTTCTTACATGTAGAAAATATTTGGGGGAAATATTCTCAAAGACAATAGTGTTGAAATGGCAAATATAATATGTAGAAATTTTAGGTAGGTAAGGGCCTGTATCACTAAGATGAAAAAAATATATTCATTTGTATCTGAATCTTGATAGATGCACAATGAGTTTGAACAGAACTGCTTCTCCCACCTCCTGTGGATATGTTTGTACCTACTTCCATAGAGAAAAATTGCCAGGTAGAAGACATTCAGGGATTATTATCATTCTTTTGCCCAATAAATCTAAATTCAAATATATGTATTAAAATATTTCTTGATGGATTGGATTGGCCTTTACTGAGGCAAGATGTTAGGGAAGGAAAATGAAACCCATGAAAGGGAATTCTCCAGAAAGTGGGAGAGGTCAAGGCAGACACGAAAATTCATAGTACTGTATTATATATAATTTTAAGCTAACATATTTGACAATTTAAGTAAAATGGACACATCCCAGATAAACACCTCTGCCAAAACTGAAACAAGAAGAATTTTAAAAAATCTTAATGGCCCATGAGAATCCCAGAAAACTGTAAGCATCAATTTTCCAGCTGATGGTTGACTTTTGAACTTTTTCTTGGTCGGTGATTAAGGATGTTTCCATTCCATATTCTGCCATATACTCTCAAGCTTATAGTGATGAATCCATGTCTCGTCACCAGTAATGATTCTCTTTAAGAAACTTTCGCCTTCCTTAGGGTATTGGTCCAAATTTTGTCTGCAGATATCCAAACACTTCTGTTTATGCTCTTCTGTAAGTTGTTTCGGCACCCATTTTGCACAAACTTTTTGAAACCTGTCTGTCGTGGATTACTCCATTTCAAGGTGTTAAAGCATCCTCTCTATAGCCCTGATCTTGCTCCATTGGACTTTTACCTGTTTGGTCCCCTGAAAGCAGCCCTATGAGGAAGAAGATTCACTTCTGATGAAGAAGTGAAGATAGCGGTGCATTCATGGCTCACAGCTTAGCCTAAAACATTTTTTAATGAGGGAATATGAAAGCTTGTTGACAGATGGACAAAGCATATTGGAAAGCAAGGAGATTATGTCAGAAAAAAGATGTATTTGTCTTTTCTAAAGGTTAATTAAAATAAATTCTACAGCCAGTCAGCCTCTTCAATAAGTGGTGCTGGGAAAACTGGACAGCTACATGTAAAAGAATGCAATTAGAATACTCCCTAACACCATACACAAAAATAAATTCAAAATGGATTAAAGACCTAAATGTAAGGCCAGACACTGTAAAACTCCTAGAGGAAAATATAGGAAGAACACTCTTCAACATTAATCACAGCAAGATCTTTTTTGATCCACCCCCTAGAGTAATGGAAATAAAAACAAAAATAAATAAGTGGGACCTAATGAAACTTCAAAGCTTCTGCACAGCAAAGGAAACTATAAGCAAGACGAAAAGACAGCCCTCAGAATGGGAGAAAATATTTGCAAACGAATCAACAAAGGATTAATCTCCAAAATATATAAACAGTTCATCCAGCTTCAATATCAAAAAAACAAAGAACCCAATCCAAAAATGGGCAGAAGACCTAAATAGGCATTTCTCCAAAGAAGACATATGGATGGCCAAGAGGCACATGAAAAGCTGTTCGACATCACCAATTATTAGAGAAATTCAAATCAAAAGTACAATGGGGTATCACCTCACACTGGTGAGAATGGGCATCATCAGAAAATCGACAAACAGTAAATGCTGGAGAGGGTGTGGAGAAAAGGGAACTCTCTTGCACTGTTGGTGGGAATGTAAATTGATACAGCCACTATGGAGAACAGTATGGAGGTTCCTTGCAAAACTAAAAATAGAGTTACCACATGACCCAGCAATCCCACTACTGGGCACATATCCAGAGAACACCATAATTCAAAAAGACACATGCACTCCAATGCTCATTGCAGCGCTATTTACAATAGCCAGGACATGGAAGCAACCTAAATGTCCATCAATAGCTGAATGGCTAGAGAAGATGTGGGTACATATATACAATAGAATACTACTCACCTGCAAAAAGAAATGAAACTGAGACATTTATAGAGACATGGAGGGACCTAGAGACTGTCATACAGAGTGAAGTCAGCCAGAAAGAGAAAAACAATTATCATATATTAACACATATATGTGGAATATAGAAAAATTGTACAAATCAACCAGTTTTCAAGGCAGAAACAGAGACACAGATGCAGAGACCAAACATATGGACACCAAGTGGGGAAAGCAGGGAGGGTTGGGGGGAATGAGTTGGAAGACTGGGATACCAAATTGTACACTCTAAATATATGCAGTTTATTGAATGTTAAATGTATCTCAATAAAAGTTCTTAAAATAATAAAAATAGATAAATTCTACAGCCAGAGTGCAGATAATTTTTGACTCACCCTTGTATTTTTTTTGAGTGTTTAAAAGAGTTGACCCATGAAGTCATCTCGGCCTGGAGGTTTTTTGTTGTTTGTTTTGTTTTTTAAGGGAAGATTTTTGATGACAGCTTCAATTTCTTTAATAGATATCAATTTCTGTTTCTCCTAGTGTCATTTTAAGTTCTAATTTCAAGGATTTTGGCCATTTAGTTTAAGTTGTTGAGTTTGTTCATTCATTATATGCCTTTATTATCCTTTTCATGTCTACAAGATAGATAGTAATAGTTACTCTTTAGTGTCTGATATTGCGGACACAAGGACAACCAGTGAAAAAGAGGAATATGTATACAAATATATATGTATTATATTCTCTAATATCTAATCTTTCACCTCTGTTGAGATGAACTGAAAGTGATCCGTCAGTGGGAATTTGCTAGAACCTTGTAAGCATTTCTGTCTTCTCCAGCCTGATCTAATTCTTACACCATTCAAGCTATTGTTATTGCCATATTCTTTGAAATAACCCTTTTATCCTGCCTTCTACTTCCTACGCTTCTACCTGCCTGGAGATAACTCATGTTCTAGTTACTAGAGTACTTTTTCTCACGTTCTTCACATATGGTCCAGAACTTTTAATAATTTCAATGTTCTATCTCAGATGCTGCCTATCTCTGAGAAAGTCTATTCCCGATAATCTATGCAGTTCCTCTTTATTAGGGGATATCAAGTCTAGAGTAATTAAATTCTAGTTATTTTATGTACCTCAATTTTATTCACTTTACAATGAAAATAATATGTATAGTTATCATGTAAGGTAATTGCAAACAAAATGAGTTAATACGTGTAAAGCCCTTAAAATAATGCATGGCTTAAAGTTGGTGCTCAACAAATGTTAGCTATTATGCCTCAGTGGCTTTTCATAATCCAACTACTGGCAAAGAATTGATATCACCATAACTATGGACACAAGTTAGGATTTATTTTCTGAATTAAAGAATGGTATCTACTGCCTTTTGAAATACCAGGGCTACATGGAAAAGCCTGAATAGATTCTAATTTCTATTAGGAAGGATGAAAAAGTAATGTCTACTGGGTAGGAAACCATAACACCCTGCAACAATTATTGCAAAAGATTTACCAAAAAAGAAATCTTTGTTGTTGATCTTCATATTCAAGCTCTGGGACTTTATGTTCCTAGTTTATATTTATCTTAGTCTCCTAACAGGAAATTTTAAAACCACATCAGGTAACTCAAAAAAAATTTTAAATTGCTATTGTCCAAATACCATAGAGGTTTTCTATGGTAGACAATTTAAAGAAATGGGTGGGGAGTAGTAAGATGAGATAAAAAGGAAAGAAAACAAAACAAGTTCATATCACTAGTCAAAGGCAGAAATGGAGAGGTTTAACATGTCTTATTATACAAGTGATAGAGCCTTAGGTAGAAAATCATAAATGGATGCATTTTGAAGATGAACTGCTATTAGTGGATAAACTTAGAGAAGCTGCTGTATTTAACTGAGTCACGCTCATTCATTTAACAAATATTTAATGGGCACCTACTTTGTGCAAAACATCAAAATAGGTACTTGAGACACAGAACTGGCAAAACAACCATGATATCTATGCTTTTAAGGAATGTGCAGTCTATCAAGTAAGCCAGACAATTAGTAATTTAGTCTTTTCTCTTTTTCTCTTGGTCACTATAACCAAAGTTTTAATATGTCATTGATTAAAAAAAAACCCAAACTTCTGGTATTACTGATCTTTCTATATTGATTTTCTATTCTCCATTTTCTCTCATATTTTATTATTTCCTTCCATGTTCTTGTTTTAGGTTTAGCTGACTCTTCTATTTCTAGTTTCTTCTGGGAGAAGGTTAGCTTATTGATTTGGATCTCTCTTCTTTTTTACTATAGGTGTTTATGGCAATACATTTTCCTCTAAGCACTACTTTTTTTCCCTCCCATAAGGGCTTTTTTTTTTTTTTTTGTATGTTGTGTGTTTATTTTCATACATCTCGAAGTATTTTCTAATTTCTCATGTGATATCTTCTTTGACTCACTGTTATTTTGGAGTGTGTTGTTTAATTTAATGTATTTAGGAATTCCCCCAATTTCCTTCTGTTATTAATTTCTAATGTCATTCCTTGGTAATCAGAGGACATAACTTATATTATGTCAATTATTTTAAATTAAGACTTGTTTTAACTTATTTTGACTTAACATATGGCTGATATGGAGAACGTTTCATTTTTCGCTTGAAAATAATTCTTTTGTTGTTAAGTGCTCTATGAATGTCTGATAAGTCCAGTTGGTTGTGTTGATTATAGTTCTATTCTTAATTTTTTTAGGATTTTCCATACTGTTTTCGACAGTGGCTGCACCAATTTACAGTTCTACCAACAGTGTACAAGGTTTCCCTTTTCTCCATATCCTCTCTAACATTTGTTAATTTTTGTCTTTTTGATAAGTCTATTCTAACGGGTGTGAGATGATATCCCATGGTGGTTTTCATTTGATTTTTCATTTGATTTGCATCATTAATAATTAATGATGCTGAACATTTTTTCATGTGCCTGTGGCCATCTGTATGTCTTCTTTGAAAAAATGTCTATTCATTTTTTAATACATTTTTAATACATTTAAAAAATTCTAATGTTGGATTCAGTTTTCTATTTCCAAACATATTTTACAAAGCCAGCATTACCCTGATACCAAAACCAGACAAGGACACCACAAAAAAAGAAAATTATAGGCCAGTATTACTGATGAACATAGAAGAAAAATCCTTAAAAAATAACAGCAAACAAAATTCAACAATATATTAAAAGGATTATACGCCATGATGAAGTGGGATTTAGTTTATGGATACAAGAATGATTCAATATCCACAAATCAATTAACATGATACGCCATATTAATAAAATGTAAGATAAAAATCATATAATTATTTCAATAGATACAGAGAAAGCATTTGACAGAACTCAACATCCACTTATGACAAAAACTCTGCACAAAGTGGGCATGGAAGGATGTAACTTGACATGACAAAGGCTGTATATGAAAAACCCATAGCTAACATTACACTGAATGGTGAATGTTGAAAGCTTTTCCTTTAAGGTCAGGAACAAGACAAGGATGTCCACTCTCACCACTTTTACTCAACATATTATTGGAAGTCCTACTTACAGCAATTAAACAAGAAAAAGAAAAAGCATCCAAATTCAAGGGGAAGAAGCAAAACTATCACTATCTGCAGATGACATGGTACTATGTATAGAAAACACTAACAACTCCACCCAGAAAACCTGCTAGGAATAGTAAACGAATGCAACAAAGTCACAAGATACAAAATCAATATACAGAAATCTGTGGCATTTCTATACACCAACTATCAGAAAGAGAAAATAAATCCCACTTTCAATTGCCCAGAAAGAATAAAATACCTAGGGATAAATTTAACAAGTAGGTAAAAGATCTGCAATCTGAAAACTATAAGATACTGATGAAAGTAATTGAAGAAGATGAAAATAAATGGAAAGATATTCTGTGCTCATGGATTGGAAACTAATATTGTTAAAATGTCTGTACTACCCAAAACAGTCTACGGATTTAATGCAATGCCTATCAAAACACCCATGACATTTTTCACAGAACTAGAACAAATAATCCTAAAGTTCGTATGGAACAACAAGAGACCACAAACATCCAAAGCAATCTTAGGAAAGAAGAATAATGTTGAAAGTATTATTCTCCCTGATGTTGAACCATACTACAAAGCTATAGGAAACAAATATACATATATAGTACTAACACAAAACCAGACACAGAGATCAATGGAATAGAATTAAGAGCTCAGAAATAAACCTGCGTAATTATGGACAATAGATTTATGACAAAGGAACCAAGAACATACAATAGAGAAAAGATAGGCTCCTTAATAAAATGGTGTTGTGAAAATTGGATAGCTATATGCAAAAGAACGAAACTAGATTACTATCTTACGCATACAAAAAAACTCATAGTGGGTTAAAGATTTAAATGTAAGACTGGAAACCACAAAATTCCCAGAAGATAACATAAGCAGTACATTCCTTAACATAAGTCTTAACCATGTTGTTGTGGATCTGACTTAAAAGGCAAGGGAAACAAAAGAAAAAATAAACAAAGGGGGGTATATTAAACTAAAAAGCTTATGCAAAGCAAGGGAAACCATTGTCAAAACAAAAAAGGCAACCTACTGAATAGTAGAAAATATTTGCAAATTACATATCCAACAAGAGGTTAATATCTAAAATATATAAAAACTCATACAACTCCAAAAACAAACAACCCAACTTAAAAATGAGCAGATCTGAATAGACATTAAGAAGACATAGAGGTGGCCATAGGTACATAAAAAGATGTTCAGCACCACTAATTATTAATGATGCAAACCAAATGAAAATCAAATGAAAACCACCATGGGATATCACCTCACATCCATTACTATAGGCTATTATCAAAGAGACAAAAAATAACAAATGTTAGCAAGGATGTGGAGAAAAGGGAAACTTTGTACACTATTGATGAAACTGTAAATTAGTGCAGCCACTATGGAAAACAGTATGGAGAGTCCTCAAAAAATTAAGAATACACCTACCATATGAGCTGGCTATTCCACTTCTGGGTATTTATTTGAAGAGTAATTTTAAAATATATACACATCCTTATGTTCATTGTATCATTATTTACAATAACGAAAATATGGAAACAACACAGTGTGCATCAATGGATGAAAGCATAAAGAAACTGTGATATGTCTCCAGAGAAGACATACAGATGGCCAACAAACACATGAAAAGATGCTCAACATCACTAATCATCAGAGAAATGCAAGTCAAAACCACAGTGAGATATCACCCCACACTAGTCAAAATGGCCATCATCAAAAAATCTAGAAACAACAAATGTTGGAAAGGGCGTGGAGAAAAAGGAACTCTCCTACACTGTTGGTGGGAATGTAGGTTGGAACAGCCACTATGGAAAACAGTTTGGGGGTTCCTTAAAAAACTAAAAATAGAACTACCATATGATCCAGTAATCCCACTACTGGGCATATACCCAGAGAAAACCATAATCCAAAAAGAAACATGTACCGTAATGTTTATTGCAGCACTATTTACAATAGTCAGGATATGGAAGCAACCTAAATGCCCATCAACAGGTGAATGGATAAAGAAGATGTGGCACATATATACAATGGAATATTACTCAGCTATAAAAAGGAATGAAATGGAGCTATATGTAATGAGGGGGATAGACCTAGAGTCTGTCATACAGAGTGAGGTAAGCTAGAAGGAGAAAAACAAATATTGTATGCTAACTCATATATATGGAATCTAAAAAAAAAAAATGGTACTGATAAACCCAGTGACAAGAAAAGAATAAAGATGCTGGTGCAGAGAATGTACTGCAGGACACGAGGTTGGGGGGTCGGGGAGAAGGGGAAGCTGGGACGAAGTGAGAGCGTAGCATAGACATATGTACACTACCAACTGTAAAATAGATAGCTAGTGGGAAGTTGCTGTGCAACAAAGGGAGATCAACTCGATGATGCGTGATGCCTTAGAGGGCTGGGATGGGAAGGGTGGGGGAGGGTGGGGGGGAGTCGCAGGAGGGAGGGAATATGGAGATATGTGTATAAATACAGCTGATTGACTTTGGTGTACCTCAAAAACTGGTACAAGAGTGTAAAGCAATATATTCCAATAAAGAGCTCAAGAAAAGAAAAAAGAAAAGAAAAAAAAAAACTGTGATATATATACACAATGGAATATTATTCAGGCATAAAAAAATAATAAAATCCTGCCATTTGCAACCATATGGATGGACCTTGAAGGTATTATGCTAAATGAAATGTTAGAGGAAGAAAGACAAACACCATATGATTTCACTTGCATGTGGAATCAAAAACAAAACAAAACAAAATGAACAACAGAAATAAGCAAAAACAAACTCATAGGTTCAGAGGTCAGATTATTGGTTACCAAAGGGGGAAGGGGGTAGGTGGGGTGGGTAAAATGGTTGAAGAAGGTCAACGGTATGATGATGGTTGGTATTTAGTGATCACTTTGTAGTGTATACAGACATTGGATTATAATGCTATACACCTGAAATTTATATACTTATGATTAAAAATGTTTTCTACTCCTTTCCATCCCTCCTCTCCTCTGGGACCCCTGTTATGCCTAGATTGATATGCTTTTTAGTGTTCCCCAGCTCTCTGAGGCTCAGTTCATTTTTCCTCATTCTTTTTTTTCTTCTGTTTCCCAGACTTTATAATCTCAATCAATTCACTTTCAAGTTCACTAATTCTCTCTTCAGCCCAAACTGCTTTTGAGCCCTTCTGGTCAATTTTTAATTTCACTTGTAATTTTCAAGTCCAGAAATTCTATTTATTTCTATTTTGTGATTCTGTATCTTTATTGAGATTTTCTATTTGCTGAGACATTATTCTCATGCATGGTTGAGAACATGGCTGCTTTAGTCCTTTGAAAATATTTTAAATAGCTGATTGAAAAGCTTTGTCTTAATCTTTGCATGTACACAGCCTTAAGGTCAGTGAGAGTGAGAATGTAATGCCTTCTCAGGTCTTTCTTGAGCATGCTCACAGCCCTACACATGCACAAAGCACTCCATATTTCTAGCAATATGTTAAACTTTTCAAGGCCCTCTATGAACATCTTATCCTCCAAGTTTCTCTCATAAGTTTTTTTTTAATCAGCTTTTTCTTTGCCCCAATTCTTATTGCTACCTCAGGAAGCTATAATGTTAGCAATTAGTACAGATTGTTTTTGACAAATGCCCCTGGGGAAAAGGCTGTTTGCACTGAGCAAGTTCTGTTTGACTGTTTCATGTCAAGAAAAAATATGCTCTACAGGTGGGAATTTCCAGGGAAATGCCAGCTAGTTCAAGTAATGACTACTCTGAGAATCATTTTTTGAGGACTTCCAAATTCTCTCTGCCTCCTCCAGTTCCCGTTCTGCTGCTGGTTTTCACAGTTACTGTAGTCACAAGACTGTTGGTTTTCAAGGCTACTTCGAATCTGAGAAGAAGGGGATGGGAACAGAGCAAGTGAAAACTCCACAAGAATCACTGTACTTAATGAGATGCAGCTGTTTTTTTGAATAAGTGATAGTAGATTTTTGCAAGTCTTTGGTGAATTTCTAGCATTCTGAGAAAGTTGACTTTGATAATTGTTGTTAATATTCCTGCCGACTTTATAAAGGGATAGCTTCTTGTAGGTCATAATTCCATTCTTGCTGATGTTTAGCAAGACAATTAAACATATAATTATGATGAAGTATGTTCATTATTCTGATAATAAATATAAAGAGAGCTATAGAAACATATTGAGGAATTTACTCAAGTATGAGGATAGCTTTATGTAAAAAGTAGTATTTAATATGAGGAGTAAAAGTTGAATATAGATTTTCCAGGTAAATAAGACAGGAGAAGAGCTTTTAAACAGGGACAAATAGTACAAGTCTCAAATATGGCAGGAGGAATAGCCAATCAGAGGGACTGAAAAAACTCCTATAAGTTGGAATGAAGTGAGACTAGAGAGTGAAGCAGAGGACAGAGTTAAATTACAGAGAACCAAATAAATGTTGTTAAATGGTTTAGAATTATTCTAAGTACAGTGGTAAGTCTCTAAAGTGTTCTTTCTAAATTGGGTACTAACTGGGATCAGATATTCATTTTTAGAGGGATCACTCAGGTTGACTAATATAGGACGTAGTGGAATAAACTGTTGCCATAAAGGGATGGTTGTATTCAAGACAAGTGTGGTGGCAGTAGAGATGAAGGAAAGTTGTCAAATTAAAGACACGATCAGTAAAATAGTCTATGATTAATTGGATAAGGGAATTCAAGGAGAGGAGATGCAGAAATAGAAAGTCAGCTTTGGTTCTCATGTTTTGAGTCAGACAGTTGTGGGCAGTATTCCTTAAATGCAATAGAGAATAAAGATTGGATTTAGGGGAGAATCAAAATGATGAGGTCAGTTTCTGGACCCTGTGGAGGATTCAACTGGGTATGTGTAATAGACATTTAGATATATTGTTCTAGCTCTAAGCAAAGGATTCTAATCAAGAAAATTAGATATATATATATGTGTATATATATATATATATATATATCTCCGGACTTTTCTATATATTCTGACTTTTCTATCTTTTGATTTAGAAAGTAACTTTCTATCTGCAGTGGATGCAGTGGCTTGGCCCCATTCTGGACTGAAGCATTCATTCCCTCTGTTGATAGGAATTGGTGTCTCACAGTTTTCAGGTGACTCTCTATAATATGGCTGTCAGTCAAAAGATACCACCTCCTCAAAGTCACACTTTCCCTCAGGAACAACTGCATCAAATTATTTCATGCGAGACTATAAATGCATAAACCTCTCACCTTATATCAGAACAAACTTAAAGGACCACTCAGTTTCAGAGTTCCTTATAGTGGCAACTGAAACTTTTGTTGGAACTGAATCACCGTTTGAATTTTCCCTCTACCCAGACAGAAGTTTCTCTTTCTCACCCACAGGTGTTGATTTTGAGGTTCCTCCCTAATTAACATCCTGTATGCAAACCTCCATCTGAGAGTCTGTTTCCTGAGTAACCTGACCAGTAACACAGTTTGAAGAAATACTGGGGGCAAATCTTAGTAGAAAGTGGAGTTTCATCCTTGGTCTATTAAATTTGGATGATTCCTGTAATCTTTTCTCCCTGGAAGCAATACTAGAAAGAAATGAGCAAATGTAGAATTTTGTAGCCTATATCTTGATAATAGCTGCTTCTCCAACTCTCTTGCATCTGACATTTTGGAGGGCACTTATGGTGAATGTTTTGACTCTCCAATAAACACATGGAAATGCATAATTTGCATGAACCCCCTGTCCCCCACATTTGTAGAAAACATAAAAATGACTCGTACAAAAGAAGAGTAAACATGATTCTATTTACTGAGGTCAGAATATGTAGATTCATATTTTATCTTAGCAGCTTCATTCATCCCTTTTATTGAGATAAAATTGACACAGTATAAGTTTAAGGTGTACAACACAATTATTTGACCCACATACATCGTGAAATGATTCCAACAGCAGGTTAACTGAACATTGATCATCTCATGTAGATACAACAATAACGAAATAGAAAAAGAATATTTTTATAGCAATGAGATCTTTTAGGATTGACTCTCTCAACAATTTTCATACGTAATGTATAGCCATGCTAATTATCTTTATCATGTTGTACACTATGTTCCTAGTATTTATTTGTCTTATAACTGGAGGTTTGTAACTTTTGATCACCTTCATCCCACTTCCTTTCCTCCCACCCCCCACCTCTGGTAGCCACTAATTTGATCTCTTTTCCTATGAGTTTGTTTGTTTTTGAACTATGGTTGACCTACAATCCTATGGTAGTTCTTGGTACACGACATAGTGATTCCCAATCCTATAAATTTCAAAATGATCATGATGATAAGTCTAGTTGTCATCTGTCACCATACAAATATATTACGTAATTATTGACTCTATCCCCACACTGTACATTTCATACCTGTGACTCATTTATTTTGCAACTGAAAGTTGGTATTTCTTTTTCAATTAGTTTTTTATTGGCATATAGTTGATTTACAATGTTGTGTTAGTTTCTGCTCTACAGCAAAGTGAGGACATTTTGTATCTCTTAATCTTCCTTACCTACTTCACTCCTCCCCCCACTCCCCTCCCCTCTGGTAACCAACCCTTTCTTCTCTGTATCTATTACTCTGTTTCTGTTTAGCTGTGTTTGTTCATTATTCTTTCAGATTCCATGTATAAGTGAAATCAAACAGTATTTGTCTTCATATGATTTATTTCACTTAGTACCCTCTAGGTCCATCCATGTTGTTGCAGATGGCAAGATTTCATTCTTTTTTATAGCTGACCAATATTCTATTCCATCTTCTTTATCCATCCATCTATTGAGGAGCAGTTAGGTGGCTTCCATATCTTGGCTATGGTAAATAATGCTGCTGTGAACATAGGGGTACACACATCTTTTCAAATTAATGTTTTCATTTCCTTCAGACAAAATGGAATTGCTGGATCATATGGTTGTATTTTTAATTTTTGGAGGACTCTCCATACTGTTTTCCACAATGACTGCACCAATTTACATTCCCACCAATAGTGCAGCAGGGTTCTCCTTTTTCCACACCCTCACCAAACTTGTCATTTGTTGTCTTTTTAACTATTTTGACAGGTGCGAGGTGATATATCATTGTAGTTTTGATTTACATTTCCCTGATGATTAGTGGTGTTGAGCATCTTTTCTTGTGCCCACTGGTCATCTGCCTTTTTTTAAGTCATCACTTTAACCAGAAGAATGGTATAGTCTGGCTGACAACTTCCTAAGACTACATTAGGTGTGCAGATGATTTTCCCAAAGAAATAGGAAGGAAGATGCTGGGAAGACAAAATTTATATTTGTACTTATCAAAGCTGAGGTTATATATCTATATAAATTTTTTCCATTGACCAAGTGACTAATTGGTTTGAATGATAGGTGTACTGAATTGAATGTGATTGAATGGTAAAGTTAATAAGCACCTAATATCCAAAAATACAATAGAATATATCCAATATTAAGTTGATGAATAAAATAGGAAATATATTTATCCAGATTTTCAACTGCAAAGCACTAGTGTCCCATGCTTCTCAATAAGTACCAGAAAAATAAGAAATATGAGAAGTAAAAAGATAAATGCCACAGTCCCTGCCCTGGATGTCTACAGTCCAATTTGAGACATAAACCTTATAAATAAATCATTTTACTTGCAAAAGTATAATTCTAAAATGATATAATTACACAGGCTGGTAAAAAGGAGAGATTTAATAATAAGCTGTATTTAATACAGAGCTGTATAATAAACCAGTTGTAGACAATATAGGTAATAATCTTGCTTTCCATGATGGAACAACTTTTGAAGTTGCCAGACTTTAGGAAAACTCACCTTTCACTTTTCATTAAAGTCTCAGAATTTATTTGCACTCAAATAAGGATGTAACTCCTATACATCCGTTTCCTTTTCATGTTTCTCTTGATTTCACCACAAAAGCTACGTAATTTATAGGAAGTTAATTGAACTTCTTTTCTTAGAAACAGGAAGTTACACATTTAAAGGGTATTTTTTAGGGGTACTGGAAGTTGACAATTTCATTCAAATCTTAAGATAAAGAAGTAACTAAGGTCATAGTTTGTAACTCTAATTATAACTTATTATAATAAATTACAGTTTATAACACTATTATAAGAAAACCCTAATACAAAACATAGGTCAAAATAACAAATAACTGAATTAACTGAAAACATGATAAAATGAGAAAGATAATAAGGAGTATAAATATAGAACCCAATGTACCTTAAACTCCAGTGAAGCAAAAAAAAAAAATATTTTTCTTCGATGTTTGTATCTGTATGAGCACAAACCAGGATTGTAAATTTCTTTTAGTAACAACAGAATCACCTTTGCATGTCTCTTGTCACAGCTGGGTGACTTAACCAATATAATTTGGTTATTCCTCTGTAATTTAATCCACTTTTGTGCCCACATTATACCTGTGCCTGAATAGATCTGTCTAGCTGGGGAGTAACACAAAACTATGTTGAAATGCCTCTTTTTATTTTTTTTTAATTTTTAATTTTTTTTGACATGTTAGACATTTTAATTACAGGTCTATTCCTTCCCATACCCCTTCCCACCGAAGCTCCCAAAATGCACTACTAGGGATGAGTATAATGTTATGTGGGCAGAAATTTACAGATAACCATTTTTACCTTGAGCATGGATGTGAAAACTTTTTTACTTAAACTTCAGTTACTGTGCACTGTCCATCAGGCCTTCTTGATCTGACACTGACACTCACTGTGCCACCCCCTGCCACTGATTGATCAGTTCCTGATTGATCAGATCGATCAGATACTGTCTGGTTTGGATTAGGAACCAAAAGTCTCTGTTGGGTCAAGGAGTGTTGTGCAACAAGCGCAGATCCATCCTCACTATCGCTACTGGCATCTGATTCGGTTTCTTCAATGGAAGTGTCTGGTGCTGGTACCCTGCCTGAAGACGGTGATTCATGATCTTCTCCTTCCCCTCTATGACTCCTTTCAGCTATGCTGTCTCCACCGAGTTGTAAATGTGCAAAAGAGTCTTCCAGAGAAGTGCTTGCATCAGGGGATGGTGTTGTAGGGCTTGTTAACTGACCATCTACTGATGTCAGGGGCCTTACAAAAGACACTAGAGGCTGAACAGAAGCTCCACTCTGTGCTGATACACTGTCCGCTCCATCGGCAGAGCTCTCTCTTGCTAGGTTTATGGTATTAGCATCACAGTCCAGCCTAAGTCCAGCTACTCCCTTCTTTGGTATATCTATTATATCCCGCTTAATCTTCCTGCGACGTCCACGTTCATTTCTCCTATATTGAACCATATTTTCAAGATCAGCAACATACAGAAACCTGGCAATTAACATTTCAGTGCTCTTTTTACCTTTGGAAAAAGCATCTTCCAGCTCTCTACTAGTGCGCTCATCATATTGCCACCAGCCATTTCTTCCTTCATAATACCATGCATATTCACCATTTCCTCTACTTGCTGCCTTGAGTTCTTCTGGTGACAATAAGGTTGGCTTATCAAGGAAATCCTCGGGAATTTCCTGTCGAGAAAGGGCACATCGCTTTCCAAGCCATGAATTTCCCTTCACACACAGATAGCAGAAAACATGCTTGCAAGGCAGACTGACTGGGTGAACACATGTTTGCAGACAAATGGCACATTCAGGGACAGTTAGAGAAGGTGCAGTATTAGAACAGGACTCATTTGCTTTCCTGTTCGTAGGAAGCATGTTTATTGAGTGATCAATTTCACCACCGCCAGCCATCTGCTTTTTTCTGTGTCCTTGGTTCCTCAACAGGCAAGGTTCAAAATGATAGTAAGTTTTTGAAAAGACTGCACTTATATTTCTATTACAGATCGCACAGATGCCTGTCACAAAAATAAAATATCATCTTCATGAGCAATCAGCCAGTTTGCAGTATTTTCTCCTCCATTGCTGGATCATCCTGTGCTCCACGGCAGCATGTGCGGCCGCCTCGCAGTCTTTTCAGCCTCGGAGCCCGCAGCAGCCGGGGACGCGCGCGCGGCCGTCACGTGACCGCCGGTCGCGTCGCCGAAATGCCTCTTTTTAAAAGTATATACAACTCTAGATTTCTTTATCTCTCTCTCCATCTCTCCTTCTCTCTCTCTGACTTGTATGAAACTCTCTCTCCTTCTGTCACTGGATATTCCTTCTGTCTACAGAATCCTTTCTTTCCTCTTTTGTTTTCTTTTAATACTCTAACTACATCAGCTTCTAAGATGAGCCCATTGAGTCCCGGGGCCTAAATGCAACCTGTATTAACATTCCATACCTGTCCATCAACTGCTTCCACAACCTCTCTACTTCAAAGTCAAATCTTGTACTAAAACTGTTCAAAACTAATTTTCAAATTTTGCCTTTCATACTGGATTATTTATTCACATCTCAATGAGTGGTATTTTCATCCCAGTAACCCAGGCCAAAAAATCCTGAAGCATCAATGTCTCCTCTCTTTGTTTTAAATACTACATCTAACCCATCTGTGAGTTCTTCCTTTATACATAGAGTCTCTACACCTCTACTGCTACCACCGTATTTCAACCAACTCTTGTCTGTTATTTAACTTTTTTTTTTTCCACACTGAACTGCAGCATATCATGTGGGATCGAACCAGACCAAGAATCGAACCCGTGCCCCCTGCAATGGAAGCATGGAGTCTTAACCACTGGACCACCAGGGAAGGCCCTGTAACAGGTTTTTAATTGTGATCTTTCAACTTCTGCCATTGCAGAAATTTCAAATCAAACCCCCATTTTTATGCTGGGACCTTGCTTTATTTTTCTTCAAGGCATTTTCTCATCAACTGAATTATTATAACTTTTTTGTTTGGTTGGTTGGTTTACTGCTTATCTCCCTCCATTTGCATGTAAGCTGCATGAGAACATCAGTTTTGCTGTATCCAATGCTCTACCCCTGGTACCTAGAACAGTGCCAGGGAATAGATGTTCAGTAATTATTTTTTGAATTAATGAATAAATCAATGTGTGCATATGATAGCAACAAAGTGAGTAGATTGAGGGTGGTCATAATAGAAAAGGTGGTCATTGAGGACTTCTCTGAGTCATTCAGATTTCTTCTAGGCTTCACAGTTGTGGTTACAGTAGTGTCTAGGAATGAATCAGACACTGGAGAAGTAATGTGCAGAAACCAACTCCAAGAATAAGACACAGAAGCCTTATAACTTTGAGGTGCCATGTACCCTTTCAGTTGTACCCTGCTTTTAAAGATGCCATGAGTCTGTAGCTCCCAAAAAAACTTCATTACCAATGGCTCATGATATACCCAGCTTGAGCTTGTGGAAAAATTCTCCTGCTTTTTTTTTTTTTTTCTGGGCAGATGATATTGGTGGTATCATTGCAGAGATCTAGTCTGAGTAATCAAAGTTTTTCATACAGTTTGTGTTGCACTGATTTCTCTTCTTGTGTCATTACCACCAGACATTTACTGTAATTTAAGTTTCCATCCTCAAGACTTTTCATACCTTTGTCATAGGAGAATGATGGAAATTCAAGGAGCAGTGGTGTGTAGACTGCTGAGATAACGTGGGGATGAACAGGTTGGCCTTTGCATGAGTTTTTGGCAGATCTACTTGATTGACATCTAGTCATCACATCCAGTCTGACTATTCAAAAACTAAAAAATTGAGCTGAGACCTGGATGGTGATTGTTTTTTAGTCTGGGAAGACATTAATATTCTTGTTGTTGTTATCAGTGTTGTTATTATTATTTAATATCTGATAGTTGAAGATAGTATAGTGATATTTATTCAGGGGGGGAAGTAATCTTGGCTTTTCTGCTGTCTTCTAGATAAATCTTAAAAATAATTTTTCCAATATTGTCAAGGTCATTATTGACTTATTGCTATATTCTATATTCAGTACTAACTTTCTTCTTAATGGACTTCTCAGAAGAATTTGATACAATTGATCTTTTCCTTTCCTTTATAAACTTTCTTTGGCTGCTAGAAGAGTAGGGCTAATAATATCTTGAATATCAAAATTACCATCTTCACTATCCCTAGCACTCCCGCTGACTCTACCACTATCACTTTTCTCATGAAATATGCATAAAGGTTATTCTTTGTCCCATATTAACTTTCTTGGATGTTTTACTGAAATTAGTCACTATAATATGTAGCCTTCTATGTGATCTGAAATGACAGTGGAGGATTTATGTAGAATGTTATTTTTATTTCTTTTTAAACAAAAAATGAGATAAAAATTTCAAACTCTAGATTACTGAATAAATTAGAACTAGACATAGATTTTTCTTTTTTCACTTCTTTGATTTCAATTCAAAAAAGTAATAAACATTCAGATATTATCTCAGCTGGAACACGTTCCACTTTGTTTTCTCAGTAGAATATGAAACAGGAAGTCAGCATCATTTAGGACTTCTCAGAAAAAAAGAAAACATCATGTATTTTGACTTATTGCAGTTGTTGAAGTGTAACTTTTTAACTAAAGTTTACATAGATCTTACAGTGACCTACTTCGACTCAGTACCTAACACATAATTCATTAATTCCAGTTTTTACTCCTTAAAGAGAGAAAGAAAATTTATTAGTTTTACAGTAATATTAGAGTCTTCATACCTGTTGAAGGGTATTTGGCATAGGGTCTCCAAAACAGATTGGCATTGAGAGTATTTCAATTTAAGGTTTTGTAAGTTATTTTTTTGAAAGTTTTTTTTGAAAGGTTTTTGTAAGTAGCATTCTGAAGAGGAAACATGCTTATAAAGCAATAAAATGTGTTTATTTGTGGCATATTTATTTTTCAAATAATAAAATTGAAAAAAGAAACTGATTTTATTACTGATTTCAGGGGAGCTGACTTGAGTACAATGGAATTACTAAATCAACAGCATAGATAATTATTATTTTCAACCATATACTTCAAATGCATATTTAGTTATCTCATGTAGTATTAAATAATACAGAAAAATCCTAAATCTAAATTGATTTAGTTCATTTTATTTTAATAATTTTAATTTTTTGGTAGGGAAGGTAGACCTAAAAACTAAATTTTGAAAGAATGATCCATTGTCCCTGCATAATTGACATGGGGAATGATAGATAGATAGATAGATAGTATGAGCCCAGTGATCAGATCAGTGTAGATGATTATTCAATATTAAACAAATATAAATAAATTGTTTTTGCATACCTCAAGAAAAGAATTAGAATAATTAATAGGTGCCAGGAAGTCAGTGAGTTAAAGCACACCACTTGATGATTTTGTATTTCAAATTACTACCTGGGAGTAAATGAAATCAGCAGGCTGATTTCTGACAATGTTGCCTTCAGCCTTTTTTTTTTTTTTTTTTTAACTATATTTCATCAAGGACTCTCCCTGGCTGACCTAAGTTCCACTTGTGAACTGCTGCTCTCTAGTGGCTAATATGAGGGCTTATAGAAAGAGCCTGCTCCCATGTGATTGTGAGATAAACACATGTTGCTCTCCCTGAGAACATCTTCCCTCACCCAACAAATACTTTCACCAAATCCTACCTTCCCATCCACTCATTTGTGAGTTTTGGAAGATTGTATCTTTCAAGGACTTGTCCCATCTCATTTAAGTAATCGAATTTGTAAGCATAGAATTGCTCATAATATTCCTGTATCTATTATCCTTTTGATGTCCAAGGAATCTGTAGTCATGTCCGCTACTCCATTTCTGATATTAGTAATTTGTGTCTTCTCTCTTTTTCTCTTATTTAACCTGCGCAGAGGCTTATCAATTTTAGTCATATTTCCAAAGAACTAGCTCTCGATTTCATTGTTTTTCTATATTCATATCCTGTTTTTAATTTCAATGATTTTTTTGGTCTAATTTTTATTATTTCTTTTCTTTTGCTTACCTTGAGTTTAATTTTCTCTTTTTTCCCCTAGTTTGCTAGAATGGAAACTTAGATTATTGATTTTAAATTTGTCTTCTAATACATGTACTCAATTCTATAAATTTTCCTCTAAGGACTGCTTTTGCTGCATCCCACCAATTTTGATAAGTTCTGTTTTATTTTCATTTTGTTCACATATTTTTAATTTCTCTTGAGATTTCTTCTCTTATGCATATGTTATTTAGAAGTATGTTATTTAGACAAAAGGGAGACCTTGTACACTGTTGATGGGAAAGTAAATTGGTACAACCACTATGGAGAACACTATAGAGTTTCCTTAAAAAACTAAAAATAGAACTACTATATAATCCAGCAATGCCATTCCTGGTGGTATATCCAGAGAAAACCATAGTTCAAAAAAATACATGCACCGCAATGTTCATAGCATTACTATTTATAATAGCCAAGACATGGAAGCAACCTAAATGTCCATTGACAGAGGAATGGATAAAGAAGATGTGGTACATATATACAATGGAATATTACTCAGCTATAAAAAGAATGAAATAATGCCATTTGCTGCAACATGGATGGTGGACATAGAGATTATCATACTAAATGAAGTAAGTCAAACAGAGAAAGACAAATATCATATGACATCACTCATATGTAGAATCTAATTTTTTTTAAATGAAACAAATGAACTTATTTACAAAAGAGAATCAGATTTACAGATATTGAAAACAAACTTATGGTTACCAAAGGGGAAACGTGGGCGGGAGGGATAAATCAGGAGTTTAGGATGAACATACACACACCACTATATATAAGATAGATAACCAACAAGGACTACTGTATAGCACAAGGAATTCTACTCAGTATTCTGGGATAACCTATATGACAAAAGAATCTAAAAAAGAATGAATGTGTGTATATGTATAACTGAATCACTTTGCTGTACACCTGAAACTAACACAATATTGTAAATCAACTATACTCCAATAATTTTTTTTAAAAGAAGTGTGTTACTTAATCTCCATGTAGTTGAGATTTTCTAGTTATCTTTCTTAATGATATCTGGTTTAATTCCATTATAGTCTGAGAGCAGACATTGGATGATTTCTATTCTTTTAAATTAGATTTTTTCCTAAAATACTAAGGTCTTCTTTCAAAACTCATTATTTTAATCTAATTTTCAATGCAATAAAATTATTTTCATTTGTTGTAAGATCACTATTTTGAAAAATATCAACTGTAGATATGGATCTGTGCAAAATCAGGCACCAGTACCCCATGAGAAAATCAAGCAGGATGTATTTATTTAAAGTATGCCAAAGGAGAATGAAGTAAAGATCAATTAGTAACATATTTCCAGGACAGATCAGGGAATAGGTTTCTTTGTCCTAAGAATCACTGAGCCCACAGTTGTAAATGATATCATCTGAATGAATGAGTGTTAAGATAGACTTTCTACAACCATGGGGTTCTACCTTAAGAGCAATTCTGCTTGCAGGCCAGCCGTGACATATTCCAGGGACCTCTCTTTGGGCTTCATTATTCTTGGAGTTATGCAATTTGACTCAAAGGTAGTATACTCAGATATGAACACAGTTTTCATCCTTAACCCGAGCTTTCTCAAGCTAACAACAAGGTCTGTGTACTTTCTCAAGCTCAGGGTTCCTAAACCTGAAAGAAAGTCAAGTTTCCAGAAATTTCAGGGAGCCCTGTTAATAAACAGAGTAACTATGTGGCATATCTTTTATATATCATTTAATTAAACAGATTAAATTCCCCACAACAATGAATCTAATTCACAAACTTAATGACTAAATTTTTCAAATATATTTTCATGAAAATTTTACCTTAAAAACAGTTTGTCTGAAATAGATACCCAGAATAGTGCTATGCATGTAATAATTTATCAGTAAACATTTGGTAAATTTGAATGACTAGTAGGATGTTAAAATGTGATCATTCCTATTTAATTTTAACTGAGGGAATATATGCCAAGAACAATTCTATGGATACTAGACTGCTTGTACCAGGCATGCTAACAAACTTGCAAAAATGATTTTTCAAATTTTAATCCATCATCTGCTTCCAGAGTACATTAAGAATTTATGAGTGTTCAGGTCTCTGCTCAAATTTTTAATCCACTTTGAGTTGATTTTAATCCACAGTTGAGTTGTGTATGATGTAAGATAAGGATCTAATTTCTTTCACTTGCAAGTGGATATCCAATTTTTTCAATACCGTTTGTTGAAGAGACTATCTTTAGCCATCAGATATTCTTGCCACTGTTGTCAAAGATCAGTTGACTGTTTTGGGCTCTCTATTCTGATCCATTGGTCTATATGTCTGTTTTTATGCCAGTACCATACTGCTTTGATTACTGTATATTTGAAATATATTTTGAAATCATGAAGTATGATGCCTCTATCTTTGTTCTTCTTGCTTAAGATTGCTTTGCCTATTCAAGGTCTTATGTAGTTGCTTAAAAATGATAAGATTGTTTTGTTTTTTCTAATTTTGTAAAAAATTCTACTGAGATTTTAACATGGATTGCATAGAATCTTTAGATTGCTTTGGGTAGTTGGATGTTTTTAACAATATTAGGTCTTTCAATCCATAAGCACAGGACCTCTTTCTAATTGTTTGCATCTTATTTAATGTTTTTCTTCAGTGTTTTGTAGTTTTCTGTGTATCAGTTACACTCTCAGTGTGTGGGAACCCTCTTTGCTGACTCCTAAGTATTTGATTATTTTTGATTCTATTGTGAATGGGATTGGTTTCCTAATTTGTTTTTCAGATAGTTCATTGTTAGTGTGTGGAAATGCAACTAATTTTTGCACGTTGATTTTGTGTCCTGTAATTTTACTGAATTCATTTATTAGTTCTGACAGTTTTTGTTTTTTTATGGAGTCTTTAGGTTTTCTATATAGAGATCATGTTATCTACAAACAGAAATAATTTTGCTTCTTTCTAACTTGGTTGTCTTTGATTTCTTTTTCTTATCTAATTGATCTGGCCAGGATTCCAGTACTATGGTGAATAGAAGTAGCAAGAATGGGCATCATGTCTTGTTTCTAATCTCAGAAGAAAAGATCTCATTTTTTCATCATTGAGTATGATGTTAGCTGTGGCCTTTTCATAGATAGCCTTTATTAGGTTGAGGTTAATTTCTTCTATACCTAGTTTATTATGAATTACCATAAAAGGGTGTTGAATTTTGTCAGGTGCTTTTTCTACATCTGTTCAGATGATCATGATATTTTTATCCTTTATTCTGCTGATGTGGTATATCATATTAATCAATCTAAATGTATGTCGAACCATCCTTATTACATCCCTGGGTTAAACTCCACTTTGTCGTGGAGTATAATTTTTTAATGTTCTTCTGATTTGGGTTTGTATTTGTTGAGGATTTTTGCATCTATGTTCATCAGAGATATTTGCCTATAGCTTTCTTTTCTTATGTTGTCTGTCTTTGGTTTTGATTTGGAGCAGGGTAATGGTGGTCTAAACATAAAACCTGAAAGTATAAGTCTCCTACAAGAACATATAAAGGAAAAGCTTCTTGACATTGCTTTTGGCAATGTTTCATAGGATATGACATCAAAAGTACAAATGACAAAAGCAAAAATAGACATGTGGGACTACATCCAACTAAAAAGCTTCTGCATAAAAAATGAAGCTATCAACAGAGTAAAGAAGCAATCTACAGAATGGGAGAAAATATTTGCAAACCATATAATTGATAAGGAGTTATATGAGGGACTCTACAACTCAATAGCAAGAAACAAACCTATTAAAAAATTGATGAAAGACTTAACTAGACATTTCTTCAAAGAAGATATACCAGTGACCAACAGGTATATGAAAAGGTGCTCAACATCACTAATATCAGAGAAATGCAAATCAAAACCACAATATTTCCTATTAGGATGGCTATTATTAAAAAAATACAAAAGACAAGTGTTGATGAGGATATGGAGACATTTCAACCCTTGCACACCATTGGTGAGAATGTAAAATAGTGAAGCCAATGTGGAAAACAGTATGGAAGTTCTTCAAAAAATTAAAAATAGAACTACCATATGAGCCAGAAATCTCACTTCTAGATATACTCAAAAGAATTTTGAGTATATCCAGAAGTGAGCAAAGTATTATTTGTACTCCCATGTCCATTGCAGTTTAATTCACAATAGACAAGATGTGGAAACAAACTAAATGTTCATCAGCAGATGAATGGATAAAGAAAATGTGGTATATACATACAGCAGAATATCATTCAGCTTTAAAAAAGAGGAAAATTCTTCTATATGAGAAAACATGGATGAACTTGGAGGATGTTATGCTAAGTGAAATAAATCAATCAGAAAAGTACAAATACTGCATGATTTCATTTATATGAGATCTCTAAAACAGTCAAACTCATAGAAATAGAGAGTAGGATGGTGGTTGCCAATGGCTGCGGGACAGGAAATGAGGAGTTGTTACTCAGCAGGTATAAAGTTTCAGTTATGCAAAATAAATAAGGTTTACAGATGTGCTTTACAACATTGTAGTATAGTTAACAATACTGTATTGTATACTTAAAATTTTGTTGAGGAGAGATCTCATGGTGTCTTTCCCCAACCAAAAAAAAAAAAAAGAAGGAAGAAGAAGAAGAAAAGAAAGGAAGAAAGGAAGGAAGGAAGGAAGAAGAAAGAAGAAAGAAAGAAAAAGAAAGAAAGAAAGAAAAAGAAAGAAAGAGAGAGAGAGAGAGAAAGAAGGAAGGAAGGAAAGAAAGAAAAAAGAAAGAAAGAAAGAAAGAAAGGAAGGAAGGAAGGAAGGAAGGAAGGAAGGAAAGAAAGAAAGAAAGAAAAGAAAGAAAGAAAGAAAGAAAGAAAGAAAGAAAGAAAGAAAGAAAGAAAGAAAGAAAGAAACCCAGAAAAAAATGTTTTGAGTATTCAGAGACTGAGAAGTCACAACTCATCGTCTGGGGAGAGTAGTCAGTGTGCTTTACACTCCCCACCACATCCTTCCATGGTAGAAAGCTGAAGAACTTCTTCATAACCTTAAGCCAAGTGAGAATTCTGACATAAATAGGCAGTGTTCTCAGAAATTTGAAAGCTTCAGACACTGGTAATTTCAATATGAAAGGCTGTGTGGTTAGAACTACATATAATCAGAGTAAAAGTGGATATGATGGGAGTAACCTGCGCTCCCACCAACAGTAAGATTGAAAAGAATGTTTTTCTTGGGCCAGGTATGGATCCCATGAAAAGGAGCCAGCCATGGACCATCCAGAAATGAAACTCACTTTGGTGGGCTTCTTGCCACAGAAAGTCAACCTGAATGAGAAGAACCTGGGAGCAGGGGTGAGAAGAAGTGTTAAATTAGATGAAAATGTGATTTTACATATTTGATTGAATATTTAATAATATTTTTATTATCCTAAAAAGAGAGTAGAGTGGAAAAACTATGGGAATTGCCTGTGATGAGGGAAGAAATGAGCCTCTAAAAAGTAGATGCAGGGACTTCCCTGGTGGTCCAGTGGTTAAGACTCTGCACTTCCGCTGCAGGGGGCCTGGGTTCGACCCCTGGTCTGGTAACTAAGACCCCATATGCTGCGAGGCACAGCAAAAAAATACATATATAAAATAATAAATAAAGTTATCCTACTAAAAATCCTCCTATTAGAAAATAAAGTAGGAGAAGTTTTGAGAAAGAGTAGAGTTGCTGTCTCCTTGTATTCAGGTTAATCCTACTTGCTGAATTAGTTACCTAGATATTGATTTTTTTGGTACCATTTAAGCACTTCAAATGCTTGACTGAATTGACGTAAAAATCTGACAAGAAATTTATAAAATCATTGTAGCATTTTAAAAAAACAAACAAAAAACAAACAAAAACAAACAAAATCATTGTAGCATTTAAAAAAATGTACGATAAATTTATAGTGTGTAAATTCAGGTTCTTTTGCACATTTCAATAGTACTGAAAAGAAAACAGTTTTCTTACAAATTTTAACTACAAATGACAAGAGTTATAGAGATTGTACATTCATATTAGCTTGAAAAGGCAAATTCTAATATGCTAGATTCTCATTTAAATTTTAAAAACCAATAATTGAAATTAAAAAAACACATTTGTAGAAGTAGCAGAAACATCTAAACATGCTGTGGATTTGATTTATTTTTATTATCTCTACGGTAATTTCTGAGATAAGATTTGACAACAGGTCTCTGGCACCTGGGAGCTACTTCAATCCAAGATGATTCTATTTGAGCCACAGATTCTCTGGTCTTTTCATGTCATTAAGGTCTGTTTCTTGGTCAGCAGACACCCAGGAGCTGGAGACAAGGTATAGATTGCTATTCATTCCATGTTTCTTTTCTTTCCTCTCTGTCAACTTAATTGCACATGGTGTTTGGCTCATGTAATGATCCAGATTTATCATTATTGTAGGAGCTGAGTTCTTGGTGGTGGTTTTATTGAGCATTTTAAATATTTACCAGGACTATCAGGGGAAATGATACTAAAAGCTGTAAATAGCCTGGGCATAGTCCTCTTGACACCTTGTGTAACAGTAACCCAATTTCAGCCTACGCAGTGGTCCTCTTCTCTGCCTGTGGTTTTTTTGATTTTTTTAACTTTTGATACACAAGACATGAATAAATTTTTAAAATAATTATGCTGAATGAAAGACACCATGTGGGAAAAAGTACATGTATTCATATAAAAAGTGCATTCTATTTATATATTAATAAAACCCAGAAAACACAGCTAGTCTATAGTGAAAGAGAGCATATCAGATGTTGCCTGGGAAATGGGAGGGGTGGGAGTGAGTGATTACAAAGTGGCAGCAGGAAACTTCTGGAGGTGATGGACAGGTTCACTGCCTTGTTTGTGGTGATGGTTTTACAGGATATGCATGCATTAAAACTCATTCTGCCTGTGGTTTTAATGATGAGGAGCCAAAAATGCTAAGAGGTGGTCTCAGCTTCCACTTTATCAGCACCTCGATCATGTTCCTTATTAGATGTCTTCTCTTGGGCATTAGGAGCTCTAAACCCAACAAAAACAAGATCTTGTGGGAAAGGAGCGATTTTTTTTTTCAGGTGGATTGTTAGGTGTAATGATGAGGTACCACTTCAAATTTGAATCTTAACTTCATGCTTCTGTTCAAAGATCTGTACTTTCTGGCAACGGCACCAGCTGGTATCACTAGTATGCCCTCAGAAAGTCGTGTTAGCATCCTTTCCAGCTAGTTACAGATAACTAAATAACGTCTATAGGCATGAGGGGATTGCCAAATACTCTTTTTTTTTTTTTTTTTTTGGTAAAATATCAAACAAATACAAGGTTGTGTCGGGAAACCATTACAACAGATAATATATTCTTTAACTCTATAAATGGTGATGCTAGCAGAAACACTGAAGGCAGAGAAGTAAAATCTGTCATGAAAATATGTGATTATTTCTGTGAAGACAAAGCACTATCCAATCTTGTGATGGAAGGGGCTTAAAGTAACAGATCTGCCATCTCGTGGCTGGCTGGTCTCCCTCAGAAAAAGTACTCTGCTTTGCTTCCTGCCCTTGACAGATTGGGCATTTAGCAGAGATTTTACCAAAATCAACCTTGATTAGGAAAGACCATATTATTGAGCAGTTAGATAGCTTCCATCCTTGCTGTCTTGGACAATTTTATAGGTGCCCATTTTCATAAGTTCCGGGATGGCTGGGGAAAGAGGAAGACTGGCACCCAGAATGTAGGTCACTTTGTCCACTTAATTATTGATAAACACATCAAAAAGTTAAAGACTCATGGTGGAAAAATGAATAATAAAGAAGCAGTAACCAAACTAATGCTACTATAACTGCAATAGTGTTGAATGTAATAACCATTAAGTTCCTACTAAATTGTAAAGGATGATTGTACCAAATACCATTAGTTCTCCCTTCTGCTCTGCTGCCAAACTTCTATATCTTTGCCTTAGGAAACTTACCTGTAGGGACAACTTTGCCCTGTGCCTTCTACTTGCCTTTGGCCACTGGGTGCCCGGCAGGAAGGCAGAGGAATGAGCTAGGACTCTGGATTACTGGACCCTGGCCCTTCTGTGATGCCAGGGCTGGCTGTGCTTCTTTCTGGGATGCCTGCTGTATTCAGCTCTCTTTCCTTAGTCTTCTGCCTCACCAGTGAAGTCTCATGGCTAAAACCTTTGGGTTTCCATTCTAGATGTGTTATAATTGCCAGAGATTTGGAATTTAGTTGCCCAAATTTTAAACTCCGTTATCTCAACTTATAAAATTAGTATTTCTAGAACTGTATTACTCTTTTCAGTTTGGGCTCGAGGAACGTCTTAGAGTGATAAAAAAAACAAAGTTCCAAAATTGGACTTGGTGATAATTGTACACATGTATATATATTTTAAAAATCAATCATTTACCAACAATGGGTGAATTTCATTGTATGTAAATTAGATCTCACTAAAGCTAGGAGAAAAAAGAAATCTCATATATCTGTCCTATCTCATGAATATTGGGCAACCTCTTCAAATATAAGAAAAGGTCAATATGATTTGTTTCCTATATTCTCCCTGAAATTTTCTTCTACGTAGTATGAATCTTTAGAATGCCCAAAAAAATTGCCAGTATTTTTTTCTTTAAACTATACTATTAAATTATTAGTATAACTTATAATCAATGTTGTTTTAGGATCAGGAAATAATTTAACTGTTAGGTAATTGCAAGCTATTATAATAAGTCAAATATCAATATATTAGAGAATGTAATTGAAAATTCACATATTTAAGCTAATGCAAAAGGGAACTAGTTATATGTAATTTAACTCAACTCTAAAAAGGGTACAATTTTCATTCCCCTGATTTACAGGCTTATAAGGAGGCATTTTTAAAAGAATAAAATATGATATTAAGTTCAATATGTGGTGGACAGTTGAGAAATTATGTGTTATCTTTGTGCCATGGGAAATAAACTTTAAAAAAATAACATTTCCTTTGAGGTTTCTACCAGTAAATGAAACTGTGAACCCTGTAGGTACCCTGCGTGGACCATTTGAGGACAATCTCTAATTAGCAGCAAGCTTACTATTCTTCTCTTATTACATTTTAAATAAAATACACTTATACACACACATTCACTCACATTTGAAGATGCAAGATGAAGAAAGTTACATGACCTTGAATGTACAGTTGAAAAAAAGGAATTCTATCCAAACATCCCAACTTAAATATCAAGGTATGGAATTCAGGTTTTTTTTTAATTGCTGTGGATTAATATGGGCATGAATTTAATCTGAGTTAATATGAATATGAATATTAATGTGGATAGTAGTTTCCACTATTCTGTTTGTTTTTTTTCCTGTTCTTGGGCTGTTTCATTTTTGTGATGTTTCCCTCTCTCTGTCTCTGCTTCTGTCTTGTCTCTCTGTCTCTCTGTCTCTCTATCTCTGTCTCATTTATCAGTGTGGGACTACCAGTTATTAGCTTTTAAAGTAATATTTTGTCTCATGTGATTAAGGATATACTTAGGAAATATACACATTCAATTAAAATTAATAATTAAAAAGTGAACATTTGGAGCCAGTCATCTACCTCCTTACCATGTATAAAATATGATGTTTTAAAATACCAATTATTAATTCAACTTGTCAAAAATTTTAAAATATGTTTTTCACCAGGTGAAAAAATATCTGTTTTGGACAATAGAGATGTTAACATGGAAGACCACAAAATGTAGTGGCTCTTCTGTGAAAATTTTTCTCACGTTTAGTTTGTAGCTGTCACTTGGAAACCAAAATGTGTCTTAATGCAGAAAAGGAGCTTGGGAAACTGCAAATAAAAAATTTGCAACTCCTAGTTATTCAAGTGGCATTTGCTAATAACCATTCTTTACTGATGTATTTTGCTGGTATTTAGTAAGGCTTGCTAATATTTAGTAAAGTTTGGAGTGAGACATATTACATTTGAAACTAATTGACTATTTCATATTTCCATCTTCTTCAGTGTTTACTTAACTATTCCTGCTTGTTTTTTCTTCCAAATAATTTTATAATAAAATTTGCAGACTCTTTTACTATAAACAACAAAATCAAAAACGAATGTAGTTTTATAGTATACTAAATGCTTCCTAATTTATTAGTTAACATAAGGAACATTTATCTCTGACACTTAGCCTTCAATCCAAACATGGCTGAATCTTCACTTGCTCAAGTCCGCATTCATGATATGCTGTTTTTTCATTTGTTTGTTTGTTTAGTTTTCCTCATATCAGTTTGGAGCACTTCTTTTTAAATTTACTTCTAGTTTTCTCTTTGTTTTTTATTTTGTTTATGTGTCTCTGTTAAATATGATGCTAGCTTCATTAGGCAAAAAACTGTACAATTGAACAAGTACCCATCTACTTCTCCTTTATTTTTTAGCATAAAATTGTTGGATTTTATCATTCATGTTTTTTACCTCTGTGAGATGATACATTTTCCCTTAGCTCTATTAATGTGATATTAATGGGTTTCTTACTATTGAATAACCCTAGTATTCCTAGAATAAATCCAATAGGTTCATGGTATGTTTTGGCTACTACTAATATATTTAAGATTTTTGTGTGAACACTCTTAAGAATCATTGGTTTTGTTTGTTTGTTTAAAATGTTTATTTTTTGATGGTAAAAGACTTGTGTTTTAACCTTATAATTATACCACTTCTCTACAGGATAAAATACAGGATAATGAATATGTTATTTTCTCCATAATGCTGAATCTTAACATGTCTCAAATTCATATCATGAAAGTTGTCCCATGACACTTAGGAGAAGTAATTGAGTCTGAGTTGAATTTGGACAGGCTTCTACACCCTTTATCCTAACGTTTTCTGACGACCATTTGTTTGATTTTTAAAATAATGGCATTTTATTACATGCGTTGAAATCTTGGGATTTATTGTTTATTGTTAGTAATATATCAAAATATTCAAAAGCAATGTGAGAAATGCAAAATATTCATTAATTGAAATCTGATCATCTTATTTTACTATCTTTGTCAATATTACTATAAGAGAAAAGCTGTATACTAATTCTCTGAAATACTGTTCTGTGTGGTTTACTATGCTCTTTCTTGATTGGGATTGGCAACTTCAAAGGTAGTTTTTCTATTCCCACCATTCAGATAATCCAGAATATTATCAATACTAAATAAGTATGTATTTTTTCTAGCTATTTAGGTTTTATGTTTTTATTTCCTAATATCCTTTGATATTCAAAACCCATATTGTGTACAATCCTATTATTACAATTGCTATCACGTCATAGGAATGTACTCTTCTAAGCTAATTTATGTAATTAATCTCTCAGATTGTTCTCTGATGTTGCGCTGGTATAAAATCTTACTGGGGATATCTGGAACAATAAATGTTATTCTGGTTTTGATTTTGATCACTCTGAATCTGTTAGGTAAGTTAAAAGATCTTAATTAAATAAAAATATGAAAAAAATTTACTTGTTTCTTATTATGACTTTTCATATTCATTTATTCATTCATTCTTCTTTACACTACCAAAGATTTAATAAGGGCTATTATGTATAAAGAAAGATATTATAGCCCACAGCAACATATTTAATAAGTAGTTGAATCAGGTAAATATCTCATCCTCAAGGACATACAATTTACTAGGAGAAAAATGTGTGTACGTGTGTATGTGTATATGTATGTGTATATGTAATGCATTTGAAATCATATTTTTGGATTTCATAGATGTTTGTGAATAGATTGAATTCCATTATTTTTCTTAAAAAATTTATACATTTTATATAAGATTGTATTTAGTTTACTCTTGTTTTTGTCCAAATATTTACTGAGCAAACATTACTACAAATCCTTCAAATTAAAAAAAAAAAGAAAAAAAAAGGACCATTCATGGTGAAAAATCTCATATTTAGTGGAAGAAACATATTTTAAATAATTATGGTAGAATGGGTTAAAATACAACATCACAGTCTTCAGCAAAAGATTAAGAAACATGGAAAGAGCATGTATACTCCCTAGAACTGGAACTTTGCTTTATTTACTTTTGTATTACCAGTTCTTAGGACAATGCCTGGCACAGAATAGATCCTCAACAAATACATGTACTGTAAGTGAATTAATTGTGTAGTATTTTAATTTACTTTTCATTAAACATAAATTTTTTTAAAGAAAATTTCTAGTTATTCTTTCAGTTATTTCTTGTTCCAATCATCAGAATCATTCCAAAGAATTTGTCTATGAGGCATTGCCTAGAGAAGATATTTTCCCAACCTTAAAATCATCCTGTTTTCAAGTTTCTCAGGAAGTGTTGCTAAAGTGCCAAAAAGGAAATAATTCAAATATCACCCAGCATGATGATATTGGACACCTGAAAGTGAGTAGTGACACAAGAGGAGATATAAGTAAGAAGAATGCAGGCCACTGTGTTTCAAAAGCTACAGACCATCAAGGTATCCCTCAAGGCTTTGGCCTGTACCAGTTTTAATCTTTTAGATTTTCTGAGTTTGAAAAATCCTATTGAACAGGTAAGCAGTAGACTAAATGAACAAAGATTTGATATAAATCTACTTTTTACTCAAAACCTGGTTCATATATTTTTAAAGTTTTTGCAGTGGGAGGAGAGCTGTAAAACAGAGCGTAATAAATAGGCTCTTCCCTCTAGGAGTTTAAAATCATGTTGAGACGTAAACTTAGAAAGGTAATTGTGATCATAAGGAAGTATGTAAATAACTGTTTTTGCCTCTTATTTATCCTTTTTTGAAATACAAAATGGATAAAAGTAATTCTAACAAATTATCTGCTATGATTTTAAGCTTAGAACTTCCAATCATACAGAATTTTGGAAAACTGTTTTTTCCATCTTCAACTTTTTTCTTAGTTTAAGTTTTTAACACTTAACTCTTTGAGGTTTTGACATTTATTTTATAGTATGATATGTGAGGAAGGTACAGACTGATTTATTTTATAATTATTTGTCAAAGAATTTTTCTCAAATCCGCTAGTTTACAGTTCCCTTTATCCCATATAAAAATGTCATATGTGTTATGATTTAGTTATTAACACTTATCAATGTGATATATATTATGATTTACTTATTAACAGTTTTCTTTTGGATTATCTGTCTATTTTACGTGTACAAGTCCTAATACGATTGAAATATTGTAATTCTACCACGTATTTTACACTCTAATTCCTCATTATGTTATGTATAGTAATGGAACCTTTTCAGAGGTAAGATGACTTTGAAAGGTAAACATAGAATCATATAGACACCATTAAGTACTCATTAAAGTCAGTCCTAATAGTGTATAATTGAACTAAAAGGTTTTAATTTCCTATTAATTTTCTTCTTTTTAAGTTGAGGTAATATTAACAAACATAACTATTTAAAATTAAGCAATTCAATGGTGTTAATACATTCAGATGTGAAACCAGCATGTCTATCTAGTTCCAAAACATTTTCATCACCCAAAAAAGAAACCGCATACCCAGTGAGAAATTACTCCTCATTTCCTCTTGTCCCATCTCCTAGCAACAACCAATCTGTTTTCTGTCTTTATGGATTTATCTATTTTGAATTTTCATGTAATGGACTCATACAATATTTTACCTTTTGTGTCTTTCTTCTTTCACTTAGTATGTTTTTGAAGTTCATCCATGTTGTACCACAAATCAGCATTTTATTCCTCTTTATAGCCAAATAATATTTCATTGTATGTATATACCACAATTTGTTTAAGGTGGAAATACTAACCAAAGTGATCTACAGGTTCAAAGATATCCCAATCAAAATTCCAATGACCTTTTTGCAGAAATGGACAAGATGATTCTAAAATTCATGTGAAATTAGAGAGGATCCTGAAGAGCAAAGCAATCTTGAAAAAAGAACAAATTTGAAAGATTCACATTTTCTGATGTCAAAATTTACTACAAATCTACAGTAATAAAAATAGTGTGATACAGGACTTAAGACAGACTTATAGATCAATGGAATAGAATTGATCCAGAATTAGGCCCATACACCTCTGGCCAAATGATTTTTCACAAGGGTGTCACAACCATTCAATGTGGAAAGAACAGTCTTTTCCACAAGCGGGGCTGTGTCAATCGGATATCCATATGCAAAGAATGATTTTGGACACTTAGCTTATACAATATGTAAAAATCAGTTCCAAATGGATGAAAGACCCAAATGTACAAAATTAGTTTTCTTAATTCACATGAACTATCATTTGTATTTTGGGCAATTTCTGAGTCTGAACACTTTGTTATGAGTGATTTTATCGTAGCTCGACTCTTTTTCACCCAACATGTAAGTATTCTCACTGTCAATTTGTAGGAATGTGCCCGTCAGAATGGCTCAAATATCAAGAAAAGTGTTATTGGTTCTCTAATGAGATGAAAAGTTGGAGTGACAGTTATGGATATTGTTTGGGAAGAAAATCTCACCTACTAATTATTCAGGACCAACTTGAAATGGTATGTGGTTTAGTATCATGCTTATGGCATTAGCCTTTTTGCAGTTAAAAATGGCTTATCTCAAATTTCTTCACACCCTTTCATTAAATTATCTTTTATCTTGATTACTGAGTTTTTGGTGCCCTTTTAAATTTTGTGCTCCAAGTCAGTGCCTCCCTTGACTCACGCTAATTCTGGTCTGAATATTTGTATACCATTTGCAAGTAGCGTATGTGAATGTATATAACATATAATGTATGTGTAAATAAGGTATGAATTGATTAGTATAAGAATCCTCATGCATAGTGTTAGTTGTCCAGTAAACTTCTAAAATCTTACTTAGTATATCTAAATTATTAAACTGTTTTGTTCATTTAGTTACTCATCACCCACTTTTTAGGCTTTTATACAGAAAACCCTAAAACAATCAAACTACGTGTGGATTGGGCTTAACTTTACTTCCTTGGAGAGGACATGGACCTGGGTGGATGGTTCTCCATTGGATTCAAAGATGTGAGTCTTCCCTAAAAGGCAATCTGATTTGTTGTTTATCACAGAATTTATCTCCTTAAAGCACCTACAAATCCACCAAAATGATCTCAGCTAGGTCTTGATACTAAAGAACTTGAAAGGATGAAAATTAATGTTCGCTGGAGTAATGACAGATATTTTGGTTTGGTTTTCAAAGTAAAAAGATTTGAAAACGATAATGATTGTGCACTTATTGTTTCAAAACTACTCACACTTTATATGGAAAAGTGGACTGAAATAATGTAGTTTGTTTTCAAGGTTTTAAGTGCTTTTTTTAGTCATCTTTAGTAATTAAAAAAACTGTATATAGTTTTTTGTACTGTATGATTATCATAATGTTAAAAAACAATAAATACAAGACAGAACAAAATAATTGAATGCTCTTAGCAATTGCATGAAATTATTGATATTTTTAAAGATTTTATGAATGTTTTTGTGTGCCTGTATTAATTTTATAATCAAATATTTAACTAGGAATACAAATAGTAAAACTAGTAAACTCAAATCTTATCCCTATGTTGGTAAGCAGAATAATAGTCCCCCAAAATGTTCTAATTCCCAAATCCTGTGAATGTTACCTTAAGTGCAAAAGAGACCTCATGAGTGTGATTAAATTAATAATCTTGAACTAAGAATATTATGCTGGATTATTTGGGTGGGTCCAATGCAATCACAAGAGTCCTTATAAGAGGGAAGAAGGAGGGGCAGGCTCAGAGAAGATCTGAAGATAAACACAGAGACCCAATTTATCTGACTCATACCCAAGGAGTACAGGCAGCCTCTAGTACCTGCAAAAGGCAATGAACAAATTTCCCCTAGTGCCTGCAGAAGGCAGCTCTGTAGATATTGATTCTAGTCCTTAAGACCAGTTTTGGACTTCTGATATCTCAAATTGCAAAATAAGAAATGTGTGTTGTTTTAAGCCACTAAATTTGTGGCAATTTATTGCAGCAGTGATAAGAAGCTTTCACTATGGTAACCAACTTAAGACTATTGTGTTATTTCCCCTTCACTCCTATTTCATCATTAAACGTTACTTATTTTCTATCTCACTGCACTTAATCAATCTAAGGAAGTCAATTGAAGACATTTTTGGAATGGAGAATAAAATTATGGACGTGTGCCATCTAAGGGTAGAATTGTATCAATGGACATTACCTCACTGGCTGCTTATGAAGATGCTAACCTGGGTTTTCTCCTCATGCCAAATCCACCCAGCACTACCTTTAGGATTGAATTTTAACTCTAGACCATGCCTAGGGATTTTTGTTCAAAAACATTCAATACAAAATTCAAATGTAACAGTGTATTTTCCAATATGAAAATCCAGTACTTACTTGTCCGTTATTATTCTGAAATCTTTGATGATCATGAGTCTCTTTTCCATGATACCTTCTTGAACTTTTTTTCTAAGTTTAAATAAAGTCCTAACAGAAGAAATTGCTAACACTACAGTATTTTATAGATCACTTTATTATTGTATTTAACACATTGCTTTATGGATAAGTAATACAATAAATGTACAATTATTTAGGGCTTACATGGGTCAGTTTGTGTATTGAGTTTCTTTACAAACATCAGTTCATTTAACCTCTATAACAATATCATGAGATACATATTATTATAACTATTGTACACTAAGATATGAAAAGCCAAGAAAGGTTAAGTGAGTGGTCCATGTGACTCAATCTGTTTTTAATCTAAAGATGGCATGGAACAAGGGATAGAATACTAGGGTAGAGTTTGGGGCACAAATTTCTTTTTAGTTCTGTCATTTGCAAACAGACTCCTGGGGAATTCCTTGCCAATCACAGACAGTAATACTAAGTTACAGAGATATTGGAATACTTAAATGAGTCAAGGTATTGGAAAATTCCTCGAATATCTGAATTACCTTTTAATTAAGGGGGGTATTAACTGAAAACACAAATGGATATCTTCAGCAACAACGATTAACAATGCATTCCTCCTAGAGGAAAACATAGGAAGAACACTCTTCAACATTAATCACAGCAAGATCTTTTTGGACCCACCCCCTAAAGTAACGGAATTAGAAACAAAAATAAATAACTGGGACCTAATGAAACTTCAAAGCTTCTGCACAGCAAAGGAAAGTATAAGCAAGATGAAAAGACAGCCCTCAGAATGGGAGAAAATATTTGCAAACGAATCAACAGACAAAGGATTAATCTCCAAAATATATAAACAGTTCATCCAGCTCAATATCAAAAAAACAAAGAACCCAATCCAAAAATGGGCAGAAGACCTAAATAGGCATTTCTCCAAAGAAGACATACGGATGGCCAAGAGGCACATGAAAAGCTGCTCGACATCACTAATTATTAGAGAAATGCAAATCAAAACTACAATGAGGTATTACCTCACAGTGGTGAGAATGGGCATCATCAGAAAATCGACAAACAGTAAATGCTGGAGAGGGTGTGGGGAAAAGGGAACTCTCTTGCACTGTTGGTGGGAATGTAAATTGATACAGCCACTATGGGGAACAGTATGGAGGTTCCTTGCAAAACTAAAAATAGAGTTACCATATGACCCAGCAATCCCACTGCTGGGCATATACCCAGAGAACACCATAATTCAAAAAGACACATGCACTCCAATGTTCACTGCAGCACTATTTACAATAGCCAGGACATGGAAGCAACCTAAATGTCCATCAACAGATGAATGGCTAGAGAAGATGTGGTACATATATACTATGGAATATTGCTCAGCTGTAAAAAGGAATGAAATTGGGACATTTGTAGAGACATGGATGGACCTAGAGACTGTCATACAGAGTGAAGTGAGTCAGAAAGAGAAAAACAAATATCATTAACACATATATGCGGAATATAGAAAAATGGTACAAATCAGCCAGTTTTCAAGGCAGAAACAGAGACACAGATGCAGAGAACAAACATATGGAAACCAAGTGGGGAAAGTGGGGAGGGTTGGGGGGGAATGAATTGGGAGATTGGGATTGCCATATATACATTACTAATAAGAAAAAAAAATACCAAATTGTATACTCTAAATGTATGCAGTTTATTGTATGTTAAGAGACGCAAAAAACAATGCATTCATCTTCTCTTCTGCAGATTTTTCATAAAAGGACCAGCAAAAGAAAATAGCTGTGCTGCCATCAAGGAAAACAGAATTTACTCTGAAACTTGCAACAGTGTTTTCAAATGGATTTGCCAATATTAAAATTTTTAAAAGCAATTGTAGAATAATCAGGGATCAAAATTTTTTTTTTTGCCTAACATGAATCTTCAGGAGTAAGAATTCAAAATTGCAATTAAACACCAACCTCTCTTCTCTATTTTTCCTTGTTCATGGGTCCTAGCTACAGATTAACCCATGTTAACAATCTAAAATATACCCTTCTGATTCTTTATGTGATAATATAATCCAGAGTGAACCCATGCATTTATATTCATGATTTAATTCACCTTTTCTTTTACAACAAATGTGAACAAATTATGTCTGCTTTTCTGTTATTTTGCTGTTTTTTTTTTATTATTCTTAACAATATCCTATGGAAACTTCATATAGTTCTGAGTTGCACTGTAGTATACATTTATACATTTTTTGCCCCTTTATTAATGGGTGTTAACTTCTTTCAGATTTTTGCTACCATAAACTATGCTTAAATAAATATTCTGAATATGTTTTTAAATAGTAGCCCTTTTATTTCTATGATGTAAACTTTAAAACTAGACATTCTGGGTAAAAAGTGTTAAAAAAGTCGTTGGTTTGCTTTAGACTTTATACAATTTTTATCAAATTTAGAAAGTATCACAAATTTATAAGATTATACTTCAAGGAAAAAAAAAAAACTTACCTTTTCCCCAAACCTCTCGAGAATGTTTCCAATGTGGTGAATTTCATTACAAAATTTCATGCATCATTGAATACTTTTGTGTGTATTTCCTACCAAAAAATCCCTGCTTAATCACAAGATAGTTATCAATCAACTCATGAACAATGACAGAGTACTACCATCTCTAACTTTCTACAAGGTTTACCAATTAAATAATGTTCTTTGGAGTAAAGCATCCAGATCAGAATCATTTTCGGCATTTAGTTATTTTGTCTCTTTAGTCTTCTAACATCCAGAAGAGCTCCTTAGCCTTCCTTTGCATTCATGACCTAATACTTTTAAATACTACAAGCTGAATATTCTATAAAATGATCTTCAATTTAAATTGGGCTGAAGGGTTTCCCTGGTAGCACAGTAGTTAGGAATCTGTTTGCCAATGCAGGGGGCATGGGTTCGATTCCTGGTCTGGGAAGATCCCACATGCCGTGGAGCTAGTGAGCCCGTGTGCCACAACTACTGAGCCCATGTGCCTCAACTACTGAAGCCCGCATGCCCAGGGCTCGTGCTCTAGAAGAGAAGCCACTGCAATGAGAAGCACGAGCACCACGACAGAGTAGCCCCCCTCACCACAACTAGAGGAAGCATGCACACAGCAACGAAGGCCCAGTGTAGCCAAAAGTAAATAAATAAATAAATAAATAATAAATAAATAAATCCGTCTGGTTATTTCTCATGGTTATAGTCAAGTTATGCCTCCTTGGCAGGAACAGCAGAGCAATAATGCAGTGAAGCTCTGTTCTTCTCACTGCATCCTTTCAGAGGATGCAATTTTATTTGTTCCATTATTGATGATGCTCACTTTGTGAACATGGTTAATGTGGTGCCTACCAGACTTCACTGTAAAGTTTCTCTTTTCCCTTTGTAATGAATTGATATTTTCTTGGGAATGATCGAGATGGCCTTAACATTCCCCTGGGCTTGACCAAACTTTAGACAGGTTTCACTCTTCCTGTTTATGTACTCTTGTATTCCCCCTTTTTAGAGCATTTACTTGCTACTGGAAATTCTTTCTCTGCCCCTTAGAGATGCAAATCTTTTAAAAAGCCTCCTAAAGATTTTACAGCCCAGGAATGTCTTTCTCAAGGACCTGGGAGCTATCCTTTTGAAATGTGATCATCAAGAAAGATTGCACCCCTGTTTCTGTTTCTATGGGAGGGTAGGAGCCTAACTTCAGTGGGTGCCCAGCTCCAAGTTGTAAAACTACCTCCTCTTATGAATATTTGAGAAAGGTTAATTTTCTTTTGGGTAAAGTCATTTAACAAACATAGATGGTATATGATCCCCCTCTGATCTCTTAAAAAGCTTATTGCCTTTTGTTTCAGCAGATTTTAGTTCAGACTGAGTTCTGGCCTATTTCCCCTACTAAAATCTTGAACAAAATAAATAAATAAATAAATAAATAAATAAATAAATAAATAAATATTTTATTTTCTTAAATGAAATCTTCCTTTCCTGTGTATCATTGTTCAGTGCAATTTCCACTTTCACAGGTGGTATTTTTAAATTCTGTGAATATCCAATTCATCATCAAAATTTCAATTTATTCATTTTTATACATATAGCTCTGTGGGCTCCCACTTTCATATTTTGTTCAATGGGTTATAGTTTCATCTAACTGTTTCAGAACTAGTTATGAGAGTCACCAGTCATCTGTATTCTTAATCTTCACAGTCCTTTGCTGGAGTTGGAATTTATGTTCTAGTCTAATTCATAAACATTAATAAAATAATTTAATCAGACAAATATAATAAAAATACAACTTTTTCCAAATAATTTGCTTTTCTTTGTATTGTTTAAACTGTTACATTTTGTTTTCTGTCTCCTCATCTCGAATTTAAGCTCCAAATAGGCAAGGGTTTTTTCCTGTTTGGAATCCTGTTGCATTCTCATCATTTAAATCAATGCCTGACATATAATAGGTGCTCAATAAATATTGGTTGAATAAAATTTCATAGGTGATGTAAAGAAAAGTTGTGTGGATCAAGATGGCAGAAGAGTAGGGCGTGGCGCTTACCTTCTCCTCACAGATACATCAAAAATACATCTACATGTGGAACGACTCTCACAGAAAAGCTACTGAACACTGGCAGGAGAACTCAGACTTCCAAAAGGGCAAGAAAATCTCCGCATAACCGAGTAGGGCAAAAGAAAAAGGAAGGGGAAGAAAGAGAAAGGGGAATTGGGATGGGAATTGGGACGGGACTTGCGCCTCTGGGAGGGAGCTATGAAGGAGGAAAGTTTTCCGCACACTAGGAAGTCCACTCACTGGTGGGGACAGAGAGGGAGCTTGGAGAAGAGCATAGCAACAGGTGTGCAGAGGGCAAAGCAGACAGAGACCTGCACAGAAGGTTGGTGCTGACCAGAACTCCTTGTCCACTCACCTGCCGGGGTGGGCTGGGGGCAAGGTACAGAGGCTCGGGCTTCAGATATCAGACCCTGGGATGAAGATGGGGTGACTGTGTGAAGACAGCCTGAGGGGTCTAGGGTGTAGTGTGCCACAAGTGAGGGAGTAGGGAAGAAGCCTGGGCCTGCCAGAGAGTCAAGGGACCATTGTCAGGGGTTGCATCAGGAGAGAGGTGGGCCTGCCATAGGAGCTTCTCTCTGGGTGCACTCACGGATGGCAGGGGACTGCCTGCATGAGCTCCAGGGGTGGGTGCAATCTGCGGCTGCTATCTTGGACCCTAGAGGCCTGTGCAGACCTGGACGGCTGCCGCCACCGCTGCCAAGGGTCCTGGGAGCAAGTGCAGGTCACTGCTCCCACCTACCCGGGAGCCACTGTGGCCAACCACTGCCGAGGGTCCCACTATCTGCGGCCAACTTCCCCAGAGGGCAGAGAGTGCTCAGCATGCCTCAGTCTGTTGCAACTTCCTGCTTGTATTTGCAGCTGCAGGCACTTTGCACTTGCTCAGTTGACCCCACCTTATCCCTCCCCGGCTTGACCCACTTAAGTGTGCCCCAATCAGCACTGCTTTCACCCCCTCTCATCTAGGTAGGGGGAGACAGACGCCTGAGGGTGGCCCACATGCAGAGGTGAGGCAAAAACCAAAGCTGAGCCACAGGGGCCATGCGATGAGGGAAGAGGAATGGAAATCTCTCCACGCAGCTGCACACGCCACAGATTTAAATCCCCACCATCAGCTTGGTAAACCCTGCAGGTGTGGAATATCTGAATGGACAAGGGGTGTTCCCACAACTGTTACCAGTCTAACTTCAGCAGCTGTGGACTTGGGGGGCAAGTACACACGGGAGCCAGTCCAGGTCAGAGTCTGAGTTGGCTTCACAGCACCCACAGTGGGTCCAGAGACCTACCTAGAGGTCTTGGAGGGCCTCCTGGAGAGGCAGAGGCTGGCTGTGGCTCACTGTGGGGGCAATGACCCTACATGCCAGGGTGCTGGACTATGTGCAGGTCAGCCCAAGGGGCACTAAAAGTATTGAGAACTAACAGATAAGGTAAGGGAGTTAGTCATGAAGCTTCCTGGATCTTGGGAATCTGGCCAGTTCCCAGGGATCAGAGAATATTCTCAGACTTACAACTAAAGAGCAAAGCATTTCTGATAATAGCCAGAGCTGCGTATTTGCACGTAAGCGGATGATTATCAGTTTGTGGTTTGGGGTTAAAAGCAGGACTCCTTTGAGCAGTACTCTGAAGTCTCATCTGTGGAGTGCGTGCACTGCTTGGGATCTTGCAGTTGGGACTCCAGATTGCTGTTTCAGGGACTTCCCAGTGCTGCTTGGATCTGGAGGTAGAAGTTTCCCCAATTTAGTGATGTGTATATATTTATTTCTTGCTATGTTGCTTGTCCTTATGCTGTAACTTACTACTTCCAGTTGGCACTCCAGATTGCTATTCAAGGGACTTCTCAACATTGCTTGGATCTGGATGTACGTGTTTCCCCAATTTGGTGATTGTATATACATTTATTCCTCACTATTTTGCTCATCTTTGTGCTACCATTTATAACTAACCTAATAAATTTTCTTATCTCTTACTCAAGTGTAGAGTGGTTATTTTGCCAACAAATCCTCAAAACCTGAAACTGAAAGCAAGTCTTTTGGCGAGACAAGGCCAGAAGAGTGTGGCAGGATATATTTAAAGTGATGAAAAGGAAAAACCTACAACCAAGATTACTCTGCCCAGCAAGGTTCTCATTCAGATTCGATGGGGATATCAAAAGCTTTACAGACAAGCAAAAAACTAAGAGAATGCAGCACCACCAAACCAGCTTTACAACAAATGCTAGAGGAACTTCTGTAGGCAGGAAACACAAGAGAAGGAAAAGACCTTCAGAAACAAACCCCACACAATAAAGAAAATGGTAATAGGAACATGCATATTGATAATTACCTTAAATGTAAATAGATTAAATGCTCCAACCAAAAGCACATAAATTGGCACTATGAGCAGGATTTGCTGAGCAAAATGCCTGTCTTTGAAAAGAAGAAAGTAAAAGCTAATCAGGTTTTTATTCCAGGATGGGAAGAGCTCCCTTATTGTTCATTAGTGGCAGAATGGGGTCCCAAGAGAAAAGATTGATAGAATAACTACAGAGGAATTATGGAAAAAGTATAAAAAAGGAGAGGGAGGAAGAGACATTTTAAATCTCAAGTGGAAACTATGAGATCTCTGTCTGTCTGGATATATGTGTACATCTCAGTATATGTCTTTGTCTCTGGGTAATATTGCTGAGGTTAATTTGTAAATGAGCTCTATTTAATTGGCTTAAAGAAAAGCAAACACTTACAAATCAAACAATTCTAAGTACAAGAGAAATTAAGCTAAATGAATTTCAGGTTTGCATGAACTGGGAAATATTCAATATTAAATTAATACCTGGTATTAATGTTTATTAATTTAATTAATATAGACATGTCTTAGGAGTCATCAATATTTTAAGCATAACAATTTTATGTGCCTAGGTTTAATATAAGCTAAATAAGATCTTATTATATCTGTTGTAATTTTGTCATCAAGGAAAGTAACTGGACATGAAGAAATTTTAAGGAAAGAAAATACAAATGAGATAAGAGCTTTGGATGATTTATGTTTACAGATCTACAGAGTGCTAATATAAAGGACAGTTCATGGTTGCTTAAGAAAAGTAGGATGTGTTTTTTAGTAAAGAAGGTATGAGGAATGAAATTACATTTTATTAAGTGAAAAGGAAGTAAATCTGACTTACAGGTGGCTGTTTCTGAATGGGAAAATAAAATGATACAGAAAATTATTTTTAAAAAGTTTTATGAAAAGTGGACTCTGAAAAAAAGAGTTTTGTGCATGGTACAAGTTTTCTTGAGATGTTGAATTGCCTTTGATAACAGAGGTTAAGTTTCTTTACCTCTTAAGTGATCTGTTCTGTATTTGCCTTTGAAATCTTGTATTGTTACTTTGGCTGAGTGAATAACTATTGTTTCACAGTGAATATTACATGGTAAATGTTACTAATACAGATATTCTAGAAATTATATGGAATTCATAAAGATCTGATATGTCCTGGTAAAATGTTATCAATCATAATTCTAGTTACTATATTAAAGTGTTACATGTCACAGCAGTAACCAAGTTATTTTGTCAATTGCATTGTAATCAGATTTTAAATGTGCCTTCTTAAGCCTTTTTGTCATTATAGACAGCTATGGTTTCACTCTGATGCCTTTGCAAAAATACTACCTCTTCAAAATTTATAGAAAGGACTTTCTAAGATTAAATTAAAATTAATTAGAGAAACAAATTTTGTTATTAACTGTAAGCTGGCACCCGACTGGAATTTGGCTTTCTCTCTCTGTTAAGAAAACACATTTTCTTGAAATGCAGCTTTTGATACAGGCTATGTAAATTTCTTTGCCTTTAAGTGATTTATATTTGTTTTTAAAATCTTTTGTTATTTCGTAAAGTAAATAGGTATTATTTCGCAATGATCTATGAAGATTATGGCAGGTGTAGATAAAGCTCATTCTGCTTCTACAAAAAAGTTAACCCCGCATTGTCAGACTATTTCTATCTTGATGTCTTTAAAGCACAGCAACAGTCTACTCCTAAATCAGGGAATTTAAAATGGGTAAACACTATCTGTAAATCAAACAGTCAGGGTATGGGAAATCCAAGATGGCCGCTTGGCTTTTCCCAGCTCCCTGACAAACCTCATTTTTAATTTGATGGATAAAGTCTTTCCTGGCTACAGAGGTAATGCCCTCACAATGGGGGGAAAAAATGTTTCACTGAATATTAAATTGTAGTTTTCTTAATTGATTTCTGTGTTTACCAAGACTCATTTCCCAGATAGTTCCTTGTTATTATGTTTTATTACTAAAAAGTTTAACTGAATTATTCTAAAGCTTATCTCAGTTGTCTGTCTTTAGGCGGAGATCAGATGCCCTGTGACCTACAAGCAGAAGGCATAAAATTGTGTGTGTCAATCAGTGAATGTATGCTAATTGGAGCTTATGGAAAAAACAACAAGGTAAAAGAGTGCCCTTGGGCTTCTGGAGTAGAAAATTTCCAGAGGCCGAAAAAAATTATACTGTCTTTGAAAAACAGTTATTGGCCTGTTACTGGGCTTTAATTGGTACCTAACAAATGACCATAGATCATACAGTTATATTAAGGCCACAAGCACCAATTGTGCAATGGATCCTAAGCTTGCCCAAGACCCACAGGATTGGGCAAGCCCAAGAGTCCAGTCTAATTAAATGGAAATGGTACATTCAGGATCAAGCCCAGTCAGGCCCACAGGGCATTGCTACATTACATGAAAGGATTTCTAAAATTCCAGTAGAGGGCACTGAAGAAGAGACCTTAAATAAGACTGAAATGACGGAATCCCCAGTCAGATGGGGAAAACCTTCCGACTTCTTGACTGAAACAGAAAAGAAACATGCTTGGTTTATGGGTGGCTTGGCAAAATATGTAGGATCCTGCTGAAGTCCAGCTCTGGCGGGTCCAGGAGTACCCAAGGGATGAGTGGCATCGGCGCAAGGAAGAGACGAGGAGGCCTGTGTCAGCTATGCAGGATCTCTTTTTATTGTCAGAGCTTTGTGTGTTTATATAGTAAGCATATCTCAGAAAAAATCTTTTATGACAGAGCAAGTTTAAAGAGTATACAATAAAAACCAAACCTCTCTTTTCTCCAGCATTTAGTAGCCTGAGGTGCCTGCCTTTTCCACCAAGGAGTGGTGGGAGGGGACTTGGTGGGGCAGACACGGAGAAAGAATGTGTCAAACCCTGCTTCTTTCCTGGGAACATAGAAACAGGGAGGGGAAGTGGGTGGGGAAGTGGGTGGTAATAACCTAAACATTCCTCTCATTCCTGATTCCCTAAATGGTGCCCCTCTTCCTAGAAATATTTCTGAGTTTCCCCCAGGGAATGTTCTTCCAGGGGAACCTTGCTTCAGAGGGAAAGAACATGCTGGGCTAATCAAGAGTCCTAGTAAGCATAGTATTACAAAGAAACAAAGAGCAGAATGTAAAATGGGTGGAGATGGTCTGGGGCCTGTCCTTGCGGAGCGCCTTGTGATTCTCCTGCTCCAAAATGCCCTTCCAAGGAGTTCTCGCCTTGCGGTCCTCCTTGGAGCCTGGTGACCTTGTCACAGCCTTGGCTTGTCCAGACGGCTCCCGACAGGATCCGTTTGCTATTAAAAAGCAGTAGCTTATGACCCCGTCACAACTAAATTATTAACCACTACTGGAGAAGGTAAGAGCAATCCATTTGCTGAATTACATCAGTATATCAGACTCTAAAACAAGAAAATTTAACAGAATATCATATTTATACAGATTCTTGGTCTATAGCTAATGGATTGGCAACTTGGCTTCCAATGTGGATAAGCAATAACTGGCAGATCCATTCAAAAAAGTTATGGGAAAAAATTGTGGGCAGATATTTGGAAAATTGTATTGAAAGCTGTTTCGATTTTCATGTAGATGCTCATAGTGTTCCCAACTCCACAAAACAATGGTATAACTCAATTACGGACGAACAAACTCCGATCCAGACAATGGAAGTTGACCCAGGTTCCAGTAAATTCAAAGGTTTGGCACTTTGGAAAGACCAAAAAATGTGGCCATCTGGGAGAAAAAACGACATACAGGTGGGCTCAGGATTGAGGTATTTCTTTAACTATAGATCTTATTAAATCTGTTACTTTACAATGTCCAATTTGTTAGCATGTTAAGCATAGGCTTGCCACAGTTGGTCAAAGGACAGTTGGTGCATGGCAAGCTGCCTGGGCAAATGTGGCAAATTGATTATATTGGTCCATTAATTCAAGACAAAGGATGCCAATGCATATGTACTGCTGTGGACCCCTATTCTGGATACCTAATGGCAATCCCATTTGGAAAAGCCAATCAGACTAATTCTTTTAAAATGTTGGAGATAATTAATTTATATTATGGTGTTCCACTTCAAATTCAAAGTGAAATTGGGTCACATTTTAAGGGTAAGTTAATACAAAAGTTTGCCCAGGAGCATAATATACAATGGATGTTTCATATTCCTTATTATCTCAAGCTGCTGGTTTAATTAAAAAAGATGAATGGATTATTAAAGAAACAGCTTATTAAATTAGGACTGTGTTCTTATAAAAATTGGAGGACTAATTTAAATACTGCCTTAAATGTATTAAACAACCATCCAATTAGGGAATCTGAAACTCCCCTGATGAGAATGACTATAGCAAATTTACAAATTCATTGAACAGATGTTCATCTAGAGACAATCGAATACTGAGAAATCTTGCCAGGAGCATTAGTTCCTTTTCAAGCTTCTCCTGAGGCCACAGATCTTGGTTCGTATTCTATAACTGAACAAAGACTTACTAAAAGGTTAATTTGTATTATACAAACTGGTATGGACATAAAGATGCCTCCTGGACATTTTGGACTAATTAAAGAATAGTCTAGTCTAGCCCTTAAAGCTATTTGTGTCCAAGGGGGAGTAATTGATCCTGATTATACAAAACAAAAGTAATGACAATTTGTTCATCAATAAACATGACAGGGTCACACAATTACTTATTCTCCTCTGCTTTATTGGAAAACTAAGAAAGGAGAACCCCCTATTCTGTTAACTGTCCAGGGAGGTGGAGGATTTGGATCCACAACAGAGCACAATTCAACTGGAGCTAAAGTCTGGTGAAGCAACCCAATGGTCCTCCTATATCTGCTGATGTAATTACACAGGAGAAGGATAACATTGTGTTGGTGATGATGCCTGGACAAGAAAAATGGAAATATGTGCCATCAACCCTTTGTTATTGTCATGAATAGATTACTTTTAGAAGCTTGTCTGTAATACGAATTGTAACCCAAGCTTCAACCCTGGGACACATACTCTACCATGAGGATGACTTAACATAGTCAGCGGGTTGGGGTATTTGGAGATGAAAGAATTCAACTCAGAATAAAACCCAGGACAATTTTACCTGCTCCATGAACCAGGTTTGCCCAATTGCATACCTGACCTTTTCGGACAGAACTTATCCATTTGGACAGGTGACCCCAGTAACCCTTGGACTCGAGCTTTTGTACATTGTACTAACTCTTCCTCCCTTATGGTTGAATTGAGTCCTCAAGTATCCATTATGTTCAGTAACATATCAAAAATCCCTCTTAATAATACTGTTTTGGAACAAGTATAGAATATTATAAAGTCTTGCAAAAAAGATACTACTTTACAGATACACAATGGAACTGTTACACAAAATGTATCATTAACACAAGTTTCTTTGTTAGCACGTTTTAATAACTCACAGATTAACAGAAGAAATAACCCCTAGGTGGATATTGCTACTGTCTTAGATTCTCATTCTGGTGTTACATCTCATTTTGCTTGTTAAGATTCCTCAACCATGTACTCAGGTAGGCCAACATCACCAAATATTTGTATTACATTTTAATAATACCTGTTTTGCTCAACCCAAATGTAAAATAAAACGAGCATGGTATGATACTTTATCAGGGGCTACTGGCACTGGAATGGGCGTAGTAAATTCTATTGATGTAGAAATTTTAACATCTAGATTACATAACAATGGTAAGGATATAACCCGGCTGTTAACTATTAATGTTAGATGGATGCCTATTTCTTTCAGATCACATGAGCTCAGTATAGGTTAAGATAAAAATTTCTTACAATTGTTCAATGTTTCATTAATAAATAGATTAAGTCAAATTGCACACATAATTGAAGTGTTTAACTGCACTGTGTGTTCTATACAAAAGTTGTATTACCTTGCTCAAAAAGATAAAGCCCAAGAAATATTGATGTATATCAATGTATATTCATGGAGGAAGAAATTTAAAAAATGGATACCTAAAGGTCATTGGATATTAGTCACTGAAGGAAAAACTAGATATAAGAAAACTTGATGTGTTGGCAATATATTCCATTATACTGTAACAATTAAAATACCTACATGTCAATTTCATGTATTGCCTATTGATTTTGGAAAAAATATTGGTTACCCCAGATTGCTATTCAAGGGACTTCCCAACATTGCTTGGATCTGGATGTACGTGTTTCCCCAATTTGGTGATTGTATATACATTTATTCCTCACTATTTTGCTCATCTTTGTGCTACCATTTATAACTAACCTAATAAATTTTCTTATCTCTTACCTAAGTATAGAGTGGTTATTTTGCCAACAAATCCTCAAAACCTGAAACTGAGAGCAAGTCTTTTGGCAAGACAAGGCCAGAAGAGTGTGGCAGGATATATTTAAAGTGATGAAAAGGAAAAAACCTACAACCAAGATTACTCTGCCCAGCAAGGTTCTCATTCAGATTCGATGGGGATATCAAAAGCTTTACAGACAAGCAAAAAACTAAGAGAATGCAGCACCACCAAACCAGCTTTACAACAAATGCTAGAGGAACTTCTGCAGGCAGGAAACACAAGAGAAGGAAATGACCTACAAAAACAAACCCAAAACAATAAAGAAAATGGTAATAAAAAAATACATGTGAATAATTACCTTAAATGTAAAAGAATTAAATGCTCCAACCAAAAGACACAGACTGGTTGATTGGCTACAAATACAAGACCCGTGTATATGCTGTCTGCAAGAGATCCACTTCAGACCTAGGGACACATACAGACTGGAAGTGAGGAGATGGAAAAAAATATTCCATGCAAATGGAAATCAAAAGAAAACTGGAGTAGCAATACTCATATCAGATAAAATAAACTTTAAAATAAAGACTGTCACAAGAGATAAGGAAGGACACTACATAATGATCAAGGGAGCAATCCAAGAAGAAGATATAACAATTGTAAATATCTATGCACCCAACAAAGGAGTACCTCAATACATAAGGCAAAAGCTAACAACCATAAAAGGGGAAATAGACAGTACACAACAATAGTGGGGGAATCTAACACCTCACTTACACCAATGGACAGATCATCCAGACAGAAAATTAATAAGGAAACAAGCCTTAAATCACACATTAGACTTAATTGTTATTTATAGGACATCCCATCTGAAAGCAGCAGAATACATTTTCTTCTCAAGTGCACATGGAACATCCTGCAGGATAAATCACATCTTGGGTCACAAATCAGGACTTGGTAAATTTAAGAAAATTGAAATCATATCAAGCATCTTTTCCAACCACGACGCCATGAGATTAGAAATCAATTACTGGAAAAAAAAAAACTGTAAAAAAAAACTGTAAAAACACAAACACATGGAGGCTAAATAATATGCTATTAAATAACCAATGGATCACTGAAGAAATCAGAGAGGAAATCAAAAAATATCTAGAAACAAATGATGATGAAAACACAACAACCCAAAACCCATGGGACGCAGCAAAAGCAGTTAAAAGTGGGAAGTTTACAGCAATACGATCCTACCTCAAGAAACAAGAAAAATATCAAATAAACAACCTTACCTTACACCTAAAACAACTAGAGAAAGAAGAACAAACAAAACCAAAAGTTAGTAGAAGGAAGGAAAGTGTAAAAATCAGAGTGGAAATAAATGAAATAGAGATGAAGAAAACAATGGCAAAGATCAATGAAACTAAAACTGGTCCTTTGAAAAGATAAACAAAATTGGTAAACATTTAGCCAGACTCATCAAGAAGAAAAGGGAGAGGACTTAAATCAATAAAACTAGAAATGAAAAAGAAGTTACAACTGACACCACAGAAATACAAAGGCTCATAAGTGACAAGCAACTATACACCAATAAAATGGACAACCTGGAAGAAATGGATAAATTCTTAGAAAGGTATAAACTTCCAAGACTGAATCAGGAAGAAATAGAAAATATGAACAGACCAATCACAACTAATGAAATTGAAATTGTGATTAAAAATCTTCCAACAAACAAAAGTCCAGGACCAGATGGATTCACAGGTGAATTCTACCAAACATTTAGAGAAGAGCTAACACCTACCTTCTCAAACTCTTCCAAAAAATTGCAGAGGGAGGAACACTCCCAAGCTCATTCTATGAGGCCAGTATCACTGATGAACATAGATGCAAATCCTCAACAAAATACTAGCAAACAGAATCCAACAACACATTCAAAGGATCATACACCATGATTGAGTGGGATCTATTCCAGGAAAGCAAGGATTCTTCAACATATGCAAACCAATGTGATATACCATATTAACTAATTGAAGAATAAAAACCATATGATCATCTCAATAGATGCAGAAAAAGCTTTTGACAAAATTCAATACCCATTTAGGATAAAAACTCTCCAGAAAGTGGGCATAGAGGGAACCTACCTCAACATAATAAAGGCCATATATGACAAACCCACAGCAAACATCATTCTCAATGGTGAAAAACTTAAAGCAATTCCTCTAAGATCAGGAACAAGATAAGGATGTCCAATCTCACCACTATTATTCAACATAGTTTTGGAAGTCCTTGCCACAGCAATCAGAGAAGAAAAAGAAATAAAAGGAACCCAAATTGGCAAGGAAGAAGTAAAACTGTCACTGTTTGCAGATGTCATGATACTATACATAAAAAGTCCTAAAGATGCCACCAGGAAACTACTAGAGCTTATCAATGAATTTAGTAAAGTTTCAGGATACAAAATTAATGCACCAAAATCTCTTGCATTCCTATACACTAACAATGAAAGATCAGAAAGAGAAATTAAGGAAACAATCCCATTTACCATTGCAACAAAAGGAATAAAATACCTAGGAATAAACCTACTTAAGGAGGCAAAAGACCTGTGCTCAGAAAACTATAAGATACTGATTAAAGAAAGCAAATTTGACACAAACAGATGGAAAGATATACCATGTTCTTGGATTGAAAGAATCAACATTGTGAAAATGACTATACTATCCAAAGCAATCTACAGGTTCAATGCAATCCCTATCAAATTATCAATGGCATTTTTCACAGAATTAGAACAGAAAATTTTACAATTTGTTTGGAGACACAAAAGACCCTGAATAGCCAAAGCAATCTTGAGAAAGAAAAATGGTGTTGGAGGAAACAGGCTCCCTGAATTCAGACTATACTATGAAGCTACTTTGATTACTATCAAAACAATATAGTACTGGCACAAAAACAGACATATAGATCAATGGAACAAGATAGAAAGCCCAGAAATAAACCCATGCACCTATGGTCACCTAATCTATGACAAAGGAGGCAAGAACATACAATAGAGAAAAGACAGTCTCTTCAGTAAGTAGTGCTAGGAAAACTGGTCAGCTACATTTAAAAGAATGAAATTAGAACACTCCCTAACACCATACATAAAAAATAAACTCAAAATGGATTAAGAACCTAAATGTAAGACCAGACTCCATAAAACATAGAGGGAAAAAAAGGCAGAACACTCTTTGACATAAATCGCAGCAAGATCTTTTTGACCCACCTCCTAGAGTAATGAAAATAAAAACAAACAAATCAGACCTAATTAAACTCAAAAGCTTTTGCACAGCAAAGGAAACCATAAACAAGATGAAAAGACAACCCACAGAATGGGAGAAAATATTTGCAAAAGAAGCAACTGAGAAGGGATTAATCTCCAAAATATACAAACAGCTCATGCAGCTCAATATCAAAAAAACAAACAACCCAATCAAAGAATGGGCAGAAGACCTAAATAGACATTTCTCCAAGGAAGACATACAGATGGCCAACAGCAATATGAAAAGATGCTCAACATCACTAATCATTAGAGAAATGCAAATCAAAGATACAATGAGTCTTTACCTCACATCTCTCAGAATGGCTATCATCAAAAAGTGTACGAAGAAAATGTTGGTAAGGATATAGAGAAAAGGAAACCCTACCACACTGCTGGTGGGAATATAAATAGGTGCAGCTGCTGTGGAAAATAGTATGGAGGTTCCTCAAAGAAACTAAAAATAGAACTACCATATGATCTGGCAATTCCACTCTTGGTATTTACCTGAAGAAAATGAATATACTGATTCAAAAAGATATATGCACCCCAATGTTCACAGTAGCATTACTTACAACAGCCAAGATATGGAAGTAAGCTAAGGGTCCCATGATGTGTGTGTGTGTGAGTGTGTGTGTGTGTATGTATAAAATGGAGTATGATGCAGCATAAGAAAAAAATGAAATTTTGCCATTGTAACAACATGGATGGACCTGGAGTGTTATGCTTAGTGAAACAAGTCAGAGAAAGACAAATACTGTATGTTCTCCCTTACATGTGGAATCTAAAAAATAAAACAAATGAATGTATATAACAAAACAGAAACAGACTCAAAGATATAGAGATCAAACTAGTGGTTACCAGTGGGAAGAGGTAAACTGGTAGGAAAAAGATAGAAGTAGGGAATTAAGAGGTACAAACTACTATGTTATAAGTAAGCTGCAAAACTATATTGTACAGCACAGGATTATAGCCAATATTTTATAATAACTTTAAATGGAATACAGTCTAAAAAATTTTGAACCACTATGGTGAACATTTGAAACTAATATATTATAACTCAACTATTCTTTAATAGAGAAGAAAAGGAAAACACGTTAAATGCTGCTTGAGAGGATGTGGGAGATATTTACCGAAGCAAGTTCACTGGATATAGCAATAAAGATAGGGGGTTGATATTGTTGGTGTAGAATCCATCTAGGGAGTGGATTCGTGATCTCCAAAGGAAACGAATTTCTCCTTGGGATCAATAACAAGCCGTCGCTCAGATTTAAGTCACAGATAACAGTTTATTGAGAGGAGAGTACAACAGCTTCTGGCACAGACACCAGAAGGGGGTGGAGAGAGACCCGCAAAGGGGTGGTACATGAACAAGTTATATACCCTCAGAGCAGAGTTAATTACAGTCCCAACCTTAGGAGTGATTGTTAGGATTGATTGTTTCTTTAGAAACGTTTGTGATATTCATCAGAACAAAGAATTTTGTTACACAGTGATCTGTGACGTCCCAGTTTATAATATAACCACTACCCTAGTTTATAATCAAGATCACAAGGGAGAGTCATAAGAATCAGTCTTAAAAAATGAGTGAGGTTAAGTCACGTTTTTCCAGTTCTTCCACCCCTCCCCTGACCAAGTCAGCCCCTGGAACTCTCAATACGATGAGAGCTGCTTTTATGCCCTTTTCTTGAGCCATAGATAAAACTAGATTTGATTGGATGTAAATGCTGGGAGAATGTATTTTCCTTAATTTAAAGAAGGGCCCTGAAAGGAGAAATGGACATTCTAGGTCAGGCTTGTATCTGAGAAAGATGAAACCTAGAAATGAAAATAAACTGATGTGGAGAATACAATGTATTAGTGCCCCTGCTGCCAAAACAAAAGGCCACTCACTGAGTGCAATTTAAGGCAACAGACATTTATTGTCTCACAGCATTGCAGACTGGAGGGCCCTAGATCAATATATTCCCTGGGTCATGCTGTCTCAGACTGTTCAGGAGACAGTGCTTTCTTGCCTCTTCCTGCTTCTGGTAAAGGCTGGCAGTCCTTAGCATTCCTTGGCTGTTAGGTACATCACTTCAGTCACATGGCTGTCTTTTCCCTTTGTCTTCACATAGGCTTCCCTTTGTTAGAGTCTGTCACTGAATCCACATTTCCTCTTTTTTTTTTAATAAATTCATTTATTTATTTTTTTGGCTGCGTTGGGTCTTCGTTGCTGCACAAGGGCTTTCTCTAGTTGCTGTGAGCAGGAGCTACTCTTCATTGTGGTGTGTGGCCTCCTCCTTCATCGTAGTGGCTTCTCTTGTTGCAGAGCACAGGCTCTAGGTGTGTGGGCTTCAATGGTTGCAGCACATGGGCTCAATAGTTGTGGCTCACGGGCTTTAGGGCACAGGCTCAATAATTGTGGTGCACGGGCTTAGTTGCTCCGTGGCATGTGGAATCTTCCTAGAGCAGGGCTTGAACCCATGTCTCCTGCATTGGCAGGTGGATTCTTAATCACTGCACCACCTAGGAAGTCCTCCACATTTCCTCTTATTAAAACACCACTAAATCTAGAGAGATTGGGGCCCATAGAAATGATTTTATCTCAACTGTTACCTTTGCCACAGTTATAATTTCCAAATAAGGTCACAGTCTGAGGTCCTGGGCATTAGAATTTCAACATGACCTTTTAGGCTCATAATTCAACCCATGAGAGAGAAGAAAAGGAATTTTATTGAACCTATACTTAACTAGAAGTTTACAGAAATTACTTTCATCACATGGGATAGATCGGGTAGTTTTTCATATTAAATATTTACAAATATTAAATACACTGAATAAAATTATAATTTACCCTCAACTGCAAAGACCCTGTGTAATTATTGATTGTTAGAGATTTCATCTTGTAAAGGCTTGCCCCTTGTTTGGAGATCCTGGGCAAGCATTTATGACAGGGTCTCTGTTTAAACAAACACTTTGGTTAAAGTGCATTACAGAATTCATAAGCCCATGAGGAGTATTATTTTTTTTTATAAATTTATTTATTTTATTTATTTATTGGCTGTATTGGGTCTTTGTTGCTGCACACGGGCTTTCTCTAGTTACAGCGAGCGGGGCTACTCTTCATTGTGGTGTGTGGGCTCCTCATTGTAGTGACTTCTCTTGTTGTGGAGCACGGGCTCTAGGCACGTGGGCTTCAATAGTTGCGGCACATGGGCTCAATAGCTGTGGCGCACGGGCTCTAAAGCACAGGCTCAATAGTTGTGGCACACGGGCTTAGTTCCTCCGTAGCATGTAGTACTTCCGAGAGCAGGGCTTGAACCCAGGTCCCCTGAATTGGCAGGCGGATTCTTAACCACTGCACCACCTAGGAAGTCCGAGGAGTATTATTTTTTATCAATAAATATCGCTTATATATTTGCTTATTGTCCACTGAAAGTGCATGAAGATTGTTTATAGTGTTCAGATGGTATTTCTTCGTGTTCAGAGCCAGGAACAATATCTGCCTTCCTTGTTTTCTAATGTGTCTTTCCTAATTTGATTTCTCATACCATGAGAAAATTAGAAGTTTTCATTGCAGCAATATGAATCTTCTACAGGTTTCAGCTCTCTAGCACCATTCTTTTTTTTCTTTATAAATTTACTTATTTATTTATTTATTTATTTATTTATTTATTTATTTTATTGGCTGTGTTGTCTTTGTTGCTACACACAGGCTTTCCCTAGTTGTGGCGAGCGGGGGCTACTCTTTGTTGTGGTGTGCAGCCTTCTCATTGTGGAGGCCTCTCTTGTTGCAGAGCATGGGCTCTAGGCACATGGGTTTCAGTAGTTGCAGCACATGGGCTCAATAGTTGTGGCTCACGGGCTCTATAGCGCAGACTCAATAGTTGTGGAGCACGGGCTTAGTTGCTCCGTGGCATGTGGTATCTTCCTGAGGCAGGTATCGAACCCATGTCCCCTGCATTGGCAGGCAGATTCTTACCCACTGTGCCACCTAGGAAGTCCTCTAGCACCATTCTTTAACACTGGTTTAATTACATCAAGAGGTCCATGAATACACTTTTCTAGTAACTCTCTCAAAGGTTGTTACTGTTCTTCAATGAAGATCACAGTGCAAATCTGATAAAAATATGCAGAAAATGTGGACAATAATTAATTTTTGAGACAGGAAATTTATCATTCACAATTTTATTGCACAACTGTAAAGCAACACATCTTTCAATCATGTCTTCACTGAGTTATTTAAACCATAAGCCCTGCTTTCCTAAGGAAATTTTAGGGCAATCACAGTCATGAATTTAGATGTAAGGATATTAGAAAATAAATATCAGAATAAATCTGCTTGGAATAAATATATCACATCAAGACCAAATCAAATTTTATCCAGGAATGCAAAGTAGTTCTGTAGCATTAGGAAATTATAAATGTCATTCACTGCATTAAAAAATAAAGTAATAGAAACCATGAGAACATTGAAATAGATGCAGAAAACAAAAGTGCACAAGAAAATTAAAAATCTCTTCCTATAAAAAAATCTCTTAACAAGTAGAAATAGAAAAGAACTGTCTTAACTTTAAAAAAGGGATATAAAAAACTAGACACAACATGACTAATGTTAAAATGTCAGTAGCATTTTCTTTAAAATGTGGAATAATGTTTACCATCAATATTGTCCTGGTATTTTAATTAGAAAAGAAATAAGTAATTTTTATAATACAGGAAAAATAAAACTGTTATTACTAGATGCTATGTTTTACAATATTTAAGTGAATCCACAAATTATTAGAAAATTATGGGAAGTAGGAGGATGTGTGCTCACTCCCTCTTGCAGAAGCACCAGAGTTACAACTGACTGCTGAACAATCATTGACAGAGGGACACTGGAACTCACAAAAAAGACACCTCACATCCAGAGAAGCCACAATGAGATGGTAGGAGGGGCACAATCACTTTAAAATCAAATCCAATAAGTGTTGGTTGGGTGACTCACAAACTGGAGAACAGTTATACTGCAGAAGTCCACCCACTAAAGTGAGGGTTCTGAGCCCCATGTCAGGCTTCCCAACCTGGGAGTCGAGCAATGGGAGGAGGAATCCCCAGAGAATCAGACTCTGAAAGCCAGTGGGATTTGATCGAAGGACCTCCACAGGACTGGGGGAAACAGAGACTCCACTCTTGGAGGGCACACAAAAAAGTATGCTCACCAGGACCTGGGGGGAAGAGAAGTGACCCCATAGGAGACTGAACCAGACCTACCTGCTGGTGTTGGAGGGTTGCCTGCAGAGTTGGGGGACAGCTGTGGCTCACCGAGGAGACAGAGGCATTGGCAGCAGGGGTTCTGGGAAGTACTCATTCGTGTGAGCCCTCCCAGAGTCCGTTATTAGCCCCACCAAAGAGCCTGTAAGCTCCAGTGCTAGGTAGCCTCAGGCCAAACAACCAACAAGGTGGGAAAACACCTCCCTCACTGGCAGACAAGCAGATTAAAGTTTTACTGACCTCTGCCCACTCAGCCTTACCCACCGTCAGTCCCTCCCATGAGGAAGCACACACGAGCCTCCTAGATAGCTTCCTCCACAAGAGGGCAGACAGAAGTATCAAGGAGTATCAGCAGTATTTTGTCTTGTAGAACTGAAAACCACAGCCACAGAGAGATAGAGAAAATGAAAGAACAGAGGACTTTGTACCAGATGGAGGGACAGGATAAAACCCCAGAAAAACAACTAAATGAAGAGGAGATAGGCACCCTTTCAGAAAAAGAATTCAGAATAATGATGGTGAAGATGATCCAGGACTTTGAAAAAACACTGGATGCAAAGATAGAAAAGTTTACCAAAGACCTAGAAGAATTAAAGAGCAAACAAACAGAGATATGCAACAAAATAACTGAAAGGAAAAATACACTAGAAGGAACCAGTAGCAGATTAACTGAGGCAGAAGGGTGAATAAGTGACCTAGAAGACAGAATGGTGATAATCACTGATGCAGAAAAGAATAAAGAAAAAAGAATGAAAAGAACTGAAGACAGCCTAAGAGACCTCTGGGACAACGTTAAATGCACCAACATTCACATTATAGGGGCCCCAGAAGGAGAAGAGAGAGAGAAAGGATCCGAGAAAATATTGGAAGAGATTATAGTGGAAAACTTCCCTAACATGGGAAAGGAAATAGCTACCCAAGTGCAGGAAGCACAGAGAGTCCCAGGCAGGATAAACCCAAGGAGAAACATGCCAAGGCATATAGTAGTCAAATGGACAAAAATTAAAGACAGAGAAAATTATTGAAAGAAAAAAGGGAAAAATGACAAATAACATCCAAGGGAACTCCTATAAGGGTAACAGCTGATTTCTCAGCAGAAACTCTGTACGCCAGAAGGGAGTGTCATGATATATTTCAAGTGATGAAAGGGAAGAAACTACAACAAAGAATACTTTACCCAGCAAGGATCTCATTCAGATTCAACGGAGAAATCAAAAGCTTTACAGTCAAGCAACAGCTAAGAGAATTCAGCACCACCAAACCAGACCTACAACAAATGCTAAAGGAACTTCTCTAAGCGGGAAACATAAGAGAAGAAAAGGACCTACAAAAACAACAACAAAACAATTAAGAAAATGGTAATAGGAACATACATATCGATAATCACCTTGAATGTAAATGGAATAAATGCACCAACCAAAAGACACAGACTGGCTGAATGGATACAAACACAAGACCCATATAGATGCTGTCTACAAGAGACCCACTTCAGACCTAGGGACACATACGGATGGAAAGTGAGGGGATGGAAAAAGATATTCCATGCAAATGAAAATCAAAAGAAAGCTGGAGTAGCAATACTCATATCAGATAAAATAGACTTTAAAATAAAAAATGTTACAAGAAACAAGAAAGGACATTACATAAAGAGCAAGGGATCCATCAAAGAAGAGGAGATAACAATTATAAATATATATGCACCCAATATAGGAGCACCTCAATACATAAGGCAAATGCTAATGACTATGAAAGAGGAAATGCAAGGCAGAAATAGAGACACAGATGCAGAAAACAAACATATGGACACCAAATGGGGAAAGCAGGGAGGGTTGGGGGGAATGAATTGGGAGATTGGGATACCAAATTGTACACTCTAAATATATGCTGTTTATTGTCAGTTAACTGTATTTCAATAAAAGTTCTTAAAAAAAAAAAACAAAATTATGAATTTTCAGAATGTATGTTGAAGAGGACATGAATATCCAAAACAGCCACGTTTCTATAAAACAACTGTTTTAAAAGATAATAAAATTACATAATTGCAACAGAAAAAGCATTAGATACATATAATATGGGCACATATAATAAATAATATGCAGTAACTGTTTAGAAAAATTATAAGTTATATAAGGTAAAAATCAGTACAAGATATATACTGTAAATGAATAATGAAATAATATATAAATACAACACTACCAAAATTAACCAATAGATTCTGGGATATTACAAGGTTCTTCTAAAATTGATATAGAAAAGCAAAGATCCAGGTCATTTGAAAAGTAGAAAAATAATAAGGAAATTATTTTAACAATCATCAAGATGCATCATCAGGCAATAATATTAAAGTAGCAAAATGCTGAAAGTTCAATAGAGAGAAAGGGAAAAAGTTGATAAATATTAAAAGCATCTTACCCATGGGTTGGAAGTCCATTATCAGAATCATTTACTCAGTGCATTTTTTTTCCTGCAAATCCATTTTCTCTCTGTGTAGCATCTAGCTTTTGCAACACCATCTTCATTAAGGTAAAAACATATTTCATTCCCTATCATATTAAACCTACAATAAAGCAAACACTGTGTATTAGGGAGTCCTGTGATTTTTCCCTTGCTCAATGACACCTTTTAAAAACTAATAGCTGTCTAGAGTTCTGAAAAAGTATTAATGTTACACAGTCCTTTCTTGCTAGGGTTGAGATATCTGTAACAAATTGAACCATAAGAGTCTCCCTTCTAAGACGTGAAGTTACAGGTCATGCATAGAGCCACCAGTTTGTAGAAATCAATGGTTCTTAACCCTGGGGTGAGTTTTCCTGCCACCTGCCCCTGCAAGGGAAACCTGGAAATACCTGAAGACTTTTTTGGTTGTCACAAGTGGAGGAGGTCAGGGGGAATTCCTACTGTCTTGTGGGTAGAGGCCAGAGACACTGCCTACATCTTATGATGAATAAGAAAGTGCTCTCTCCACACAGCAAAGAATGATTCAATCTAAAATGTCAGTGGTATTGCTATTGAGAAATTCTATGAGGGTTAGTCAAAAATTATCTGCACTCTGGCCATAAAATTTATAGAAGTTTTAATATAACCAGAGTGTGGATAGTTTCTGACTCACCCTCATAACATAAACTAAGTGGCTAAGTGGTTGGCTGTCACCATTTGGGGTGGTTATACTGGGGTCATATGTGCAATGAACTTAGTCTTTTAGGTCCAATTTGCCATATTGTAAAATGGAAGGCATGAAGTCCAGGATAAATTGTAATATCAGTGCAAATAAAAGCAGGTTAAAATAGACAAATTTAATTTGCACTGTAAAAGCTGTCAGCAAATAGGTAGCATGAAGCTTGCAAAATAGATATTAAATTAGAGAAAATAGGTTAAACTCAAGAAAAACTTTATTTATTTTTACTGTGTATGTGAATCTCAGGTCTTTATTTTCAAAGTAACCAACTAAGAGATCTTTCCCCTTATATCTTGATTTACAACCTCTCTGGTTGACTCTCGAAACTACTCTCATTACATGATACAATCTTCCCTACTCTGTTATTCCAACATGCAAACAAATCATGGCCTCTAGAGAAATATAGCTAATGTACAGGTTCTAGAGAAGGCTGCACTACCTAAATTTTAATAATCCCCCAAAGAAAGAAATTTACCAGTTGTTAAGTATGCTTCTTATCACGCCTTGTCCTTTTTTATCTTCAGTCATATCTTGCAAAATCCAGTGATCAGAAGCACACTTGTATCGCCTAAGAAAATGCTTTAGAGGCAAAATAAGATTCATAATTTTACTTGTCAGTTTTCACTATAATCTATCGTTTCCCTCTCGCTTTGCAGGTTGTGAGGAGTAAAGTGACAAAAGTTCAACTCCTGGTTTCACCAGAAAATAGCTATGTGATTGTGAATAGGTTTTTTACCCTCTGACCATCAGTTTTCTCATTTGCAAAACAAAGATGTGAGAGAAATTTTTTTAAGACACTTTTGATTCCAAATTGATAAATATTCAATATGAAAATCTATTCCTCCAGGATTTTTAAACTGTAAACTCCTGGAAAGCTCGACTGAGTTCTTACACAGCCTTTCTAATGATTAGATATTTATTATAATGCTTTTTTTTCACTTGCTAGTAAATACTAGTATATTGAGTTTAATGTAATATTTTGCTTCAGCTTTGCTCCCAAACTGTCTCATGTGCACACACACACCCACACATACACACACCCCTCATGCATCCTTTCCTTTAGTATCTAACTCTCAATTTTTTTTTTGCCAAATATTTAGATTTCTAAAGACATTTGGGGAAAAATTTAATTTTTTTCCTGATTATTCTCCTTATTCATTCAATGTTGAAATTTTTTCCTACCTTAGAACCTTTCTTGCCATAGAATTATGTTATACACAGAAAGTCATTGAGTCTACCCTGCCACTAAATAACCAGGAAACCATAAATTTGTCATTGTAACCCTCCATGTTTCCATTTTATATAAATATAAGGGAATTATGACAGATAACAACACTATGGTCCATTTCTACCTAATAACAGTGACATTGATAACATTTGGCATTTTAATATACCATCTTCTGTAGCATTTTGTGAATTTATTTGAAAAAAATTCAATTCACTGGGCTAAGCTATGGGTTTACAGTGGAAAAGATTAAGAAAACAGTGTCCCTGGAGTCATGGTTTCATGTATAGTGGCTAAATTTATGTAAACTTAGGCTCAGAAAATATTCTACTACATGAGAAGCGTATAAGTATGATAAATGCAAAGTGAAATTTTAGTTTATAGGAAGAAGCATTTGAATTTTTATGGGAGACTTTCACATAGGATGTGCTGTAAGAGGTGGACCTAGAGGGGAAGAGTAGGAGATTCCATGATAAATACAAAAACAGGAAGAAAAGGACAATTCCTATTCTAGACTTAGGAAAGAGCTTGTTTTAAGGCAGAAAAAAAATGTAAGACAGGATAGATGTATTGGAAACCAACAGGATATATGTTACTGGATATTGGGAAAATTGGATGAAGTTCAGTAACTGTGGTCTTGGTGACAGGGAACTGGGAGGTGTATTTCTTAAAGCCTGTCCCATGAAAAATGTTGAACATTTATTTGCTCAATAAAGTGTAGCTCATGTAGCTACTTGTTAGAAAGGCAAGGTAATTCTAAATAGGTGCAAATAAACAGGGGAAAATTTTCATGAACCAAGCTTCATCTCATTTTAACTAAGAAAAATAGTTCACAATTTAAATAAACATAAATTTTAATTAAACTATTTAAAATAAACAGTCCTTTAAAATTCTTTTATACATTACTTTTATCACTCCTTCACAGATACCATACACAGTAAAGACCTTGTTCTGTTTGTCACTCATTATTTTTTTCACCTTGTGGCTAATTTAGCCTTTTCCCCAAGAGGAACTGTAATGGCTGTTTAAGGGTTTCTCAGAACGTTCATTTTAAGAGTCCTGCAAAATTCAGCAGTGAAATTATTCACTTCAGAAGTTTCTTTGTATTAAATTAAACCTGCATCTTACTTTCTGATTTGGTGTATCTACTCTTAACGTATCTAGTTTTTCACATTTTATTCAGGTTTCTATGTCTTTCCTTGCTTCCAAAACAGTTCAGTTTCCTTATACTGATCTATAAATTGCCCCTGCCTAGTTTGTATCTATTTAAATTTGAACCAATCTTCAGGCAGATTGCATAACTATGCTTTGTTCACTCTAAAAGTAATACGTAATTCTCTTTTAACAATATTGACTGTTGTGCTGTGCTGCTTTACATTTAAACACAGTTTAATTGCACATACACACACATTTTTTTCACATACACATGGATTTTAATTAAGCTAACTGCCTCTTAAATTGATCCTTTACTTTTAAAGAGATGAAACAAAAGTAAAAACATATGTTTGCCACATAAGTCACCCAGGGAAAGAACAGATTTCACAAGCGCAGAGGTACAGAGTCTCACATTTGTTAAAGTTCTTGGAAAGTCTCTTGACTTATAGAATTTTTCCATAAATCAGTACTTATTGAATAAAGATCCATTAAGCTTTTAATTTGTACCTGCCTTTATGCTATAGCAATGGATACAATTTCAAATAAAATATGGTGTCTGCTCACTAGAAACTCATACTTCAGCCTATGGGGAAACTTTCAGTTACATTTATTGCATTACTGGTAGTGAATGCTTTGACAGAGGCTGCCATGAGACCTCAGGGAAACATAGCAAAGCGGCACTGCGAGGTCAGAAGTTTCCACAAAGGGACTGAAATGGAGAATTCCAACTTTCTCTTTGTGGCTTTTAAAAGGTTTCCAAATAGTATCAAGCTCTTCTACTTATATTGCTTACAATGTAAAAGTTAGCTATCAAATTTACTAATTGATGTGAGTCTTACACTATCCAAACTAAGTATTCACTAAGTTTTTCAACTGAATCTCCTACGGCATGTCCTGAACATCTGCAATATTTTGCATATGTAGACAGGCATGTGTGAAAACTTTTAAAGACCATGATGGAATTTGAATAGTTCCAATATTCCTACTCAATATAATTGGTAAGGAATGCATATTGAATTACTTACCTTTTCTTCTGTAGTATCAATTGTAACTAGGTCAGCATTTTGAGACAAACAGTCGTTTCTACTTGAATTCCAATCTCCTTCTTCTTTAGAAAAATAATAGCATTTATCTTGGAAACCAACCCAATTATCTGGACAAAAATACTGAGCAACCTGGTCTTTTTTACCTGTAAATGAGATAAAAAAAAATACATATTTTAAGAATCAGATGAAATAATATGCCACAGTGTTTTGAGATCACTGAAGAAAGACAGGATTGCAATGTAAAATGTATCATTAAATAGTTACTAAAATGTTAAAAAGTTGTAACAACAAATTTTAAAGCTTGAAAACATTTATAGTGTGCCACCTGACTGCAGTAGACTTGGGCCATATATCATTAAAAAAATAGAACAAAATAATCACCAAAGTCTGTAAATTAAGAAATGCAACGCTAAATAGCTCATGAATCAAAAAGAAAAAACAAAAACAAAAACAAAACCAGAAATCTTGGAAAATAAAATATATTTTGAACTGAAAGTTAATAACATATATTTTGGTTGATGAATTAAAACCAAAGTAGAAAGACTCCATTAAAGAAATAAGACAAGAAATCAGTTGAATATAAATTAATGTAAAACAAAAAAAAGTCAAGAAACTCATTGTTGAGCTTCTCTGGTGGCACAGTAGTTAAGAATCTGCCTGCCAATGCAGGGGACACAGGTTAGATTCCTGCTCCAAGGATATCCCACATCTCTGAACTACTAAGCCCATGCACCACAACTACAGAGCCTGTGCTCTAGAGCCCACGAGCCACAACTATTGAGCCTATGTGTCACAACTATGGAAGCCTGCATGCCTAGAGCCGGTGCTCCACAGCAAAAGAAGCGACTGCAATGAGAAGTCTGCACACTGCAATGAAGAGTAGCCCCCACTGTCCGCTCTCCACAGCTAGAGAAAGCCTGCACACAGCAATGAAGACCCAACACAGCCAATAAATAAATAAATGTTAAAAAAAATCACTGTTGACTTTTTAAATCATCTAGAATAGAACACTAGGGAAATTGATAAAAGAAAAAAATATTTTTAAAGAGAAATAAATGAATTACCAATACCAGGAATAAAAAAGAAAAGAAATTTCTGAGCAACACAACTTAGCACAACTGACAAATGAAAGGTAAATGTGAATAAATATTCTATCTAGTAAAGAAATTAATCCTTTAATTTAAAAAAATTCCACACAAAGAAATCTCCCAGTCCAGGTGGCTTCAGTTGTGAATACTTCTAATTATTTAGGTAAGACATAACAACAATATTACACAACCCTTTTCAGAAAATAAAGTAGGAGAGAATCCTTTACAGCTCAATTTTAGAGGCCAGCATAATCTAAATATCAATACCTGACAATACTATTTAAAAAACAGGAAATTATAGTGCGGCCTTGTATGAACATATGTGCATATTATCTTAAACAAAATATTAGTCAGTTTAATACAAGAGTGCTAAAAAGGTTAATCTTTTATGATCAAACTGAGGTTATTTCAGACAAGAAGGTTTAGGTTAACATTTTTAAAAAGTCTGTGTAATTCAACACATTAATAGAAAAAAGAGACTAAGTATATCTCAATAGCACTTCATAACATTCTATGCCCTTTCAGAATAAAACCTTTTAGCTCTCTAGGAATTAAAGGAAACTCCCTTAATCTGATTAAAAATATCCATAAATAATCATTCTTAGAAGAGAAATATTTAAAACTTTCTCATGTATATTAAGAATGCTATAAGGATGCAAGTTCAAAATAAAGCAATACAAATATATAAACAGATATAAAGATTTCAACCTAATAAATAAAACAACTGTTACTTGCAGATAATCTGAATGTTTACATAAACATACAAATGAAAATGAAAATAAAATATTAAAATTAATAGTTAATATAAAACACAAAATCAAAAGAAGAATGATATTAATTCTGTATTCAGATTACAGTGAAATTAAAATAGAAATAAATAACAGAATGATAACTAGAAAATTGCAAAATATGTAAAGATGAAACAACACATTTCTAAATAACACATGGGTCAAAGAAGGAGATAGAGAAATTTAAAAGGAATTTGAACTCAATGAACAGGAAAATACAGCTTATCAAAATTTGTGGGATGCAGCAAAAGCAGTCCTCAGAGAAAAATATATAGCATTGAGTTCATACATTAGAAAAGAAGAAAGGTCTAAAATACGTAATCTACGTTCCCTCCTTAGAAAACTAGTAAAAGAAGAGAAAATTAAACCCAAGGAAAACAGAAAAGAAATAATAAGAATCAGAGCAAAAAGCAATTAAATTGAAAATAGGAAATGAATAGAGAAAGTCAACAAAATCAAAAGCCAGTTCTTTGCAGAGAACAATAAAATCAGTAGGCCTCTAGTGACACAAATTAATACCAGAAATGGAAGAAAGGACATCACTACAGATGCCTCGGAAGATAGTAAAGGAATACTAAGAACAAGTTAATGCCCTCAAGTTTAATAACATATGAAATGGACCAATTCCTTGAAAGATACAATCTTTCAAAACTCACAAAAGAAGAAATAATGTGAATAGGCTCATATCTATTAAAGAAATTGATTTTATAACCAGTAATGCCCTAAAAAACAGAAAGCAGCGGGCCCAAATGTGTTCACTGGGGAATCCTACCAAACAATTAAGGAAGAAATTATACCAATTCTCTACAATCTCTTTTAGAGACTAAAATCAGGAATAATTCTTAACTCATTTCATGAAGCTAGCATTATCTTAACAACAAAACCAAAGATATTATAAGAAAAAAAAAAATCTACAGACTAGTATCTCTCATGGACATAGATGCAAAAATTCTTAACAAAATATTAGTAAGTTGAATCCAAAAGTGTACAAAAAGAATTATACAGCATGAAAAGGTGGGATTTATCCCAGGTCTGCAAGGCTGGTTCAACATTTGAAAATTAATTAATGTTATCCATTACATCAACAGGCTAAAAAAGAAAAATCACATCATCATATCAATATAAGCATCTGAAAAATCTAACACTCATTCATGGCAAAAATTCTTAGCAAACTAGGAATAGAGGGGAACTATCGCAGCTTGATAAAGCCTATTTACAAAAAAATTAGAGCTAATTTCTTACTGAATGGTGAGAAACTGGAGATTTTCCTTCTAGAGTCAGGTACAAGGCAAGGATAACCCTTCACAAAATATTGTGATTAACTGAGCGGTAAGTGTGAAAAGGAGCTTAACAGTATTGATCATTAAGAAAATAGCAAAGTCACAACAGGTACCAACAGAGGTACCAATACACACTCATCAGAATGGCTAAAATGGGTAAAACTGACAACAGTGTTGACAAGTATCTCGAGCAACTGGCATTTGCATAAAATTTGGTTTGATTATATACTATCTATGGTATTATCTACAAAAACTGACCTATGCATACTCTATGGCTGAATAATCCTTCTCATAAATATATCCCAAATAATATCCAATGTTCACTAGAAGACTAAAAATATCAGGATGTTCAAAGCAACACAATTAGCAAGTAGTTAAAATGTGGCACAATCCAAATGTCCATCAAAAGTAGAATGATTAATAAATTAATAAAAAACATGAAATACTCTACAGCAAGGATCTATGCACCACAACCTGAGGCCAAATTTGGAGCTAGAAATGTTTTTACATTTTAAAATAATCAAAATAACTTTAAAAAGCAATTTAAAAATAAAAATAATCAAAAGAGAAATATATTGTGACACACAAAAATGATGTAATATTCAAATTTTTGTGTTCAATTCTACTGAAACACGGGCATGCTTAATTGTTCATGTATTTTCTGTGGCTGTTTTTGCACTACCAATACAGAGATGAGTAGCAGCAAGAGAGATCATATAACTAGCAAAGCCTAAATTATTACTATCTCCCTTTACATAAAAAATTTCCCAACCCTATTCTACATATTATGACTTGGAAGAATCACACAAGCATAATGTGGAACAAAAGAAGCAAGAGGCAAAGGATACGTGAAAACTACCATTTTATTTACATAAAAATTTTTAAATGGACAAAACTAACTTTTGGCAACAGAAGTTAAAATAGTGATTAACACTGGCATGGGAATGTTGAATGGAATGTGAGATTATCAGGGTGAATGATTTTGTCATAATCATGTAATCGTTTTTACATCTCCCCATGCCTTACGTAGGTCATGTAATTCATAAAAATCCATTCACTGATACTCATTAAATATATCATGAATAGTGGGAAAGTAGAGAGAATAGTGAGAAAAGATTATGATTGAAGCAGAAAGGAAAAGGATCATACAATAGGAAGCTCTGGAAATGAAAAATATAAGTGAAGAAATAAAGGATGTAATTTACTCACCTACGATAGCAATCAAAATAATATTAGTAATGACGGATGCTGCTAAAAGAAAAATAAGGAACACCAAGAGCTTGCTTTTAACCTCTGAAACAAAATAAAACAAAAAACATTTAGATTAAGAAACAGATAATAGAAAAACTAAATTTACATTCAAAACTGTACCTAACAAACTTCTTTAGCCAATTTATTCTGATATTTCACAAGGAAATGACACAAAATGTACTTTTTCTGTTTGTCATATGGAAAAAAACCTGGGTTTTCCTTTTGGCTGAAATTTCTCAGGGCATCCTTATATCCAATCCAGACATTACTATGGATTTTACTGCCACAGTCCAAGGAATCAAATATATACAGCTTTTTCGGGTAGAATTTCCTCAGGCCTGAAGCCACCCTCAGGCCTTCAAAACCCTTCTATGGTGAAATACTAGCACATCCTAGCATTCTTTGAATATTTCTAAGAAAATCTACTTTATAATTAATGAAAAGTTTATTTTAAAGGACAGACAGCATGGTATATTTGAAAGGTCATAGAATACTCAATCAAAAAATTTAGAATTGAGATTTTTTGCCACAAGCAAGCAAAGGGAACTTGGACAAGTCATGGTATCTTTTGTCGTTGTTGTTGTTGTTGTTTTCTGGTTCTGTATCCCCTCTCTGCAAATTCAATAGAACAGAATACACCTCTGGCGAGGAATTGTTTTTCTTTTATTAATGTCCATTTAGGAAAAAAAAATATGGTATGTAAGTTTTCTGAAATGAAACAATTTTTTAAATTTCATATGATTATAAAGTATTTCTCCTTAATGTAAAATTTCATGAAATGTAAAATATTATAGAAGATACTTTAAGATAGACTATAAACTTATTGAGAACATTGATTCTCCCTTTTTCACCTGTTGAAGAACTAGTTATTTTTTCATTGAATAAATTTTTCCTTAGTGGGTGTATAAAAGAAATGAAATTTAAAGTAAATCTCAATTTACACTGCTTAGAGATAGCCAGCATTATCATTTGGGTTAACTAACATCCTCCCACCCTTAAATCTCTTTAATCCATTTTCACACATATAACCTCCCTCCCACATACACACAATTCTAAATGAGTACAGTCATCATGTGCCCATTGTTTTATATTCTAATATTTTCTTTTGACACTTTGTTGTTTTACCCATCTGTGGCTAACTGTTAAAAGTGGCCCCCAAAGAATCAGGACTTTCTGTGTCCACCACCTCTTTGACACACGATCTTGCTACTTCTCCCACCAAGAGGTATGCTGTATATGAACTGGTCTTGTGTCTTGCTTTGACCAATGGAATGTGGTAGAAGTGACACTCTGGGACTTCAGAAACCAGACATTAAAAGACCTTGACCATTAAATAACACTATCTCTTTTTTTTAACTAAAGGATGTTATGTGCTATGTTTTCAAGTCTGGTTTATAACAGGAATTAAATAAAAGAAAGCTTTTATTAACGTTTCTCTTGTGTTAGCTCTCCCATCTTTCCATATTTTGATAACTGTGTGTGCAGGAGGTGAAGATTATTTGCTGCTGTATCAAGCAGAATTATTTTTTAAATGCGTTTTCCTATTTATTGTTTCAAGTAGGTCTTTGGCTCTTCTGGTATCCTTTCCTCCAGAATGACTGGTGAAATCAGTGACCCTTTCATTAAAACAAACAAACAAACAAAATCCTAGCTTATTAAAGGGACTATTTTGAGAATCATAAAGGGCTTTAAATCAGAGGAAATACTTCTAAGCCACAAGAAGAAAGAAGGAGGTGCCCATCCTGACGATACGAGAAATGCTCATTTTCATGTACAGGTGATGAGTCCTTCCTGTCTCAAAGATGACAAGATACTAGATCATTCAGCTTTGTGGAACATATGGAGATATCCTGCCTGCAAACAAACCAGCCTTAACAAAGATGCATGTGTGCCTGAATGTGCAGAGTGGCTTTCGCTATAAGTTTGGCACAGAAAGAGCAGAACGAGAACCAAAGCTGTTATTAATGTTGGGATATATTGTCTCATGAGTAATCAGTGAAAAGTGATAACTAAGAGCCCTCTTGAAGCTTTGATGCCTACAAAACCTGCGAAAGTCCACATAACCCTGGAGAAAACTCTCCATTCATTTCAGTACCACCAAACCACCAAGATTAAATATCCTGTCAGCTCAGTGAGATGGAGACTTGGAGTGACATGTAGTTTGATTTAAGGCTCTAAAGAATTGGAAATTTATTTCACTTCTAAATATACAGGTGCACATTTAAACCTGCTATATGTTTATTTAATCTGTCCACTTCTGAGCCCTAAAATCTAGTTTTCAGGGTATAAAGTATAAACAACTTTAATTTTTAAAGTTCCTTCTTTCTACTCTTTTATTCAGTCCTCAATACCTGTACACTGCACAAATATCCAAGAAACAAAAACAACAGAAAATGTTGGTCTTCAGCATGAATTTAGTACTGAAAGATGAATTTCAAGGAAGTTGTTCATAATGTGTTCAACTAAGGAATGTAAAAAAACAGATGACATCCCAGGGCAGCTCAATAAAAACTTATTTAATTAACAATGTAACTAAAATAGTTCTACATCAATCCCTGTTATAATATAACAGCTAAATATTCCAATTATTTTTCTCATGAGAAACTTCACTGATAACTAATTTCTCTCATTTTCTGACTCTGATGTTCTCCATAGAGAGAGAAAAGATCCAGGGTGATCACTGAATTTAAAGCCAAATAAAATCCCCTTTTTTCTTAGTTCACAGCTATAGAAAAAAATCAAAAAATACCAATATGAAGAAAGAATAAAAGAAAAAAAAATTTTAAATACAAAAAAAATTTAAAAATGAATTATATCACACACTGTTACTACTATTTCAATGGTATTTATAATTTCAAATTATATATCTATATATAATATATAGTATTATACATACTATATAATAAGTAAAGTATATATTTATAATTTCAAATTATATATCTATATATAATATAGATAGTATTATACATACTATATAATATTAAATGACATATTTTATGTAATTTATACATAAAATATATAAATTCATATTGTTGATTGGTATATAGGGTAAAAATTAACATTGGTTTTATGAGTGGATAGAAAGTATTCTTAAAACTTCTGGTTTAGATATTTTCATGTAATTATCTAATATTTGATCCCATTGTCCCTAACCCTCTTTGATCTAACCTGAGAATTATTAAATTGTCAAAAAATGAGGAGTAAAGTATTTATGTATACTAATATGAACTGCAACAATATTTTTGACTGTTGCTTACACTGGTAGACAAACAAAGTTAAACAGCAAATTTTAAAAACTCACCATAGTTACTAAATCACGGATTGTTTTTTAAATGCATTTTAGCTTCATTTCCTGCCCTCTTCACCTGATTTAAGGAGCTCTGTTGAATAACTATGAAAGATTATCCTGTTTGATTTAGAATTTGCATCTTACCTACTCTGAACTTGCTACTTAATACATCCAATGCTACCAAATTGTTTTCTAAGGTTTTGTTTTGTTTTGTTTTATTTTAGTACATTTTCTCTCCTTCTCCATTTAAAAATTGCCAGAAACTTCTTAAGAATATTAGGGTACCAGTAATTGTTTAGATAAGAATAGACGAGGGAAATAATCATTCTGTTATTAAGTACCTTTAAAGAGTAGTTTATCTTGACTCCACTCATGGCCCATAAACAATCTCTTAAAATATTACAAATATTTGCTAATTATTTCATATGTTGTATGCATTCTAGGCATGGAATGACATGGTTCATATTTAGCATCTCCCGCAGTACAGGTTTCATTGAATACTTAATAAAAATGAAACAAAATCTTGAATGGTTTTACATTATGGATAATCTTCCCCACTATCAATTAAGATACAATAAAGTGAATGAACTAAAAGGACAAAACGGTCAATTACACATTTTTATTTATGGTGAAGTTAACTGAAAAGGGATTTTTTTTTCCTGATGGAAGAAACTATAAAACCTAACTCAGGTCTTCAAAATTTTGTTTAACATTATGCTTCATGATTTCAATAAATAACCTTCATTCTGAACAATTGAAAATGTTCTTACCTCTCCTTCTTTCATCCGCTTCTTGTCTGCTGTCATCAGTTTGCCGCCCCACTGCATCAGTGGCAGCTGACTGGATGTTTTGTGACACACCGTCTGACATCTCTCTTCAAAGTTTTAGCTTTAATGGAAAAAATGTTTTTACAACACAGCTCCAAACTAGAGTTATGCTCGAAGCTAGTGTGTGTTGAAGTAAAACACTTTTAAAGTGATCTCTCAAAAGAAAAGTAATCATGTGATGAAGACTGAGTCATAGAAAGTTCGCCCCCTGTGAAAAAAACACAGAGCAAAATAATTACTGGAAATGAAAGAAGTTTCAGTAAACTGAAGAAAAAAAAACTTATATAGTCTTACTTCCTTAACAGATGATTCTCATCTGAACCATAAAGCAAAAAACCTTCAAGTGGCATTTTAATTCTCCTCAGAGTGACATGTAACTAGTGTCCTCCCAAAGCCACGCAGATAAGGATACTAATTAAAAGGCAAGCTTTAGAACGTTATGGTTTTATTATCACATGTTAGGAAACATCATCTCAAAAGTGATGAAATTAAAGAGAAGAAAGCTACGCTTTAAAGTGGCTTCTGAAACCAAAATGAAAACACGTCCTGTCTCAAACTCAGACATATGTGCAGCACACACCCACAAACACACACGCGCATCCCCCCCCCCACACACACACATACACACAAGAAGAGAAAAAGGAAAAAGAAGTTTAAAAGTACTCAGAATGCAATCATCACTATTCAAGATGATAATGCTACTATGCTGGTGTTATCAGGACACTGTTTCCTTTTCAAATATGTCCTCATTAGAATTTTGAAATGATTTCCTATTTCCCCTCAGTACATAGTCGGCCCTTGAAATCTATGTGCAATTCGGTCCAGATCTTTCCCTCCCTGCCGTGGATACCAAAATCCCGGAATGCTCAAGTTCCTTACCATCCGTTCTCCCGCCTGCCCTGGGTACCCTGAGTTCCCCATTCACAGATTCCCAACCACAGCTGGTTGAATCCCTGGTGTGGAATCTGCGGATGCAGAGGGTGGAATGTATGTATATCAAGAAGAAAATGAAAGAAAAGCAGCTGGTGTCCCACAGGCTGCCTCACGATCAAAACTACATTTGTCTGACAGGCACACTGAGAGGGGGAAAAGGAAATAAGAACAGAGAGGAAAGCAGAGTACAAAGGAATGAAAAGAAAGAAAACCTGAAGAGAATGAGAAGTAAAGGATTAAACTCTTCTGGGTGGCCTCAAATGTCTAGCTCTGGTCACTTCTGTCATCACTCGAAGTGAAATTATGCAAGGCAAAATGAGGAAGGAAGGACAGATAAAATTGTTTCCATTTAGGGACAGAAAGAAGACAAAAAGTTGGGGGGGGGGGCTTCCTAGGTGGCACAGTGGTTAAGAATTTGCCTGCCAATGCAGGGGACATGGGTTTGATCCCTGCTCCAGGAAGATCCCACATGCCATGGAGCAACTAAGCCTGTGTGCCACAACTATTGAGCCCATGTGCTGCAACTACTGAAGCCCACGCACCTAGAACCCATGCTCCACAACAAGAGAGGCCATGGCAATGAGGAACCTGCACACCACAACGAAGAGTAGCCCCCACTCACTGCAACTAAAGAAAGCCCGCACACAGCAAAAAAGACCCAACACAGCCAATAAAACAAATAAATAATAAATAAATTTATAAAAAACAAGTTTGGGGGGGAAATGAATATATTCTACTTAAGTCGTCACCAAAACATTCTATCCAAAGGACTATTAGGAATGCATATATAGGAGAGTACAGGCATACCTCATTCTATTGTGCTTTGCAGAGACTGCATTTTTTTTTTTTACAAATTGAAGGTTTGTGCCAACCCTGTGTTGTCAGAATGTGCTGGGAGATCCCCCAGAAAAAAGTAACACTAGGGCCTAGAGGCCATAACTCAACTAGAAAGGAATGCAGTTGGATCCTGCCAGTTATCTTTATGTGCCCGTTAACTCTGAAGCCCCTCTGGCATGGTTCCTGTATAAATCTGTTGCTATGTAACTCCTGCCTAAATCTGTAACTTAGCAACGGCCCAGAGGCCATAAATGGGGAAGTACCCAATCAGGTTATATGTTCCTTTGCTTGTTAACTTACTGAGGAGCCAAAAAATCCCAATATATAGGAATTTAACGAAAGTATATAAGGGGGTGCCCTGCTGTGTTCGGGGCTCAGCCTTTAGTTATGAATCCGCTGAGCCTGTGCTGGTACAATAAACATTGTTTCCTGCTTATAGCCTTGGTGTCCTGTCTGCTGCTGCCGATTCCTGCTACAAGAAGATGGTGAGCATTTTTCAGCAAACAATATTTTTAAATTAAGATATGTACATTTTTTAGACATAACTATTGCAAACTTAGTAGACTACAATATAGTAGAAACATAACACTTATATGCACAGGGAAACCAAAAAATTTGTGTGAGATAGGGATTGCACTATCATAGTTAAGTGACATTTACTTTTGTTCCTTAGGAAGGTCAAGATATAAAATATGACTTGAAATAAAAAACATTTCCATTTCCTCAAAATGTTCCCTAATCTACTCCATGGAATCAGGCCGCCACCAAACTCCTATCACTGCAGATGAGTTTTGCTGGCTTTAGAATTTTATATAAATGGAAACACATGGCATGCATTCTTTGTGAGTCTGATGTCTTTTGTTCAGCATAACATTTTTGAGTTTCATCCATATGGTTGCATAGACTGGCAGTCCATTTTTTTTTTTATTGCTGCATGGTGGTTTTTTTTTTTTTTCATAGAAGAAATCTCACACTTAATTTTGATCAAGTATAAAGTGGCATCTATATAAATGAACATGCTTCTGAGTGAAAATCCAACAGCTGCTAGCCCATTTCTCTTAAACTATGTTTTCTAAACAATCCACCAGGCCATCAGTAAACAAAAACCCAAATCCTGGATGCATTGCTACATTCATTATATAGAATATTGACTCTCTTTCAATGTGAACCTCCACCCACCCATACCGTCTTATTGTTTAACAAAAGTCATATCTCATGGCCAGAAAATGTTATTACATTTTACATCTTTCACTTGCAGTGGCCTTAAGAAGTAGATGAGACGCTTCAGACTTCCGACCCCCAGGTTCACATCCCTGCATTGCCAGGCATGAGGGCAACTCCTGAGACTCCTCACAAGGCCCTTTCAGCCCTAGCCCAGCTGGAGAGTGGGCAGTGGAGGTAAGGAGGGTGGGGAAGGCTCTGCAGACCTGTGTACAAAGGGAACCACCAGCAGGGCTGCAGGACCCCGGGCTCTGCACTGAATCACAAGCGCTGGCCTTCATTGGTATTTCATTGTGTGGATATATAAAAGTTTGTTTATCATTAGACCATTGAGTTGTTTCATATATTTTGCTACTATAAATAAAACTGGCATCAATATTTCTGTTAAAGTCTTTCTGTGGACTTTTATTTTCTAATATGTTGAGGAAATGCCTAGTAGAATTGCTAGGTCATATAGAAAATATGTATTTGTGTCTCATCCTCTTTTCTGTGGTAAGAACACTTAACGTGTGATCTGGAAGCTGAAGGGTATGTCTATCACCTTGGATGTGGTGATGGTATCATGGGTGTTTACATATGTCCAAACTCATAAGATTGCATGCATTAAATACAAGTTTTTTGGTTATAAATTCTACCTCAAGCTGGTTTTTTTTAAATGAAAATATGTTTAACTTCAATAAAATGTAACATTTTCCAAAGAAGTTGTACTATACCCACCATTAATGTAGAACAGTTACAGTTACTCCACATGAATGGCAAAATCTGATATGGTCAGACTTTTTAATTGTAATCGTTCAGGTAGATTTGTAATATTGAGTGGTTTCTATGATGCAAATATGTCTATTGTGGCTGATTTCAAGCTACCAATGTCACATCACTGAATGCCAGAATTAAAAAGACGTGTAGTAGTACACCACTACACAGTATTTCTATTACATAGATACAATAGAGGGAAATAACTTCATGCATAGATAATAGTAAAAATAATCAGAAATTGATGTTCTATGCTTTTATTATCTTTGCTTCTAATATGATTTTTCTAAGTTCAGATAATGTAATTTTTACTTCTGACTATGTTTAATGATTGGACTTCAATTATTGAAAGAGAAGTCAGGTCCTCAGAAGTAAGACCTCTTCAATTCTATGACTAGTATAGACCATAATGATTCCCCCAGTTCATCCCCAAAGCAAGTTGTATTAGTCTTCCCAGGCTGCCATAACAAAATACCTCATGGCTTAAACAAGAGACATTTATATTCTCACAGTTCTTGGAAATCCAAGATCAAGGTGTCAGAGGGTAGATGTCTGCTGAGATCTCTCTTGCTGGCTTACAGATGGCTGCCTTTTCACTGTGTCCTCATATTACTTTTTTTCTGTGTGCGGGAAAAGAGAGAGTGCTCTCTGTCTTGTCCTTTTCTAAAGGACACTAGTCCTATAAGATTAGGGCCCAACTCAATGCCCTCACTTAAACTTAATTATCTTGATAAAGCCCCTATTTCCAAATACAGTCACATTTGAAGTTAGGGCTTCAATATGTGAATTTGGTGGGTACAAAATTTAGTCCATAATTTCCTATCCTCTGCCTCCCAAATGTCATGTCCTTCTCACTGTTAAATACATCCATCCCGTTGCAACAGCCTCAAGAGTCTCAACGCATCTATCATCAATTCTAAGTCTAAAATCTTATCAAAATCAGGTATGGTGAGACTCTAGGTGTGATTCATCCCAAGGCAAAAATTTCTCTGTAGCTGTGAAACTGAAACCATCCAAGTTATGTGCCTCTGTAATACATGGATGGGACAGGCTCAAGATAGACATCCCATTCCAAAATGGAAAAATCAGAAAGAATACAGGGGTGATGGGTCCCATGCCATCCAAATCCTAGTGAGGCAAATTCCATTAGCTCTTAAGGCTTGAGAATAATCCTCTTTGACTGGATGCTCTGCCCTCTGAGCCCACTGGGGCAGCGATGTCATCCCCAGGGCCTTAGGTGGAGGCCCTGCCTCCTCTGCTCTGAGTGACAGCCTTGTCTCTGAGGCTCGGGGGGTGGGCAGCCTGGCCTGCTGAAGCTGAGGAGGTAGTGCCACACTCAGAAATCAAGGAGGAAACAGCCTTATTCGCCGTTGCCCAACACTGCCGGTTTCTCTATGCTCTGGGCGTATGGTGGGAAGTGGTAGCCCTGATGATCTCCCAGTGGTCTTCAGGGCCATCTTTGCTGACTCATCCTCGTATCTGGAAGTTCCCTCTTTACTCCTCTATAAAGAGATCGTTCCTGCAAACTCTGACCCAAGGGAGTGTTATGGCATAAATTCTAGATACGCATCATTAATCAGAGATCTATGCTGTTAAACTGATGCTGATTCCTGTCCAAAATATCAAAGCCAGGAAAATACAATATAGCATATGTAAAAGTGGAATAACAAGGCGATATTCCCAGTACCGTGACTGGTATATAATCAAACTTCTATAAATGTTCTTTTATTTGTTTTAGTGAGTCATTAAAATGAATAATATATGTGACAATACCTGATATATGAGGGTAAGTCAAAAATTATCCGCACTCCAGTTATATTAAAACTTCTGTTGGCCGCACTGTCTTATCAGCGCTTTCTGTTCAAGGCTACCCTCTCCCTAGTCATTGCTGTGCAGGTGTGAATGTGTTACATCAGTTCATTTGTAACTGTGGTGCGAGCAAAAATGGATGCCCCATTTGTGATTTGCATGAAAGAAGGCAGCGTGCAGTGATTCATTTTCTGTGGTCTGAGGGTGTACGTGGTGCCGTTATTTATCAAAGACTGTGCACAGTATGGAGAAAGGGTTTTGTCATGAAGAAGTGTCTATGAATGGATGGAGAAATTCAAGGACGGTTGCACAAGTGTTAGCCATTAAGAAGGAACTGGACGCCCATCCACATCCATGGATTAAATGCAGAGGACTGCTATCCAAGGGTGTTGTGATCTTGCATGACAATGCACGTCCGCACACTTCTGCCCACACTGTCGACACTCTGCAAAAACTTCATTTTGAGATGTTAAAGCATCCTCCCTAGAGTCCTTATCTTTCTCCATCGGACTTTCACCTGTTTGGTCCCCTGAAAGCAGCCCTATGTGGACGAAGATTCACTTCTGATGAAGACGTGAAGACAGCAGTGCATTTGTGGCTCACAGCTCAGCCTAAAACATTTTTTAATGAGGGAATACAAAAGTTTGTTGACAGATGGACAAAGTGTACTGAAAAGCAAGGAGATTATGTTGAAAAATGATATATTTGTCTTTTCTAAAAGTTAATTAAAATAAATTCTACAGCCAGAGTGCGGATAATTTTTCATTCACTTTTGTATATATTATTCTGTATATAAAATATAAATTATATATTTTATACACTAATACATAATACTTTTAATATATTACTAATTATATATACATTATATATTATTCATATATTTATAAAATATAAAATATATATATAAATAATATATTCTGTATATTATATTTATTTATATATAATATATAGAAACTTTAATAAATCATTTTAAGTTATCAAAAAATCACCAAATAATTAGCAAACCAAGACAATTACAATATAATCCAACACATTCAATAACAGTAGCAATTCTTTGGTTTTGTACTGTAAATATTTTTTATTTTCAATTAATCATAAATTTTAGTCATAAAGTAGGTTATAAACTAAAATTATAAAATAAAGATTAAATTTAAAATATATTAAAAGGAAAAGATTATACATAAATTAATCAAAAATTCTAATGGTAAAATGGACATAGAATTTTCTCTGTAATAAAAATAAAATATACAAATGTTTATAAAGTGAATAATCACAGAGTTCTAAAATTCCTGAAAAAACAGTTCTATGTTTCAGAATTTGCCCTGAATTCGCCATGTAACAGAATGTTATTGTCTTATGCTAGCATTTGGATTCACTGGGATCCTTACTTTCATGATGACAGTGATTGACCTGAACTTTCGGGGTGAATATGGAGTTTTTATTTATTATTTTCACTTCCAGAAAAAAGTTGATCTTTAATTCCTTTTAATATCAAGATAAGTTCCACACTGTAGCTCAACATCAGTAAATTAAACTGACCAGTCATATATGTCATATTATAAAATTATTTTTAATTTAAGAAACACTCAAATATAAAATTAGCATTTATTCCATGTCTTCCTATGAAAAACCTCCAGTAAAACATTGACATCATTTTATTAAAAGTTAATATGTCTCCACCATCATCATTTTCCCAAACTAGATTATATTAAAGCAAGTACCAGCTCTCACACCATTTAATATTTAAATATTTTAGTATGTGATTAAGGGCTTAACACAATCACAATGTCACTATAAATCCTGTGCTCATTTTCTCTTAATATGTAACAAATTGTCACACAACTAGTAGTTTAAAATCACAATTTATGGCCTCAGAGTTTCTGTGAGTTGGAAGTCTAGGCACAGCTTAACTCAGTCTTCTATTCAGGATCTCACAGGTTACAGTTTAGCTGTTGGCCAGACTGTGCAACTTTTTGGATCTGAAGGTCTTCAATTCAGTTAGTTGCGGGTATAGGTCTGAGGTCACATCTTTCTTACTTCCTCTTATGTAGGGCTGCTCTAAGCTCCTACAGGGCCCCTGCATTTCCTTGCTCATGATTCACTCTTGTACATCCTCTCAAGATATGGAAGCTTAGTTCTTCAAAGACAATAGGGGTTATCTCTCTCTTCAGAAAAAGCTCAGTCCCCTTCTTAAGTTTTCATATCTGATTAAGTCAGAGCTACCTGGGATAATCTCTCTTTTCATTAATTCAAAATCAACTGATTGCAGGTTTTTCTTTAGTCTTCAAAATCCCTTCATCTTATCATATAATATAACTTGCTCATGGGAATGATATCCCATCATATTTACAGGTTCAAATCACACTGAAGGAGAGCAAATTACACAGGACAGCAATCTTTGGGCCATTTTATTTTTTATTTTTTTCCATCTTTATTGAGATACAACTGACATATGACATTGCATAAGTTTAAGGTGTACAATGGGTTGATTTAATACACATATATTGCAAAATGATTTCCACCTCCATCATGTCACATAAGTATCATTTCTTTTTTTGCGGTGAGTGTGGGTACAGTATATGTTTTCATTTCATATATACCTAGGAGTAGAATTGCTGAGTCACATGGCAATTCTTTGTTTAATATTTAGAGAAACTGTCACTGTTTTTCAAAGCAGCTGCACCATTTTACATTCCCACCAAGAGTGTCTCTTGGGACCATTTTAGAATTCTATCTACCACAGTTGCTAAAACAAAATTGGCAATAACCTCTTTTTGCTGTTGTTGTCATAAATTTTATTTCACAAGGAAGCCTATTATTGTTACTACAATCATGTACTCGTTACCCTGCACAATACCTTAGAAGTCATCCTCTTTTATTTCCCTTTGTTTTTTGTTTTTGTTTTTTATTGGAGTATTATTTCTTTACACTCTTGTGCCAGTTTCTGCTGTACAACAAAGTGAATCAACTGTATGTATACATAAATCCCCACATCCCCTCCCTCTTGAACCTCCCTCCCACCCTCCCTATCCCACCCCTCTGGATCATCACCAATCATCGTGTTGATTTCCCTATGTTATGCAGCAGCTTCCCACTAGCTATCTGTTTTACATTTGGTAGTGTATATACGTCAATGATACTCTCTCACGTCGTCCCAGCTCCCCCCACCCCCGTGTCCTCAAGTCAGTTCTCTACATCTGCATCTTTATTCTTGCCCTGCCATTGGGTTCATCATACCATTTTTTAGATTCCACATATATCTGTTAGCATATGGTATTTGTTTCTCTCTTTCTGGTTTACTCACTCAGTATGACAGACTCTAGGTCCATCCACCTCACTACAAATAACTCAATTTCATTCTTTTTTATGGCTGAGTAGTATTACATTGTATATATGTGTCACATGTTCTTTATCCATTCATCTGTTGATGGGCATTTAGGTTGCTTCCATGTCCTGGTGGCAATAACCTCTTAATATCATTTATCCCATCAGCATTAAAATGTTTTTTTTTCCATTTGATTTGTTAGAATCAAAACAAAAACCACAATTGCATTGCTTGAAGTGTCTCTTGAACCTCTTAATCTGTACATTTTCTTTACTTCCTTTCGTTTTTTTTCTTAGACATTTATTTAATAGGGAAAAATGGCTCCTGATTGTAATTTCTCATATTCTGGGTTTTTCCGTTTATATCTCTATTATGTCTTTTAACATATTATTTTTATTTTATAAAGTTGTTTTAAAAAATAAATATATGCTAGGTGCTTAGAACCTGCTTGGCCCACAATAATGTGTTAGTTGTTACTATCATGCAAAGCATCTGAGACAGGAATTGATAGTGTTGCTCAGTAAGTGTTTTTCTCAATTCTCATCCCCATGATATTTCTTCTTATTGTAGAACATGGTACTTGAAGCTGAATTAACTATAATAACTCCTCTGGACAATGTGTCCACATTTTGCATCCTTTTTTGGTTTTAACATATTAAATTGATCTTTTGGAGTATTTTCAGTGTGTTTTGCAGCTCTAGAATGGTACTTTACCGACCAGTCTATCAGTATCCATGTAATGGAATTACTTTGTCCAAATGACTCCTTCTTACCAATAATAGTGAGTAAATATCCCCTCTCCAATCATAAATTGGGATGTATATTTGATGTCATTTTATACCTTTTAGCACATGACTATATACTTGTACAGCTGAGATTAGAATCCAATTATCCTGAGTCATCAAATATTCTTGCCAGATTATAATTATTCAGGATTGGCAACTCTTGCTCTGGAACAAAGTATAGTAATGAATTAAAGATATATATAATATGATGTTTTATATATTGAAATTAGTCCATGATAAGTCTTTTTCAAATCATGCCTGCTGATGTGACTTTGTTTTCCCATCTTAGCTGGACATATTATTCAGTTTCCTAAAACAAATTTTTACTTAATTTTAGGCTCATAGATGGCAGGCTAAAAAATTAGCAATGAAAAGTATGACATGCTCTACCTTATGGGTATTTAGTCCAATCATTCAACTGTAACTAAAGTGCTATATGACAGGAGATTCAACAATGAATATCACAGCCACCTTAAGAAGCTTCCAGGCACATAAAAGATATGGGGCTGTTCACACGTGACTAGGACATGGACAGTTCATTCTTTGCTAAGTGGCACCTGAGTGTTATGAGTCTTAGAGGTGGCAGAAATTATGACTGGTTAAAAGCTTTGTTTTTGCGGTAGAAATATGATTGATCATTAAAAGATACGTAAAATTTAGAGGATGAAGAAGGAAGGGAATGTTATTCAAGGCTAAGGCAACACTGTGAATGAAAAGCACAGGAGGATAAAAGTAACAACATAATAAAGTAAGACATGGTGATGGTAAGTAATCTCACAGAAATGAAGTGCAGGTTGTAAGGACAACCTCAAAGAAAAGGAATTAGAACCAGATAGTGAAGAGATTCAAACAACAGGCTTTTAATTTTTCAATTAGTTATAAACACTTAAAAATATTATATATTTGTCTCCCCTAATTATGAGGGGGCAGTATTCATAAGCTTTGTTCTCTGCAACTCATAGCTCAAAACCTTGCCTGCATTCCAGGAAATACACAAATTATGAATTAATTTCATTCTCATTCTGCTAATAGAATTGCCTTTTAATCCCCAAAAGTGGGTGGGCAAAAATCTATTTTCCAGTCAATCATACTTGATACTATTCATGCTTTCTCTATTGACTGTAGTTTAATTGATTTTTTTCCTACTTTTTCCTTCAGGAAATAATTATGTGTGCCAAAATGACTGGCTGTTGAACCAAGGGAAATGTTACAGGTTTTCAACTTCTAAAACTTGGAATGAAAGTCAACATGATTGTGCAAATCTATAGGCACATTTGCCGGTGATTCAAAATTCAAAAGAGCTGGTGAGGAATCAAAAACAGGATCTAAGTGCCCAAGGGTGAATCATGTAGGTGGTTTATAGTCAGTGCTTTTGAACAGTCCTTAACCATAATACGATTACTATTGTTTATTTTTAAAAACCTTATTATTCTGAAAGAAATATTTACCATTTCATTAATGCCTGGCTCAGTGCCTTACTGTATAGAAGGCATCAAAATTTTTTAAAATAGGGATTTCCCTGGTGGCACAGTGGTTAAGAATCTGCCTGCCAATGCAGGGGACTGGGGTTTGATCCCTGATCCAGGAAGATCCTACATGCCTCGAAGCAACTAAGCCCATGCACCACAACTACCGAGCCTACACTCTAGAGCCCGAGAGCCACAGCTACTGAGCTGACACGCTGCAACTACTAAAGCCTGTGAGCCTAGAGCCCATGCTCAGCAACAAGAGAAGCCAACACACTGAGAAGCCCCTGCACCACAATGAAGAGTAGCTCCTGCTCTCTGCAACTAGAGAAAGCCTGTGCACAGCATGAAGACCCAACATAGCCAAAAATAAATAAATAAATAAATAAATAAATAAATACACTATTTATCCTATAGGAGTTTATACAGAAGAGTTTAAAATCTGGACAACCTGGTTGAATCAGACTATATATTACATCCCTAGGAAAACAATTGATGTGGATAAATGAATACCTTTTTGTGGAACATAAAAGGTAGGTACTTATTTGAGGGAGAGGGATGGTGGCAGTACTGATGTTTTATTTATAGAAAGGTATTTTTATTTAAGCTTCTTTTTCATTTTCTAGTCTTTTATCTTTCTTCCTCCTTTCCTCCTTTCATTCCTTTTGAAAATTTTTTCTTTTTTTTCTTTTCTATGTCTTTTTCTTCTTTCTTTTCTCCCTTTCTTCTTTGTTTCCTCTCCTTCTTTTAACATTCACTAATAGGAATAGAAAGTTTTCATTATGGACCCTGGAAATTATTAATTGTCAAAAAATGGTAATTATCTTAAAATTAAGCTGATTTAAATCTCATTTAAATAATATTAAGCAAATATTTTATATACAAAATACAAAGATAAAATTCACTTTTAAATCAAAGCACCTGAAATATATAAAAACATCTCTTGAGCTGAAATCGGAAAATGAATTTGAAATTTTGCCCTTAGAAAATTCTTTTAAATACATTGATATCAATTTTTTCAATTGTATGAAAAGAAAAATGTTCTTGTGTGAACACCATAAGGTAACACATGTAAGAAGGCTAGAATACTTAAGAATATTTACATGTTCTCTGTGCTTTCATTTTCTTTGCATATTACCCTGTTAGAGTACCTGAGATTTTGCAAATTTGGAGCTAAGAACATGAAGTGATAGCTCATTTCAGTCTGGATGTTTATCCACTCCTAGAGATTTCTGTTCTCCATTAATAATCATCTTTCATGAACATAAAACTAAAGTATGAAGCAGTATTCACTCTTTGGACCTGCTTTGATTGCAATCTTTGACAAAAAAATAGTAAGAAATACCTAGGCTCTTTTTTTTTTCTTTCTTTCTTTCTTTTACTTGGAAACCAACATATTGTTAGGGAAACATATCTTTTTTTAAAAAAGCTTTCATTTAATTATTTAAGGAAAAATGATATGCAGTTTTTGAGAAATAAAGCCCACTTTTCTGATTACCAAAGAATGTACTTGGAAGCCCAGAGTACAGCGAAGCAAGACTTTAATAACGTTCTTGCAAGAATGGGTGTCTGCTGGACGGACAGGCACACACAAAATGATTAGGACAATCCTTTTATTTCCTAGTCCGCAAATCCCTCCCCTGGTTCCTCACTGGCTGAGTACTACAGGGTTCACACGCTTTCCCCGAATGTCGCCTACCAATGAGGTTACAATATGTACTTTGTTAGTATTTGATTGGAAGGCTTAGACTTCCCTCATGAGGACGTGACTGTTACCACATCTCCCTTTGTTCTGTTACTTTTGGTGCGAACTTTTGCCCATTACTTTCTGGTACGAGACTTTGGTCACGTCTGCAAACTTCACTCCATTCTCTGGAAATGAAGCATCAGACATCTGTTATCTCTCACCCAGCTGATTATAATAGTGTTTCATTTTTATTTTTTTAAACAATAATCAATGACTTGAAAGAATAATTAAGGAAATAGCTCTCTCCAAAAATATCCTGTTCACACATTTTCCTAACCCTATCATACAACTGAAGTTAACTGAGGAATTTAACAGTTAACTAAACAGTTTCTACTTTAACTCAAAAAAAAATCCCTAGTTTACTGCTTCACAACTCCCACATGAATATCTGTCACCATGCAGTCTTTAGCAAAAACTTTCATTTTCACATCTAATTACCTTTAAAGGAAATTATTTATGCTGTTATGTGGAAAATGAATAAATGAGAAGAGAAATTGAAACTTAAATTCAAAACAAGGCTATGACAAAAGATAAAAAGAGGTAATAGTAGCCTGAGTGAGAAGTGAATGGATACAAGCACTAATCTGGAGATGGAATACCCAGGACTTGCTGATACACATAATTCAATGGTTGAGAGGGAAGGAAGGGTCAAGGATGCTCCTAGTCCTCAGACTTGAGCTCCCATGGCAATGATACTCAGATAAGAGACATCCCAGAGGGGAGGACATGGAAGACAAACAAATCAAGAATGCCCAAATACAATCACTGGCAAGAAAACTAGGGTACATTCTAAAACCTCTGCAATATTCTTACTGCTGAAGAAAAATACCTGCACAAGTTTGGCTGGGGGGAACTTTAAGAAATACAACCATTATTTTAAGATAAATGCTCTAAAGTGTGCCTTATCTAGCTCCTAGTTTTTCAATGATTGGACCAGTTGATAACATGAGCTGTGCTGTCATAACAAGAAACCAGCTGTATTTTAAATACTGTCACTCCAAATTTATTGGCATTTGCCAGAGAGATGCCGTCTGAACAACAAAAGCAAATCTGTTCATTTAAAGAACTGGAAGAATATGTATGGGTGTTAACAGTGCCTATTCCTTTTTTTGGTGGAATATGAATTTATTTTTTAATATAAATTTAAAAATTTCAAGTATTCTATGCAGACATAATACTTCAAAATAAGAAAATATAATAATTTTTAAATGAGGAAACATAATTCCCTATTGCTTCAGTGTCTAAAAATAACTAAATTTAATCTTCTAAACCTGCCTATTCCCTATTCCTGGGGTCCTAACTCTTCCTGTGCATTTGGTGAAATAATAGACCAGTACATAGATTTGGTTACACAAGTTTTTTTTTTCTTCATGATGGCCTTTTTCCTTAAGTTAATTACTTTCAGTTTTTATCAAAAAGAAATCAAACTTTCAACTGGTAATAAAGTACTTGGTCATTGTAAGCATGAGACATCTATTTTAAGTAATATACAGTCTTGAATTTAATGTGATTCCACAATTCGTTTCCCTTTCATCAAATTTATATTTAACATTGTTATTGCTGGGAATTTTCTCACTCCCTTAGTTTGCTAACTGAAATTCTGTACAAATTATCTTCTTTTTCTCTCATTTATCCAAACCACACTCATATGTCAAAGTAAATGCAATAGCTTGTGTCCACTATATAAGTGAGGTAGTAATTTATTTATTTATTTATTTATTTATTTATTTATTTGTGTATATGTATATATACATATATTTGGCTGATTTGGGTCTTTGTTGCTGTGCGCAAGCTTTTCTCTAGTTGTGGCGAGCAGGCTTCTCATTATGGTGGCTTCTCTTTTTTTTTTTCTTTTTAATTTTATCTATTTATTTATTGGCTGCATTGGGTCTTTGCTGCTGCACACATGCTTTCTCTAATTGTGCCAAGCAGGGGCTACTCTTTGTTGGGGTGTGCAGGCTTCTCATTGCAGTGGCTTTTCTCTTGTTGTGGAGCACAGGTTCTAGGTGTGCAGGCTTCAGTAGCTGTGGCATGTGGGCTCAATAGTTGTGGCACATGGGCTCTAGACCACAGGCTCAGTAGTCGTGGCTCTGTGGTATGTGGGATCCTCCCAGCTCAGGGATCGAAACCTGTGTCCCCTGCATTGGCAGGCAGACTCTCAACCACTTCGTGTGGTGGATTCTCTTGTCATACTTGATAACACAGCCTCCAAATATATGAAAGAACAATTGACAGACTTGAAATAAGTCCTACAGTAATAGTTGGAGACTTCAATATTCCACATTCAGTGATGTACAGAACAACCTGATAGAAGAACAAGGAAATAGAGGTCTTGAGTAGTACTATAAACCAATTAGACATAACAGACATATGCAGAACACGCCACCAATAACTGAATACACATTCTTTTCAAGTGCAAATGGAACAATATCCAGAATAGACATGATAGGCCACAAAACAAGTCAATAAATCTGAAAATTTTGAACTCATACAAAGTTCCTTTTGCCATCATAATGGAATGAAACTAGAAATCAGTAACAGAAGAAAACATGGAAGATTCACAAATGTGAAAATTAAACAACCCACTCAAATATCCAATGATCAAAATATAAATCAGAAGGGAAATTAGAAAATACATTGAGACAAATGAGATGAAAACACAATATAACCCAAACTTATGCTGTGCAGTGGAAGCAGTACTGAGAGGAAAATTTATAGCTGTAAATGTATTCTCTATGTATTATTAAACAATACAAAATTAAAAAGATCATTATATTTTGGAGGCTTTTCTAACATAACTGCAAAATTATTTCAAACAAAATAAGAAATGAGTCAAATATAAAAAATTTTACTTGACTGCAGAACCTTCATAATTTCATCAAAACATAGCATTGCAATTTAATAATGAACTTGGCTATTTTAAAATAAAAATAAACATAAATAGTAATAATACTAATGAGGAGGGGAAGGAGGAGGAAGAGGAGGGGGACAAGAAGGTTAGGAGAAAAAAGAGGAAAAAATAAACTAAAAGAAAATCAGTTCAACTTTGATTTTAAGGAGTTATCACTGCTTAGTCATGCCTAAATGTATGAAGGTCATATCTGGGACCAACAATAATTTAACTTATTTATTAATTTTCTCAGTCAAATCAAAAGTGCTTTTATAGTATAGGGTAAGTTTAGGGTACATGCTATAAAATAGAATTCTTAAAGATTAGTGAAAAATCTTGATAGAAAGGAGATTGATTCTCTTTATGATTCTTTAGCTTTTTTCTTCACCCTTTAGAGTCATTGTCACAACTTGTTGGTTATGGGTCATGCTAGAGAATATAATAAAAATTATGGTCTCTTTCCACAAAAAAAAAAATTAAATTAAATAAATAAATAAATAAAATTAAGTAAAATGCAACTACTTAAACAAAACAAAATTAAAAAGAAGAAAATTATAAGCACAGTTAAAAAATAGAGAATTCCTCTTCCTTCTGGGAGAAGCTGGGTAATAACAGGTTAATGAATATCATCTCTGTGTTTTCTGGAAGTATTTCCTATTAAGGTATAAAAGCCCCTCTGACCACTGGATTGGGCTGAGCAGAGAACAAGGACAAACTTGGAAATGGACAAATGGTACTGAATGGACCAGATGGTAAGCTCTGAAAAATGTGGCAGCAATATTTGTGTTTGAATTCACTTTGCATGAAACGAAGTGTTCTGTTATATACCCTAAAAATTTTTATATTAAGATTAGTCATAAAGGAAGAAAGTGCCAGTTTGTATGTTCCAAGGTTTTGCAACCTCCTTGAATCAATCTAAAGCCTATCATAGGTGGCATGGTAGAAAACCTACACACTTGGTTCCAGCCTTGTGTGTCATTTACCAAGTCTTTCAGTTGTACTTGTCCTACTGATCTCAGTGTTGTGAGAATCAGAGATTTTGATGTATATGACTGTACATTTTAACTTTAAAATATTATATAAGTGTCGGGAGCCATCTGGACAAGCCAATGCTATGACAAGGTCACCAGGCTCCAAGGAGGACCGCAAGGCGAGAACTCCTTGGAATGGCATTTCGGAGCAGGAGGATCGCAAGGTGACTGCTCTGCAAGAACAGGCCCCAGACCATCTCCACCCATTTTACATTCTGTTCTTTGTTTCTTTGTAATACTATGCTTACCACCCACTTCCCCTCCCTGTGTCTATGTCTGCAGGAAAGAACCAGGGTTTGACACATTCTTTCTCCGTGTCTGCCCCACCAGGTCCCCTCCCACCACTCCTTGGTGGAAAAGGTGGGCACCTCAGGCTACTAAATGCTGGAGAAAAGGGAGGGGTGGCTCTTTTTGTAATGCTTATGATTGCAGCAAGGCATAAGTATAGACATAGATATTAGGCATAGGTATGGGTGCTAAGGGCTATAGTTTGCTTAGATGTAAGATTAAGAAGTTATTTACATGTGTTTACTTCAGAGTCACAGGGTTTGCAAGCCAAACCTGACGAAAGAAAGAAACTGGTAGATGCTGAGGGAAGATATGCTCTGCCATAAAAGATTTTTTCTGAGATATGTTTACTATATAAACACACAAAGCTGTGACAATAAAGAGAGATCCTGCATAGCTGACACAGGCCTCTCCATCTCTTCCTTGCGCCGACGCCACTCATCCCTTGGGTACTTCTGGACCCACCGGAGCTGGACTTCGGCATATAAGTGTAAGTTAAATTATTAAGTAAAGCCACCATTGCATCAGTCTTCAGCTTTTTACCAAGGGATTCTGAGAGATAGTAATAATGCCTAATATTTAGAAGATTATAGTTACAATGTTTAGGATAGGTAAAGTTTGGCATCATCAAATTTTATCTCAACTGTATATTTATATGATCTTTATATTACTGAAAACATTTTGGATAATGTTGGAAGACTTGAATTCAGACAATTTCACTGAATGCTTGCTTTTTCTGAGATGAGGACGTTTTGAAAAGTTGCTTTATCATGATAAAAATAGTCAACATCGGAAATGTAACTTTATTTAGTGGTAAGGGCCCTGGACTGGACATTGGTAGATTTGAAAACTAGTTCTTACTCATTAGCTTCCTGACCTTGGACAGATGGTAAGTTTTAGGAATTAGAACTTATATTTATACACAGTAGTATCTACAGTGCCTAACACATTGTAGATGCTTGATAAATACATAAAATTAACCTTTATTTCTTCCTTTATGATATTGAAATAGTAATATTTACTCATTCCCAAAGTGTTTTAAGAATCAAATACATTAACTATCCTGTTGTTGAAAACAGAACATCACTATAGAAATGAAAAACATTTGTTAAGACCTAGCATATCTCAACAATTGGCAAGCCATATCAGACTACCACAATTTTAACCAGTAAAGAGGAGAAACTTATAATCTAAATGCTGATCCAAATGTCTGTGTCAGGCCATTGAAACTCAGCTGAATAGCACTGTATTTTCAGTACTGGAGCATAGAAAATAATAGTGAAACATGGACAAGAGAAAGCCGTTGAGGTCTTCAGTTATTTAAGGAAGTAGAATACTGCTGAAACTGTGGAGAGAAAGCAGGTGTCTGAAGATATTTCCCACAAGCCAAGTGAGACTTTGGATATATTAGTAGTTGAAAGAACACTATGCTTATAGACATAAGATAGATTTGATTTGATTCACTGTCCCTATAGTTGATTTATTGTATCTCTAGCTAATCAAAGCCCATTGACTAGTTAGTGATCAATACATAAGCCAGGAGAAAATCTGGAACTATGAACAAAGAAAGTTACCTGTAACATAGCAGCATTTCTTCACTCTTCTCTTTTCCAAAGTGAAGAAGTTGGAAACAGCCTAGGCTCTGCAGTTTCATCTATTTTGGTGTGAATTCTAGTTTTACCAGTTATGATATTATAGGAATTTAGGGGGTTTTTCTGTTTATAAAAAGAGATACTAATACTTATCTTACAAGGTAGTTTTTGATATGAAAGAGATGATATGTATAATGTGTCTTATATTCATAGGCTGAATTAATGTTTGCTTATTTTCCCGTCTTTATTCTCTATGCTCTTGAAGAAATGTCCAGTGACCAACAGATTGATTCTGCTTTTTCCATTGCAGTTTTCCTATTAAAGGAGGAGGAGAATGTGCCTATTTGAATGACAAAGGGGCCAGTAGTGCTAGGCATTACTCAGAGCGGAAGTGGATTTGTTCAAAACCAGACACATATACCCAAATATGGAGGCAAAACCTCAACTGATTTTCAGATGCACATTTGTGGATACATGGTAAATTGCTACCTCCAATTTATTTCCCTTCTCATATACACAGACAAATGAAGTAAAGATAATCATGTTTCTGATAATGTTTTTAAGCAAAGACACTGTTTTCAATCTTTCTCTAGTGTAATTACTTTGCTTGCAGTTCAGTGTTTTTATTTTATTCGGATTTCTAGGATTATAATCCTGTCAGATGAAAGTTTGTTGTAGTTATTGTTTACTAATTAACAACTTGGTCCTCAAATATTGCCACACAAGGTAAAAAAGACGGTGTATGGTGGGCTTTACCCAGCTGCCTTCTCCTTGAGCTGTCCTGTGTATGCTTGTACAGGTCTGTCACTTGAGGCCTCAGCCTGGAGCTTCTTTCTTCTTCCATTGCTTCTCGATCCAGAGAAAGTGCTATGATTCATGGTGGGGAATTTGGCTTATGTTTTCTAGTATCTGCTGAAGTGAGAAGGTCCAGAAGTGTTGGGAGTGTGATGGTTAATTTTGTGTCAGCTTGGCTCAGCCAAATATATTTGGTCAAACATTGTTCTGGATATTTTTGTAAGGACATTTTTATTTATTTAGTTTTTTTAATTTTTTAAAAACTATACATTTATTTATTTTTATTTGTTTTAGTTTTGGCTGCTTTGGGTCTTTGTTGCTGCACAGGATCTTTCTCTAGTTGTGGTGAGCAGGGGCCACTCTTTGTTGCGGTGTGTAGGCCTCTCATTGTGGTGGCTTCTCTTGTTCTGGAGCGTGGGCTCTAGGCACATGGTCTTCAGTAGTTGTGGCATGTGGGCTTAGTAATTGTGGACACTGAGAGAAGTCCCGTGAGGTAGTAATTTAACTCCATCAAAAAGTTGTCTGACTTCCTAGGTGGCACAGTGGTTAAGAATTTGCCTGCCAATGCAGGGGACACGGGTTTGATCCCTGTTCCAGGAAGATCCCACATGCTGTGGAGCAACTAAGCCCGTGTGCCACAACTATTGAGCCTGTTTTCTAGAGCCCATGAGCCACAACTATTGAGCCTATGTGCTGCAACTACTGAAACCCACGTGCCTAGAGCCTGTGTTCCACAACAAGAGAAGCCACCACAACGAAGAGCCTGTGTACCACAATGAAGAGTAGCCCCCGCTCTCCACAACTAGAGAAAGTCCATGTGCAGCAACAAAGACACAATGCAGCCAATAAATAATTAATTAATTCATTAATTTAAAAAAATGTCTGTAGTTCATTCTAAGCCATCGGAAATGTATTGTATGACTTGGTAGATGTGAATCAGAGGAAAACAAGGAGTGAGTTACTCTAAATTGCTAAGCAATTAAAATTAATTTGTAACCATGAACCAACAATAAAAATAAAACTTACTTTATGAATCAAGTAACATTTCAACTTAATCTGAGCCAAAATTTAATACATCCATCTGTAATACACAATGACATTGAAATTTCATATTTTCAAGTTTTCTTGGTGACAAATGATGAACAGATATAATATGCCTAAGCTTGATTACATCCTGATATTTGCCAAGTATTTGCATTCCTATATAGTACTAGTAACATTTACCAGTAGGGCTCACAAGAATCTCCTTTTCCATTGATCAGAAAGTTTCATCTACAACTAATTTAGGAAGTAAGCATCCATTAGATATGGGAGAAGGACTGGTTTGTATGCTTCTGTGTGTTTACTTTGTAACTTAGTTTCTCTCTTTTTCTCCCACTTCTCTACCCTACTAAGTGTCTATGTATTCCCCTACACTCATTCCTTCTTGCACTGAGAGGTTACAGTTATCTAGGCAGGAAATTAAACTCAAGCTAATGTAACAAAGGCAGGCTTGATATAATATTTTCCATACCCTGCAGAATTTGAATTTTATGACACATCCAGGGATACATCACAAGCCCATCCTATTTCCTTGCCCTTACTTGGGAAACAAATATTTTTTAATAATCTATTTTTGATCACTTTTAATGTTATTATTCTGGTTTATATTCTATTACCTAAGCTTTGTAACTTTAATGTAGAATTCTGATAACTTATCTGTGATTATTACTTGTAGAGTCAGGGTCCTTCCTGGTGGTTTTCCCTTATTTTTTAGGATGTTGCTGAAGTACACGTCTGTTCGTAGGTGATTCTCTTATAACATTTCTTTAAGCCAAGGTTGCTACGGTTAGTATTTTGTAATATTTACACATATTAAGCACATATACTTCTCTAACTTTTAAGCTGTAGGTCTTCGCTGACCTATCAATACAGATTCCTTTAATTTGTTTATCATTACCATCAATGCAGTAAAGGTCATCTAATTGTTTGGTCCTATTTAACAGAAGTTTCCTGACTTGTGCTCATAATGGGCAGTTAATGTGTTTTGAATTCATGACGTTCTACCTGTAATCATTCATTCATTCAACAACTTTTAATTCCTTTATTTAATACTTACAAAACTCTGCTGTATGCCAGAAATTAACACATTATAAATCCACTATACTTAAATTAAAAAATACTTGCAAAATTCTTTATTCCAGCTCTTACTTGTTTTCCAATTTGTTTACTCTGTTAGATATTGGGTTGCTGCCAATCCACTTGATATCAATAAATCCCCTGGAACTCTGGATTCCATCAGAATTCAAAAAAAGCAAACGATCCATTCCCACTAGTTTCAGACCTGAAAAGAAACAATTGAAATCAATTTGGGAATCCCTTACAGCTGTAATCAGAAATAAAATTTAGAGTAATTTAAAACATTTTATACAAAACACTGAGCCTCATACTCACCAATCACCATACTCTACCCCCAAAATATCTGGTATTTAAAGGAATGTAGACATTTAGTATTTAAAGACAGAATGTAGGTATTTAATATTATAATTATCAGCATAATCTGTAATGTTGTTTTGAACAATAGGTAGAAAGACAGAGATAAAAATAGACATAGAGAAATCATAGATATAAATATGTCTGTATCTATCTACATTTATCTATCTCTATTTCTATCTAGAGAGAGAGAGTACTTCTAAATCCAAAGATCTATGGAATCTTTTTTAAAGCAGCTCCCTGGCATATTACCTGGTATATTTTTAGCCAGTGTTCCTTTTTGAAGGTAAAAAACAAGGTTTATATTCATTTGGTACTTTTGAAATATACTGAGATGGAAACCAAAGAGACTAATTAAAATAGTTTTTTTATTAATTTGCTCAATCGATGACCAATTATTTTTATTTTTTGTAATAAGTATAATTTGTCCTGTCTTCCATATTTCTAAATTGGTTCCCATTTTTTTATCCAGCACTTAATGAACTATTAAGGCAGGAAGACATGGATACAAAAGAAAAGTCATACAGCCCTTGTTTTCAGGTAAAATAGTATTTAAGTCAGGAAACAACATTCACTCAAGAAATGGATACATAAATAAGTAATATTGCTTATGGTCTCTAACTCTTTAAAGAAAAAAGAGATCTTGCATAAATTTACAAGGTACAATGAGCATTGGCTTTGAATTTGCAGACTAGTTGAATTTGAATTAGCAAAAACAGGGTTTATTAACAAGAGCTTGACAATAAAAATAAAATGAAATAGGAAACAAAAATAAAAATGGAAAATTTCAGTGTGTGTCGTATAACAACATAGAAGGAAGGTGGGTTGTTCTAGGATATGTTTCAAGACACATGTCACAGGGCGGAAACTGAGAAAGGTAATTACAAATAGAAAGTAGGGAGATTTATTTACAATAATGCAAATCACAATGATTTAAATTATTTTATACAACACCAGAATAAAACCTTTCGTACTAAATTTGAAACTCACCAAATATTGAATGTAGTGTCATTTGTCCACTTCTAAGATTCTCCTAGTTTTCTGCTCAATCCAATCCAGTACATAGAAGTTCCTGTGTGCTTCTTCAAAAATTTCTTTCACACAAATCAGGAATTCTCCATTACTTAATATTTTAGAGCCCACTGCTAGCATGCTTCGCACTCCAACATCCCATCTTTTATGATTTACATCCTAATTTGCATGCCCTAATGCTTCCATAGCAACGAACAACACAGACAGTGATGTTTATGTTAGTTTTATCGGGACAACTTTCACTTTGCTCTTTTACTTCTTAAACATCTCTAAGTAGTAGAGTGACTTCTATCAAGTCATCAAAACTCTCCGAGCTATTATATCTTGAATTATCACTAAAGGTAATTTCTCTCTCTCAAATGACAAACTGATGAGAAAAACATCTTTGACTTCCTTCCCTTCAATTCTACTGCATAAACCATCAGTATGTTTTAGTCACAGAGTGAAGGACAGAGACTCTAAACTGATAGAATGTTGTTTCTGGATGACAAAATCAGCAGCTAAGCAGTTTCTATGGGAACTGACACAGCATATTCTTTAAGGGTGGCAGAGAACTGACGCTTACATCTTGTTCTGTGCAGAAATCCTCTCCCCCAAATCATAGAGGGGTAAAGGTGTTTAATGGAAAGTATAATTACTGTTAAAATAGGAAAACTCAGAAACTACTTTGAGTAGACACTAGAATAAGAATGTCATTGCTGTATGATTTCACTTACATGTGGAATCTAAAAATCAAAACAAGTGATCAAACACAACAAAACAGAAACAGAGTCTTAGAGAAAAAAAAACAAGTGGTTGCCAGAGGAGAGGGGGGTGGGGAGAGAAAAGAAATAGTTGACGGAAGTATGAACTTCCGGTTGCAAAATAAATGAGTCATGGGTATGAAATGTACAGAGTGGGAGATATTATCAATAACTACTTAATATCATTGTAAGGTGACATCATAACTAGACTTATTCTGGTGCTCATTTTGGAAAGTATAGAAATACCAAATCACTATTTTGTGTAACAGGAAGTAGCATATGTTGCAGGTCAATACTTCAAAAACAAACAAACAAGTAAACTCATAGAAAGAGAGATGAGATTTGTAAGGTTACCAGAGGTGGGGGGTAGGAGGAGGGGGAATTGAGTGAAGGTGGTCAAAAGGTACAAACTTCCAGTTACAAGATAAGTAAATGCTAGGGATGTATTGCACAACAAGATAAATATAATTAACACTGCTGTATGTTATATATGGAAGTTAAGAGAGTAAATTCTGAGTTCTCATCACAAGAAAAAAAAGTTTTCTATTTCTTTAGTTTTTTTAATCTATAAGAGATGATGGATGTTCACTGAACTTACTGTGATAATCATTTAATGATGTGTGTAAGTCAAGTCATTATGCTGCACATCTTAAACCTACACAATTATATCTCAATAAAACTAGAAGAAAAAGAATGGCACTGCCATTGTATACTTTCTCCTATAATCAGAAATCTGACTTTTGGGTGAATATGATTTATTCTAATAAACTATGTTGAATGCTATCACTCAGTAGTCTCTCCCCAGCTGACTCCTGCTATTAGACCACAAACCTATTAATCAGCTTTTCTTTGTAAACAAATCTCTCCACTTACCCTGTACCCCTGAATTCCACGTCCCTCTCCCTGGCCCTCTTTTACTTTTTCCATTCATTGTCTCACTTTCTTCAAACTGCACACAGTTCCTTTATATCCTCCTCTCTAAATTCCCAGAGCCATATCTTTTTTGTGTTGCATTTTTTTCAGGCTCTTCTTGGCAGAATACACATGTACATTTATTAAAAAGTATTTAATAATTTAAGAACATTGACCAATGACAGGTAGCTATATAAACAATGTGCGTTGTGATTATGGACATAACATCACTAGCGAACCCGCCAAAGTTCAAATCTCAGTTCAACAATTTTTGGCTGTGTGGCAATGCCTGGATTGCATCCATCTCTGTGCCTCACTTTCCTCACCTTTAAAGTAAGGATATTTAAATACCTGCTTCATAGACATTGGTTGAAGAGCATATGAGGTTTTACAGTTACTGTGCTTAAAACACTCTGTGATATGCATTATTGTAGGGGAGCAAAATTCATGACCCCAAAATGTGTCTCTTTCCTGTGAGGATTACTTTAAGCTGACTATTTTTAGGAAACAGAAGACTCAGGAAGTCTTTCTTTTTACTTCCTCCTTAACTGTTTGAAAGAATTTAGATAAAGGGCCTGGTCCAGGAAGGGTACTTTCACCAGAGATATCTACAAAGAATATAGGCTATTTGTGGCAGGGTGGGAACTCTGCTGGGCAGGAGCCCGAAGTCCTCTATGTGTCCCATTGTCTCTGTGTGGCATAGCAAATATTTGCTTAGCAAACGTTTGTCTTTCTGGCTCCATGTGCATTGCCTTCTTTCTCTTTGAAGTTCCAATCTCTTACCCCCTTCTTTTTCTCTCAGATGACATATAAGCTTCAAGTGCCTAATTTGTCCTCGGGTGTCATTTTCTTGTGGAGTCCTCATATGTACGTAATTAAATTTGGTTTTCTCCTGTTAATCTGCTTCATGTCAGTTTAATTCTTAGATCAGTCAGAAGAACCTAGAAGGGTAGAGGATTTTTTTTTTCCTCTCTGATATTATCATGGAGAATTAGCTTTTACCATTTTTATTCTTTGTACAAAATTAAGTTTTGAGGTAATTGAAAGCTTTTCCCTTTTCTTACCGTATCCTCTGGTGTATCAGTCTGCGTGAGTTCTGATCCCTGTGAACTGCAAAAACTTTTACTGGCTGCCCAAATTCCGGTATCATCAGAAAAATAGAAACACTTCCTTCTTACTCCAATCCCTTCCTCTGAACATTCCATAGCTTTGGGACATTTTGAAAGTTTTGCAAATAATACTGAAAAAAAAAAAGTGTTTCTACTCATTCTGGTGAATCAATTTTATTTTTTACTCCAGTGTTTTGAGGCCTGAAAATTAGCTGCAGTCATGGAATGATGGATGAATCCAATTCCTCTGTCCATGAGGAAGACCATTTAGTGGTCAAGAAGTCTATCCTTTGTTCTATTTTTCTGGCTTCTATTTTGAGAAATGGAACTGCTAACCTCTCATGGTCTATATTGACGTCCTACCAAAAACAATGCAGAAGATTTAGCTATCAAGGAAGAGACCTAGAGACATAAATATAAATTAGTGCTCAAGGACCATGGTAAGAAATAAAGGCTCACTTTTACCTCAAAGAAATGAAAACGTTAAAGACAGAAGAGGACATCCAAGCTAGGGAAGTGAAACTCACTATATAAGGACAACAAATCACTGAAATATGAGTTAATGAAACATTGGTTCTACTTCACCAATATTTAGTGCCAAAGAAACTGAAATAATGACGACTTTATTTCTATGTACATTGTTTTGAGAATTTACTGTTTCAGGGTTTTAGTTAGGTGCTGAGTAATCAGAATAAGATAAAGCCCCTGGCTTCCAAATGTTTGAAGTTAACATAATGAGTAAAAAGTCAAGTAAATGTTTAAATGTAGGGCCAACTCCAAAGCCTCCTCTCCTCACTTTATCTTTTCTGTAATACTCAGAACCGGACCCAGGCTGACACAAACAGGTAATAAAATACATTGTGTTTCAGCTTTATTTTTTAGTAAATCAGCTAATGAATGAACTTAAATACTTCTTAGAGAAAGCCTTCTCTCTAAATACTTAATTTTGTTTAAATAATTAGTGTTTAAATATCAGTAGTATTGAGCTCTCAGAACTATAGCAGCAGAAGAGGCTGTCAGCAGGAAGAATATCAGCACTCCTGCGAATGACAAAAAAAAAATAGAATCAAGAATCAAGAGTGTAAAGTGTTACTTTAACTTCAGAGCTAAATTAAGCAAAACAGGCAAATGGAAAATCAAGTTCTGAAGACTATTAAGCCATGGCTCAGAAATTGAAATCCGCCTTTGGATACTTTTCACAAAATAAACCCATAATACCCAGAAGAAAATTAAAACATCATTTTTACAAATCTATCCCAACAGAGAAAATCTTGCAACAGATCACTTCTGACATTCTTTTTTTCTTTCAACATAATATGATAGAAATAAACAAATATCTCATAGAGCATCTATTAGTAATATAACTCACTCTTGATCCAAAAGAAATTAGAGTGAAGAAATACTGCAATTATAGAGGCATGTAATTAAAATATCAGAAATTAAAGAATTAGGAATTTAGCAGACAGATAAGAGTCTCAGTTCTGGCTCTGGAATGTATTTTTTTGTAAGAAGCAACCAATTCACTCTGGTCTCTATTTCTTTGACTGTAAATGGATTTCATAACTATACCTGTGTCATATGAATTAAACATAAATAATAAAGTATAGCGTATTTAACATTAGCTCTTTAACTCATAGAAAATACTCTCAATTAAAAAAAAATAGGGACTTCCCTGGTGGCACAATGGTTAAAAATCTGCCTGCCAGTGCAGGGGGCATGGTTTGATCCCTGGTCTGGGAAGATCCCACATACCTTGGAGCAACTAAGTCTGTGAGCCACAACTACTGAGCCCACATGCCACAACTGCTGAAGCCCAACCACCTAGATCCCATGCTCCACAGCAAGAGAAGCCACCACAATGAGAAGCCCACACACTGCAATGAAGGGTAGCCCCTGCTCACTGCAACTAGAGAAAGCCCCTGTGCAACAACGAGCTATTTGGGTCATCTGAGAATTTATGATTATTTTATTCAAAGGTCAAGCATTCCTATAAAGTCAAGAAGATGACTGTATTCTGAGAGAATTTTTAAGAGAGGCAAGGAATATGGTAAAAGCTACAAAACTGGTAGGAATCTGAGGACAAGCCTCTATAAGCCCTTTTATTACTGCAGAGCTGAGAGATTTAGGATTAAGCCTGAGACATAAATATTTGGGCCTGCTGCATAAAGAACCATAGAAAGGCCACTCACCTGTCATAAGAATGACCACTGTAATACTCAGGACACATGCGCAGTTTCATATACCAGGTTTTTTTTTCAACTTGCAAGCTGCAAAATTTTAAAAAAATATATATTTATTTTGAAATTTCCAGAGAAACCCTGACCAGGAACTGATTATTCATTTATTCCTCTCCCATAATAATCAATCAAGAAATTCTCATTAAAAGCATCTACATCCCAAGGTAAAAAAGGATATATTGGCCTTATGAAGTATACAAGGAAGCTAAGTGCCAAAGATTGCTATAGCTATTCAGACGGGCAGTGGGGGATGAGGAGATTACTTAGACTTGAAAGGAAAGAAAGGCAAAGTTATCCCAAAGGTGGAAATAGTGTGAATGGGGGATTGTAGTCAAGAAAGCATGGGGAATTCCCTGGTGTCGCAGTGGTTAAGAATCCGCCTGCCAGTGAAGGGGACATGGGTTCGATCCCTAGGCTGGGAAGATCTCACATGCCACAGAGCAACTAAACTCGTGCTCCACAACTACTGAGCCTGCACTCTAGAGCCTGCAAGCCACAACTATTAAGCCCACACACTGCAACTACCGAAGCCTAGAGTCTGTACTGTGCAACAAAGGAAGCCATCTCATTGAGAAGCCCATGCACCGGCAACGAAGAGTAGCCCCCGCTCACTGAAACTAGAGAAAGCCTGCGCACAGCAATGAAGACCCAATGCAGCCAACAAGTAAACTAATTAATTTAAAAAAAAAGCATCAGTGTCGTCAAAAGGGCTATGGTCAGACAAAAGGCTGTAACAGATATATGAATTAATAAAATCAAAGACAGGGAAGAAAAGAAAGTCATAAGGTTGTATGACAGAGGAATTGAAATGTAAGATACATTGTTTTCTTTATTCAGTAAGCAATAAAGGGAAGAAGTTTAATATGTTTGAGCAAGAGAATGTCAAGATAAAAGCAGTAATTTGTGGAGCAGAATGAATTAAAAAGGAGAGGGGATTTAGCACTCTTGAAATGTTAGGATATTAGGAACAAACAGTAATAATTCTATTAATGAATGAGATACCCATGTCTGACACATTATTAGCAGATGTAGAAACAATCTGGGAAGATTGTGTACACACATACATACATACATGTTTAATATTGGAAAAAAAGATTTAAAGAAAAAGGAAAAAATCAAAAAGGAAAAAAGATCATCAGAGAAATGCAAGTCAAAGCCACAATGAGGTATCACCTCACACCAGTCAGAATGGCCATCATCACAAAATCTGGAAACAACAAATGCTGGAGAGGGTGTGGAGAAAAGGGAACTCTCCTGCACTGTTGGTGGGAATGTAAGTTGGTACAGCCACTATGGAAAACAATTTGGAGGTTCCTTAAAAAACTACAAATAGAACTACCATATGATCCAGTAATCCCACTACTGGGCATATACCCAGAGAAAACCATAATCCCGAAAGAAACTTGTACCATAATGTTTATTGCAGCACTATTTACAATAGCCAGGACATGGAAGCAACCTAAATGCCCATCAACAGATGAATGGATAAAGAAGATGTGGCATATATATACAATGGAATATTACTCAGCTCTAAAAAGGGATGAGATGGAGCTATATGTAATGAGGTGGATAGAACTACAGGCTGTCATACAGAGTGAAGTAAGTCAGAAAGAGAAAGACAAATATTGTATGCTAACTCACATATACGGAATCTAAAAATGGTACTGATGAACTCAGTGACAAGAACAAGGAAGCAGATACAGAGAATGGACTGGAGAACTCGAGGTTTGGGAGGGGGCGGGGGGTGAAGGGGAAGCTGAGACAAAGCGAGAGAGTAGCACAGACATATATATACTACCAACTGTAAAATAGATAGTCAGTGGGAAATTGTTGTATAACAAAGGGAGTCCAACTCGAGGATGGAAGATGCCTTAGAGGACTGGGGCGGGGAGGGTGGGGGGGACTTGAGGGGGAGTGAGTCAAGGAAGGGAGGGAATACGGGGATATGTGTATAAAAACAGTTGTTTGAACTTGGTGTACCCCCAAAAAATTAATAAATAAAAAAAATAAAAAATAATTTAAAAAAGAAAAAGGAAAAAAGGACGAAAATACACTTTCTGTCTCTGTTTAGAGTTGTACAGCAGACCTCGTGAATGAAAACTAAGAAGTTTTTAGGTTTTGTAGGGGAGGCAAAACTTTAACTCTACCCACCTTGGGTTTTCAGCTGGGGCTTTTTAACAGAAAGATAGATTAATAAGAGAAAAGCAGTTTCCTAATGCCTGTAGTGCATACCACTTGGAAGAAACTTACACGAAGAGGAATTCAAAGCAATAGCTTAGAACTCCATCTAATATAGCATCTTCTACAAAGAACAACACATTTGTAGAGAAATGAGAGGGCAAACAAACAAACAAACAAAAAAAACAGTTTTAGTCTTCCAAGCGTGGCCAACTGTGGGAAGGCAAATTTTGGGGAGGAAACTAATAGAGTAAGTGAGAGGAGACTTTGTATTCTGTCTTCGGGCAGAATCAGGGGAAAGTAGAATGAGTCTTTCCTGCCATTTACCACTTTCTACGTGTCTTCAACTCAAAATATCTTTTATGTCAAAAAGGCATATTTTAAGGTAACAATCTGGTTTCCTTCAGTTTCATGATCACAATAAAAAAGGAAAAGCGTTCTAATGGAAGAGATATATCTGCAGTATTTTCAGACTATGATTATATAGAAAGAAATACTAACAGAATCAACTTTTATTTCCCTTATTTTTTGTATCACTGATTACAAAAGCTAGTGCTCCATTATGTTGAAGAGCACCAAGGAGTGAGAACCTTTTTTTTTTTTATTCTTGATCTTAAAAGAAATCTCTAAAATTTCATTACTGAGCACCATAAAAATGCTGTGTAAATTTAACATATAACAGAGAGATCTGTCAAGATGATGGAGCAGAAACATCCTGGGTATACCTCCTCTCCCAAAATCACAGCTATTTGCTGAACAACCATCAGTGAGAAAGACCAGAACCTACCAGAAAATGTCTTCTACAACTAAAGACATAAAGAAAGAACCATAGAGAGACGGGTAGGAAGGTTAAACTCTTAATATAGTCAAATCCCATACCCCCAGGTGAGCAGCCCACGAACTGGAGAATAATTATACCGCAGTGGTTCTCCCACAGGAGTGAGAGTTCTCAGCCCCATATTGGGCTTCTTCACCAGGAAGACAGGCACACTGACCATTTGGCTTTGAAGGCCAGGAGGGTTTAATTTCAGGAGTCCCACAAGTCTGGGGGAAATAGAGACTTCACTCTTAAAGAGCACACACAAAATCTCACATTCTTCAGGACCCAGGGCAAAAGCAGTAATTTGATAGGATCCTGGGCCAGACCTACCTGCTGGACTTGGAGAGTCTCCTGGAGAGGCTGCAGCTCACCTGGGGGACATGGACACTGGTGGCAGCCATTCTTGGGAGCTTCCTCTACCGGGGAACACTGGTGATGGAGGGAGTCATTATGGAATCCTCCCTCTAGCTCATTAGCACCAAGACCTGGCCCCACCCAACAGCCTGTAGAGGACAGTGCTGGGATGCCTCAGGCCAAACACCTAACTGGGTGCGGACACAGCCCCATCCGTCAGAAGAGAAGCCATAAAAGACCTTCTGAGCCCACAGCAGCCTCTGACCATGACTGGCCTTGCCCACCGGAGGGCCCAGGACCCTGTTATACTCACCAGGGGGCAGGCACCAGTCCCAGAATTTCTGGGCCCTGACCCTGCTTGCCTAGGACCCTGCTCTAGACCCTAAACCAGCCTCACCCAGTGGGGGGAGGGAGGGAGGCAGACATCAGAGGTGAGAAAACCAGAATCCCACAGCCCGTAGACCCTGCCTGCCCACAGCAGGCCAGATCCTTCCCTGGGACCAGCTGGGCCCCGACCCTGCCCATTAGCAGGCCAACACAAGCTTTGGGACACCCCAGACCGTGTACCCCACTGTAACAGGAACCAGCACCCCACCAGCAATCTGACACAGCTCTGGGATACCTGGGCCCTGCAACCACACTCTAGGGCCTGGCTCTGCCTGCCAGTAGTCCAGCACTAACCCCAGGACCTGGCTTCACCCACTAGCGGGCAGGCAACAATCTCAGAGTCTTCTGGACCCTGACACACAAAAAAGAAGCAGACTCACAGATAGAGAACAAACTAGTGGTTACCAGCGGGAAGAGGGAGCCTCTAACTAATGATGTGAATGTAGACATATCAATAAAGCTTTTGATCCTCAATTTCTTTGTACCTATTATTGTAATCTGTTTGTATCTATCATCTATCTATCATCTATCTATCTATCTATCTACCCATCTATCTATACATCTGTCTATCCACATGCATACCAAAAATGCATAGGTGTGCATACTTACGCTTTACTCTTCTTGTTTGAATTTATTTTCTATTAATTTGTTTAGAGAGAGTCTGTGAGTAGTCATTATATTAAATTATTACACCTAAAAATTATCTAACATCAGAATGACAGACTGAATAAAAAAACAAATTAAAAAACTTAAATTCTTCTGTATAGTTCTGAAGTTATGCTGTTCTCTTCATGCAGCTACTGTAGCTGGTAAAACACCTTCCAGAGAATGATTTTCATTCTCTTCAAGTTCACTTTCTTCAGTTCCTCCTCTTTGAAGTCTTCCAGAATTTTCTCTTTATCCTTGACATTCTGACATGTAGTATAAGTTATCAAATCTTGAAATCTTTTAAATTTTTCTTGCTCAGCATTGTGTATGCTTTTTCAAATGTTGGGCTTATTTTTCTTCAGTTATGATAATTTTTCTTCTGTCAGTTTTAAGGGTCCCTCCACCCCCTACTCTTCACTGTTTTTGGGACTCCTTTATAATTCACATCTCTTCACTGTTTTAATACAACAGTTTATCCCTTTGTTATTTTTCAGTAATATCAAGGAGATTTCCACAGTGGCACAAGGATACAAATTCTAGCCGAGATGAAAAATTATCCATTCTATTAATGATTCATCCTTGAAGAAGTTCCTTCGTGTCATGAGAAAATAGCAGTCCAGCACAGATTTTTGCCTCTGCTTTTTAAAAAATCTGGGGAGAAAACAGAAGGAGGAAAAAGGCACATAGATTAGAGAATATAACATGAGGAACTGCTAGAAACCCTTTTGGAGATCTAAGGCTTGTGTGTGTGTGTGTCTGTGTGTGTGTGTCTGTGTGTGTGTGTGCATGAATGTTAAGTGACCGGTAAGGCTCAGGGCCTGTGGTTTAGAGACACAGCAGAGTAAAGATACAGAAAAGAAGACACATTAAAAGACAGTTTTTGATTTCTGCTCTTGCTTTCTTCCATCTGGCCTTTGGGCGATTATTCCATGTTCTAGTGCTGAAGAAACCAGCCAGGCCTCTTGTGTGATTGTTACAGGTACTCAAAGGCCATGCTAGGGAGAAAGACTTATTTTATTGTGGCGAAATACAAAATAAAATTCAGCATTTTAACCACTTTTAAATGAATCATAAGTGGCATTACACATATTCACTAAAGAAAGATACTTCTAGCTAAAATTTCTCAAAATTGAGTTGGATGGACCTATAAGGCAGAAGTATTATCATTATTGAAGATATTCTGGTATAGGCTGCTAGAAATGTTGTAGTTAGGAATGCCATTAGGTGAGAACTTTTACCAAGTGACTACTGAAGTCTCTTTAACTTTTAAGATGAATGGATTTATTTACTAAGAGAATTATTGAGTAGCTGCCTTTGGAATTCATACCAGTGGTTTCAGTTGGTATCGGTAACACTTTTCAAACTTTTACTTTCTTCCCTTTACTATCTTTATCTTGAAGTTTCATAGGTTACCCATTCCAGTCATTTGGCACACAATTCATTCATTATGTCTAATATAAACCCCATGAATTATTGTGAATGGTGGTTGTGTGTGTGTGTGTGTGTGCACGCATCTCATTGTCACTTGTTAGTTTGCTTGTATTTCATGCACTAAACCTCAACAGCATTGTCAGGCTCAGTCAGTCCTTATACTTTAAAAGCTCTTTTCAGTCTCATTGCATATCCTTAAGCCATCCTCCAGACTTTCTCTACTTCTATTTCCATTTTCCATAATACCAAGGTGGTGTTGGGGAAACAGCAGAAGATGCTAAATGCCTAATGATTCTCCAAGTCAACCAGACTCCAGATCAGTCATTCAGAAATAGCTTCATTCACTGTAGCCAGACAATAGCTGTTTTCCTACCCATTCTTGGGCTGTATGAGGTAAATTAGGGAAAGCGATTTTGATTACAGGATGGGGCAAAACTGTAGCAAGCCATTTCTTTCTTTTCTGTAAAAGTACATTTAAAAGACATTTTTATTGGAGTCTAATATACATGCCAAAAAATTCAACCCCAAGTATCTGCATACACACAAGCTTATGCCCTCTCTTGCAGATATAAAACTCTACCCGTTCTCCCAACTCTTCCATTACTTTGCAGCAGTGCTTCCACCCCCACCCCGACCCCCACCCCCTCATTTACTTTAGTAGTGTTCCTCCTCTAGTAAAGAAGTCAGCATTTTTAGGCTGTCTTGAATTTTGATTTGGATGTCTCTTCCCTTTATTGTCACTTGCTCCATGCAACGTCCTTGTCCTGTGTATCCAGCTGTCATGCCTGCCATCACATCACTCCAGAATGATCATGGCAAAGGTGGTACTTCATCCAGATCAGTAGGAGGAAACCAAGATCCTTAGATACACCACTCATAGAAAACAATGAGCATGACTAACAGGAGTGGAATTGAAACAACTGACAATCAAAACAGGGTCTTGCAGTCCAAATAAACTGTCATTGCTGGTTTAAATCAGATACAAAGGTAGACAGATTTGTTAGTTTAGGAAAGAAAATAGGAAATAGACTCATCCATGAGCAAGGAGTATGCCAATTATTGAAGAAGAATAATGTAGCTGTAAAGAAGTTGGGGGACTTCCCTGGTGGCACAGTGGTTAAGAATCGGCCTACCAAGGCAGAGGACACAGGTTCAATCCCTGGTCTGGGAAGATCCCACAGGCCATGGAGCAACTCAGTCCGTGAGCCACAACTACTGAGCCTGAGTGCCACAACTACTGAAGCCTGCTCACCTAGAGCCTGTGCTCCACAACAAGAGAAGCCAATGCAATGAGAAGCCTGAGCACTGCAACGAAGAGTAGCCCCCACTCGCCACAATGAGAGAAAGCCCCTGAGCAGCAAAAAAGACCCAGTGTAGCAATAAATAAATAAATAAATAAATAAATAAATAAATAAATAAACCTTAAAAAAAATTAGTTTGGATATACGTATGAAATCAATGCTCACTGAGAATCTGGGATGTAGAAAATAGCCTGAACATCTTTGTTTCTGGACCATCCGGCACCCTACTCCCCAGGAGGCCGAATAGGGAGTTGATGTTACCCCAGAAATTAAAGTGGATCGAATACTCATAGTTTTGAAATGTGACCAAGTAATTAAAAGTATTCTGACAAGCTACCAGATCCTAGCAATACATAGGATTATTTTACTACCTCTGTCAGGTTTGAGGAAAAAAACTGACAGGAATTGCAATGAAAAATGTGAGGTGCTTTAACAGATGTGTAAGCAAGATTGGGAGAGAGCATGTGAGGGCAGGAAAGTCCCTAAAGGTCACTGCAGGCCTATATGCCCTTTCTGAGCCCAGTATACTTTTTTACCTCATCTCATTTAATAGCCTTCCAAACAGAATGGGGAAGGCATGTGTTTCTACAAAAGCAATGAAAGAATATCCAATGAAGAGAGTTCATGTAACTTTCCAGAAGTCCAAAAAATTAGCAAATTATAAATCCAAGGTTAGCATGTCTGATTCCAAAGTGGCTCGTTTCAAAATCCACAGGACATGGACCAACCACACTGAAAGTGACCAGGTCTCTAGCCTGATTGAGCAAAACTTAGAGGATGATTTCTTTCCCCTGTATATAAGCTTCTCAATTCTACAGAAATGAACAGAGTGCTGGCTCTACCCAGTGAGCAAGAGGTATGCAAAGATTTTGGGTTGTCACAATTGCATTTATTTAAATATATTCAAATCCAGAGAAAAATGCTAATTCTAACAATGAAAGTGCATCAGTGATCTAATTGATGGACGTAAGGATGTAGAACTTTATAAACATCATATAGCTTTATATACAAAATGATCTGCTAAATCAAAGAAAACGTTAGAAATCACACACCTCCATCACTCCTTTGCTCTTTTTACATATTGTGGGAAGACATTCGGGAACCTTTCTGAAACCTTGAAAATGTTGAAGTATGGGGGCCGAGCAATGGGATTCAGAATGTCCTGCTTGAGCAGTGGAGGAGCTGAGGGTGCGGGGCATGGAGACTAATATCACCCTGTTTGGTCCTGAGGGATGGCTGGTTAGCCAAAGACGGGTAAGATTCCTCAGAGGAGGAACAACCTAAGACAGGCACAGCCGCAGAGGGGCCAACAGGGGTGGTGCATAGAACCTTCCTTATATCACCGTGTTTGGCCCTGGAGGATGACTGGTTAGCCAGAGACGGGTAAGATTCCTCAAGGGAGGAACAACCTAAGACAGGCACAGTCGCAGAGGGGCCAACACGGGTGGGGCACAGACCCTTAATCCTTTTGAGAGAGGTCTCCTGCCCCCAGGGCTGTTTTGCTCTCCAGGCCCAGCTCAAATCCACACCTGCTCAACTCGGACCCAGGAAGTAAACAAAGATAATTGCCTCAGTCATGTGAGGCCTTTGATTGTTTATGAGTGTAACCTGAGAATGTTAGCCCACGAACTCAATAAAAGCAGCCTGGGATGAGTCAGCAGGGCTCTTGATCCGAGAGGTCTTGAGCCCCCCGGTCCCACTTTTCTCTTCAGTCTGTGTCTGTGTCTTCTTCAAGCTTGCGGCACCCGTCACTCGCCTCGAGTCGCCGAGCTGGTCTCGGCAACATATTTTTCAAATTTGTGGTTCTGCAGTTATATTTGTCCAAGTAGGAGGAGAGAACATAGAAAATTCTGTTAGCTTGAATTATAAATGTGAATATTTAAACACAGGATATGTGAGCCTCAATTTGTTCTCTGGCCTCAAGCTCAATACATGTCAGAGGAAGATACACATAATCAGATGCATTTGGGTACATCATATGCATGTTCACATATGGGTATCTATATTTTTTATTATACGAAAGTGAACATATAATGCACATTATTCTGCACCTTTTTTTAACAATGTATCTAAAAAGATTTTCATATAACTCATTTTTAAGAGCTGCAAGCTATTCTTTACGGATAAAACAAGTCTAACTTGCTCCTTTGGTAGATATTATGGTTGTTTCTCAATCTTTTAAGCACAAATCCATTCACATTTATCTTTGCACACATATTCAAGTATATCTGAGGACTAAATCATAAGTGGAGTCAAAGACTATATGCATGCAAATTTTGATGAGTCTGGCTAAATTGCTTTCCAAAGAGATTATACCTATCTATATCCCACTAAAAATGTGACATCATCTGATAACATTTAATAAAATCGTGTTTTTTCTACTTTAATTTTTGATTACTTTTCATGGGAATCCACGTTAGCATGTTGGACTGGATGGTATGGAGGCGGCACAAGTGTATGTTACAAGCTGATCCCACTTTGCTTTGAGTTCAGTGGCTTATAAAAAAACCCCGTAGGTGGACAACTTTTATTATAAGGGTGTTTTGGGGTGGGGGGTTTTCTTTTCCCAGGACAGTTCTTACTGATTTCAAAGGTAATGGTGACTAATAACCAGAAACATTTAACCAGGTGGTCTACTATTTACAAAGCACTTTTATTTGTATTAATATATTTACATCACAAAATTACATTTATGCAACAAATATTTGAAATGTACTGATAAGAAAATTAAGATTCAGGAAAATCAAGTGATTGGCCTAAGATCATTAGACAAACTAAATATAGACATTTGGGGGCTGAAATCCATATCTTCTGGTACCTCTTTCTCATTCTCTCTCTCTCTCTCTGCTTGCCTTCTGGTATAATTCACCTTTTCTTCACTATTTTAACCCCAGGAATGCTGTTTGAGATGGGCCTTTTCTTTCAACATGTAAATTTTACATTGAACAAATGCTATTTGAGTGATGCGATTATAATGCTAGTTTAATATTCTCTCCTATTCTCCATTTAAATGTTACCACAGACCCCCGGATGAAAAGTCCATCTCCATTACTTTTTTCTTACTCTTGAGCAATACCAGCATGCATACGGAGAGATGCAGGTTACAACATGCAAAGGACTAAGAACTGATATGGACCCAAACTCACACCTCCTCTATATGTAGCATTCACATGAAAGAAATTCTAAACATAAAAAGCATCATAAGTCACACTTTCCCAATAATTAATGTTTAAATACTTAAAAAATTATGTTTATCAAATGTAATTATATATAACGTTTACCAACTTTTAGTGTATAATTTGATGTTTTGATAAATGTATGCAACCCTGCAAACACCACCACAATGATTTAGAATATTTCCGTTTCCTTTCAAAGTCTCCGTGTTTCCTTTTATAGTCACTATCCTTGTTGACCCTGGCCTTTGCTAACCATTAATTTGCTTTATCTCAATATAATTTTGCCTTTCTTAGGATTTTACATAAATGGAATCATACAGTATGTAGTATTTGTATCTAGCTTATTTCACTTATAAAAATGCTTTTGAGAGTTACCCAAATTGTGTGTGGAAGTAGTTCATTCCTTTTTATTTCTGAGTAGTGTTTCCATTTTGTGTTTATTTTACAAATTATCTCCCGATCATCAGATGAGGGAGTTTTGCTTCCAGTGTTTGACTATTATGAATGAAGTTGCTATGTACATTTCATAATATTTCATAACAAGTATTTTTACGAGCATGCTTTATTTCTCTCAGATTGCCTTATCATATGGTAATATGTTTACTTGTTAAAAAACTGCCTGTTTTCTAAAACAAGTGTATGATTTTCCATTTCCAATAGCAATGTTTGACAGTTTTAGATGTTACATATACTCAATAACATTTGTTATTGTTAGTCTTTTTTCAGTTTTAACTATTTCAATACGGGTATATTGATCTCTCATATAGCTTTAGTTCACAGTCCTCTAATGAATAATCCTGTTGAGAATCTTTTTATGTACTTATTTGCCAAGGAAGACAAGTTTGTTCATTTTGTTCACTTTTTTCTTTTAATTAATTAATTAATTTTTATTTATTGGCTGTGTTGGGTCTTTTTTGCTGCACGCAGACTTTCTGTAGTTGTGGAGAGAGGGGGCTACTCTTTGTTGTGGTGCTCAGGCTTCTCACTGCGATGCCTTCTCTTGTTGCTGAGCACGGGCTTCAGTAGCTGTGGTGTGCAGGCTTCACTAGTTGTGGCTCGTGGGCTCTAGAGCACAGGCTCAGTAGTTGTGGCGCATGGGCTTAGTTGCCCTGCGGCATGTGGGATCTTCCCGGACCAGGGCTCGAACCCGTGTCCCCTGCATTGGCAGGTGGATTCTTAACCACTGTGCTACCGGGGAAGCCCTATTTTGTCCACTTTTAATCGACTTATTTGATCTATTACTGAGTTGTAAGAAGTCTTTATATATTTCGGGTATGAATCCCTCATCCTATGTATGTTTTGAAAGTGTTGTTTCCCAGGCTTCTTCTAGGAAGATTAAACAGATTTAAAAGACTAAAAAGAAAAAATTCTATGGTAACTCAGTAAAAGTAATGTGGAGGGAAAAAAAGATAGGCCAGGTTGGAATTGATTAGAAAAGTTGAGGACTAAGAGTGTTAGTTGCAATTTTAATAGGGTATCAGAGTAGGCATCACCAAGAAGGGGAGATTTGCAGAAACTTGGAGGAGAGCGAGATAGCCATGTAGGTATATAGGGAACATCATCTTGGCAGAACCGTTGAAGAGCCTAAAGCAGAAGTGTGCCTGGCTCATTTCAGAAAAAGGAAGCAATTTGTGTCCTGAGGAGAGAGAAGAGTGGAAAGTGAGGTCAGATAAATAACAATAAGCTAATTTCGATTTTTCCATTCTAAGGTCTTGGGCTAACATCCTAAGTAAAGCGGGAAGCTGGTGAATTACTTTAACCAGAATGGTGTTTTTATCTGACACATATTTTAAACGGGTGCTGTCAATTGGAAGGGAATGGGACATGCTCTCCCAGCCTCAAAAAGTATTCTTTTAAAAATTGTTCAAACCCCTGTCCATTATGATCCTGAAGCTCACTACCTACTCCTTCTTTGCCCTTCTCTCTCCTTCCTTATCTGTCAAATTCCCATCATTGAACATTCTGGTCCTTTTCAGGATAATTTTGATCTCAGGATGAACTGATGGCAATTCTATAATTAAAAGATGCAAGGTGGCCCTATTGAAATGTGAGTCACCACTCCAGAGATCCTTAGTGAAAATGCAGAAGTCCCATTTCACATCCTTCTTTTGCTGACAATTTGGTTATCTTTTGTATCATAGTAACCTGAAAAATTTAGGAATTTTTTTGTTCTTGCACAGCATGTAAATCATAATTTAACAAAGCATGTATTCAACCTGCTAACATGTTTTACACACGTTTAAATCCTAGCCCTTGTGCAGAAGAAAGGAAAGATGTTGATGAAATTTGCTTCTCGTGATGCTATACATGACTTCTACTTTTTTCTATATTATTTTCCATATTATTTGAATCTTTACAATGGGCATGAGACAGAACTGAGTTGAAAATGTAGTTCCATCATTTAATTTAATTTTAGGTAAATAATCTTAAGCTTTCACTTGTCCATTTAAGAAAAAATTGCTATAAAGTGTTCACCATTGAGGAGTTGGAAACGCTTCCATAGTTAATGATATAAACCAATACTCAAAGGAGGATTACTGACTGTGTCTGTAAATGTAAATATGAAGAAAATAAAGGCAGCTAAAATAAAATATTAACTATTTAACAGAGCACAAATTTTTAATGAAAACTTTGATGTTGATCCTCACTCTCTGTCCCTCAGATACCTGTTTAAATATTATCTGGAATCTAAATCCCAGAGCAATTCCATGCTTTCTTCAAGTCACCGGGGCTTCTTTCCACATGTCCTGCTCCATCTCTGCTCCTGCTCTGCTCACCATGACTCGTGTTGCAAAGCCTGACTCCTTCACTGGTTTCAGGAACCACAGCAACAACAAACCCATTGAATGTAGGTAACACTTCAGTTCAATAACTTGAATGAAGATCTAGGGAATCATGGTAAACTGTACTTGGCTTAGTATGAATTTATTTCCAGGGCATTTGATTTTTAATGGTGATGCAAAGTAAGAAAACCCTCATTAATCTCTGAATATTTATCCCATGGGCCTTCTTTCCAGGTTCGAAATGAGTGACACACCACTCAAATTTGAGTGGACACTCAATGCTCACCTCAGGCTTCATCTGTTTTGTCTCAGATAAGTAGAGGTATCTTTCCCTCCCTTCCCTTTACTCTCCAATCTGGTCCACCGAGACATGCTGATCCATCAGTTATGACCAAGACCACCACAACACGCATAGGCTTAGTGCACCAACTTATGTGGTGCAGCAACACTATGTAAAAGCTCGGTTTAGTTTCTTGGCTTCTCAAATAAGTATTTAAATGAGATAAAAGTCATTTAAAGTTTCATCAGTGAATTTAAAACACATGCTTGATGAAAAGGAAAATGTATCTATATGAATTTATAATGCATAAAAGATGTTTTTCTTTAATTACTTTATTTCCCAAATGGGAAGAACTCTTTATCTAAGGACAAAGCCCTTTATGACTGCATATATATCTTTTTGCATCATCACAATTGCAACTACTTATGCCCTTCTTAAACATGCAGGCACACTCTCCACTTCCTTCAATATTGAACCTGGAACAAAACAAAGAGATTTTTTCTTTATTGACTGAACTTCATGAAAAATAACGAAGCACAGACTAAAATATGTAGCGTAAACTCTGGTGACTATGTTTCAAAATGTGGAATGTAGAAGGACTAGAGGAAGTGAAATGAGCTTCTTCTCTCCTCTTATCAAAATTTACCTCCAACTTTTACCTGCGATGGTGGGAAGAAAGGGATATGAGGGTAGTAAACACTGTAAATCATTTTGTGAATGATGGGATTCTTCCCTTTGTACTTTAGCATAAAAATTAATAAATTTCTTTAGCCATTTAAAGATTATATAGAGGGAGAGTATAACTGACATTTCATTGACCGCCCTTCACATGTTAAAAAAATTGGACTCTCTTAAGGCTGACATATATGTTCATTTAGCCACTCTTCACAACCATTGTCATGGTGAAGTAGGTATTCTTTACTTGATAGATTATGAGACACATAAATAATCATATATAAAATATCTAGAAAAAAATTTCCAAATTCCTATTTTAGGTCATATGCAAAGAGAAGAATTTGAAAGTTCTAAATAGGAAAAGAAAAACAGAACAATGAATCAGGATGAATTGCCAGTATATACTTTCTGGTAATTAAAATGCTTTCAGCATTTTTTTGTGGAGGGGACTTTGTAGCACTGCTGTACACTTCCTAACTTCTAGGGTACCTTCAAATTTTTATCCTTCCTGTTTCCAAAATGTATGTGTGTTTCTGTGCCTATGCATCCCCTAGTGCCAACTGGGGACTCAATAATTGTTATGGGCTGAATTATGTACACCCCCCCCCCCAAATTCATATGTTGAAGATCTAAGCCCTTGTAGCTCAGAATGTAACCATATTAGGAGATGAAGTGTTTAAAGAGCTGGTTAAGTTAAAATGAGGTCTTTACAGTGGGTCCTAATCCAATATGACTGGTCTCCTTACAAGAAGAAGAAATTTGGGCACATACAGGTATGTCCACAGAGGGAAGACCATGTGAAGACACAGAAGGATAAGACGGCCATCTACAAGCCAAGGAGAGAGGCCTCAGAAGAAATCAACCCTGCCAAGCCTTGACCTGGACTTCTAGTCTCCAGATTATTGTTTAAGCCACCTAGTTCTACGGTACTTGTTACAGTAGCCTTAGCAAGCTATGACAGCAACCTTAACCAACTTACTTTTACTTCTCCCTCATTTTTCTTTGAGGTGGGACTATATATACGAGGGTGAATCAAAAATTATCTGCACTCTGGCTGTAGAATTTACAGAAGTTTTAAAATAACTGGAGTGCGGATAATTTTTGACTCACTCTCGTAATATGTAATCTCATGTAAAGTTGTCAATGTTTTCTCTCAAGAAAATTCCATAAGTGTTAAGTTTGGTAGTCAGAAAGTTTATGTCATACTTTTTCATACATTTTTCAGAGTTGAAAATGTAATTATTGGCTATATTATTGCGCTCAAATCATTGTGTGTGTATTTTCACCCCAAATTGGATATAAACACAATGACGACAGAAGTTTCTCTAAATCTAGAAACTCCTATTACTCTCTTTATCATGTCATATACCCTATATCATATCAAGCACAGAATGCCACAGAACTAGGACAGTATCTATCTATAGTAGGTGATCAATAAATTGTAGCTAGTGGCCCCCTCTATGGGGAACTCAGTATCTTTCCAATTCTTTTCTCCTCCCTGAAGCTGGGGAAGATCTTAAGTGTTTTAAGAACAAAAATGGAGTCTACAGGTACAATCAGTTCTTCAAGCTTAGAAACACAGAGAAGTTCTAGACTTAAATAAACGTCAACTAAAGCAAACATTTTGCCTTTCTCTCTTATTTCCTTTCATTTCAGGCCACCAGTGGGTGTGGTAAATGTAGGCTTGAGCATACTTTCTAAGACTCCTGTGCAAATAAGAATTCAAAGCAATAACAAACAAACAAACCAAAGACAAAGCCCCAAGTAGAATGAGGCAAGGCTCAAACTAGTTGGACTTTCATTTAGTCTAGAATAAAAGAAATGTGGTTCACATGTGGTATAGTCTCAACATACAGAAATAAATATTGGTATCTGACCCTCACTAAAGACCATATATTTATCTGAAGGTTCTCTTTGGCATTTAATTGTTGAGGGCCCTTTCGGGAGACCATGTGGAGGAAATTATGGAGGTAGCCAATTATAGATTCAGAATCCTTACCATCCTTAACACATTTAATAACATACATATTATTAAGGCTTACCAATTACTGAATGCTTCTCCATTTGTCCATATCCAGAGTTTGCTTGCATTGTGTTTCCTCAGTCCAATCCAATATAAAGAGGGTCCCAGATAGGGCATCAAAGATTCCTTTTATGAAATACAGAGTGGTAGAGTGGATCTCTCCTAGTTTTCTCATTCTCACTATCTCTAAGCTATGGTCCTTCTTTGAGCCCATTACTATCTTGCTAGAGTCATTGCAACAGCCTGATAACATACACTTTGCTTTTATATTTGTCATTCACTGGCACATCACATTTAAAAGAAAATGATTGTTTTAAAACTTAGGTCAGGTCATGTCACACTTTTTTGTTTTTTTTTCATTTTCTGTACTATCTCCTTAGTTTTACTTGGAGAAAAAAACCAAAGTCTTTACAAAAGCCTACAAGACCCAGATGATCCACACCCCTCACCCACTTCCTCATTTTAGGTACATTGACTGGCTGCCTCTCTTCTGTTCTTTAAATATTCCAGGCAAATACCTACCTTAATATCCATGCTCTAGCTGTTTCCTTTTCTGGGAAGTTTATCCCCCAGATATTCCCTTGACCAACTAACTCCCTTATCTACATTACATTTTTGCACAAGTGTTATCATATCACTGAGATGACTATCTTACTTGCAGTCTACCCACTCAAAACACACATAATACTCCTTAAATTAAAATTTTTTTGCATAAAATTTACTAACTTGTAATATACTACATAATTTATATATTTATTATGATTATTTTTTACTCCTGTTCCTTCCCTTGGGATGTAACCTCCATAAAGGCAAAGATCTTTGACTGTTTTGTTGACTCATCTATCACACCCTCGAAGTATACCTGTTATACAGTAGCTACTCAATAAATTAAAGGAAATGGACATTGCAAAGGAGATATCTAACCACTTCATTCTTGGAGTTGAATATGGCCAGAGATCCGTGGTGGGCTGTACACTTTGCCTGGCCATTTAGCCAAGTTTTTTCATGTTCAGATGGAAAGAAGCAATTATTATGGATTCGGTTCCAGCCTTGTGGACATACAGTTGCATCCTCAGAGCATGTTTTGTTGTCAAAGATATTTGGATTTCTAGCTAAAATTAACATAGTAACAGAGAAAAAGAATGAAGAGAGTGTAAGAAAATGGAAAAGTTTCACCTTCAGTGTAAAAGATTCTCATATATTTCAGACTGAGAAAATGTATGTTACTTCCATATTCAATTCAAATAATTTAACTTTAAACATCAATTCAGAAAAATTAAAGATCAAGAAGAGAGCACGAAACGAATCACCACTGAAGAATGCAGATCTATGCATAATTTAAGATAGTAATAATAAACAAACTTGCAGAAACTCAATCTCCTCTAGCCATTTTTCCTACCCTTTTTTTCATACTACTGATATTTTCTCTATTTATCCATTTTCTTCCCTATAATTTACTATAGTGACTGGGACACATCTCACTGTAAATAAAGTATTTCTCCCTATTGCTAACCTCAGAGAGCTGGCTCCCTAGCACTGACTTAACTGAGACTAGATTGTCTTTCAAGAATAGCATCTCTTGCTAAAATTGTTCCTTTATCCTTAAACACAAAACAATGGAGGGAAAAAATTTTGAAATATTACTAGCTTTATAGCATTCACTTTTTACTCTCCAACTAACTGCCACTAGATAGATGAAATTACTTGTTGAGGTGAATAACCTTGCGAGAAACAAGGTTTAACAAAAAGGACACCTCTTACCCACAGCTGAAAGAAATGACTGGTTCACATTCAAGACTACGAATGGCAAGACCCTCAAACTGGACAATAAACCATCAGTGTGGGACTATACATATGAGCCCTGGTAACAAAGCCAAGTGGAAAAATCAGGTCACCAATATTAATTTCGAAATGATTTTAAAATGTCAAGTTCAAATAAACAGCTTGTTCAAAAATCAAGCCTGTGGTTCAGAACTTGAGTCACCAGAAAGTCGTTTTCTCATTCACTCACTAATTTGTTCATCCATTCATTTAACAATTACCATCTGAGCTTCCATCATGTGCTAGACACTTTTGTAGCTCTAGACATACAACAGTGTATATAACATACAAAAAATTCCTTCTCCTTAATGGGATTTACATGTCTAGTAATCTATACTAGTTTGTCATAAAATAGATCAGAGTGAAGGTGATTGGGATTGTTGGTGGAAAGAGTTGCAATTTTAATGCACTAGTCAGGGTCCTGTTCAATGAGAAGCTGATATTTAAAAAGACTTGAAAGAGGTAGCTAGTAAGGCATATGCACATATAGGGGAAGATCTTCCCAAACAAAAAGAAGAGCTAAGAAAAAGGACAAAGGTGAATGTGCCTGCCTTATTCACAAAATAGTGAGGATGCTTGGAGGACTAGAGAAGAATGAGTGAAGGGGCAAGTAGTAAGAGATGAGATCACACAGGTAATTCAGTGACTGGGTCCAACAGAGCCTTATAGATCATTGGAAGGATTTTGGCATTACTCCAGCTGAATAAAATACCATTGTAGTATTTTGTACAGATCTGATTTGTCTTTAAAAAATTGTTAAAAATATACTCTAGAACTGTCCGGCGCAGTATGGTAGCCACTAGCTACACGTGGCTATTGTGTACTTAAAATATTGCCAGTCCAAATCCAGATGTCTTGTAAGTACAACATAAACATTGAACATCAAAAACTTACTACAAAAAATTAATGTAAAAATCTCAGTAATATTTACATTGTTACATGGTGAAATGATAATATATTGACTATATTGGGTTAAATAAAAATACAATTAAAACTGTTGTCATTTTTTTCTTTTTACTTTCAATGTGGCTTTTAAAATTTAAATGACATTGGTGACTCCATTATATTTTTACTGGACAGTGTTGCTCTAGGAGGTCAAGGGTGGAAGAGGGAAGAACGTTTAGGAGAGAGAAGATGTTGGCTGGGAACAGGGGAGTAGAAATCTGAAAAGTACTCAGATTCTGGTAATATTTTGAAAGACCAGGCAGCATTTGCTAATTATATTTGGGGTTTGAGAATGGGAAAAGAGTCAAAACATGACTATATGGTTTTTGGCTTGAAAGCTGGAAAGATAAAGTTACTACTTCCTGAGATAAAGAAGACCACGGATAGAAGAGGTTATAGGAGAGATTAAAATTTCAGCTTGGACAATGTCAGGTTTGAGATATTTGTTGGAGTCTAGTAGGTGGATTTAAAAATTTGGAATTCAGAGAGAAGACCCAGACTGGAGATGTGCACCTGGAAATCATCAGTATTGATGTAAAAGTTTTAAGTCTGGTTCAGGTCACCAAGGGTACAAAAGTAGATGAAGAGGGGACGTGCTCAAGGATTGACCCCTGGGGTGAAGGTTAGAGGTCAGGGAGAAAAAAGGAAACAAACAAAAGAAAACTGCAAGAAACAACAAATTAGGTAGGAAGCGAAGAGTGAGAGAATAGTGCTTTGGAAGCCAAATGAACAAATCATTTCCAAGAAGAGAGAGTGCTAAATGCTGCACAGATCAAGATGAAGATTAAAAATGGAAATGGAAGTTATTAATGAACTTGGAAGATAAATTTGGTGGGAAAAGAGGAAGTGGAAGCCTGACCAGTGTAGACTTAACAGAAAATGAGAAGACAGACACTAGAAAAAACTAGCAAATAAAATTTTTCAAGGAAGTTACTATACAGAAGAGAAAACAAATAAATTGGTAGCTCAAGGAGCAGTAAAGTTTAGTGAGGTTTTTTTAGCGTAGGAGAGATACCACTATATTATATTGCTGATGAGGATGTTTCAGTTGAATATGAAAAGGCTGATGATGTAGAGGAGAGAGGAAAATTACTAGAGTAATATTGATCAGGTAAGAGGCTATAGGATCTAGTGTAGAACATGAATACTCCATCTATATAGTACCAAGAATCTGGATAGAGTATATGGGTAGAGATAGAGTAATAAGTGTGGTGATAACGAGTTATTTGGAGTTTTCTACTAATTATTATAATTTCCAAAGTAAAATTGGAAGCAAAGATACAGACTTGAGAGTGAAGATATGGAAAGACTCATTAAAAGTTTGAAGAGAGAAGAGAAAATACAAAATAATCGTATATGGAAGTGAGAGAGTTAATGTGCTAGGGAGATGAAGTATAACTGCTAGGCTCCCCATTTCTTTTTAACTGTCCTAATTACACCTGGTATGATTCTCTGACACTCATGTTCTTTTTCTCCTCTAAGGCACTCTCTGATAAATGCCTTAGGATTCACTACAAATACTTCTCCCTTCATAAAGCCTCACTTGACTACTAGAGGCAGACTTATAATCTCCTTCTCTTCTGCTGCGAAACTGAACGTACTTTAGCAGTTATTTTATCATGTTACTATTTGTTTACATGCTTTTTCCTTCAGCTAAAGATGACTTCCTTCCAGGCTAGACAATCCACCACTTTCTTTCATTTTGATATCATCCTATGCCTAAAGTGCAACAGATATTTATTAAAATGATGATCATTCTAGAAGGCAAAGCAGGGTGACTAATTTTGAAGAACAACTAGATGCTCCAGTTGGGAGAATACTTTCTGAGTTCAGTGAAGGGGAAGGAAAAGCTAGTCACTTCTTTGACTGAATCAATAATAATACTGATACAGTCAACATATTTTTAGCAGAAGTTGTTCACTCACATTTTCGAGGAAATCCTAACACTGCCCAAAGAAGAAAGGCGATGCCTCCACATATCATACTTGATATGATTAGCATTTTCTTTGTTACTATACCTGTGGAAAATATGTCATTTTTTATCCTCTAGAGAAAAAGAAACAACAAGCAAATAAACAAAAGGCCCAAGGAATGTTTTTTTTGTTTGTTTTTTTTTCCCCCTCTATCTTCTCTATGTGCTACTGTTCACAACCCAGTAATTAACATGTTAGGAAAATGAGGAAGGGCACAAAGATCTCATTTTCAGCAGGAGCAGTCTCAAAAGTGCTTTGGCTCCACTTTTTGGTGCTATTTCTGAGAATTATGTTACTCAATCTTCTGTCCTGTTTCCAGATAGAAAACCAAGTTTCCTCCTAGGATTTTTAATGGAAAGCTGCCTTACAGATGAACTTATTCACAAAGCAGAAACAGAGTCACAGATGTAGAGAACAAACTTACCGTTACCAAGGGGAGAAGGGGGGTGGGGTAGGACAAATTGAGAGATTGGGACTGACATATATACACTACTATGTATAAAATAGATAACTGAGAACCTACTGTATAGCACAGGGAAGTTTACTCTAGGCCCTGTGGTGACCTAAATGGGAAGGAAATCTAGAAAAGAGTGTATATATGTTTACATATAAGTGATTCACTTTGCTGTACTGCAGAAACTAACACAACATTGTAAAGCAAATATACTCTAAAAAAAACAAAAAAAAAAACAGAAAACATGAGATGTGGGGATATCTGGTGGAGACAGGTGGATCCAACATTTCTCTTCAGCCTTTGTTTTATAATGAAGATTGTTTTTACTTAAGGGCCAGATTATGTATAATGTGAACCAAAATGCAGAAGATGCAAGGTGGAATCAGAAAAGGATGCCCGGTTCCTGTATCCAAGGGCAACCTCTGTCTTCCCCCTTACCTGGTCTTTTGGCCCTTTGCTTCACAGCCGCTCTATTCCCAATCCTTTCACCCTCCATCTCCGAAGCGCATGGAGAATGCTCTTTCACCATCACAGCTGCTGCAATAATCCTGCGGATGAACTGCTAATTATATTTGATGCACACTGCAAGAGAGCAAGATACAAGTTTTCTCAAGGGGCCGGACAAAAGCAAGACTGAACTGGAAATACTGCAGCAATCTAGCATCCTCCTCTGAGTCCCACGAGTATTTTGGCCAGACACCTCCACTGGGCAGTGCACATCATTTGTCCTTTTCTCTTACGTTGTTATGAACCTGGGTAGTAACGGCTGTAGCAATTACCAACCGATACCCTCGCCACAGAGGCAGCGGCTCAGCAGCCTGGGATTGGCTGAAAAACAGTGACGACTCTGAGAATTCGATATCTGATTGGCTCCTTACCTCTAGCCAGCTAACTACTCAAAGCAGAACTGGTAGAGGCCCATACCCTCCAATTTTGGCGTCTTTATATGGAATCCCTAAAATCTCAAATCTGTGACAATTTTACAATAAATGGGATGTTGGCCTGTAAACAAGGTATACTCTCCAGCGTCACAAAGTGGTTCTGCCCAGCCCCGTGTTGCCCAACTTTTTTCTTTTCTTTTTTTTTTTTTAAGTGTTTGTTTTTTGTTTTTGTTCGTTTGTTTGTTTTTTGTTTTTTCTTTCTGTTTTTTAAACTTCTGAGTTTTAAGTTTTACCTGTGGACAGTTCTGGAAATTTGGGGAAATAAAGCCTTTGTTTTTACATGTTTCCATAGTATTGGAATGAAAGTTTGTTTCATATACAGGCAGTCCTTCCTTTGCACAGTAGAACAGGATGAAAAAAATGACCCTCTCCCCCAAGCTGAAACCATGCCATGTTCTTTTAAAAATCGAAGGGGAACATTATGATTGTTCCTTACTTTAAACATCGTTGTTGAAACGTTGAAATCTCTCTTGCTCTCCCTCAAAAACGTACAGGGAATTAAAAATAAATGAATAAAATACATTTTTTAGAACACTGTAATTTAAAACATTAAAAACACAAGAATTAAAGTGCTTCATTTTATTTTCTTTTAAAAATTAAAATTAAAAACAGTCTATCAGAAGTACTTTGTCCAAGAATACTTGGACAAAGTACTTGCCTTCTTGTTGTATAATTTACAATATGGAGCAAACATCTTTTCTATGCTATCTCAAACTCTCAGACTTCTAACTTTGAATAAGCTTTCAACATTTGATTGGTATTTGGAATGTTATGAAATATCTCTGACAATTTCTTTAATGTAAATATTTTGGGGGGATGTAATGCTTCTGGGACACCTCCAGCCTTATTTTTGTTGATGTTTGCCTTCACTAAATTCCTCTGGCTGCATATCTAGAATCTCCCCAAAAGTGAAAGTATCGACATTCCCCACTAACAGCTCACTCTTTTATTAAGTCCATTTACCTTCTATTTGATTTTCACTTTTAGCATTATCATTTTGATTCTCTTTGCTGTCCTGTTTTTTTTAAGCTCTTTATTGGAATATATTTGCTTTACACTCTCATACCAGTTTTTGAGGTACACCAAAGTGAATCAGCTGTATTTATACATATTTCCCCATATCCCCTCCCTCCCGCAACTCCTTCCCCACCTCCCTGTCCTGGCCCTCTAAGGCATCACCCATCATCAAGTTGATCTCCCTTTGTTATACAGCAACTTCCCACTGGCTATCTATTTTACAGTTGGTAGTGTAAATATGTCTATGCTACTCTCTCACTTCATCCCAACTTCCCCTTCGCCCCCCACCCCAGTCCCGTGTCCTCAAGTCCATTCTCTACATCTGTATCTCCACTCTTGCCCTGTCACTGGGTTCATCAGTACCATTTCTTCAGATTCCATATATATGAGTTAGCATACTGTATTTGTTTTTCTCTTTCTGGCTTACTTCACTCTGTATGACAGTCTCTAGGCCTATCCACCTCATTACATATAGCTCCATTTCATTCCTTTTTATGGCTAATATTCCATTGTATATATATGCCATATCTTTATCCATTCATCTATTGATGGGCATTTAGGTTGCTTCCATGTCCTGGCTATTGTAAATAGTGCTGCAATGAACTTTATGGTACATGTTTCTTTCTGGATTATGGTTTTCTCTGGGTGTATGCCCAGTAGTGGGATTACTGGGTCATATGGTAGTTCTATTTTTAGTTTTTTGAGGAATCCCCAAACTGTTTTCCATAGTGGCTGTACCAGCTTACATTCCCACCAACAGTGCAGAAGGGTTCCCTTTTCTCCACACCCTATCCAACATTTATTGTTTCTAGATGTTTTGAAGATGGCCATTCTGACCAGTGTGAGGTGATACCTCTTTGTGGCTTTGACTTGCATTTCTCTAATGATTAGTGATGTTGAGCATCTTTTCATGTGTTTGTTAGCCATCTGCATGTCTTCTTTGGAGAAATGTCTATTTAGGTCTTCCATCCATTTCTGGATTGGGTTATTTGCTTTTTTGGTATTAAGCTGCATGAGCTGCTTGTATATTTTGGAGATTAATCCTTTGTCCATTGCTTTGTTGGCAAGTATTTTCTCCCATTCTGTGGGTTGTCTTCTTGTCTTGTTTATGGTTTTTTTCACTGTGCAAAAGCTTTTAAGTTTCATTAGGTCCCATTTGTTTATTCTTGATTTTATTTCCATTATTCTGGGAGGTGGGTCAATAAGGATCCTGTTTTGATGTATGTCATAGAGTGTTCTGCCTATGTTTTCCTCTAGGAGTTTTATAGTGTCTGGCCTTACATCTAGATCTTTAATCCATTTTGAGTTTATTTTTGTGTATGGTGTTAGGAAGTGTTCTAATGTCATTCTTTGACATGTTGCTGTCCAATTTTCCCAGAACAACTTATTGAAGAGGCTGTCTTCTTTCCATTGTATATTCTTGCCTCCTTTGTCAAAGATAAGGTGCCCATATGTGCTTGGGTTTACCTCTGAGTTCACTATTTTGTTCAATTGATCTTTCTTTTTATTTTTGTGCCAGTAACATACTGTCTTGATCACTGTGTCCTTGTAGTATAGTTTGAAGTCAGGAAACCTAATTCCACCAACTCCGTCTTTCCTTCTCAAGATTGCTTTGGCTATTCGGGGTCTTTTGTGTTTCCATACAAATCGTAAGCTTTCTTGTTCCAGTTATGTGAAAAATGCTGTTGGTAATTTGGTAGGGATTGCGTTGAATCCGTAAATTGCTTTGGGTAAGATAGTCTTTTTCACAATATTGATTCTTCCGATCCGAGAACATGGTATGTCCCTCCATCTGTTTGTATCGTCTTTGATTTCTTTCAGCAGTGTCTTATACTTTTCTGCATACAGGTCTTTTGCCTCCTTAAGCAGGTTTATTCCTAGGTATTTTATTCTTTTTGTTGCAACGGTAAATGGGAGAGTTTCCTTAATTTCTCTTTCTGTTCTTTCGTTGTTAGTGTATAGAGATGCAAGAGATTTCTGTGCCTTAATTTTGTATCCTGCTACTTTACTAAATTCATCAATTAGTGCTAGCAGTTTTCTGGTAGCTTCTTTAGGGTTTTCTATGTATAATATCATGTCATCTGCAAAGAGTGACAATTTTACTTCTTCTTTTCCAATTTGGATTCCTTTTATTTCATTTTCTTCTCTGATTGCTGTGGCTAAAACTTCCAAAACTAAGTCAAATAATACGGGTGAGAGTGGGCACTCTTGTCTTGTTCCTGTCCTTAGAGGGAATGTTTTCAGTTTTTCACCATTGAGAATGATGTTGGGTATTACATTGTCATATACAGCTTTTATTATGTTGAGGTAATTTCCTTCTATGCCCATTTTCTGGAGAGTTTTTATCATAAATGGATGTTGAATTTTGTCAAAAGCTTTTTCTGTGTCTATTGAGATGATCGTATGGTTTTTATCCTTCAACTTTTTCATATGGTGTATCACACTGATTGATTTGCGTATATTGAGGAATGCTTGCATTACAGGGATAAACCCTACTTGATCATGGTGTATGATCTTTTTAATGTGCTGTTGGATTCTGTTAGCTAGTATTTTGTTGAGGATTTTTGAATCTATACTCATCAGTGACATTGGCCTGTAATTTTCTTTTTTTGTGACATCTTTGCCTGGTTTTGGTATCAGGGTGATTGTGGCCTCATAGAATGAGTTTGGGAGTGTTCCTCCTTCTGCTATATTTTGGAAGAGTTTGAGAAAGATAGGTGTTAGCTCTTCTCTAAATGTTTGATAGAATTCACCTGTGAACCCATCTGGCCCTGGGCTTTTGTGTGTTTGGAGATTTTTAATCACAGTCTCAATTTCAGTGCTTGTGATTGGTCTGCTCATATTTTCTAGTTCTTCCTGATTCAGTCTTGGAAGATTGTACCTTTCTAAGAATTTATCCATTTCTTCCAGGTTATCCAATTTATTGGCACATAGTTGCTTGTAGTAGTCTCTCATGATCTTTTGTATTTCTGTGGTGTCAGTTGTTACTTCTCCTTTTCATTTCTAATTCTGTCGATTTGCATCTTCTCCCTTTTTTTCCTGATAAGTTTGGTGAATGGTTTATCAATTTTGTTTATCTTCTCAAAGAACCAGCTTTTAGTTTTATTTATCTTTGCTATTGTTTCCTTTATTTCTTTTTTATTTCCGACCTGATCTTTATGATTTCTTTCCTTCTGCTCACTTTGGGGTTTTTTTGTTCTTCTTTCTCTAATTGTTTTAAGTGTAAGGTCTGGTTGTTTATTCAAGATTTTTCTTGTTTCTTGAGGTAGGACTGTATTGCTATAAACTTCCCTCTTAGAACTGCTTTTCCTGCATCCTGTAAGTTTTGGGTCATTGTGTTTTCATTGTCATTTGTTTCTAGGTAGTTTTTGATTTCCTCTTTGATTCCTTCAGTGATTTCTTGGTTGTTTAATAGCATATTGTCTAGTCTCCATGTGGTTGTATTTTTTACAGTTTTTTTCTTATAATTGATATCTAGTCTCATGGCATTGTGATCAGAGAAAATGTTTGATATGATTTCAAATATCTTGAATTTAGCGATACTTGATTTGTGACCCAAGATGTGATCTATCCTGGAGAATGTTCCGTGAGTACTTGAGAAGAAATTGTATTCTGTCGTTTTTGGATGGAATGTCCTATAAATATCAATTAGGTCGAGATGGTCTAATGTGTCATTTAAAGCTTGTGTGTCCTTATTTATTTTCTGTTTGGATGATCTGTCCATTGGTGTAAGTGGGGTGTTAAAGTCTCCTACTGTTATGGTGTCACTGTCGATTTCCCCTTTTATGGCTGTTCACATTTGCCTTATGTATTGAGGTGCTCCTATGTTGGGGGCATAGATATTTACAATTGTTATATGTTCTTCTTGGATTGATCCCTTGACCATTATGTAGTGACCTTCCTTGTCTCTTGTAATAGTCTTCACTTTAAAGTCTAATTTGTCTGATATGAGTATTGCTACTCCAGCTTTCTTTTGACTTCCATTTGCATGAAATATATTTTTCCATCCCTTTACTTTCAGTCTATATGTATCCCTTGGTCTGAAGTGGGTTTCTTGTAGGCAGCATACAGAAGGGTCTTGTTTTTGTATCCATTCAGCCAGTCTGTGTCTTTTGGTTGGAGCATTTAATCCATTTACATTTAAGCCGATTATTGACATCTGTGTTCCTATCAGCATTTTCTTAATTGTTTTGGGTTTGTTTTTGTAAGTCTTTTCTTTCTCTTGTGTTTCCTGCTTAGAAAAGTTCCTTTATCAATTGTTGTAAGGCTGGTTCGGTGATGCTGAATTCTCTTAACTTTTGCTTGTCTGTAAAGCTTTTGATTTGTCTGTCGAATCTGAATGAGATTCTTGCTGGGTAGAGTACTCTTGGCTGTAGGTTTTTCTCTCTCAGGACTTTTAGTATATTCTGCCACTCCCTTCTGGCCTGCAGAGTTTCTGTAGAAAGATCAGCTGTTATCCTTATGGGTTTTCCCTTATATGTGATTTGTTGCTTTTCTTTTGCTGCTTTTAAATTTTTTCTTTGTGTTTAATTGTTGTTATTTTGATTAATATGAGCCTCAGTGTATTTCTCCTTGGGTTTATTCTGTATGGGACTCTCTGCGCTTCTTGAACTTGATTATTTCCTTTTCTATGTTGGGAAATTTTTCTACTATAACCTCTTGAAATATTTTCTCAGACCCTTTCTTTTTTTCTTCTTCTTCTGGGATTCCTATGATTTGAATGTTGGTGTGCTTAATGTTGTCACCAAGCTCTCTGAGACTGTCTTCTATTCTTTTTATTCTTTTTTCTTTTTCCTGCTCTGTGGCATTTATTTCCCCCATTCTATCTTCCATCTCACTTATTCGTTCTTCTGCCTCAGTTATTCTGCTGCTTATAGCATCTAAATTATTTTTAATTTTGGTTATTTTGTTATCTGTTACTGTTTGTTTGCTCTTTAGTGCTTCTGAGTCCTTATTAACTGTTTCTTGTATTTCCTCTATTTTGTTATCGAGATTTTGGATCATCTTTACTATCATTACTCTGCATTCTTTTTCAGGCAGTTTTCCTATTTTCTCTTCATTTATTTGGTCTTCTGTATTTTTACCTTGTTCCTTCATCTGTGTCATATTTTTTTGTCATCTCATTTTCCCCCCACTTTGGATGGGTGGGATTGTGTTCCTGTCCCAGTGAGTGTTTGGCCTGAGGTTTCAAGCACTGGAGTTTGTAGGTTGTTGAGCATAGCCGGGTCCTGGTGTTGAGCTGAGAACCTCTGGGAGATCTCACTCTGAACAATATTCCCTGGGAACTGGGTTTCCCTGTTAGTCCAATGTTTTAAACTCAGGGGTCCCACCTCAGGAGCTTGGGCCTGACACTGGGCTTGTGAATCAAGATCTCACAAGCCATGTGGAGCCAGGAAAATGAAATAAAATTTTTTTAAAAAAGTAGGAAAACAGCAGAACAATAGCAAGATAAAAAATACAATAATAGGAAACTAACAGATGTGTTAGAAAAACTTTAAAAAAGAAAAAAAAAAGATGGAGCAACAACTAGAAGGTAAAACAACTGCAATAGCCTAAGTGAAGAGGTAGGAAGAAAAAAAAAAAGAAAAAGAAAAAGAAGCCAGAAAAGGCCTTGGCTGTGGGGACGGGGCTTAGACAAGGGCAGAAGTAGGGGGTTGGGTGGGGGAAGCTAGGCAATGGGCAGGGTCTACACTTAGAAAAGGCCCTGGGGGTTGTGGAGAATGGGGTTTAGGCCCAATGAGGCAGAAGTGCTCAGGAATTCCTCTGGTCCTGGGAGCAAAGGACCCAGTGGGTCAAGGTACCCAGTGGGCTCCCTGGGCCCAAGTTGTTGGGAGAAATGCTAGGCACCTCCCCTAGTCCTCCAGTCTCAGAGCGTCCCTCCCCCTTGGGTTCTCTTCTTTTTCACCCCTTCTCTCCTATTCCCCTAGGACCCTCACAGCTGCAGGGGGCACTGAAAGGCAGGAGATCAGACTCTGATGCCCAACAGGCTTCCCAGGGCCAACTGGGCTAGGTTAATGCCTGTGGCACTTCCCCAGATCTCCCAGTCTTGTAGGGTTCTTATCTACCTCTCTTCCTCTCCCCTGTCCCCCACTTTCCTAGGTCCCAAGCAGCTGGAGGGGCCCCGTAGAGTGAAGGACTAGGCCTGGGAGCCCAGTCGGCCTCCCTGGCCAACAGGGCAGGTGAAACACCCTCTTGTCTACCTGTACCCCAACCTCAAAGCCCCCACCCCCTCCTCTCTGCCTCTCCACCTCCTCACCCCTCCTCCCTTCTTCCCACACCCCCAGGACCCAGGCAGCCTGGAGGGGGCCTTGGAGGGTGCAGGTCCCCTCTGGGGAGCCCAGCAGGCCCCCAAGCCAGGGAGCTCAGCAGGCCTCCTGGCCTCCTGGGTGGGAGAAACACAGTTGCGGTTTCCCTGATCTCCCCAGCCCCAAACGGTCCCTCCAGGTGCGAACCTCCCCCCTCACCCTGCCACACCCCAGGGGCGTGAGTCCTGTCTGGCTTCCCCTTCCCTGACCCCCTGACTTCCCCCAGGTCCTACCCAGTTGCTCCAGGGTTCCTTTGATCAACATCTCCCCATTTCCTCCTTTTCCCAGCCCCTGGCAAGCACAATTCTACTTTCTGTTTCTATGAGTTTGACAATTTTAGATTCCACATATTAAATGAGATAATGCAGTATCTGTCTTTATGTGAATGGATACGCAATATAAAAAGAAGCAAACTCTGTATAAGAATACAAAGTGTGTGTGGGGGGAGGGGGGAATAAAAGTATAGAGTTTTTGTATGTAATTGAAGTTAAATTGACATTAAATCCAATCACATCATTATAGATAAAATCAGCCTCTAACTCAGGGGTATATATACCAAACTTATCCCTCACCCCTCAAACAGAGTCTACCTAAAATGTGGAATGGATTAGGGTATGTAACCAATAGTGTCTGATATAATGTTACTGCCAAAACCTTTTTTAAAGTCTGTGTAGGGGAGAGCATTATTTACTGATTGAAAGACACAAAGAGGTAGTGCCAAAATTCCTCACACACACTACTGCTAAGTCTTATAGAGAGAAAACTCATTCTCTTCAGTTTCAGTGGAGGTATTAAAGGTCAAAAACAATTCAGAAGTACTAAGTACGCTGTATCCTAAAGCCAGGTGTGCTCTCATTTATGCAGAAGTTATGAGAGTGTGTAAAGTCAAGATGACTTACATTAAACCATGATTTTCCTTATAAATACAAAGGTATTTAAATACAAGGGAGAAATACATTTGGAAAGAGTTATCCTTATACTGTGCATCACCTCAATGATCCACAGTGAGGGAGGGAAACTGTTTCTCACTCATCTCCAAACAGGTGAGAATAGCTTCAAAGGAAACAACTCAATGGACACAAATGTGTCCCCCAGAGATTGAATGAAGTAGAAACCATTATCTGACCCTACCATATTAGTCTAAAGATTATCATGGAAGGGCCTGAAGCTGGCAGAGTAAGGAAATAAAGGACAGCAAGGGAGGAAATCTACTTCCAGCAATCACAGAGTGAAAGCAGTTGTGCATCTCACATTGGGAAACTGGCCCGGGGTGATTAGAAAATGTGTCCAATACAGATATAGTGTAATCTCTGTCAAAATGCCAACAGCATTTGCTGCAGAAATATAAAAATCCATCCTAAAATTCTTATGGAAACTTAAGAAATACTAATGCCAAAACAATTTTGAAAAATGAACAACAAAGTTGGCAGCCTCACTCACATTTCTCAGCTTCAAAATTTATTACAAAGCTACAGTAATTAAAACAGTGTGATAGTGGCATCAAGAGAGACAAACAGGCCAATAGAATAGGATAGAGAGCCCAGATATTTATCCTCTCCTATGTGCTCAAGTGATTTTTCAACAAGAGTGCCAAGACCATTCACCAGGGAAAGGAGAATCTTTTCAACTAAAGGGGCTGGGGAAGCTGGATGTCTACATGCCAAATAATGAAGTTGAACCTGTATCTTACACCATACACAAAAATTAATTTAAAATAGATCAAAGACTGCAATGTAAGAGCTAAAATTTAAAACACTTAGAGAGATACTTTATGACACTGGATTTGGCAATAATTTCTTTAATATGACATCAAAATCACAGGCAATGGAAGCAAAAATAGTCAAGTTGCACTATATCAAAACTAAAATTTTCTGTGCACCAAAGAACATAGGCAACAGAGTGAAAAGGCAACCAACAGAATGGGAGAAAATATTTACAAGTCATATATCTTATAAGGAATTAAAATTCAGCACATCTTAAAAAAACCTCTACATCTCAACAGTAAAAAAATTTCTTTAAATGAGCAAATGACTTGAATAGACATTTCTCCAAAGAAGACATACAAGTGGTCAACAAGTACACGAAGATTCACTCAACATCAGTAATCACTAGTGAAATGCAAATCAAAACCACAATGAGGTAAGATACCATTAGGATAGCCATTGGGATGACTACTTTCAAAATACAAAAAATAAGTTCTAAGAACATGGAGATAAATTGGAACACTTATGCACAGTTGGTGAGAATGTAAAATGGTGCAACTGCTATGGAAAACACTATAGTGTTTCCTCAAAAAATTGAACATTGAATTATTATATGGTCCAGCAATTCTACTTGTGGAGATACACCCTCAAATAATTGAAAGCATGGTTTTAAAGAGACATTTATAAACATGTATTTAAAATAGCGCTATTCAAAATAGCCAAGGAGTGAAAGCAATCCAAGTAGACATTAATGGATGAGTGTATACACATGCAATGGAGTATTATTCAGCCTTACAAAGGAAAAAAAATTCTGACACATGTTACAACATGGAGGGACCTTGAGGACATTATGCTAAGTGAAATAAGCCAGTCCAAAAAACAAACAAACAATAAAAAGAAACACTTTATGGTCAACTTCATAGAGACAGAAAGTAGAATAGTGGTTGGAAGTGGTTGAGGGGAGAAGTAAGTGAGGAGTTTTTGTTTGATGGGTACAGAGTTTCATTTTTACAACATAAAAAGACTTCTGGGAATTGGTTACCTAACAATGTGAATGTACTTAACATTACTGAACTATACACTTGAAAATGGTTAAGATGGGAAACTTTATATTATGTATATTTTACCACCATTTTTAAAAAAGTATCCAAGGGGACTCTAAGCAATGAAACCCTAACAGTGAGAGTCTATGGGACTCCAAACGCTGAGGAGAACCAGCTCAAGAGAAGTATCTCTGACGCGGAGTAACTAGCTGTCAGATTAGGTACTTTCTGAAAAACCCACAAAATTACTCAACCCTAACAGTGAGAGTCTATGGGACTCCAAAAGCTGAGGAAGAACCAGCTCAAGAGAAGTATCTCTGATGTGGAGTAACTAGCTGTCAGATAAGGTACTTTCTGAAAAACCCACAAATTACTCAAAAAGGCAGCCATCAACAGTATATATCTGTTCTCTTCTTTCAGTTTTCCCTACTCAACATGGGGTCAGAAACAGCAGTTATCAGAGGAAGCTAGGGTAAAAAAAAAAAAAAAGAGTAGGCCAATAGCACATCCCGTCATTCACAGGACTCCAGGTGTGAAATAGTACAGACCAGGGGAAGGAAGAGGTTTTCAGTTGAAGCTGAAGTTTGGATAGAAGAATTTGAAGTTTTGATATTATACTGGGCAAAATAATTTCTGAAATGAGACTGTTCTTGTTACTGAAAGGAACCATAAAAGCTACGAGATTGACCCCAAACTATCCAGGTATGGGGATGTAAAAGTCTCAGAGTGAGTTAAATGTAATGAAAGAATAAGGTTAATTTCTGTGTGCATATGCAAAACTACAGTCCTTTCAAAACACCAGATTCACCTCTATTCCTCTAACCCCTGTCTATGCATTCTCTCCATTTTTATGAATGTGGTTGAGGGTTGTGGGTAAATGGTTTTTCCTTGGCCATAAACTTGGGGATCTCAGTTCTTGCTAGGTAGGAGGGAAGGGAGGCAGAACCTTAAAAAATATTTCAGTCATACAATTATTTTTTAAATAAATAAAATGTTTTTTTGAATCTCATGGTTGTGTTGAAATTTTCTCCTACGATTTCATTAACTGATAAGGAGATATTTCCAGTGATTCCTTGTACCTACTGCACCTTTAAGCCTTTAAATCACTGAATATGCATATACTATTTTTGCCATTTCCTCATTTTCTAGCATTGGGTTTTGAGATGAATTACTTCAGAAGGACTATTTAAATGTTTCAGACACAAAGCAGAAAAGGTAAAAAAAAGCTATATTAATAGTTATATTTTGTGAAATTTGGAATCCAGTTACCTTGAAGCACAGTAACCAAGAACATGGTACAGCAGTCGCTAGAGTGAGATTGGTCAAGAGAAGGTTGCCAGGCAACAACTCAACAGTGTCTAGTGTGTAATGATCTGAAGATGGTCTAGGGTTGAGTTTGTTGTCTGGCAACATTCTCTTGACTGATCTCACCTCCAGAGCCTACTGCACTGAGCTTGTGGGGTGCTTGCTCCCCTCCAGATCTCCAGTTGTCTTGAGAAATAAGGAAAGGTAGAGATGTTCACTACTGGACCAAACATTTGGTGAATAAGTGCATATGCTTCTTATGCAGTTTTGTACTATTTCCTTCCACCTGTTTTGGCAGCCTGGATTGCAAAGTCTGTGCTGTGAAATTTCTTCTAACAGCAAAATGGCTTTGCAGAAACCTCAGTAGCTCTGCTCCTGCTTCATCCAGCAAGCTTTCTGTGACTTGTGAAGGCCAGAGACTAAAGCAGCAGGTGGACATTCTATTTAAAAAAAAAAAAAAAACACACACAATGAATTTCCTGATGCCTTTTAGTCACTTGGAAAATATTAACTGGGCATCTAAGTACCTGATAAATGTTATGAAAAAACATGGGATTAGGTAATGGATACAGTGATGGATGTGGGGGGGGGCGGGGAGTCAGGAAACACCTTCCTTCTCATTAAAAGAATTTTTTCTGCCTACACACATTTGTCTTCATTTTACTAGCCAATCCATTCCAATGAAATCATGTATAGGGTGACCAGATATAGCAAACTAAAACTTAGAATTCCCAGTTAAATTTGAATTTCAGGTCAACAAAAAATATTGCAAATAAAACAAATAGAAACATTGCATGAGTCATACTTACGTGCAAAATATACTATCTTTAATCTGAATTTACAATTTAACTGGATATCTTGTCTTTTACCTGACAACCTTACTTAGGTCACAACACTTTTTTTTTTTTTTAATCTTTTAAATTGTTAGGTGCTCCACAACTTGGTTGGGGGTTTTTCTTGATTCTCTGCTTACACTTCTCTTTGAACCTTTAGGCAGTGATGCAGCCCAGGGACTGAGAACAGGAAAGGAATATGCAACAAAGAAAAGACAGATTGCTGTCCCTTCAAGGACAGAAAAAAGCTAGAGAAAGGGCAAGTAGAAAAAGAGGACACAAGATGCTGAAAAGCAGAACTTGAGGAATCTAACACAAGTAGTTTATTTTGAAGGTGAGAGAAACACTGAAGGAAAAAGAGATTTGAAATAGAGGGACTGTCAAACAAGTTACTGCTGTGAATATACAGAGCTTCATTTAGCAGAGGACTTGTAGAAACCAGTGTAAATACCATCAAGCTGTTTCCCTCTCTGTCCTCCAGGAGTATAGAGATGTTTCTTTTTCATTTCCAACTGTAATGAGTTTCCCTTGAGCCTAAGAGGGAAAATTTGCTACGTTGCCTCCAGTGGTTTAAGGCTGTTATTCCATAGGAGAGAAATTTCAGGCTTTGTGCCTTTTAAACAATGACTGCTCTTCGTCTCCCCAGGCATGAAACATAAGGGAAACGTGTCATAACCTGCTCTCAAACTTACAGCATCTGGTGTTGTTTGTAAAGTGCCCTCAAGCAGCTGTGATTTACCTTTGTGTCTGCAGTTCTCAGGGTGCCTATGCTCTCAAGCAAAATCAGTCTGCCTTTAGCAACTTGTTAAACTTTTTGGCTGAATTCTTTGTAACAGCTTATATGAATTGAGTATTTTCCCCAGGCCAGCAAGATTTCATGTCCTGTCTCTCCTTAGAGGTGCCTGGTTTTCTTAGATTTCAGCTTAGTTGACTGCCCTGTGACCTTAGATCTCTGATGGGTTTAAGCAAGTTATGAATTTGCAGATTATCCATCTCCACTTTGCTGTAAAAGTTGGAGCGATGTACGTCCCAGCTATCTGCACTCTGAGTGGAACCGAGTCTTCCCCTCCAGTGGCTGTCTGTTCCAGTGATCCAGTCTTGCAGCCCTTACAGTTTCAGGTGTTTGCTCAGTTGCAGTGGGATAAATGTCATCCACAGCTTGGAGTCAAGCCTTGAAGGAATTAACGAATACTGACACTTCAGGGTAGCTCCTGTAAGTCTCCCTAGTAACTAGCTGCAGTTGAGGGCTTAAGACAACCATTTGGATCGCGTGCTTAACTGACAGTTCGGAGGAGAGTTTCTGACATATCCTGCAATTATAGCTGTAAAGACTGGGGCTGGTGGTTTCTGTGGTGAAAATGCTGAGGCAGCAGAATGGGGGAGAAGCGAGCCTTTCTCATGTTATACTGCTGTGACAAAAATGCCTAGAATGCAGCCCTTAATTGCACCTGCAAGGAAGCTGCTGAGCCCCAGTCACGCATCTAAGACACCGACTTGCAGCATCAGAATCCCCTTCCTGAAATCTGACATCCAGACCTGCCAGACTACTGTGCAAGAGCCCATACTGTGAAAGAGGAGAGGAAAGCTAAACAAATGCTACTGCTTCTGCATCTGTGATACTGTCCCCTAGTAAATGTCCCAGAAAACCTGGTGTGGATGCATTGTTTGACCATTAGCTCTTAAATATATATATGCTCAGCAGGTGTCACGCAATGAGCAATAGGGAACTCTCTTCATTCTGACCATAAAACTGTGGCTTGTATCACATGAAACCTCCTACCAAAAAAACATTATAAAAGTTGGACAGAACTTGTAAAACAACTGAGAAGACAAACTCGAGGGACTTCAACATACTGCTTATATTCTACATGCCTGCCCAAGGGGAAAAAAAACAAAACCTCTCTTTGTAGAAGGATATAATTCATAATCTTTACTGTGTTTATATACAATGGCTGGTATTTAATGAAAAATTATGCAGCATCCTAAAAAACGGGCTAAATGACAAAATACTAATTGACAAGCCAAATAATAAAGACTGACTTGTAGATGCTTCAGATACTGATGATATCAGACAGGTAATTTAAAATAAAAATGATTAGTGTGTTCAAGTAGAGAAAGAAAATATAAAGAATTTCCACAGAATAGAAATAATTCAGTAGTCAAATGAAAATTCAGAACCTAAATGAATAATAAATGAAATTAAAAATAATGTAATTAAGGATTAAGTGAGGGCAAGATGGAATTCAAGAGATAAAAGTGTTTAGCCACTGGCATCAAATTTCCCTTTTAATGTTTGTACTTGTTTTTCTGCTTGGATCCTGACTGTGGGTCTCTTTTTTGAACCTAAGTATATCACTGTGACAGTGGTCTCTCAGTTCTTCAATTATATGACTCTGAAGGGTATATGTTTTAGAATTTTTGTCACTGTGTATTTCTCTTCACCTATCTCTGTTTTTCTCCCTAGTTTCCATTGCAGTAACCCATAAAAATATATGTAATTCGGGTGGTAGATAATTTAACTATTAATATTTAATATCAGGAAACTTTTCTAACTATATCTGAAGATCACTTCTCAGTATTTGACTAGAATCAAGACTAACGTTGGCTGTGGAGCAGAAAACCATAAATTATTCCAGATTTCAGTTTATTCATGAGGAAATAAATGTTTTAGCTAGATTTCTAAATATCTGGTTGGGTTTAAAACAAGTAATGTGGTATGAAGTTGTGGTTATTCAAATATTTTCACCAAACAAGACCAGATTGTAAAGAGTACTTTTAAACATCTTTATGTGTTGTGCCTAACAATTCATTATATACTCTTCATTTAGCACTGATATTGATTAAGCAACTATCCACATAGTAACAAAGGACCAATATAACATCAAGCAGGACTCTCACCCTCCCTGAGGCAAAGAGATATCTTAAGTTATTCTTTATTTATTATTTCAATATATGTTTAGTCAGGTCCTATGTTAGAAGATGGGACACTAAGTAGATTATTTATATTTTTATTACCTTTTAAATATGTTCTTAATGCTTACTTTTTGCTCTTTAGAGTAAAGAGATTTACCAGATAGACATGAGAATAAAAGTAGGGAGAGAGAAAGAAAGGAAGAGAAAGAAGAGAGGGAGGGAGGGAACATATGTTCGAGTCATCATAATATAAAAATTAAAAAGTAAAAGCCTTCCTCTCCCATCTCTCATTTTTCTTCTGCCAGAAATAAATTTTAAACTATTACAAAATAATTCCTTCCTTTTTTGGTTTATATTTGGAAAAAAATATAAATCAGTTATATCAGTGTCAATTTTCTTATTAATATTTAATTTATATTGATTTGTATAACTTCTCTGTAAATTCCTAAGATGTGTATATAGAATTATTATATATATATTATACAGTCTATGTACACATAATACATAAAATAATATGATATACATGACTTTATTCAGTTTACCATGGTATTTTACTCTGTTACATTTTGTCACACAAGTAAATTTAACTTTTATATTGTCAGTTGTATCAACTTTTTAGTGGCTTTTCTTGTTTTGTTTAGAAAGTTCTTTCCCACTCAAAGGTAATAATAAATAAATCTGCCGATGTGTATTTTTTTTCCTAAAATGTTAATGTTTTCATTCTTTATATACAAATATTTGATTCACCTGGAAGGAAGAGAAGGGCCAATCTGTTCTCACTGTAAGAGGCATGATAGGCTGTGAATTCGTATTTGAACCAGTCAGTCAGGATGCTTGGTTGGGTCCCAACTCTACCGCTTATCATCTATGCTATACGGGGTAAGGACTTAACCTCTTTACAGTTCCTTTCCCATCTGTAAAGTAAGGGTGATAATAATAGTACTTAGCTGAAAGACTCGTAAAGATGAAACTAGCATGAGTAAAGTGCATAGGATGAGATAATCATTATATGTTTTGCATACACTTTCATTTAAATGTTGCTGGCAGTATATACATGGTTATATTCTCAGACCAATTTCAATGGGGGTTCTTTGCAAGTGTTGGGGAAAATGTGTACTGATATTTTAATTAAGTTGACACTGAATGTGTAAATAAATTAGGAAGATTGAACTTTTGTCTACAGTACTGATGCTTCTAATGCAAAAGCATGTTTTCCTATTTTTCTTTTTTTCAAAAATTTTAAGATTTTCTTCATGTTGCATCATCAACTCGATGGGTGATGACAGAAGGCTGGGATAGGGAGGGGATATGGGAATATATGTATAAATATGGCTGATTCACTTTGTTGTGTAGCAAAAACTGGTACAGCAGTGTAAAGCAATTATATTCCAATAAAGAGTTTAAAAAAGATTTTAAGATTTTCTTCATGTTGCTTTTGCAAATTCCTGGTTGATTTATACCTATTATTTTGTTTGTCTTTAAATTCTTTAGTAGCTCTTGTAAAAGAGACCTATTATTTTATCTTTATTGTCAATCCAAATATAAATAAAGCAGTTAAATTTTTATTGCATATTTTAAAAAAATCTTTACACATTCTCTTTAGTAAATAAATAAATAAAGCCTATCCATTTATGTTATTTATACGTGGCAGTACCAATAAGCATTCAAAATAAGATTTGCAAATGAATACTGGAAAAGAGCTTACTCAAAAGCAGTCATTCACCTCCACCCTGCATACTTGATCAAGAAATGAATGGACCCCTGCCTTCTAGGAATGCTCAGTCAAATGATGAGACACTCACCTGCAGGCCCCTGGAGACTCATTTCCTTCCCCCCATAATGTGATTTCTTCCGTGTTATGATTCCTATTCACCGTCTGTGAAATGCATTGGATTTCAGCTATGTTAAATAATTCCAGCTGGAGTCACAGTGGCCACCCAAGCTGAATGTCCATATCAGTTGTTTTGAAACGTGGACATACTGATACAATATACCCCTGTGGGTGTCTTCATTTGACAAATTAAGAGGTTTACTTTGGATAAGGAATCCAAAGTAAACGTAACGTCCGAAGAAAGACTTCCCTAGAACAGAAGGAGGGGCCCATAGAGACAAGACCCCTGGGGTGTAACCATTACAACCTACTCTAGGACATCTTAAAATGGGACCACTGAGCTGAGCGACCTGAAGGCTCTTTGCCGGAGGCCCGGACTCCATGCTACCAAGAGCCCTTCCAGCTGTTCGGGAAACAGCTGGAGGCTCTGTCTGGGCAGAAGACGACTTCCGTTCACATCTCTCGCGAGACCCATTGCCAGACCTGGAACGCAGCTCGCTTTCTCGTGCGGAGGCTCTTCCTTCCTGACTTCTCGGTGAAGTGCTTCGTTATCCGCTTTTCTGTTTTCAGTATGTTGGCTAACCTGTGTCGTGTGCTACTTGTGCGCAGTACACTGGAGTGATTCATAAAGTGAACATAGGCCATGTTTTGTATATCTCCAACTTACTTGGCCTTACCCCTGGGCCTGCGACGAAACACCCCTTTTCAGCTGAGAGCTGGCTCAAATGAACTGAGCCAGTGTGCAGAGACAGCACGGCTCATCGCAGCTTCCCTGGCTCCTGCAGGCTGGTCCACTCCAAAAGGTCCTTGAAATTTGGTCCTATCCAAAAAGTCCATGAGCATACTTGGTCCAAGCCAAATGATTTTGGACAGGACCAAATATCAAGGACCTTTTGGTGTGAACCAGATGTTTTCTGGATATTTTGGATCTCATATCTGCTCACGGACTCCCCACACAGGTTCCCAGACCTGTAGAGTCAGTGCTATGATGGTAGGGAAGCTTGGGCTTTCCCACCATCATAGCACTGAACTGCCTATATCTAGCAAATAGTAAACCAAAAGCAATGCTGAATTCCTGGGGGTATAATGGAGATTAGTGCCACCCACCATGAAGGACTTCAAAAATACAGGGGTGGTGATTCCAGTCCCATCCCCATTCAACTTTCCTGTTTGACCTGTGAAGAAGATGAATAGATCTCGGAGAATGACAGTAGGTTATGGTAAGCTTAATCAGGTGGTTATTCCAATTACAGGTGTTGTACCAAATGTGGTTTCATTGCTTAAACACATTTATACACCCCCTGGTACCTGGTATTAGGCTATCAATCTGGAAAATGTCTTATTCTTCATTCTTGCCAATAAGACCAACCAGAAGTAACTTCCTTTCAGCCAGCAAAGCCAGTGGTACGTCTTCATTGTTCCACCTCAGGGATATATCAGCTCTCAAGCTCTATGTCACAGTTTAGTTTACGGGAATATTCATTACCTGTTCCTTCCACAGATATCACCTTGGTCCATTACACTGATGATATTATGCTGATTGGACTTAAGAAGTAGGCAGTAAAAACTATTCTAGATTTATTAGGAAGACATTTGTGTGCCAGAGGGTGGAAAATATATTTGACAGAAATTCAGGGGCCTTCTTCAATGAAATTTCTAGTGATCGATTTTTGCAGGGCATATTAAGGTATCTCTTCTAAGAGAAGATTAATTATTGCATCTGGCTTTTCTTACCACCAAAAAAGAAGCACAACACTTGGTGAGCTTCTTTGGATTTGGGGCAACATATTCCTTATTTGGGTATGTTTCTCTGGTCCATTTATTTCTAGCTAGAAATAGAGATTTGAGTATTCTCTGTATTTTCTGTTTAAAGTCATGTACAAAGATGAGAAAATATATAATGAAAGAAAAAAAATGTTAAAACTCTGAGCCAACCAACATTTAAAAGGCTGGTTAAGGAGAATTCTACAAAGGAGCCAAAAGAATTAAAATGAAAGAAAATGAAAAAAACCACTAGAAAACGATAAGAGTATAGATAGTTCAGTTGATAATAGATAGTTTAGTTGATAATGCTTTATCAACTTTAGATAATGTATACTGACAAGTACACATGGGTTTGGAAATCACTGATGGTATTTGAAAGTGTAGTTTCAGTGTAGTGATAAAAGCTGAATACAAAATATAGTGTACAAATGAGTAAAATGGTACTGAGAAGTAGAGACAGCAAATAGATGTCTCTTGACTCTAAAGCTTTACCTACCTTTCATTTGAAATATTCTTGCAACTAATCTTGTATCCCCATGTAATACACTTGTATTAAATTACTGAGATTTTTAATTTCTTGTTAACCTGCATTTTCATAATTACTTTCTTTCCACTAAATATAGACATTTTGTAATCAATTGTTGAAAAATCAGGAGATGAGAAATCATTTCACTGACTGGGGACTTCAGCTGAGTGGATCCTAGAACTTTTTAATCGAATATGTTCTTAACATATTTTTTCTCTTTCATAGTCAGACTGACTTCTACCGAATAGATAAAACCATGGAATGATACATAGTTATAATGCTCCAGTTATTCTTGTCCTGTGAGTTCTATAATTAGTAAAGTGGGAAAAGACAGAACATTGAATCATAAGACGACTTAACTTCATCATGTATTAAATACAACCTTAGTCATAAAACCTAAATTGTGAAGCTGTTTCTTCTTTTTATCTGTGTGATTATGATAATCTATGCACATCATAAGGTTCATGTGAGACCTATAAGGATAGAATATCTGAAAATTCACTTTTAGTGTCAAGTGCTATCCAATTGACATCTTTTCATTAACTTCACCTCCGTCTCGCCTCTTTGGTGTACTGTTTCAAAAGTACAATATGTGTAGAATTCCAGTTATAAACATGTAAAATTAGAGGTAGATCCTGGTTTAACATTATACATGAAGTTAAACCTTAAATAAATTAATATCTAAATGTGAAAATTAAAATTACAATACTTAGAGAAGAAAATACATTATCATTTTATTTCGAAACATACCATAAAAAGTAATTAATACATGGTTGAAAAATTGAGGGAACATATATTCAAGTTTAAAGATACAGAGGGTGGAAATTGTTGTCCATTTAATTCACTATTGAACTACAGGATTTTTTTCAAATCTTATTTTTTTATCTTGGTAAGTCCTTAGCAAAGTTCAGAAATATCACTTCTTATGCTTCCAACCTTAGTTCTGGTTTAAACTTCAGATTGGTCTTGTAATCTCCTTTCTCATCAGTAATTCATACTTTGTCTTCTTCACCTTTTTATTTTATTATATTCATTATGAAAATAGGAAGGATATTCTTGATCTAAGGACAAAGGACTAAGCTCTAAAATCAAAGCGAATAATGGGAAATACATTTTTATCTACTTTTCCACAGATCAGTTTTGTTCTGCCACTTCAATAAAACTAGGCAGCATCAAAAAATACGTATGTTATTACCCAATTCCTTATAAGAAGACTCTTCCTTGGGCTGAACAATCCTTCCAACTTCTACTAGAGCAGTCATGAAAATGAAAGAATTCTTGGATTTTATATCTATATGAAGCCCATAACCCATAACACAGCACCAAAAGATGGAAAGCAGAAGATTCTACTGAAGCATTTTACAGTCAAATTTCAGAATTTTAGTAGCTGTAAAGGAAGAAATAAAGAGTACAGATAAAGTTTTCAGGGGGAAACTGTGCAATATTTTTTTCTGTAAATCATAACCATGGTAGAATATTTAACCTATTGAGAAAAAGATGCTCAATGAAAAAACAAAACAAAACAAAACAAGTACACAGTTTTCTAACCTGTAAAAACAAGAGAAAGTAAAGTGCTCTTTCCCATTTCTTATGTTAAAACTTTGTATTTTTAATACCCAAAAGAAAATTAGTTTTGCTCACTTACTGTATTTGAAAGCAGTACAAATTCATTGCAAAATTCTATTCTCATTTTCCCCTTTAATTTAGTCTTGCATATTCTTTCTTCTCTCTACTTAATCTAAATTATATACATATCCTAAGGGGGAAATGTCCTTAGAAGATATTGATGTAAGAAAATGATCGAGTCTTCAGAGACATCCTCTGTGCTAACCTCACAAAGGTCACAACAGCCGAGCAAGTGGTTTCTTCCATCTCAAAATATCATTCTTTGAGAAACCACAAATATTTCCACATGGCTCTACTACTTCTGAGTGAGGCAAACACACAGCAAATGTATTTTCTGGACTGAGCTGAAACACGTATTTAAATTTCCCATTCTTAAGAATTCAAAATTTAGCAAGCAAAATTGTGTCTAAGTGCTTATTCATAAACAGTAAATAGCTTGCCTGAACTAGGGTTGTTAGAGCGTAAATAGGTAACATTAAAATAGATAAAAATCTCATTTCTTTATTTAGAAAATAAGATGAAGTATAATGAAGGTATTTTCTTTCTGCTGCTACTGCTGCAAGAAATCACCATTCATTATCTTCTCTCAAGCATCAGTCGATAATGTGACTGAATGTAGAGAACCACAGAGGACACAGAGGACACAGAGGACATTGACTTGGAGTAACAATCCTGAGAGCACATGACCGGCTACATGGCTGCAGGCAGTTCTGAAAGCAGAACTAGTCTCAAGGAAAACCGATTGAGATAAAGCAGTCATATAGCCCGAAGGCTCCAGGCTCCAGCTCCGAGTTAAACTATCTTCCCTGGTAGTCATAAAAAACAAGATGTTCTGCTTTTTTCTCGATTTGAAGCATATACCTTGTGATGTCCATTATCGTGATTTATAATCTAGAATGCTAGAATGTTTTTTCTCAATAAGTACGGCACTATGGGAATCAGAGCTCGGGACTCTTGACTGGCTTGGTCTTGAGTCCCCTGACCCCATGCTTTCCTATACTCTTGTGTGAATTTTCTTAATTCCGCCGTGCCACTCACATTCAGGTTTGTTCGTGTGGATGAGATCTCCACAACTGAAGTTGATTTTAATTGGTTACATGATTTTGATATGTTCCACTAACATTAAATCACCTGCACTAGGTGTGGAAAGATGACTAGGAATTAATCGGGCAAGTATAAAATGTAATAATAAGTTGCAAGGAATAGCATATGCAAAGGCTTGGATGTAAGATATATATTTTGTGGGGGTTAGGAAAATAAACATAGTAACATTTTTATGAGTAATGTGGTTCATAAGACCATTGGAGATATGCTTCTTTTCCATATAATTGAGAGCTTTATACACCAAATATTCATAGAATGTTCTGGGAAAAGAGATGAAGGGAAGAGAGGCATCAAAACTGTCTTACACTGGAGTTGTATATAAAATGAAAAATAGAGGATAAATGAAAAAGTTACAGGGGTGTGGACTGATATCAGACTGATAGTTCACTATGTAAATATCATAAAGACATTAAGAGTGAGAGGATCATGTGTCTAGATTATATGTATTTGCATAACTTAATCTGATTGGGGATAAGCTCTATGTATCAATGTTACAGTCCATAATTAAAGACCTTATGCAACATGCTAAAATTAAGCTATATCCAATGAAATGCATTCATTAGGGATTTGACATTTCCTGATTTTTTTAAAAGAAAGATTAATCTAACAACTGAAAGGGTGGAGAAGACATGGAAGACTACATTATTAGTAGTGAGAGATGATTAGGACATGGAATGAGCTGAAATGGAGAATATGATAGATACATAAGACTAGAAGAAGGTTTCTAGACTAGATATTATTTGACTTTGGTAGGGGAGGGGATAAAATTGAGTAAGAAACATAAAGCTTCACATATGTCTACAATGGAAAATTGGGAGTTGGTATAATAAACCTGGATTTATTAAGCTTGATGTTCTTTTGGATTAGTTGGGGGAAACAGACCAACTAGGTAGATTTTAAAAAATCGTTCTGGAGGTTAGGAGAAAGGACTACTTGAGGTAATGATGTGGGCTACACCCACATTTGGGTAAATGCTGATATCTTGAGCATATGAAGAAAGCAGCATGTGTAAAGAAGAGAAGGTCTACCGTAAAACTTCAAAAACGGACAACAGAGAGAAAGAGAGGAGACTGAAAAGATAGAAAAGCAGTTAAAGAGCAGTAGGATCAACATGAGTGAGGTTAAGGATGAGAGAGTTCCAAAGAGGAATCAGTTATATATAGTGTGAAATGTGCTAAGACTAAAAATTGCCTATTTAATTGGCAATTTTATGATCAGTGGTGATCTTAAGTGTGATTAGATTTCTCTTAAAGTTTTTTAAGTAGTAATTAAAGATGTGACAGTGCACACAACAAATAAAAATCACTCATTAAGATTCTCATAGAATGAAAATTTCCCATATGTGTGAGTATATAGAGTTCTGAGGTTCACTTTGCTGCTGATGTAAATATAGAGGATGGAGAAGAGATGGCATTATCTGTAGCATATGGAGCTAGAGTGCAATCTCCATTGTCACCCAAAGTGCTTGATCACTTCTCCAAAATTAAAGCCTTCCTCTCCCCTCTGTCCCACACACATACACTTGCACATGTTCACTCACAGAAAGAAATAGAATCCCTTTTCAAAGACCATGCCACTCCATGTACGAGCATAACTTTCTCTTGGTTTTAAAATGTTATGTCTGTATTGCAGTAGAGCAAGGTTTCAAAGTAAAGAGTGGAAGAGATATCACCCTAATACCAATCAGAAGAAAACTGAAGTAGCTACATTAATTTTAGACAAAGCCAACTTCTGAACAAGGAAAATTATCAGGGATAAAGAGGTATATTACATAATGATAAAATGGTCAATTCTCCAAGAAGATATAATAACCTAATGTATCTGTACATATCAACTGAACATCAAAATTTGTGAGACAGAAGCTGATAGAACTAAAAGGAGAAATAGACAAATAACTAGCATAGCTAGAGTTCAACACCCTGCTATCAATAACTGACAGACTGAGTGGACAGAAAATCAATAAGGATACAGCTGAATGGAACAGCATTATTAATCAACTTGATTGAATTGACATTCACAGAAAACTTCAACAATAGCAGAATACACATTCTTATTAAGCTCACATGAAATGTTTAACAAAATAGACCACATTTTAGCAAATTTAAAAGAATTGAGGTCATACAAAGTATGCTTTCAAACCACAATGACATGAAACTAAAAATAAATAAGATAACAAAGATAGAAAAATCCCCAAATAACTGGAAATGTATAGCATACTTCTAAAATAACTAAAATATAGAAAAGAAATCTCAAAAGACATTTTAAAAATATTTTGAGCTAAATAAAAATTAAAATGTCTATTTTCTAAACATCAAAATTTGTGGAATACAGTGAGAACAGAGCTTAGAGGAAACTGTACAGCACTAAATGCGTATACTAGAAAATAAGAAATCTAAACTTAAGAATCTAAGCTTCTATGTTAAGAAATTAGAGAAAGAACAATTTACAGATAAGCAGGGGAAGGAGGCCAGAATGATCTGTGTGGTAATAGATTAGAGGTGGAGACAACAGTATAATGAGTAGCTTAATATAAACATAAGTGACTACTTACAGAAATATTTATAGATACATGTTTGTACTAGTGTTAGTACACTAACATGCATTTCTTTGCTTTTTCAGGTAAAAGGGTCTATTAAGCAATACTTTCTAGTAGCAATGAGCTACTGCCATGCAGATCTTGGTTTTTAATACCACTCTCTAATAAAAGGAACAAGACTTCCTTAGAGAAACGGTTGTTTCTAGGACTGGAGGAGGAAGTATACAAGATGTCTGCTCAAACAAGCAAATAAACAAAACAACAAAAACAACAAAACCTACATTGATGGGGAGTGTCACAGGGCGCAGAAGCCAATCGAAAGAATTCTCAAAAGTCAAAGTTGCAATCATTTGAGCAATGTAGTAAATAAAGTAGGATTGGATTAATAACCCAAAATATAAAATAAATATTCATGAGTCCTTACTGATATAAATGGTTGAATAAATAAATAAATGGAGAGGAGATAATATTCCTTCCGGAAGAACTCCAAATAATTTATGCCCTCAAAATTGGGAACCATAAATTCCCACTCTTTTACGTTTGGGCTACGTAGGGTGATTGCCTTCCAAAGTGTAAGGTGTGGGAAAGGGGAAAAGAAGAGTAACTTTCCCCATGTGAAAAAAGGCACTATTTCAGTGAGACGATCAGGATCAATATCAACAATGATAAATCATGTTTATATTGTATACCCTTAATATGATGTGATGAGTACTAATAGTCTGTGGTTTTCTTTCCCCAAACCCATAACACCAGCTTAACCACGAGAAGAACATCAGATCATTTTCAGTAGAGGGGCCTTCTATAATATTTAGCCAGTTTTCAAAAATGTTGAGATGACCAAAAAAAGGAAAGTCTGAGAAACTATCACAGCCAAGAGGAGACTAGAGAGATATAAAAACTAAATGTAATGTGATACCTATTGTGGATGGAGTCTGGAACAGAAAAATATTAGAAAACAACTAAGGAAAGCTGAAGTATAAACTTTAGATAATAATTTATCACTATTGATACACTAATTGTGGCAAAGATACCAGACTAATGTTAGATATTACTGATAGATAAAACTGGATGTGAGATCTATGGAAATTTTTTCTAGTATTTTCTTTATTTTTCAATAAGTTCTAAATATAGTCTATTTCAATAACTACACTTCATTATTTTTTATTTTCCCTTGCCCTAAAGGTATTTTCAGACTTGTCTTTTTGTTTTTAAGCATAGTAAACATAGCTGTTGCATTTCCATTTTTCTGTGCTTGATAAAGCCATTGTATGACAACTGTAACTCATTCTGTTCTTCCTCATTTCTGCTAGTTCTCGTAAATTATGACCTGTTTCTTGCATTAGCCTTTTACCAAGAAGTATGCATGACTGCATGTATTCCCTAGCCAAATTTACACTGGTTTCTCACTCTACCTTTCCAGAGCAGTCCCCTTAGAGCTACTGAGAAGCTGTTTCAGGGCCTGTAGTCTTCAGGAAGACCCTAAATAAAATTCAACTCACAGCTCTTACATTTTGTGTTTTTCTTTCTGTTGCCAATCTGTATTCTGGGACAAGTTATCCTTCTTCAAAAAGGGGTTGTTACACATTACTTCTTTCAGGATCCAGGGCTTTACCGATTTTGACCCCTTAACCCATGAATAAAGATTGAAATATCTTGAAAACACAGGTGATCACAACCTGGGCTGCAAGATCTGAGAAGGGCTTGTTTACTTTTGGTTCAATCTTACCATGAAGGTAGAATTATTTGAATTCTTAGCTCATAGGATGGAGATTATTCTAACCTCCATTTCTCCAGGATCCAAGCTTTGTCTAAATAAAAGGTCAAATTTGTGGGAAATTGCAGGTACCTTCTCAAAAAAATGGGTGTAACGACTTAGTGCTCTGAGTTCCTGTTTTCTCCTCAGTTTTGGCCTGATTATTTCTTAGCTTTAATGAATGACTAAGGATATTTTAACCTAAGAGTAAAAGAGAGGATTAGTGCTAGATCATACGTTCCTTAAGCATCAACTTTATTGTCTTGAGAATCCTTCATAGATTTGATAAAAATATGTGATAGTCTGGAGAAAAAGAACGGCATGATTATAAAATGGACCACATCTCAGATGCTAATTTTCATTTATTATTTGAACTTTTAAAAATGTCAGAAATAGTACATTTACTCTAAAAAATAAGTAGGCTTTATATCTGACATTAATAAAACTAGTTTACTTCTCAGCCAGAATCAGCGCAGGATTATATCTAAAAGGAATTTACTTCTCACTTTTAAAAAAATTGTAAAAGTACTATTAGTTATATGGGTGTTTACTGGAATTTTAATTTTAATTGCATTTCATTTATTGATTAATCTAATAGAAGTGATGCTTTTAGAAAGTTGAAATTTCTATCCAAGAATAAGTTACACTCCTTCTTTTGTTGAAGTTATCTTGGTATGCACTACAATTTTAAATTATCATCATTTTATATCTCATTAATTTATTCACATGAATTTATTTATCTGTTATTATGGTGGACAATACCTTTTATATCATTAGAGAGAACAATTCGCTATTCTAACAATTTTCTATTTGTTTCTAATAGGATATATACCATGGATATTTGTCATGAGACTAGCCAGATTAGTGAATTATCTTGTGTCTTATAATTTTCAGTCAGTTTTTTCTACATCAAATTTATTTTCTACAAATCCATAATCAATATTTTGTCTTATTTTTATAATCCATCATCACTAATTTTTATTTCCCTCTTTGTTTCACTGGCTAGGATTCTGGAGCAATGTTAAATAGTAATGATGATAAATAGTTTTGGTGATTACAAAATGTATAGAATCACTACTTTGTTTATTTTGGCTGTAATTTTAAATATACAGTCATTAGTATGTTAAAGAACTATACTACTATTTCTAATTCACTTAGATTTCTCCTTTTTCTCCTCTTCCTCCTCTTTCTTCTACTTCTTAATTCCAGAGTAGATGTTGAAATCTATCATATGTTTTTCCTCATCTATTGAGATCATATAAAATCATTCAGAAAGACATGCTTAAGAAATGGATAGGTGTTATAAATATACAGTAACACATGGAAAAATATGATTATGCAGTAAATGCTAGGTTCTCAGTGTCATGAATTATTTGCTCAAGTTCCCAAGAACATGAATTGCCAATAGTTCATAAGAAGTTTGCAATAGTACAAAGAGAGAATTTTACTAAAAGGAAGGCTAATGAAAAATCAAATAGTTCCTAAAAAAAAAAAAAAAATTCAAAAATAAAACACTTTTTTTAAAATCAAGGTGTAGAATATCTGGTTAAAGGGTAAACAGTTAAAGGGTAAATAAGGAGGAATAGTTATTCACTGCATATCCTTTTTTCTACTTAATTTTTAAAATCATATTCATGATAAAATTGCTTCTTCAATAAAAACTAGTAATTACAAAAATTACTAGAGAACTAGAGAAAAGAAAATATTTTAATAAACCTAGGACAGAAATTGTAATAATTTGCTACCATTAAATTTTGTAACATCTTTTTTTTTTTTAGTCTGCTAGAGTTCATAGTGTTAACTGTAATAAAATGTGTTGACCTATAGTGTTCTTTCTTCACTATTTTTCTTTCATAACTTTTAATTTATTTATATATGGTGAAAAATTAATCTAGAGTAATAACCTAGGTCAAAAATAAATTTAATCAGGAACGCTCTTTGGAAATACTTGCATATTTTTATAATATTTTAATGTAATTATTTTAATTAAAAATTTTTAAATTTAACTTTGAAATGATTTTATGAAAGGAGTAATTACTTTAGGAACACATAAACATTTCTCTTTAAACTTAAAAAAAAGAAATAATAGTTAAAGGGTAAATAAAAAAGAATAGTTAAAGGGTAAATAAGAAGGAATTTTTTACTAATATCCTCTAGGTGCACACTGAGCAGCTTGAAGGAAAAGACAAAGCCATTGATCTTCTCTGTTTCCAGTATGCTACAATAGCGAGTGAGATGGATATTACTGAACTTAAAAATTGCTATAACCTACAGTATTCAATGGAGGTACTCAAATTATGCAGTAACTGAAGTGTGCTGGAGGCACAGATAGATCTTGCTTTTCATAGTACTCACACATGCAGATTTCAGAGAGCATGGCTCACTTAGATAACATCAGCCCCTCAACTACAGGATTCAGTTCTCATTTACCACGGTATATTAACTCTGAGTAATTGCATGAAATACAGACTTTGCTTCTATGTAAATATCAGATACTCACTATGGTCAGTCTTGTAACTTCTTTTAATATTTCTCCAGGATTGGTCACTAAGAAACTCTTATTCAGTTCACATATAGATAGTAATGTATACCGTTTTTTTCCCTCCTTGTCTCCAAGTTGTAGAGATACTGTGAGCAAGATAATGCTCTAGGTCATGCTAACTCTCTTAGGGTCTTAAGTGAAAATGTGAAAATTTGCTTTTTATCATTAAACACAACATCATCAATCCAGTCAGTGGGCCCAGGAGTTTATTTCAATTTTTAAGATCTTTTATCTTAGATGGACACTTGGACAGACTTGATAATGCAATCGTAATTTCTTTAGCTGAGTTTTAGAAATATGATGTAAAGCATACAGCTGAAAATATTCAAGCATCCTGGCAGGAAGTAACAGGGAATAATATCTTTAGAGTATGACTGGAAATTTTATCACTCTGTGCAAATAATAATCTAAATATAGTTATAAAAGAAATGGTTCACTGTGGGAATGTTGACACTGCCATCATTTTAGAGAGTCTCAATATGCAGTCAGAGGAACTTACTAAAGAAATTTTTTCAACATAAACAAGGAAAGTAGTTGCAATGAAGAAAATGACGTTGTGTAAAGGAAGTGACGCCAGCAAAAAAAACCACTTCATATTAAAGGAACTGTTGGAAATATTTCATGTCTTTGAGCGCAGAAAGGATAAGATGACAAAAGCTTAGAAAGGAGTATGACAATTTGCGAAAGCATAGAAAAAATATTCCATCTGAATAATAAGGTATATTGCAAGAAGTTGTACCACTGTTCATGCTACTGTTGATAAACAAACCAAACCAAACCAAACAAACAAAAAATTTTCAATGTTTCTAATATTTTAAGTTAAAATGGACTAGGTAATATTCATTTCACTTTAAAAAAATTTTCCTATCCAATTATAGTCAACTGTAAGAGAGTTTTTAATATTTTGACAAAAAGTTTTAAAGGTCACAAAACAATCAAACTTACCCCCTTTGATTCTGAGATTGTTTTTGCATAATTTCAGTTTACACAGTCATTTCTACGAGGGTGAGTCAAAAATTATCCACACTCTGGTTGAAGCATTTACAGAAGTTTTAATATAACTGGGGTGCGGATAAATTTTTGATTCACCCTCATATATACTGAACTATTATAAGAGTTTGCATTTACATAACATTGAGAGTTTGGTACATCTACTTTGTTTTCACAGATACACTAACTACTAGAGTCATTAGATTTTTCAGTTATTCCATTTCCATTGAATACTGCATACTTTGTTGCTTCAGCGCTTGAAATACTTATGGAGGTACCAAACCTGGAACAAAAAGATAAACAAAAATGAGTCCCAGGGCTTCCCTGGTAGCACAGTGGTTAAGAATCCACCTGCCAATGCAGGGGACACAGGTTTGATCCCTGGTCGGGGAAGATCCCACAACTTCTGAGCCTGAGTGTTAGAGCCCCTGAGACGCAACTAATTGAGTCTGCGTGCTGCAGCTACTGAAGCCTGCTAACCTAGAGCCCATGCTCTGCAACAAGAGAAGCCACTGCAATGAGGAGCCCATACACAGCAACGAAGAGTAGCTCCCATTCACCACAACTAGACAAAGCCCGCAAGCAGCAATGAAGACCCAACACAGCCAATAAATAAATTAATTAAAAAAAAAAATGAATCCTGTGCTTTATCTTGAAAAATATTTACCTCATAAATCCAATTTATTACTTCCAAAACTTATCATTCTTTTCTTGTTAGATTATTTTAGTTAGAAGAAAGTGATAATAGCTCTGGTGACTCCTTACACTATTGTAAGAATTCTCCATGCCCTCAGCTGTCTAGGATCCCAAATTACCTCTAATCTATCTGTTACCAATTTGACCCAGGAGGTCACTGAGTAATCTTGGCTTACCCAGGACACTCCTTATTTATGCCTATGTCTTGGTGTAATTATGAATAGTGCCTCATTTCATTCTCAAAAGTGCTCTGGTTTGGACAATAAATCCTCAGGTCACCGGATTATAACTCACTTAAAATACTGTCGTAATCTTCCTTTAGTAAAGTATATAAGATTATATTATTTACTTAAACAACGTAAAGTAATAGAAAAAAAGTAGAATTTCTTGGCTCCAAGGAGACACTTTATTTTTTATTGCATTGGGCAATATCCTTGACCCTGATTTGACTTTGTCCTTATACCTTGTCTCCATTCCTTAGTGTCCTAGGAAAGCATGGAGCAGTAGTGTGAAATAAGGGCAGGGAAGCACAGCAAAGCTTCTGAATTTCTACCCCCAGTGCTCTCAATTCCAAGGAACTCCTATATAGAATAGATTTTTTTTTTTTTTTTTTTGCTAAAAAAGAATTGCCTAAGTTACAGACAAATGCTCCCAGAATTTCTTGCCTTCTCTTTATACATCTTTGACCACATAAGGAGGATGACTGTCAGAGAAACATCTTCAAAATTAGCATGCCAGATATTCCCTTTATTATTGACAAAAAAGGAAGAGACAAGTTAACTCACATGTCAAAATGGAAGAATTTGAAAATTTCTTTGTTGTCTGATTTGTGCTGTCGACAGTAAAAGTCAGGTTTATCCGGGAGACAGATGATGGAAGACATTTAATGAATTGCTATAAACAAAGAAAACATCGGTTACTTTGTAGGACTGGGAGCTAATTCAAGTGCAACAGAACAAAATTCACATCATCAGAATTCCATTCAACAATCATTTCACTTCTTTTTAGTTCCTTGTCCCCTTTCTCTCAGTGGGAATTTAAGACCTTCTTTATTCTTCTCAAGTGTCCTACTTAACACCATTCCTACGCTCTTCACATTTAGCAGATGATAGGCAAGAACAAGTCATCAGATGAGCAAATACCACCATGTAGACATCAGCAGAGGTTCTAATTTTCTTTTCTGCATTCACTGTGCAATAGGTTCCTGTTCGTTCAACACTAGCCTTTCCAATGAGACCCCCCTGCTCTTTTTCAACTTACTTGTCTCTATCCTACTCTTTTAATTTTTTCCTCCCCACACTGAAGTCAGTCATAATGTCTTTAAAACTCTTCCCAGCATCATGAATCTTCTCTCGAGATGTAAAAGATATTTTGTCTTCCATGAACGTTCGAAGATTTTTAAGAGAAAATCTGGAGTTTAAGCTTTGTTTTAATGCTTCTTCCTCATTCAGATTTCAAGCCATCTCTAACTATCCTGAGGACCGACACATACGACAACATGAGTGAGCCTTGAGGACATCATGCTAAGTAAAATAAGCCAGTCAAAGAACAACAAATACTGTGGGATTCCATTTATATGAGGTACCTAGACTAGTCACATTCATAGAAACAGAAAGTGGAATAGTGTTTGGGAGGGAGTGGAGGGAAGGGGAAGTGGGGAGTTGTTGTTTAGTGCGTGTGGAGTTTCAGTTTTGCAACATGAGAAGGGTCGTAGAGATGAGGTGCACAGCAGTGTGGGTGTATTCAGCACTACTGACCTGTACACTTGAAAATGGTTACGATGGGAAATTTTATGTTATGTATGTTTTACCACAGTTTTAAAAAATTCATTGGCTGAAGTCTGAGAGGACTCTAGCCAATGAAACCCTAATAGTGAGAGTCTATGGGACCCCAAAACTTTGGAACTCCCTTTTTTGGGGAAGAACCAATTCGAAAGAATTATCTCTGACAGGAAGTATGTAAGTAGCAGTCAGATAAGGTAATTTCTGAAAAACCCACAAAACCACTCAGTAAGGAAGCCATCAATGGCACACATCTGTTCTTTTCCTCCAGTTTGAATGCTGTACTTTTCATTTTTCATAAATGTAACATCCTAATTGCAGTTAGATGATCATTTGCATAATTTTTGATGTGATGTATTATTTCAATTCTCCTTAGATTCTAAGCTTTCGTAAGATTTATTACCTTCATCACTACTGTATCCCCAGAATGTAGTCCACATTGCAGACCTTAGGAAACACTTAAGAAGCACTGAAGCACTTGTTTGAAACGTTATCAATATTTAACCCATGTTACCGACTGCATTTAGCATACTCTTGTCAGAGTCATCTTTAAATTGTCAACTAATTATTTTTATACACACCTCAGGCTTTGGAGACAGGCAGACTAGGATTCGAGATTGCCTTCTACTTCTTATCGCTCATGTGACCTTAAGAAATTTACTTATCCTCTGTGAATTTCAGTTTCTGGATCTTAAATTTAGGGATAATGTATAGAGACTGTTTTGAGGTTAAATAAAACATCAGATAGAAGGCATGATGTCACGGGAGTGAATGAAGAAAAGAGTTTCAAGAACAATGCAAGTGACAGTGAAAACACCTCAAAAAGGTTAAATAATGCATAAGAGTAGTGACAGAAATTCTTTACTATATGCCTATAATGAGCCATGAACTGAAAACCCAAGTTAGATTAATCAAGTTGAAAAGGGACAGAATAATAATTCAGGTGGTAAAACCATAAAGGTAAAAATCACAGAGACCCGAACCACATTCATGTGGATGTTGATGTCAAAATCTTTTGGATTGGAGCATGCTTGTTACAAGAAATTAAACAAATAGGTTGTGCTCGATAGTAAGGGCTTTGGCATTCTACAGTTGGGAGTTTGGTAGTTTTTCTACACTCAAATATTAAGAAAAACAACAACAGCAAAATAATCATGAGTATTATAGTAACTTTATCTGATTATTTTTGTATTTTAACTTTTTACTCCAGGTAGGGTTGCAATATGTGAAGATAAGATAGGTAACTTACATGATTGCACCAAGTGGTTTCTAGCCCAGAGTATGATTTTTCATCAGTGGACAACAGCTCTAAGGGGGAGGAGAATCCTATGATTTAATTTGCAGCAGTGGTCACTTAAAATATACCTCACAATTGGAAATAAATCATTACCCTCTCCTTCCTGGTTCTACAAAAAACAGAAATCACAGGAAACAAGAAATACCAAAGAAACATATATACTTCCATTGCTTTACCATGTGGACCAGCAACTCTAATAATTGTAGATCCCTGCTTTCTGAATCTGTGATATAGGAATTTTCCATTGATTCCACTCAGAGGGAGAAGGCAAAAAAGTAAAGGGCATGAAGGTCATTTATTAAGAATGGCCAAGGCTTAATGTTGGTACCCAAATTCTCCTTACCTGTACTTTAACAATACCAAGAAATTTCTATGGACATATCACAAATCACAGCACAGACCTTGGTTCTATTCCAATTTTCCCCATCGTCCATATTCACGAGGGAGGAGTGATTCTCTCCGCAGTCGCTGTTATTCGTACTCCAAGTCATTAATTCAGCAGAAAAGTAATCGCAGCTATTTTCATACACTATGCACAATTCTAAGCATAAGTAAAATCGTGGGTCTGAAAAACAAATGAGGAAAGTCTATAAAGATATGATACGGATACACACATATGCATAATGTGTATCCACGGATAAGTGTAGACACCAGAATTTCCAAACATCTGCATTTTACACTGAAATGATTAACAGGAATTATATTTTGAAAGAGATGATTGCTTAAAATATGAGAAAAGAAAGAGAACGTGATCTGAAATGAAACAGGATTTGGATCTGGAATAATCTGAAGATAGAAGAAAAATCACAGCTATCAAGAGGAAAAAATGATGATGGGATTATTAAAAGCACTCAGAGAAAACTTCAGAATGTTTAGTTTGCTGCAACAGGACCCTAGTCCATATCTATTCTGCTATATTTTCTACAGAAACCTATCACCTCACTGTTTCCAGTGATATTTCTATGACACTCTGCTTTAAAGGATTTCATATTCCCATAGATTTCCGGTTGAAATTCAGATTCTGCCCATTACTTATAGCAACCCTAATGGCACTCCAGTTTTATCTCTTATTAGACCACTTAGCTTCCTGTCATCCATTTATCTTGAATATCTTGAATTTTTCCTGAGAATGCCATGCTATCTCATTACTTTTTTGGAAATATGCCTCCAATCCCTACAATGAATATTATATCCCCCATTCAGTCTGGAATGTTTCCTCCAACTATATTGTTTCTTGCACCATGTGCTTATGTTTATGAGCACTTATTACACTGAAACGTAATTTTTTAATTTACTTGTTTGCTTCTCACACTGTGTAAGTGATTCAAGATGAGGAATTGTTATAACTGTTATGCAGAAAAATTTATATTCTCAGGGTTTCCCAGGTGCTTGACATATAGTGTGCAGTGCATGTTTTTTTAATGAAAGAAGATAAGAAAGAGTGAAGAGAGGGAGGATAAAATCTGTGAGCATCTACAGGATTTTCAGAAGAGGACCGGACATAGCTCACCCCTGAAAAAATTGAATGAGCTATCTGGCAAAGCCTTAGTTTCTACTGTAATTGTTGGTGCCCTACTTAATATCCAGCTTCATATGAATGGGAACGTTGCCTGTTCATCACTCCACCCTGGCCTTTCCCCCTTAAAATACCACATAGATTTCTCCCTTCTGGAGAGAGCTAGTGGAAATACTGTCCTTTCTATTTTTTTGTATCCTCTTTAAATAACAGTAGAGTCAGTCCACACCAGCCATCACTTCCTTTCTTGAATATGAACAGAGAACCAAGAATCATAGGGGATATAGGAACACCAGCACATGAAAGAGAACTCTCATGAGAAAAGAAAGACAAAAGAAAAAGCTGCCCTCCTCCCAAAAATGAACTCCCAAAAGAAGAGATTTTATATTTTATATTTTAAAATATACCTCCAATTAATATACTTAGATGTCTCCAAAAGATAGTATATACATTAGGTAAGAATAGGATGCTACAGAAACAGAACTCTCAAGAATCATTAAAAAATGTGACTGTCAAAAAATAATCAAAAGAGAGATTGAAAAATAAAATTCAGGAAATCTCTGAGAATCTAATGCTAAGAGAGACAGAAAATACAAAGAAAAGATGACAATCTGCAAATCTGAACATCCAAAGGAGAGAAGTCATGGAAAGAACAGAGGAAATGAAATACAACAAGAAATAAATTTATAAGGAATAGCACATATCGTCTCTAAATTTGAAAGCCCTAAACTTTCTAATTGAGAAGGCCCACAGAGTGCACAGCAAGTAAATTATTTAAAAACACTCATGCCCAAGAATATCCTAAAATTTCAGGTCCTCAGCAGCTAAAGTCAGGTCATTTTTATAGAATGCAAATCACACAGATTTCTTATCAACAACACTGTTTGCCAGACAATGAAGTAACTTCCTCAATATTTTCTAAGAAATGAATTTTTAACCATCGAGTTTTTATAGTTAGCCAAATTAAAGACTTTTTTAAACATACAAGAATACAGAACATTTATCTCCCATATACCCAGATAAACTCCATCATAGTTAAACTCCATTAAAATGTGTGTAAATGTCAGTGTTAAAGAAGGAAAAAAGAAGAAAGAAGGGATTCAAAAAAACTGAGTCTAACCCAATAAAAAGAGAGAGATAGAGAGACAGAGAGAGGAGGGAGATTAATTTGATAAAAATAAACATATAAAGAAACTAAGTCAAAAAAGACAAAAAGAGTTTACTTAATAGAAGAATTTGTAAATGGTTACCATATTTCCATGTTTTTTTTTAAATTTCAGAAATATTTCCAGAGAAAATTGGAGGAAACTGTTACTGATGAGACAAACAGAAAGACCTTCCACTTTCATTTTCCTTCTCTTTTAACTCTTCAAAGTACTCTAAGGTAAAGTTATTCAACTCTTTTAATGTGTTTTCTAACATATTAAAATGATGTGCTCACCTGATACATCTCCAGACATATTCGTGGGTAATGTTGTAGTCCTCTCCACTTGTTCCGTTCTGTTTTGCCGCACGTCGCAATCAGTCCTGTTGTCGAAGATGAGTTTGCAGTAATCTATAATTCACATCAGGAGATTAATAACTTTAACATAGTCAGGATCTCCCAATAAATTATACTACCATCACAGTAGGTATTTAAAAATTTAAGAGAGCACATATTAAAATAACTACATAAGTGTAGAATACTAACTTTATATACTTTTAAGATTAACGTTTATTTGAGATAACAATGTTGGATGTTACTCAACAGAGTACTAGTTCTTGTTTAAGGAAATGCCCAAATAAGTTTAAAAATACAGGACAAAAAAGATCTATGTGAAGTGGACATTTCAAAATAAAAGAAAGTGTGATTCAGTAGTTACTTTTTAAAAATGCAAACAACACTTTTGAGATTAGGAGGCACCAGAATACATTGGTGAGCCTATGTGTTGTACTTTTGAGTTTCTTGGACATATATAACCATAATTTAGGGTGTTGACTTAAAATTATATATATATATGCACAGCGTGAGAGTTGCAAGTTAAGTTTTCTTTGGGGCAAATGAGGACTGCAGCCTGGGAGTCAGTGTTTTAGATAGCTCTGAGAAACTGCTCCGAGGAGGCGAGGGAAGGAACCAGGATATATAGGAGTTTTGCAGCAAAGAACAGGTAATTGGTAAAGTCAAAAGATTATTGTTAAATAAAGAAAACTAGATATCCCAAGTTAAGGAATTTAGCGCTTTTCTGTATATGGGAAGATGCAAGAGTCTGGGCTCACTGAAATCATTCCTTTGATATGCACCTTAGCTATCTGGGGCCAGTATCCTGTATTTTCACATCCTGAGTTTCCTCAGGGCTCACTGCAGGGAGTGGCTACAGTCTGATGGCTGCTAGGTGGCAGGTATTGTTTTCAGTCCTGAGTTTCCTCAGGGCTCACCAGCTTATGTTGGAGGGCTGCAATTACTGGTGTCTGTGACATCCTTTGTTTATTGATATGGCAGGAAATATTCCATTTATAAATATTCCATTTATCAATGGACATAGAATTAGCAAATACCAGCCTCAGAATTAAAAAAAAAATAATTTCAGAAGATAGAAATCATGTATCTAAGAACTTCAGAAGATTCAGAAAACATAACATTTCCATTTTATTACAAAGAACCTATCTTGTCTACAAGACTGCTAATAGTTTACCTTCCAGCCCTTCAACCTAATAAAATCTTTAATTTTTAATTCAAGTTTTATGAGGATTAAATGAGAAACAATCACGAAGAATGGACACTCAAAAAATGTTAATTGTTATCATAATCATCCTCTATTTTCTCAGAATGTCTTTGTACCCACTGTTGTAGTAGGGATGGGAAAGGGAATAGCATTTCCCAACAGCGCCCAGGCTTGAGAAGAGATGCTCCCAAAATATGGAGTTGTTTAAAAAAAAGACCAAAAAACTTTTATTTATCAAATACATAATTAATGGATATTTAAAGAAACAAAGTATTGAAAGGATTGGGAAGGTAGTCAAGAAAGCAAAGAAAACATGATCAATATAGCAAAGGAAAGACAATGGGGTATTAAACCATAAAGTGTAAAATAGAGCGATAGATTGTATGATCAAATATTCCCTGCTGGTCACTTACAAACTGCACAGAACTGGAAAAGCACTTTAGGTTCTCTGACTCTGGAAAATGAGGGAAAATGTAACTGTAAAGTATGGTTGGGTTAAAGATTAAAGGAGATAATGCATGTGAAGAGCTTGGGAAAACATTAGTACTCAAAAAGGTAAGTAAATGAATGTTATGAGAGTATTTCTTTACATTACTCAATGAAGTGTTGATATAAAATATCTACTCTGTGATACCAAAGATATCAGGTATATCTCTATATTGTAATCATTGTTACCTCCTATTGGCAGTTGCTAATTGCTTTTAGTTTCTTGCCCTTTCCTATATTTTGAAGTTTTGGCAATATACAGGATCTTTATTGTAAATATATTTTAAAGTATTTGAGATTCCATTTTTTCATAAATGTGGAACAAAATGCTGAAAGAGTAGGTTGAGACGTGCCTCTACTTGTAAAGATACTTCAGCTTTAATAGTCAAAAGCCTGCTAGTTTCTGCTTGTTTATTCATTTGTTTGTTTATTAACTCATTCGTGTATTCAATTAACACATTCATTCAACCAAAAAACACAAAGAGTGAATAATCTACAGTCTGTGCCCTTAAGAAGCTTGCAGTATATTGGAGGAAAGAGACGCTGTCCACCAATTATTACACTAATGTCAGGAACAATTATGGAAGGTCTAGCAAAAAAAATTATCCTTTGGGAGAAATTATTTTTCAAAAGACTGCACCATGAAACCATATTTATCAGAAATTGTGATTCTTAGAATAAAATAACTGGCCTATTAATGAAAAATTAGAGTAAAAAATAAGTAATTATAATGGTATCTCAAAAGATGTTTGCAATTAGAATAGTTTGAGCACGGAGAAAATGTCATGAAAATGAAGAATTTGTTTCTAATCAATGAAATCATCATGAAAACGCTCCGAGTATAAATTAGTTATACTTCTGTTGTTGCACTGATTTCATAACTTTTAGAAACATAGGCTTCACATTACTATCTTCAACACTGGTTGCACTGAAGGAATCTGATATTAAAATAGCCTAAAAAGAAAGACTAATGTTAAATGGTGATACAGAAATGAAGCCTGTTTTCCTCCCTATTTATCTGGAAATTTCATATATGTATGTCTCGGGACTTGGATTCATTTGTGATATGCCTGATAAAAACAAGGGACAGCCTCAGAGAAAAGTGGAAACTTACTCATTAAGCCCAGGGCTCCCAGTCCAGCCAGCACCAGCAGGTTCAGCGACAGTGAAATGAAAGCAATAGGACACCACACCTTCGATGGAGCACTAGGTGCTATGAGGAAAATGACAAGAAGCCACACATTTTAGGCTGCTTCCTCTTTCCTTAGCCCGCTCCATACCCTGCTCCTCTGTGCATAGTAATAGGACTTCTATTTTATTGTTTAATGAAAGAAATTGCTTGTAAAGTCGAGTTCTCATTTATATCCAGCCAAGGTGAATACACATCTAACACTAAAAACACAGAAGTTTATATAAATGTGATCGTATGACATATTCTGGGTATTTTGATGAACAGTCTCTTGTTTCTATTTCAGCAGTCTTTTTTCACATCTACCTTCTTAATCTTGTTCTCCTTGGTCTACTTTCCCATCTCCAGGTAATCAGTGTGAACCACCTGTTGGATGATCTTCCTTACTTTTTTCCAGGCTTGTTGTGAAATATAGTATTTAATGTAATTGCCAATCCATTCCCTGGTGATTGGATCTTTTCAAGTGACCTATCTAATATGGTAGTAGAAAATCCACTCTCCAATATGAATTTTTGTAATAGTTTCATTCCCTCACTGCTTCTCTCTCTAACTCTAGGTTATACTGTGAGGATTTAGTAAAATCGATTTTAGACTATTATAGACTTTCTCTTGCAGCATATCTGTTTCATTGAAAAATTGCTTACGAGTTTTATTATTATAATTTTCATAGTCATGCCATTATCAGCTATTGCTTTTTTATATACCTCTGAATTTCCCCTTAAGGTCTAATTAATTAATTTGATGTCTGGAAATTTTCTTGAATATTTCTCAGATGGAGTGTGGGATCATTTTTTTCTTTTGCTAAAATGGATGGATTATATCTTTTCTGATTTCAGGATGAATGAATGGCAGTTATTTTCTCTCCATATTTACTCAATACTACTTAGTATCTAATTACTTCAATTATTTCCTTGTTTATATCTGCTTTCTTTTTATTCTTTATGGAATATTATTATTTACACATTAGATTACTTGGCTTTATTATCCAAGTTCATCATGATTTTCATATCTCTTTAATTTTGCATAATTTCTTCTGTATGATCTTCCAGGGCATGCAACTGAGCCTTAATGATCATTCTCTCTTTCAACTCATTCACTAGAGTTATTACAGTGAAAGTCACATTGTTTCAAATTTAAAAAATTTTAGTGCCATAACTTAATATCATAAATTAATTTGATTAGCTTTCTCTTCCAGGGATTTTATTTTACTAGGAGCGGCTTGTTAGGCTTTTTCTTCCTCTTCTAGGTTCTGGGTCCCCTAAAATTAGTAACTTTTATTTGTTTTCCCTTAGTTTTACTGACTCTTAGATTTGAGATCAAGCTTTGGAGTACTTTGAGAAGTGTCAAATCTATGTGTGTTGGAATGTACAGTTGTTTCTTTCCTAAGTGTCAATGGCATGCCAGTTGATAAGCTGTTAAATTTGTGCCCCATAAAAGAAGAAACCTGGTCCATTGTCTTCTCAGATGCAAAGTCTGGTGCTATTTATGATTTAGGATTACAGAGGGCTTTTTATGCATGCCTGTTTAGTTTGTACACCAATCCTCTGAGGCCAGAAAGGTAAGCAAGTCCTCCCAGGACCACACAAGAAAGGTGGCACCACCTTTTTTCTATGGAGTCTAATAGTCTCAAGAGACTAAGTCCTTTCTAGGCGCCAGAGAGGCCTGAATCTTCCTCTAAGTCTTTTTTCTGTGAATCTCCAGGCTCTTAACTAGCACAGTGGTGAACAAATCTATCACTTCTTCTCTTCATTGCAACCTCATAAGATCCTGGGGTACATACATACCCTCAGTGCTCTGCCTACTTACTAGCCCCTATAGTTGCTCCTTTCAGGGGAGGTATCTGCTAGTAGGAAATGGGAAAGAAAGGCAGAATGAAAGTACATTTGGGCTGATTGAACTGTTGATTAAAAATCAGTCTGGAATTAATGGTTATAGGTAGATAGCATCCCTTTACCTTGGTTTTCTCTAAAAACTCCAAGAAAATATAGAAAGTAGGTTAAAGAAGGCATAGATTCACAATAACAAAGAGAAAGGAGACCACAGAAATGGCCTTTTGGAAGGTAGATAACAGATACAAAAGCTCCTAGTAACTTAGACCCTTAGAAACTGAAGCAAAGTCAGCAGTGAGGAAACAGAAGAAGCAAACTGACTTTTGCTTAAGAACCCCAAAGGCTTCATGAATCAGTGATACCTGGTACTTTAGTTTTCCAAGTGGAGGTATAGGTGAGCCTGAAACTGAAAAAATACCTGAAAGTCGACGTAAGATATAGGTACTCCCCTCATACCATATTTTTCTCTCCACTTGGTACAGCTGAGTTATCCTCTCTTACCTGTTACAATAGAAGAATGCCCCGGGCAGAGTACTGGAGGAGGTATTCATCTCCAGAGCAGTTTAACTGGCCCAATGGGGGTGGGGGGTGGGGAGGGAACACAGATATTGATAATTGGGTTTCTCATTGAATTGTCCCAGTCCATGAAGGCTGCCATTTAACAAGCCCTTCTTATCTATACAAGGTCTCACTAAATCAGTTTATTACCACACACTTAAATGAGTACAGGCAATCAAGGATCATCAGATATTAGAAGAAAGCAGCCAATATAAAAGCCCGAAGAAACAGAAAACACAGACAATGCAAATTTAGAGGAAGCAGAAGTAACACCATGAGAACACTTCAAAAACTCTGTAAATAAACTAGAACTCTCTTATATGGCGGATGGAGGTATAAATGCAGAAAACATTTTTGTCAGTTTCTTATACAGTTGAACCTATACCATCCAACCCAGGCTTATACTCCTAGGTATTTACCTAATAAAATTTCTAAAAATACATCTACATAAAGACATCATAGCAGCTTTATTTATACTAGCTCCAAACTGGAAGCAACTGACATGTTCACCTTCAGATAAATGGATCAACGTAGCTTAGTATAGCTGCACCCTGGAATACTACTCAGCCATGGAAAGGAATTCACTGCTGATGCACAAAACACAGATGAATCTCAAAAACATTGTGTTTAATGAAAGAAGCCAGTCATTGAAGAATATATATTATTTGAACCTATTTATATAAAACTCTAGACTTTACAGAGTAGTCTAGAATGACAGAGAGTAAATCTTTCCGATTAGCTGGGGCTAAAACTACGATTGGGGGTAAGTTGGAAGACACACAAGGTGTGTTTTTGGGGTGACGGAAATATTGTATATTAATTTTGGTGGTTTGTATGGGTATGTATTTGTTAAATACAATAAACTGTATGCTTAAAGTGGGCATATTATTTTGTGTTTAAATTATGCTTCAATAACGTTGACTTGAAAGTACAGTTTTTAAAACCATCAGAGCAATAAGGTATGATTTTGCATCCACACATAAGAACAGAATGTCATAAAAAAGCCTTTAGAAACAGTAGCAGTTCACTGAAAATAAAATTATACCAGGAACACATTTTAAATAGAGAAAGATAATTTAAGAAAATCACCCATGAAATATATAAAGCATAATAAAAGGTATCATATTTATAATATAATGATGAAAAATGGGAGGGTTTGTGAGGTTAATCCTCCTTTTCTCAAAATTTTTCTTTTATTCTTTGTTGAAGTATAGTTGATTTACACTGTTGTGTCAGTTTCTAACGTACAGCAATTTCAGTGTTATATATGTATTTTTTCAGATTCATTTCCATTATAAGTTATTACAAGATATTGAATATATTTCCTAACTTATCCCTTACCCCCCAACCCTTTTGGTAACCATAAGTTTGTTTTCTATGTCTGTGAGTCTGTTTCTGTTTTGTAAATAAGTTCATTTATATAATTTTTCAGATTCCATGTTTAAGTGATAAATGGTGTATGTCTTTGTCTGACTTACTTCACTTAGTATGATAATCTCCAGGCCCATCCATTTTGCTGCAAATGGCATTATTTCATTCTTTTTTATGGCTAAATAATATTGCATTCTATATATGTACCACATCATCTTTATTCATTACTTTGATGAAGGACATTTAGGTAGCTTACATGTCTTGGCTATTGTGAATAGTGCTGTATTGAATATTGGGGTACATGTATCTTTTTTTTTTTTTTAAGCTCTTTATTGGAATATATTCGCTTTACACTCTTGTACCAGTTTTTGAGGTACACCAAAGTGAATCAGCTGTATTTATACATATATCCCCATATCCCCTCCCTCCCACGATTCCCTCCCCGCCTCCCTGTCTTGGCCCTCTAAGGCATCACCTATCATCAAGTTGATCTCCCTTTGTTATACAGCAACTTCCCACTAGCTATCTATTTCACAGTTGGTAGTGTAAATATGTCTATGCTACTCTCTCACTTCGTCCCAAATTCCCCTTCATCCCCCACCCCAGCCCCATGTATCTTTTTGAATTATGGTTTCCTCCAGATATATGCCCAGGAATGAGATTGCTGGATCATATGGTAGCACTATTTTCAGTTTTTTAAAGAACTTCTCTACTTTTTCCATAGTGGCTGCGCCAATTTACATTCCCACAATATTTAGTAGGATTCCCTTTTCTTCACACCTTCTCCAGAAACTCTCTCTTTTATTTTTAAAAGCAATCTTTATTTTTTCTGCCCCAACATCTCCCACTATGTCCTTCTTAATGTTGTCCTTGCTGCAGTGGCTCGATTTATTCAAGTAGGTCTCACCTCTCACAGCTCTGCTCTTGGGCGCCTCAGCTGTGCCCTTAAAGCTCCCTGTTCCAGTTTCAGCTTCACCACCCAGTTCCAACTCAGGCACTTCATGGTTACCTTTTCAGGAAAAAAAAAAAAAAGTGGCAGTGTTTTTTAAAAAATCACTCTTTAATCTTTTTACTTTCTAACCATCCAGATATTCCTAGTGTTCCTGGCTCGATTCTGATTCTGATGATAGATTTTTTTAAATAGACATTTAGTGACCTTTTATAAAAATGGAATGCAAACAGTTTACTCAGATGTACAGAAAAGGATAAAAATTGTTACATAAGGAAACATATTAGGGAATATGTGGCAGAACATAAATTGCATCTCCAATTTTATAAATACCTTGTCAGTGGCCTATGTTGTCAATTGGATGGTGAGGATATAGTACTTCTCCCAAATACATGCAGTACCTTCATCAAACATTATAGAGACAGAGAAGATGACTCTTTGGGAGGGGGGAAACTAGTCCCTAAAACATTATCCACTAACCTGATGCCTAAAATTCTGTAATCAGAGGTTTGTCCATATTGAGTGCTTTTACTTCATTATTTAAATGTAAAGTACTTTGAGGTAAATGTATGACTTTAAAAAATCCACATATGGGGGGGAGGCAAGGAAGGGAGGGAATACGGGGATATTTGTATAAAAACAGTTGATTGAACTTGGTGTACCCCCCAAAAAATAATAAATAAATAAATAAAATTAAAAAAAAATCCACATATATGTAGCAGATATAATTTTATATTAAGATCAAAAGGACTTAAAAACAAGCACAAAAGCAGAAAAATAATGTAAATAACAAATTATAAATAACAAAAAATAACCTGAGGGAATCCACAAGAAACCATGTACCCCATAGCAATAAAGAAATTTCAGTGAATGTGATTTCAGGAAAAATTATCTTCCCACTGCTTTGTTGTTTCTTACTGTCCAGGAAGTGAATTGCTGGATAAAACAGACTGCAGTTCTATTATGCTGAGATAAGGAAACGTCAGTCTTATTCTTTCTCAGAAAGAAATAAATGTTTACTACATCATCACTGACTGGGGTCCCATGGTCCTACGAAACTCATAGCACATGCCTATTTCATATCTTCTAGCAGTTAAATAAAAATACTGGATAGTTACATTCACACTGTTACTGTTTTTCCTTCCCCTAATAACCTGTATGTAAGATCATCCTAAAATGTCTAAAAAATATGAAAATATGATATTTTGGTGTCAACAGAGGTCTGGATTTCCAGAGGCTTAGATCACAGTCTTTTTTCACACACTGTCATGATCTTACGAACTAAATAAGATAGACAAAACTTAACTCTGGCGTAGTGACTGCTCTATGGGCTAGCCCTCCAAAAGTTAAATCTCAGAGGGGACTAACAGCCTTGAGTTGAAGACATGAGAACCCACCAGTATAGCTGAATAACTTCTTCTCTGGTCTTTCTGATCCTCATGGAGAGTCTTACCTGTTCTCTTGAGACTGTGGCTCTCCTGGGATTCCTTCGTCTTAGGATTTGAAAAATTGAGAGTTGCATATGTCACTTCTTCAGGCATTACTGAACAAATAAGGCACAATTCAGTCACCCTGTGTCACCTTGAACACACAGAAGCTGCTGTTGGGTGACCTATGCATGGAGGGACTGAATGGACCGATCTACCTTTGTAAAGACTAAGCAAAAAGAAGTAGTATCAGAAAACAGAACAGTTCCACTGAGAATTTCATAACTGCACTATTCTCACCTCTGTATATTCCTCTTACCTCTCTTTTCCTAACTTCCTCCTATAAAACACTGTGTTGGAGAAATAACTTAAGAGAAAAACGTGGGTTTTAAATATAAATAATCTTTTTTTTTCAACTAGTGGAAAAACCATCTGGATCACCAGACTCGAGATTACCCTAGGGAAATACAAAGAAAAGTGTATTTATTTCTGCATATATAATCAGCTCTCAATCAGCATGTGCGTGTGAGAACTGTTATAATTGCATGCAGTACGTAACCCACTGCTGACTCCCAGAAAACCACAGGGGAGTTAATTCTCACCAAAACTTTTTTCCTTCCATTTTTATTTTATTGTTGTGGACTAAAGACTCCTGAGAATTAAAAGCAGAATATTAGTGGCGTAATACAAAATTAAGAAAAAGAGCGCTGCAATGAGCTACACTATATAGAGATTATCCTTCCCTCTCCTCCCTTTTATTGACTTTTGAGAAAGATTGGGCCTTTGTGCAATAAGCAAATAGACCTTCCACAGAATTTTTAAAAAGAAAGAAAAAAGAACGATAAGGAGTAAATTTAAGACAGTGTTATGGAAATTGATACAAGGAAAAAGACATTACCTTAAACTACAGACTTGGAAACATTTTAAAAACAGAATGGTTCAGATGCAGCAAGAAATATTCATAACATTGCAATCAGGTAGGAATACAGTGAACTTGTCCTTATGACAGGTGCAGAAACTGTACTCCAACCAGGGGTTGGGGGCAGAGGCTTGGATGGGACAGGAAATATGCGGGTAACATGAGCTTTAGTGCTTTCTTTAATATTAAGTACATTAGGGAAGTCTTTAGGTCTCACTTCACTCATTTATTAAAAACTAAATGGATGGACCTAAAGCTTTTAACCTATTTTTCTAAATGTATATGATGCTCTCATTTTACTTCTCCTTCCAAGAGAGAATCTGTCTAATGCTTCTTTGAGGTCTGAAAACATACATTTGCTTTGAACCAGTCATCTCACTGTTCAGACCTGACACAGAGATAGACAAAGATCTGTGCACTTGCATGTTGCATCACCATATTGTTAATTTATGAGTGAGAAATGATAAAAGAGCTAAATATTAGACAAAAGAAAAATTGAAATCTTTGACCATTCAGATAATGAGATCAGAAGCCAAGCTGACATTTTGTACCTCTCTTCTTAACAGAAAACATGTTTATGTTGAGCAATGTCTGGGGTAAAATAAAAACTCTATAAAGGTAGAAGTTGAGGAAAATTTTATGTGTTGTTGAGAAAGAATATAAATATATATACACATACACATGTATGTATGAAAACCATGTTCTCATATGTAAACCTTGATAAAAAGAGAGAGACCAAAAACTCTTACCCTGAAGCCCAGAATTTTCACTGACTTGAGTTTGCTCTGGAGCAACAGATGTTTCCACTGTCCTCCTAAATGTACACCCTCAAGGATGCTACCTGAGGAAAACTCGTTCAATATGCTAATCTACTTCCTGAAAACTTGAGTAGTACTTTACCTCCTAAATCTTCAAAGGTTCAGCTTTCTTCTCCCAGATACAGATGTTTATCCTGTCCTAGTCTAATCATAATAAATTTGTCTCCATAAATATAAATGCAATGTATTTTATTTCATAAGTGGATTCTGCCTATTTAACTTTGAAAAATAAATATCTTTCCTTGGGGGTTCAGAAACATTTGCTTATTCATCCATTTATTAATTCCTTTATTCAACAGATTGAGCACCTACTGTATGCTATGCAATATTCCAGGGCAAATGATAGAAACATTTTTTTCCTTAAGGTAGTTTACATTCTATACTTCATGCATCTATTTCTAAATATATAGTTTATATTAATATTTTATGTATTTATTCTTGGATAAGCAATATAATGTAAGGTAGTGACAAGTATTATGGATAGAAATAGAGCAAAGTAGAAGAAAGGGTGACAGAGAAAGGAGAGGAAGCTTACGATAAATAGGGAATCACAGAAGGCCTTTCTGTGGAGTCGTCATTTGAAACAACCAAAGAATAACAATGACAAAAATATTATTCTACGAAAACATGCTAATTAAATACTGTAATACCCACTATCTTTTTTAGTTACTGAGATCTAAAAGTCAGAAGTTATTTACTCTTCAATTTCAAAGATTTCAGTTCCTTTTAAATTTCCCCTTTTGTTTCAATTTCATCATAATATGTTCTGCATTTTCAACTTCTTGCCCAAAAAGGATCCCTTGACAAATTTGACCAAGGCAGGAAATGTGTCAAATATTTTGTCCGTGTCTGATCTGAATAAGAATTACTTCATGTTCTCAGCCTCTGATCCACTGATCCAGTCCCAGTAACTTGGTGTGCATCGACTCTTGGGTGTATTTCACTACCAAAGCTTCTTTATCCTGAAAGCCTGAATGAATCACAACCCCTTCATCCCTCCATATATATCCAAACGGACTGATTCACAAACGTAGTACCAGCTGAAAAAATAACAAGAAACCCTATCTCTCAGAAAACTGACAGAGCAGTAACAAAATTTCCAAGCTGATTACTGCAACAGCTCTTGCAAAATGCTGGTTCAGAATGAGATAGGAGAACTGGTGGGGGCAGGGGTGGGTGGGAAGGGGGTTGGGACTCTAGGAAGGAGGACAGTGAGAGAACAGGACCCATCACAGAATATGCAATATGACAACCCCAAAACCTGGAGGACATGATATTAAAAAAAAAGTAAGGAAAGAAGAAAGGGAACTAGACAAGAGGCAAAAGCAAATAACTAGAATAACTATGTCCCATGTGAGGCAAACACAAATTTGGCATGACTGAACAGTTAGTGAGACAGAACAATAATGTTACATCTGAAATTTATGCTAAGAATATTATCCTTTGAGTTGCTTAGCAGAGAGGCAGAGAAAGATTTGCAATCAGTGCACTGAAATTCCTCATCGTGCAATCATAATATGACAAATAAATACATGCATTAAAAAATTCACTCTTAAAATCAGCCACTGGCAAAATCATGAAATAATTATGGCTGTGGAGCATATGCATATCATTCGTAATACTGAAATATTAACAGTGTAGAAGTAGAGGATCAAATGACAGAGCGGAAGAGACAGTAAGATGAGAAGAGAGAAGGGGAGGACAGGAGAAATAGGAGGAAGTGGAGAATTTAGAGATACACCCCATGGTTGTTCAATAAGAAATAAAGGTTTATGTGAAGGGGTGAGGGAAAGGAAGTGAGAGAGAGAGAGAGTGGTCTTGAATCATTTATCAAAACAGAGAGCCAGTAGGTAATTTCTGAAGCTTATAAATCTACATAGAGTAGTACAAATATTATTTAAAACTATAAAGATAGTCACCGTAAGACATAAAAACAAATTATTAAAAGCTATTGCCGGGACTCCCTTAAGAATCCTCCTGCCAATGCAGGGGACACGTGTTCAATCCCTGGTACTGGAAGATCCCACATGCCACAGAGCAACTAAGCCCATGAGCCACAACTACTGAGCCCACGTGCCACACTACTGAAGCCCGTGCACCTAGAGCCCGTGCTCCGCAACAAGAGAAGCCACCACACTGAGAAGCCCATGTACCACAACGAAGAGTAGCCCCCACTCACCACAACTAGAGAAAGCTCGCGTGCAGCAAGGAAGAGCCAACACAGCCAACAAATAAATAAATAAATAAATAAATAAATAAATAAATAAATAAATTTATTAGAAAAAAGCAGAAAACAATTGCCATTGAGGAATGAGAAAATCACTTGATGTTTTTATTAACTAATAAGCTGTCCTGGTCTATTTTGTTTTAAACATGTACACATATTACTTTGAAAAAGTGAAAATAATAGCAATTGTGTGTATTCATATCTATTAAGCAAGGCTCTTTCCCTTTCATAATTTGCCTTCATTCTGACCTTGTCCAAACTGGTTTCTTTACTACTGACTCTGCCCTCAATTTAAAACCCACTGATTAGCATATTAAACTTCCTGCAGTGAAGTATGGGTACAGATTATGAATTTTATATTTGTTTTATTCCTGTACATATGAATTGAATCTCTAAGTATTAGTTTACAATTAAAATAACTGACATACATTTGATAAAAACAATATAAATGTATTACTTATTTGAATAACTTCTAAACATAAACATAATACTGTATTAGAAAATGCTTTCTTTAATTACACTAGTGTATTCCATAATTAGTTCAAGTATATTTACATAATTATGAGAGACAATTTTCAACAATTTGTATTTTTTGTTATTTATAGAAATATAAATTAAGAAAATTCTTGTTCATAAAAATAAAAAGATGAGAACCAAAAGATTCTTTACAGCAATGCCACTCGATTATTTTAACTCCTTGTGAATTACATGCCAAGGTTACATAATTATTTAATTATCAATTAAACAATAGCAAATATCAATATCACTTATATACCTAATAAAATGATTAAGTCCTCTCCCAATTTTGGCAAAAGAATTGGAACCATGAGAAATGCAAAAATAATTTTCTGCCTAGTCATTAGTTTCATTCATTTGCTCAAGTTTGGGGGAAAAATACTAAATAAAACTTAGGATTTATCTCTATGACAACTCTAACATAATTTTTCACTTAGACTACTTGTTTAACCCAGCCTACATAGAGCATGCTGAAATATCAAAATTCTATTAATTTCATTAAACTTCATCAACATAGTTTTAAAGCAAAATGTTTTTATCTCATTAAATATATCTGTGTCAATAAAGGATAAGCGCAAAGTGCAATGAATTTATGAAAAATTTTTTTATAATCTTATTGGCAAAGTCAGTAATCATTATCAAATCATCTAATCTGACTTAGTGTTAAAAAATACCTTATTCTTATTCATGTTAACAGTTAATATGCATTTTTAAAAAATACATTTAAAGCCACTAAAAATATTTTATGAACTATATTTCTAACAAAGTATTTAAATCATATTTTAAATACTGTACAACACCGAAAGCATGATCCAAAAATAACAAAATAAAGAAAAAATTAGACTTGATGAAAATTAAGAACTTCTACTCTTTGAAAAACACCTAAGGATGTGAACAAACAAGCCAGACAGTGGGAAAAGATATTTGCCATTCACGAAACTGATATAACATGTCTGATATCCAGGCTATATCTCTCAACAGGAACTCTCAGTACTCAAAAATAATAATAAAGTATTACAAAATGGGCAAAAGATTAGAACTGGCACACTATCAAAGAATTATACAAATGGCAAATAAGCACAATAAAAGATAATCAACACATTATCCATTAGGGGAATGCCAATTAAAATCACAAAGGACCCCCCATGTAACTATAAGAATATAAAAACAAAAACAGAAACAAAAAATGAAAAACAAACAAAATACCCAAAAACTTACCATATCAAGTCTTGGTGAAGATACTGAACAAACAATACTCTTTTTTTTCTCAGTTTTATTAGGATATAATTGATACACGGCATTGTAGAAGTTTAAGGTATACAGCATAATGGTTTGATTTACATATATTGTGAAATGATTGCCACAATAAATTTAGTTATTTATCATCTCATATAGGTACAAAAAAGAAAAAAAGAAAAAAAGGTTTTCTTCTTGTGATGAGAATTCTCAGGATTTGTTCTCTTAACAAATTTCAAATATAGCACACAGCAGTGTTAACTCTAGTCATCGTGCTGTACATTCGATCCACAGTATATATTTATTGTACAACTGGAAGTTTTTACTTTTGCGCCACCTCATTCCATACCCTCTTTTTTGGGACTCTTGATCTGGTCCTGTGGATGCATATCCTGGTATCAAGTCAAACTGTTTTATTATTGTGGCTTTAGAGTAAGTCTTGTTATTGAGTACTGTAATTTCTGCAAATATTCTTCTTTTTCAGTATTTTCTTAGCTGTTCTAAATCTTATGCATTTCTGTGTTAAGTTTAGAATTAGCATGTCACTTAAAAAATCCATCTGAGAAGTTCAGGGATTGTAGTGAATCTAGAGGCAAATTTGGGAAACTTGACATCCCCTATACATGAACTTTTCTAATCCAAGTATACAGTTATCACTACACGTATTAAGGTTTTCTTTAATTTTGTCAGCAACTCTTACAGGTTTTATTTCCTAGGAAGCAGATTCTGAAATCAAGATTAGTATGATGGAGGTTTATCAGGGACACCCTTGGTGTGTCCACCTGTGGAAGAGAACAGAAAGAAGCAGAATTGGGCAGAATGGGAAGTTGGGCTGTGATGGGTTCTCAGTGAGGCCTCAGTCGATTCCAGTTGGAACCTCTGAAGCAGGTATAGATCTTCTGAGGTTTCCCCAGTTAGGGCAAGACAGCCAGACCTTTATATTCCCACATCACTAATCATTGGATGTGAACTGCCCTGGGAAGGCATCATGACCTTGGTTGAGTTAGTTCTCTTCAACAGAGGCAAGGGCTCATACTTGATAGTTGTATGTTGACAGTTCTCCCAGCAGCCAGGAGAATAAGCCCTTCAGTCCTGAAGAGGGATCTGTGTATCACATCACAGAGTCCATTACAGAGTTAACTCTCTTCAGCCTAGATGTATTTCTTCATGGAAGTGAAGCAAGTCCAGGTTAAAGGTACATCTCTTTTCTTGGAATAAACTTGTAAGAGGAAGGTGTGTAGAATGAATTCTAGCCCCAGGTGCTGCAGCTGAGCTCAGAGTCACAACTGATCCTCATATCACCCCTCTCCTGGGACTTTGTCTCAATCCCTCTCACTCCCAGCACCTCTGCTGTCCTTAGTCACCTACCTGGGGTTTGAACCCATCGTACCATTCTCAAGCTGTGACTGCAGCCTTTGTCGTTTTGCCATTAAACTGGGGAATGGATTATAAAGATGTCTTCAAGTGGAATACCTGGATACAAAACATCTTTCTTGCTGTCCCTATTGTGTAACAGCAAGCTTACCCCCTCTCCTGTTGATCAGTGTCAATTACTCATCTCAAGATAGAGATTCATCTAATGAGATGTTGTGCCTCCTGGTGGAAGTTTTTGTCCTTTACAGACAAGATTTTCCTAAATGGATAGATCAGAGTTATTCAGACAGAAGGCACACATCTCCCAAGTTGGTTATTGTAAATGATGGTAAGAAGGGTCGCTCCTGCTTCTCCCCTTGGCTTCCAGACCCATGTATTCTACCTGCTGGGGACACAGCACCATATAAAGGTTATTGATTTAAAGTATACACTATAACTTGGCAGATGGCATCATGTCGTAAGTATTAACTCTGAGGTGGTCCTCTGACTGTGCTGTCAGCAGGCCCTTAGTCTTACCATTGTGCTATCAGACCTGCAGCTACATGCTGCTTCAGTTTGTGATATAACTAGTGGATCCCATGGTCAAATGTCCACGCCCTTACCTCTACGCTATAGAGCATCAGACATGGTGTTATGTAAGGTCCTATTCCAGTTGATCGCATATTCTCTGTGTGTGTGAATATTTGTTCTGCTTGAACCCTATGGACAGGACAAGCAACTCCATGTCCAAAATATGAATCTATTCCTGTCAAAGTGAGTCATGGCTCCTTCCATTGTGGAATGGGTACACATTCGTTAATTTGACAGCAAACAGCTTATTGTTTTCTTTAAGGCATCTTACAGTGGATTCCTGGTCCTTGCTACGCTGCGTTTATCAGTCACTGGATATAGAGATCTCTCAGAAGGAGGTGTAACTTTGGGTGAGACAGTAGGATCACACCACATATAATGTTAACATGTAGAGATTTTTCACATTTTTATTATTATATTTATTACTATTTTGTTTTTGGACGCTATTATCAATGGTATTGCTTTTTTTTTAAAGGCTCTTTATTGGAATATAATTGCTTTACACTGTTGTGCCACTTTTTGCTGTACAACAAAGTGAATTAGCTGTATTTATATTTATACATATAGCCCCATATCCCCTCCCTTCCTCAACTCCCTCCCACCCTCCCTATCCCACCCCTCTATCATCAAGTTGATCTCCCTGTGTTATGCAGCAGTTTCTTACTTGCTATTTTACATTTGGCAGTGCATATATGTCAATGCTATTCTCTCACTTTGTCCCAGCTTCCCCTTTACCCCCTACCCCATGTCCTCAAGTCCGTTCTCTACATCAGCATCTTTATTCTTGCCCTGTCACTGGGTTCATCAGTACCATTTTTTTAGATTTCATGTATATTATGGAATTTAGCATACAGTATTTGTTTTTCTCTTTCTGACTTACTTCACTCTGTATGACAGACTCTAGTGGAGTCTGTCAACATCACTTATTGAAGAGGCTGTCTTGTTTCCATTGTATAAATGTACAAATAACTCAATTTCATTCCTTTTTATAGCTGAGTAATATTCCATTGTATATATGTGCTACATCTTCTTTATCCATTCATCTGTTGATGGGCATTTAGGTTGCTTCCATGTCCTGGCTATTGTAAATAGTGCTGCAATGAACACTGTGGTATATGTTTCTTTTTGGATTGTAGTTTTCTCTGGGTATATGCCCAGTAGTGGGATTACTGGGTCATATGTTAACTTTATTTTTAGTTTTTTAAGGAACCTCCATACTGTTTTCCATAGTGGCTGTATCAATTAACATTCCCACCAACAGTGCAGGAGAGTTCCCTTTTCTCCACACCCTCTCCAACATTTATTGTTTCTAGATGTTTTGATGATGGCCATTCTGACTGGTGTGAGGTGATACCTCATTGTGGCTTTGACTTGCATTTCTCTAATGCTTAATGATGTTGAGCCTCTTTTCATGTGTTTGTTGGCTATCTGCATGTCTTCTTTGGAGCAATGTCTATTTAGGTCTTCTGCCCATTTGTGGATTGGGTTATTTGCCTTTTTGGTATTAAGCTGCATGAGCTGCTTGTATATTTTGGAGATTAATCCTTTGTCCATTGCAAATATTTTCTCCCATTCTGAGGGCTGTCTTCTTGTCTTGTTTATGGTTTCTTTCACTGTGCAAAAGCTTTTAAGTTTCCTTAGGTCCCATTTGTTTATTCTTGATTTTATTTCCATTATTCTAGGAGGTGGGTCATAAAGGATCTTGCTTTGATGTATGTCATAGAGTGTTCTGCCTATGTTTTCCTCTGAGTGTTATAGTGTCTGGCCTTACATTTAGGTCTTTAATCCATTTTGAATATTTTTGTGTATGGTGTTAGGAAATATTGTAATGTCATTCTTTTATATGCAGCTGTCCAGTTTTCCCAGCACCACTTATTGAAGAGGCTCTCTTTCTTCCACTGCATATGCTTGCCTCCGTTGTCAAAGATAAGGTGCCCATATGTGCGTGGATTTATCTCTGGGCTCTCTATTCTGTTCCATTGATCTATATTTCTGTTTTTGTGCCAGTACCATACTTTCTGGATCACTGCAGCCTTGTAGTATAGTTTGAAGTCAGGGAGCCTGATTCCACCAACTCCGTCTTTCCTTCTCAAGATTGCTTTGGCTGTTCAGGGTCTTTGCATTTCCATACAAATCGTAAGATTTCTTGTTCTAGTTCTGTGAAAAATGCCATTGGTAGATTGACAGGGAGTGCGTTGAATCTGTAAATTGCTTTGGGTAGGATAGTCATTTTCATTATGTTGATTCTTCCAATCCAAGAACATGGTATGTCCCTCCATCTGTTTGTGGTGTCTTTGATTTCTTTCATCAGTGTCTTAAAGTTTTCTGCATACAGGTCGTTTGCCTCTTTAGGCAGGTTTATTCCTAGGTATTTTATTCTTTTTGTTGCAGTGGTAAATGGGATTGTTTCCTTAATTTCTCTTTCTGATCTTCCGTTGTTAGTGTATAGGAATGCAAGAGATTGCTGTGCATTAATTTTGTACCCTGCTACTTTACTAAATTCATCAATTAGTGTTAGCAGTTTTCTGGTAGCTTCTTTAGGGTTTTCTATGTATAATGTCATGTCATCTGCAAAGAGTGACAATCTTACTTCTTCTTTTCCAATTTGGATTCCTTTTATTTCATTTTCTTCTCTGATTGTTATGGCTAAAACTTCCAAAACTATGTTGAATAATAGTGGTGAGAGTGGGCACCCCTGTCTTGTTCCTGTTCTTAGAGGGAATGCTTTCAGTTTTTCACCATTGAGAATGATGTTGGCTGTTGTTTCTCATATATGGCTTTTATTATGTTGAGGTAATTTCCTTCTATTTCCCACTTTCTGGAGAGTTTTTATCGTAAATGGATGTTGAATTTTGTCAAAAGCTTTTTCTACATCTAATGAGATTATCATATAGTTTTTATCCTTCAGTTTGTTAATATGGTGTATCACATTGATTGATTTGCATATACTGAAGAATCCTTGCATTCCAGGGATAAACCCCACTTGATCATGGTGTATGGTCTTTTTAATGTGCTATTGGATTCTGTTTACTAGTGTTTTGTTGAGGATTTTCGCATCATATTCATCAGTGATATTGGCCTATAATTTTCTTTTTTTGTGACACCTTTGCCTGGTTTTGGTATCAGGGCAATTGTGGCCTCATAGAATGAGTTTGGGAGTGTTCCTCCTTCTGTTATATTTTGGAAGAGTTTGAGAAGGATAGGTGTTAGCTCTTCTCTAAATGTTTGATAGAATTCGCCTATGAATCCATCTGGCCCTGGGCTTTTGTTTGCTGGGAGATTTTTAATAACAGTCTCAATTTCAGTGCTTGTGATTGGTCTGCTCATATTTTCTATTTCTTCCTGATTCAGACTTGGAAGATTGTACCTTTCTAAGAATTTATCCATTTCTTCCAGGTTATCCAATTTATTGGCACATAGTTGCTTGTAGTAGTCTCTCATGATCTTTTGTATTTCTGTGGTGTCAGTTACTTCTTTTTCATTTCTAATTCTGTTGATTTGCATCTTCTCCCTTTTCTTCCTGATGAGTCTGGTGAATGGTTTATCAATTTTGTTCATCTTCTCTAAGAACCAGCTTTTAGTTTTATTTATCTTTGCTATTGTTTCCTTTATTTCTTTTTCATTTATTTCTGATCTGATCTTTATGATTTCCTTCCTTTTGCTCACTTTGGGGTTTTTTTGTTCTTCTTTCTCTAATTGTTTTAAGTGTAAGGTCTGGTTGTTTATTCAAGATTTTTCTTGTTTCTTGAGGTAGGACTGTATTGCTATAAACTTCCCTCTTAGAACTGCTTTTGCTGCATTCCATAAGTTTTGGGTCATTGTGTTTTCATTGTCATTTGTTTCTAGGTAGTTTTTGATTTCCTCTTTGATTTCTTCAGTGATTTCTTGGTTGTTTAATAGCATATTGTTTAGCCTCCATGTGGTTGTATTTTTTACAGTCTTTTTCCTGTAATTGATATCTAGTCTCATGGCATTGTGGTCAGAGAAAATGCTTGTTGAGATTTCAATTTTTTTGAATTTACTAAGACTTGATTTGTGACCCAAGATGTGATCTATCCTGGAGAATGTTCCATGTGCACTTGAGAAGAAAATGTATTCTGTCGTTTTTGGATGGAATGTCTTATAAATATCAATTAAGTCGAGATGGTCTAATGTGTCATTTAAAGCTTGTGTGTCCTTATTTATTTTCTGTTTGGATGATCTGTCCATTGGTGTAAGTGGGGTGTTAAAGTCTCCTACTGTTATGGTGTTACTGTCAATTTCCCCTTTTAAGGCTGTTAGCATTTGCCTTATGCATTGAGGAGCTCCTATATTGGTGCATAGATATTTACAATTGTTACATCTTCTTCTTGGATTGTTCCCTTGATCATTATGTAGCGTCCTTCCTTGTCTCTTGGAATAGCCTTTACTTTAAAGTCTAATTTGTCTGATATGAGTATTGCTACTCCAGCTTTCTTTCGACTTCCATTTGTATGGAATACCTTTTTCCATCCCCTTACTTTCAGTCTATATGTGTCCATAGGTCTGAAGTGGGTTTCTTGTAGACAGTATATATAAAGGTCTTGTTTTTGTATCCATTCTGCCAGTCTGTGTATTTTGGTTGGAGCATTTAATTCATTTACATTTAAGGTAATTATTGACATGTATGTTCCTATTACCATTTTCTGAATTGTTTTGGGCTTGTTTTTGTAAGTCTTTTCCTTCTCTTGTGTTTCTTGCCTAGAGAAGTTCCTTTAGCAATTGTTGAAAAGTTGGTTTGGTGGTGCTGAATTCTCTTAACTTTTGCTTGTCTGTAAAGCTTTTGATTTCTCTGTCAAATCTGAATAAGATGCTTGCCTGGTAGAGTATTCTTGGCTGTAGATTTTTCTCTTTCAAGACTTTCAGTATATCCTGCCACTCCCTTCTGGCCTGCAGAGTTTCTGCAGAAAGATCAACTGTTATCCTTATGGGTTTTCCCTTATATGCTATTTGTTGCTTTTCTCTTGCTGCTTTTAATATCTTTTCTTTGTATTTAATATTCATTAGTTTGAATAATATGTGCCTCATATTATTCAATATGAATAAGAATGAGACCTCTGGGAGGGCACTTGCTGATTAATAGTCCATGGGGTCAGGAGTTCTCTGGTGGTCCAACACCCTGGACTCAGCTCTGCTGCCTCAGAGGTCCAGGTATGACCCCCAGCAGGGGCATCAAGCCTCTTGGAGCTGCACAGCACAGAGAAAAAGGTGGTAGAAAGAGAGAAAAGAAAAAAAAGAAAAAGAAAAAAGGAAGAAAGGGAAAGGACAGACAATTCTCCAAGACAAAAGGTAAAAGCAAGTCTAAACAGTCAAAATCACACAAGGAGATGTGCACACTTGCACTTGCAGAAAGAGAAGAAAAGAGAAGGAGAAAAGAAAAAAAGAAAAGGGAAAGAGAGAATACAAAGAAGGAAGTAATCACACCTATTTACAAATCCACATACAAATGTCTACAGTAAAGTTTAAACTAACAAATACATAAAACCAGGAACAAGTCAAACATACAAGGAAGTCCTTGCATACTTCCAGCTAGGTCTCTGCACCTGCCATGGGGAGGACTGTAGAGAGCTCAGACTGTAATCTGGTTTTAGTCCTGCATGTATTTACCCCCACAGTCCACAGTTGCCCCCTAAGTCTACAGCCTCTATTGTAGAAACACTCATCTATTCAGGTGATCCAAAGATGCAGAGTCTATCAAGCCTATTGTGGTATTAAATCTGCTCCTCCTGCAGCTGTTTCCCTTTCTCTTCTTTTGTCCTACAGTCCTTGGGGATCAATTTTGGTTTTGGTCCCTTCTTTGTGTGTGGGCTGCTCTCAGGAATCAGTTCCCTGCCCAGGCAAGAGGGGGAGAAAGAGGGTTATTGGGGCTCACTTGCAAATTCAGATCAGGGGGAGAGCGGGGTATGGCAGTCTAATTGAAATTTGTGGCAGTGCTTGCAGCAGTAGAGGTCAGCATGAGTCTGAGGTGTGCCGTGTGCTCTCTCAGGGAAGCTGGTCCCAAACACAGGACCCCCGGAGCTGGTGAGCTACACTTGCTGCTGGGAGGTGGTGGCCAATGACCTGCCTTGCACACAGAACCCTTGGCAGTGACAGTGGTGGGCGACAGGCTCTGTGTTTTGACTTAGCAGCCACGGGCCGCGGGTGGTGTGGGCATAGGCGCTGCTCTGCAGCCTGTGAGGTCTCAGAGCAGCAAGCTCCTCTTGAGCACCCTGAAACAAAGGTATCCTGCCTCTCTGTCAGACCCAGGTTTTCCCCCAAGCTCCCTCCCAGCTAGCTGTGGTGCACTTCGCCCCAGGCTGTTTTCTCACAGCCAGCCCCAGTTCTCTCCCTGGTGTCTGTTCTCAGAAGCCCAAGCCTTGGTGCCCAGCCCCCACCCACCACTGCGGTTGAGCAGACCAGCGTCTCTGGCTGGGGAGTGCTGCCTGAGTCTTTGGTGCAGGAATCTTTCCTCTCTGTCCTCCACATACCTGTTGTTCCTCTCTCCTCTGGGGGCCCCGAAGCTCCCTTTGTCTATCCCCATCAGCGAGGGGGCTTCCCAGTGTGTGGAAGCTTTCCCCCCTTCACAGCTCCCTCCCAGAGGGGCATGCCTCTTCTGGATTCCTTTATCTCTTTTCTTCCCCCTCCACCCCTCTTTTTTTTTTTTGCACTACCCAGTTACATGGGAATTGTCTTGCCTTTCTGGAGGTCCGAGGTCAGCATTCGAAAAGTGTCCCCTAGGAGCTTTTCCACAAGTAGATGTATTCTTGATATATTTGTGGGGAGGAAAGGTGATCTCCACATCTTACTCCTCCATCATCTTTTTTCAGTCCCCAATGGTATTGCTTTTTAAATTTTATTTTGAATTACTTATTGCTAACATAAGGAAATATGATTGATGTATATATATTGAGTATATATTATAATTTATCAGTGACCTTGATAAATTATTTACTTTAAGAATTCATAAGTTATATTGGTTTTTACGTACATATTAAATTATCTACAAATAAAAATCTTATTTATTTCTTTCTCATTTTTTATATATTTAATTTTTTTCTTGCTTTATTTCACTTCTAGGACCTCCAATAAAGAGTAGACGTTGTTGAATAAAATAATTGATAAAGACCATTTTTATATTCTTCCAAGGTCCAAAAGAAAAACTTTCACTCTTTTACTAGAAATATGATGTCAGGCTTAGGGTTTTTTGTTGCCGTTGTTATTTGTATTTTCTTTCTTTTCTCTTTTTAATGTCAACATTCTTTATCAGATTAGAGATATCTTCTGCTTCTAGTTATCTAAGTGATTTTGTTATGATTGGGTGTTTAATTTTATCATCTAATTTTTTTCTACATCTATTGAAATAGTACTATACAGTATTCTGTTTTATTTTTTTTCCAAAAAGTAAATCAACCTATACTGTCCCAATTGATTCTTTCTGCATATTCCAAGATTTAATTATCTTTGATTTTCTGTAAGGTTGGTATTTACCTTATTTCTGGAGAAGCAGGAAAAATTAGCTTCAGTTGCCTGCATTCTCACCCAAAACACTATGTTTATGCTCAACAGTATCCAGACTGTATCTGGAGGATAAAGTATAACTTTAGGTATGATGAGGAGAAAGAAGACAGTTTGAAAATGTAAATTATTAGGAGAGAGGCAGAAATGTATTGTCACTGCATCTTTATTCCATTTGTGTGGGCCACAGATGTGTGCTCCCTAAAGTTGCCTTTAATTGCAGGATAATAGCTGGAGCACAATAGTTGCACTAACTACTCCTACATTCATTCTTCTGGTACTTCACTCATTAGTATACTCTCAATCTTCACTGAATTGGCCAGCTTCTCACATATAATATTTTTCCTATCAGTACACTCAGTATAAGAAACATATTGGTCATGTATATATCCACAATATATCCAATCATTTAAGTCATTTGTATTTCTTGTAAACCTAAAAGAGAAAATAAAGAATTACACTTGGCAAGTCAAACATTTAAAACACATTCCCAGAAAAAAAATTACTTTCCCAATGTATCATTGCTCCTAGGATCTGCATTGTCTAAAATAAAGTTTAATTATTATTTAGAATGTCAAGTGTCCAAGTTACTCATTTTTATTGATAAATATGCACTGAGACACACTGCATGATTTCTCTCTGCCTTTTCTGCTTTCTAACCTCTGGAATATTTTTTGTTCTTCACTTCCAGATATAGCACCTCCCTTCCCCAATACCTAACATGGTTTAGAGTAATGCAATTCCATTAGATTCTCTAGGAAAATTGGACCTGTAGTAAATCTTTAAGACTGTCCTCCTCAAATGTTCTTCATAATCACCAAAACCAGGAATTAACCTTATCTGTGATATCTTAAGCTCAATATCATCTCCAAGTGACATTTTCCTCCAGTCATTTTTCAGAGATTTTACTATGAAGTTCTGAATAATTACCAGCCCCTAATACAAGATTACTAATGAGGGACTATGCATTAAAGACAAACTTGTAAACTGAATGTATTATCTTTGGGAAAAAATGTGGCATCCATACTTGGGTCAATAAATAACGATCATTAATAAATAAATGTGTCCCTCAATTAAAGTTTCAAAAGTGAAATTTCCTATTTTAAGTGGCATTATACAGATGTTATTGATCACAGCCCATTTCCAGAAACAAACCTAGAAATAACATTGAGGATAAAAAAGAAAAGGGAATTACATATATTATATGTAATATATATATAATAATGTATTATGTACATATACTAGGATATAATTTTTATTTCTGCATTATTTCTTGAAAATTTGAAATATCTACTGTGTTTTCCATCCCATTATAGATTACCTTCCCATTAGCAAAACAAATAAACACGTGGAGATTCTACTTTTTGAAACAAGAGTCCATCTATACTGTCCCCTGATGCTCACACTACCTTTACCTCTAGTACTTCATTCCAAATGGGATCTTTAGAATATATATCCCTGTCCCCTCTATTTGTGCATATCTTATCCTCCATTGTGTGCTGTCATTGTAGACTGTCAAAGATAGATAGAGCTGCTTTGTCTTTCTGACCCGTATTCCTACATGTACTATTTCTATCTGATGGAAAAGGCAAACAAGCCAACACAAAACAAACAACAACAACAAAGATTGATAGCTTCTATCTGCTGCCTTGCTCAACATGGTGAACGTGGAGGAATCTCAGGGTTTAGAGTCAGGGTGGCAGCACCTCAACACAGTTGTCCTGAGCTCACCCCTGCTTAATGTGTCCTTAACCAACAAATATGTATAAATTTGTGAGATTGTAACAGCATCCAGCAGCTTGAGGCTCTGCTTTCTTTCTTTAGTCTAATCCTGTCTGCTTCCCAAGTTTAAGGAACTATAAAACACAAGTGGATTTTGGTATTCCTTTAATATAAGCCTTGCCCACTCCACCCCCCTATTATAAGCAGAACAAATACAACATATGAATCTATTTATAATGGTATATTTATAACCACATTTCTTAACATATAGCGCAACAAAATATTTTATATACCCCATATGTACAATATATCATGCCCATGTTCATTTTATTCTCTTTACCAGAAATGTTCTTCTAGTCAATCTCTAATTTTTTTTATTCAAGAATGTCCATTTCAATGTCAGATATAACACAAATTGCAAAGCTAAAATTTATTTATTTTTGTTATTCTGTGTATTCTTACTGACACATTTATCACATTTTATTCTTTTCATTTGTAGAATTGTTTAATTAGTCTGTGCATACAATTAATGGTTTTAAGTAACTAAGGGAGGAATCAGTCTTCTATTCCTTTTTAAATCCCAGCATTTAGCACAATTTTAAGTACATATTCGAGCCCTGTGAATTTTGTTGGCTTCTGTAATTTTCTTAGATAAAAGCATTACTCACAGAAATTCTCCCTTTTTGGTTTATGTTTGTTAGTCACTTGTCAAGATAATGGGAAGGCATTTCCAACAACTTTTTGGTTATTAAACACATTACAGAACCCTGATGGAGAAAAGTTCTTTAAGAATGTAGTTTCAATAGAAGCGAGTTTTCACTGTAATCTACACAGATTCTGTGGTGTAGGAAATTTAACTTTACTGAAACCAGCTATAAAAATTCAACAGGAATAAACACTTACCAGTCAGAGGAGATAATTGTCTCATCCAATTTCTTGTAGCTTGTGTGATCTTTGCTGGGAGATAATCCCAGCCAATAGTGGTATAAGTTCCGCAATTTTATAAAATTCTATAGGAAGGAGAGGTGGTTTGTTAAAATGACTTTCTACCATTTCTGTAAATTACCTCACAATGTAATTTCTTACAATTCACTGTGCTGAGGTGCCATCTTTGACATTCTGCTACTACTTTCTCTGCCATTAAAACAAATGGAGACAAAGTTTCTCTTACTATAAGATTTCCCTCAACATTTACACCTCAGTTACCACCTCACATGGAGAAGGGTGTACTAATCCATGTATAAGCTTAACTTAGGGTCCATGAGGTTCACAAACTTCAGGATTCAAATATGGAGCAGTAAATATTCAGTGTGGGGGCAAAAGAGATGGTTAATCACCAAAACACAGGTTAAGAGAAACACGAGGAGCAGGAGAAAAATGTCGCAAGGCCAGGTGAGAGCGGTTACAGGATAGAATTCAAAACCAGTCCAGGAATTTGTAGCCAAAGTAATAGTTTTTTCTCATATTCCAGTAATTTGTTGAACAAATAACTATGAATGGATCCTTTGAGAATAATCAGGTAAGGAGGGGACTACGGACTGATGTCCTCTGTTCCATAAAAGAGGACAAGAATTCTGACAGTAGGGAAGCTAAGACTTTTGGGGAAATATGTTTTTGCTTGAAAATAATTATGGGATTACTATCAGAAAGACTAGAAATGCTAATTGGTGAGTAAAATATAGAGATACTATTTAAGTATTAGAAAAAGTAAAATAAATAAATATAGAAATGAATCTCCCAGAGAACTCACTTTTCCTGGGACCCGGGAGGATCTCAGTGCAATATATCTGCCTGGCACTTGCCTTTGCCACCCTATCTCAATTCTACATTTTTATGCACATTTTATCCAAGCTGTCTCTTTCTTCTAGTTTATGTCGGCTTCTTCTCTTAGCTAAAAAACATACAAAATGGTAGAAACAAAGAACCTCCTCCTGTGTAGATTTTATGGAATTGGTAACACTCAGGAATAATTACAGATCTCCTGTTTTTAGATAAAGGCTCAGAAATCGTGCTCTGAGAGTTGATCGTAAAGTTCAGGTTTGGAAATGTTCACAGACCTAAAGATTCTGGGTGACCCATATCTATCCATTTGCCCATCAGCCTGATGCTAAGGTCCTAAGCTAAGGTTTCATATGACTAACTTTGGCTTGATACCCTAAGTATACTAAGTTTCATTCACCTCATACCCCAACTAAAATAAGGCAGACTCACGTCTGGACTAATACAAATCTTCCCCAACATGCCTCACTTCTCTGTATTCTATGATGGCGAAAGTGACTTCCTTCCTCACAGGCAGAGATCCGTGGGATCTTACCAACACACTTTTGTTTTTAATCTTCAACAGGCTGGCATTGTAGTTAGAACATATCTCGTCACTCTTTTGCCACGTTTCCCATTGTGTAAGCTGTAAATAACAGCTGTCCTCGTGCCACATCCATCTTTTTGGACAAGGTTTACATTTGTGCTCTGGAAGAAGAGCATACTTTCATTTGTTTTGTGTGGATAATCTTCATAATTCTTATTATTCCTATGTTTTCTATGTTAAATTAACCACATTTACTTGTCTTTCTTCTTATGCCAAAGGTGAAGAAAATAAATCCTCTGTTCCAGGCTCCCATATACCACCACAATATGTCCAAAATGTAATCTGAGCATATTTGAAGTTAAACACTCAGATTCCAGTGTATTTTCCTGCCTCAGGAGCCCTGAATAGCAATCAATTAATCTCCTTCTTTCCCTTTGTCATTTTGTGTATTTCTACATGGCAATAAAGGGTAGTAACAAGAAACATCGCCTTTTCCAACTGGAGCATTTCCACCTCTCGGACTTGTTGAATATTCGGAAGACTTCTCAAGAGGACAAAGAACACATTTTAGTTACAATAACTATAGAAACTGTTAGAGATATTAAAAGACCAATTCCTCCCAATTCCAAAGGTAAGACTTAACTTGACTTCTTTTTTATTAACTTTTATAGAACACTGACTGAAATTTAGGAACGAGGTCATCTATAAAAAGGTGACCTATCTTCCCTCACTGTCCTTGTTAAAAGATACAAAGAGGTGATCTATCCTTTCCTCTCTATATTCTATTGACCTCAGTGCCCAAAACAGCAGTGGTAAATGTCAGATTAGAGAAACTATACACTCTCTAATGTTTTTGTTGAGTAACTATCATCTCCTGATAATATGGGGGCCTATAGTTATTATTCTGTTTTTTCTTCTAACTGCACAGAAATATAGAGTCTAATGTCAACCACATTTAATTCTTCCCTCCAAATAATGGTTTCCCAGGGAAAGGCTGCTAGCTATTGATGCAATGGTTCTCAAGTGACTCCTAGGTTTAGTTCATTGTCTAGTAAAAACCTCAGAGAGAAATACAGGATTACCTGATTTTTTTATGTATAACTCATGACACAATTTGGTGGCTATTTCTTGAAGCGTGATAGAGAGGTTCCTGATCTTCTCGGAACTATTCATGTTATGCATTAGTTGTAGAGAAACATTTCTCTGAAGTTCTTCTTTGAAATTTTGCAGTTTCTTCAATTTTTCCATGTCTGTCTTCGAAGTTATGTAAACTCCAGATGAAAAAAAGAGAGACAATAAAAATTGTAATCCCCCAGTACAATCATCACCTCCTTTTTGCTGAATTATATTAAGAATATTAAAGGTCTAGGAGAGATAGGATTAAGATGGCGGAGTAGGAGGACGTGCTCTCACACCCTCTTGCAAGAGTACCAGAATTACAACTAACTGCTGAACAACACTGGAACTCACCAAAAAAGACACCCCACATCCAGAGACAAAGGAGAAGCCACAATGAGATGGTAGGAGGGGCACAATCGCATTAAAATCAAATCCCATAAATGCTGGGTGGGTGACTCACAAACTGGAGAACAGTTATACTGCAGAAGTCCACCCACTAAAGTGAGGACTCTGAGCCCCACATCAGGCTTCCCAGCCTGGGAGTCCAGCAACAGGAGGAGGAATCCCCAGAGAATCAGACTCTGAAAGCCAGCGGGATTTGATTGCAGGACCTCCACAGGACTTGTGGAAACAGAGACTCCACTCTTGGAGGGCACACAAAAAAATGTGCTCACCAAGACCCAGGGGGAAGGAGCAGTGACCCCATAGGAGACTGAACCAGACCTACCTGCTGGTGTTGGAGGGTTGCCTGCAGAGGTGGGGGGCAGCTGTGGCTCACTGAGGAGGCAGGGGCACTGTCAGCAGGGGTTTTGGGAAGTGCTTATTGGTGTGAGCTCTCCCAGAGTCCTCCATTAGCCCCACCAAAGAGCCTGTGGTCTCCAGCCAAACAACCAACAAGGTGTGAACACAGACCCACCCATTAGCAGACAAGCAGATTAAAGTTTTACTGAGCTCCACCCACCCAGCCCTACCCACCATCCATCCCTCCCATCAGGAAGCACACAGGAGGCTCCTAGATAGCTTCCTCCACAAGAGGGCAGACAGCAGTATCAAGCAGGATCAGCAGTATTTCGTCTTGTGGAACTGAAAACCACAGCTACAGAAAGATAAAGAAAATGAAAAAGCAGAGGACTTCATACCAGATGAAGGGACAGGATAAAACCCCAGAAAAACAACTAAATGAAGAGGAGATAGGCACCCTTCCAGAAAAAGAATTCAGAATAATGATAGTGAAGATGATACAGGACTTTGAAAAAACACTGGATGCAAAGATTGAAGTTTACCAAAGACCTAGAAGAATTAAAGAGCAAACAAACAGAGATATGCAACACAATAACTGAAATGAAAAATACACTAGAAGGAACCAATAGCAGATTAACTGAGGCAGAAGGGCGAATAAATGACCTGGAAGACAGAATGGTGAGAATCACTGATGCAGAAAAGAATAAAGAAAAAAGAATGAAAAGAACTGAAGACAGCCTAAGAGACCTCTGGGACAATGTTAAATGCACCAACATTCGCATTATAGGGGTCCTAGAAGGAGACGAGAGAGAGAAATCACCTGAGAAAATATTGGAAGAGATTATAGCTGAAAACTTCCCTAACATGGGAAAGGAAATAGCTACCCAAGTTCAGGAAGCGCAGAGAGCCCCAGGCAGGATAAATCCAAGGAGAAACACGCCAAGACATGTATTGGTCAAGCTGACAAAAATTAAAGACAGAGAAATGTTATTAAAAGCAACAAGGGAAAAACAACAAATAACATCCAAGGGAACTCCCATAAGGGTAACAGCTGATTTCTCAGCAGAAACTCTGCACGCCAGAAGGGAGTGGCATGATATATCTCAAGTGATAAAAGGGAAGAACCTACAACCAAGAATACTCTACCCAGCAAGGATCTCATTCAGATTTGATGGAGAAATCAAAAGCTTTACAGACAAGCAACAGCGAAGAGAATTCAGCACCACCAAACCAGCCCTACAACAAATGCTAAAGGAACTTCTCTAAGCAGGAAACATAAGAGAAGGAAAGGACCTACAAAAACAACAACAAAACAATGAAGAAAATGGTAATACGAACATATATATTGACAATCACCTTGAATGTAAATGGACTAAATGCACCAACCAGAAGACACAGACTGGCTGAATGGATACAAAAACAAGACCCATATATATGCTGTCTACAAGAGACCCACTTCAGACCTAGGGACACGTACAGACTGAACATGAGGGGATGGGAAAAGATTGCATGCAAATGGAAATCAAAAGAAAGCTGGAGTAGCAATACTCATATCAGATAAAATAGACTTTAAAATAAAAATTGTTACAGGAGACAAGAAAGGACATTACATAAAGATCAAGGGATCCATCCAAGAAGAGGAGATAACAATTTTAAATATATATGCACCCAATATAGGAGCACCTCAGTACATAAGGTAAATGCTAGCAACTATGAAAGAGGAAGTGCAAGGCAGAAATAGAGACACAGGTGTAGAGAACAAACACATGGACACCAAGTGGGGAAAGCGGGGAGGTTTGGGGGGGAATGAATTGGGAGATTGGGACACCAAATTGTACACTCTAAATATATGCTGTTTATTGTCTGTTAACTGTATCTCAATAAAAGTTCTTAAAAAAAAAAAGAATATTAAAGATCTAGGGAAGCAATTATTTTATGGGAGTGAGAGAAAAAGACTAAGTACCATGTTGTAAGTACCTAGTTATAAGTCCCTTCGTGGGCATATCACCTATAATCATTCCAAAGCCTCAATTCAAAGAGTAAAACTTATGCAATTCTAGGTGTTTTCTGTGTCAATAAAAATACAGGTAATACATACATATGCTTCCTAAGACTCCCAGTCCAATGAGCAGCAAAAGGCATAGAAGAACAAGAGCCCAGGCTCTTTGATGCCATACGTGGGAAGGAGCAGGTGGTGCTGTGGGATGCAAATTAACAAAGACACCTGGAATGGTATACATCTTAATTTGATTCATGCATTCATTTATTTTGACTTTATTTCTTTCCTCACATGTCCCTGGTGAAGGAATGTGTTTTGCTAGAAACTCAAGGACATTTTAAAATAACTTTTTAAAGAATAAGTCAAGAAGAAGTCAAAAAACATTTTGTTAATTGTTTTGCATGCAAACTGGTTCTCAAAGGAGAGGCTATTCATTGATAGACTGATTCAAGAAACAGAGGCAAAGATGGGATTGGAAAAGAAGTGAGAAGACCAATCAGTCTGGAAACGATGTGTCTTTTCTATACAGACTTGGGGAAACTGAGTAGCAGGCAGCTAACAGAGAGCTCCATTTGAGTATTCCTTCCTTGAGAGGACAATGGTGGGGTGTCAGGGAAAAGAATTTCATTTATTTATGTTTTCCCCAGCAAATCCTGAGAGTTTCGCTGTGGAACATGAACAATCAGCGGTCTCTGTAATATCTCTGGGTGTCCTCCCATTGGTCAGATCTTAGGCTAGACCTACATAATTTCCTCAGAATTTTTTCATGCTTTTAGCAACAAACTTTTGTCGAATGATTCTTTTTGTCTGAACAGTGAAGCTCTACATAGATCATTTCCCTGCTAAAAAAAACTTCAGAAATTATAAACTTTATATTATAAATTAATTTTTATTAAATTATAATACCACATGATCTAAATTATCATAATTTGTATATATGGAGCAGGAGAGAAAGGAGAAAATTATGGAAGAAATGTCTTTGAGAAGGACACTTGGATTGAAATTTAGAGCCAAACGAGGAGGTCTGCCTTCTGATAAGAGTAAAGAAGTGCATTGTAAGTATTATCTGGAAGTAAGGCAGAGAGTATGAGTGAGGATACGGCAGGATGGAAATTTTGGTAGTAGAAAAGGGGTAGAATGAAGTAGGAGCAAATCTCATCAAGTGAGAGTAAACTGGGTTTGAAAGTTTGTGTATTTTTTACCGGCAACGTTCAGCTGCTCAGGTGAGGCACAGAGTGGGTGGATATTTAGTAAGAATTGGAATTTTTCAAGGAAAAAAACACAAGGAGGGGGTGTATAAGAGAGTAAGGGTAGATGTTAAATAATACAAAGCTTATATTACATAATATAGACTTTAAGCTGAATAATGAGAAAATTAGAGAAAAATTGAGAAAGTCAAGACATATAAGACATGGAGTTGAGATTTTTTCAGAGACAAGGAATTTCTGAAGGGGAAATTTAGAATGATCAGCAGGACAGGAAATGAGGAAGGATATGATGAGCTAAGCTGGTATTTTGGTATATTAAATTCATGTTATGTTCCTTTGTCATGCTAAAAAAGGAGAAATACAAACAAGGAAATTAAGACAGGAAGTATTGTAAAATCCTTAACTTCCCACCTTTTAAAAAAAAAAAATCTGTATTAAAGGAAAGGCCACAGAATTAAGCTGTTATCCTTTCCCAGGATTTATAATGCTGATGATAAATGCATCCAAGATTTAACAATGAAAATTCTGTTCACAGTAAAGTTAGAACTTGAAAGAATGTCACATTTTGTAGGGGGAAGGAAAAAACACTTAAAGATACATGAGAATTTTTCTATTAGTCCCCTCTCCTAATTTCACTGTTTTCACCAACTTTTTGTGTTTTCCATATCTACTGTCTAATTTATGCACACTGATTTTAAGTATGGATATTCTGGGGCAGATTTCATCCTAAAGGCCAGAAGCCAAAAGGTAGAAGCTACATACAGTAAGAGAAATATGGGATTACGAGTAGGTTGGAAATTTACTTCAGTATGCTTTACTGAAGTAAAAACTGAAAGCAAACACAAGTAGTAGTCTATTTATATCATAAATAAATTTGAATTAAAAAATACAAAACTTCCAAGCACAAGGGGGATTTGAATGTATTTTTTCTCATATTTCTTTGTCTCTTTTCTCCCTTTAGTCCTTGATATGTCTTTTCATTTAACTTAACCTCTTCTGTATTTCAGTAAGTTCAGAAAAGATCTCCAAGAGAAGGAGGAAAATTTTTAGAGTAATATAGGCTCAATGTGGTAAAAAATTAAATAAAATCCTCTAAAGTCCCTCTTTGTCTGTCTGTCACTCGCTTTGTGTCTCTGTCTCTCTTTTTTTAGACATATATATGTGCGCGCGCGCGCACACACACACACACAAAGACACATACAGAGGCATTTTCTTATTAAAAGAAGAATACAGAAAGCCACGACTTTTCTGGATAACACATGTTCATTGTTTCATGGCTTGCTTTCATGGGGGAAAATTGTTTCACAATCCAGTCATATGAAAATACTATCCTATTCTAATTATCTTGATTGTGATATGAAAAAAAAAACCCAGAAAATTTGTAAAAGATTGTGTTCAAAGCACTGATCAATGTCTCTTAAAAAAAAAACCTTTATAGTCATTTTGTATGGACATTTTTGGTAGTTTTGGTGAAAACGAGAAGCTTAATTAAAAATTCAAATGGAGAGTTCATTGCCAATTCACTAACACCCAATGCACAGGGCATCTACTCTACTCTTACACTTCTGCCACTTTCTACACTCCGACCACCTTACAACACATCCATAGCTCAAAATCTTACCTTTTCTCCCAAATTTGTTAAACTCCTGGATATTTTCTGTCTTACTGGAGTCCTGGAATTTTAGATCTGCGTAAGTGACTTCTTCAGACATTGATGGCTATGCAAAGTCTGACAAACTGCAAAAAGAAAAAAAAACAAAAAAAAGAGAGTGAACTAGTAGAGTTGGATGGCAAACAGGAGTTGTAATTTCAACTTCTGTTTATAAGCTAAAGCTTAAACTTATAATCTTAAACTTCTGTTTTTAAATGAACAGTACCAATCACCCACATTTCCGGAAATGAATTGCCAGATGTGGCCTCAGAAAAGAACAGAGAGCATCTTTCTTCCTCCTACCTCTTCCTTTTCTCATTTCTCTGTATCTACCAACCTCAGAAAGTAGTTTTTAAAATTGTGTTTGGATATTATTAGTGTTGTGCATAGGGGCACAAATCACCAGCGCCACATGGTGCAGAAATAACAGAGTTTCTTGGAGAAAAACTCTCAAGGAGAGAAATAACAGAAAGAACACAGCCCTCAAACATTCACTAGGCGACAGCAATGGCCTGGCGTAGATATTCTGTATGTGTCGTGGCAAAGGTCCTGATAGAGGGATTTGCATTCACCAGGAAATCACACTTGCACAGAGAGAGGGAGAGCATAAGCCCCATCCCATCACCCTGTTACTCAGGTACAGGATAGACTAAAAGGACCAGGGTAACACCTAGTTTTTCTAGTAACAAGAACTATACTAAGGGACCTGGAATAGGAACTGTGCCAAGGAGTATGCACACTGATGGCTATGGTCAGTCTACCAAAAACCCCAGAAGTAACTTTGCATGTCAGAAGGTTAGCAGACATTTGGTCCATGCCAAAAGATTTGAAATTTGGTCCTATCCAAAACATCCATGAACATATTTGGTCCATGCCAAATGGTTTTGGACAGGACCAAATACGACCAAGTATCAAGGACCTTTTGGTGTGGATCAAATGTCTTATGGACTGAACGTCTTATGGACGTTTTGGACAGGACCAGATGTCCTGTAAGGGGGAATTCTGCCAGCTGTTGAGTATATCTATTCTGATTGTGCATTCTGGAAATGGAAAATAACCACAGAAAGGGTTTGGGGACACACTGGGCCCACTGTGAGATGGACCTGAACTAAACTCCATTGGTCACCTGACCTCCATAAGGTCTTAACTCTGACTGGTGGGCCACAGTGATGTTTCGGGTCTCCTGGAATTAGTATAGGTTCAGAGCCAGGGTCTAGTATTTTCTGAAAGGTCTGATTATTTCCTTTTCTGAAATGCACAGTTACCCTAGTAAAAGGGGAATTTGTGCTTGTGTCCTCACAATGTTAGGATCCACCAAGCTAGAAGCCCTGGCTTCCCGAGTGGAAACAATTTCCTCGGGCAACACAGTGAGAATCTCACTAAATTTTAAGCTATGGCTGCTACCCTGGACCTGTTACGCTAGGAACCCAGCAGGGAAAAAAAAATAAGTCACAATCCTGACAGGGCTAATTAAACCTGATTATCAAGAAAATGTAGGGCTGTTGCATAAGAGGGAAGGTAAAGCATGTGTTTGGCCCCAAGCTGATCCACTAGGATATCTGCTGATAGTCCCCTGTGAAATTTTGACCGCTAATAGGTAAGTTCAGTAGAAATGGGGTGTTGTAGCCAGGGGCTTAGGACCCTTAGTGATGAGTACCTTGGTCACTCTACCAGGTAAAACACATAGTATAGGTGAGAGTGTTGTCAAGGGTGCATGGAACTGGAATGATAGTGGAATAGGAAGGTGATGGATATTAGTTGCAACTTCATGACAACCTTCAATGACGGGGAATGCAGTTTGTCCCACTGATCTTTTGTGCATTTCATCAAGAAAAGAGACTGAATAGAATGCTGGAAGGGCTGGTCATGGAACATTTATATACTAACGAAGCAGATCAAGCAGTGTGAGAGTAGATTGCAACAGATACTCTGGTTTGCTTCCCAGATACTTCCATCAGGACTGATGTACTCACTTCCCAAGCTGCTGGGAATGTTGGCAACTGAATTCTCTCCACGGAGTCTTTTTTCTTGGAATTGCTCTCTGCCAAAGGGCGTCACCCCTCTCAGGGACAGCCCACGGCAAATGACTAGACAAGGTGATAGGTGGGGGTATGTATAAAGGTCCAGCCTTCTGTTTTCAAGAGATACAGCTTTGAAGGGCCAGCCTAACTGCAGAGTTCCCCACAGGATTCGCTGAGGCCTCTGTGGCAACTGCCTTGTGTGTATGAACTTTTCCCTTTATCCAGTGTTGCCTCCCCCACCCTCTAAGCTCTTGCTCTCAAGAGCATTTACCATTAAAGCTTCTACACAGAAATCTCAAGAGTTTCAGAGTCTATTTCCTAGGGAATCCTACATATTAAAAAAAAAAAAAAAGAAAAGAAACCTAAAGTGATTATTTTCTTGATCTGCTTTATAATTTTAAGGAAATAAAAACATTTTGTCACATTATGACTCTAGTTGCTTCCTTTCTACTTAACTCTTACTGTTCTCACTTATTCATCATGCATCTATTCAATAAATGGGTGTGCTCTAATTGCAGAAACGACTATGCCTAAGACTATAGAATAAATAATGTACTTGTAGTTTTTAGTCTGGCATGTAAGGAGGCTGGAAATTATCACTCCCACCCACATGACAAGTAAAAAACCTAAAAATAAACCACCTTTCTTAGATCCATCAGAGAACTGAGATCACAGGGCTAACCGCTGCACCATAAATTGAAGGGATGGACAAATAGAAACAGAGAATCACAGCTTCTTGGAGCAGAGGCCCAGGAGTAGAAAAATCCACAAGAGCTGGTACGAGAGCAGGAAAACCTAACAGGTAATTGACAAATTTACCGGAAAAAGATTAAAGAAAGGTTCTGCAGAGATAATGACAGCTCACCCAAACAAGATCAATGAATAGACTAAGTTCTGTCAATCAAACATTTTTTAAAAAACGATTTCTGCATGGGATATTTTCTTCACTGAATACAATACAGTTAAAAATATTCCCTCTCCCTTCTGAATTCTTTGTCAGGCAGTTTGGATAGCTCCACTTCTTTAGAGTTGGTTACTGATGCTTTATTTTGTTCCTTTGGTGATGTCATGTTTCCCTGACTCGTGGATCCTCATAGCCTTGAGTTGGGGTCTACACATATGATGAGTTAGTCGTCTCTTCCAGAGTTTGTACACTGGCTCTGGCAAGGAAAGCCCTTTACCCATTAGTCCTGCCAGAGATTCTGGGAGGGCCTGGTGCCAGGATCCACAGACAGGCAGGCCTGGAACCTGGGTCCAGGGGCAGGTTGGCTAGTGCCTGGGTCCATAGGCAGCAGCCTCATTATAGGCAGACATGGAGCCTGGTTCTGTGGAGGCGGGTCCAGAGTCTGAGTCTATTGGGGTGGTTCTGAAGGATGGGTCCACAGCGGTTGACAAGGAGCCTGGGTCTGCAGGGACTAATCTAGAGCCTGAGCCTGTGACAGAAGGCCTAGAGCCTTGGTCCATGGGGTTTGGATTGGAACGGGGCTGGCCCGGCGCCAGAGTTCACTGGGGTAGGCCTGCTGCCAGGGTTCAACCACAAACACAGATGCTCGCTTCACTCTCTTTACCAGATGGAAGGAGTCTCTTCCGGTGCTGCATTTCATGGACTTGGGGAGACATCATGCAAGGAGAATGAAACTGTCCTTACTCTCATCTGTGTGTCCTCTCGTTTCTGTGCTCCACCTGTTGCTGTAATCTTTCACCTGGATTCCACGGCTCTTGTAAAGGTGTTTTCATATGTGAATGGGTGTCAAATCAGTTTTTCTGTGAGGGACAAAGGACCCTCCTATTTTACCATCTTACTGACATCTCTTCCTCAATTAATCCCTTAAGGAAAGATTTTTCCTCAAATAGTTCAAGCTCACAGGTCTTATACTTGGCACCTGTCATAGATTGACCAGTACTGGCTTGAAGCTGGAACTCAAAATTGCTTTCTGTATAGTTTCTCTTCCTGTTGTTACTTATCTCAAATAACAATAGGTCTCTGTTATGCTTTGTGTCTGCCAAGTGCCAAATGGCCTTAAAATGAAGTACTCATGAGTTCTGAGAACATCTTTTTTAAAAAAAATATGATTGCATAATGAAATTAGCAATTGAATCATAAGCTGTCACAGTGATATTCTATAAAAAATTCACTGATGTTCTCTGGGGAAGGATACGTTTTCCCAGTACTCTGTTCCTTTCTTCGGGGAAGGAGGCCCAATTTCAGCTGTTGAAGATTGGTCATATGTTCCAAAGGCTAACCCTTTCCTTTGGCTGGATCAGAAGAGAATAAGAAAAGTAAATGAAGACTTTTTTTGTAGTTTTTTGGACACTTTGGTCTTTTCATACGTCTGAGGGTTTGTTTTGACAGAGAAGAGAAGTTTATACTAAATTACATAGTGTATCATCATATTTTGGAACTTTAGACTTCTAATGGTATCCTATTTGGGCTCTAAAATTACCTTGTGCAGCTTTGCTAACACTGTGAGTGCAGTCTAACGCACAGTGTTGCCTTGAAACAAACCAGAAAAGTACGAACATGACCCATTTCAGAGGCTTCTGGACATCCTTAAAAGTAGTACAAGTTTGGAGAAAATCTTTACAAAATCAGTCATGGAAAGTTTTGTGATATTCATTGGAGGGTTATGTGGTAAAATCCTCTCAAATGGTTATAAAATGAATTATAAAAAGCATATGTTTTTAAATGTCTTCTCAAATTCAACTTCCAACTGTGACACATTATTAGTATAGACAAGTTAATTAATTTCTCTGTGCCTCATTTCCATCCTTGTAAAACTGAGATAACGATAGGTCGTGATTTGTAGGGTTGTTATGAGAAACAAATAAATCAATAAATGTAAAGTTTTAAGGGGACTATCCATGTAAATCTGATGTGAAGTCAGGTCTGGAAATCACATCATTATTCAATGAGGAAAGAAAAGTTATTTGAAATAAATACAAAATTTGGCCTTTCCCCAGGAATTTTGACAGGATGTGTGTGTATGTGTATGTGTGTAATATCTTGCAGGATTTTTGACCAGGGGGAGAGAGAGAAAGAGAAAGAGAGAGAGAGAGATTGAAATTCTTGGGATACATCATATCTCATAAAAGAAGTTATCATAAAACTATGAGGGATAAATTATCTGACTTAAGAAGTTAATGTATCCTCAAGAAGACCCTGGGATTTACTCATCCACTGCAGAGGCTGCCAGGGATAACAAGATGATGGCAGGACAGCAGGGAGAAGTCTATGAGCAACAGGATCTGATCAAATTCCAGAGCCACTCCAAGGTCAGAAACTGAAATAGTCTTTTTTAGTGAGTGTGAAAGTCAGAGTGTCCATGAGATAAGAATTAAAAGATACAAGATACTAGGGAGGGAAAAAACCTGTAACCTCTTTTTGGAAACAAAGTAGCCAAAAAATTATTTTAATTATTAATAGCAGATATTTCTATGGTTAGAAATAGAGAAATAATTGAAGAAATTATCTTTCCCATGGGTATAAAGAAAAACCCAGTGTGTGAGAGTGAGGTGCAGAGTTCTTAACCTTTAATGAATAATTTTATCTTGCTGAGAATGACAGTGACAGTAAACTACTAAAGAGAAATGAAAGAATAAAGTTGCTTTTTAAACCCATGCATATGTAATTTGTATTTCAGTCCTGCATGAGAAGTGATAAAGCCTGTTCACTTGAACTATGATAAAACACATATCTGTATTTAAAACTTGTGCTTAAATAGATTTTGTTTGTAAATTTTACTAAATTTTCACATTAAATTTTAATCCCTTTGTTCTAGACTGTTTTTGAATAAATAAAACGTTGATTAGCTCACAATTTTAAATCTTTAGAGAAGAGCTTGATTTGGCAGCACATATACTAAAGTTGGCACAATACAGAAAAGATTAGCATGGCTGAAAACTTCACAAATCTAAAGAAAGAAACAGATATCGAGGTTCAGGAAGCACAGAGTGTCCCAAATAAGATAAATCCAGACAGAATCACACCAAGACATCATAATTAAAATGGCAAAAGTGAAAGATAGAGAATTCTAGAGGCAGCAAGAGAAAAAAAGAGACAGTTACAAGGGAACCCCCATAAGGCTATCAGCAGAAACTCTGCAGGCCAGAAGGGAGTGGTATGATGTATTCAAAATCCTGAATGGGAAAACCCTGCAACCTAGGATACTTGACCCAGAAAGATCTAAATGATAATTTAGAACAGAAGGAGAGATAAAGAACTTCTCAGACAAGCAAAAACTAAAAGAATTCAGCAATACTAAACCTGCCCTAAAAGAAATATTGAAGGGTCTTCTCTAAATAGAAAAGAAGCAAGAATCTATACGAAAGGAAAAATCATAATAGGAAAGGCAAATATATAAAAGGATTGAAGATCACTTAAGCCAGAACGTAAATTAAAAAACAATCAAAAAATTGTAAAAGCGATTATAACTACAATAAACAGTAAAAGGATAAGCATGAAGATGTAAAATAGGACATCAAAATCACAAAATGTGGTGGAGAGAGAGTAGAAAAATGTGATCTTTAAATCTTTAGAGAATAACAGGCTGCTAGATGGTAGTATAATGTGCTTTCATAAAACTGTCAAAGAATTCTGAAAGGTAACTAGCTTTGAACTCAGATCATATCAGTTTTTCCAGTAAAATCTAGATTTGTGTAGCCAAATTAGTATCACAGGTTAGTTTACCATTCTCTTTACTTTATACATAACTGTGCAATTATATGATGAGAATATGAAAACTGTATCCTTTACTGGTATTCTCAAATTAGCAATTTTGTTTCAGAAAAACTCTTGAAGTCTAAATTTACCAAGTTTAGCATCTCATGTTGCAGGGACACTGACAAACATGTTAAAGAAAAGTTCTGAAAACTAAAAAATAATGGTTCTAATATCTTAATATCTTAGAGCAATTTATTAGGACTTTCTGAAGGAAATAAAATTTCAATTATAATAGAATGATAATAATATTCAGATTACCAAATCTATAACCCTAACCCAACATAACTAATGTAAATAAATGAGAATAATCATACTAAATAATATGTTATTTCACCTAGATAACAAATTTTCTAAATTTTAAAGATTAGTAAAAAAGGTACTTTCATAGGGAGGTTGAGGAAGAAGACATTTTGCTCATGCAGGCTGGTACTTAGCTGGTACACAGTGATACAGACGAACATCCGCTAAGATACTTAGATACTTCCCAGTATTTGGTACCATCACTGGCACCCTGGCCACCAGGACCCCTTGCCCATGGTCCCCCAAATCGCGACATGATCCAGCAACTGTCACAAGAGGTTTCCTGGACCTTGTTCCAGTGCTGTGGCCCGTGTCAGTTCTGGCTGTTAAATATTTATACATCACCCCTGCGCATCATACATATGTAACAGCAAAGCCAGAAAAGTCTTTTATTTGAGAGAGAGAGGGGAAAGTCAGTGAAATGAGTCTGAGATTGAATCAGAGGACCATAAAACTGCTCTTCCTGTAGGTTCCCAATGAGTTTAAGAGTGAATAACAAGAACATCAGATCAGAAGGCATCAGGCGATGATGTGGAGACTGTTCTGTGGAGCAAGTTTATTTGCCTGTTGCCTGATGGTTTAAATACACAGTCACTATTTAATCTGTTTTGGGCTCTAATTATGCAGATTTTTCCTTCCTCACATCAGCTTAATCACAAGTCCCTTACTTCTTGGTAAATTGGAAGGAAGCATATTAATCCACGTCTTCAATCTTCACTAATGCAGCTGACTTCTCACACATCCAAGAAATTTCAGCACTGCAACGGGAAATATAAATATTCCCCCTTTGAAAATAAGCACAGCCTTTGGATCCATTGATCTGGGCATATTCGTTTATACTAAATCTGAAAAATAATCAATTTTAAATTAATTACAAATGTCATATTTGAAACGGATCACAATTCAGCGTTCTCAGCTCCCCTGACAACCAAATATCACATGTCTGAATGTGGAGAGACTTCTGCTGCCATCACCCGCCAAAATCCCTACAGCTGGCACATCCGAGTTTTTCATTTCAAATTAATCATGATCTCAGATAGAATCATTTAAGAAGCAAACTTAAATTTGGGGTTGAGAATTTCTATTCCCTCCATAAACATGGTAGAAATTACCCAGTGCAGATTATATTACAAGTACTAGCATTTCTTTACTCTGGAACTTTCTGAAGAAAAACAGAAAAATAAAATCACATTCTGTGTAAAAATTTATTACATTTTACTATGGACAGATATAATTTGTATATATTTATACATACATGGGGCGTGAAAAGAGAAAAGACAGAGGTTAAGAGAGAAAATGAATGACTACCTAAATGTGGTTCTGATATTGGGCGCTACTTCTGCTAAAGAATGGATGATAATTCTTAAGTAATGTCATCAGAAAATTATGCTCAGGGCTTCCCTGGTGCAGTGGTTAAGAATGCACCTGCCAATGCAGGGGGCACAGGTTTGAGCCCTGGTCCGGGAAGATCCCACATGTCGCAGAGCAAGTACACCCAGTCTGCCACAACTACTGAGCCTGAGCTCTAGAGCTCATGAGCCACAACTACTGAAGACTGCGTGCCTAGAGCCCATGCTCTGCAACAAGAGAAGCCACCACAATTAGAAGCCCGTGCGCTGCAAGGAAGTGTAGCCTCCGCTTGCTGCAACTAGAGGAAGCCCGCACAGCAACAAAGGCCCAATGCAGCCAATAAATAAAAAGTAAAATAAATAAATAAATTCCAAAAAAATAAAAATAAAACTATCTTCTTTTAAAAAAGAGAAAAGAAAAGACAAGAAAAGAAAAAAGAAAATTATGCTTATCACGTCTAAATCTGTGTGTCCCGGACTACTTTTATTCAAATGATTCAAATGGTCTGCATTACATTGCATGGCTCTTTTCTTGCTTCAGGGCTGGGCTTACTAGATCTTACTTGTAGTGTATGCACTTTTATTTAATCTCTCTATGACAATTTTTTTTTTAATTTATAAAATGAGAATATAGCAGTGCTTTTATCATAGGGATAATATTTAAAAATATTTTGAACATAAGTGTTACTTGTGTTTGTTAAATAAATAAATTTATATTTTTTAAAATCAGTGACTTGTTTATTTTATTCTATTTTTTGGCCTTGCGGCATGCAGGATCTTAGTTCTCAGACCAGGGATCATACTCGCGCCCCCTGCAGTGGAAATGTGGAGTCTTAACCACTGGACCACCAGGGAAGCCCCAAGAAATAAATTTAAACTAATAAATGGAGTTCAGTGTCCTGCCATGAATGTATCTCACACATGGAACGAGTTACTCCTTCTTTCCGTATCTATTAATGAAGCTCTCTTTTCTTTGAAGGTTGTACTCTTCTTTTGTATCTATATGTATAATTCTTACCATTAACATTTATTTTCTTAATATTCCATATTTTAGTATCCTTAGCTTTTTTCTTTCCCCAATAGTTGGAAACTTACAAGGATGCAGACGGGCTGGAGCCATCCTCCCATAGCCATCTTCTGCCCGTTAGGTCCCATGATAATCCCAACCAGAAGAAAGGAAACTTCGGTAATGGCTGTGACTTCAGAAAATCCTGAGAGAGAAAACAGGAAAAATGTTATGTAAGAGGCATCTTCCAGTGTGCAGGAGTAAGAAAGATGGGCGCATTCATCAAATTTGTGTGTTAATTCTCATTCAGAATGTACCGAATGCCTACCATGTGAATCTGAAATTCCATTTATTTACTTTACAGTATATGGATAATTTCTGTAACTAGAGAAGGAGATTCAACCAGACCTTTTCCTCCAGGCTATCTATCTTCACCAGTGTGGAGTTCTTGTCCATGCAGCTTTTCCTACTGTTAAGCCAGGTTTTCTCCTCATTCGTCACAAAATAATAGCAGCTGCTTTGGTACCATTGCCACATCTTTGGACAAGGATTACACTTATGGTCTGAAAAAGAAATTACACCCAACAGCACAAACTAAACCTCTCTGGAGCAACTAGGGACTGGAAAATAAATCATTTAATTTGATAATACAGCCTCAGAGCCAGCACCCTGAAAACATGCTGCTTTAGGGGCCTCTGAAAATGAAGTCACCCCTGACAATGCATTGGGACAACGGTTATTGAAATACTCTTTTCAGGGCTAGCCTTCTGGCCTCAAAATTACCAGCTACGCTTTTAACTTCTTATAACAACAGGATCACCTAAAAACAGTTCACAAAATGAGGGGCTAAAGTACCCAGATTGGTATCATTCCAAGATGTTTCCCAAATTGACCTCTGTGCTTTCAAAAAAAATAAAATAAAATAAAATAAAATAGAGGATCTTGCATCTTCCCTTGTCTTCTATAAATTTAGTGCAGCATCACTAGAAGTCATTGGTAACACACTCTCATATTTTGACATGGTGCACATAATCAGCCTAAACCAGAGCAGCAGATTTGATCTGATTGGTCAGCAGGTCCTGATTACCTGAAGTGTGAATGATTAGCTCTTGGCAGAGCTTGATGGCCATTTTTCCCTGCCTCTTCAATAGACTGGAGATCTGTGATTTGAGAAATTCCTTCTCCATGGGAAAGTTCCTGTAGTTGCTCAGCTGCTGCGATAAGTTATCCTGCTGTTGGTGGATGATTTTCTGAAGTTGACTCAGTTTCTCTGAATCTGAGTTAAATTCATTAGATGTCTGCAAAACTCCAAGAGAGAATAGGAAACAAACTCATATATCCTTCCATTCTCATGATAGCCATAGATAACTCTCTCAACACAGAAATATTGTTTAGATTATTTAATATTTATTAGTAGCTCCTAACAATTCAGGTATCATGGTAGAAACACATCTGATGCCTTTCTATTCCAAATTGTGCAGATCTCATCCTTATAATTTTATTTATATTTTTAAATGATTGTATTTGTATTAAAATAATAAATTAGTAATTATTTATCTCTGAAAGTTTATCGAAGGCAGTACCAGTAATTTTGCCATGCATATTGGTGGATTTTTTTTCTTTTTGGAGCTGATTAATGTAAGTGTTGTTTTAATAGGAAGAGAATCCTTTGGGGTCATGGGTATCTCAAAGTATGGTCTGAGATTATCTGCATTAGAATCACCTAGGGTATTTGTTTTTTTTTTAAAAAGGCAGGTTTTAATGCCTCATTAGACCGTTGCTGGTCCTGAATTCATAAAATATGCATTTTTAATAAGCACTTCAAGTGATTCACCAGCACAATAAATTTAATAACCATTGTATTGAAAGTACTACACTTTAGGAAAAAAGTGTTCACTCTTCTATGGTGAACCAATGAATATATATTATTGCATCTTCATTCATTCTTCTGAATATACATCATTGTAGAAGATCAACTGCTAATCCTCATAATGATTGGCTACTGAATATCTGTTATCGCTGCTAGAACAACATGTTTCTCTCCACAAGAGAAAGCTACATCATTAGCCTCTATTTATAGATCCAAATAAATATAACTAAATTCTAATTATCCACGACATCTTAAATATATAAAAAGAAATGAAAGTAGCAAAGGAGGTGTTATTACTCAGCAAACAAACTTTCTTGGTACAAATTCCCTGAAAGTGAATACTGTGCCAACTCATTATTCTGTACCTTATATACGTAACAGCATCCTACAAAGTGTGTTCTCAGGATGTTTCTCTACCAACTTTCCATTTACTGAGTAAGATATTATCAGGCAATTCTTCATCCTTGTTTGTATCTTTTTTTCCTTTCATAGCAGTCAAGCTGTAGCTACTGCTTTGAAGTTTCCTCTACACTAGAAAGGTCTTGGGTGAGCAGATTAAGGCAGTCTTGTACTAAGTCTTAGAGGTAAATGAAATGTCATGCCCTTCTTTGAATCCACCTCCCTCAATTCCCTGTTTCTCAGCACTGGAATAATAAGTGGATGTGTGTCTAGGCAGACAAGAGGCTCCCTATACCAATCAATAACTGGAAAAATAAAAGCTGTCTGCATAGCCCAGTCTAGTTTCTCAAGAGAAAACCATGTATTTAAGGCAAAATCCTCATAATAATGAAGTAGGTCCCTTGCAGGTTTATCTTGGGGACATGGTGAATGAGAGGGATATGAGGTGCAGAAAGTATTAGAGGATTCAGGATGCTAGCACCTATCATATAATCTAACCTGAATTTACACAGTTTACAGCTATGCTTCATAACCATTTTTCTTGGGTTTGATGCAAACACACTTACACATAATCCCCAAGGTCACCAGCCCAACCAGCAGCATCAGACAAAGAGTTAGCAGACCCAGGGCAGCCTGACGCCATACAGGGGATGGAGCTGGATACCCTGGAAAAAGCCAGCAGAAGGATTAGCAAACAGAACTACCTTGTGGCTCTTACACTTTAAGTTGATTACTGCTCCTACTTAGCAAGCTTCCAGATATTAAAATTTCTCTCTTGCTTCTTCAATTCCCCTATTTAGAAAATACCTAAAAGGATGCACAATAAGGGCCCCACTGTCCTTCTTCTCCATATTTTTTCTCCACCATCCTCTGTTCCTTTAAGAGTAAGAGTCTCCTAATTTTTAGGTTTTTGTTTTACATCACCACACACCTTTCTTCTCCAAGATTACTGAATTCATGAAGGAGATGCTGTGGTAACTTGCTCTCTGGATGATCCTGACAATGGAAGAGACCCCAAGTTTTTGAGATTGCAAACCTCCCTAAGACAGGTGTTTTGTAAATTCTGTTTTCATCTATCATGTATTCTATTTTTCACCTAGTAGATAATAAATTAATACTGAATAAAAGAATGAATGAATGAATGAATGTGCAATCTAACCTACCAACAGCAGAACAGACCAGAAAGCCAGAGGATAACTCTTCAAAATTTAACATTTTACATATATGTTTGTGTGGGTGTGTATACATATATATATGATTTTCATACTTGCCTCACCTTCCTATTCCTTAATTCTGGATCTAGTGGCATCTAAATTAATACAGTCTCCCTCCCAAAGCACCACATCCACAACTCCCTTTTTCTTAAGGATTAGATTTTTTAAAACAAAATAAAATGTATAACCACCTTTATTAGACACATGCAAAGTCTATTCCCATCCTCTTTTTGTATATCATCCCCCCAAACCACGCACATACACATATACACATGTACACACGTGCCTAAAATAAAAATAAATCTAAAGAGCAGGAGAATGTTTTAGATGATTCAGGACAACAAACTGTCCTAAACTGTCAACAGATTCCTGAAGGTAAGGGATGTAGTCTGATACATTAAATGGATTCCTGACCACAGAGACAGCTATTTCTTCCAATTTGGTACAAGGGAATGAGTGGAAGATAAGAATTGAGTCTTAACTCTACCACGTAACAGTTGCACGAACTTGGTTAAATGATTTTTAACTTGCTTAAATAATGTCTTTCAGCTCAGTTTTCTCATTACTACATTGGAGAAAGTACTACTATTATTCCATTTCCTTCCTAATAAAATACAATACAGATATTAATGTTGATTCAACATGATTCATTATACTGGGAATTTCAACTTTCCTTTAAAAAGTTTTTAAATACTTATAAGACAGAAACTAGCTCTTATCTATTTCTGACTCACTCATCCTCCAATTTTTCTCCTCAGTTATTTATACCTTCAAAAAGAAAAATTTCCTCCACCTTCTCTATTTCAGAAGCCTCCAGACTGGCTTCTAAAAGAATAATCCCCTTGGCATCGCTCACAAGGTATAAGTATCAAGGACTACAGTTATAAAAAGAAATCTCTGAGTTCCCAAACTCAATCTCTGGCATATTCAGTCAAAATGATTCACTATAACATAGAGCCTCAAGACACATAGTGATATCACACAATCTTAAAAGGTCCTGGAAGCCACATATTCCCTCCTCCCCAACTTTGTCTCCATTTTGGAGAGTCCACAGCACAACTCTCTTTAGCATCAGTATCAAAGCCAGCACCTCAAGGCATTTAACACCTGTCCATCCCCTAAGGTCACATCTTGCTTGCTCCAAACTCCTACCTCTTTTCCTTAGATTATTTCTATCCCGATTATTTCCTGCTGCAGCAGAATCCTGAAACGTGAGTGTCGCGTAGGTCACTTCTTCAGACATTGTAGAAGAAAGTTCTACTCTAAGGGTAATTAATGTTTCAATATCCTCAGACCCAGGAACAGGCTGTTCTTTTCAAGGCTGGGAGTTCTTGTATCCACACCCAACCAATCTGAGACACATCCCACATTCCCTTACAGAATGATCAGTTTTTCTGCAGAGAAAGTGAGAAAAAGTCAACTACTGCCCTTAGAAATCAGAATGCTATAGATCTCAACTGTCTGCCTGCTCCTTTGACATTGTTTCTTGCTGCAAAGCAAAGAAGGGGTACTTGAAAATGAAAGAGAGATAATTGTTTCATGGGGAGGTTCCCATGATCATCAGCACAGAGGTTGCTCTGAGTGTTTCAATAAAGGCTTAGGTTGTCCTCTTCACGTGTGTCAAAAGTCAGCTAATCCTATATGGAGCCTTTAGATCTGGTTTACACTCAGCCATATCAGATATCAAGGAGATACACATTCTAAGACAGGAAGAGCCCTATAGTTACACATACCAAGACAGGAAGAGCTGCATAGTTAAAAACCACACACACGTGGCTGCTGATTTAAAAAACCAAATGTGTGTGAAAGACAGACAGACAGAAGGTGTTGGCAATGGTCCCAGAGAAGAAATTAATAACTATTAAAACTGGGGAGAGAAAAGATGGCGGCGAAGTAGAGGGACATGGAGTGCATCCCTCTCCACAGATGCATTGGGAATGCACGGAAGGACTCAGTCATTCCCACAGAGAACCAGCTGAACACCAGCAGACGGCCTCGGACACCAGAAAGGACTGTGGGGAGCCTGACATAGCCGGTAGGGAGGCATCTACCACGGCTCAAAGAGGGTGAAGCGGCGGAGCTGTGGCAGACGGGAGGGAGTGAGAAACATGCGGAGGGTCCGCAGCGCAGCTCAGCGTTCCCGGACCGAGACATCGATCCGCGGCTGAACGGAGGGTCCAGGAGTGGGAGCGTGGGAACCGGAGAGCTGGTTCAGGGGGAGAAACATTGTTGCCAGTAGGGTGACGGACGGAGAAGACAGGAGGGAGGAGGTCCGCAGAGAGGAGTGCCTGCCCCTGAGAGCTGCCCGGCCATGATGGCGGCTGGAGGCTGCAGGCTCACGGGCAGTGGGGAGGAGCCGCATGCGTAGCCTCTCTCTCTCTTTCGGCGCCTCTGCAACAGGCAGTGGAGAGACGCCCTGTGGGCCACCCAAGGTGCTCAGGGATAACAAGTACCCTCAGGCACTCAGGCGGGGCTAGATTAAAACCCCTTGCAACACCAGCAGCAGGGAGGCTGCCGAGAGAAAAAAAACAACAACAACAACAGCAACAACAAAAAAAAACCCGAGAGAGGCCCAACTCTTAAGACTTTCTGTTTACGCCTGAGCCACCGGCGTCCCTCTGCAACAGGCACCTCCAAGCCCGACTGAAACAACAGTGCGCCACTGCTCACTCACTCCCAGGAGAAGGAGCCACTATTGTACCCTCTCCCTCCCCACACACCGACGCTTACAGACGAACAATAAGGGAACCTCTGCTGGTCACAGAATAATGCAAAAAAACCCAAGGCAAGGAGAAGGACACTTACAGCTGAGACGCTAAGGAAACAGAAATAGTAGTATCAATACCTATTGAACTGGTCCATTCTGGGATCAGTTCTGGATTTTTTTTTTTTCTTTTTCTTTTTCTCTCTCTCTCTTTTTTATTTTTTTTTTCTTTATTAAATACGATCTTAGCCCTAAGGGATCTACAAGTTTTATAACATAATTTTTAATGATATTTTTTATTCTTTTTTTTTTCTTTTTTCTTTTTTGCCTTTTTATATACTTCTATATCTAGCTAAGTTTTTGGTAGTATGGACAATATATCTCTCATACTTTCCTTTCATCCCTATCTTTTATACATTTCTATTCCTTTCTTTTTATTTGCTTATTTCCAACCACATTACACTCTTCTGTTTCCCTTCTTTCAGCCATTTTAAGTTTATTTTATCTTAACATACTTATAAGCAACACTATTGGTCTGCTCAGACTCCTTGCTCTAGTCTCCAGATGACGCACTGCCTTGGTATTTAATATTAGGCTTTTGTCTTTATCTTAGTTCTTAGTACAGTTGTCTAATTACATTCTGAGAATCTGCATTCTCTCTGGTGGTACTCTGGCTCTTTTCTATATTTGATCCTAGCTTACAAAATCTCCCTGGATTAATGTTTGTATGTGTAAGGTGTTATTTGTTTGTTAGTTTGCTTTTGCTTTTGTCTCTGATTTCTTCTCTTTCAGTTGTCAATTTCTGTTGGGTTTCTCTTTGAATATCTGATAGCACACTGGGGTTCCGTCAGGTCTTCCTAGAGCCTTATGTCCTAACGGATTCAGTTATTGTGTGTCTTATACATGTATGCGTTTCCTAGACTTAATATTCGTTTAATCCAATACTTGGACATTAGTCTGAGGCTTGAACAGTCTTCTATAAACACCTCTATCGCCAGGACAAGCAACCCCAAAAGTTTGGACAACCATGAGGAAACAGAGAAACACCATGCAGGCAAAGGAGCAGGAAAAAAACTCACAAGACCAAATAAATGAGGAGGAAATAGGAAAAATGCCTGAAAAAGAATTCAGAGTAATGATAGTAAAAATGATACAAAATCTCGATAACAAAATAGAGAAAGTACAAGAAACAGTTCATAAGAACTCAGAAAAACAAACAGCAATGGATAACAAAATAACTGAAATTAAAAATACTCTAGATGGTATAACCAGCAGAATGACTGAGGCAGAAGAACGAATAAGTGAGTTGGAAGATAGAATGGGGGAAATAAACGCCACAGAGCAGGAAAAAGAAAAAAGAATAAAAAGATTAGAAGACAGTCTCAGAGACCTCAGTGATAACATTAAGCGTACCAACATTCGAATTATAGGCATCCCAGAAGAAGAAGAAAACAAGAAAGGGTCTGAGAAAATATTTCAAGAGGTTCTAGTGGAAAACTTCCCCAACATGGGAAAGGAAATAATTAACCAAGTCCAAGAAGTACAGAGAGTCCCATACAGAATAAACCCAAGGAGAAATACACCAAGACACATATTAATCAAACTAACAACAATTAAACACAAAGAAAAAATATTAAAAGCAGCAAGAGAAAAGCAACAGACAACATATAAGGGAAAACCCATCAGGATAACAGCTGACCTTTCTACAGAAACTCTGCAGGCCAGAAGGGAATGGCAGGATATACTGAAAGTCCTGAAAGAGAGAAACCTACATCCAAGAATACTCTACCCAGCAAGAATCTCATTCAGATTTGAGAGAGAAATCAAAAGCTTTCCAGACAAGCAAAAGTTAAGAGAATTCAGCACCAGCAAACCAGCCTTACAACAAGTGCTAAAGGAACTTCTCTAAGTAGGAAACACAAGAAAAGGAAAACACCTACAAATACAAACCCAAAACAATTAAGAAAATGGTAATTGGAACACACATGTCAATAATCACTTTAAATGTAAATGGATTAAATGCTCCAACCAAAAGACACAGACTGGCTGAATGGATACAGAAACAAGACCCTTCTATATGCTGCCTACAAGAAACCCACTTCAAAGCAAGGGATATATATAGACTGAAAGTAAAGGGATGGAAAAAGATATTCCATGCAAATGGAAGTCAAAAGAAAGCTGGAGTAGCAATACTCATATCAGACACATTAGACTTGAAAGTAAAGACTATGACAAGAGACAAGGAAGGACACTACCTAATGATCAAGGGATCCATTCAAGAAGAACATATCACAACGGTAAATATCTATGCCCCCAATATAGGAGCACCTCAATACATAAGGCAAATGCTAACAGCCATAAAAGGGGACATCGACAGTAACACAATAATAGTGGGAGACTTGAACACCCCACTTACATCAATGGACAGATCATCCAAACAAAAAATCAATAAAGACACACAAGCTTTAAATGACACATTAGACCATCTCAACTTAATTGATATTTATAGGACATTCCATCCAGAAACGACAGACTACACTTCTCAAGTGCACACGGAACATTTTCCAGGTTAGATCACATCTTGGGTCACAAATCAAACCTCGGCAAATTCAAGAAAATTGAAATCATATCAAGCATCTTCTCAGACCACAACACCACGAGACTAGATATCAATTACAGGAAAAAAACTGCAAAAAATACAAACATATGGAGGCTAAACAATTCACTCCTAAACAACCAAGGAATCACTAAAGAAATCAAAGAGGAAATCAAAAAATATCTAGAAACAAATGACAACGAGAACACAACAACCCAAAACCTATGGGACGCAGCAAAAGCAGTTGTAAGAGGGAAGTTTATAGCAATACAGTCCTACCTTAAGAAACAAGAAAATTATCGAATAAACAACCTAACCTTACACCTAAAACAACTAGAGAAAGAAGAACGAAGAAGCCCCAAAGTGAGCAGAAGGAAAGAAATAATAAAGAACAGAGCAGAAATAAATGAAAAAGAAAGGAAAGAAACCATAAGAAAAATAAATGAAACTAAAAGCTGGTTCTTTGAGAAGATTAACAAAATTGATAAACCATTAGCCAGACTCATCAAGAAAAAAAGGGAGAAGATGCAAATCAACAGAATTAGAAATGAAAAAGGAGAAGTAACAACAGACACCTCAGACATACAAAACATCATGAGAGACTACTACAAGCAACTATATGCCAATTAATTGGATAACCTGGAAGAAATGGATACATTCTTAGAAAAATACAATCTTCCAAGACTGAACCAGGAAGAAATAGAAACCATGAACAGACCAATCACAAGTACGGAAATTGAGGCAGTGATTAAAAATCTCCCAACACACAAAAGCCCAGGACCAGATGGGTTCACGGGCGAATTCTATTAAACATTTCGAGAAGAGTTAACACCTATCCTTCTCAAACTCTTCCAAAATATAGCAGAAGGCGGAACACTCCCAAACTCATTCTACGAGGCTACCATCACCCTGATACCAAAACCAGGCAAAGATGTCACAAAAAAAGAAAACTACAGACCAATATCACTGATGAATGTAGATGCAAAAATCCTCAACAAAATACTAGCTAACAGAATCCAACAGCACATTAAAAAAAATCATACACCATGATCAAGTGGGGTTTATCCCTGGGATGCAAGGATTCTTCAATATATGCAAATCAATCAACATGATACATCATATCAACAAATTGAAGGATAAAAACCATATGATCATTTCAATAGATGCAGAAAAAGCTTTTGACAAAGTTCAACATCCATTTATGATAAAACCTCTCCAGAAAATGGGCATAGAAGGAAATTACCACAACATAATAAAAGCCATATATGAAAAACCAAAAGCCAACATCATTCTCAATGGGGAAAAACTGGAAGAATTCCCTCTAAGAACAGGAACAAGACAAGGGTGTCCACTCTCACCACTATTATTCAACATAGTTTTGGAAGTTTTAGCCACAGCAATCAGAGAAGAAAAAGAAATAAAAGGAATCCAAATTGGAAAAGAAGAAGTAAGATTGTCACTCTTTGCAGATGACATGATATTATATATAGAAAACCCTAAAGACTCTACTGGAAAACTGCTAGCACTAATTGATGAGTTTAGTAAAGTAGCAGGATACAAAATTAATGCACAGAAATCTCTTGCATTCCTATACACTAACAACGGAAGAGTAGAAAGAGAAATTAAGGAAACTCTCCCATTCACCATTGCAACCAAAAGAATAAAACACCTAGGAATAAACCTGCCTAAGGAGCCAAAAGGTCTGTATGCAGAAAACTTTAAGACATTGATGAAAGAAATCAAAGATGACACAAACAGATGGAGGGACATACCATGTTCCTGGATTGGAAGAATCAACATCGTGAAAATGTCTGTACTACCCAAAGCAATTTACAGATTCAATGCAATCCCAATCAAATTACCAATGGCATTTTTCACAGAACTAGAGCAAGAAATCTTACTATTTGTATGGAAATGCAAAAGACCCCGAATAGCCAAAGCAATCTTGAGAAGGAAAAATGGAGTTGGTGGAATCAGGCTTCCTGACTTCTAACTATACTACAAGGCCATAGTGATCAAGACAGTATGGTACTGGCACAAAAATAGAAAGGACGATCAATGGAATAGAATAGAGAACTCAGAAGTAAGCCCAAACACATATGGGCACCTTATCTTTGACAAAGGAGGCACGAGTATACAATGGAAAAAAAACAGCCTCTTCAATAAGTGGTGCTGGGAAAATTGGACAGCAACATGTAAAAGAATGAAATTAGAACACTTCCTAACACCATACACAAAAATAAGCTCAAAATGGATTAAAGACCTACATGTAAGGCCAGACACTATCAAACTCCTAGAGGAAAACTTAAGCAGAACACTCTATGACATCCATCAAAGCAACATCCTTTTTGACCCACCTCCTAGAATCATGGAAATAAAATCAAGAATAAACAAATGGGACCTCATGAAACTTAAAAGCTTTTGCACAGTGAAAGAAACCATAAACAAGACTAAAAGGCAACCCTCAGAATGGGAAAAAATAATTGCCTATGAAACAAGGGACGAAGGATTAACCTCCAAAATATACAAGCAGCTCATGAAGCTTCATACCAAAAAAGCAAATAACCCAATCCACAAATGGGCAGAAGACCTAAATAGACATTTCTCCAAAGAAGACATACAGATGGCCAACAAACACATGAAAAGATGCTCAACATCACTCATCATCAGAGAAATGCAAGTCAAAGCCACAATGAGGTATCACCTCACACCAATCAGAATGGCCATCATCACAAAATCTGGAAACCACAAATGTTGGAGAGGGTGTGGAGAAAAGGGAACTCTCCTGCACTGTTGCTGGGACTGTAAGTTGGTACAGCCACTGTGGAAAACAATTTGGAGGTTCCTTAAAAAACTACAAATAGAACTACCATATGATCCAGTAATCCCACTCCTGGGCATATACCCAAAGAAAACCATAATCCCAAAAGAAACTTGTACCATAATGTTTATTGCAGCACTATTTACAATAGCCAGGACATGGAAGCAACCTAAACACCCAGCAACAAATGAATGGATACAGAAGATGTGGCATATATATACAATGGAATATTACTCACCTATAAAAAGGGATGAGATGGAGCTATATGTAATGAGGTGGATAGATCTACAATCGGTCATACAGAGTGAAGTAAGTCAGAAAGAGAAGGACAAATATTGTATGCTAACTCACATATATGGAATCTAAAAATGGTACTGATGAACTCAGTGACAAGAACAAGGAAGCAGATACAGAGAATGGACTGGAGAACTCGAGGTATGGGAGGGGGCGGTGGGTGAAGGGGAAACTGAGACGAAGCGAGAGAGTAGCACAGACATATATATACTACCAACTGTAAAAGAGTCAGTGGGAAGTTGTTGTATAACAAAGGGAGTCCAACTCGAGGATGGAAGATGCCTTAGAGGACTGGGGCGGGGTGGGGGGGGGACTCGAGGTGGGGGGGAGTCAAGGAAGGGAGGGGATACAGGGATATGTGTATAAAAACAGATGATTGAACCTGGTGTACCCCCAAAAAAATAATAAAAAAAATAATAAAACAAACAAACAAACAAAAAAAACTGGGCATGAATGGGAGTTTCCTTCTCACATGGCTATGTTCCTAACAGAATAACGTTCCTTTAGGTAACAACTAATACTCAGGACAAGATTTTAAAAATGACCACCTGCTGTTTTAGGAGAGTGGAAAAAGCAGATTCTGAAGAGAATGACGCTGGCACCTGGGAAGGTGCTTTTGTTTCTGTTTTTAATTCGTTTGCTTGTTTGGCTGTTAGCCTGAGGGAAGCCCACAGTCACGGTTATGGGGCAGCTGGAATTCCTATAGAACATTTACTGTCTTCCAGGTCTGAAAAATTGGAAGATAGAGTTTGGGGCAACCACAGGCACGGAGAGTGCTCGATAGTCACAGGGAGCACTGGAGATCTCCAGAGTGCCTTTATGCCTGAAGTCTCTTTCGGCTACAATTTATTTACATTTCATTAAAAAAATAACTCTATGAAATAACCAACTTCTCTCTTCTCTTAGGCCTAAAAATGCCCTGAAAAGATGTTTCCAATAAAACGGAAGCAAACTCACTGCACAAGGATTTATACTGCGATATATAGGTTTCAACAATATCACATGAGCAATGAAGAGTTAACAATTTATATAGAAACCGTTCTGGCTGTTTTTTGGAAGCACATGAGAAAAGACAGCACGCTGTGCGTGTGGCTGGTCATTTAGTCACAACAAGCATCGGATTTACCAAGCTCTTCGAGGACTGCATCTACTTCTAATCCCACCATACTTTTCATAAAACATACTAATTTATTCAAGAAAGTAAATTGTTGTTAAGAACCTGTGTTAGGCAGAATAATAGCCCCCCAAAGATGTCTGTGTCCTAATCCCCAGAACCTATGAATATGGTAGTTCCCATGGCAGAAGGGACATTGCAGATGTGATTAAGATTAAGGATTCTGAGATGAGGAAATTACCCTGCATCATCTGGGTGTGCACAATTTAATCATAGGAAAGTGGAGAACTATTCCTAGAGGTGGTCAGAAAGACATGTGACCACAAAGACGGTTCAGAGAGATACAGTGTTGCTGGGTGAAGACAGAGAAAGGGGACCAGGAGCCAAGGAATACAAACAGGCTAAAGGATGAAAAGTTGAGGAAATGGATTCTCCCACAGAGCACTCAGAAAGGAGCACAGCTTAGCCTTGATTTTAATCCAGTGAGATCCGGGTCAGACTTCTAACCTACAGAGCTGTGAGATGATACATTTGTGTTGTTTAAGCTTCTGTTTTTGTCTGGTTTGGTAAAGCGGCAAATACAGAACTCAAAAAACATTTGAAGGCAATATATGAGGAAGGAAACTAAGGAATCGTTTCTAAAGGTTTCCTTTGGAGTAAGGCGGAGATTAGGTAACGGAACTCAGCAAGAGAATGTGGCTTGGGTTTTTGTTTTCAGATGGCTGGGGAGTGATCCAAAACCTCTCAAGGTTTACGTCTGTGTGAAGATTATCTTAGTCACAGGTCTCCAGAATGAATTGTAACTGCTTTAGGGGTGTGAATGAATATCCAATGGACTGTAGACATGCAATGTAACAATAATAATTCTTCAGTTACACTTTTGCATCTGTATCTCTAAATACAGAAACGTACATATATTTTTTTTTCAAACTAGTGGAGTGCTCAGTCCAAGCAAACAAACAAACAAAAAACAAACAAACAAATGTGTGAGGAAGGTCTGGGTCATAATCAATTAAACCCCACGGCCAAAAATGTGGAAATGAATAATAAATCTACATTTCTATTCTAGGTAGCTTAGGTAAAGGCACAGACCATTGACATAGCAAAAGTTAAATCAGATAGGTGATTACAAAAATCAGAATTTGGGAATTCCGTGGAGGTCCAGTGGTTAGGACTTGCTGTTTTCACTGCCTAGGGCCAGGGTTTGGTCCTTGATTGGGGAACTAAAATTCCACAAGCCATGAGGTCAAAAAATAAATAAATATAAAAGTAATAAAAATATTTTAAAATAAAAATTAGCTGCCCAATTAAAAAAAAGAGAGAACTCAAGGGTGTTTTCTTTGTTCTGGTCTTTCACTTTCACTAAATTTTGTGAGGACTGTGTTTTCATTTTCATTTCCCTAATTCTTTCAGATACCTTAAAGTTCCCTTAAAAAGTATTTAATTTCTTACTATATTATATGAAATAATGCTTTGGTAAAACAATGATGAAGAATCTCATCTGGTTCCTAATTATTTCTATAACAAAGAGGATTGATCATACTTCCCACACACTTTCTACTATCATGATCCTAACATGCTATGTGATCTGTTAGTAGTTGATTTTAGAAATCACTGTCTATACTTTTCCAGCCTCTCTGTAGCTCACTGTATCTGATTATACTATCACATAACTTGTTGCAAGCATCTACAAATTCTAGAACATTTCTCATTTTTTTACCATTTTTTCAGCTGTCTTAAATCTCCTTGTTCACCTCTATCCTAGCCATGATGATCAGTAATTTCAGTGTTCTTGTAGGTGAAAATCCCAATAGCTTGTACTCTCAGGTCCTAGGTTTACTGCCAATCACCTTGACCACACCCACAAATCAGCTTTCCATTATTGCAGCTGCTAGCCACATGTGACAATTTAAACTTCAATGAATTAAAATTAAAAATTCATTTCCTCCGTCATGCTAGTCAGACTTCAAGTGCTCAATAGCCACGGGTACGGTTCTTGGCTGTGGACCTGGACAGCACAAATGTATAACATTTCCCTTACTGCAGAAAATTCTAATGGGCAGTACTGCACTAGGTCCAGACCATTTCATTTCCAATGTGAGCATCTCCTCTATTAATTCAGTTTTAGATTTCAACTCTCTAAACTTTATGTCTTTTCTCTCCAGCTCATTCCCTAGAGTGAGTCTATGGCCTACAGTACTTTGATACCCAATGGGATATCAAATTCAGTGACCATGCCACCTTTTCACTGTCTCAAAGCCCTCATGTCTCATTCCCTGTTTTACCTGGCTTAGACTATTTATCAGGGTCAATTATAATAATCACTTACTTACATACAACTACAAGTTCCATGCTTGTCCCTTCCTTCATTGTACACATCTGGAAAACGCATCCTGGTGAATCCAACTCTACCTACTCTATACTTGCATATAAGCAGCTAAATGTGACCATATTCTCTGGTCTTATTTTACATTTTTGAATGGTAACTTGCCAGCACTCTTACTAATCAATCTATTCTGTGAAAACTGCTAGATTGCTGCCATTTTTTTCTCTTTCTTTTTCAGTTCTCAAATTTCTTCTCTCCTTCCTCAAACTCAATTAAAATCCTGGCCTCTTATTTTGAGAAAAAAAAAAACATCAGAAGAGCATTTCCTCTGCCCCAATGACCAAATATACAAAAAACATTTTACACCTGTATGTAAAGCAATATCATTCTCAGCCATTTTCTGTGGTTAAATTCTATACACTGTTTTCTATGGTCAATCTCCACCTACACATTGAAATCTATTCCATTACTTATTTAATTTTTAAAAAAATTTTTTCAGATCTTTATTGCAGTAGAATTGCTTTACATTGCTGTGCAAGTTTCTGCTGTACAACAAAGTGAATCAGCTGTATTTATACATATATCCCCATATCCCCTCCCTCTTGATCCTCCCTCCCTCCATATCCCACCCCTCTAGGTCATCACCAATCTTCCAGTTGATCTCCCTGTATTATGCAGCAGCTTCCCACTAGCTATCTATTTTACATTTGGTAGCATATATATGTCCATGCTACTTTCTCACCTTGTCTCCAAAATACTTTGCTCTCCAGGACACTATCTTGTTTTTCTTTTACTTCGCTAGGTAATCTTCCATCAGGTTTGCTGATTCTTCCTTATCTGACTTAGAAATTCTTTTGAGCCCCAGAATTCAGTCCTTGACCCTCTGTCTTCTGTTTATTTTCATCCCTGGATGAGCTCTTCCAGATTCAGGGCTTCAAGTAACAGCCTTATATAGATGATCTCCAAATGTGCATCTTCATGCCAGGGCTTGATCTCCAGGCCCAGGTACCTGAATGGAGACTTGGTATATTCATTTAATATATTAGAGAATTTTCAGACAACGCATAAAAAAAAAAAAAAATGAACAGACCTTTCAGTCATTTCACTGTACACTTCTCCATTTCAGTAAATGAAAATTTCACACTTACAGTTTCTCAGGGAAAAGCTGAAAATCACCTTTGACTTCCCTTGCTGCTCTCACATGTATTAAATCCATTAAAAAATACTGTTCCTTGCAGAAAATAAGGGAACTCAGGTATTAAATAGAGAAGTATTGTTCACCTGGGATACATTAAAAGAAATAATGAGTTTACCCTATGGGAAGTTGTATTCTCACTTTTTGTTCTTTAATGATCATTCTATTCCCACATATTATGCTTATTTCAGAGAACACTTTTTTTTAAAATGCATTTATTTATTTATTGGCTGGATTGTATCTTTGTTGCTGCATGGGCTTTCTCTAGTTGAGGCGAGCAGGGGCTGCTCTGCATTGCAGTGTGCTGACTTCTCATTGCGGTGGCCTTTCTTGTTGTGGAGCACGGGCTCTAAGCGTGAGGCCTTCAGTAATTGTGTTTTGCAGCCTCAGTAGTTGTGGCTCACGGGCTCAGTTGCTCTGCGGCATGTGGGATCTTCCCAGACCTGGAATTGAACCCCTGTCCCCTGCATTGGCAGGTGGATTCTTAACCACTATGCCACCAGGGAAGTCCCAAGAGAACACTTTTAAAGAGAGACCTATATTGAATAGTACCCAGAGAATGGGCAAAATAGGAATGAATTCAAAATTATTTACAAAAAGGAATGGAAAAAAGTGAATATTAAATCCAGAGGTACCAAAGACCTAAAGAAAAGATAAAAGCAGAAACACAATAACAAATGACCACAAGGAGGAGCCAGAGTATGAATATAGGAAAGAATTTAGTTTTGAAATGTATTAACATATTCATCCAATCAGGATAATAAAATATCCTGTTTAAAATAAAGGGCTATGAAGACAGATTGATTGAGTTAAATCCTGAATCAACATTTAATTGCCCAGTGACTTTTGGCAAGTCACTTAACCCCTGTGTTTTATTTTTCTTATTAGTAAAATTGGCATAAGTATAACACCAACCATAAAGGTAATTAATACAAGCATATAGAAGCAATAATAAATTTTATCACTATTAATATATTGGAATTAAGCTTAAATTATTCTGGATGCTCTTAGAAGTGGAAGCTTTTGCACAGCAAAGCAAACCATTGACAAAACGAAAAGACAGCCTACTGAATGGGAAAAAAGTATTTGTAAAACATTATGATGGATAAGGAGTTAATATCCAAAATATATAAACAGTTGATACAACTCAATGTCAAAAAGACAAACAACCTGATTAAAAAATTGGCAGAAGACCTGAATAGACATTTTTCCAAAGAAGATACACTAATGGCCAACAGGCACATGAAAAGATGCTCAACATCGCTAGTCATCAGAGAAATGCAAATCAAAACAATGATGAGATATCAGCTCACACCTGTGTCAGAATGACTATCATCAAAGAGACATAAATAACAAATGTTGGCAAGGATGTGGAGAAAAGGGAACTCTCTTACACTGTTGGTGGAAATGTAAATTGGTGCAACCACTATGGAAAACAATACAGAGCTCTCTCAAAAAACTAAAAAATAGAACTATCATATGATCCAACAATTCCACTCAGGTATATATCTGAAGGAAACAAAAAACTGATTTGAAAAGATACAGAACCCCAATGTTCATAGCAGTACTATTTACAATAGCTAAGATATAGAAGCAACTTAAGTGTCCATCAACAGATCAATGGATAAAGAAGATGTGATATATATATGTAGTGGAATACTACTCAGCTGTAAAAAAGAATGAAATTCTGCCATTTGCAACAACGTAGATGGACCTGGAGAGTATTATATTTAGTGAAATATACCAGACAAATATCATATGATATCACTTGTATGTAGAATCTAAAAGTTAAAATGAATGTGTATAACAAAACAGAAATACACTTACAGATATAAATTACAAACCAGTGGTTACCTATGGGGGGAGGGGAGGGGCAAGATAGGGATATGGGATTAAGAAATACAAACTGCTGTGTATAAAATAAATAGGCAACAAGTATATATTATATAGCATAGGAAAATATAGCCATTATTTTGTAATTATATAGATTAAATGGAGTGTAATCTATAAAAACATTGAATCACTATTTTGTACACCTGAAAAATAATATAATATCACTGGAACTTCAATTTAAAAAAATGGAAGAAAGCTGTATAATTCTCCAAACTCTTCTAGTAAAATTTAAACAAATCAGTTCAAATGAGCACAGCCAGGGCTAGCCCCAAGCCTCGCCAGTAAAGCTTTATTACATGATTTTTTTCATAGCATTTATGATGATCTGAAATTGTCTTGCTCTTTCCTTTCTTTGCTTCTTTGCTGTCTGTGTTCACCACCCTCCACTAGAACATAGGCTCAATAAGAGCACAACTTTTGTGCGTTTTCTTTCACTACCTGATCCCCAGAAAATAGGACAGTGCTCAGGACATACACAGTGATCAATAGATATATGTCCAAATAATTAATTAACTCTCCCCAAAATGTAAGTTTTAAAGTGATTTTATGTTTTTAGTTTAATTCCTTAATTAATTAATTAATTAACTTATTGGCTGTGTTGGGTCTTCATTGCTGCGCAGGGGCTTTCTCTAGGTGCAGTGAGCTGGGGCTACTCTTCGTTGTGGTGCTCAGCCTCCTCACTGCCCCGGCTTCTCTTGTTGCAGAGCACGGGCTCTAGGCGCGTGGGCTTCAGTAGTTGTGGCACACAGGCTCAATAGTTGTGACTCACAGGCTCTAAAGTGCAGGCTCAGTATTTGTGGTGCACAGGCTTAGCTGCTCTGTGGCATGTGGGATCTTCCTGGAGCAGGGATCGAACCCATGTCCCCTGAATTGGCAGACGGATTCTTAACCACTGCACCACCTAGGAAGCCGCCATAGTGATTTTAAGAGGACACTTTGTATCCCAACATACAGTAACGTGAATCCTCAGTTCAGATATGCTTGATCAGCTCATGTTCCTCCATCAAAGATCACACTACACTCATTCCAACTTCCCTAGCTTTGTTTCAGATGTATGCCCTCCCTGATAAATATTCTCCTTTCCTCTCTCTTCTTATGCAATCTTCGCCTTTCCTTCAAATCATAACTCGTCTTGTGTATTCCATTTGAATATTACTTAACTTTTTATTTACAGGGATTTTGTACGTACATTTTGTACGTGCATGACAAACATCTCAGTCAGTGTTGTGAAGGTGGTGTAACACATTTTTTCCCTTCATTTTCTCTACTGCATGTAACCAAAATCTCTGCCGTAGTTGTTGTCTAATAGTTATGCATCATTTAGTTTATTCATTTTTAATAAAGCTCATTCCACTTTTCAGTCCACAGGTTTAAGCTTTCTGAAAATGAAAGAGAAAATATTAATTAGGCATTTTTCTTGACAGGAACTCCTGGGCTTTCCCAAAGATAAACAGTATTTGATATGCGTGTAGAAGGCTAGAAAGTCAGAAGTGAATTTAAATTCAGAGGTCTGAGAGAGGGAACAGGATATCACTGATAAATGCATCTAAGAGTTAGCTTAAAGGTGAAGTTCAGTAAAAGGTCTATAAAAAGATATCACTAACTGCAAACTATTCATGACTTTATATTTTTTTTCAATTTGGAGACATTATTGTAACACTCATACTAGTCAACATCACTTTCTTTTTGTCTTTTTTTTTTTCACACATCCTCTAGCCATCACTACATATTTATCCACAGTGCTATGCATTCCACTGATTTCCTTTGTTTTCACATCTCTACCTTGTCATTTTGTTTCTAGTGTCTTTTACTTGTTCTTCAGCTATATACATAGATAATAGTGTCTGGGTAATACCTAAATTTGAAAGACATCATAGTGCCGTGGAAGGAACATGGAAACTAGGTAGATGGTGATGCTTCTTACAAAAAGCTTGATCATAGAAAAGTCCCCAGATTCCCTAAACTGCTCTTTCTGTATATATAATATTAAGATAAATGCCCATTTTACATATATTCATTCATTCATTCACCAAATTTTTACTTGGCTGTATCTGTATGTCAGTTGCCACTTTAGAGCCATGGAATACATTCCTGTAAGGATACTTGACAAATATATATCAAGTATATATATATGTATATATACATATATATATGCAATGGAAAAGAGTGAAGCGAGAAAGAGGGACAAGAATGTAGCATGGTATGGTACAGGGTGGAGTAGAAAGTTGTTCTGAATATTGAGAGATAAAGGCGAGGTAGCTAAAGTCTAAGACTTCATGCTCCATAAGGACTAGTAGCATGACTTTTTCCATAAATACTCACTGTTAATTTCAGTGTCTGACACATAATTAAATTAAACATTTGCTTTAAAATAAGAGATAATTTATGTAACACTCAACATCTAAAATATTAAACAAAGGTTTTTATTCCAAATTCAAACTCATCAGGATGTTTGGAATAAAGACTTCATCAACTATACTTTCTGAAGCCAAGAAAAGAGGGAGTGAGAAAATATGCATGTAGAAATAAATGTCAATGATAGGCCTTGCAGGATGATTGAGAGAGAGCTGGCAAAGCCTCTGGATTCTGGAAAAGGGGAAATAATTTGTTATATCTACTGCTTTTTCCTGCAGTTCTCTGCTTAATTTCTGCTGAGTGACTCAGCTTGTATTTATGGGTTATGCGGTGAGAGGAAGCAGAATTAAGACTAACGTTATCAGGGCCTCCTTTGACCCTCACAGTCTCTGTACTCACCCAGAATATTTTTAACACCACAAAGCCACACTCGATGGATACAAATAAAGGCAAACATATTTTTATGGAACATAGAGCCAAGCCTAAGATGCTTAGCCTGTGGTTAAAGTTATTAAAGATCCAAAAGCCATTCCTGGAAATTTACTTTAAAGTGAAAACATTACTGAAAGGCAATAAATTAAGACACTTTGTATTATTTCATTTTATTAGATTGTTTTTCCTTGATGCCTAAACCTAAGCCATATAAATCTGCCTCATGTGGAGTTCTCTAATTTTTTAAAAATTTGATTTGCAGGGGCTAAAGAGTATAGTATAATTTGAATATCTGACTCATTATTTAAAATGTCAAATTGTTCAGTTTTTCATTTTAAAGCAATCAAATAAATAAATGGATGAATTACTCTAAAAAAACTTTAATTTGCAAAAGATGAGAGAATTTGGATGAATTCTAGGTCATAATTAGACCTTCTAACACAAGACTATGAAACATCTAATATAGCTCCTTAGATCAAACTTGTTAGACTCGTTCATCACAAAGAGATAGATTCTATATCTGTTCATGTTGTATCTATGTATTTTCATCAGAAATCAGTCCATTTAAATAACATGATTTGGACTCTGCCAAGGTTAAGATGAAGCATGAGCTTTTAATCTTTGCAAGGATATACACGGTGGAACATTCAGAATGGAAGCTAAGGAAACAGGAAACAAATGCCATATCTACTCGTTTACCACAAGTTATTATTTTTGTGTTTTTGTGTTCAAGGTCCATGTATATCTGAGCAGCTATTAAAGGGCTTCCTGGAAAGAAACAAAAAAACAAAAATTATGTGTCCTAACTCATATGGCTCCACCTTACCAGAGAGAAGAGGATCACAGACTGGTAAACACTGAAATCATAAGAGTGGACACTACATTTTGCAAAGTCATTGAATGCTAAGCTCACTTTCATTCCAAGGGAAGCCATGCAGGATGAAGATGGATATGTCACCTTAAATATTAAAACTCAAAAGAAAGCTCTCACTTCAGGTAAGAATTCCCAGAGCCAGCAATTTGGAAATTAACTGTTGAAATAGGCCCACCCTAGTTTCTTTTTTCCTACTAGTGATAGCGTGTATAGTTTTGTTTTATTTTCCTGAATGACCTTCTTTCCCTACAGCATTTGAGCAGTATCCACATAGGCTCAGATTTATTTAGAATATAAACAACAAAGGATACAAGCATTAAGGCTTATAGATTTAAATGCCGGAGGAAATAGAAATCTAGGGGATAAGAGGAGAGAATGTTTGAAAACTCCACTTTCTAAGATGTCAACAAGTGTGTGTGATTCCACAGTTGTTGGTTATAAACACAATTATTTATAGGGGTGAGCACAAGATAAAACAAACATACATGACCTTAGCTGCTAGTTACATTGTGACTCAGAGAGGAGTCCAGGGGGAGTGGGGTGGGAGTGGGGTTGTGTTTACTGTTGGTGATCACCACAGGAACAAAGGCAAGATGGGCCAGTGAAGCTCTTTATATCACTCGGACACTCCTGGGAGGGCAGGGGAAGGGGGTGATGCTGTCCCAGAGCCGTGCAGCACTGCCTGCTCCCTGACATCTTTATTGTATGCCCACAGTTGACCCTGCTTCCTCCTCTGTGTGGCGCGTGATGGCTTTGATTCTGCTGGTCTTGTGCATGGGGATGGTTGTTGGGCTGGTGGCTCTGGGGACAATGTGTAAGTATTGACTTGTTGCGAATGATTTGATCTGAGGAAGGCAATATCTAGGTGTCTCGGTTTATACCATGAAGCTTAATCATCACTATTTATCTGTCACTGCTCCAATTGTCCTACACATAGCTGCCAGGATATTCTCAATAAAGGAGAACTCTGAACTTTACCTTTTCTTTAAAATTAACTTTTCTTTTAAATTGGTTACAAATTGTTTCCAAGAATTTTAAACTGATCTTTAAGATCTTCCTCAGTATAGATCCACGCCGTCTTTTGAAACTTTTTTTTCCTCCCTATTCTGTGCACCTTAAGATCCAGCCAACATGGAGTTTCCTCAGTTTCACAAATAAATTCTATGTCCCCCTGCCTGAGATTTTGCTCATTCTATCCCCTCTTCCTAAAATGTCCTCCTTATTTTTTTAAAATGAATGTATTTACTTCCTCTGAGACAATTCATATCCCACCTAGTTTATAAATATTTTTTCTTCCTATAAATCTAAAAGCCCTCCAATGTCACATTATCATCTGTATAACTGTTGCTTGTTCATATACTTGCTTATTTTTTCATAAGATATTTTAGAACCTTTCATTCACTACTTTGATTTACCTGAATATCACAGTACTTTGAGCACAACAAGAAATCAATATGCCTTTTTTTTTTTTTTTTTTGGCCATGCCATGGGGCATGTGGGATCTTAGTTCCCTGACTAGGGATCGAAACTGTGCCCCCTGCATTGGTAGCATGGAGTCTTAACCACTGGACCACCAGGGAAGTCCTCAATATGTATTTTTTAAGTGAATGGATATTCTGGCATTATATGGAATACATACTAGCAAAGGTCATTCACCTCTGTGAAATGTGCTTATAAATCTATGCTCAAGGAAAGGTCAAAATAGCTGTTTGGGGCATGAGATTTGATTATGGCATGTTCTTATTTGTGATTGTCTCATTCAAATACTTCACTTATTCTTTTGGAGAACCCTTCGGTTGTCATCCTGTGTAGTACTTAATGTTTTCTTTATGCCCCCTTTACCCGATCCTCTTTCAGCACTCTTTTACTTATATGTATCTAGTAAACACTTCATAGATTGGCAACTCTACTGAATTTAAAGTTCATTGAAAGGACTTTTTTTGCATCACCCTTATTGTCCTAATTACAAATTATTATCTAATTTTTACATCCAGCTGTCACGCAGCAAAACTACCTACAAGCTGAGAATGAAAATCTCTCAGGAACTCTGAAACAATTAGCAAAGAAGTTCTGCCAAGATTTACTACGGCAATCAGGACAAAAGAAAAGTAAGTATGGTTTGGTAACCTCTTCATCTCCCCTAACTCTGGAATATTTTTGTGATGCTATCTGTAGGGAATCTTGAGATCTTCAGGAAAAGTTGAAAATGAGGTCAAAGTAAGCCCAATTCAGAATGAAAGGGATCCTATGCTTGGATTCTCCTTAAGGCCACAAATGCAGCCCATGTGGCATAAACTGGAGATATTATGGAGACAGTTGCTATGGATTCTTCAGGCAAAACTTGACATGGAAAGAGAGTAAGAAGTACTGTGCTGACATAAATTCTACTCTTCTGAAGATCACCAGCAAGGACGTTCTGGTAAGGATGATTCTATGGCAAATATTTTGGACTCTTAAGGAAAGAAATCTTTAAACACGACTTTTTTTTTTTTTTTTTTACATTTTTATGTCTTCCGGTTTGTGCTAATCTCAGAACCTTAGCAAGCTCAGTAAAAATTACATTTGAGAGTAGAAAGTGCTAAAATAAAACTAATGAAATTTTGATTTCTGGTCTTATCTCTGCAACAAGAGTTAAGATACTTTCTTGGCTTCTTTAACTTTATTCATTAATTCAAAAAAGAATCTGAAAGCATAAAGAAACTCAACATGATTGTAAAATATAAATATCAGTGTTATCCCAACATTACACGTCTTCTCAATTTTTGCTAAATTATTGGCACTTTGAATGAACCGTGATGCAAACTCCATTTTTTCATAGGCTCTCCCAGACATAGTTTGGGGCACAATCTCATTTCTACAACACATGGAATTTCAGCTGGAAATTTTTTACTAAACATGTCTCCTCTCCCATATTTCCTTCTTTGACAGCTTCTAACAAAAGCTCTCTTTTCAAGCAAAATACATTCACATCCACTACTGCATTCTCCCTTTACTACTGAATGTAGATTTTCATAAATCCTGGGAGCAAGCCAGGAAATCAAGGCTTAGAGTCTCCTTTATACCTAATAATAGTTTGTCAAAACATATATTGTTTAAAAGGCAAAAATTATTTATTGTATTTACCTTGCAATTTCTAATATAGTAATTTTGCACATTTTTGAATATTAAAATGGATGCAAATGTAAATTGGAATAGAAGATCAGGATTTGGGCTCTATGCAGAGATTCAATAAAATTCAAATATTCAGGCAAGTCATTTTCTACAGAACTGCTACAGGTAATCAGCAAAATTAACTTACATCTTACTGAGAGCTGAAGTAACCAGTGGTGGACCAGACATGAGGAAATCAACACAGTGATAGTCATGGTTTTGGGTGTCCTGTTATTCTAACTTGCTGTACCATATACTCACTCTATTTGTGGCTCAGACTCATAGAGAAGATATTCAAATAAATTAACTTCTTTCAGATCAGACAAAATAAGAGGGTGCCTGCCTTAAAATCTCTATTACAAAGAGATTAACTGGAGACTGAACAAGTCTTGAATCTTACTACTCTAGGCTGATATCAGGTTGGAGATGAACAACTAAAAGAGGAAGTAATGTAATTTTTGAGAAATAAAGAATAGTTAAATTTCAGGTAGAATTTATCTGTCAGGTCTTATAGTGAAATATACAAAACGGAAGTATTTTAAAGAAAAAAAGATAATTAATAGAAAGGAGACAGGTAGATCAAGCTTTAAGTAATAAGTGACTTACAAAATATCTCTTATGAAATGCCATTTTGTGTCTCACATGTCTGCCAAGATACTCAAGTTACTTTTTTATTTGTCAAGAAAACGTTCTCACCTGTTTTTCTTGGGAAGTATGTGAGTACATGAACATTTGACCTCTTTTTAATTCTGTTACCCATAGATTGACTGATTGACTGATTTACTCATCCATTAATTCAGCAAATACATGTAGGAACTATTCAAGGACCTGAACCTATGCATTAATAAAACCTAACAAAAATTCCTAACTTCATGGAAATTTATTCCAGTTGCTGCAATTGGCAATGAACAAAATAAACAAGTATAGTATATAGTATAGTAAATAGTGATAATTTCAAAATAGAAAAAAGTAGTTGCATGCCATTTGTAAATCCCTTTGAGAAAGACATTGTATAATTCTCTTTTACCCAGCCAACTAAAATAAATGAATATTCCTATATGTAAGATTTTATAGGCAAGCTAAGCAATGAAACCAAAACAAGTAGAGCTTGATTCTAGGGAATATAATGTTTCATCAACAATGTATTTCTTTTCATACCAAATTGTACACTTTAAATATATGCAGTTTATTGTATGTCAATTATATCTCAACAAAAGTTCTTAAAAAGCAAAACAAACAAACAAAAAAATCAATGTATTTCTTTTAATTTTCCTTCTCTAGTTATTTACCACTTATTTCATTTAAAAGCCATATTTATTTGGGACTTTACTTTGAGATTCTAACCTTCCATTAATGGAAGAGGGACACATAGGAATATTGTAATATCATCTATCTTATTTACAGTTTTTCCCTGTATCCTACAAGTATTTTTATGCTAAAACGAGTGACCTTGGTACAATTCTAAGTATCAAATATAATTACTTGGTAGTAATATAGACATATAATCTATTTTTTATGTCCAGGGTCTTATCATGAAGCTTTGTCTTTATGCCATTACAAGAACTGTAGAAGCACTCTGACCATTATATTTATTTGTGTTTGCAATAGCAATACATCGATAGCAGGACTGGATTAATTCGTTGGGTTGGATTATCCCGCCAGAAATCCAGTGATGTCTGGAAGTGGGAAGATGGCTCAATTCCCTCCAAAAATTTGTAAGTCATTGGACACTCAGAATACAAGGCACAGCTAGGAATTTTTATTCCTGAGATCTTCTACCTTCTTGAATACAAGTTACTTAAAAGTCAGGAGGTGGCTCTGTGTTTTACTGTGTGTTACATAAGCAGTGGCTAAGCCACCTACACCATAATCCTAACAAGAAAGCACACGTAATAAGATTCTGCATTCCTACTCTCCTGTTCCTCTGCTCTTTATCTAAAGTTGCAATCCACCTCTATTCCTGAAACTTTTTTCCCATTCATTTCTACCCTTAACTTTACCTTTGGAACATGTTATGTATGTGTTTTTGTTTGTTTGTTTTGGTTTTCTATTTGTTTGTTTTTATCATCCCCATTAGTTTATGGTTGAAAGTTATTACGTTGAGGCTTCTTTTGACTTTTCAGTATCCTTTTACCTCATCTTTCACCTTAGAGGTCTCCAAGAATCAAACACATTATCAATCACGAGGTGATTCTAATGCTCATGTCAAAAGACTCCAACCTTCTACAGACAATCCAGGCAAAGGGATCAATTACATTGAGTTACTTAATATGGTTTTCCAATCTCCAATCACCTTTTGTTCATCTTGCACCATGTCTCTCCAGTTAAAATTTAAACTGATAACCAAAAACTTGTACCATCTGATCATTACTTAAGTTTTGAATTAATTTATTCAACAGATATTTATTAAGTATTTACTATGGGTAGGAGCCAAGAATACTATGAGGACAAGCAAGCTTCTTCATAAACTTTGGGCTTTATTGTTATGATTTGCTGTCTCATTCACAATAATGTAGGCACACAGGTGATCCCTCTGTTCTTACAATAAATCAAACATGCTTTGTGGTCTTTGGGCTTTTGCACTTGCTCTTTCCTTCTAGAATGCTCTGCCTGCAGAACTCTGTGGCGGGCTCCCACTTGTCACTCAAGTCTGTTTAAACATCACGTCCTCAATGAGACCAGCTTTAATTACCCAAACTAAGCTAACCCCCCTCCACCACACCCACTCACGTCTATCATATCACACTATCTGTTTCATCATAACTTTTACCACTGTCTGAAATTTTCTATTTATTTGTTGGCTTCTTACCAACATTCTCTCACTATAATGTAAGTTCCCCAGTAGAAAGGACCTTGTCTTTGTTTACCACTCCATCATCAGCACATAAAACAACTTTGGCACGTGATACGCATCCTATAGATATTGGCAAATGGATTAATAAATATACATTCCTAGTCCTCTGGTCATAGCAGTGTAGCAGGACGTATAACAAGCAATTACAATACAGTCTTGTATCTGCTACCTTATAACATAAATCCTCATTTCAAAATATTTACCAACTTACCTTTCCTTGAGCTCATTTCCATTCTGTGCAGCTACTTGCCCTCCAGAGCTCCTCTCTATTTATCTGAATCCTACCCTTCCTTCAAGACAGAACTAAAGTATGATCTTCCACAAGAAGATGGAAAAGTAAAGTCTTTCTCATCATTTAAGATCCCCATCTATCTTTTCCTCTGGACTCCTGCTGTACCTACTGTTCACTTCTGCTTAATCTTATGCTATATTAAATTGCTATTGAGCTATTCAAATGTACATACTTTACACTCCCGAGCAGACTGGAAGTTTGTCAGTGATCTGAAAGTTGCTTTTTACTTTTTGTTCCCATATTTCTTACCTCCATTTTGTGCAACAAAATACTATACACAGAGTTTGATTGTTGAATACTCTTTAGCTTTCGAAGGAACTCATTATCCCTTTTCCATTCACAGGTTTAAGCTTTCTGGAACTGGAACAGAATATATGAATTGTGCTTATTTTCATAATGGGAAAATTTACCCTACTTTCTGTGAGGACCAACATTATTTAATATGTGAAAGGAAGGCAGGCGTGGCAAATGTGAACCAACTACTTTAATGCAAAGACATGGGCAGGATGTCAGAGACAAGTGCTTGATGATACAATAAAAGATCCAGATGAAGGAATCAGTAGCCACAGAATTGCTTGTTTTCCCCTTTATTCCCCTTGGAGTCATCTTTACATTATCTTTCCTAACAACACCATTTAGTTCCTTCTTTATATACCCCTTTATACTGAGGAATAACTTAGTGCCTTCTTTGTACATCCAGAAACCAGTCTGAGCTGATCATTTGTTCCCCAATGGTTCTGTTTCCATTAATTTTCATTCTTCTTGTCTTCCATTCCTAATGATCTCAACATGCTATGATTCACCACATCTTCAGACATAAGCACATACATTTTACACTGAAATGAGAAAGGTCAGAGCTTAAATGACTTAAGTTGTATGAAATATCTAAGTTTGAGACTATGCAAAACATCAGTTTGAAAGACAGCATAAGGTAGTGGAAAGTATACTAAATTTGGAGTCAGTAGAATAATTTAGATGGCGTGATCACTCAAGTGCAACCATGGACTAGTCATGTTGCCTCTTAACTTCTATTTTCTAATATTTCTAATAAGATAATACCTGTCATACACCTCACAGTTCCACAGCCTAAAATAAAACTTCAGAGTTTAATTACATGAGAAACTCCATGGAAGCAAACACTGTGACTTTCCTATTTTCTATTCTATACCATCAAGCCCAAGAGAAGGAAAATAAAGCTTGCAAGAAAACTGATGGGGTTTGAAAATGAGTAAATGCTCCTTAACAAGGCCCATAGGCTAGTTGAACAGCAAGCAAAAATGCTTTATCTAGTGCTTTTCCTGACAGTTCTATGTTTGGTTTTTGCTGAGTAACTCATGCAATATTTATAGATACGTGGAGAGGCACACTTTAACAAGATAATAGGCAAAATTTTCATTTCTTTTCACAGATTCCCTGAAGGTACTCTTTCTTCTTATATTCGTGGTAATAAAACTTATGAACATGATTCTCAAATATCCCAACTGAGGAGCTTGTTAAAATATTCAGATGTTCAAACACAAATACTTATGGTTTTTAGTGGGGAGACTGAAAAGACAGAGTCCTGTGTTTTTAATAAACACCCCTACTTGATTCTGATACAAGTAGCCTTTAATACATTTCGAGAAACATTACTTTAGAATTTACTCCCTATCTGGCTTTTGGTAAGTTGGTTAGTCTCTTTAAAACTCAGTTTCTTCATCTATGAAGTGACTTTAATATTATTATCTTACTCATAAAGTCATGGTGATTATCATTTAATATAATTATGTAGGGCATTGAGCAGAGTACCAAGCATATAATTAATACTCGACCAATATGTATAACTTTTAGAGCTTTGTGCACTGATACCCGAAGACACATTTTGTTTTAGACCATCAATAAACAAGCAGATTTGGCAGGGGGTAAAGGGGGAGAGGGGGCCCTGAGGAAAAAGTAACAGAAATATTTCAGATTCTGCTTCCACTTCAAGTGTCTTGAGATCTTGGCTTTTGGGGTATAATGCCATTATTTTCCTGTTTTTACCTGTTTATTTAGAGAAATCAAATAGGAACTAATAATTCAGAAAACTGTCCAAAAGTCAGCAATATCTCTGAAATATAGTGTTTTACCTCCCCCAAATGGAAAAGCATATATATTTGATATCACTATTCATGACAATTTTAAAGAATAATATTGTAGTGGATGACAAAAATGCAATTAAAAAATGTAAACCAATCAATCTGTACCTACAAAGATTCTTTTTTTCTGACACATACCAAAAGCATCTTATACATGCAATCAGAAAAGCATAAATTTTAGTAGCACGGATTCTGTGACCAGACCACCTAGTTTACATGCTAACTCTTCCACTTAATACATAAGTGAGCTTGGGTAAATACTTTGACTTCTCCATGCCTCAATTTGCAATTTAGTTACAAGATACTAATAATAGCAACTATGTCATAGAGCCGTTGTGAAAATCAAAATAATTCATGTAAAAGGCTTTTGAAACAGTTCTTGAAACAATAAATAAGGTAGTATGACTGGGCCTTCCCTGGTGGCACAGTGGTTAAGAATCCACCTGCCAATGCAAGGGACATAGTTTCAATCCCCTAGTCCAGGAAGATCCCACATGCTGCAGAGCAACTAAGCCCATGTGCCACAAATACTGAGCCTGCGCTCTAGAGCCTGCAAGCCACAACTACTGAGCCGGTGTGCCACAACTACTGAAGCCCATGCACTCAGGGGCCTGTGCTCTGCAGTAAGAGAAGCCACCATAATGAGAAGCCTGCACACCCTTATGAAGAATAGCCCCTGCTTGCCGCAACTAGAGAAAGCCCCTGCACAGCAGTGAAGACCCAATGCAGCCAAAAATAAATGTATAAATAATAAAATAAATTTTTAAAAAAAGATAGTATGATTAAAAACATTAAAAGTAATACGAGTAACATACTAATCTTTGGTTGGGAGATCCCAGTGTTTCCCCCAAGGAAATTTATCAGAGAATATACTGCATTGGGGAAAACTAGATCTTTCTGAGCCTGATATTTAGTGCTGATAAAATGTGAGAGCCCCTGGAAATTAAGGACAACCACTTAACTTCCGTTCCTGCATTCCTGACATTACTCTTAATGCATATTTGTTATGCTTATTGTTTCTTCCTCTTTTTCACCTCAAGCTAGAAATCACTCCATTGCAAAGGCTATAGGGAGTTAAGTCACGTTATTTTCTACATCAGAACCTCAGGTCACGTAAAAATCATATGAAATATTTGGAGAATAAGCTGGATATTTTCCATTTGCCTCTGGTGATCCTCTTGGCCACATCCTATGCCTTGGGAGGCAGAACTCGAATGTACAGCAATATCTGGGCAAACTTGGCCTCTGGCTTCCAGTTAATTCAGTCACTGGGAGGTACTAGTAGGGATCAGGGGGTGAAAAGGAAGAATGGTCCAGGTGTCGATGCCGCTGGCTCTCTCTCCTACCACGCCCTGGTTTGGCAAAGTCTGCATGTTCTATATCTTAGGCCATGGCCCTCTCAGATAGGTCACAAAGTTCCAACAAACACCCTCCCCTTAACCCTTCAGGCCTGGGTGTGATGATAACTCCCCAGTGCATATTTCACCACCCCTCTTTGGTTTCCTTAACCCTTCCCAAACTTTATAAAGTGTCTTTGTTAAATGCCCTCCCATGGCCCCTTGAGTGTGCCTTTTTTGTTTTCTTCTGTCTCAGAGATCAATGATTGATCCAGTGACACACTGAAACGAAAAAGAATTTTGCAGATTATTGGGATTTGCAGACTGTAAATTACTGAGAAGTGACTTTTGGCCATAAGGACAGATGGTCAATATAGGAATGATGATTAAAGTATCAAATTTCTCAATACCAAAGCTGTAGTCAGAGGATGTGGCAGAAACGGCCCTCTATCCACTAAATAATTCATGCTTCCCTTCTAGAGTGAAAGTATTGTAAAAGTTTGCTAGCCAGGCAAAAATTGTGCTGATCAGGCCCAATCTTTGGATCCAAACAGGGCATCACTAGTGGATGTGAATGTGACACATGGTACTTCAAAGTTACGGCTCTTACGAAGTGGGTACGGACTTGCCACCTTCTCCTATACAACGTTCTAACCACTCACAAAACAGGAGGAGTGGGGTTGCATTTGGAGGAAAACTACCCACTAAGCAGGATTTCTGGAGCTAAAATGTTATGCAAGGGAGAAATAAATTTTGTGTTAAATGACTTCTATTTTGAGGTTTACTTGTCATAGCAACTGCATCGCCCCAACTAATACAGCGTGTAAATTTATTTGAGGGATGAAATCCCTTCCCAGCTTTCTTGTTTAAAGACGTACGGTGATCTACAATTCCTTCCATGCTGGTTGGCCCGATGTGAGCTATCCGTGTATCTTTGCTATCAAGGTCATCCCCATGCTTCACATCCTATACCGAATATAAGCTCATTCTTGGCACTTCTGGCCTTTTCATCTTAATAGTAATCCAGTGCTATCACCTTCAACATCTGCCACACTGTAGAAACCAGAGCGATAACGTATTCTATTACTGGCCATTTTGAGTTCAGTTTGCTTCTCATTTCCTTCTTTACCAAGTTATGCTTTGGCTTAAACTTTATAAACTTCTACTTTCTGGATGAAGATGCATCTATTCTATTCCTTAAACACAAACCTACTTCCCCACTGGTGTGAAAAAGTAGCTAATTTCAGTTCTTCCATTAATCTGCTCCTGACTACAAAAGGAGTTATTTGTCTCAGACTCTCATGTGGACTGCCTTACTTATCAGAACATTTCAGGTATGCAGGAGGAAGAAGCATACGCCTCTCTTCAGTGGGATAATCCAACACCAAGCCCTTACCAGAAACATCTGTCTTCCACCAAAAATTCAGGTAAACAGCTCTACTTATTTAGACCAAGACCGTGTGCTCTATGGGTTTTTTTTCCTTTTCCTTTTCTACGATGAGCACAAGGTAATTTTTTCTAATCTGAGGTAATCCACTTGAAAGTATTATAATGTATATAATATACTAATATTAAAAAATGAAATGAAGTGGAGGAGGAGTAAGTAAAGGTGAAAAAGGAAGAGAGAAATGGACTTGACAAATATGTAGTACATTTTTTTTTCTCTCTTTCTCTCTCTTGCTGGAAAGGCAAAGAATTCCCAGATTTGGAAAATAAGTGAAAGAAATCATATATTTTGTATAATTTTAGTTCCTGCATAAAAACACCCTGCACATTATCTGGTAAATACTAAGAAATAAAGGAGCAAACAGAGGTTGAAAAAACTGGCGCACACTCATCAGCCTGGATCAATTTTCTCTTTATTATTTAATATTTGTATTTGTTTCCTATTGTTTAGGTAATAAATTACCACAGACTTAGCGCCTTAACACAACACAAACTTATTTTCCTATAGTTCTGGAGATCAGAAATCCAAAATGGGTTCTGCTGGGTTGAAACCAAGGTGTCATGGGGCCTCCTTCCCTAGAGAGTTTCTAGGAGACAACCATGCCCCGTTTTCTCCAGTTTCTAGAGCTGCATTTCTTGCTTTCCTCACTTGCGGCTCCTTTTCCATCTTCAAAGACGGAAGCACATCTTCAAATGTCTCTCTGCCTCCTCCCTCATAGGACAGTCTGTCCCTCTGATCTACATCTCATTTATAAGGGCCCAGATAAAACAGGATAATCTCCCCATCCCAAGATCCTTCACTTAGTTATACCTTTAAAGTCTCCTTTTCCACATCAGGTAACATTTACAGGTTCCAGAGATTAGGACATAGGCATTTTGGGCAGTGCCGTTATTCAGCCTATGACATTATCCAAAGATAAATTTTATTCATTTTTCTCTGACGATCATTAAGATTACAACAAATCATTCATCCTTCATTTTCCCTTCCTGCGTAGTTGCAAAATGACCTTAAAAAATGATCCTCATCCAAAATCGTACATTTAAAGGGAAATACCTTTGAGCCAATCATGGTCAAGTGACACTAACGAGGGATGAGGAGATTCAGACAGCATTTTGCTCTCAGAAATTAAAGCCTGCTGCCTGGTTTGCCATCATCTCTAAAAGATTGTTGGAAGAGATACATCTCACTAGTTCCTAAGTTTGTGGTGTCCTATAAGGATAAGAGCAGTATATTATCAAAACTGTTCAATTTGGCATTTTTTCAAGTCTAGTGTATTCCACGTTATAACTTGAATTTCAGAGAGTTTGAGTTCACCTTTTCCTGTTACACACAGTTACAGGGCCTCAGTGATTCTCTAGGAGAAATGCCTAATGTTAACTCCTTATTTTTACTCAGTCTAGTCCTATGCTGACCCACCTCTGTCCTCTACTTTTTCTAACTCAATTTCATTGTCTCTATCCCTTGTTTAGGAGCATGGTGTCTGGTGACGGTGATTTTATGTATTTTCTGCACGGGCTCATTAGCAACCTCCATTTTCTTGGGCATCAAGTGTAAGTACAAAAGGATATCTTCAAAATAATCTATAGAGAGATAGGTTACCTATTACCTGTAGCATCATATACAATTATATGTGCACATATCATTACAACTAGATCTTCATAAATTACAAACATATAAACAAATCAATTAGAAACATCTAAATGCATACAAATATATAAAATAATGGCTTCCTATTTGTTATGGGACATTTATTTGACACAACTCTCTAAGAACTCGGATGCCACTGGTAACTTTTAATGTTCAACTGTATGCTGTTTAACAGAAATCTAATACCATAGGTCTCTTGGGGAAAAATGATGCAAATTATTGCTTATATTATGATTCAATTTATGAATCATGTTAGTATGCCAAAGCATGCAATTTGAAAGTTTTCAGTGTAGGCTCTTCCTTTTCTAATATACATTTATTCTAAATTTGACTTATACAGATTATTTTAATATGAAGTTTTCATTTTCTATTAGACGAGGTACAATTTAGTATGTTCAGGGTAAATGTGAGAACTTCATTTGGGCCAATTTCTTGATTCCTTTTAGTTCAAATTAGAGACATGTTTCTATATATAGCAAATGAATCTTTTATAAAATGTAACAATTACAGAATTGCACGTTCCAGAAACAGGACTAAGAACCTTTATTATCACTCATGCCAGCCCTAAGAAGTATGCTTTGAAAGACAGAGATGAAGGTTATTGTCTGGATAATTCTTATTTCTTGTATGCCTTAGCAAATCATTTTTCCATCTAGGAGGAAATTGACTAAGGAGGGAGAAATAGGAGTTCTGAAATAAAGAAGAGTTCAAGGTTTGCTTCCACAAAGTACAGGAAACTTGACCTTGTTCATGTTAGCTATGAACTTATTTTCCTGGTGGTTCTTGAGAGGAATGTTTTAATAATTACTAACATCTCAAAAAGTAATTGTTACCTTGTCTATATCCTCAAATAAAACTTCACAGCCCAGAATAAATGTTAGAACTTCCAGAAAGCTTTCCTTAACTCACCATTTCCTCCCTCTGTATTTTATTAAACTATATATGTATAACATATTATACATATATATATAATGCTAGTCCATTTTTTAAAGAAATTCACAATTAAATATCTGTTTATCAAACAGATATACTGGAAGCAGATTTGCAGAGATGGAAGAGAACTACCCTATAAGTCAATTAACATACAATAATCCAGTTTCTTCTGTAGAAACTTGGGACTATGAAATAGTACCAAGTTCCATTCTAACTGCAAGACTCCATATTTAACTGACATTGCAAATATCAAAACATATGGTTCAGGTATCAATTCTATGTAACAAATTTCAACAATATTTTATAAATATTAACTACTTGGGATAAGACAATAATATAAACTTGAAGTACAAAGAACGTTTTCAGCTTAAAACAAAACAACTGATTATGCAACATCTTGAAACTATTGTCAAGTGAATGGAATGTAAAATTTGTTTTTTACATAAAAATAAACCTATAGTCTCCAATTACCAAGTATTATATAGCCAAAAAGCATATAATACGTAATAAGGATGTTGATAAAATCATACTGTACATTTTCTATGTCTTCAAAAATCGTGCTGTCTGATGGGCACACAATTTTGTTTTCTTCTCTGTCTAGTTTAGGAAATCTGTTTAGATGAACCATGACAATCACGTTGCTAACAAACTCTTGGTTATCTTAAACTGAATGAATGAATTTTGATCAAGAAATCCCACTTCTGGAAAGTTTTCCTATTGATAAACCTGCACATGTAGAAATAGGAAGAAGAAAAAAAAGATTGGAAAAAATGCAATTGCCTATCAGTAAGAAACCACTTAAGTAAAAAATGGTACCTCCACACTATGGGATACCAAGAAGGAAGAGGAATGAGGGGAAGGAGGAAGTGGAGAAGAAAGTGGAGGAGAGGGCTGGGGAGGAGGGGCAGGGGAAGGCATTAAAGTAAGGATGTGTATTACAAAAGGGGTCTGGAGAGAACAGGTTCCAGCAGACACCTCTTCCTCCCCATGTAAGTGTCCTTTCAAAACACAATTTCTCTCTTGGATCAGGAACCACTGATGTGTACACAAGACACTTTGGTACTTGGGAGCCCAAAATGAAGTCTTGCTTGGGAGTTTATATGTTTTGCTGACCACCTGACATATTCCTGAGAATATGTAACTAGCCTTAACAGCAGAGCCTTCTCAGGGTCTCTTTGTAACCAGGGTCAAATCGTCAATCGTATGTCATCAATGAACAATTCTGACAGGCTAGTATAATCTGACCAAAAAAAAAAAAAATCCTCATACCCATGATAACAAAGCTACACTATTAATTATTATGTTTCATGCCTTGTCTGGAGGTCAGTGTCATGCAGGAATTTTAGAAACACGGCTCAGGCTGATTCCAGGTCAGCCTGAATTAATTCTTACGGCACAGTAAGGACCACATATATAAGACTAGAAACCCAAAAAATGAAAAAAATTACGAAGGATGTAATTATACACTTCACTGAAAAGGAAATATAACTGACTTTTATTTATGTGTGTGTTAAAAGAATTTCAACATCAAACATGAAAAAAGAAATGCAGATTCAAATGATATTGAGATAACATTTGTGTGAGATAATAGAAGATATACATTAGTGTCTCTCCCCTCTCCCCTGCTGTGACAAGAGCATTAGGAGCATCCCTTGTTCTAATATTTGGTCTTTGACCCCCTCCTTGACACAGGGCTCCTGAGACACTTGTAAATTCCTAAGTCGTAAGAGCAATAGGAACATCTCTTGAGGTGACTCTGGGTGGGCTCCTGTATGAGGGATGGTCACTAGTAACACGGTGTCATGATTAGAAGCTTGGAATTTTCAGCCCCACACCCCATCCTCCAGAGAGGTGAGAGGGGCTAGAAATGAGGTCATAAAGGATCATGCCTATGTGAGAAAGCCTCCATACGATCCCAACAGTATGGAGTCAAAGAACCTCCAGGCTGGTGAACACATCCACGCTGGAGGGTAATGCACCCCAGCTCCACAGGGACAGAAGATCCTGTGCCCTCTCCAAATGCATCTCTTCATCTGGTTGTTCATCTATATCATTTATAATATCCTTTAATAAACTGGTGAACTCATTTCCCTATATGTGAACTGCTGTAGCAAATTAACTGAACCCAGGAGGGAGTCATGGGAACCTCCGATTTGTAGCCAAATCAAACAGAAGTGGTGGTAACCTGGGGACTTACTACTTGCTTTGGCATCTGAAGTGGGGAGCAGTCTTTGGAACTGAGCCCTTAACCTGTGGGATCTGATACTATCTCCAGGAAGATAGTGTCAGAATAGAATTAAATTATAGGACGCTGAGCTGGTGTCGTGAAGAAGGACAAGGGGGTGGGGATGGGGAGACCATACATTTGGTGGCCAGAAGTGTCAGAAGTGTGAGGGTGGTAGTAGTGTAAAAGTCAAGGAGATTCACAGGAGAAAGGCTTATAGAAGGAAAAACTGAGTTTTTCCTATATGATTTGCATCAACATACATAGAAGGTAATTTGGAGATATCTAATACAATTTAAATGCACATAGGTTCATCTGTGAATCTATTTGCAGGGCAGGAATAGAGACACAGATGTAGAGAATGGATGTGTGGACACGGAGGGGAAGGGGAGAGTGGGATGAATTGGAAACATAGGATTGACATATATACACTACCATGTGTAAAATGGATAGCTAGTGGGAACCTGCTGTATAGCACAGGGAGCTCAGCTTGGTACTCTGTTATGACCTAGGTGGGTGGGATGGGGTTGGGGGGCGGTGGGAGGAAAGTCCAAGAGAGAGGGCATATATGTGTACCTACAGCTCATTCACTTCATTGCACAGCAGAAACTAACATGACTTTGTAAAGCAACTATACTCCAATTTAAAAAAATAAAAAAATAAAAATAAAAATGTTTTAAAAATGCACAAAACTTTGACCTATCAACGTACCTTACAAATATACTTACACATGTGTGAAATTATGTATAATTACAGTTCTTTATTACTGTATTTATTTCTATAATACCAAGAGATTAAAAATAGTCTAAAAGTCAATAGAGAATTATTAAAATAAATCATGACACATCCATACAATAGAATCCTATACAACAAAAGAATGAGAAAGCTCTTTATGTATAACACAGTATAATGCCCAAAATATATTTTAAATGATAAAATAAAAAGCAAAAAAAAATGTAAAAAAGATTGTTATCATTTGTGCAAAGGGGAGGGAGGGGGTTTTATATTCATTTGCATGTAAAGTTCAAAATATCTCTGGAAGAATAAAAAAGAAATTGGCAAACCTGACTACTTTGAAGGGCTAAAATTGGATGAATGAGGAAACTGGGATGGCAAAGAGCCTTTTTGCTCTATGTCTTTTGTAGCTTTTAATCATGAATAGAATCAGTAACGTGTAGTTGTCTTTAGTCTGTGTTGAAGGTTTACTTTGTTGTGAGTATTTTATCAGGAATGACTGTCATTGTTTGAAGTGTTTCAGGTGTCCTCTACTGCAATGAAGCAGCAAGAAAAACTCATCCAACAGGACAGAGCACTGCGCAACTTCACACAGTGGAAGAGAAACCACGGCCTCCAGATGAAATATTGCCAAACCTTGATGCAAGAGTCTTTTGGTTCAGGTAATTGATATAAAATCAGTTTCCACTGTGCAGACACAAATGTATACACCAATTCCTCAAAACAACAACAACAACAAAAACGGTGACATTTTAATCTCTGTAAAATTATAGTCAGGATTTCATAATAGGAGAGACATACTTTTGATCTGCTCTTCAGTTCAATCCCATTTATATATACATCAATAGTATGTGGAAAATATTGAGGTTCCAAGAAATACAGATAAGGAAAATATACAGTCAAATGCCAAGATGCAATGTGTGAAATTACGATGTAAGATTAAACAAAAAAAGCAACATTTTTGTTTTATCCAATCATTCAAATTTATAAGTGTATCTTTAATTAGAGCTCCAGATTCCTCTGTTTTGTTTAGATCTTGTTTTAGATTCAAATTTAGATATCTCTTGGAGCAGAAAATTCATTTTGAAAATCAGGGTATGTACTAAAATTATAACAATGCAATGTTCAGCTTCTTTTTTTTTTTTTTTACACAGTTGTATAACCTTTTATTTCACTTAACATTAGGTTGTAAGCTTTTCACTATATAAATCAACCTTCTTTAAATACCTAGATAGTAATGGCTGTGTTCTATTCCATTATGTGGATATTGCAAAATTTATTTAAATATTTCATTATTGTTGGATATTTAGGTTGTTTCTAATATCTAATTTTTACGGTTTAAATGCACAAATAGCTCTTTGCTTAGTTCAGTACCTAGCAGTCATCATTGACTTATCTTAGCTCCTTTGAACTATTATTACTCACCCTCTAAATTCTTCATGTATAATGTATATTCCTTTCCAGTTCCTCTACAACATCATAAAAATGATTAAAATTTTTTTCTCAGATAACTCTAGATGTTTGTATTATGCCCTTTATTTTGATTATTTTAAAAATAGATGATATTAGGTTTCCTTAAATGTATTGGTCAGAGTACGTAACACAATAACCGGCTATTTATTATGTCTTAAAACTCTACTATGGTCTCTGTTAGGGCAATATGTTCTAAAGTGTGCCCCAGAAAAATGTAATTTAGTTCAAGGTTCTTAGGAGAGATTAGTATCTAATAAGTCAATTTCTTTTTTTTAATTAATTAATTTTTTTAATTTTTATTTTTATTGATTGGATGCATTGGGTCTTTGTTGCTGTATGAGGGTTTTCTATAGTTGCAGAGAGCAGGGGCCACCCTTCATTGTGGTGCACAGGCTTCTCATTGCGGTGGCTTCTCTTGTTGTGGAGTATAGGCTCTAAGCTCAAGGGCTTCAGTAGTTGCGAGTGCAGGCTCAGTAGTTGTGGCACATAGACCTAGTTGCTCCTCGGCATGTGGGATCTTCCCAGACCAGGACTGAACCCATGTACCCTGCATTGGCAGGTGGATTCTTAACTACTGTGCTACCAGGGAAGCCCTAATAAGTCAATTTCTTAGATAGTCTTCAAAAAAGAAGAAAGGCCCCTCATTGGTTAAAATGCCAGAAGATTTAAGAATACAGTTGGGGCCTTGGCTGGGACTTTTTCCAATTCTAAATGTGGCTCAAGTGAGGAACTTTCTCTTTTTAATGTTAAGGAAAAGAGTACATAAAGAGAGATAAAAATCTAGATGAGGTGAATCATTGAAGTTTTCTTTTTAAGAACTTTTACTGAGATACACTTGACATACAATAAACTGCATATATTTAGTGTTCAATTTGATATTTTTTTCTCTTATTAGTAATGTATATATGGCAGTCCCAATCTCCCAATTCATCCCACCCCAGCCCCTCCCCAATCTTCCCCACTTGGTGTCCATATGTTTGTTCTGTACATCTGTATCTCTGTTTCTGCCTTGCAAACAGGTTGATTTGTACCATTTTTCTATATTCTGCATGTATGTGTTAATATACGATATTTGTTTTTCTCTTTCTGACTCACTTCACTCTGTATGACAGTCTCTAGGTCCATCCATGTCTCTATAAATGTCCCAATTTCATTCCTTTTTAGGGCTGAGTAATATACCATTGTATATATGTGCCACATCTTTATCCATTCATCTGTTGGTGGACATTTAGGTTGCTTCCATGTCCTGGCTATCGTAAATAGTGCTGCAATGAACATTGGGGTGCATATGTCTTTCTGAATTATGGTGTTCTCTGGGTATGTGCCCAGTAGTGGGATTGCTGGGTCATATGGTAACTCTCTTTTTAATTTTGCAAGGAACCTCCATACTGTTCTTCCTAGTGGCTGTATCAATTTACATTCCCGCCAAAAGTTGAAGAAGATTCCCTTTTCTCCACACCCTCTCCAGCATTTACTCTTTGTAGATTTTCTGATGATGCCCATTCTAACTGGTGTGAGGTGATACCTCATTGTAGTTTTGATTTGCATTTCTCTAATAATTAGTGATGTTGAGCTGTTTTTTAAAAATCTATGTGACTTTGGTTTTATCTTTTCATCCCTTACAAGCATTTTAAACCTGTCTATTTCTACCTGTTAACAGCATGTCAAGTATTCTATGGACGCTTAACTAGTATTTAATAATACTTATGCATAAAAATTAGAGAATTAACTTCCCTGTAGTGGATACCATTTTAGTAATTGCCAATAAGAGAGGTCAAAAACCTACCATAGCTCCTTCCAATTGAAATTTAGTCAAGTAAATGTTTAAAAAACAGAAATGTTTTTAAATATAACAGATGACTGAATGCATGAGTTAGGCCCACCTCTGAGCCATCAACCTTAAATCAGTGACGATACCTATTTTGGAGACCTACAAATCCAGCATGGTCTCAACCTTTCAACTTCCATTCCAACACTAGTTATGCTATGACTTTAACAATATTCAGGATACTGATTAGAGTATATTTCAAGCAAAGGATATTGAAGAGCCTTAAATAACTTGACAGCTGTGCCATGGAAACTGATAATGAACTATGTGTGACCCTAAGTAGAAGCCTTTTCTCTAAAAACTAGTATTCTGGAAGTTTCAGTGTCTTTCCCTCTATAAAGCTGTGCCAGAAACACCTGGTTAAGTTCTTGCTCTTTGGTTCCCCCTTTATACATTTGAGCATCCTTCTCTTGTGAATATAGTCTTCCTTTTTTTTTTAGATTTATTTATTTATTTATTTACTTATTTATTTATTGGCTGCGTTGGGTCTTCGTTGCTGTGCATGGTCTTTCTCTAGTTGCGGCTAGAGGGGCTACTCTTTCTTGCAGTGTGCGGGCTTATCATTGTGGTGGCTTCTCTTGTTGCAGAGCACAGGCTCTAGGTGTGCGAGCTTCAGTAGTTGTGGCACATGGGCTTAGTTGCTCTGTGGCATGTGAGATCTTCCCAGATCAGGGATTGAACCTGTGTCCCCTGCATTGGCAGGCAGATTCTTAACCCTTGTGCCACCAGGGAAGTCTGAAACATTCTTTCTTCAGATAGGTTCTGTAAAACTGGTTAAATATTAGGGCTTACTTCTCAGTTATATCAAAGCCCTAAAATAAACATATTGGTCACTTGTGTCTTTCTTCAGTTTTCCTCACCCACATATTTTCAAATCACTCCTTAAGGTGCATTGTTTGTTCTCTCCATTATATATGAAACATTTTCATGTTTAACTCTCAGAATTTAAACATCAGCTTGAGGCTTACCATTCTACTCACCTGATGGCTCAGTACATTCCCAATTAAATTGGGCCAATAAGATTAACAGACATGAAACAATAAGCAAACAAATGAAGATTATAAATGATGTAAAGTCAAAAGGAGAAAAGATTTCTAAAAATAGAATAATCAGATCAATTATTATATAAGAGGAACAATTTGGGAAAAGATATTCTCTAATTTTATCTTAAACTAATTCTGAGAAACCTATTGCACTTGGAAATAATTGTATAAATCTTACTGTCTTCATCCTCAAAGGAGCTGAAATTGGTAAGTACTGCATCATATGAACCAATGGGTTAAAGAGTTCAGCTTCACTGGCAGTGATACAAGCCGCAATTCTGAGGAGATGTGGTACTAATATTTTTACAATAGCTTTAATAAAATGTTTATATTTAAAGCCCGTAGCTGCAGCCCTTGTCCAGACAACTGGATTCAGAATGGAGAAAGTTGTTACCATGTCTTTGAAAACTGGAAAATTTGGCACACCAGTACAGAAGATTGTTTGAAGGAGGGCTCTAAGCTTCTACAAATAGACAACAAAGAGGAAATGGTAAACATTGTTTTATGGTTTCATATTATTATGAAAATACCACATTACCCATTAAAAGAAAAGACTACTTCTCCTAAGACAGAATTCCTTGATACTCTGCAACAATGGTATATTTGTTGAAAAAAGGATTTAACACACAAAGTGGGAATTAGAATGGCTTGTTTTCCTTTTAATTGGAGATACCAAAAGAGGGATTCAGAAATCAGGGAGAATGTGTTAGTTCTATGTTTCTATGTCCTTTGTTAAAATCAAAAAGGGGAGAGGGTAAGAGAAAAACCATTTTGTAGCATGGTAATCCACTCCAAGATATGCATACATGATAATTGTATATATGTTTTAAATGTCTTTTTTACAATGCTGTAGGGAAGTATAATAAGCTATACTAATTTTGTAATTATCAAGAAAATTAGAATATAAAAAGTGAGGTGGCATCATGAAATGGAGAGATCAAGGAAAATAAGCATTTGCTGAATGAAATGTTTAATTGACATTAAACCTAGTTTACTAACATCTTAACAAGCAAACAGTAAGATGTGTCCCTGAAATCATTCTACCCATAAACTGTGAAGTAGAAGGCATAGTTACACATACAGTTACACACATAGTTACACATATAGTTACACACATGTATGCCTGCTGTATTCAGTAATTAGACAAAGTTCATTTTTACAAGAGTAATAGGAGAACAATTTATTGAGGATATGCAGTACACCAAGGCAACTTGGACTAACTTCTAAGGATTACGGGTTCTCACTATGTTTTCTGTGCAAATTTAGTGACAAAAGTTAGGAATATTTCTTCTCACAAAATATGCCTACAGTTAAGTTGCTTCTGGAATCTTCTAAACTATTTCTCACATTGAAGTGTCCTGAGAAAGACATAAGACTATATGCCAAATTCTGAATCTGTTAAAACTGTTTTGATACCAGATGCCTATTTTTTCTATAGTTCTTAACGCCACATTGATCATTTCGCAATAGGGAAAAAAGTACGCTTTCTTTTAAAAATCCTCTCTTTCTCTCTCCAGCTCTCAAATTCCAATTACTTCTGTGGAAGCAAAATACCACACTTTATATTTCATGGTAGTTTATTGGGAGCTTTTTGGTAGTACCCACCCCACCATCCTCAGCTCACTGTTCAAGTCTTATTTCTTATAGGCCTTTATCACTGGCAGCCTGAGAAACATCAAAAGAAACCACGATTACTGGGTGGGACTGTCTCAGGATGGGTCCAGCCAGCCTTGGCTTTGGCAAGACGGCTCCTCTCCTTCCCCTGATCTGTAAGTCTCTGAGGGAAATGTTACAAGAAGAATTAGACACAGGAGGGAAATCAATTTTGTTTTGTACCTTACATTTCCTCCAGAAGACACAGCCATCATGATCATTTCACAGGCTTCTGATTGGAATCAAAGCCAAGATGATTTAAGAGTAGCTACATGGTTTCTAAATCTTTCTCCTTCCTAGCCCCTCTGCCATGACACTCTAGCACACCCACATCAAAATTTGAGAGCCTTAACGAACAATATTATGTGATTATCAATTACATTTGCTTTGTATCATTAAATGACTAGAGTGCTAACGGCAAGAGATGATAAATTATTAAGTAATTTCCATAGTAAGCTTTCAGAAAGAACTGGGGAGACTGGTCAGCAGTACTTTGGTATTTTGAGAATTAAGAGTCAGAAAAGAAACTCGAAATTAGAGCCTATCTTTGTGTATCCAAGCTTTTAAAAAAATATGCTGCTTGTTGAAATAATATTTACATATTTTATTAAATACCTCTGTTATTGAAGAACGAGGACAAAACTACCACAAGAGGGCGACACTGAAACAAAATGAAAAGCTATGCATCTCTCATTTTATTGCCCAAAGAACATCCCCATAAGCCCACACTCAACCTCAGATACACTGACTTGCCTCTCCAGGCCGCCAATACAGGGATCCCAGTCAACTAACCAGGTCTGCGGATACCTCAGAAACAACAGCTTTTCCTCGGCTAACTGCAGTGCTTGGAAATATTTCATCTGCGAGAAGTACGCATTACGATCTTCTACTTGAAGGAAATTTTGCTTGAAGTGATTGCTCCATTATCATAATATTTGCAACAGATCTTTGGAAAACCTGTAACATTGAGCTTAAAAGCCAGTGCAGAAGTAACCCAGTGTGAGGGGTGTGAAACTGGCTACCTGGGACAACAAAACCTACCTTGCATTTACCCTTGATAATGTTCCTCAACACTTTCCAGATGTTCCTTCGACATTGTTCAAATTAATTACCAAGAATAAAATTGATTTAAAGCAACAGAGAACAAAACCCTAAAGAGCTGAGAACAAGGTGAAGAAAAATAATTTCCATTTGTCATATTTTTCTTTCTCTCTCTCTCTCTTTTAATTTAGGGTGACTGTAAACTCCACAGAAAAATCTATAAGTCACTGGGGAGATGATGTAGTTTTAGCTGACTGATATTCTTTTCTAACAAATGAATAAAGGTGATCTTTTAAATGCACAGTTTGCCAGATCTTTCTATGCATTGGCTGGTTTTTCAGGCATTATGTTGTCAGACCCAGCAGGGTGGGAGGACAGAAATATGGATTTTCAAATTGGAAGGAAGACAGGCTGCTATCTGCTGCCTGTAAGACAATACCATTTTTAGGACTGCAGGATTCTCCTGGAGAGATGAACAAGCAGAGCTACACATAAGTGGCAGGAATAGTCAGGCTGCCAATATCAGCCTTTACAGTGTCTCCAGTAAAGAGCTGTGTGCTTCCTTCCTGCCTCTCACTGCCTCGTCCCCACTGCTCACAAATTGAAGACTCATGACCTGGATCCTCAAGGTTAACACTGCAGCACTTTTAACTACACCATCCTGTGCCTCAGTGTCCTCCTTGGAAAGATAATAATAGAACTTGCTTCAAAAAATTGTTTGAGAACTAAATTATTAATATATGTAAACTTGCTGAGAACAGCACCTTGCATGAGTTTAATACTCTATCTGTTCTTGTTCTTGCTACCTGGAGCAAATCACCAGTCATCTCTAGGCACCAACCTCATTTGTGTATTCCGGATAAAAATGACCCCTTTACTGCTCATGTTATAAGAATATTGGGAAGATAAAGTTTATGGATAAATTGTCACCAAGTATCTAGACAATATCTGTCTTAAAGCCAATAAATCTATAGACACTCTCGGTCCTAGGTCTTCAGTCTCCTTGAAGTATAGATTACACTAGCTTGCTCCCCAGAGACAATGAATGTGAAAGTGTCTTGTGATTTATAGAAAGGAAAATTTCACTAATTATTATTACACCTACTTTTCTACCACTTACCTAGAATAACACCTTACCATTCAGCAGATTTTCATCAAATACATGCTAAATTCAATATAATTTTACCTACTCTTTCATTTGTCACAAGGAGTAGCTGAGATACATTAAATTCTCATCTTTCTCTCCTCATAAAAGACACCACTTAAATAAACAAGGTAAAACAAAACCTAATTCACTGAAACAGTAGAAATCATTTAAATGAACCTGGAAATCTATTGTAAAAGATGACCTATGAAGGAGACATTCCTTTAGGGGTGGGAAGAGCATGTTTTGTGTTTGTTTATTTATCCTTGGCTTGGAGTTTAAATGGTGGGAATTTCAATAAAAGGGATTTTTCTCTAGTTTTCTGCTGAACCTATAAAAGGAAAATAGCAGAGAAAACACAGCATAAGTTGTCTCCTCTGGTTGGTTTTTACAGCTGGCAGCTGGCAGCTCGATGTGATTACCTGGAATAAAGGAGAAACAATAGCAAATTTTAGTGGTAAAGACTGTTTGTCTTCAAGATTCTTCAAAGTATTGTCATGGAGCTGTGTTTAGAGAAAAGATAGGAAGCATTTAATAACTCTTTTTAGAAGAAATACAATGAAGCCAGAGGCAAACATCCTTCAGCTGACGTCATCCGTCAGCGTGCGATGCAGTATTTACAAGTCCGAGTTTTATCTACAGAGCAGCTGGTATAAACCTCCACAGATTTCCTCAGAGGTAATATTGCCTTCCACACAGATGGTATGGGTGAAAGATTTTTCCTTGCAGTTTGCTTTTGGCCCAGAACAGCAAGGCTTTTTTCAACCCCATGGTAAGAGATTGGACCTCAACACCAGGATAATCAATCTCATACCCTAGTCCCACTGATAATGAATTGGATATCTGATCCATCTCATTGAGTTCCAGATTAGTTTTTAAAAAGGGAAAGGATAGGAAAAATAAAACCCTGTCCTACAAACATAAAGAGGCTTTTTAAACATGCTCTATTCAAAGGACATTAAATGTATGAAAAGAAAAACTTTAGAATAGTGATATTGATAGAGTAATAATAAGCATCCTCAGTTTCTAAAAATCTGTTCTTAGAATGAAACTTGTAAAATAAGTTATGTACACTTTAAATCAGATTATGCTGCTTTTTGTATTCTTCGAAAACTGCAAGAATTCCATTAGAAAGTATTCGACTTCCAAATATTGAGGCCTACCCTAAGGCAACCTTCTAGACCTTTCTAAGTGTTTCATAATCTGCTACTATCTCTAAAGTAAAAGCTCCCAGCACACTTCTCACATTTCCTGCTGTTACAGGGCTCCTGACCTGCTTCCTGTTGATAAGTTTTAAGAGCTGGCTCAATATCCTCAGGAAAAGAAATAGCTCACTGTGTACCCTGGGGAATTCAGATCTACCGGGAAAGGCCATGTTCCTCATTTGACTTTTCCCCGCAATTCCTTCAGAATTACCTAAACACACAAGAGCCTAGAAGAAAAAAAGTCTTCTTGTGCTGGAAAATCCATTCACGGGTGCTACCCTCTCTGATTCTCAGCAGAAAATTGTTCTCAGAAAGTCATATTTTCAAAGTCATGTCATGATTATTTCCTGTTCTTAAAATTAAAAAAAAATAAGTTTGTGGAGTGAATGCAGTACCATACTCCTTTCTGTTCTGAAATATTCACTCATGTTGTGATCAGCATTGTGGATTTTTTTAGGCAGATGAGGAGACTGAGGGCAAAGATGGAGAGGAATCAGCTCAAGAATAACAAATGTGGAATACATTCTATTATTTTTCCTTCCTTACCATCTAAATTGACACTTTCCCTTAGGTTGCAGATTTGGAGAGAAAACACTATTCATCACCCACTAGCCAGGCAGCTAGACGCGTTAAAGCAATGACATTTAAAGAGACACTTTTCATCCAGTTTGGAACTAGTCTGCAGTCACGTAAGGTGCCAGGGGTCAAAACTCAACGTGTGCCGTCTCAGTTTTACTTAGTTCACAAAATCTTTTGACTTTCTCATATTAACCATATTTTCTTTCTGCAGTAGCAAGGCTTAAATAGCACTTAACTGCTTAACTAAAGGCTTACTCCATGTCTCTCATTATGTGCTTATTATATTAACCATGTTCATTGAATATCTGTAATCATCATATAAAACATTTGGTAATAGCCACAGGTTGCCAGTGCAGAGAGCTCTGTACAATTTGTTCAGAAATATAGGTTTCCAAAGAAGGTTGTTTGTGCTTCCTTTCACTCTCCTATTTTTAAAAACTGAATTCCTTCTCTGCCTTTTTACATACTTTTAATATCCCTTACATTTTACATTGCAATGTAGATTATGAAACTAATTCCACATGTACCTCATTTCAGCTAACAGTAACACCCTGAGGATATTGTAAATATGTCCACTTTATGTCTAATGTAATAAGGTTCGTGAAATAAAGGAATTTGCCGATAATAAATTACAATAACGGATCTAAAACTCTCATTGTATGGCCACAAATGCAGTTCTTTTTGCACGACACAATAAATCAATGTAAAATTTGTTCAACACTGAAGAAATTTCCTAGCTAATCAACAGAAAATCGAAGAGAAAATTCTGAAGGAAGAAATCTGCAAGCAACAATTGATAAGCAACACGGTCTTAGGGGAATAAACACAAACGTCTTCTCTTTATCATGCATTTGCTAATTTAATGTCATTTCACCATGAGATAAATGTTTACTGAAAATAATACTGAAGCATCCCAGTTTCCACTGTTGAAAAACAAAGAATGATAATAGATTATCCTTTCCAGGGTTAAACCCCTAAAATTGATTTATCTCTAAGCCAATGAAGTCAGTGGTTGTGATGGTCTTATTTACAATGATTTCTGATATGTGTATGCAAACTGTCATCCTCAGCAAGGGACACCTGCACAAGAAGCCAGCGGTGTATGCAGATGTCAGAGTGCTTCTTTCACTTGCCATGACCTGAGCGGATAACTCACCCTATCGCAATTCGGTTGACTCTTTTTTAGCCATGCGTTGAGGACATAAGCCTGCCTCCAAAAATTTAAAATGTTAAAACCATCCTCTTGAAGGCAGCATGCCTCTCCAAGACTTCTTATTTTTCTCAAATAATGAAATAGTACTCTTGTAGAGTCCCCACAAACTCTCAATAAGGCACACACCACCACAACACTGATGGCTCTCATGTTTTGAAGAACACCTTTACGCTGAATGTTTCCCCAAATCACAAGTCCACTCTAAAATCACCAACACGTTCTGTTATTTACATTTATTATTATTAAATTTTTCAGTACCTGGAAGGTATAAACAGGGATTAAATGGAAGGCAATAGGAACGGAAACCACACTAGGCCGGGTTCACGTACAGAGACTGACTTTTGCTCTGCAGAACAGAATCTTCCATTTCTCTGAAGGGAGCCTGCAGTTGTAGTTGTAGCTGGAGAACCATTCGCCTCCATGTCTGGCTCAGAGAGGCTCTTGGAGCCTCTGCAGCTTCACCGTGGCTGCGGCTCTTTCACACGCACATCTCCTCAGCTCCCTGCAGTCCTTGGAGAAAGCCTTTCCGTTGAGGATGGTCACACAGTCCCTGCTTCGTAGGCTGGTGAAATCTACTATAATCTCAAACCTCAAAAAAGAAAAAAAAGTTCATGTTATCATAATTTATTTCTAAAATACAGAAAGTACATAGGGAGTGTCCTAAGCTTGATAAAATTATAGAATAAACACTCAGGATGAGTTTACTGGAAAGATGCGATCACCAGCCTCTCTCCTCTCTGCCCCTCAATTTTCAAACCCATTCTTAGAAGCATCAGGTCACCCAAGACAACAAAAACTATTTCTAACTAAAATTAAAATGCACATTATAATCCAACTTATACAATTTTACTGCCATCTGAAAAATTATCTACCTTCCCTGTGACTTGGTTTAACTGTAAAATAAAAACAATCACATTGAACATGTACAATCTCCTGGTAAAATAAATCCTATATAAGTGTATAGAAAGGTGTCTGCTCAAACATGGATTTAAATTGTATTTTGATAAAAATATTACATTTACCTATCTCAAAGAATATACCATGCATATGTCTATCTAAATGCTCATATGAGTAAAACTAATTTTTGATAATATTACTGTTTATATTATGAGTAAATCTATTCGCAGTGACTGTATTTTGAAAGATGTGCTCTCAATTTCACTGCACAGAAAACCAAGAAATCTGAGATCTTACACTATCTATGGGTATTGATAAGCTGTAGAGTTGTATGACCTTAGGCAGGTCACCATTACGACCTGGGCTTCAGTTTATTCATCCATAACAGAGACCTCCCTCTCTCTCTGTGTGTGTCAGAGAATCCCAGTCTGTCTCTCTCACTGGTTTATAAGCCATTCAGAGAGTAAGCACTATGTTTTATACACCTTTGGATGTCCTCCTACAAACACAGCATCCAGCACAAAGCAGATGTTCTTGCTTGCTTAACCAAATTATTGGATTCTTGTCACTCAAGCAAAACCTCTCTATGAAATGCCTTTCCCATGAAACACTCTGAGGGCTTACAGCTCAGAGGAGTAAGGGGCTCCGTCCATCCACAGCCAGGCCTTGCCACTGCCGTTGCGGGATAGCCCTGTCCAATAAGAGTAGAAAAACTCAGAGTAGCTCTGAGGCATGGCAAACTCCTGTGAAAGGCACACAAGAAAACCTTTAGCATGAGAGATGTTATAACACATACATACAGAGATGTGTAGGGCTGGCCTGCATTTTTAATACAAGAACAACACATGAGTCTTGCCCTCATAGATGATAGTATATTTAAGAAAAATAGTGGGGGGCTTCTTAGGTGGCACAGTGCCTGCCAATGCAGGGGACACGGGTTCGATCCCTGCTCCAGGAAGATCCCACATGCCACGGAGCAACTAAGCCAGTGTGCCACAACTATTGAGCCTGAGTTTTAGAGACCATGAGCCACAACTATTGAGCCCATGTGCTGCAACTACTGAAGCCCACGTGCCTAGAGCCCGTGCTCCACAACAAGAGAAGCCACGGCAAAGAGTAGCCCGTGCACCACAGCAAAGAGTAGCCCCCACTCACTGCAACTAAAAGAAAGCCCGCGCACAGCAAAAAAGACCCAACACAGCCAATAAAATTTATTAATTAGTTAATTAATTAAAAAAATAAAAAGTAAAAAAAAAAGACCCAATGTAGCTAAATAAATAAATAAATGCTTTTAAAAAAAGAAGAAAAAGAAAAGAGAAAAATAGCGTCCATGCTGAGGTCAGTTAATTTGTCCAAGTTAAAAAATTATTTTGTCTTCATAAGCATAGAATGTATACTGACATTCTGAAACCGAGAATCACATCAACCAAGATTTATAAATGACCCATTATTTTCAGGTCACAGGATTAAACAAGATTGATATAAAAAATATGGGAGACAGAGATATGGAGTGATTCTGGAAAATGGAAGAATCTGGAAGGAAAAGTGCAAGAATGGGAAATAATCTTCAAGAGTACATGCGAGGGGGAATGAATTGGGAGTTTGGATTGTGATATATACATTACTAATAAGAAAAAAAATACCAAATTGTACACTTTAAATATATGTAGTTTATTATATGTTAACTATCTCAATAAAAGTTCTTAAAAAAAAGAGTACATGTGAAAAGGACTGATTAGGAAGGAGAAAAGAATAATGAATATACTTTAATGCAAAGTGGGGTAAAAGAAAAATTTATGAGGATGATTTACATCTTGGACTAAGAAGGGAAGAAAGAGAAATGTTTCATATATATGCATATACATTTTTCTGTATTTACATATATGTAATTCCTTTTCTGCTATCCACATTGAAAAATGTTTAAAGTTATTTATTTCCTTCTATCTAATCTCACTCTTGAACACGGAAATTATCTACATCTATTATAATTATCCATTGTTACATCTGTCTTTTTTCCACAATACTATGAGTTCCTTAAGGACATACACTTTGTATTATTCATTTTCACATCCTCAATCCCTCAGATAATTAATGGCATGTATTGGTTCGATAAAAGATTATTGGAAATATAAATGAAACTATCACTAAGCAATAGTCATAGAATAGGCATATCAAAGAAACTGTGTTGAAAATATTGGTTCCAGCTGAATGGTGGCCCCTTCACATTAAAAGTTCTATAAATAAATCCTATGAAAGTGACAAATATATACAAATATATGAGATGCATGAGAGAAAATTGCTATATAGCTTTCATAATAATATTTCCAACCACTGTGTGTAGTATATTTCAGTCGTATATCTGAATCCTCAGTGTGTGCTGGAGGTGGAGGAAACAGAGAATAAGAAAAATTAGGAGGGTTTATGCCAGAATACACTGGCTTAGTCAAAGGGTGGAAAATATCTTTTTAGAGGTTTGAGAGAGACTGCAGAGTTTCATTCATCACAGAGTTCAGGAAGTGGATAGGAATTAAGAGGTAACTAGAAAGATGTTAAGAGTTTGCATAGTTAGCAGGGTATTAATTTCAATTATATAACTGTTGATAAACTACTCTGTGCCTAGGTCTCTGCTAAAACAATAATAAATAAATTATGGTCATACTGCTTGAGGAATTAACTCCAAAAGCAATAATAAATGTAAGAGAAAAGGGAACAATCATGCCATTTTAACAGTGAATTTTAATTGCATGTACTTAACATATGCCAATTTTATTTTCAGATTTGCCTTGACCAGTCTATGCTAGGGTGAAAACTTCTGGAAGACAAGATATTTATTGGCAGATTATGGCAGTGATTTAATTAAAAGTTTTCAATCAAAAGTTTTGTTCCTTTCACATGGAAAGATAGGAAGTGCTATTTTCATCTCTCTGATGTGGCATCAATATTGTTCCCTTCCTACTCAAACCAAAAGATGTTAAGAAATTAAGACACTCTTCATTTGATTGCTGGCTGATGGGGAATTTGAAGGGGCTTCTCTCATGTTTCTAAGGTGTGGATATTTGTGGAGGTCATTCCACAAATAATGACCTCAGGGGACATTCAAAGCAGTAGGAATAAGACTTAGGCCTTGATTGCAATAAATGGGAGAATCTATGGACTTTGACTCCTTAGAATCTTTTAAAGACCTCTTTCTGAGAATACTTCAAACACTGACCAAGGCTTAGGATCTTACCAGCACTTTCTGTGTGTTTATCTTCAACATGGTCGAGTTCTCAGCAATGCAGAAATATTCACAGCCCTGCCAACTCTTGCTTTCTTTATAGAATTGATAGCATTTGTCCCCATGCCACTTCCATCTTTCTGGGCAAGGGCTGCATCTGTGTTCTTGAAAAGAAACCAAAACTTAATGTTATTTTCTACCCAGCACCACTGTCTTTCATCTCTTGAAATCACATAATATTTGATGACCCAAGAAAGAATTGATGCCCTCTCTCTTAGATATTTAATTGCCCAATGATAATTACAAATGTTTACTGAACACCCACTACACGCCAGGAATTATAATTTTGTATACAATGGGAATTAAAACATACACTACCTGATTCACGGACAATGGAATCTAGTAATGAATGATTGGAACTTCAGCATTCCTTGCCTGTGTAATTCAGCATACAGAGAGGATATTCAATTTCATAAAGAACTTTTCATCTGTTCAAAAACTCAATATGCATTGGATTTGAGAATCCGTTGACGTTTCTATAATTTTCTTCCTCAAAATCCACTTATATACTAGTAAAAGGATTTTTTTCATGAAAAATATAGCAATAAGATCTGGATTATTTTCTCATTCAAAACCAAGGAAATAAAATTTTAGAAAAAAAATCACATAAATACTAAGCCAAGCATGAATTAGAAAGGCAAAACTCCATGTGTCAAAAATTAACACGGGCATCAAAGTTAGAGAAATAAGTGCACAGGTCAAGGGTGAGATGGACTGAGTGGGTCGTGATTGTAAATATAGGAACTAGGCCCTGAGAGCCATGGTTTAAAATCTATGTGGGTACGTGGCCTCGGGCCTTTGAGAGTTGGGAACCTGTCCCTTGTGGGTGTACGGTCAGTTGGGAACTCAGTCATTCCACAAAAATGTCTTTATTTTAAAAGCAATCCAGAGTCAAAATGTTAACATGTTAAAATCTGAGTGGTCAGTACACAAATGGATATTATACTATTGTTGTATTTTTCTATTGGAAATATTTCATAAGGTAAAATGAGGTTTTAAATGAATAAACAATTTGGGAGATTTTCTTTGTGAGTCAGGTGATATCTCTGGCCCAGACCTTATTTCTTATATATCAAACTGCCTATTCACATTTCCATATGGATATCTAAGTGATATTTCAAAGTCAACATGCTCAAAACAGCATTGCTGGTTCCTAATCTCCCCCCTCACAACCAAAGAATTCTTCCGCATTTCACTTGATTTCATCTTTAGGCTTCTAGTTGCTTTGCCCCAGAGCTCTGGAGTTATCTGTGTCCCCTTTATTTCCCTCACGCTCCATTTTATTCCACCATGCCTTCATCCCCACTGATAATATCCTAGCTTGAGACACCATCATCTCTCTCCTGGATTATTGCACCAGCTATCTCTTATGTGATCTCTCTGTTTCTATCCTTCCTTCTCTCAGTCTATATTCAATATATTTGCAGAATAAGCCTTTAAAAACTCATGTCAGACATGTACTTCTTCTGCTCAAAATTCTATAATGAATCTTCCTTTAGGGCAAAATAGAAAGTAAACTCCTTATAATATCCCTTAATGTCATGAATAATCTCTACCACACCTCCTCTTAGTCTTCCACTTCCTCACTCTGTGGCACACAGCTTCCTTAAAATTCCTTGAATATGTAGATACATTCACATTTTAGAGCTGTTGCACTTCCTGTTTCCCCTACCTGGCTTAATCTTTCTCCATATGTCTACATGGCTAACGCCCTCAACTCTTCAAGTCTTTGCTCGTACATCATCATCATCATCTTAATTAAGGATTTATGGTATCCTGATTTAAATTAGCAACACCATCCCTGAATCTCTGACCTCCCTTATTTCCCACAGGATTGATTACCCTCTCAAACACATATATGCCAACCTTTCTTGTATGCCTGGAACCTAGGGTTTCCCAGAATGCAGGATTTTCAGTACTGAAACTGAAAAATTTTGAGCAAACTAGGAGAAGCTGATCATCATATTTTATGTTTTAAAAACTATTTATTACCACCACCCCCAATAGAATGAGAGGTCCATGAGGACAGAAATCCATGTGTGCTTTGTATGGTATGCATCAGCAGGCACTTAATAAATACTAGCTGAGTGGATGGATAGATGGATGGATGGATGGATGGGTGGATGGATGGAGGGTGGATGGGTGGATAATGGGAAAGAAGAATAAAAAATGGAGCGCAGCAAAATAAAACTGAGAACAAACATCAAATCAAGAACATACAAATATTTTCATGAGAATAAGGAACATCATTAATGCATCTGCACATAGATTTTATACTTAAACTAAATATAGTTTATTTGTATAACTTTCTTTTATACAGCTAGATGTAAACTCCAGAGACCACTGGTTTCAGAGAAAGTTGGATATCTTTTGGGAATATGGCTCCCAACAAAGAAAAGGATGTAAGAATGTACACTGTGTCATCAGAAACTTAAGATGCAAAAAACAAACAAATAAAAAACCTATGTGATGCAGTAGGTGTGTTAATTATCTTGATCTTGATAATCACTGCATAATGTATGTGTATATCAACTCATCATGCAGTACACTTGAAATATATATAATTATATTTGTCAATTATTCCTCGATAAAGGAATAAAGAAAAGAAAGAAAATTGTGACCAGCAAGATCATTAGTCAAGTAGGAAAGAAGCACTCAGAGAAGTGGAAGTGTGCATATTGATGTTATTTACTGGGTAGCCACGCAATCAAACTGCCTGCTTAGAGTGCATATTTGGAAGACTAGGAGCCTCCACCTTACTTAGAATCTCTGAAAGAAAAATAAAAAGTGGGGAAGTGGAAATGTATGTTGCTTGCTATGCATGCATAATAAGGAGAACAGAAAAGAAGATGGACTTGTATAGAGTTGGGTATTATGAAACCCAAAAGGATAGAAGGAAAAGAAGGTACAGGACTGAGGTGATGCTTCTAGGCTTGTCCAGTACCATCTACCAAAGTACAGTTCATCCAACACTGGCATTATCATCATAGGTGGTCCTTATTAAAATGCAGATTTTGGGTACACAGACAAGTCATACTACATTAAAGTAATTAGAATTTGATTCATTCATCTGTCTTTTTAACTTGATCCCTATTATGAGTTTATTAACTTCTTAATCAGGAAGGATTATGAAATATATACTACTTTCAGGTATATATGTACCAAGGTAAATTGAGAAATAACCCCGTATTTTATTTACTTGTAGTGTTATTTTGGTTATTCAGAGTTAATTGTATATATTATTTATACTGTCTGAATTTGCTGAATCCCTTCATGTTCTGTAGCACAAACATAGCTGAACTACATGATCCCAATAGCGGGATGACCTGGATGTCCAAACTCTTTATTAAGTTTCCCAACAACCTGGGAACCTTGTTCCCAAGTACACTGATGGGAGAATCAGCCCTATATGGACAGATATCCCGAGAGCAGCGGGGAGCTCAGGGAGCAGGACTCACCTCCAGTTTTGTTATAGAGCTCACGACAGAGTTTTTCAGCCACGTGATGCAGAGTTTCTGCAAGCTTCCTGTTCTGGGTTTGTAGAGATTGCAGCTGTCGGGAGAGATTCCCCAATCTTTCCTCCTTTTGAGAAATGTTGTCTTGCTGAGTGTTGGAGAGCTGGTAGAACTGAAAAACTAACCCAAGTTACCAAGTCAGACTGGACAGCTTATTTCTTCACTTCTATTTGTATTTTGTACATCTGGGGAAGACAAAACAGTATGTTGTTTAAGATCCCAGGCTCTGAGCGTATTGCCTACACTCAGGTTTGGACTCTGGTATACAATAAATTGCATTGCCTTGGGCAAATTAATTTCTGTTTCCCTGTCTGAAAATATGGAGTCAAAATAACAATTCTTGACTTCAGGGATAAACTCCTTAACCATATTTACTGCTTAATACATCTTTTTGTGTACACTGTCAAACCATTACTCAACCTAAAATCATAAATCCATTTATCTATTGATCATTGTATTGAGTATTGACAATGTACCATATATTGTTATCCCATTCAGTCATTGAAATAGTCATATTATCATTTCTATATTTTTATAGCTTTGCAATTGGGCTCAGTGAGAATAAGTAACTTTCTCAATATCACTTGACTAGAAAATTTCAACACTTGGTTTTAAACTCCAAATTTCTATATCTAAGTAGAAAAATTCTTCATGAATCATGAGAGTTGCTTTATACCACTAAAAAGAATGCTGTTTGCAAAATAATAGTTATATCAAAATGAAGTAAAACTTTGGGAGCCAGGGTAGAAACACTAAGATACATTTTTTTTTAATTTTAAAATTTAAGATTACAAACAAGTTCTAAAATTTCCTATAAAAATACAATTTTTGACATTGAAAACTGCTTTTCTATGTGATATTTTACCTTGAACCACCTTCAACTGTTCAGGACGTATTGCTGTAGGGTCCCATCTGTTGAAACCAATTTTCCCACTTCCTTTTTAAGTTGTTTACTCTGTCCTTCCTAGTTTGAAATTTAAAGACTTTTATGCCTGAATTCTTCCTTAGTAGATTTTCACAAGCTATTGCAAACTGATTCTATAACTTCCTGGACTTTTTGAAAAATATTATAGTGATTAAGACCTGCAATGTTCTCTGTATATTGAGGGGGTGGGATATAAATGAAATCGTTTCCTCTGATTAGCCCACTGAGCCATGAATGCTAAAAGCAAAAACCACTGTCTTTTGTGGAATGGAAGAGGGCTGAAGTATGCATTCACTAAATATTGCTGATGTTAAATATTGATAGGTAAACAAACAACAAAAGTTTTCTTATATTGAACAGAATGTAAAAGTCTGGCTGGTAACTGATTATTGTATTTTAATGTTTCTTTCACTATACTCACAGAGTTGCGTTAGAATAAGGACTTATTCACAGACTCCAGCATCAAAGTTAAAAAAAAAAATCACAACAAGCATTTCTCATCCTAGACAAACCTTGGAACCAGGATCCTCCCCCCAAGTCAGAGCGCAGACTTACACACAAGCCCCAGAGCTGCCAGGCCAATCAGCAGCACCAAACACACAGTCAGCAGGACCAGGGCCACTGGACGCCAAGCAGAAGAGGGACCGCGGTGCTCTGCAAGGAACAAAAGAAAAGACAGGGATTCACTTTTTCTTCCTCTTGGATCTATGTCAGCAGAAAGCAAGTGAGAGGAGGTGGTTCTGGGAAGAAGAAAAATTTGCAGGACAATAGTATTCCGGGGCTAGATAACATCCCCTCAGTCCTGGGAAACTGTCGCAAGGCTCCAAGCCAAGCCTCACTTATCACAGCTAGATTCTTTTACATACCCCACCCACTCCTACCCTCCCCATCCACCCAGTCCTACTTTGCACTGAATGAAGTTACACATTACCAGCATCTCCATACGGCTATTTGTATAATCTTCTTTTTGTCAAAACTAGAGTTCTGAAAGACTCTCATGAAAATACCTTCACAAAGAACAATTTTTCACATCATCAGAGAAGATGTGGAATTAATTTGTTGTTACTTTTTGCAAAAGGCCCCCTTCCGTCTGGTTCTTTTGAAAAGCAAATTGCCTCTCAGTAATGAGAAAGGATTATTTTACTGTTTCTTTGGGGGATTTTTTTGTCAAAAGTCCCTCTTTTGTAAGGATTTTGCTTGCTCGTTCATTTGATTTTATAGCTCCAAAAATAGATCATGAAAACAACGTGATCACCAGTTTCTCAAGGATGGATCTGAGAGATCTCAACTTTGTACCCATTAAGTTTAAAAAAAAAAAAAAAGCTGTAGCCATCACCCTTCCTTTGCCCACACCCCACAAGTTTGCCTTGTGGCAGTTACAGAGGCTCTGCTGAGTCAAGAGTAGGCCCATCACCTAGTGAGGTCGGCTATCAATCTGAATAACCAGCAATATCTGACCAGGAAGACCCATAATCAGCTGCAGGTATCCTCTAGCATTGTGATTAAAATAAAATAAAGGGAAAAAACTCTCAAGCAAACCCTGGTCTCTTCGTGACCCGTGAGTTTCACTTCATTGGGTATTCAAGTCAGGTTCGAAAACAGAAAGATTAAAGACACATAAATTCATTTCCTCTTTAGCAAAGTCCTCTGCGTGATAAATTTCAGGTAGAGATTTGTGCTAAACATTATTTCCAAATGGGGAATGATAACTAGTAGAAAATATGATCACTATCCTTTGAGACTTACAATCTAACAGGGAAAATAAGTAAAAATCAGGACACAGACTTGGATACATTTCAAAATGTGAATCTTATTTGCTCTTTATAATAATATCCTTCATAAAAACTTTCAATGGTGTGCATTATTTTTAGAATAAAATCCACATCATGTTTCCTAAGGACCCAGATGGCTTTTTTTGAAAAGTGGACATCCTATTATGGTACTTTCCAACTTAAAAACTGCCAATAGTTTTATTGCACTTAGAATAACATTCCACAGGAATCTTTTTCATCTGGACCCTACCTAGGTGTCTCATCCATTCCTGAACTATTCTTCTCTCATGCAGATGCTCTAGTCACAGTGACCTTCTGTTTATCCTTCATCCAAACAACTGTGTCCCTGTCTTAGTGCCTTTGCATTAGCTCTGCCTATACCCCCGCATTAATCAATCTTCAGATGGGTTATTTGTAGCCTACTTCCCGTTACCCAGCTTTCCACTTAAATGGTGCGTCGTTGTAAGACGTCCTTGGAAGTCCACCTCTAGCACATCACCCCATTATGCATGTTTTTAAAAAATAAGATTATTAAGTAATATTTCCATGGCTCTTCTTTGTTTTTGTCTATCACCTCCCCTTGAATGTACATTCCACGGAAACTGATCTTGACCATCTTGTTCACAGTGTATTTCCAGCACTGAAAATAGTGCCTGGCATATAAGGACTGAATACATATTTGAATGAGTGAATGAATAGAAAATGAAATTATGAAAAATTAATATTACCTAACTAATTTTTACAGAGACACAGAGCATTATCTAAAATTAAACTTTACAGATTGATTTTTTTTAAAAAAACTATTGACTTGTCAGTAATATTTCTGTCAGCAGAGGGCAGACTCAGCTAAATTTATCTCCTAGTCAAACTGGTTTCTATACGTTGACTTATGTGAGATTCTGAATCATAAACAGATATAACAGAGATTTGCTTTCTCCCCTATTTCCTTCAATTAGCTGGCCTATCTGATTTGGTCTAAATCTTTCTGGAAATTGCTAGCTTCTCAGGGCATTGTCCTTAAGAGTATCTCAAATCAGCAGAACATAAAAGAATAAGGATCACAGAGCAGAATATAGCTTAAGCTAAACATCCTCTCCAAAACCCTATGTCTCTTTAACGTTACATATAGCCCAAGAAAATTAACCAGGTGGATGTTTCTAGACTCCAGAGGCAAGTACATATGCAGACCCCCCACCATGGTAGCTTTATTTTTCTCCATTATCTATTACTACCATCAAATATATTATATATCTTGCTTACTGGGGGGAGGGCAGGGGGAGGGTATGTCCATATTACCCCAGGAGAAAGTAAGCCCTTCTTGGGAAAGATTATTGTCTGTTTAGTCACTAGCACATCAGTTGAACTAAGCTCAATTAAAATTGAATGAATGAATGTGTTTATTGTATATAACTATCTCTGCTATATACTCATCTACTCCTGCTGAAACCTATTGTATTAATACACATCTCAAAGGCACAACATTTTAAAAGATCCTGTCCCTTCTTTTATGATTAATATTTCCTCAGTCAAAATTAGAAGTAAGAAGAAAGTAAAGGAGAAGAACCATGTAAATCAACCAAATCATGTATACCTCCAGAAACCCACTTTTCCTTGTATAATATGGGGGGCAAGGGAGATGTTAATTTGCTGCCCAAAGGATCAACAAGAGTGAATCTTTGCTGTGAAATGAGGGGATGGAATTTAAGGTTTAGAACATTATTTAAGAATAATTATATCCATGCGAAGAATACATACAGAGTCCTTCCTAAGGCTGCCTCTAGAACGGAATAAGAAAGAAGTGTGGTGTATCTTCTGCTAAAGGAAATAAAATTTTAAAATTTCCCTTCTAAGAAATTATCTTCACCTGATCATTTGGAAATGTTTTTACTCTGACTCTCCACTCTCTCCCTCTTCCTTGCTCCCTATCTCCTTCCCTCCTTGTTTCAATGCTTCAGTATTCACAGTCTCTTCCTGTTTTAACTAAAGACCCAGAGAAACACAACCCTATGGAGTTTCTACAGCAGGTAGGACCATATCCTAGGAAACCAGGCTTCCACAGTGGAAAGACTATGGTGTTGAAAGTTTTACTTTTTCTTTTTCTTTGAAGCTATTTTTCCCTCTAGGTGTTTTGTTGTTGTTGTTGTTTTTTTCCCTAACTGTGGGTTTATTGTTCCTGAGTTTTATTCCAAGTGCCCTGATCATAATGAGTTCTCTCTCTCTAGGGACCACTCCCACCCTAAAATAAGAAAAATAAGCTTCCTGGGAGGTACTTCAATTTGGCTTGGCTTTATTGTGGTTTTAATTTTTGGAAGAAAACCCCTATGCTGTCTCCTGAGGCATGTTTAGAAAAAGGTGTGGACAGGCCAAGGAATGATACAAACATCCTTAGGAATAATAAGATATATATAGAAAAGAAAACCCTTTCCTATATCCTCTTACTATAACTATACTATAAAACACTACAGTGCTAAGGTCAATTTTGAATACAAAACTACCCTTTGTAGTTATACGAAAGTTTGTGGATAAAGAGAGTTGTCATACTTGACCAGCTGCCCTTCATCAGGCATCAGAGGGAACACTTTGTACACCTCCACTCCCAGGGCCTCTAAGAAATGAAACAAACATTACCAAATGTAGGCTATTAGTATGCCTCTGAAATACAAAGCACCGTAAAAGCTTGAAAAGACACAAAGAATTGAAACAATTTGCAAAGCCACATTGCAAACTAGTGGCAGAGCAAGGATTAAATTGTCAAATTTAGCACCCACTTTGCACCCTTCCCTGTGAACCAGCCTCACAGAGACATAGGGCTAAACAGGTGGCAAGGTGACGATATTTCAGAAGTGACATCCTTTAGATTACTGAGTGAATATTTTTCAATTATGAGACATTGCTGATTATATACCTGACTTCTGGATATATTTTTTACGTTTAAATATTGTCTTTTTAGCAACTTTGTTTCCTTAATCCTTGTATGTGGCACATAGTAAACCTCATGGGAGAAGGTTGGAGGTTCTGTGGCTTGAGAGTCGTTTTCAGTGTTCCTGAAAATACAGCTTTCAATTTTTGTCAATTTCAAATATTTGCTATTTTCATTCTCTGCAAAAGTAAATGAGTGTTATTCCTCCTATCATTTCAAAAGACTATACTTCTAAAAACACATAAGCATATTTCTAGAATGTTGTTTCTAATTCACAGCGATTAGAAAGTCATTTTTTTTTTCTTTTTGAGCAAAATTTACGAGTGCATTGTATATCCATTCAAGGAGTTTTGTTTCCAAAACATAATTCCAAAGTAAGATTACTATTAATGATAATTTTTAACATTCCTTGAGTTACTGAGATAACTGCTGTATATGAATTATCCCAGGGGTTTTTACAAATACCTTATGAGGTAGATACTATTATAATTCCAATTACAGGAAGGCAACTGAGTCCTAGAGAGCTTAGCTGCTTACGCAAGGACACACAGCTACTGATAGTAATGCTTCCTGAGTGTGTTATATAGGTTGTAGTATTTCATCTGAATCTCCCAATAATTATTCAAGAGGGCACTATTTTTAACCTTTATTTGGGTAAGAAAACTGCAGTGCCCAGGAGCTGCTTAATTTGCTTAGGGTTGCACAGCTAGTAAGTGATGGAGCCAGATGTGCTATCCAAGCACTCTCATTCCAGAGCTGATTGTTTTACATCATTTTCCAACCCTCCCAACAAATCTCATAATATTTGCCTATATATGGCCGTTCCGTATGGAATTATAGAAACACTGGCATTTTACCACGTGCAACTTTTCACTTCAATATTGTGAATAGGCTAGTAATAGCCACCTTAAATCATACATTCTCCACTTTACCACCAAGGGGAACTTACTAAATTTACTCTCTCCCTTAAGGAGAAAATGTTCCTCAGTATGCTATAAAAGGCCCTCCATGGTAGAATCCCGTTCTACTTTTTAGCTTCAGCTGCCCCAAAACCAATCATCCCCCCCCTTTGAGGACTACCCATTCTTCAGACCAACAGTTTACCTTGCCTTCCTGTTTGATTCTGCTGATGATTCCCCAAATTATCTTATCCTGATCTAAATTCCAATCCAAAATCAACACCTCACATCTTCCCTCTGTTCTTCTACCCATGAATACACTGCACCAAGCTAGTTCTTATCTCTGTGCTTTTATCTTTGCATGTGTGGTCCTCACCCTGGAAAGGTCACCCAGTGCCTGAGTTGCTCTTCCTGGAAAACCTGGACTCAGACTTGCAGACTAAGTCTAATGTCACCTCGTTCAAAAATACCCACATGAGTAAACACAGTCAGTAACTTATTCATTCCTCTTTGCTTCTGCGGCCTCTTACGTATGTTCAATAGCAATACATTAGTGATTCAGATTATTCCTTCCTCTTCTCCAAGCACCTAAAAATAGAGTCTCCCCAGCGCTACCAGAATGTGTGGCATTTAGTAGGGATGAATTAAAGATTTGTTGAGTCAATTAGATGTGATTTACGCCATGACATTTTTTTTTTTAATTTTTATTGGAGTCTGCGTTGATTTACAATGTTGTGTTAGTTTCAGGTGTACAGCAAAGTGAATCAGTTATACATATACATATATCCACTTTTTTTCAAGATTCTTTTCCCATATAGGGCATTACAGAGTATTGAGTGGAGTTCCCTGTGCTATACAGTAGGTCCTTATTAGTTATCTGTTTTATATATAGTAGTCTGCATGTGTCAATATGAAGGGTTTGTGCTGTGGTTGAGGACATGAAGCTAAAAATCTAGGAAAAATTTGAGACAGTTATAATTAATATGAGTAGGGGGGAAAGTAGAACTTGAATTTATCATTAAAGGTTTGTTTTGTTTTGTTTTCCTTAAACACAAATAGATTTTCATATTTTTTGATAGGATTACATTTAAGCAGGAAATTTAGCCCAACAGTTATTTCATTCTCTCTCTCCTCAGTATATTATTATTATGAAGTGCCGTAGTTGCACCTCTTTTCAAGCTACAATTGAGTTAGGATCTCCCATACCTTAAAAAAAAAAAAATACAGTGCTTTTTAAAAAGCACTCATGCAACCCCACAAGACACCTCAGCTCTCACACTTTATCTTTTCTCTTTACCCCTAGGTTCCTCAAAAAAGAAGACAGAAAGAAAAAAAAAATGAAAAGGAAAGAAAATTACTTATTTATTTTCCTACTTAACTAATAGTTCCTTTCAAATCCCTGCTATGGAAAATGACCAACAATCTATTTTCCTTCTTATTTATAAAACAATAAATTGTTTTTTTTCCTTCCTCATACTTGCACTCTCTACCATATTGACTGTTTATTATTTTTAAAATTCGCTATACATTACCATTGACTTGTCCATTTCTCTTGAAGTTATCGTCTCTTGGCTTCTTAGAAGCCTTTCTCTCCTGCTCCACATCATCACTCTCTACCACCCATCCTTAGTAGCTCCCTTTGGAGTCTGTTTCTCAGCCTGCCCTTCAATTGTATTCCCTAAGATTCTCTCCTTGGCACTCTTCTCCTGTGTTTTGTCTTGTTTTGTTTTCATTTTCATTTTACATTCCTCAGTGATCTCACTCAGAAAGTTTAATTCCTACCTAAATGCCAACAATTCTCACATGCATATGTAGCTCAGAATCCTTACCTCTGACCCACACACTATACATACAAGTGCTTTCGGGCAACTTCACTGCATGTGCCTTCTCTTATAAACATCTCAAACTCAAACTGAATCCATCATATTTCCTATTCCTCTTGTAGTTTTTAGTTCAGTTCATGGTGGCACCATCTACATGTCATCAGATGGAAACTCATCAGCCTATGCTCTCCCTCTCCTTGCCTTCCCCCCCTGTAACTATTCATCAATTCTTTAAACTCTCCCTCCTTGATCTCTTTCATGTCTGATTCCTCTTCCTCATTCCCACACCACTTCAGTTCAGGTTCTTCTCATCTCATCCTTAGACGAATGCACAGTCTGGGTATTAGCTCATCCAGTTTCACACTCCTTCAATCTATCCTCCTCATGCAGCCTAGACCATCCTCTAAAAACACAAAATTGAGCATGTTATTCCCTGTTTAAATCCCACTCATTTCACCTACTGAATAGAATCAGAATACCTCTGTATGACATAATAGGTCTTCCATAACATTCCAGACTTACCCCTGGTCAAGCTTCCCCCTCCAACTCTACCCCTCAGCCATAACATATTCGTTAATGTTCTCTGAAAAACAGGTACATAAAACCGCCATGGCTTTCCTCTTATATGACTGCCTGCCTGTAGTGCCCACGGCCACTTAAATCCTCCCATTTCTGCTCCCATATCATGGGAAACATCTTAAACTCAAGTCCACTCAATGGTCACTCTCTCTCGCAAAACTTTCCTGATCTCTACCCCTACCAGACAGAAAAGACCAAGCTCTCCCTTGTACCAAGCTCATGCCCCATCACAGCACTTTATCACACTTACTGCTCAGTTGACAACTGTATTAGACTCTAAGTTTCCTCAAATGCAGGGATAATGTCATATTTGACATTGTATCCTCAGCACTTTGCAACATGGCTGGCATATCACAACCTCAAGCATAAATGTAGGGAAAGGAGATCTGAGGGTGTTATCTTTCATTTTACTTTCTATTCTCTGAATTATTTGGCATTCTTTTAAACAAAAACATAAATTTTAGTTTGAAAAATTAAAAATTGAAAAGTAGAAAATAAGTGAATTTTATCATTTATTAATGCTAAAGAAAATATTAAAATTTTCCAGTCATAGCTGTTGAGTCTGAATTTTCTGCATTGCCAAAAAATTCCCAGAATGGTTGCTGCTGTTATTTTTAGCAGCAAAATGATATCAGATCTGTTTTTCTAATAAATAATTAGACTTCTATAGGGACACTCCTCTAAATACTTGCATTATCACAAGACGGAAACAAAATGTCAGATATGTAGGGTAAGGTAACTATTTTCAGGCATTTGCCTCCAAGACACTTTTTTATAACCTCTATTCCTACTGTTTCCATTTGCATTCTTACAAAAAGTTTGCGAGATGTTGCAGCTAGTGTTTCATCCTGCTCCAAGCCCCTCTCCATCCTCCAACCTCAGCAGAACTGATTTGTACAGCATGTTCCTTATTAGGCTGATCACTAAACCTTGTGAGAGTTGCCCTCTCTAGTCAAAGGTGAAAATGAAGTTGTACACAGCCACTTGAAACCACAGCTGACTCCTTACAGGATTTGCTGGAGGAAAACATACCATATCCTATTACACATATCTGGTAACTACAGAAACTGACATCCCAAAGTTATCACTTTGCTTCACACCAAGGAGGCTGAAAATCCCCAGGATCTCCTCACAGCTTACTAGATAATTTAGTAAAAATAAATAAGTACATAAAAATTTTAAAAAGCTGCCACATTCGTGGGTCTCAACTCGAGGGTTATTCAACGAATAGAAAGTGAATAGAAAAATTTAGTCAGGAAAAGGAAGAAAACCTAAAGGTTATTTGATAAAGGAGAAAAGGAAGAGAACGGGGAAAAGGGTGTGTCCAGAATTTAAAAGGTGGAGAAAATCTGGATATGGTCAAAAAGTTAGGACATATGAAGATATAGGCAGTACATGAATCTCTCTCTGATGCAGACATACACAAAAATTTTAAACAGACCACTTTAAGAATTATCAAGGGATGAACTATTGAGAAGAAACTCACATTTTTTGATGTGTCTGCAAGGTACCAAGTACTTTACCTAGCTATCAACCTTAGTGCTTATAGCCACCTGATAAGAGAGGTTTTGCTGCTTCTATTTAACATTAGTTCAAGTTGATATGAATTAATATGTATAAATGCTTAGAACAATATCAGGCGCATAAAAAGCTCTGTATACATTTACCATCGTTTACACTTTATAAATGAGGAAGCTGAGGCCCCAGGATACTTAAGTAACTTGTCCAATATCACACAGTAAGTGGCTCCTCTGGTATTAGAACCTAGTCCTGTCTCTATTACACTTTGAGGTCTTTTTATTAGAAATTAAGTCACATATCTGCCTTGGATTGTCTGAGTTTCCTAGGAAATAAAAATCCTTCTTTATGTATGTGAATTGTATCTTATATGGACTGGAAAAAATATATATATACATATTACACATGTATAATATATGTGTGTAATATATATGTCAAAGGGTGAATTACTAGAAATAGAAACATAAGATATAACTAAAATTAAATACTTTCATAATTTAATGCAATCATCTCAATAATATTCTCAGAGTCAATAGAACAAAAGTGAATGGGATAAGATACAGTTATATCTGGGGCCACTATTTACAACACCAAGTCATGGAATTTCAGAGGTGAAGGGACCTTAGAAGGCATTTGATTTAATCCTCTCTCACTTCACAGATGATAAACAGACTCTTAATGTTGTCATGACTCTCCCAAGGCCTCACAACGTCAAGATGCAGAATTATTGTAACAAAACATCAGGGTTGTTGTGTCTCCTTGGAACCCTCCTCTAAAGCCAGGAGTTGAAAACTAGCAAAAGCTAGCCTTTATAAATCTAAATTTCCAGATCAGATCTCAGCTGCTGGAAAAACAGCATCAGATCTGGCCTTCCTGGGAAGCAGGAAGGGGAAGAGACATTGCTCTCATTGTACATACAGTCTCCCATCTGTGTGTTACACATACTTGATAAAAGCAACACACCCTCAACTGCAAACCGGACTGCTAGAGACAGAATCATAGAAAAACCTCTGTGCATATACCAAGTCTAATTTTTCATATATGTGGCATGCAAGTTGTAGAAAGGGCATGATTACAAATTGTTGTAAATCACAAAATCATTTTCTCTCTTTCTTCCACTTTCTACATTCCTAGGAAAGGTGGCTCATCTCATGCATTTCTCAAGGGTCTGGCCAATTTGGACTACGGGAGACAGGGTACCTGTGTGGCCAGGCTCTGGCCGCTGGGTTGTAGTAGAGGCTCGAGAATGCAGGCTCATCGTGGTGTCCCCATCACCATCCAGCATGTCCCGCGTGCTGCTGTACTTGGCCTGCATCCGGATTCCTTCAGGGGTGACCGTGAGCTGCGGTTGGATTTCCCCAAGTGAGGCAGCTCAGAAACTGAGGCACTGAAAGGCATTCCTAATGTTCTTCTCTCTCAGCAAGTAGTAGGGGAAGCCTCTGACTTCAGTTCCTGCCTGCAGAGGCCCAACCCCTCTCCTGTGAACTTGGATTCTGATTGCCAAATTGGTCAGGCAGAGGGGAAATAGCATGTGTTTTCTATTTGGGCGATCTCTGAACAATTACCCAAGGGGTTGCCCTTGTCAGCTCTCTTTTGTTTATTTGTTAGTACTTCCTGTGTAACTACAGTGTAAAAAATGGCAAGAATTTACAATTGCAGAAGGTTCCTTTAGACTCTGCAGAGCAATGATCCCAGTTAGAAGGACCTCACCTGGTTCTTAGCCATCATACACTCAGTGTCACTCAGATTAAGTTTAACCTCTCTGTGCATTTGTGAAAAAAGAAGAGACTATAGGACCAGCTTCTTCCATTCTCCAAGGGCATAGCGTAAAGCATCATATACACTGTGATGTATAGTGTGTATGTCAGCCTGAGAGTCCTCTGGGGGATGTCTAATTGATTCTACTCTTTTGTTTTACAAAAAGGGAGATTGAAGCCCAGCTAGATGGAATGAATGCTCTAAAGACACAAAGCTGGTTAGGGAAGGAATTAGCTTTAAAAATGCTCTCTTGTAGTCATTTCAATGATCTTTCTTCGTACAGTACGTGGACTCAATTTAACATTTTGTATATAACACATTTGGTACACAATGATCATGAACAATCACATATTTTACTGGAAGTAAGGAATTTTAGGATTATTACTACCTATGACTTTAGAAAGCCAGCTAGCAATTTTTTGCCTAAATTTCCTAAGCTGAGAGGGAAATCAGAAGATTGCTTTAGATAATACTCGAAGAATTTTTCCCAAATAAGTACAATAGAATTATATTATTCTACCAATGCTTCTCTGAATTTTGGAGGAGAACTTGGTTAAATCATGCATAATAAACACAAAGGAGTGTGGAAGATGCTTGGGCAGCCAGGCCCTAGGAAGGATGGATCAGGAAACATATATTGTGAATTCACTATGTGTCTCAAGCTGTGTATTGTTCATCAGGTTATTTTAAATTAAACAGATCTAAAGAGACCCTTCTCTTGCATAACACCCTGTAAAAAGTAGGAAATCAAAAATTATTTGCTCATTTGCATTGGACTGATGTATTAGAAAATGTTACAGTAGAGAAGGCAGTAAAAATTGCAAGGGAGAGAGGTAAGTGAAGCACATATGAAAATGAAGGAAGAAGATAGGATATGAGAAATTGTCACAGCTGAGGTGTTACAGTTTAAGAGGTACTGATGATTATGATTCTAATGAAATAGCAATTGGAATTATTCCTCAAACTTTAGTTATTCAGGTAGATCCTTGGTAATTTTTACCAAACAACCTACATTAACATTTTTATTACTTGTCCTTAAATATTTATTTTTTCAACCATAACAAAAATATTCTTTAGATACCTACTTTATCATAGGTACTATTCTCAGATTCTGAGATACATCAGTGGAAAAAAAACTCTGTCCTTTTAGAGCCAACATTGTATGGAGGAAGGTAGATGATATACAAATAGATAATAAGTAGCAGAATATATTATACTATGATAATAGCTATGGAAATATACAGAAGGTGAGGGAGAGTAAGGATGTATGGGAAGATAGGCTGGTAATTTTAAATAAGGTAGTGAGAGTCAGCTTCATTAACATGTGATACCTGTGCAGAGACTTGAAAAATGTAAAAGAGTAGGTCCTACAGGTATCTAGGGTAAGAACAGTTCAGGTAAAGGGACCGGAGAGCTCAAAGGCTCCAAGATACAAGCATGCCAGCTGTGCCTGAGAAACAATACAGAAACCATCTTCCTAAATGGAATGAGTGATGAGGAGAAAAGCAGCTTAGCTCGAAGAAGTAAATTGGCCAGCAATTGTCTTGGTCAATAGACAATTGTAAAGATCTTTGGTTTTTGTTTCGATTTATTTTTTTTACTCAAATATGTGGGAAGTCAAGGAGACTTTTAGTGGAGAGCTGGCATGATTTATTTTATCGTTTTTTCTTAAATTTTATTTATTTATTTATTTTGGCTGCATTGGGTCTTTGTTGCTGCGCTTGGGCTTTCTCTGGTAGTGGCGAGTGTGGTGCTTCTCGTTGTGGTGGCTTCTCTTGTTGCAGAGCACAGGCTCTAGGCGTTCAGGCTTCAGTAGTTGTGGCACATGGGCTCAGTAGTTGTGGCTTGCAGGCTCTCGAGTACAGGCTCAGTAGTTGTGGCTTGCGGGCTTAGTTCCTCTGAGGCATGTGGGATCTTCCTGGACCAGAGGTTGAACCTGTGTCCCCTGCAATGGCAGGCAGATTCTTAACTACTGTGCCACCAGGGAAGTCCCATGATTTGTTTTAAACTTAATGGAATCACTCTGCTATGTTTGAAAATGGGTTATAGAAAGACAAGTGTAGATACTGGGAGACTACTTTGAAAATTATTGCAATAACTCAGAAAATTATTGCAATAACTCAGGCAAGAAGAGATGGTGGCCCTTGAATTGGTAAGTGTTTCCTCTAGCATGATCATGACTCATCTTGAATTTACCCTTTAGACATAAGGTCAACTGGTAGCTATTGTCCCTTTTCTGTCTCTTGGAAAAGTGTGAATGTTTTCTGTTCATTCCCATGCATGGTTCCACGATAGCTGTGGTATACGCGTGTATTAACAAGTGAGGTATGTATAGTGAACAATGTCACTGTGTCTTTCCATTTAATATTTTTCTCTGTATTGGGTGTAGATTTCTGCCATCAAAACTTTGGACCCTTGGAAAACAAAAAAGAATTTTCTTTGAATAAAAAAAATCCTTGTGATTTACCATTTGCACATATTTCTTTTGTTGTACTTTTATATCTTGTTTACAATAAAGAATTTCCTTTGGGATAAAACAAAACAAAACATTGAGGTATGGTGTGCCTTGAACTAGAGCATTCTGACTTTACACCATCACTTCTGTTAAAGTCATGCTTTTATCTTTAAGTTATAGGCTATTGTTGCCTAGCCTGTCTGTTGTAGGCAAGTGCAGCTGGACATTCAGCATACAGAATTATTTTCCTTGATTATCATGATTTCTTCAATTCATCCACTCCATTCTGAGGATGTAGGAGAACCAATTAAACCAAAAACAAAATTAAAACACATGACATCTCTTCAGAATCCCACTTTATGCCTTAATTTAACTCTCAACCTGAATTACCTTTGTCCTGCCACATTTCTTTTCAGATAGTGACAACACAAGTTAGTGTATTCAAAGACAATAGTCAACTTCACCAAAAATTTCTATCTTCTCTCAGATTTTTAAATATTTAAGATCCAAAATTTATTCTTCAACATGAAACTACCTACTATCCTACCTCCTGCCCACTGCCAAATTTACCATCATTTTTGGCAAATAGTGATAGTGTTAATTACACATGGCACATAATTTAAAAGCAAAAGTTTCTTTAATTAGTATTTTTTATTGAAATGAAATTCGCATAACATTAACCATTTTTAAAGTGAAAAATCCAGTGAACTTGACACAGTTCCTGTTCACATATTAATAAACACAAGAAGATTGTAAATGTCTCTCCAGTAATATGTGAATCTCCACTGGAAATATAAATAGCACCAATGGGAACGTTTAAAAGAAAATAAGAAAGGGACAAATCATCATAGGAGGAAACTGAGTTATGTTCCAATAATACCGTTTTACAGTAATTACTGAGGAATTGGTGAAAATGGCAAAACAGTAATCATAAAAAGTAATAAAGTATGTTTTGCATTATAAAATGTTAATACCTCTGTCATAGGACAGGTTACTTTTCATATTCATTATCAGATCTTTTTTTGGTTGATAGTATTTAAAAAGGAGAAAGCTTTCTTATAAAAGTGGATTCCCTGCAATTTCACATTACACAAGATTCTGTCAGTCAGAGATACGGCAGACACATTCTCTCCATTATTTGAGAAAAGAGAAGATGGAACTGACGATTTTTTATGATGCTCTTCATCATAATCATGAGCATGTTTATGAATAAAATAACAAAATGGCTCTGATTTTAGTAAAGTTTTTTTTTTCTTTTCTTCATTTAGCTATTCAAAACATATTTCCACCCATGTCTGATACACTGTAAAAGTGGAGGAATAAATCATGGAAACACACCACATGAACTCCAGTGGCACTTTTTAAGGACAAAAAGACAACTCTGGTACAGTCAGAACTGAGATCTTGAAACAACAAGAACTTGTGGCTGATCCCAGGTAAATACCAAGTCAATGGCCGAATGAAAATTTAAGGTTGGCTGCCCTGACTCCATTTCTAGGGCTTTAATAACTGGAATACAATACTGACCACCTGAGAGAGTTGGTGAGTAGAAATCACAGCCTCTCCGTCCTGTTTCTCAGCTAAAATTAAAGTTGGCTGAGCTCTCTTGATATTTCAGCATTTATTTTGACCTCATATAGCTCTCTTTTCTCTTTGGTTTTATACCCTCCTTACTATCTTACACGCTTCTCTCTGCTCCTCCACAGTGATGCCCCCAACGTTATACTGACAGCTTCTTCTCACAAATACTGTATGAAGGCACACTGCAAAGCTGGTCGTAAATGACTGACGCATGAATCCATACACAATTGTGAGATGAGCCTTTTTCGGTAGCTGTGCTTCTGATTTGAAACCTGTTAAAATAGAACACGATAAGATAATTATATAGAACAAATGTAAGGAATACTGTCTACTCTCTCCACAATGCTGAAATAAATTGGTAAGGATGTTGCTGAAAGAGTTTCTGAAGTGTACATATCATTGAAAAAGGAAACTTGAATTTAGGTTCTATTTGTTTCCAAATGGTAACAAAATAATCTTCATTACTAAGGCATAAAAATGACTCAAAAATTTTTAAGAAATACTACTAGTTGCACAAAATTAAATAAAACTTCTGACAAAAAAGAAAAACCATTTAACGTTTTATAGACAGTTCTTTACTTCTCTTTCAACTTTTTATCCAGAAATATATTTATCAAATAAAGCAACAGTTTAGCAAAATTATTATTAGGTATATTTAGTGAGTAGACCAAGTTGAAGAGTTCTTGCTAAAAGTTATTTAGAACTAAGTGAAGAATCATTGATATCAAGGCCATTTAAAGGCAGTTCAAATAACCCTATATTTTTAATGCATCCTTAAGTTTGCATTGTATTGCAATATAATGATAGACAATTATGAGAATTACCATGGGTAAATAGAAGCATGGCTCTGATCTATTGGCACTTTAGTCTACTAAAGCATTAGTGCTAGTTGCTTAGTCAAACTCAAAGGGCATCACTGAGCCTCAGTGTAAAAGCTATGGTCTGGTACTCTTCATCCTGTACATCTTTCTCTTCTTGGCCCTGGAGTTGGAGGATTGAGAGAATTTTTCTATTGAAATAACTAGGCTATTGACGTAAACCAACTTTGATCCAGCCTCAGGGAGAATTCTGACCAGTGCTCTTCTCCAAAATAATTTTTGACATCTAAGAGATTTTGGAGCATGTACAGAACCAGATTAAATTACTGTCACCAATGAGCAGTTACATATCAAAGTGTTAATTTGGACCTACTCTTATGACTTCAGAGAGTCCAATAGTCATTTTTTTTATTTTTTAATTTTATTTAAAATTTTTTTCCAAAAATAAATTTTTTATTATCTATTTTATGCATATTAGTATATATATGTCAACCTCAATCTCCCAATTCATTCCACCATCTCCCCCAGCCTTCCCCCCTTGGTGTCCATACGTTTGTTCTCTACATCTGTGTCTCTATTTCTGCCTTGCAAACCGGTTCATCTGTACCAGTTTTCTAGATTCCACATATATATGTTAATATATGATATTTGTTTTTGTCTTCCTGTCTTACTTCACTCTGTGTATGACAGTCTCTAGGTCCCAGTCATGTTTTTTTAAATAGCAAAAGAAAAGTCAAGACAAACAAGTGCTATAGAAAAGTAGGACATATTTTTGTCAAGATTGTTTGTTAATAAATTCACTGTGCTTGGACCAGTGAAAGTGAAATAACAAAATGAGATCATATTCAGCAGTTTGTAATATTCACACCTAGTGGTGCCTGCTAGAAGCAAACAAAAAGCCACTCGGTAAACTTCAAAGTAATTCTACAAACATTTAAGATACAATGTTAACCACACTATCAAAAATAATCAGGCATATAAGAAAACAAATCAACGTGAATAAAAAAATAGAAGAAAAAGGTAATAGATACGCATGAGTATAAAACACTGGTATTATCAAATACAAATGTTAAAACAACCATACAGTATTCTAGGAGTTAAAAGACAATATTGAGAATGTTGGAAGAAAGCTAAGAATTACAAATAGTGACTGGGTAGATTTGAGACAGATCCAGGTTGAAATTATAAAACTGAAAGATTCACTAAGCAAAATTAGAAACTTAATTGAAGCTTTTAACAGCAGATTAGCCACAGATGAGAAAAAAAATAATGAACTGAAAGATGTATGAGAAGTAAATATATAAATAAAAAGGATAAAAACATAGAACAAAGCAAATGAGACACATAGGATGTTGTGAAAGAGTCTATAATACATTTAACTAGACTTCCAAAAGAAGGGAAGAAAGTCTGGGAGGAAGCAACATTTGAAGCAAGTGTGGCTGAAAACTTTTCAAAGCTGAAAAAAGACATCAGATTTAAAAAACACATTACTTTCAAATATCTGACCTTTCAAAAAAAAAACAGTAAAGATAGAAAACATAATAATACCTTTGAATGCCTAAGAGAAGACAGCCTATAAATTTCTAATTTTATACTCAAAACATATTTTAGAAAAGTTGAAATAAAGACAGTTTTAGACAAGCACAGAGAATTCAACCTTAAAACTTCAACTCTAAAGGAAATATTAAAGAGGATTCTTCAGATTTAAGAAAATTCAAAATGAAAGGTAGCAGAGGCAGAGAGGAATAAGAAGCAATGAAAACTATAGATATGTGGGAAAATCTAATTAAACTGACTGCATAAATCTATATCGTTTTCTAGGGTTACATTTTTTTTTAATGCATGATGTCATCCATTGTTGGTGTACCATTATTTAATTTTAATATTTTGAAATAAATGCATTCAGGATGGGAATTAACAGAAAACCCTGCAGAAGCTGGGAAACAAAGGACTATTTTGGTGCAAGAGTAAATGAAAAATAAAACTGCCAAACAGAAAAGAATAACAATGAAAAGTGTATTTCTCAATCTTGCCACCAGGTGGAAGGTGGGAGGAAAAATTATACCCCCTATGATATTGAACCACAAACTGCTACTAATAGAGTTTTTCTATATATACACAAAACTCCAAGTAGGGGGTTTAATTTAAGTAGTCTCAGATTTGTGGTGCTCCTCTTTGGCAGAAACAAATGCTATGCTTTGACAGAGCTCAATTCTAGTGCAGGATGACAGTGATTATAAAAGGCCAGCAGTTGTAAGACATATGCCAATTTTAGAGATATTAAAACGTGGGAAAATATGGGCCAGCATGAAAGTACACAAAAATAATAGCATGTAAATTGAGGAGGGAGTACACAGAGTAAAGAAATATTCTTATATTTTATATTGCCCAGGAAAAACATGAAAAGGCCAATTAATATTAGACTTTGATAGAAAAGAATATATGTTGAAATCTCTAGAGTAACTACTAAAATTAGTTAAAAAGTAAATTGTAAATTAATATAAGAAAAGGTGGAACAATAAAAAAAAGTTTCAAAAAAGAAGAAAGAAAGAAAAGAAAAAGTACATTGAATGAGCCTGTAAGATATAACAATTCTAAGTGTATATGTGCCTAATAATATGGCTTCAACACATCAAACTAAAATGTTTACAGAATCATGAGTAGAATTACAGTGGATGATTTTATTATAATTCTCTCAGTATGGGAAAACGAAGCAGATAAAAACCAGAGAACTGTGAATTTCCTAGTTGCCCAGTGGTTAGGACTCTGTGCTTTCACTGCTGAGGGCCTGGGTTCAATCCCTGGTTGGGGAACTAAGATCCTGAAAGCTGTGCTGCACGATGTGGCCAAAACAAACAAACAAACAAACCAAAAAACCCAAAAACTAGAGAACTGCAATCACACTGAGTATGTTCTCTGACCACAACGGAATTAAGCTAAAACCTAAAACAGAAGGATAACTATAAAAACACAGATATTTCTAAATTAAGAAATACATTTCTAAGTAACACATAGCTCAAAGAAAAACACACAATGAAAATTAGAAAGTATTTTGAATTGAATGAAAATGAAAATACACTAAAATTATAGCTTTAAATGTATATACTTGAGGAAAAATAAAGGATGAATTTCATGAGTCCATACAAGAAGTCAGAGAAAAAATAGCAAATTCAACTCAAAGAAACTGAATGGAAGGAAATAATAAAGGTGAAAACCAAAATTAATGAAAAAAGAGAGAAAAAAAGACACAGAGGGAGAAAGAACCAACAAAGCCAAAAGCTCTTTCTTTGAAAACTACACCCAATAAGATTGATGAAAAAAAAAAAAGAAAGAAACAAGCATGGGCACCCGCGTGTACACACATGCACACAACTACACATACACACACCAATAACAGAAACTGAAAAGAGGAATATAATTTCATATTCTGTCGATATGAAAAAGAAAATGAAGGACAACTGCAGTGAGGAAGACTTCAACACTTTGTGATACTTAATTTCATGTGTCAACTTCGCTGGCCACAGCCAGATCAAACATTATCTTTGAATATGTCATTTGAATCAGTTAACTAGATTCAATAAACTAGACTGCCTCCCTCCTCCCTCCCCCCCGCAATGTGGATGGGCATCATCTAGGTCACTGAGGGCCTGAAGAGAACAAAAAGGCAGAAGCAGAAATTTGTTCCTTTCTTCCTGCCTGACTGTGTGAGTGGAGACATCTCATCTCATCTCACCTTCTCCTGTCCTGGCACCGGGTTTTATGCCAATGGCTCCCCTGGTTTTAAGCCCTTCATACTTGGACTGAATTATATTACAGGCCTTCCCAGGTTTCCAGCTTGCAGACAGCAGACTGTGGGATTTCTCAGTCTTTATAATCACATGTGAGCTTATTCCTCATAATAAATCTCCATATGTAAATCCTTCTTCATTGTGTGTGTACTACTAGTGCATACACATACCATAAGGAAGACTTTATAATCATAAATGAGAAATATGTCTAAAATGTCTTTATGAAATATGAAATGTGGTTGCTTTTAAAATTAATAATAATAGCATGTATACCACATTTACTATGTGCGAGACACTGTGCTAAGTGATTTTATTTTTATCTCAAAATCCTAAGAGGTAGGTACTATTTTTAGTCTCATTTACAGATGTGGAAAGAAGGGCACAGATAGATTGAGGAATTCATCCAGTTTCATACAGTGAGTGGGCCCATCACTGACTCAAGCTGAGAACTGACTTCAAAGCCCTGCTCTTAACCACAATTTTACACTGAGTCACAGTGATTGCTTCTTCCTAGGCAGCTTCAGACACATGCCCTCCTGGTAAAAAAGCTGAGGGAGTACTTGTGTTCATAGCTTGAGATGGCCACTGAGCTCTTTTTGTCTCTTGTCTTCTTTTAGTCCTGGCTCACTGTCTCTCTCCCCATCACTATGTATCTTTCTCTCTCTCTTTCTTATTATGGCCAACAGATGAGACTCTTAACTGCCTGACATGCTCTCACCTCTCGGAGGAAGGAAATGAAGCTTTCTCTCCAGATACTTACAAGTTAGGTGACAACATCGAGACGTCGTCCCAGAGCCATGGTTCTTCAGTCTGACGGCGAGAAAGCCCTATCCAAAATGAATGGTCAGGTTGGGAAGACAGTTGCCTTGATATAAATTCCTGTAAGGAAACATAAATACCAATACGAGTCAAGAAGAGAGAGAGCGATAGACAGAGAGGATAGAGACAGACAAAGAGAAGACGCAGAGAGAAACTCAGAGATTTTTAAGAGACAGAGATTGAGTCACCTTGGTGGAGGATACACACGTATACTGGCACAACCCAGACAGAAGTGCCAATTCTTGAATACCATTGAGTATCTCAAAAGGCACATCTCATTTCTTCAGAGTCATTATTGTTTAATTTTCCAATAAAGAATACATCCTTAATGTCAAAACTGTTCTGCCTGCATTCAACCTACCTGAAAAAACCCAAAGGCATCAGAGTCCCCAGGCAACGTTCATGGATGACAGGCCACTATCTTCTCCACAATTTTCATTGAAAATATAAAGTGATATATGACCTTTGTCAAGAAATGCTTCTCAGAGTTAGAAAACAATTATAAAATGGTTTAGTCCCGCTGCATACGTTATACATAAGTAATCTGGGGGTCAATGATCATATGTGAATTGTTGACAAGTACAGCACAACAGTGGCAATTCCTGGAATGTCTAAAAGCCAGACAGACTTGTCCCATGCTCTTTTTGGGTCATACATCTACCTCCATTAATATTTATGTGAACTACAATTGTTGGTTAAGAAAGGATAGAAACAAAAATATTGAGAGTAGTAAAAGTAAATATAGCAGTTATAGATTGTTTAGATTTGTAGTGTAGAACGTTTCCTGACTATTAACCCCTTCTCATAGCCCATCCGAGTTCTCGCCTTCGTTCAATATGCATCGCAAGTTGCACTTTTTCTGTGAAATTTTCATGTCAGTGGGGACCTCTCTCTGAATTTCTATGGCATTTGTCGCCAGCATGAGATATTTTACTTTCAACAGCTATTGAGTTGTTTCTATCTTCTTACAAATTTTTTGAGCATTGCTGAAACAAGTTTACTTTTCAAACCTCTTTGCCTTTCCCAATATCTTACAAGGAGTAAATGATTTATAAATGTATATTATCATAGCTGCTGTTTTTCTTGATAATATAATGATAAGGGGAAGAATTTTCTATTTTACTCCACCACATTTACAAACTGAAATCCAAACCCACAAAAATGAGTAGTGACCTCATTATCACAGTCAACTTGGAATTGTGTTTAAAGGATTTATTTTAAAGTAAAATGTGCTCATATTTTAATTAGTTAATTAAAAAGAAAAGCATACATTTTGCACTTTACTCACTTAAAGCATGTTATTATTGTAATTATGGAGAACGTGTAAAATGACTCTCTTAGGAAAGATCATCATTACCTGGAAGCTACCTCTATTTTTCTGCTCAATACAGACCACAGGTAGTTATAACTTAAATCTACACTTACCAACTCTTCTGAGCTGTCTATCTTCAGGAGATTAGAACCCAGTTGAAAGCATCGTCTTTTACTTGTATCCCAGGAATCTAATGATGTGCTAAATAGATAACAGCTATTCTGATGTGTGATCCAATTACGAGGACAAGAGCTAGAAAGAGTTCCTGGAAATAAAAGATGAATACAATGAGGTTCATACGATACCACTTCCCCCTTTCAATGCAAGTACCTCTCATCCTATGGATACTTAATAAATAATCAATGAATTGCCATTAACATATTTCATTTTCTACTCAAACTATATGGGTATGATTTTACAGAAGAGACCACATTAAATCCTCTATTGATTTACAGTTAAAAAATGAATTGAGTCACCATGAATAGTGTTTTACACAGTTAACCCTCCTTTCCTTCTTGACTTGTCTTCATTCCTTTAAAGTCAGCCCAGAACTCCTTTTTTCTATGATAACTTATAAATCAATTCAAAATCAATTATCGAGGTCAACAGTAATTTCATGTTAACTTATTTTACAGGTGTGAGATCCATTTCAGAATGCAGTTTTCCAAATAAGAAAAGTATAAGAGCAATCATTCACACGACAGAGTAAATGTGATACAAATAGTGAGGAGGTATGTGTCCAGAGATGGAAAATTGAAGTCAAGATATTGTCATAGTCAATAATGATGCAATTAGAAATTGAAATTTAGTGTTTATAAAATTGTAATTGAGTCAATGAACTTGCATGATTAAAGAAAAACAAATTTAACCAGGGTTTTCAGAAACATGTATTAGGTTTATTTCTTCTGTACGTATTTAATACAGCCTTTTAATTCTTAGCAACACTTTCCCTTCTTTCCTTTTCCTATCCCTTTTTCTTTTCTGATGTCCTCTTTCCTATTTTAATTATATCACTTTAAAATGTCAATTCCCTAAAGGATGAGAACACATTTTGTCCTTTCACGTCAAGTTATACAATCTCCTATAAGCCTAAATACATAGTCTATGATAAATTAGTTACTGATTTGAAAAAAAAAAATCCAACTAAGCTGGAGATTCAACTAAATTCATAAGGTATTTATGATACCACTTTATTTTACATATGACAGGGTACTTGTTTTATTGAGATAATACTGCTGTGGGCTTTCCTTGAATGCACAATCACTGCATGTAAAAGTACTTTCTTCATCCCCTGCTCCAAGCCTTAGCACCAATAATGAACCCTTCTGAATCACGGATTTTATTAATCCTTTAACTCTGCCCTTGCCTGTGGTCGTGAAAGCCTTGGTAGGATCCACATTATCTTCTAAAGATGATTGTGTGGGTTGACTGTGGTTCTCTTTATTTCTGGATGGAAAGTTGTTATTCTTCAGCTGGTTGCTCCCTGAACTGGATCTCCAAATAGCTTCACATAGCAAGAACAATAGTAATGACAGAAGAAAAAGTCATTTTACTATGTTTGAGAATTAAAATCCTCAAACCCATATTTCTGTCGAAATATAAAGAGATACATCCTTGATTAGCAATAAATAGGTAAGACATTGCTGATGGAGAGGTAAGGTTAGATGATAGATAGATAGATAGATAGATAGATAGATAGATAGATAGATAGAATAGATGATATATTAAATATGTGGAAAAAAGAAATAACTTCCATGAAGAATGTTTAATACAAAAGAGAAAAGTGAAGCAGATAGAGAAGGAGCATGAGGGGGAAAGTAAGAGGCAAATGGAATACAGTCAATTGGTACCATGATAGATTTGAAATAGTAATAAATCTTCTATCTTTCTTTTATTATTTAAAAATGAGAGCTCCTTGAGAACCTGCCTGGTACCTATAACACTGAACATACTCAATAAACACTTGACTAGTTAAGAAATCTTTCATATAGCCTCTTTGAAGGCACAGTAATACTTTATTCAGTTTTGAATGCATGAGTGATAAAAACCTAAGGAAATTTATTCATCCATCACAAAATAACTACTTAGTGTTTGATAAGTGCCTCTGGTATTTCCTGATGTTATCCAAAGGAGTTTAGATTAAAGATCAGGTATAAAACAATTTCCTTAAATCATGAGACATAAAAAATAGCTTATAGTCTCTTTAGAGAATTTATTTCATTAGAAAGATAAGCTCCAATTGTATGTTCTTCTTCACCTCTGCTGGTTTCTTTTCATTAATTTATCCATAATTAATTCCATAGCTTTGAAACCAGATATTCAAGAAGAATGTGCAGTTAAGAGTATGAGTTTTTAAGACAGATCGCCTAAATTTCTAATCATGGTCCTACCATTAACTAGTTTATGACCCTAGAAATAAAATGAGAAAAATAATAGCACCAATTCAAAGGGTCAGTATGCAGATTCAGTTAGATTATGTTACACTCTTTAAAAAGTGCCTGGGACATTATAAATGCTTATTAAATGTTTGCTGTTAATCTTTCCCACCAATACTCACCCATGGTACCCAGGACCACACTTATCACGAGCACTATGAAGCATAAAATTCCCAAAGTCACAGCAATGGTACGCCAACGAGGGAATGTAGCACAAAGTCCTGAGGAACCAAAGGGAAGAGAGACTGAGTAAAGAAATTGGATGGCAGATCGCAGAGCACGTCAATTCTACAGTTCATCAAAATCTCATACCCAGATAATCTACTCATCTAGGGTTAATCTGAATTTTTCTCTTCCTTTAGCATACCTCTTCAGGTTCTGAAACTTGATATCTATGCACTCCTAATTTCAGCTCCACATTGATGTCTATAGGTCGTGACATTACCAGGATGTCTGAAATCCTACCCATTCTTAGAAGAGACAGCTTAATGTAGCAGAAATAACACTGGTTACTAAGGGTAATCTTCCCCTTTCACTTACTTCTTGCATGTCCTTGGGCAAATTACTTCCTCTGTTTTTCCATTTCTCTTTGTGAAAAATTAGGGTAATAATACATCGAAGGATTACTGTGGGCATTAAGTTAACACATGTAAAAGCACCTAGCTTCAGGACTACTAGCACATTATAGGTAATTCACAGTTCGTCCACACACACCTATAAACACATACATGCCTCCTTATCTCTTGCATCATCTAGTTTTTCCACTCTTCCCCAACAGGTTACCCAAGAAAGAATTGCATAAGTGACATGAGGAAAATAATTGTGCAATGGGAATGACCAGAAAGCAGAAGAGAGCAAATTCTGCTGTCAAAACCTGTGAATAATCTCTTTCTTGATAACAGGAAACTCACTTTATATTAATATCACCACATCAATACTGAGAAAAGCAATAAGAACACTTCAGAGAATCATCAATAGGGGAATCATCGAGATTAAACTGCTCATTCAGTGAAGAGAGAAATCTTTTAATGCCCTTCTCCAGATTTCACCTCTTTTACATTATGTCTAAGACTCATGTTCTGATAATGGGATCTCTTTTTTTTTTTTTAATCTGAGTAGTTTTTTTTTTTTTAATTAATTAATTTTATTGGCTGTGTTGGGTCTTTGTTGCTGTGTGCGGGCTTTCTTCTGGTTGCGGTGAGCAGGGCCTACTCTTCATTGTGGTGCGCAGGCGCCTCATTGCCGTGGCTTCTCTTGTTGTGGAGCACGGGCTCTAGGTGCATGGGCATCAGTAGTTGCAGAACATGGGCTCAATAGTTGTGGCTCACGGGCTCTAAAGCGCAGGCTCAATAGTTGTGGCACACGGGCTTAGTTGCTCCACGGCATGTGGGATCTTCCTGGAGCAGGGATAGAACCCATGTCCCCTGCACTGGCAGGCGGATTCTTAACCACTGCACCACCTAGGAAGCCTAATGGGATCTTTTTATCTAACACATATATATTTCTTCACTGGTATACAAAGAACTCTCTTTTGTTTTAAAAAAATTCCACATCAATCTTATTTACACACACACACACAAAATCAGACTCGTGATTCTAAACACTGTGACTTCTGTTCCTTTTGGCCTTTTCCACAAAATCATAAGTTGTTTTTTCCATCTTTTCATTCTTCTCTTTCTTATCTCCAATATCCTGATGTTGTTCATACACACTTCCGTGTTTCCTTGACTTTTGTTCTATAATTTACTCTTTTCTATCAAACAAACAAGTCACTCCTATTGAAATTCCCTCATCTTTTCATTCTATCATACTTATTACCAACTCCTTACTTTTGAAGTCTCTGTCTCTGCAGAACAGAGAAATTGTGAGTTTTTTTCTATCATCATAATAATGAAATTAAACACAGTAGACCCTTGAAACAACACAAGGGTTAGGGGCACCGACACTTGCCAAAATCAAAAATCCCCATTTAACATACAGTTGGCCCTCTGTGTCTGCAGTTTTTCCATATCCACAGTTCACCATCCATGGATTCAACCAACTGCAGAGTGTGTAGTACTGTGGTATTTACTTTTGAAAAACATACATATATAAGTGGACCTGTGCAGTTCAAACCCGTGTTGTTCAAGAGCCAACTGTACTAATGATTAGTCACTGAATGGTTAGCAAGAGAAAAGTCTTGGTGCACATTCAAATTATCTTCAGTGACTTCTGAAAACCTTTAAAAATATATTAATAAAAGCCTGACAAATCGCAAGTCTCTCCAATTTTTTCCACTTCCAGTTTTAGTTGATGAGAATGTGAAAGCTGAAGTCAGAAAGAAAAAAAAATATATACCTTTCTCTGAGACCACCGATCTCCTGATGATGTTGCGAGAGCTGAAGTCTAATTGAGTATATCCATCTTCATCCAAATTTTCTACTGAAGAACGGTATTCCATTGTTCTATTGAGTTCCTGGATTGATGCAGCATCTGAGAGCTCTTTCTTCTCTTCTCCTAAGACAACTGCCCATGGACAAAAGAGGATCTATGAGTCAAGTCATGTGGGGGAGGCATTTACTAGGCTTTAACAAGTTGAGCTGAAGTAGTCCAACCAGATACCCAAAAGCAGGAAATGAAAAATACGCTGTGGTAATTTCCCATTGGTACCTTTAGATCCTGTTTCTGAGACTGATGACTCAAGAAAATTATAAGGTAGCCCAATAGGTAGATCTCTGTTTCAGACCAAACATAAAACAATGAAACCATCAATGTCTTATGCTGCTTTCACTATTCTCACAACCCAATTGGACATCATTAATTGACTTGGCCTATGTAAATTTAAAACAATTTTGGTCCCTTGAGTTCACCAATACCTAGTTACAACTATTCATTCATTCATTTATTCACATATTTGCTCTTTCAGTAAACATGTATCAAATGCCCATCTTTTCAATTGACAGGAGGTGGGGATAAAAGGATAAATGATACCTGTGAAGAAGCTCATTGAGTAATAGAGGAAACCCACAGATAGGTACATGAAGAATGCCGTAAGGAAGTACACTGTTGTAACAGCAGAGAGAGGAAACAAATCTCTTTGGGGCTTGTTGAAGATTTATAATACAAAGCAGAAAGTTATTTATTCAAAAATGATTATGAACTAAGTACTCTCCATTGCACATGTTTTCTTATACAATCTCAGTTTTCCAACAAGTCTATGAGGTAGACACTATTTGTCCTTTTTTTTTTTTGTTTTTTTTAAGTATAGTTGATTTACAATGTTATGTTAGTTTCTGGTATACAGCAAAGTGATTCCGATATATATTTTTCATATTCTTTTCCATTATGGTTTATTACAAGATATTGAATATAGTTCCCTGTGCTAGACTGTAGGACCTCGTTGTTTAGTCCTCTTTTCAAATGACAAAATTGGGACATAGAAACGTCACTCTCTTGCTCAGTTTTAAGAAGCTAATAAAAACATTGAAGCAAGGAATCAAACCAAAGTCTACTCTTACTGCAAAACTCATGATCTTTTCTGTTATGCTGCACTGCCTCCTTCCCCATTCCATACGCTTATATCACAAATAACAGCTTACAGAGAATTCTAGGACTGAAATAAATATCATGGTAAATGCTTAATATTTCTTCTTTTCTAATTTCCATAGTAATGGCCAAGTTAATGAGATATGGAAAACCCTTATCATTGCTAGAAACTAGCAAGGTACCCATCTGTTCACAAGACTTCGAAGCAAGCAGAATGAAAGTGACATCTGGCTGTTGTCAGAGATAAAAACAGGCACTCATTAAAACAGTGAGGACAGATGTCCTTCAGAAATATGATTATAACAGAGAAGGCCCAGCATAAACTGAACTCAACTCCCCCAAAACAAAACACTAGAGACTTTTTAAAGGCTGGGGTGTGCTAAGGGAAAGGCACTGAATGGTATTAAGAGGGTTAATTCATGTGACTAGATCGTTCAGATTTGTTAATTGGTGTTTCTCCAGAAGAGAAATAAACTTCTCCATCTTTTTTGACAGGAGATGGTGGTGTAGGTTGAAGTAAGGCAGTGAAGTTAGGCCCTGACCCTCCCAAGGGGCCTCAGGGAGGGTGAGTTATCTCCCTAACTCCCTTAATGTTCACTTTCAGAGATGGCTATCAGGACCTTGATGGAAGTTTTAGGTGATAGCTTTACATCTCAAAGGGCAGACAGAGGGTTTTAAATGCAGGCTTTCTAAAGTAACTGCTCAACGGTGGGATTCAGGAGTCTGTTTATCACCAAGTTTTGACGGGAACAAACAATATGTTCTTCTGGAAACATTGAGCTTTCTCAGTCAGGCATTTTATTTTTTATTTATTTTTTAATATTTCTTTATTTATTGGCTGCATTGGGTCTTTGTCACAGCACATGGGCTTTCTCTAGTTTTGGTGAGCGAGGGCTGCTCCTCATTGTGGTGTGCGGGCTTCTCATTGTGGTGGCTTCTCTTGTTGCCGAGCACAGGCTCTAGGCGCATGGGCTTCAGTGGTTGTGGCACATGGCCTTAATAGTTGTGGCTTGCGGGCTTAGAGTGCAAGCTTAGTAGTTGTGGCGCATGGGCTTAGTTGCTCTGCGGCATGTGAGATCTTCCCGGACCAGGGATTGAGCCCATGTCCCCTGCGTTGACAGGCGGATTCTTAACCACTGTGCAACCAGGGAAGTCCCAGGCAGGCATTTTAAAGGGACCTGGGATCATTCCAGGTCACAGCCTTAAACTGCTAGAAGCCATGTTAGAGTTTGTCAAATCTCCTAGGGCAAAAGTTTGGATGGAGCTGGTTTATTTCAAGAATTCTACAGTTCTCATCAATACATATCAAAATGGAAGAAGGTCAATGGGAAAAAAAATGTCCCTCTTACTTAGCCTGCCACAAAAGTTTTGCCAACTTTTCATAGACACATTGTAAAGTAGTGGTGAGGATCTAATCTCAGCCTCCATCAGGCATCCAGTTCCATAATGCAGCCCTTGGGAAAGCAGAGGAGAGCTGGAAAGCAAGGAATTTTTTCTCAGAGTGAATAAATTGGCTCAAAGAAGAAAGGTCAGTCAACTAAGTAGAACTAGAGAACAGGAATGAGGGGAGAACCTTCTAGGCAGTAATAAAAAGCTTTTTACTGTTGATTCAGACCCCTCACACACACACACACAATGGGAGAAACTTCATGTAATAACTATTATTTTCTATGACTGCCATCCTCTATTTGATCACAATCCTACAAAAACAATTGGCTCTCTAAGTTGTCAAAGAAGATTTTCCATAAATGTAAACTTTAGACTTCTCTTCTGTCTGGGACTGAAACAATTAAACAGTGATTACACAAATCACTGACAAACTAGGAAAAAATAATCCCTCAGCATTTTAAAAGGCAGGAGGGGAATTCCCTGGCAGCCCAGTGGCTATGACTCAACGCTTTCACCACGTGGGGGTGGGGGCACGAATTCTATCCCTGGTCATGGGGGAAGTAAGATGCTGCAAGCTGTAAGGTGCAGCACATTAAAAAAAAAAAAAGGCAGGAGGGGGTGGGAAGAGACAGTGTGCAGTTTCTGAAAAAAATATTCCTGGTTAAACATTAATGTAAGAAACAGATGAAAAGCAAACCAACCTAACCAATAAACAAACAAACAAAACCCAGCAGATAACAATTATCTAATTCACACTCTCAGTAAGATTTGATGAAAAATTGGACTTGTACAGCACGCTTTTTCTTCAAAGAAAAATGAAAAATCTGAGAAAATTTCTTAGATGTGAAAACACATTTTATAAACTAAAAATACAATTAATTGAATCGAGTCAGATTGAATATTGCACCAATAAAACACCTTAAAAACCTGCATTCAGGGACTTCCCTGGTGGCACAGTGATTAAGAATCCGCCTGCCAATTCAAGGCACACGCGTTTGAGCCCTGGTCCGGGAAGATCTCACATGCCACAGAGCAACAAAGCCTGTGCACCACAACTACTGAAGCCTGCGTGCCAAGAACCCATACTCTGCAACAAGAGAAGCCACTGCAGTGAGAAGCTCCTGCTCACCGCAACTAGAAAAAGCCCGAGTGCAGCACTGAAGACCCAACACAGCCCAAAACAAACAAACAAATAAATAAAAATAAATTTAAAAAAACCAAAAAACTGCATTTAATCAGTACAGCTGAATTAGCCTGACCATGCTCTTATTTCTACATATGGTAAACTGTTAATGGTAGCGTTTGCTCCCAGAATTAAATCTCAAAAAGAATATCCTTACCAAATAAGTATCTATTTTGGTATTGCTGAAACTCAGCCTCTGTTCACCAGGGCCAAACAGAAACACAGAGGCAGAGTTTTGGGTGAAGTAGAAAAAAGAATAGAAACAAGATTATTAAAAACAAACAGAATTCACTTACGAACCATTGTAGAAGAAGAAAATGTAAGTCTTCAGGAGATAGCAACATTTTAAATAACTAATTTAATTCAGTATGAAATTTAATGTTCATAAATTTTTAAAAAATATCCTCAAATTTCACCTCTAGTTTGAATGCTAACTTGGGTCTTTCTTCCCTTTCTTCCTCCATCCATCCACTAAGCAATTAAACAGGGACCAAACATTTACTATATTCTCAGGAGGCTAGATACAAAGAAGCATGAGGCCCAATCCCCATTCTAACTGATTTCACATTTTATCTGGAGGATAAAGACCAAAAAAATTACTTAAATTGTTTAAGTACGCCCCAGTTTGGGCAAATCACAAAAATCACTTAGCTTTATTCACAGCACTCTTTCCTGGGTTAACTCTACGCTCTCTACAAATGACATACCTCACACCGGTCAGAATGGCCGTCATCAAAAAATCTAGAAACAACAAATGTTGGAGAGGGTGTGGAGAAAAGGGAACTCTCCTGCACTGTTGGTGGGAATATAAGTTGGTACAGCCACTATGGAAAACAGTTTGGAGGGTCCTTAAAAAACTACAAATAGAACTACCATATGATCCAGTAATCCCACTGCTGGGCATATACCCAGAGAAAACCATAATCCCAAAAGAAACATGTACCATAATGTTCATTGCAGCACTATTTACAATAGCCAGGACATGGAGTCCCTAAAATTTTTAATTAAACGAAAGGCTCGCTCTATAATCAAGAAATCCTTCACAGTGAAAGTGTGCCCTTCACCATCTTTTCCCAGTCTACCTTCTCTTTTCTGAATCTGTTTACGGTTTCATGGTTTCAGTTTGTTACACTGTTCACATTCCACACATAACCTCTGAGGAAGTGTGTATAGGGTATACAAACATTTTCTCATAAGGCACTTATATTTGAAATTTCCCTGTCTCCTCAAGGAGGAAGTGATATTGATGTGTCATTTCCTTACTGTTAGATACTTATAACTGTTTTCCTCACTAATCCTTGAGTTCCTTGAGCAGTAGCATACCCAATAGTTTTTGAACAGGTCATTTATTGTTACTATTTTTTGCTTCCCTGTCTTCTATATAACAAAATAATTTTTAATAATCATGAAATGGAGTGAATAATAATAATAATAATGGCCAGAAAACAAATGTAGGCAATGAATATTTTTTATTGAACTTTGTATACAAAATCATGTCAGTAGAAATAAAAATGTGCATATAAATATGTACATTAAAATTAAAATAAATATTATTATGCAAACTACTTTTAATTATATGGGTAAAACCTTTTCGATTTTATTAACACTGCTTTTGGAAAGGGAGAAGAAATTTATACCTATATATAGGTATTTCACAGTAATGACAATATTACAACTTCTGTTTTGAACCTTTACCTTTTCCAAATTTGTCAATGGTATTATCAAAATTAATGCTTTTCACATGTTCATGTTGACTAGACTGTGTTCCCAGACACATCAATATGTCTTTGCTCATAATTGATTTAAGACCACTTTTTATTTTAATTTTGAAAAGTTTCTTTCACCAAAGTGACAGATATGCAAATAGGGAAATGATTTACACATTGCATATGTGTGGCAAAGATTTAGAAATATACTACTTTACAATTATTCCAGAAATTGCAAGATTGCCCTTGCCTTTGTTTCTTCAGGATCAGATATAGAAGCTTTTGAATGTCTCTGCAGGTTGAAAAATTTTATAGGTACAAATAATAATTACAAACAGTCATGCAGAATGACAACAGAAATAACTCAAGTTCTGTTTCTTTGACTTTATAATCACTGTGCAATCCTGTGAATGTTTATTTCCAATCTACCCTTTAAGTCCAGAAATGTTCCAAAATGGGTAATTACAAATAATGCAAACCAAGTGGTGCTTTGAGTGAAACTGAGCAATTGCAAACCTTTCCAACATGTTCCCAAACCACATATGTCAGTATAACTGGGAGTTCGGTGAATGTTTACTAAAATGCAATGTTTACTAAAGGAAAAGTGACACAAACCTGCTACGTGAAATATAAATGTATATTTATTTGTATTTATGTAGATACAGCCAATCTTTAGTATTCATGGATTCTAGAATTGCAAATCTACCTACTTGTTAAAATCTATTTGTCATTCTTAAATCAATACTCATGACGATTCATAGGCATGTGCTAAGTAGTAAAAAACTTGATTCACCCAACCTGTATGACCCCAGATGAGTCTGAACAGGCAATACTCTGCCTTCGTGTTCCTGCTCTCCTACTATAAATGAGTGTCTTTTTCGTGGTCTGTTTAGGGCTATATTGTTCTCATTTTTTCACTTTTTGTTGGTTATTTCCCTGTTTTGAATACCCTCAAGCATAAAGCTGAAGTTCTGTCTAGTGTTCCTACCCTCAAGAAGGCTGTGATGCACCTTATAGAGAAAATATGTGTGTTAGAGAAGCTCTATTCAGGCACAAGTTATAGTGCTGCTGGCCATGACTTCATTTGTTCATGAATCAGCAACATATGTTAACAAATGAGTCGGGCTTCCCTGGTGGCGCAGTGGTTAAGAATCCACCTGCCAATGCAGATTTGAGCCCTGGTCGGGGAAGATCCCACATGTCTCGGAGCAACTAAGTCTGTGTGCCACAGCTGCTGAGCCCACATGCCACAACTACTGTAGCCCTCGCACCCAGAGTGTGTGCTCTGCAACAAGAGAAACCACCGCAACCACCGCAATGAGAAGCTCATGCACATAAACAAAGAGTAGCCCCCGCTCATTGCAACTAGAGAGAGTCTGCCTCACACAGCAATGAGGACCCAACACAGCCAAAAATACATACATACATACGTAAATACATAAAAATGTCTCTAAATAGAAACATGTATAAACCAAGGTTATATAACAATCTGTTGATTAAAATGTTGTGACCAGACCCTCAGAGGAAACTAACTTTGCATTTCCTCTAGAAGCAAAGGTTGTTCAGCGTTCTCTGTGTCTCCAAAGAACGGAACTACCATGAATAACAAGAACTGACTGTGTAGATAAATAGATAAACAGAGACTTTTAAAATTCAACTGTCACCACCAGAATTGTTGGGCAGTAAAAGATATTTTTAGGGAATATTTTATCACTGACATTGTTAGTATTGCTTGTACATGGTGATTATAAGAAGCAAACTGACTTCTAGTAAATGTTATCATTATTTTAATTCTCTACAGACAATTCACCACCCCCTTATTGCCCACTGAACACTCATTGGTTTTATCTAATCTGTCCTATAAGGATCTAAATAATCTGATATCTGACTAGCTTTCTAACTTCATTTTGTAGCCACCTCCCCATTACTATCCAGTGTCTTGACACTCTGGCCTTCTTTTATTTTATTTTTTAATTTAAGTAGAATTGATTTACAATATTGTGTTAGTTTCAGGTATAGAGCAAACTGGTTCGGATATCTATATCTTTATCTATATCTATATCTATATCTATCTATCTAAATATATATGTTTATATTCATTTTTAAAATTCTTTTGTATCACAGTTTATTACAAGATATTTAACGTAGCTCCCTGTGCTTTAGAGTAAAGTCTTGTAACAATTTACAATCAATTTTATATATGGTAGTGTGCATCTGTGAATCCCATACTCCCAATTCGTCCCTCCTTGACCCCTTTCCCTTTGGTAACCATAAATTATTTTTCTATGTCTGTGAGTCTGTTTCCATTTTGTAAATAAGTTCATTTGTACTGTTTTTTAGATTCCACTTATAAGTGAGATCATATAATATTCTTCTTTTGGATCACACAAACACATCATTTTGTTCCCATCTCAGGAACTTTGGCTAATATGCTTTGCCTTCTGAGCTTTGCATGGTGGGTTTTTTCTTGATAATCAGTTCTCAGTGCAAATATCACTCTTTCTCGGAAGTCTTCCCTGATCATTCAGTCTGAAGCAGAATACAACTAGAGCACCTACCCATCACACTGAATCGCATCATACAGCTCTTCTTTTTTTCTTCGAAGTACACACTATTGGTCTATATTGCATCTGTTTGTGATTAGACTCACCATGTCCACATGTTTGTAAGTCCCGTGAGTTAGGAATCTTGCTTGTCTCATTCACACATACCTCCCAAGAACCTAGACTAGTTTCTGATTCATTGTAGGTTATCAGTCAATATATGTATAAAAGATTATGAGAAGTAAACAAAAATACTTTAAAAATACTTATACACATACAAAATATATATAAGTGCCTTCATATATTATAACCTAAAATTACCTAATGCTATTGTCTGGTTCAGCTTATAAACCCCAAAAGGACAAGCATTCTTTCTCTATAGGTATTCTGTGTCCAGTGTCTTGACCAGTGTCTTAACAGTCCTATCTATTGGGGGAAATAGGCAAGAACACAAATAATTATACTTCTTATGAACTAAGAGCTAAACTATTTGTAATTCCAATTTCTAGTCCCAAGTCACAACCAAGTTGTCTTTAAATTGCCTTTGGAGGGCAGGGGAAAACAAAGAATGGTGGGTGTTATTTTCAAGTGGGATGTGTTTCTTGTATGTATGTTTGTGTCTGTGTTTTAGGTTACCTGTGGCTTTTTTCCACCCACAATGTCTCTTCTTTATCCGTTGCATTTGCTTTTGTTACTGTATTGGCTATTCATGTTTTCAAATATGTTGACTATACTTTCTTATTTTCCTATACCTTTAAACTCAGTATCATCTTTATTTTTTTATAAATTTATTTATTTTATTCATTTATTTTTACTTTTTGGCTGCATTGGGTCTTCGTTGCTGCACACGGGCTTTCTCTAGTTGTGGCGAGTGGGAGCCACTCTTTGTTGCGGTGCACGGGCTTCTCATTTCAGTGGCTCCTCTTGTGGATCACAGGCTCTAGGCACTCGGGCTTCAGTAGTTATGGCTCACGGGCTTTAGAGCACAGGCTCAGTAGTTGTGACACACGGGCTTAGTTGCTCCGAGGCATGTGGGATCCTCCCGGACCAGGGCTCGAACCTGTGTCCCCTGAATTAGCAGGTGGATTCTTAACCACTGCACTACCAAGTGTCATCTTTAATAGGTAGAAAAATATAGCAAAATGTAATGCAATACAGTCCAAACAGGAAAGTGTCTAGACTGCTCCCGTATCAATACAACCAGAGCATCCCTGATTTTACTTGCTTTATATTTGGGAATTTAACACATAATTTTATTTAGAAAAAAAAGCAATTGAATCCATAAAATGTCTGGAAGCTATTCACCTCGTATATTCCTTTCATTTTTTTTAAAGAGGAAACAACCTGAGATAAGGCAATTGAATTGCAGAGGGGCAAAAAATCTCCAAGTTATTGGCAGAACTTCTAAATTCAAAATCCATGTTCTAGCTAATGAATGAATCACGTTGCCTCCTTGCTCCCGATTCTGTCACTGGATTAACTGAGTGACTTTAGATGCGGTGCTTAATTTTCTCTGCTTGTTTCCTCACCAGCAAAATGATGATGGGTCTTTAATCTCGGTTGGTGTCCTTGAATAGTGAATAAGAAAGGTACAAGATAACTAAAAAAATGAAAATAGATTCCCTGTGGTGTGTGATCAGAGCTGAGTCAATATGAATTCAAAAAGATTTAGCAAAATCAGGCAGGCGTGAATGAGGAGATGGCGCCATCTACTGTTTTGTATTAGGAATTTCAAGGCAAGTTAGAGGAAGTTAATGTTTTTATTCCCCTGTGAGTAAAACTGAAGAATTTCTGAAGGCTGCAACTGACTCATAGTAAAAATGTGACTTTCATTCTGTTTAAAGGCATCTATATTTGTTCCTAAGAAGTTGTGGTTGTTGGGAGTTATTCTGTTGTGAGTAGCCATTGAATTCCTGCAATAAATACTAAGCACACTTACTTTTCAATGTCTGCCCAAGCATTTTAAGTTCCTGCAGGGCAAGAAAAGTGTCTTGTTCACTACAAATTCCCAGCATCTAGAGTAGCACTTCACGTGTTATATGAATGGATAAAATTGTATATGTTAGCTATTTTTAATTTGTTTTCTTCCTACACAGTAGACTGTGAGCACCCTGAGAATAGGCTCTCTATATATTCATTATTGCCTACTTTATTAGCACTAAAGAAAGAAGACATTTGAGTGAGAGTTTCTGAGTGAATGCACCCCCAGAAAAGTGAGAAAAATTTCTAATCCACATCTCTTTGTCACAGCAAATTAGAATAACTTGGAGAAGGCAAAATATTCTGGTACTATTTATTTTGAAATTTAGGTCACTGAGGTATATAAGCAGGTATTTTTAAATTATATATTAGGCATCCTATATCATTTCCAGTATATAACCCCCATGCTTAATAAGATGGGCATAATATTGAGAAAAGTTGTTTAATTTTTCTTAATATTTGAGGTTTGTTGTAAATAAGTAAAAGACCTAGTGCTATAGAAGCATATGCCAGAAAAGAGTTTAGCAAATACAGATGATCTGATGTTTATGAATATATTCAGGTAAATTTCTGCTGTCAGTCTTATAGGATGCTTTACTAAAATTATTTATATTCTCTAAGAGTAGGCATAAATCATCTGTCAGCTGTGTTCTTAATGGAGTAAAGAACTAAGGAAGAGCTGAGGCACGTGACTGTTCACTGGAGTATAATGTGGACCATTACATTTAAATGGGTTCTACAAATGGCCAATTTAACAATTTTCAAAGCCACCGAGATTTTCTTATGGTCCAGGTACAAGTCAAATGCCTAATAGTCCTACTTAAAATTCTGAGTTTTCCCAACTGTGCAAATGTTTAAGACCACGTACTTCTCTCTCTTTTTTAAAATTTGCTCTCAGGAAATGAGTGGTTCCTTAATTTTCTGGTTCATGGCATCCTTCACAGGTTAATACCTTGCACTTCACCAGGATGAAAATGATCATGGAGGGGATTTTGGAAGTAAATATAGGTGCAAAGAAGGTACGTTTGTGTTGACATTAGGGTATAAAGATCAGATATATTAAATTTGCTCATTTTACTTGCTAAGAATTAAAAACTTGAACAATAGATTCAGGAAAACATGTGTATTCTGCTTATCTTTCCAAACCAGCACAGCCTAACTCTGTGAAATACTCTAAGGTAATTCAACATTTGAAAAAATATTCACTTATATACCATCTATTCCCATTGACCCAAATGCCCTGCAAGCCCTAATAAACTCAGAAAACCTCTACAAAGAAGAAACTGAAGAAATGCTGAGAAGTACTCTTTATGGTTCAAGAAACAAGTGCCAAGTCAGAAGACATTTCACAGGACACTATTTCAACAACAACAACAACAAAAAGAATTCTAAGCAATGTTTATAAAAACCACTAAACCTAATCTAAGAAGTTATTTGGTCAATTTGCTGTATGAGATTAAGAACCTACTACCCAAAACAGAAAGACTTGTAGGGCCCTATAAAGACAGGGAAAAAATGAACTAATAGTATAAATAGTTAACATTTCTTGAACTCTAACCAAATCCTAGGCACTACATGAATTATTATATAAACATTATCCCATAAATCCTCACATATTTATGAACTGCTAGATATGACATTAGAATCTATGAGCTGCTAGTGTTATTCCTACCTTTCAGTTAAGGAAATCTAGCTAATAAAGATGTTAAGTAACTTTCCTTAGAGAACAAGATGTAAAACCTGGGATTTGAACTCAGTCTGAATTCAGAGTGCATTCCTTTAATGAGAAATAAACATAGCCTAAACAGTAGGTTATTTACATCAGGGGTCAGCAAACTTTTTCAGCAAAGAATGAGAGAATAAATATTTCAGACTCTTTGGATCACTTACAGTCTCTGCTGCATATTTGTTTTAATAATGCTTTAAAAATGTAAAAAATGTCTTAGCTTTTGGGACATACATAAATAGGCTACAGGCGAAGGTTGTAGTTGTTGCCCTTATTTAAATAATAACAAGGATAAGAACATTTATGTGTTTGGGATCAAGAAGCAGTATATAAACTGATATATCCCCAAGATAAATCAGATTCGGGCAATTCCCTCCAAATCTAAGGTTTAGGAGGACAAGGTGCCAACGTCTGGAAGAACTGGAGACAGACATAGTAAAAGTGACTGAACAATGACTCATCGGCACTCTCAGTTCAGCTAAAGATCATAGCTCTGTCATCAACTTTGAAATTTCTATACCAGACACAGAGGCAAGAAATTGATCTTCCAGTCTTGACTAGAGTCTTTTCCCCCCAGGGATCCTTTCAGTTCAACATGTTTCTGTTCAGAGATATCAGTAGTTCCAACAGAAAGAGAAACTAAAGTCTCTAATTACAAAATTCTTCCCTTGGAGATTTGCTTAAAGCCAAATGGAGTAACAAGGACTGTGCCAACGACAAGTGGGCACTTGCCATCTACCTCCACGAGGCTTAAATTATGAGCCACTGCAGCTGCTGACCTTCTGCACCCCTTGAAAGGAGTCCAGGGCGGAGATCAGGAATGAGGCTCTCAGTGTTCTGGGAAAAATGGGCAGAACAGGTCTTTTGATGGTTAGATATTTTCAGGACAAGATTTTATAAGCCTAATTCTTGCATCTTCTGATATCTAGAAAAGCACTAAAATCATTAACAGTGACATCTGCTCCTCATGACCAGCCGCAAACTCTGCCAAAATGTGTGCCTGCCTGCACGTCCCCCTTCACTAAAGTCATATATAGCACGGACCTTCCCCCCTCCCTCTTTGGAGCAGTTTCTCAGAGCTATCTGAAATGCTGTCTCCCAGGCTACAATCCTTATTTTGCCCCAATAAAACTTAACTCACAGCGCTCATATTGTGCAATTTTTCTTTTTCAGTCCATAACAAGATTTACCTTCCAACCTGATAGATACAAACAAACAAACAAAAACAGACAAAATGCATGAATTAGCAGTTTTCACAACATTGGATATCAAACAACAAAGAAGGACAATAATCTATGAGAGACGGAAACGAACAAGCTGAGTGTCAGGATTGCCCCAGTTTACAGGGTTTATGGAATTTGCAGGCCACACACGGTGAAGGAGAACTGGGGAGATTATTGGGAAACTCCTGAATTGAGAAAGACAAGGGCAGCAAAAGTTTAAGGGAAAGTACAAGAGAAAGGAGAGCTGCACAGGGAGAGAACCCCAGGGACCTGCAGAGAATCTCCTGCAGATCCGAGCATGAGTGTGAGGGAGTAACCAGAGGGATTGGAGAAAGAAGCAGCAAAAATAAACAAAGGAAGGGCTTCCCTGGTAGCACAGTGGTTAGGGATCTGCCTGCCAATGCAGGGGACACAGTTTCAATCCCTGGTCTGGGAAGATCCCGCATGCCGCAGAGCAACTAAGCCCATGTGCCACAACTACTGAGCCTGTTCTCTAAAGCCTGTGAGCCACAACTACTGGGCCCATGCTCCGCAGTTTACTGAAGCCCATGTGCCTAGAGCCCATGCTCAGCAACAAAAGAAGCCACCACAATGAGAAGCCCAGGCACTGCAACAAAGAGCAGCCCCCACTCTCCGCAACTACACAATGCTCGCTGGGAGCAACAAAGACCAAATGCAGCCAATAAATAAATAAATTTATAATAAATAAATAAATAAATAAACAAAGGCAATAATGCCCAAGTTCACACGGGGCTGAGAACAGTGCCCTTTCCCAATAGCAAGACTGGATAAGATCATAGCTCATGGAGCATTGGGTAGGATACTCAGAAAATATTTCCTTCATAATGGAGAATAATTAACCCCAGACTGAGAACTTCTTTGGTACTGCCTGGTAATCATAAAAGCAATACCCAGGAGCATCACCCTCTTTCTATGTAACTTAAATTGCTCTCACAATAAAACTCAGGAATATTTATAGGAACGAAAAATACCTAGCATGGACCTAATGTAATATCATAAGTCAATTATACAGTAGATCCTTGAAAAACACGTGTTTGAAATGTGTGGAACCATAAATACATGGATTTTTATAACTAAATCCATACTACAGTCCTGCACAATCCACATTTGGAACAGAGGATGCAGAGGGCTGACTAGAAAGGCATACAAGGATCTCCCTTTGCACGAGGGGCTGGTGCCCCTAGCCCCCACATCATTCAAGGGTCAACTTTGCTCCAATAACAAAATAAAATTATAGAAAACAACTTAGAGTTTAGAATGAGAAGGCACAGACATTAAAATTGTTAATATGTTCTTCATATATTCGTAGATTTAAAAAGCTACATAGAGACACGGAGGATTTGTTTTTCAAGCATACGTCTAGAGATGAGAACTACAAAGTGTGGAAGAAAAATACGCCGTGTGATATGAATGACAGACAGTCAGTAGAAGAGATTCATGGACTTGATGATGTAACAATAGAAACTATCAAAAGTGAAACACAGAAAGATAATAATTTTAAAAGGAAAGGAAGGAACAAGGCCGGGGAGGGAGGGAAGAGAGCAGGAAAGAAAGAAGCATTAGGGCACTGTGGTAGCCCAATATTGGAGTCCCTGAACAGTGTGTGTGTGTGTGTGTGTTTCTGTGTGTGTGTGTGAGAGAGAGCGCCCCCGGGGAGAGGAAGAGGGTGGGGTGGAGGGGGAGGGGAGGCAGGGCAGAAAAAATATTTAAAGAGGTAATAGCCTAGCAGCTTAAAATTTTTCAAACTTGATGGAAAGAAGAAAGATTTCCTCACAAGGAGATCTTCACTACAGAAAATAATAAAGTCCTTTAAGAAAAATAAAAACATCACATGATGGTAATGTGGGTCTGAAAAAAGGATGAAGCGCACCCCAAATGGTAACAACATGGGTAAATATGTGTGAATTTTTTGCTTATTGTCTAAATGTCTTTAAAAGATGACTTACTATTTAAGCAAAAATGATAACTATGCATTTTGGTGTTTATAACAGACAGAAAAATTAAATGCATGGCAACATGAGCATGAAGGCTGGGAGAAAAGAAATGGAAGTATGCTATTCTAAGGTTCTGTTCCTAGACTCTTCCTAGACATGAAGTTGTATATCACTCCAAGGTAGACGGCAATAAGTCGTGATGTGTATATAAATCCTGAAACAACTACAAAAATAACAAAACAAACAGTAATAGCTAATAAGCCAACAGGAAGATAACATGGGATAGTAAGCAATATTTAATTAAGACAAGAGAAGGCAAGGAAAGAAGAAAAGGCAACAAAGATGAGTTGAAACAGAGAGAAAGGAAATATCAAGATGATAGACAAATCTAATTACATCAGTATCACATTAAATGTAATGGTTTAAACACACAAATAAAAGACAGACATTGTCAAATTATATAAAATAGCAACACAACCATTTGCCACCTAAAAGAAACACACTCTAAGTAAAAAGACAAAAGATAGGTTAAAAGTAAAAGAATGGAAAAAGATATATTTGCATTAATCAGAGAAAAAGGAGTGCCTCTGTTAATTTCATTCAAATAGATTTCAGAGCAAACATTATAGAGCCAAACTGATTTTTGGTTCTATAAATTAACACTGTCAGGAATAAAAGAAGTAACATCACCACAGACTCTAGAAATATTAAAATTATAAGAAAATAGAAAAACGTTAGGTCAAAAAAAATTAAACAACTTAGATGAAATGGACAAATTCCTTGAAAGACACCAACCACCAAAGCTCATTCAAGAATAAATCATTTGAGGGTGTGGGATGAATTGGGAAATTGAGGAGGGGGGGAGAATAAATCATTTGAATAGCACTGCATCTATTAAAGAAACTGACCCTTTAACAGTAAGTGATTAAAAATTTTATAAAACGAAAACTCCATGCCCAGATGACTTCAATGGCAAATTGCATCAAATATTGAATAAACGAATTGTACCAATTCTACTCAGAATCTTCCAGAAAATTGGCTTAAAGGGGTACTTATATGAAACCTAAACCAGACAACGCTTTTACAAAAAATGAAAATTACATATAAGTACGCTTCATAAACATAGTGGCAAAAATCATAAGCCAAATTTTAGCAGATATAACCCAGTGATATATTAAAATGATAATACATCACAAGAACTGAAAGTTGGCTTAAAAAACTAAAAAGAGCAAATAAAAACTATATGATCATCTCAACAGATATAGGAAAAGTATTAGACAAATCAATACCCATTCCTGATAAAACCTCTCAGTATTCTAGGAACGAAAGGAAAATTCCTCAAACGGATAAAGTTCATCTATGAAAAATATATACTTAACACCTTACTTAATGGTATAACCCTGACTTATTCCCAAGACCAAGAACAAAATAAGAATATGCACTCTAGCCATTTTTATTCAATTTTGTACTGGAGGTTCTAGTCTATGAAATCAGGCAAGGAACAGAAATAAAAATCATCCAGAAAGGAAAAAATAAAAATATTTTTATTTGTAGGTCACATCATTATGTATGTAGAAAATCCAAGGAAATCCACACATATACAAACATACAAACTTACTAGAACAAATAAGTGAGCTTATCACAGTTTCAGGATATAAAGTTAAAAAAACTATTATAATTCTACATACTAGCAAAGGATACTGGAACTAAAAATTACAAATGATAACAATATGTCTACAGTAGCATAAAAAATGTGAAATACATGATGATAATCTAACAAAATATGCAAAACATTTATACAGAGAAAATGACAAAACATTGCATAAAGAAAATAAGGAATACCTAAGTGAATAGAGAGGTATACCTTTTTCATGAGTTGAACACATCAAAGTTTAAAGAATTCAATTTCCCCCAATTTATCTATAGATTCAGTGCAATCATATTCAAAATTTCAAAAAGTTTCCTTTTTAGAAATTGACAAGCAGATTCAAAAATTAAGATGGAAATGCAAACACCATTGAAGAGCAACCACCATGTGATTTCAAGATATATTCTAAAACTACAGAATTCCAAATATCATCACGGTGTTATAAATAAGGAATATACAAGTAGATCAACGGAACAGAATAGAGAGTTCAAAAATAGACCCAGACATGTATGGATAATTGTTGACAAAAGTGCAAAGGCAATGTAGTGAAGAAAGAATAGTCTTTTCAGCAAATATTGCAAAAACAATTGAATATCCACATGCAAAAAGGAAAATAAAAAGAACTTCCATAGAGGCATACGTGACTTACAAAGTAACCCAAAATAAGTTATAGATTTCCATGTAAAATCTGAAATTATAAAATGTCTAGAAGAAAACATAGCAGAAAAGTTTTGTGACCTTGAATTAGGCAACAAGTTCTTAGAAACAACAATAGAAACAGGAAAACAGACTTCACTGAAGGCTGGCGGGAGGTTTGGGACAAGCTAGGTGAAAAAATATATATATACATAAAGAGTTAAAACTTTCATTATCAGGGTGTCAGGAAGCTGGGCCCCAGTCACTGCTAAGAAGTTCTGTACTTCAGCTAGTGACAGGCAGTTCTCAGGGCTTTTATGGTTTGCACCTAAGTGACAAAGTATAGCTTAATTTTCAGAAGAAAATTCAAAGGTCTTCTCCTTTTCTTCCAGAGCCTTCACATTCACTGTACCCTCAATAGATTCGCCTTCTTCTGGCATATACTGAATGCAGTTAAAATGCAGTTTTCAGCAAAAACAGTTCCCCTTTGTATATATGCACAAGTGCCTGAAGGATACTTCTGGGAAACAGCTCCCTGGAGTCTAAACCTGCAGGCACGGAGAAAAACAAATTTAGATTTACTGCCACCTTGTGTCAGGCACTTAGCCTTGTCTTAAAGCTTCAAGTCAGTAATAAATGTGAGAAGGAAAACTTAAGAGAAGGTCTGAGTGGGTAAATGGGCAAGACCCTGTGAGAGAGAACAGGGGAGAGAGATTCAGAAATTCCCTAAGCTTCTTCCCAGCAGGAAGAGGACATGGTGTGGAATGCAGCAGTGACTTCACTAGTAGGCTCAGCAAGGAAATAGGAAACTTACAAGTGGGGCATCAAGAAGAATAAGAAACTTACAAGTGGGGCATCAAAGGCGAACCATCCTCCCAGAGCCATGAGTAGCTGGGTTTCCTCAGAGACAACCCCATCCAGAATGGGAAACTGGAATGTGCTGTAGTTTGCTGGATGAATTCCTACGGGGAGTAAAATTTCTGAGTTGATGAAAGAAGTTGATATGCACTTTTTAGATTAGATTCACAAAATGAAAGAACCCAAAGAGATCTTAGATGAATGGCTTTACAGAAATGTCTACTGGAGCCTAGAAATACTTTGTAACCTGTCCTCCCAAGGTCACATATGTAACCAGTGGCCAGAGGAGGCTAGGAAACAGATACATATTCTGATTCTCTAACAAGTGCGCCTCTACCGAGGGCCTAAACCTGATCTATTTCCCTGTAAGCCAATACTCCAGCCCAACACACATCCATTAAAAACTCACCAGATCATCTGTGCTACTAATCTTCAGCAAGTGGGCATCCAAAGACAAGCAGTTCTCCTGGCTTTTTTCCCAGTTAAGTGGGCCAGAGGAAAATCGGTAACAGTTTTCTTCATGCCAGAGCCAGTCTTGGGGACAAGGACCTAGTAAGCATAATATACCTAATCAGTGAGTTATGCCTGAGTAAAAATATTTCCACAATTCTTAAAGCAATTCACTTCTCAGGACCCTCACATGCTACCATCTCTTCTTAATTAGAATTACACCCAGACTCTACAAGTATCTAAATAGCCTAGATTCTTTATTGCTCCATTAAAAAAAAATAAATTTATTCATTTTATTTATTTTTGGCTGTGTTGGGTCTTCATTGCTGCATGCGGGCTTCTCTAGTTGTGGCAAGTGGGGGCTAGTCTTCTTTGCGGCGTGCAGGCTTCTCATTGTGGTGGCTTCTCTTGCTGCGGAGCACAGGCTCTACACACATGGGCTTCAGTAGTTGTGGCTTGCAGGCTCTAGAGCATAGGCTCAGTAGTTGTGGTACATGGACTTAGTTGTGCTGCCGCATGTGGGACTTTCCTGGACCAGGAATTGAACCCATGTCCCTTGTATTGGCAGGCGGATTCCTAACCACTGAGCCACCAGGGGACTCCCTATTGCTCCATTTTATGAAGAAAAAAAAATGAAGCATTCTGATTTTAAACAACTAAATTAAAAAGGAAGGCCGTTAAAAAGCAAGGCTTGAGCTGGGGTGTAATTTTAGAGTCTGATCTATTTTTCTTAATTATGTTTGGAATTATGGAAGTGAGAGTTGGGGATGAATATGTAATAGCTACTCTGCTACTAAAAAGATATGCATATTTATTTAAAAACTTCATGTCTTTGAATGATGGATTTGGGCTTAGATACTGTGCCTCCTGATTCTGGACATGTAGCCCTAGGTGGCTCTTGAGTACTTGAATTATGGCTAGTCTGCATTGAGATGATGTGCTGTGAGTGTGAAATACACACCTGATTTTGAAAGCTTACTATGAAGAAAAGAATATAAAATATCCGTTTAATAATATTTATACTGATTAGTGTCGAAATACTATTTCAAGTATATTGCGTTAAATGAAATATATAACTAAAATTAATTGTATCTGTTTATTTTTCATGTTTACTGTGATTACTAGAAAATTGAATGTTGTGTATGTGGCACACACCTTATTTCTTTTGGACAGAGCTGTCCTAGGGAGAACAGTATATTGATACAAAGAGAGCATCTCAATTTAAATAAGATTTCAGGAAGCAGGGAAAGTTTCCAGCAGAAAGTTCCCAGGGAGTCCAAAAAACTCAACTTAGGGCTAGGCGATAGGCAAAATATGTGTTTTACAGCTATTTTAAACAATTCCCGAGTCCTCCCCCAACTCCTCCCCATCTGCTCCCCCTCCTCCTCCTTCTCCTCCTCTTCATCATCATCTCTTCTGTGTGTTATTAACACTTGGAGTCTGTTTACTGAGGAACAAAGCCCTTTGTTCTACACTGTGACCAAAATTTAAAAAATCTCAAATCCTTGAGAAAGGCAACATTTTAATCTCAATTTTCATTGTGGTATAAATCCATCAGATAATTTAGGCTTTATTAGAGAGGACAATGTAGAAGGGCACTGAGAGAGGAGAAAGTGAATGAGGAAGGGCTAGGGTGAGAGCAAAGAATGCAGCCTTCCTACTTCTTAATTTGCCTGGTCCTGTCTTACTATGTCAAGGAAAGAGAATATTGGTTTTCTTGAACTAAAAGAGAAGTCTAGGTAGGTTTTCCAAGCCATGAGAAAGTGAAGAAGATGAATCACAAAATGTGGTATTCAAACCACCTGTATTTCCTTTAATTATTATTTTTTATTTAACAAACACAATAACCACTGTGCTAACCAACATGCCAAAAAGGGCTGGAAGTAATTTTTATGTATTGGCTCATTTAATCCTCAGAACAACAGTGTGTATGAGATAGGTTCCACTCATTTTCTTCATTTGAAAGATAGAGAAAATGGGAATTTGAACATGGGTACTCTAATGCTAGCATCTGTGTGTTAAATCACTGTATCACACTACCTCTCAAACTCCTGAGTTTGAATTAACTGCGGAAATATTTCTTGGTGCCCCTCAAGACATTTTGATACAGGGTTTTGGGATAAATCTGGAACTTGCCACTTTTAACAAGGTCCTTAGGTGATAACTTTGTACACCAACGTTGAGAAACACCACTAATTCCGCTGCTAAAATGTAACTCTGTTACTTTGAAATCCTGCATCTTTCTAGTTAGCCGATCTCAAGCAATGCTAATTTCTTAGCGTCTTGCCCTCTTCATGTATACGCTGATGACCACAGACTTGTTAGTAAGAAAGATAAAAGTTGTCTCAAGCTTGAGAAAACTGGCATATTTTTTCTGCATAGTACTTTATTACTAATGTTTTTGAGAATCTTCTCAAAGCTGCTTGGTGAAAAGCAGTGCTTTATTTGACATCTCCACTAATTGGCCTTTATCTGACACTGCCAAGAAATGAAACACGTTACCTGGTATATCTGCCAGCGAAAGACATACCACCTATTATTTTTTATTAGTTGTCCACCCTTGGCATCTCTGGGAGATGGTTCTGAACAGTCCTGACGTAATTTTAATCCCGTACAACTGATAAAAACAAGATTATTTTGCAGCCCCACCTGTGAAATAAACCATTTTTGGTATGTAGCTAAGTCTACTTATATAAACATCCCTCCTTGATATATTAGCCTCCATCCTTTAAGCCTTCTTTGAGAAGGTTTTATTTCCTCAGCAACTCTTTCCTTAAAGAGATTCAGTATGTTTGACACTTGCTAAAAAATCATCTTGTCAAAATATTCCTGCTAATTTTGGAAATTGAAATAACCCTGTACATACTGAAAGGATTTATAAACTGCAAAACTTTATACAAAACTACTTATCATTACCATCATTTGACTTAACATGGGTCTCCATCTTTTCATCTATAAAATAAATGGATGGGTACCTATAAACTGTTACTATATAATCTTTATTCACCAAAATTACAAGTGAGCTGTACAAGCAAGAAGCTGGAGAAATCTCTGTTTACTAGTGGCAGTTAGTTACTAATGCCAATAGGGTACTCTCGCACACCTCCAAGAAAGCAATGTACCACTGAAAGTGACTCTGTTTCACACTTTGGAATTCTCCCCATGACTAAAAGCACATACCTGATTTAATTACACCCTGAAGGAAAACTATACTAATTGGAATAGTAAAAAGTACAGATCACTTCTTTGGTAATTATCAAAGTTCACATTATCATCTCCTTGTTACAGATGCTACTATTTCAACCTGCCTCCTAGATTCTGAGTTCACTTAGTAGCTAAGATCAACTTTATTCTTCTCATGTACTTTGACTTTCTGGCCCCTCACAATTTTGTCTAATTTGAAGTATCTACCTAAAACTTACAAGCCAGCCCACCTCTGTTGATTTGATTTACACTGATGTAGTACACTTTACAAAACAGTCCCATAGAATAAAGCTAATGAAGAGGAAAGGGTCCCCAGGACAAAGGAGACCCCTTAGGAAAGGAAATCAATGATTACGATACATCAGAATGGAAAGAGGTAAGAATCTATGTATAGGGTAAATGTGGGAGGGCTCTTCCAGAAAAATCTCAAAACTAGAATTTTAAAAAGAAACAGAAGGCTCTTGTGAGGAATGACTACTTAAATCCACCAAAAAAGTGTGGTTAATTGAATCAGATTAGCTCAAGAACTTGGCATGGGATAGGGCGAGCATAACAAAAAGAGAGAACTTTCTGGTGTAGAACACTATGAACGAAAAATGATAAATATATCAATATGCCAATTTTGTGCCTAGAGATATTTCCAAAAAAGGTTAAGATTTGCAGAGAAACTTCCACTGTTTCTCTTCACCCCTGCCTCCCCCCCTCCCTCCCTCATACCTGAATAGTTTGCTGCTTTTTTCAGATCTTCTTGGAGATTCAGGTTCTGGCGATGAAGTTCCATTAGTTTCTTGGATTTTTCATCCAGCTTCTGGGCAAGGGTTTCTATCATTTCTTTGAGTTCTCTTTGTGACTCCTGGGAAGCATTTTCTGCCCGGTGCTGGGCTAAAATCTGTCCCTCCAAGATATCTTCCTGGTGAGTAAGGTTTGCTTGCTGTTGCTTTAGGAGATCAGACACCTGGGATACTAAAGCAGAACTGAATTAAGACTCCATTTCCAATCCCCAGTAAAAGTTCTTCCACTGGATTTTGAGGAAATCAAAGAACTTAATCAAACCATTTGTTTTGACAACAAACTGCCACAAAATGACCCAAATTTACTCAGGAATTACAGATTTGGAAATTATTTGATATTCATGCAATATTTTTTTAATGTCAGGAACTGTCACAAGTACTTGTGATTTAAAAAAAACACAGGATTTTACTTGTTATTGAGAGTTACACACAAGTTAAAAGGAATCACAAGATAAGTCTTATATGAGTGGCAAAAATAAAATATAGACAACCCAAGATAATCACACACAGACCAGACTCAGTGACTATTAGTAGGAATTGTCATTAATCATTTACTCTATTTGTGTTTTAATTCCTCTGCCCTTTCTCTACCCTTCCACACTTCCTGATTTTACTTAAAAACAATGACGCCCTGTTTTTGAGAAATCCCTCCCATGGAATTATTTTAAGCTGCTGTCACAAGAGGAATTTTTCAGTTTTAGTTTGTTATTTTTTTATGTATTTATTTTTAGGAAGTGTGGAGATGTAAGGGAAGTTGTGAAATCAAGCAGGCAACAAATGTTAGGGGTCCAATGTCTCAGTTCTAGAAGAGTGATGGTATAGCACAAAGTAGACCTCTTGGCTTGAAAGCCAGATTTGACCCTGTTGCTAAAGTGGTCAGAGCCTCAGAGGAAGACTCTTCCCATGACCACCACTGAGTCAAGGGCTCTTCTCCCAAATCATTAGGAAAGGCTTTATAGATTGAAAGTATTCATAGATTGAAAAAAGAAGTGACTTGTGACCTAAACAACAACAGAGAAACAAATTAGCACTTCAAAGACCTTAATAATCTGGATTCTAGAATTCTAGAAGCCAAAATAACTCAGATCTATGGCCTAAATACACAGATGGATTAGACAGATGATGGCATCATTTTCTTTCTTTTGTAGCCACCTCTATCTTCCTTTTCATTTCTTTTCCTCTTGACATCCCCTCTTTACTAAATGGCCATATTATAAATTTGAAGAATGTTTTGTTTTGTTTTATTTACAAAGACTGTTTCTGGGTTCTTAACTTTAAATTGGTAGCTAATCATTTCTATTAAAACTCAACATGAACCAAATGAAGTTTCTTTTACTTTTGGGTCCCTCGGGTGATCTGGTGGATTAGTAACTTCAAATTATTTTCTTCCTCATTATTCTGGGATTTAAACAGACTCTATCTGTGAAGTTATGAAAACAAAACTAAACAAAAACCTACTATTCATAATCTTCATCCCATGCCTCAATCTGTTTGAAGGGAGGGCACAGTATACCCATTCCTCTTCCCACTCACTCTAAGAACAGATTGCCTAAAATGTATCTAAATCAAGGCTGTTTATAGTTATTATGAAACCAACTAATAAATCATGTTTCTAAATTCTCATTTTTTTCTCCCTCCTTTCCCTGCTTCAGCACTTACATTGTATTACCAGCAATACAACAGTCACCAGTAATCCCAGACAAAGGATCCCTAGAGTCACAGCAGCTGGGTACCACTTCCGAGAAGAATGAAAATGAAGACCTAGAGTGACAGAGGATAGACTCAGAGAGACAAAAATGATGGAGGCAAGTGATCAAACAATTCTTTGGTGACTGTCTGTACCTGGTGCTTGGCATTACTTACCTCTAGTCTTCCCAATGGCTTTGCAAATAATTCATTATTCACATTTATAGATGAGAAATATGTACAGTTAAAGAATTTAAGTAATTTACCCATAGTCACACAACTAACAAAATTTAGGACCCAGGATTCAATACCAGATATTTGACTCTAAGTATCTGATTCTAAAGCTTATACTTTGTCTACTCTCCCCAGAATGAGTCGTCAAGAAACTCTCAGTCCAGCCTGGTTAGATCAACTTTGTGCACAGGGCAGAGAACCTGACGTTTTTAATATAGATCATGTATATGATCACATCCTGCATGTGCGCGCATGCGCACACACACACACAGAGTTATAAGTAACACACCATAAGCAAATATCAGACATCAAGCAAATAAGCCTTTAGTCAGTTAACCAACTGAGAAAGCCTCAAAGAACTAATACACAATTTTGTGCTATTCAATTTTTATTTGGAACTGGGGTTATTGACCAAAGAAAATTAGGAATGAAATCTCAATATTCACTTGATTCATATTAACATCATGCCCTACACTCACACCAGATGTGGTCCTCTTGTTACAAGAGAAAAGTTCACCATTATTATAAAAACAAATAAATCATGTAACTCACAGGTGTGTGAATATATTATTATGAGATCTGCCTCTTAAAAAGCACAGATATTACTCATTCAGCAGGAAAACACATCATAAAATGGATTTGGACTCCTCACCTTGTAAGATAAACAAATAGGGCACTGATAATGTCATCCTCTATATGCAAATAAGGAAACTGACAATTCAAGTGACTTGCTTAAGATCACACAGATGTTAAGAACCGAACATCGCGGGCTTCCTAGGTGGCGCAGTGGTTGAGAATCCGCCTGCCAATGCGGGGGATACGGGTTCGATCCCTGCTCCAGGAAGATCCCACATGCCTCGGAGCAACTAAGCCCGTGTGCCAAAAAAAAAAAAAAAAAAAGAACCAAACATCGGTCTTTAATCCAGTTGTCAGTAACTACATGACTTGGAACATCACATCACTAAAGTTCCAGTGTGAATATACAATGATCCAAACCAACCAATGGTCATATATATTCACATAGTCCTCATGTGTCAAAAGCACTCCTATGAGACTCTACACGTGATCCAAACAAAATAGAAATTTTGACAGGAAGGAATATGGTTCATTCTCTGATTCCAAAATTGTTAAATTCCTAGAAATGTGTGTGTCAAGTTAGCAGAATAGAAGCTGAAGTTAGTTATGTGTCTTGCAAATAATTGCCCAATCCGAGGCTTGGAGGCAAATATCTGAGCAAGTCTTTCAATCAACATTTCTCTCTGGTCAATATTTATTCCATATTACAAATCAATCCTAGCTCTACCACTTGCCACAAAAAAAACTGGGTAATTTAGTTAATCCTCCTGTCCCCAGTTAGTCCTCTGTAAAAAGGAGGTAATAGTAGTCCTAATCTCAAGGTGTGAAGATTTAGAGAAACAATGCACATACATATGATAGAAAACAGCCTATAGCAGATGTTCAATAAAAGTTAGTTATCACCCTCTACTACATCATCATTCACACCAGGCTACTTTCTCATCATCCTCTTTCTTATCATCGTTATATCTGACTTATTTTCCATTTAAGTAAATGCTATTAACTCTTTAGTATTTTGCCATACTCAGGTGTTGTAGTCTTCTAATCCTATATTCAGTTAGTTTACATGCCTAAGGTAATTCTATCCCTGTACATATTTATCACCCTTAGTACCTTTAGCTTCCTCTCCATTTGGCTTCTGATCAAGTTGGTCCTTCATACTCTTTCTCTTGAGGTCATCAAAAGTCATTTCCAAATGTATTCCAAGAATGAGAGAGTGAAGCAGTCAAGGACTTCTACAAAGTAAGAATGTGTGAGCTCCTGCTGGAGTGTTTAAGTAGCTACTGATATCTAGTAGAATGACTCAGTCATTAGTAGGAGGAAGGAGAGGATTTGCTTCATATTGGGAAGTTGGCTGATGCAAATTCTTGGGTTATGTCTATTGCAGGAGGAGAAAGTGGTGATTCTGATAGTGGTTCAGGATATTTCACTAAGAAATATATGAAAGGAAAACTGTATTTTCCATGAGCATTAGAGGAGACGAATTTGTACCCACGCTTCAGATATGGAAACTGAAATTTAAAAGGTTAATTCACAGGAAATTTGTGGAAGAGTGTGCATTAGACCAGGTTACTTGATGTCAATACCCACATTTGTTTATTTCACTGTAGCAGACTGTCTCTGTGCTGGGTCTTTCATAAGTCTCACAATTTCCTTTTTAATTTGACTTTTTTTCATCAGCTATAGACTTAGGAATTTGGGGGTTAATCACATAGAGCTCATCTCTCTAGCCATGATAACCTAGGTAATTTTAGAACTTAGGAGTTCTATTTCATACAGTGGCAGTATAACATAGCAGCAGAGAGAACTTTGCAGCCAGATGGAGCTAGTTTCAAATCCTTCCTTTCCTATTCCCTTGATCTATAATCTTGGGGAATGTGTTTGGCTATAAATTAGGACATTATAATGTCCACTTGATAATATTTATAATGTTGCTATAGGAATTCAAATGAGATAGTGAGTGAAAATGCTAAGCTTTGTACTTCAAACATAACAACTCAATAAATGGTAGTTATTATTAGCAGTAGTAACACAGCACAGTTGAACTTCTCATCAAAAAATACATTTTATATATGTTTGCCTTGAGTCATAAAGTCTTTTATGGGATCCCAATAAAAATATTATCTGTATTCACTGATAGACTTCTCACCTATTTTTCCCTCACAACCTCCTAACCAGAAATGTCTCATTAAAATTATACATGCTTTAAAAGAAAAATCCTTATCCATTATAGATATCTTTTGAGGTATTTATGGGCAAATATGATATGATAGATAATATTTGCTTTAAGCTATACCAGAAGAAAAATAAAAAGAAGAGAAGACATAAAAGAAGATTGAAAAAATATATATATAATATATATAAATAAACAAAATCTAGGAAACTATTAGGAAAATGAATGGTTTTCACCAATAATAATTTTTCACCAGTATGAAAGCCTAATTAGGATTCTACTTCTCTCCTCCTCCTTAAATTTTTTATTCCATTTTTCTGTACAGGGTATCTGAGACCAAATTGAAAATAGTTTATCTATCATTTAAAGTGCTACTCTTGAGACTGTTCACAAAGGAAAGCTCAGCAAGTAGCAAATATATCCCAGTCCAATCAGCTTGTAACAAATCACTGTTACTTACCTGCATCCCTCAAGCCCCACCCCACCTCCCTTGATTGTGAGGGCCAGGAAGTAAGATTAGATACATTACTGAATTTGCAAAGGGACTTTCACATCAATAGAATCTCAGGAAATTATTTTAATGACGATTAACAAATACTGAAATGACATCACAGTGAGGTGGACACCTTATCATTTCCCGCAGTGCTGAAGCTATTTCGGGTGCCATCAATATTCTAGTGGATTGAGATGAGACACATAGGTACCCTTGTTGAGAAATGGATGTGACACATATTTCTTGTGAGCCCATCACATCCTCATAGCTTTTTATGGGAAGAAGCATCTCAGAAGGATGCATGTGAGTATATAGTTAAAAGACCCAAATAAACACACAGAACAGGAAAGAAATACATTCTTTATAGAAGGCTTCAGATTGAGCTAGACCTCTCAGATTTCTGATATTCACCTCCATACTTCACCCATGAGACCCAGGAGAGCATAACATCCGTTGTCCTTTCGGTCAACACTCACAGGAGTCTCCCTAAGCAGTCCAGGACTTGGTGGGGAGCTCTACAAATCCAGTACTTCCTTCAAAAACAACTCTTTTTTTTTCTTTAAAAAATCTTCTCAGCTTAACACCTACAGGTCAGATTGCCATCATTAATTTCTTTTTCTCCCCTCATTTTGTATACTCTAACATGCACTGTATTGATTGTCAATTTCATTAATATTATTCCATTTCTCCAGCTAAATTGTAAGCCCTTTAAAAGTAAGGATAGAGCCCCTTCTATTAAGGAAATCTCATTCTTTTCTACCACCCTGGCATCCAATATAAATTGTACTAATATTCCACAGTTGACAGTTAACACTTGAGCTTCTTAACTATGAAGACATTATCAGCATAAACTGGATCTTTAAACTACAAAGAAATTTAAGGAAAATCTATCTCAATTCTTTTATTTTGAGAAAGTGGAACTAAAGCCTCCCAAATTTAAGTGGTTTACTGAGTATCTCTTTTCTATCTGATGCTAGACAAGAACTCAGTTCACTGTTTGTTTCAGTTATACCAGATCATAAAAGACATAGGTGACTTCTTCTAAGTGATATTATAAATGCAGTGTGATTCTCTTTCAAAGGATTCAGTGAGAAACTCTTCAGATCACTAAGGCAGAGAACATCCCCTTCACAGAAGACTTTAAACGCAGTGTGAGGTAAAGGATACCCATACCGGGGTCACCCTCAAATCTTTTCTTGATGTCCCTCCAACCAGAAGCTCACACAGAGGTGCCACAACATGGACAGTGTGAAAACTAGATCAGTCACCGTCTTCTGGGTGATCTAGCCCCTCAAGACGGCCATTTTTTGACTTTTGCTATTCAAGCCTGTTAGAAATGTGTGGTGTCCTCTCTCTCTTTTTTTTTTATTGTGACAAAACTTAGATAATATAAAATTTTTTAATCATTTTAGCCATTTTTAGGTGTGCAGTTTCATGGCATTAAACACATTCACATTGTTGTGCAACCATCACCACTATCCATCTCCAGAACGCTTTTCATCTTCTCCAATTGAAACTTTGTATCCACTAAACAATAACTCCTATGATGGTTGATTTTATGTGTCAACTCGACTGGTTCACAGCATGCCCAAATATTGGGTGGAACATTCTTCTGAGTGTTTCTGCAGGGGTGTTTTTGGAAAGATTGCCATTTTATTTTATTATTTTATTTTATTTTATTTTTTTGAGGTTGAATCATTTTTTATTTCCCTTAGTAATGTATGAGAGTTCCAATTCTTCCACATCTTTTAATTTTTTTATTGGAGTATAATTGCTTTACAATGTTGTGTTGGTTTCTGCTGTACAGCGCAGTGAATCAAATGTATGTATATGTATATCCTCTCCCTCTTGGACCTCCCTCTCACCCCACCCCCATCCCACCTATCTAGGTCATCACAGAGCACCTGAGATGAGCTCCCTGTGTTAGCTCTCTGTGTTACACATGGTAGTGTATATATGTCAATCTTAATCTCCCAATTCATCCAACCCTCCTCATTTTAATCAGTAGAGTAAAGCAGATTTCTCCCCATGTGAGTGGGCTTCATCCAACCAGTTGAAAGTCTGAACAGAATCAAAGACTGCCCTTCCTCCAGAAAAGGAAAAAATTCTCCAAAGAAGATGACCTTTGGACTGGAACTGCACCATTAGCTCTCCTAGGTCTTGAGCCTGCCAGCCCTTACTACAGATTTGGATTTGCCAGCCTTCATAATTGAAGAAATCAATTCCTTACGAATAAAATAAATCTCTTTGAATATATACAAATTCTACTGTTTTCATTTCCATTGAAAACCCTGACTAATACAACTTCCCATTCCTTCCTCCTCCCAGTTCCTAGAAACCACCATCCTTCTTTCTGCCTCTATGAATTTGACTACTCTAGGTGCCTCATACCAGGCGAAGCATATTTGTCCTTTTGTGTCTAACTTATTTCACTTAGCATAATGCCTTTAAGGTTCATCCATGTTGTAGTATGTGTCAGAATTTCCTTCCCTTTTAAGGCTGAATAATATACCACTGCATAGGTATACCACATTTTCTTTATTCATTCATCTGCTGAGGGACACTTGGATTTCTCCTGTTTATTTTTATTATTTTTTTTGAAAGATTCTTGGGGATAATTTCTACAATCTTTATGTGACAGATAGCTGGACAGACCTTAAGTGGTTCTCATTATCCCTGCTTGTGAAATCTCCTTCTCTTGAGGATGGGTGGGATCTGTGGCTTGGAGTGCAGCAAAGGTGATGTAATGCACATGATCACCTATATGTGGTTATGTAAGGCATAGTACCTATCTCAGTAAGGTACGGATCTCTCCCTGCACTTCCTCTCTCTCTCTCTGCCCTCCCCCCCGCCCCTCAACCTGTATTTAAAGAATCAACTTACATAAATCCTATAGCCACAGAGAAATGAACTCTGCCTAGGGGAGCGTAGAAATGAGTCCTTCCCCAGTTAAGCCTTTAGATGAAAATACAACTCAGCAGACACCTTTATGGCAGCCTTGTGAGACCCTAAGCAGAGGACCCAACTAAGCTGTGCCCACACTTCTGACCCACAGATACTGTGAGATAATAAATGTGTGTCATTTTACATTGCTGCTTACATAATTTGTGGTAATGTGTTACCTGGTACAAAAAGCTAATAATTCTATAATAATCTTAATCCTCCTATTTTGTGAATTTCCTTAAATCTAATCCTATCACTGACTTTCAGTGCTTCTGAGGTTGCCACTCAATAGTTAGGCTGCTTTAAAAAAAAAAACAATAAAAAACTGGGACTTCCCTAGCGGTCCAGTGGGTAAGACTCTGTGCTCCCACTGCAGGGGATACAGATTCTATCCCTGGTCTGGGAACTGAGATCCCACATGCCACATGATGCAGCCAAAAAATCTTAGGCTACAATCATGGTTCATAGAGACACTATTATTTTGTGTCTTCCCAGTGGAGCTTCCAGTAGATGCAAGAATAGAACTGGTTTCTCCTGCCATATTACCTATTTTTGAAGCCATGGCTGGGTCCAATCCACTGTTCAGCTCATCATAGCTCACTCTTGGTGCCTCAGAGTAATAATGGTCCTAGCCTTCATTTCACTGAAGCACAAAGAGGAAGGGAATCCACAGTGAGTCATTTGACCTAGGCAAGGTCAAAAGGAGAATGATCAAAGGAGCCAGAAATAAGAAATTCTTTAGCCCCACTTGTTATAGCTGTTGTATAACAATTCCCTGAAGCATAGGTGAAAAGTTTTGTGTACAGTACTCTCCATTGGTTCCACTCCATGTCCTTAATAACCTGGGTTCAAGCTAATGATTCACAAGTGTAATGGAACCACAAGATTGTGTAGGGTTGTAATGAGATCATTCTCCTCTACCTCAGCCATTTGCCCTTCCAATGCAGACTTTTTCAATCTTCCAACCTGAATCCTCTTTCCTCTCTCATGGTTCCCTATGTGGACACTTTGATAGGGACTGCGCTCAGAGTTAAAACTGCCTCAAGGCATATTCACTTCCATTAAGATAAACAAGAAGTTCTCTTTCTCCTGGGAATAATCCAGTGGCAGGAGGAGTTGAGGGAGGGGAAGCAGCAGTAGTAATTCTAAGAAAGAAAAGTAACAAGAAGGTCATGAACAGAATTCCATTTTGTTCTAACCTGTTAGGAAGCTGGAGGGCAAAAAGATGGCAATCACATGGCAGGAAAGTGCAATTGGGGGAAGTAAGTCCTGTTAATAGGAAAACCTGTTCATGCAGGTGAAGGCTGGCATGATTGGGAGAAGGGAGGGCCAGGGTATCGAGGGGAAATAATTAAGAATGGGAATGCTAGGAAAGCTAAAACAAGGTCATGGTAACAATACATCTGAGAGGCAGGAGGACATCAGTTACCCAGCCTAGTCAAGGTAAAAGTCACTGTTAAAGCTGAGTGGAAATCAAAACAATCTTGGGTAACACTTACAAAATGCTTGTTATATCAGAGCTAGCATATGCCTTTCATACACATTAACATAGTTAATTTCTGTAAGTGTATGAAGTAACATTATTATTATTATTATTATTATTATTATTATCCATTTTATGTATGATGAAACTGAGCCAAACAGAGAGTTGTAATAACTTGCCCAAGATCCCACAGCTAATAAGTGACCATGTAAGTTTGGATTCTTTTTTAAGCTTTTTATTGGAATATAATTGCTTTATACTCTTGTGCCAGTTTTTGAGGTACACCAAAGTGAATCAGCTGTATTTATACATATATCCCCATATCCCCTCCCTCCCACTACTCCCTCCCACCCTCCCTATCCCAGCCCTCTAAGTCATCACCCATCATCGAGTTTATCTCCCTATGTTATGCAGCAGTTTCCCACTAGCTATCTGTTTTACAGTTGGCAGTGTATATATGTCTATGCTACTCTCTCACTTCGTCCCAGCTTCCCCTTCACCATTGCCCCCACCCCCACAACCCCATCTCCTCAAGTCCGTTCTCTACATCTGCATCTTTATTCTTGCCCTGTCACTGGGTTCATCAGTACCATTTTTTTTAGATTCCATATATATGAGTTAGCGTATGGTATTTGTTTTTCTCTTTCTGACTTACTTCACTGGAATATTTCTCAGCCGTAAAAAGGAATGAAATTGAGTTATTTGTAATGAGGTGGATAGACCTAGAGACTGTCATACAGAGTGAAGTATTGTATTTAATCCCAGGCAACCTAGCTGGATTCTTAGCCATGATGCTCTACTGCCTCTCTGATAAGAGAAAGAGAAGGGCAAGTTTAATGATGCTATATGAACATGTACGAACATGAATAGAAATGTTCTAATCAAAATGCCTTCACATTGCAACATGAAGCAACATCTAGGGCAGGTCCAGTGGGCATTCCACTCCTATTTAATGAATGGGAAAATTGAGAACTGAAGAAATTATATTGTAATTTAGTGGAGGGCCAAGATTAGAATTCTGCTCTCTTGTTGTGTAAAATACCTCCTACCTGGCCAAGCTTTCTGCTGAAATTTGGAAAGTATTCTTACATTTAAAAAAATAATGTAGTGCTCATTTATTTTTGGAAATGAATGATTTTGAGTCACCAGTATCATACCAGGTTTTTCTCTATTTGTTTTCCTTAGCTAAGAAATAAAATTAAGTTTATATTCTCCATTCTCATATCACATTGTTATGCTGTGGGAGGGCTTTTAGAATCAACTCCACCCAATGGTCTCTCCTCAATGACTCAGTAAAATCAGATTTTCAGAGTTAGAAAGGATCTGAAATTTGGCCTTTTTTCCAATGTTTATGAGATAGATAGATCCCTGTAAACAAATGTTCAATTTTCTTATGAAAGATTCTGTATTTTTTAAAAAAAATAATACTTTGTGTTAATTAAAAGATTACTGGCTTAAGCATACATCATTTATACAGCATTCATTTGTTCCTATAGCGATGCATCTTTACAAATATTTTGTCCTTTCCATGCACGCTTGTTTTTGCTCTGACTTTACGCTATGTGGGAGAGACAGAGTGAGAGTGAGAGAGACATATAGATCTTGAATCTTGTTTTAAAAATGTCTCTTTAATTTAACTATTTCAATGGGAATTGACATCAGGGTGGAGGGGGATTTCATGGACAGCACCCAGATATTCTAATCTCCAAACCTGCTTTCTCCAAACATGTTATAGTTTTCCAGTTTATTCGGCAACCTCTCAGCCCTACACCAGTGTCGAGGAATAAATGACCCAGAACCAGGAGAGTTGATTATCAACATAGTGAAAGGGAGGGCTTGCAAGAGCAAGAGAGGAGGGCTAATCACATGGAGAGGGGAGTGAATGGAGATTGGCAGGGTGAATTTCAACCGGCAACAGTCACGCTGGAGTGCTTGGGTGAAGGACCAAGGAATATTGCCCCCTTTCTGATGGAAAATAGAACTTATTGGGTCACCCTCAACGTGCTTTTCATCCTCCTTCAAGTCCAGTTTCTCACCACTGCCTAGAAAAATACCCAATTCACAGGACTGATGTGACCTTCCCAAACGTCTTCATTTAGGAGGCAGTGTGAGAAAGTTAAAGACATCTAGGAAGGACTAAAAGTAAAATGGAAGAAAAGAAGGCACAGGGGAGCAAATGTGGAGACCTTAAAACCAGGAATAGAAATAGAGAAAGAAGCTAGGATGAAAGGGGAGAGAAAAACCACAGAAAATAACAGCCTGAGGGAGTAAGAGAAGAGAGAGAGAGAGAGGAGGAAAAACCGATTGCTGAGAAAAGTTTCTCTCCTTAAGTCCTCTAGGTCAAGAAGTCAGACATGGCACAGAGCTCGGAAAGGAGGCAAAGCACTCCCAGTGTGTGATCTGGAGAAGCAGGAGTCCAGCCCGATGGGAGTGCAATCCCCAGCCCTGATGGCCTCTGCCCTGATATATTTCATCCAGGTGAGTTGCGAAAACGCAGGAATAAAACTTTGGTTTGTTTCTTTGTTTCTCAGATAAATCAACTCTCAGAAGCACCTGGGGGAAAATAAATGCGGGGGAAAGACATATATAGAACCAAAGGGGTGGTAGCAAAAAGAATAACCAGAATGTTCTCTTAGGGTTACATATAGTGCAAGTGTAACTAATGACATCGTGAAAAGAAGGACATATATACAAGTAGGAAAGCGATGCCAATTTAGAAGTGTCTCATGTATATGTCTCTCTTTTAACATCTTATCACCTATCCCTCAAAATCCCAAGTCAATTATTGCGAATTCCCTGGTGGTCCAGTGGTTAGGAATCCACACTTCCATTGAAGGGGGCCCGGGTCGATCCCTGGTTGGTAAACTAAGGTTCCACAAGCTGCATGGCACCACACACACACACACACACACACACACACACACACACAAATCCCAAGTAAATTAAACTAAGGGCATAATTCCACTAAATGTTGTTTTCCATGCCAGCCCTAATACTACTCTAGCAGTTTAGGTGCCTCTGGATCACAGATAAGTTGAGAGAGAAAACTCTTTTAAAATACTTTGGAGTTTTTATTTCTTCCCACTAAGAAGCAGAAGATTCTGAGTAACTCATTAGCTGAGAAAGAGTCATTGGACTGAGGGATTCTGGACCATTGTCAGGGGAAAGTTTACATAGATATGAAATCTATTAAGAAGAAAAGCAAATGAAGAAACAGGCTGGTTTCAGATTCCGGCAGAGCTCCTAAGAGGAAGGGTGCTGTCTGTCTTGCTTCCTATATACCAGTTAATTGACTGTCTGAAACCATAACATTTTCTTTTTCTTTTTTTTTTTTTTTTTTTTGGCTTCCTCTTCTCTTCCTTGTCCTTCCCTTCCTTTCTTTTCTCCTTTCTTCTCTTTTTGCAACAGGCCTGAAAAGAGGCATTTTATCTGCTGAGCACTTTAGGCTTTTTTTTTTTTTTACCTTTAGTCAAGAAAGCAAAACGAAGTACCAGGGGTAGGTTGAGGAAATACATGCTTTGTCATCTTTAGTGACCAATTATTTAAAATTAAAACAAAAAACCAGAAGTTTCTCAAGTGTTTTCTGCAGAGATCAGCTATTAGTTCTTTTACAAATCCTTTTCACCCGATGTCATAAGTACACGTGTCCCCTGCCTCACCTCACACAGACTCCCAATAAGTACAAATTTTTGTCTCTTTTTAGAGGAACTTTGTAGACTTTGCTGTCAATTTTCTGAAATAGGAAGTCATCCAACTTACTGGAAGAGAGAAACTGTTTCTAGAACAAAAGCTTACCTAGAGAGGTTTTTGAAGGAGAAACTCAACTGAAATATAAGGTAGAAGAAGGAGTGGGAGTTTCCTTTCCTGGGAGTAGAAGGGGCTTAATAGCAATGTCAGGGAGTTGTTAGAGCAGACTTGTCCCTGGTTTAGATAATTCATTCAACACATATGTATGATAGAGTTTGATTTGAATTCTGGCCAGATCAATAGGTATGTGCAGTTGGTCATGCTACTTAAACCTCTATGCCTTAGTCCCTTAATGTTTCAAAATAATGTACCCACCGACATGGTTATTGTGAGGAAATGTTATGAAATCTTAAAAATTCTTAGCAATATGGCTAGCATAGAGTAGGTATTCAATCAATGTTTTTCCCCTCCCTTCCCCCGCTTCTTCTCTTATACGGTGACTTATTGATGTACAGAGGGAATAAAAATGAGCAGCGGGGTTGAATTCAAATTGTAACTGCTGGAGAATTAGGAGGATCTATTCTGAGGGACAGATAAGGACATTTCTAGGACAAGTTGATATAAATGCTGCCTCTCATTCACAAAGGCAGTGATGCTCACCCACCACCAAAAAGTCAAAACCAAAGCAGAGGAGATATTTGCTCTTGCAGGTTTTCCCACTTCAAATTTAATCAAGATCAGGTATAGGAGAGAAAACAGATGAAAACCGTCTTAAACATGACTGACCCTATGACCTTGTCCTTGTATTTGCTCTGCTCTCACCAACTGACCTGACAGCACAGTCACAAGGATGACTCCCAGGCTGCTGAGCAGAACAGATGAGACCATTGCCTTGTATGAGGTTATTTCCCTTCCTACAGGTTCCTCGGGCAAGATGTGAGGAGAACTGTGTCAATCCTGAACAGTAAGTATCTCAGAGTCCCCAGTGGGAGGAAGGCGAGACAGGCAAAAACATCAACACCCAAAGTAGGGTCAAGATGTCATTAGATATCTGTGACTTCCCTTGTGTCTACTTAAATGGACATCAACCCACTGATCTCACAGATGGGTTATCCAAAACACAGACAAGCGTCCATGTCATAGTAAGTACTCAAAATAACATTGCTGATGGCAATGTTTTTTCCAAAGCCAATCTTCCTATCAAAGCAGCAGACAGTCTCAGTTTGCACAGTCACAGAGATCTGCAAAAGATTTTCTTTCTCATGCCTCTCAGTGAGTCACCGAGACAGACCGGATTCACTAGTCATACACAGATGTACTTGGGTAATTGCCAAAGTACCACCACCATTTCAAATCTGCAGAGTATTTCCTATTTTTTAGAACATGTTAATATTTAGTGCAGACTTCATTTAGCTATCATTTTGAAGTAGCTTTCCTTCAATCTAAACCTATCACAGCTAGGTCCTATGTAGACACAGAGGACATAAAGTTAAAAAGGGAAGAGATTCATTCCTCTTGAAGGTAAACTGTTTAAGAAAACAGGGAGAGTTTGAATAAAAGACTTACTTAGGCTGAAGGAAAACACCTATTTAGCCACGGGAAGAGTTTCCCAACAGCCAAGTCTGTTAAACCCAGGGGAAATGGTGATGGCCTTGGTCACTTGTCACATGCTTTCTGAGGTTTTAGACACTTACCACCGTAGGAGGATTATTTTTAATAGGATCAGAATTGTGACATTATAGAACTGAAAGGGGCTTTGAACAAACAGGGAATGTGAGAACACCTAGAGACACTGTTCATTTGAAAAACAAATTGTATGGCCTAGACCTGTGCAAACAGAGAAGCTATAGAAGTGGATTCCAATAGATTTCAACAGATCACTAGATAAGTATTATTAAATGTATTCATCTTCAGTGACAAATGAATATTTTCCTTCCCCTCCCCTTCAACCCCTGAACTTATCCCACACTCCTTCTCCTGTGCAATCCATATTTTCTTCATCCCTTAGAGAAAACTGATAATTGCCCTAGTTCATTCAGAGTATTTAATTAGCTTTGGGATATGCTTATCAGTTTTGATCCTGGATGTGAAAATTTAAAGCCCTTTTAATGCTGGGAGTTTTTATGGTTTTACAGTGGCCCCATTTGTTTTTCCTTTTTTTCTGCTTTTTATTTTTTATTGAAATATAGTTGTTTTACAATGTAGTGTTAGTTTCTGGTGTACAGCAAAGTGATTCAGATCTATATCTATATCTATATCTATATGTTCTTTTTCATGTTCTTTTCCATTATGGTTTATTACAGGATACTGAATGTAGTTCCCTGTACCATATAGTAGGACCTTGTTGTTTATAAGGTGGCCCTTTTTGCAACAATTTGCAGAACATAAATTTGCAAACTACCATGCTTATAACTGAAATTTTCTTTATGTTTAAATTTGATTGACCTCAAATATATACAAACCTTGACTTTCACATTCATTTTCACTCTTTGCAAACTTCTTTGCAAGTTCTTTCTTGACAATTGTCATCAAAACTATTTATAATAGTCATGGTTACATGTTCTATTAACATTATTTTCATGATCACTAGTTTGGTCTGTCTTAGAGTCATTTACATGATGCCATCTATAGTATAAATCACTACTAAAGGCATCCCTTTTCATAATAGATTCAGCTGGTTACACTGAAGTTAATATAACCTGTGATGCTTTTATTACAACGAGATATCATACATTGTAACTCACATTTCTGATTCTGGAATTATAACAGGCATTGAATATATTTTTATTGCAAACAAACCTTTATTCTTTCTCCATAGTTGCCTGACCACAGATTGGGTACATCTCTGGTATATATGGTAAGTTTCAGCTATATTACCCAGAAAGACATTTAAAAGGAAGTTTTTTTCTCATAGGTATTATTATTTTTAGTTTCTTAAAAAATTTTAAATGTATTAACAGTAGGAACAAAATGCCTGAGACACACAGCCTCTTTCCTAGCATCTCATGGAGTAAAGCTTCTTTACCTCATCACTAACCTATGTGACAATATACCAGGATTTCCTATTTCAATACCATCTCCGGGCCAACATCAACGGATTATTGTGTACCTTCTGAGGGTCAGCTCCAGAAACAGCTGCAGAGAGGAGATTACTTCAGTAAAAAGCAGCCCCTCCAAACCACATTTAAATCTGTCATGAATTGTTGTAGTGAACTGACTTAGTCTTGCTGGCAAAATAAGGAAGTATATATGTGAAGGGAAAGCCTGGGAATTAAACTCTTATAATCATTCTATAAAATATTCAAACAAGAATCAAAATGCAGACATTAAAGACTGATTATGTGAAGCTGGGATAAGAAACAGACCATAGAGCTTTCACTGCCCGGTGGGCTCCTTGCAGGTTGCTGGTGGTCATCGGGGCACTGCTTCTCCTGTGTGGCCTGACTTCTGTGTGTTTCCGCTGCTGTCTGAGTCACCAGCAAAACGGGGAAGACGAGGGCCGGCCACCCTATGAAGTGACGGTCATCGCTTTTGACCATGACAGCACTCTGCAAAGCACGATCACTTGTGAGTACACTGACATATAACATGGCAGGTGAACCCAGGTTTAAAAGAGCGCTTAGAACACTACAAAGGTATAAAAACATTGATCAAATAGTGTTAAAGATTGTAAAACTCAGGGCAGCTTTAATTTCCTGAAGCCTGATGGTGTGGTAACCTGGTCTCTCATGGATGCTTTATTTTCAGTTTTTGGTCTGATGATGGAGTGAAGAAAGAAGTGGAATGTTGGAAACAATATTGGAAATGTCTTATAGGAAGAATTTCCAAGTTTATAAATAATTATTTTGATAAAACTATTTTAACCTCTGAACATATCCCTTTTTCAAAAATGTCTTAGATTTTTGTGAAAACCTACACTTTCTATTATCTATGCTATACTTTTTTAATCTTTAGAGAAATTACTCGTGTACTTTGAATTCTTTATTCATCAGGTTTTTTAAAATATAAATCTATTTATTCAGTTAGTTAGTTAATTAGTTATTTAATTTGTTAGTTATTGGCTGCATTGGGTCTTCATTGCCGCACATGGGCTTTCTTTAGTTGCAGCAAGCAGGGGCTACTCTTCATTGTGGCGCACGGTCTTTTCATTGCTGTGGCTTTTCTTGTTGCAAAGCATGGGCTCTAGGCACATGGGCTTCAGTAGTTGTGGCACACAGGCTCAGTAGTTGTGGCGCACGGGCTTAGTTGCTCTGTGGCATGTGGGATCTTCCAGGGCCAGGGCTCAAACCCGTGTCCCCTGCTTTGGCAGGGGGATTCTTAACCACTGTGCCCCCAGGGAAGCCCTATTCGCTAGGTCTTAATCCATTAAATATTAGCGCCAACACTGGATGATCATAAAACACTTTATTTCTCTCTGTTCTCTTCTTTGGATTATATTCTTTCCTAAAATTGGAGAGTGAATACCAGACAGAACAGCAGGCGGCAATACCGTGTGATATTTATTTTAAAAAGAGAGAACACTATAACATGTTGTTCACCTATCCTGCTTTTCTTTTCTCACTGTCATTTTGGGGAAAAGATAAATAGGCAGAAATAACTATTTCTAAGGAGTCTGCAACTTCAGTGGGTTGGTATAAACGGTTCCAAATCGGTAAAGGGGAACAGACAGGGTTATGAGATATGGGAGCCCACTTTAGATTATTTGAGGAAGCCAGAGAAGACAAGATCTTCTAGCAAAGAGTGAAGTTGGTTTCTAAACAAGCTTCACATGATTTTCCTAATATCTGTGGCCAAGAGTGATGGTGAGTTTGGACACTTGTTTAAAATGAAGGGGGATTGAGTGTGCTGTAAGTTTTTGATTTCTGAGGACACCAACAGTAACTTGAGCTCTAGTCCTTCTTTCCTCCCCAGCCCTGCAGTCAGTGTTTGGCCCTGCAGCTCGAAGAATCCTGGCCGTGGCTCACTCCTCCAGCTCCCTGAGCCAACTGCCCTCCTCCCTGGACACCCTCCCAGGGTATGAAGAAGCTCTTCATATGACTCGCTTCACCGTTTCCAGGTGTGGGCAGAAGGCACCTGATCTACCCCCAGTGCTGGAAGAAAAGCAGCTGCCCCCGATAGCAAAGGAGTCTCCTCAAATAGAACACTCTTCTAATTGATGGGAACTCTGGTTTGATAAATGGGGCGGGCTTGTCCCCAGAGTTGGTAGAGATTCACAGACAAATGGAATATTTCCCCCCCTAATTTTCAGAAGGCTCAGGGGGCATCTAAACATCATTCTGTGGCAAAGATGGATTCCAACCATGATGTATATTTTCTGCTATGGAATGCTCTAGTCAAGAACTCTTCTTTATCCAGTGGCCAAAATTTGCAATTAATCTGTAGCAATGCTGATTACTCTGGAACAGGAAAGCATCAAAAGTATCTTGGATTCCTTCAGCTACTGAGTTCCTTTCCCCAGAGGATGCTGCACGTTGCTGGTTTCTCTACCAGCGAATAGATTGTGCACACTTGTGGAGAAAGACTGGCGCATAGGCACAGCCAGAGATGTTCACACATTGAATTCACACACGCTTCCCCTCGAGAGAACACTCTCTTTTATGCTAAATGACAATAATGTCACTGGACATCCTGAATCCAGGGGCGGGGTTGCAGGTATGGGCTAAGAGGACCCAGTAGAGTATGGAAGTGGCAAATATCGAGGTCTTTCTTTCACTCTGCTTCTACCCACCAGCAGTATGGGAAATTGCATAGAATGCAGGAACAGTTCTATTCATTTTTTAGTTCCTCTGCTCTGCAAACACACGCACGCACGCACACGGAGGCACACAAGCATATACACACAGACACACTTTTCTAACTCTGAAAGATTAGCACTGCTTGGTTTTTTGCTTTTTCCTGCTTTGACCAAGTGTCTATACAGTAGTGACACACACTTGCTTCTAGTGGTGGCCTTCACTGCCACCTAGTGGAGCCATGGTAGAAATGCATGCTCCCATTGGCGCCTATCTGCGTACCTCTCCGGTTTTTGGAGCACTAACTGGGTGGGATCCTTCTCCGGGCGCAGTCCTGCTGTGTAGTGCTAAGCTGTCCATGTAACATACTACCTCTGAAATGTACTGTTATTGGAAAATTTATGAAGTGTATTTGGGGAAACACTACTTGCCAGTGACCTTAGAAAGTCACTGAACTCTCTCAGGCACAGTTTTCCCCTCCATAAATTAGGAGATATAACACTTCCAAGGATGGTTGTGAAGATCAAGTAAGCTATTTGTAAATGATAAAATTTGTAAATTATGCACATATATTTGTGACTCTTACTCTTGACAACTTTCACCTGCCTGCTGTGATTCTTCCGAGAATTATGTTCTGATTTGTCCTTTTGACAGCCAGCCTGCTATGTGATTGCCAAGTCACACCTGATGTAGCTTTATTTCATCAATAAATATTTGTTGATTGAGGTAAACAGCTGAAGACATGTGATTCCTCTTGATATACCCTGTGTAGAGGTAAGGAATATGTGAGAAATTCTGTTTATTAGGCAATTAGCTCCATTTCTCAGGGAGAAATACAGACCCAGGGGTGGTTGATTAATGTACCACCTCATTATATATTGATGCTTTCATGGGATGCTCACTTAGCCGGGAGGGGAAATGTTCTAAGCGAGTATAACCTGCTGGTGATCTGAATTTATTCTGAGTCATTTAAGACATTGGCTCTGGAAGTTGTTAAAGGCATGAATTGTTAATTGCACCCGAGGGGCCCTTGTGTTGCCACTGCCAAATGAATCTCTTCATTATCACATATTCCCTAAAATATTCTAGGTCCTTTCATCCTTCAAGATTCTACAGTCTTAAAGAAGTTAAAATGTCCTTGGGTATAACAAGGCCTTGAAAGAAATCCTGCCTGTAAGGATCTTATTCTAAAGAGATCTTGGCCTCACTTTGCCCTCTCGTTCCCTCTCCTCAGCCACATGGAGTCTTCTAGCTTTGTCACTCTCTCATTTTGTCACAAGCAATTAGCAGCCGTTTGGCCTCACTTCTTTTATCTACTCAGCCTAAGACATCTGTTCATCAGCTCAGTCACTTTCATCACTGGTCTCAGTTTTGTTTAACTCCTTTTAACTTTCCTCATACACATCCTTTAAACTTTAAATGTCGGTTCAAAGCAGTTAACTGATTTCTCCCCAAAGTCTACATCCCTGAGCACTGCTGCAGTCTGAAAGATACATTGGGAATAGGCTCAGCAGGACTTGCTGATGGATTGGGTAGGGAAACTTAGTATGGGAAAATGATTCCTAGATCAATGACCTGAGCCAATGTGTAGAAGGAGTAGCTGTTTATGAGGAAGGATGGGGAAGGCTAGCGGGGACCCGATTTAGAGGGAAATTAAATTCAGGGATTTCTAAAATGGGGGGAAAGGCATTTGGTGGAAAACATAAACCAAGGTAATCTGGGATAAGGTCTCATACATGAAAGCAACAACGAAGGTTCAGATGTGCCAATAAAAAAAAAAAAATCGTTTTCCTGGAGACTGAATGAGGAAAGCCTCAATTTGTAAAAAAGGAAAAGAAATTCCAAAGTGGACCTTTATACTTTGCAGTGATTGTAAAATAAGCCACTGGGAATGGCACAGAGAGTGTTGGGATTTGCTAGTCTGCGACTCTGGGGTCTGAGGAGGATATGAGTTTGGAAACCATCAAATTAAAATGTATATTTATAGATCTGGGTGTAAATGAGATCGTCAACTCTCCTTCCTCCTTCTTTCTCTTGCTTATTTTTCAACTGTTCACCTTCTACTAGTTTCTTCCTTTTCAATACATTAGTTTAGTGTGAATTGTATATTCTAAAAAGAAGGGACAACATAAGCTGAAGGGGAAAAGTATCACATTGCTAAGCATGGCACTAAGTAATTCAGACACCGAACTTGAAGATAGCCATGAAAATTTTGTATCAGGAGAGTACCATGTGATCAAAGTTTTGGAAAGACATTGATGAAAGTCTGATGTCTTAGCTGAAGTGTGAAGAAGACAGATCTTCCTTCCAGATAGGAGCACATATTGTAAAAATCCTAGTTAAAAGTGATGAGAGCCTGAAAATGAATGGAAGGCCAGGAGGGAAGTGGTGGTGATGAAATGAGTGATAATTATTTCTTCTTTTCAGCAGAACTCTGAGCTGTGTTCATAATGAAAAAAGCAAATAAAATGGTTAGGTCTTTCCTCTAATTTTAAGCAGTGGAGAATCTCTGCCACCTCTTTCTCAGTCCAAATGACACAAATACGTATAAACCTCCTGCAGCCTGGCTGTGAAGATGCATCATCCATCCTCTACAACTTAACTTGGATTTGCTGGGGTGATTACACTGGAGAAAAGCCCGCATTTTAAAAATTCATTTTTTACTTGCTAAAACGGAAACTCCTACAATCAGGGCGATGTCCAGTGTGATATCTGAAAGGAGGTGTTGATAGCTATACAGCAGGAGGAAAGGACTCTGGTAGTATGAAGCCCCTAAGAGAGAGACCTGGAAGATGGGGATGGATTAGTTTACACAAGGATAATACAGGCTCTCCTTTCTGCAGGAAGATGAGTCTGAGAGAAGATTGATTGGGCTGTGATGATTGCTTTCCTCTGTGGTTTGGAGGCAAATGGAACAGTACAAGATACCTTGTAGCAGCTTGTTTCCAGTCCAAGCATGGTCTAGGTCAGGAGCTAGAGCATAGAATCTGGTTCAGTTGGCCTTGTAGGTCTGGCCGATAAGACCTTTATTAGATGGTCTGATTAGTTAACACATTAGGAGTGTACTTGTATATGAGAGCATGGAAATAAAGCAAAAATGGAATTTATGTAACAAATATAAGAGGCAGGGGAGAAAAACTGCAAAGCCTGGGAACAGTGTGTTTTGTTTTCTTTTCATCCGCGGAGCAGATTGGCTGAAAGGCAATAAAGAAGTCAGGATGGGAAGCCTGCCCTTGAACAGGCTGACTGGGAAAGCCATTTCAGTGGCTTATGGGTCGTCCAAAATACATTAAGCATTCAACTGTGGAAAACATTTTACAAGCTGTGTCTGAACAATGTTGGCCAGTGTCCTTCCATTGGCACCTCCACCTCAGTTAAGCCGGAACTGTACTATTTCCCACCTCAGAATTCCCCATAAGAGTTTGGAAAGAGTGTCATGAAAGTGTTCACATTGGAGTTGAAACCTGAAGGATCATAGAATTTTAACATCAAATAGACATTATAAGTGCATTTTCTGTCTATGAGCAAAGATGGGAAAGATGAAAATGTGAATCACGGAGATATTAAAAATGTTGAGTAATAGAAAAGGAATGAATCTGAAAAGATAGGTTGACATCTTTTCATGGAAGGCATTACATAGTGTAACCAAATGCAGGTTCAGCTACTTCCTGCTCAATAGCCAATGATAAACTGAGGGGTGAACTTCAGTAGAAAAGAAAGGTCCTCTGTTCAGAGAAACCAGCAACCTGGGGAGATGGTAGACTTATGTTCAGAGACCAATTACGAAGATTCTGCTCAGCCAAGACAATTTTTAAAAGGAAAAAGAGGAAACAATCTCAGTTAATCATTAAGGCAAGAGGTCAGATTCTTCAACATCTTTCCATTGTGTGCAGACCTGCTGACTTCTCCTGATCTTTCTGGGGACACAGTCTTGCTCACGTGGTCCATCTGCAGTTGGATGTTCTCCTGCCTGCGGGCTCCGCCACCACCTGCAAATTTCCTAAAGGGAAGATGGGGTAGAGGGTCAGTCATTCTTTAACTACTTAATTCTTCATTCCTACTCCTAATCCAGGAAAGGAATCAACACGTTAGGTAAGGTGTTGTGTATATTTAGTAAAGCAGAAATCAGGAGCTAAGTTAAATGTGGCCTAATGATCTCATCTTTATGATTAAGGTCTAAAGAAAAGAGAGATGGACAAACAGAAAAAAGGCAAAGGATCTGCTTACAATAGGAGCTTAAGCAGATTGGTCTTTACCCTGCATTGTATGGAAAGGCTGAGCCTTTCTAAGTTCTGTGATGATTAATGGACTACTTTAGATTTTCCCTAGGGCCAGGTTTGGATTGCCTTTCTCAGATCTCTTCTATCACTTATTATTTGTCGGTCTTCTTTTTAGACACCAAAATTGTTTTCCGTTTTCTTCTTTTTGACTTTGTGAGTTTTTGGCTCCCTTTTCTCTTTTACAATCTGTACTTAGAGCTGAAAGATTCTGACGCCAATTCCCATGTGTGGGATTTTCCCCCATACCGAGCAATTCTCGTACACCAGCTGGGCATCCCACAGTTCAACTGAATTCTGACACTGTCTACCCAGAGAGAGTGTCAGATCTCACAGTTAAGGGCTCAGTCCTACAAGACTCCTTCTCCTTACCCCCTTCCCCCATCCCCACAACATACACATCATTTCAGATGCCAATCGCAAGTCCATGTTGTCACCTGGGCTTCTGATCAATAGACTGTAGTTCAGAGGTTCCAATGACTTCCTTTTCTGGTTTGATTACTTTGCTCCAGAGACTTACAGAACTCTTCCATAAGTAAACAGAACAGTTTACTTATGGAGAAGGTGCACAGGGCAGGGTATGTGGGAAGGGGCGTGGAACTTCTGTGCTCTGCCCCAGTGAGCCACACATCTGGCACCTCCACGTATTTACCCACCTGAAGCTCTCAGAACCCTGTCCTCTTGGATGTTTATGGAGGCTCCATTACCTAGGCAACCTTGATTAAATCAATGACTGTTGGCAATTCAACTCAATTTCTACCCCTTCTCCTATCTGGAGGTAGGAGTTGGTGGGGGGTGGGGGGGAGCAGGGAAGGCAGGACTGAAAGTTCCAACTCTCTAATCACGTGGTGGATTCCTCTGGTGACCTGCCCCCATATTTAGGTTACCTACGGGCATTCCAAAAATCACTCATTAATGTAACAAGAGACACCTTTATTGCTCTACTCAGGAAATTCCAAGAGTTTTAGGTGCTCTGTACCAGGGACAGGGTAAAAGACCAAATATATATTTCCTAATATAAATTACAATATCACAGGCTGCCCTAAGTACAACAGACTGGATGGCTTAAACAATGAAATTTGTTCTCTCAGTTCTGGAGGCTAGATGTCTGAAATCAAGGTATGAGCAGGGTTGGTTCCTTCTGAATGCTGTTTCCTGCCTCTCACTTAGCTTCTGGTAGCCTCTAGTATTCTTTGGCTTGCAGATTGCCTCCTTCCAGCATCTTCACATCCTCTTTCTTTAATGCATATCTGTCTGTGTGTCCCAATTTCCCCCTTTTTAGAAGGACACTGGTCCCATCTACCCTAATTTACTTATCTTAATTTGACCATCTGCAAAGACCCTATTTCCAAAGTCACATTCACTGATACTGGGGTTAGAACTTTACAATTTTGAGGGGGATGTAATTCAACCCATGACACAGTTGGTTTAGTGGAATTTCAGGAGACAGCAAAGATAAATATATCCTTTTCAATCTACCATCTTAAATCAGAAATCTACCCTTTACCCCTCTGATTATCACATACTGCACATTTTTTGTGTTTGTATCCAAAGTACTGAAAATATAAATACACATAATATGCCCTCAAGTGGCCCAGAATCAACTGTGAGATACTACCTGAAACTAGGGACTTAAATGCCATTAGAATTCCCCCTAACTCTTCATTTATCTGTCTCTATCCCTACCTATACATCCTGCCTCGCCAAATATCATCTTCTCTATCTCTCATTGGAACCCAGGACTGGCCATCCCAAAATATGCCTCAATGGCATATTGATTATTTTGAATTAAAGTTACTTAAGAAACAGCTGATGCCAGAGGGACACTGACCCTCCTCTCTGTCTACCTAAAAGCAGGAAATAAATTTCCCATATGAAAGGTGCACTCCCTGCATCTGGAAGTCGAAGGATACTTTTATTGCCAGAGATAGGAAATTCAGGGACAAGAAGCCTGTGTAAGCAAACCTTGTTACTTCTTTAATTACTACTGCAAGTTTGGACTCTATTTAGAGTCTTCATTAATTGAGTACTCCAAACCTAAGTTTCTTTTTCCTGTCACAAATGTGCTGTTTCCTTGTCTAAAAAGTATAAAAGGTGAGTGCTTTGGCCATTTCTTAGATCTCATTTCTGAGATCTCTGTGTGCACAAATTAAAATTTGTTTCTTTTTCTCCTGTTCATCAACTTTTTGTCAATTTTTTATTAGTCCAGCCACAAGAACTCATGAAGGGTAGAGGGGGAAATTTACCCCTCCTGGACACTCTCTTATCTTGAACTGGTACATTTGGACTGCAGGAGACCTACACAACAGCTCCTGTAAACCTGTGATCTTACATCATCCAAACTTTATCACCGAAGTAGAGGCTTACATCTCTTAGTTCACATGTGAGAAATTTTAAGGAAAGATTTTGATTAGTCTTGTTGGACTTATAAATGGTCAAGGCAGTGAGGGTTTATGATTGCTGGATTCCATTAGAGGAACTATGTGGTATCAGCGGGAGGAGAAATACCCTCCAAAACCATGCATATCCACCCTCCCCCTCCCCCCAAAAAAAACAAACCAATGAGAAATAATAGGCATAATATTATCTAATGTACAATACATCATTACAAAATGTGCTGTGACAATGACAAGCACACAATGCTTCGGAAGCCCATTGAAAGGATACAAAAGGAGCCAGGCAAGTGAAATCAAAAAGGTTTCCTGGAGAAGGTGATGCCTATAAAATCCTGAATGATTTATAGGAATTAGACAGGAAAAAAAAAAGGAGAAAATATTTTCACAGCAAGTGCCTTTGAGAATATCCAATGGCCAGAAACAAGGGCAATATTAGGGAAAGAAGGAATTAAATGACTTAGTATGCCTGGATCAGAGAGCGCAAAATAGGAAATGGCAACATATGAGGCTAGAGAGAGAAACAGCAGTCAGATCCTAAGTATTCCATTTTGCCACTAAGGAATTTGAACTTTTCCCAAAGACTACAGAGAATCTCTGACCACTGAATGATATTGAGAAATGATACAATGAAATACAGTTTTATTATAGTTATTCTGGCATCAGTGAGATATTTCTTTCTCTGTCTCCTAGAAATGTTGAGGACGAAATTAAAAACTAATCAGGAATGGATGTGAGTAATAACAGTGGTTTTCAAACACGTCCACAAATTCAATATTCCTTCCTTCTGGAGGTTGGGAGGTGGGTATGGTCCATTCACCTACTTCAGGACATCTCGATTGCTTCTAAGGTTGGCAGTTATGAATATAGCTGTTATAAGCATCCATGTGCAGGTTTTTACATGGACAGAGTTTTCAGCTTCTTTGGGTAACTAATGTTGAGGAGGAAGAAATTTTCCTCTGCCCCTCTAGGTTCTTCTGGCTGGTCTAAGAATTAAATTGACATGAGACAGATTAACAGAAGAAAAAGTAAACAAAAGTTTAATAACACACATTAGTGGGAGAGACCCAGCAGAACAGAGTAATTCACCAAAATGTCCAAAGCCCTCTCCTTAAATACCTTCCTCAGCTAAAGACAAAAGAGGATGTTTGAAGGTGGGGAGAGTCAGTTATGGGAGGTTACCAGGAGAAAAACAGTAAACAAGGGGAAGGTTATTATGTAGATTTAAGTCCTTGACTTCTCTGTTGATAAGAGTTTCTAGAGATTTGGTCACAGTCCTCTTCCAGTTACAACAAAGGAGACACCCTTATAAAGGAGAGTTTCCTTACAAACACAAATGTTACTTACAAAAGGTAACTCCTACTTGGTTTTCAGGATTTTCCCCCATCTGCTGCTTCTTAGAAAACAACCACCTTAAAATTATTAACATGCCAGAGATATTTTTTAGGGTGGCAAGTTCTGCTCTCCTACATCAAGGGGTTGATTGCTATATTGTATTGTAAGCGTATGTTTAGTTTTCAACGAAACCACCAACTGTCTTCCAAAGTGGCAGTACCATTTTTCATTATCATCAAGGAATGAAAGTTCTTGAAATGTAAAATTTTCAATATTGCCTTTGGTTAAAAAGGGGATTTTGAAATATTTTTATCTCAATGAATGTTTTAACTTATACAATTACCTTCTATATAATATTCTAAGTGTTCTGCTACAAATATAGGGGGTTGACAGATTGGCTATTCCAAAATAAAGTATCAGCATTTAGAGAAGACTTAAGGCAGAAAGATTAAAAGAAATTTCATCTCCAAATTATTTTTCATATATAAATTGCCACTGCTTTTAGGTTATTTTTAAAATAAAAGTTAAGATCAGCTTTAAACTAGCTAGGATTGTTTCCAGTAGATTCGATGGGGAAGCAACATCTTTAAAAATATTAATCTCCATCATAATTACTTTTCTCAAAAAGTACTCCTTTGAGAGATTTAGCTATATTTGGGTCAAAGCTCAAATGAGCTAAAATGTCCAATTTGAGAGTAAGGACTAAACATTATGAACATATAATGTGATGTCAACTAAAAATAATGCGCACCATGAAAGTTGCGAGTTCAGTTTTATTTGGGGCAAAACGAGGACTGCAGCCCGAGAGACAGCATCCCAGATAGCTCTGAGAGACTGTTCCAAAGAGGCAGGAGGGAAGATTACTATATTTGTATTCTTGGTAAAGGAAGAGTACAGGCAATCAAATACTTTTCTTTTTTTCTTTTTTTTTCTAGGGGGTTTTTTCTAGTCACGAGGAGCAGACGTCAACATGTAGGGATTTAGTGCTTTTCTCGATATGAGGAGATGCAAGGGTTGGGCTCATAAAATCAGCTCCTCTATCTGAAGACCTGTTCTGCCCATTTTCCTAAGCACAGAGTGCCTCATTCCTGGTCTCCACCCTGAATTTCCCCTCAGGGGATGTTGTCGGTCAGCAGCTGCAGCAGCATGTGTGATTTAATCCCTGTAGTAGAATTAGATGGCAAGTGCCAATTTATAGGTGACAGTGATAAAAGAATTCCTGGATTTTCATACATAAGGAGAGAAAAATGCCATAGAGAAAAATAATGCACATCAAAATGTAGGGATATGCAATTAATTTTCCTTGTTTCCATAATGAAACTTTGTTTTCTTTTGTGGGTTTGTTTTTTAAATCACAGATACTGAGACCTTGCTGAAAGCAGATGTTGCCAAAATCTTGGCTCCCTGTGCACCAATGCCAAATAAAAATATGGAGACCGAGTTATGGAGGAGAAAGAAAGAGTGGCTTTATTTCTTTGCCAGGCAAAGGAGGAACACAGTAGGCTACTGCCTCAAGAACTGTGCCCCCTGCCCCTCCCCACTGGGGAATAGGGAGAGGTTATATAGTCAGGGGTAGTGGTCAGAGGTATGTGATAAGGATCAAGGCAATAACAGTCTTGCATTCTTCTTTCTTCTGCAAAGTTTCAAAAGGGTGGGTTGCTGACAGGATTAGGGTGTGTGCACGGTTTTAGGTGGTGGGTCTCCTAATCTTAGCTTCTCTGGTCCCTTTAATCTTGCTCAGGTGAGTTCATGGCTGCTCCTCCCTTGATTAGCAACTGTGTGAATCTACCCTTTAGAACTCAGGGAAGGTCATGCAAGCTGGAGTCTTGCCTACAAGAAATGGGGGACAAAAAGGCCTCCACGCCCAGGAACCCCACAGGGCCCTGCTGGCCATCACAGACAAGTGACAGGGGCCACTGTTTAATATATTTTTCAGAACTTCCTGGTCTTGTTTAGGGCAAAGCAGCCCCTCATTCTTTATCTTTTCTTCATTCCTTTTTATCTTAAAATTTCTGCGGCTCCTCCCCTACAGGTCCCTGGAATCACTGTCCTTAGTAGTGGTTGGAAAGGCCTTTGTCCTCGGATTCTTAGCAGGGAAAGGGAAGGGCCGGAAGGAGGCGACCCTGGCACCAGGTCAACCCTCAAGTCTGCCACTAGCCCTTCAGGTGGCACTTTGTATTCAGGTTAGGAGAGATGTACTCTCCTCCCCTGAAGTTTTGCATTAGGGAAAAAAACACAAAACAGCTTTTGAGGACTACTGAGATCATCACCTGAATCACTTGATATTTTCTTTTCGGAAGACAGATCTGACTGCTGGGTTAACAGGAGAAAGGAAATCATTTCTATATCTGAACGTGTGTGAAGCCCTTAGTAGTCGTGACTGGCATCACTTCTCTGGACCTTCATGACACGTCGTGCCCTTCCTTCACCTTACACATCTCTTCAAATCCCTGAGTCATGCTCTGTTTATGTTGCTGCTCTAGCAGCACACTGCGGCAAGGACCCAAACACCATGACGCCGACGTGGTGAGGGAGGGGGTCACGGTGGGAGGCAGGCAGCCTAGCACCAAAGGCGCCGGGGCCAGTGCAATCCAACGAGCGAAGGGCGACATGCAAGCACGGGGCGCCTCTGCCCGGGCCAGAGGAATCCCAGGACCCCCACCCCATCTCTTGCCAGACTCCAGATCCCAAAAGGCTGAAAAGAGCTGGGTTTTCATCATCTGTATTTGTTTTGGGACCCAACCAAGAAGCCGCAGAGGGAAGAAGACCTCTTTAAAACGTTTTTGTTTGTTTCAAAAACATCTTTAATGCACAGCCACAATAAAATCAGAGGTGAAAAGTGCTCGTGTTCCCAACGAACTCCATCCAGGGAAAGTTCAGATAGAAGGAGACAACAATGAAACGGACAGGGCTCCTGCCCACCCCCACCCCGCGGACCACTGCTCGCGCGGGGCGGGGAGGGGCGGGGCTTCGTGACGTCACGGGGCCAGCGCGCCGCCGTGTTGTTTTTGTGCTCCCAGCTCTCGGGAAAAGCCTTTGGGAATTCTTTACCTGGCCCTTCCCTGCTTCTGGACCGGGGGCCCGGAGGCCCTTCTGAAGTCTCTGCCGAGCAGCGTGGAGCGGGCGTCTGGCCTTACCGAAGCGGGTCTGAGACACACTGCGATTTGTTCCGAGGGAATCAAGACGGGAGGGACGCATTCGTCCTCGAGGAAGGCAGGCCCCGTCCGGGGATCTTAGAAACCCTGCGGTCCATCATGAAGTTCCAGTATAAGGAGGACCATCCCTTTGAATATCGGAAAAAGGAAGGAGAAAAGATCCGGAAGAAATATCCGGACCGGGTCCCGGTGAGTGTGCTGGGGGAGGGGGAGGGGCGGGGGGATGAGCTGGGGGCGGGGGAGTCGTGATGGCCGCCCGAAGGCACAGAAGGGTGGTCCCTAAGATTACTTAACCTGGACGCCTTTCATTAAGGGGAGAGCCGGTGGGATGAACGTTCGGCCTGCGGACCGTTTAAAACCCGTATCCCCGCGGCCTGTCCCCATCTTTGGAGCTGACCGCAGTTTGAGAGCGGAGCCTCCGTTTGGGTGACTCAGCAGTATTTGGAGGACGTGTGGGTTGGGATGTACTCAAAATGTGGCTCTTTTGTGCGAGAATGATTAGGTTGGGACCACCCGTTTGCTGCCTTTAAGACAGCATGGAAACTGTTATGGGAAGAACGGTTGGTGGATTTGCGCCCATCAGTTTCCGCCTGAGGTGGCTCTCCATGAATCAAGTTGACTTTGGCCCTGAAATGCTCGGGTAGCCAGTGGATCCTTTATTTTATTCTGTGGGGATTAGGAAGGGAGGGGGAGGGCGCCACAAGACAGGCCTGGCCCCGAAAACAAGGTCACGTTCTCTGCGCAGCAGCCGGGTTGCCTCATCGCTCTGGGCTCCCAGCGAGGATGGGGGCAGCCAGCCTCCCTCCGGTGTTTATTCTGAATACATCTTACCTGGAGACAATGAGGAAGGACTGAGACCTTTTTGCTCTCGGGTTTTTGGACTCTGGTTTATGTAAATAAAACTAGTGCAGGCAGTGAGGAGGTACAGGGAAGAAACATCAAGGTATCTTTTCTGCATCCGGGCGTTTTTCCCGTCACCCCCCTCCCCCGCCTTCTGTCTGATGTTTCTCTGATGTGGGCTGCGCAGCCGGATTGGAAGGCAGAAGGTTTCAAAGTGTGGTGGAGGGAACAACAGTCGTTGTGTTTTGGTGATGGGGGACTAGAGATCCCAAGGTTGCGCTCTTTATCTTTGGGCAGGGACGTTAGGATAAATAGTGCAGATAATTTACAGGTAAAGGAATTGCGGTTATCCGGTAGTGAATGGTACTCTTGAATTCCATTCCAGTCCTCATCTGACTTTCATGTTCTTGGGGCTGCCAGAAGCGACCTGGGACCCTGGACCATATAAACCTTTTGCAGTCCTTTTCTTATAAAGTATCCGGGGACATTAGGGCCGTTCAATACAAAAGGGTTTTCAGCTAAAAAGGAGAGCTAGCCCTATTACCTTCGCAAATTGCTTTCCTGGTCCCTGGACTTTGGATGACTGCTATAAAAGTTTCCCCCAAGTCTTGGTGTTACCCATCCTACTCTCTTTATAGTATTTCAGAGGGACAACTGACTTTGATTGATACCTTACCACGTACCTGGGAGTATTTTCAGTGTCCTGTCTGTATTCATTCACTTAGGCCTCACACCGTTATAATCCCATTGTACAGATGAAGGATCTGAATCACAGGGAAGTGAAGTAACTTCCTGAAAGGTTTCACATGGCTGGTGTGTGGCAGAGCTGGGATTCTGACCCTGCCTGTTGGGCCCCCTCGTGCCATATCATTTCTCAATCTCTAATGCAGTTCTTTCAAACAGAATTATTTAAGTGTGGTGTATGCCTCTCCCTGTTAGGTATTGGAAATAGAGAAGTCAACTGTTGCTGCCCTTAGAAGTTCACAGATAGTAGGATGATGCCAGAAAAGCATCCCAGTCAGCAAAATGATGCCAGAAAAGCATCCCAGTCAGCAAAATGACTACCATTTATTCAGAACTCTAAGTATGAGGCTTTGTTCCAGTAGTTCTGTGTAAGTCACGAACTCAGAATTGTACCTGTTCCTAAATCTATCAATAGTTAGATTTAGGAACAGGTACAATATTCTCGAAACAGTTCTCTTCATTTCAGTCATGTACATTCATTCACCCAGAATATTTCAGCTAATCCCCCCTATTTTTTTCTGCTCATTGTTTGGTGTTAAATGTTTTACTTCTGGGATAATTTGTAAGCTATTATGACTCTCACTTAGATCTCATGATTCCTCCAGCTAGTTTTTCACCAGTGGTCAGCCGCCCAGCTGCTCCTTAGTGCTCAGCCTGTGGCCTTCTTTCTAGGTGTGATGCAAAAGGATCTCTACCCTCTGAATCCTGAGATTTGGTGCAAGTTCTGGGCAGAACCCTGAATCTTGCTGTGCTAAAGTGTCATGTTTATGGAAAAGAAGGTTAGAGAAAATGATTTCTAAAGCCCTTTCCCGCTAAACCATCGGTGTTATTAGAGCAGTCATGTATCCTGACTGCTCACATGACTTGCGTTTAGCCTCAGCACATCTCTGTAGCTGCCATCCAAAAGAATAGGTGTGCTTGGGCCTTGAGACAGAGTTTCATGGGATTTTGAAGTTACCTTTCTAGCTACAGTGTATTGAAAACCTGCAACATAGCAGGAAACTGTTAGGAAGAGATTGCCTAATTTTTTTTGAAATTCGTGAACAGCCTTATGGAGTATTAGCCGCATTTGACAGGTGAGGGGAAACCCAGACGCAAACAGGCAAAGCATCTAGCTCAGGGCCCACCATAAGTGAGGAGTTCCTGGAAACTTGAATATTTTCTGGTAAATGAAGGCCTTAATGATGCCTCCTCCTCTCCTCTTCCTCCAAACCCCACCCTCTTCTCCCCATGTCACAAATGCACTCGGCTTTACCTCTCTGTTTTTCTGCTCCCCTCTCGTGGTTTCCGTGTCTTGTTAATTGGGCCTGGAGCTGCCACATAGCCTCAGAGTTCCTTCTTGACACAGTGCTCCCTCCTTCCCTTTGATTTTCTGTACCTGCAACCTCCTGTTCATCCTCATTGTTGGGCCTTCACTGGTCTCTTCCTATGCTCTTTCTACTTTTTCTTTTAATTTCTGACTCACATATCACTGCTCCAGTTTTGATGTTTATTTATTTTTCATTTATTTTTTTCTTCTGGTTTTATGGAGATAAAATGGATATATGGCACTGCATAAGTTTAAAGTGTAAAGTATAATGATTTGACTTACGTACGTCATGGGATGATAATCACAGAAGTTTGGTGAACATCCATTACCTCATACAGATACAAAATTAAAGAAATAGAAAAAAAATTTTTTTTTTTTTGGTGATGAGAACTCAGGATTTACTCTCAAAGTATAATTGACCTACAGCACTGTTAATTCTGTTACACAACATAGTGATCTTTTTCTATACATTTCAAGACTCCATAAGTCTAGTTTGATATGTCACCATATACCTTAGTTACTACGTTTCTCACACTATACGTTTTGTGCTCATTTAGTTTGCAGGTGGATTTATTTTTATTGTTAAGTGTGAAAATGTCCCTCTGGATTCTTTTTCTCTGCAAAAATAAGTAGGTTTTTCACTATGTTAATCTATCCCCTTGAATTTAAAAGCTTCAGATTTCTCCAAATCAGTCCTTCTGTTTAGATCATTGTAATTGACAAAGCCTTTTCACAGAAAATTTTATGGATTGTTCAAGTTCATTGTATCAGTTCCATGCGTCTGTAAAAGATGTGTTTGAAAGTTATCATCTTCCTTTTACTCGTTGGAATGCTGAAGCTCAGAGAAGTTAAGTGACCTGTTGAAGGTCACACAGCTACTAGGGATACTTGTCCAGATTTCTACTTCTTTAAGTTTTCTGTACTTCCCACATCTTCTACCTAGAATGATTATATTTTCTAAACTAAAAATCTAAAGCTGATGGTTTTACAATACATTTTAAATATTTTTAAGTTAAATGTATATTATATCACTTATATAGAGTAAATATATTTGTATAATATTTTAATTTAAGTATGTTGTTTAGATCAATGTTAAAATTTTTTATAAAGTACTTTGTATTTTATAAATCTTACATGTATAAAAAGTCTTTAAATTTTACATATCTTTTTTCCTTTTGATTAGAGAGATATATGATCATTCTAAAATCTGAAGTATAGAAATATTTAATGTAGACATTGAAAATCTCTTAAAATCCTAATAGATAATCAATATTGGCTAATGGGTTATTGTACTGACATCATAAAAGATTATAAGAACTGTTTTAATACTTTTTTCACCTAATAGTGTCTTGAACATAATTTTGCAGTCATTCTCAAAAAATTTGATGAAGTATAAAATCTTATCTCATTATCTGTACCTTTAATAAATAGCATTTATAGGAAAGAATAAACCTAATAGGTACTCAGGACCATCTGAGAAAATCTGAGACAATCTTTTTGGTGCTTTAACTAAATACCAGAAATTATATATCCTATAGTATATCTTACAGGTAACTTGTAATTAAAATCAAGGTTCTCTTTACTTTTCGTAACATGCTTTCCCCATCCTCTTGTCATTGCAGTAATAAAACTGTAACCTTATTAAGAAAGTCCATTGCCTCATACATTTTGTAAGGCGTAAGGGGGAATAACAAGTGGAGAAGCTTTATTGGTCCTAGACAGGGCAACTGTAGGATGTAGAGGGGAACATACTAGGTTGGATTCTGCAGTTTCTGTCCTCACTCTCTGCCTCTTCTCCCAGGTGATCGTGGAGAAGGCTCCCAAGGCCAGGGTGCCTGACCTGGACAAGAGGAAGTACCTAGTGCCCTCTGACCTCACTGGTAATGCTCTTTTCTTCCCCTGCCCCTTCTTTCCACGGCAAAGCGTTCCCAGTCCTTCCTTTGTGCATGCAATTGTGAGATTGAGAGGAAGTAGAATTGAAGAAAGTGAGTGGGATTCTCCAGAGAGTTAGGTGATTCAAAAATAGTGACGTAATAGTTCTCTCCCATCACCAATTTCCTTAAGCATTTCCCATCATAGTGCCTTGTTTGATTTAGATTCAGCAAAGTGCAAAAGTTTGAAAGGAAAGATCAGATGTCCATTATGTAAACTGCTTAAAATTCAGTGTTAACTGTGATACCAATTTTCTCCAAAAGGAAAACCAGACAAGTTTCTTGGGAGGATCACATTTTAGAGATTCTCAGCTGAATACTTTGTCTCCTCAAGCTATGGTTTTTTGTTAATACATCTTGTAGATACTGTTTGGATTTGCAAAGGATCTAGTCATTCTTTACATTGATTCTTAATGAAATAACTGCATCCAGGAAACACCTGGGAAGATTTTGTAGATGTGTTTGCTCCATAGGTATTACATTTGAATATCAGCCTTCTAGAAATCTTGCACTGTGCTCAGTGAAAGGTAATGCATTAAACCCCACTCTTTGCCCCAACATTGGGATGAGTAATCCTTCTAAGATTACTAGCGTCCAGCAGACCTCTTCCCATCAAAAGTTTGTCTTAGGTGGCAGTGGGCATGGATGTGTGTTTCTTTTCTTTTTCTTTTTTTCTGGCCATGCTGCATGGCTTATGGGATCTCACTTCCCTGACCAGGGATAGAACCCAGGCCCTGGCAGTGAAAGCACTGAGTCCTAACCACTGGACCGCCAGGGAATTCCCTGGAGGTGTGTTTCAAATCAGATTTAGACAATGATAAGAATGCTTCGGTCTGGAAACACATTGTATTCCCTCAAAGGTGTCCTCAGGCTTTGAGTGGATATGCTAACGTTAGGTCTGAAATTGAGTGAAGTGGGGAAGGATTCAGGAATTAAACTCCTCAATGGCATGTCAAGGAACATACAGGCTTTTTTGAGTATCACTTTTTATTTCTAAAGCTGTAGGACAGTCTTTGGCTCTGCTCTGATGAGATGTAAGTCAGGTACTTTTGGAAACAGGTGCAGTAGAATTTTTTTCTGGGTCTTGCCCTTCTGCTAACCTCTCGTTTTCTTCCATCTTGCCTTCCTTTTCTAAAACCTTCCTTCATCCAGTTGGCCAGTTCTACTTCTTAATCCGGAAGAGGATCCACCTGAGACCTGAGGACGCCTTATTCTTCTTTGTCAACAACACCATCCCTCCCACTAGCGCGACCATGGGCCAGCTGTATGAGGTAATGGTCCTGGGACAATACCGTGCAGTCTGGCCTTCCCTAGCCTTTGTCCCGAATGTGTTGATAACACACCTGGGAAGTGGGGCAGGAGGTGTTGTTTATCAGGGTCCTCTCACATGGCCGTGTCAGGCTCTGGGAGATCCGATGCCACTTGTCCCTTAGGGAGTGAGCAGTCCACTAGATTCAGTCCCTTTCGATTCTCTTTTTAGTCTTGCCTTGCTGTAGTATTTTAACATTGGATCATCCTTACAGAAACAGCAGGAAGTGGTTTCTGACTGCAAAAATTCCAGATAAAGTAAAATTTAAAATTAAGGCAGCCTGTCAATGGATTCATTTGTCTTCACAGATAAACTCAGTTGGGGGGAATAACTTCAGTGGTTTTTATTTGGTTTAATTGGTCAGAATCTGATGAGAAAACTTTAGTAAAGGACTTTATCATGCTGTATCACCTAAGATTATAACTGCATTATTATTTCTTAAAGGGTTTCACACAATATGGCTTTCTTATTGTGTCCCATTAGTGGATTCCATAAACTTTTCTAATAACCTCTCATTTGCATTCCATAGCATACATTCCCCATTAGTTTGTATTCTAGTATATATATAATGTTGTATCCATGTTCCCTTGACAGAAGGAGCTTTTTAGGGGTCATGTTCGTATCCCTGATGTGTGTGATATTCTCCATGAAGGTTTTTGTGAACTCAGAGTTCAGAGTTGAATCCCAGCCACTTATGGTGCTTCTTCGATCCGCTTTTGAATGGGGACAAATGATACTTCCTCTGCCTCCTTTACAAGGTTGTGTGAGGCTCCGAATCCTAGGGATAATGCATGTGATTATGTTTGCTAAACCGTGCTCTTACCTCTTCCCCAGGACAACCACGAGGAAGACTATTTTCTGTACGTGGCCTACAGTGATGAGAGTGTCTACGGGAAATGAGTGGCAGAAGCTGGCCGATGGGAGCACCTGGACTTGGGGCAGGGGGAGGGGCGTGCGTGGGGCTTAGGGAGAAAGGGAGGGCTCCCCCTGTGAAGGAGACAGAAGGTGAAGACATCTGGAAACACTACACTGCACACACCATCATCATATTTTCACACGCTCAATTGATATTTTTTGCTGCTTTCTCAGCCCAGGGAGAAAGCATGTCAGGACAGAGCTGTTGGTTTGGCTTTGATAGGAAAGTGAAGATGTTCTAGTCTCACAACACTGCTGCGAGTTAACTTTAGTGTGATTTCCATAGAAGAGTTGGGGGGTGGGCAAGTTGGGGCCAGAGTTCGTAGAGCACCAGTAACTTCCTGCTCTCCTTCTCTTTGGGCAGAGATTCTGTTTTTGACGTTTGCACAAGACAGGTAGGGAAAGGGGATGGGAATGTTTTAGGACTACTGGTAGTGGACCATTCCTGTGGACCAAAAGAGACCCATTATAATTGAAGCATTGTGACCCCTGACCTCTCCTGTCTCCATACCTCCTCCCGAATCCCAGTTGTCATCTCAGAAGCATCACAGCACCTACCCCAGTGGCGGCAGTAGACCTCAGACCCAGACACTTAGATGGAGTTCTCCTTCTGCTGGAAAATAGGGGCCAGGCCTGAGGGATGTTAGGATTGCAAAGATAGTCTTGATAGCATTTAACTGGAATTGATGAAGTATTGAGCGTCTCTGTCTAACCTGCTTTGCTCTTTGGTGCCCCTTTTCCCCACACCTACCTTGGACTTGAATGAGCCTCAACCATTTCCAGTGATAGGCTGAAACCACTCGTCTGGCATTTCCCAGACTTTGCTCCATGAATAGGGACAGAGATGAGTTACGTATGGAAGGGGCAGGTATGAGGCAAGGTGGCTTGTCTGCACCTCCCGCTCATCCAGAATTCTTGCTCCCGGGGCTGCTGTCCTTCACTCTCACATGCACAGAAATGCCCAGTGAGGGCCAGCTGCTTCCCTCGGGTTTTCATTTACCGCAGCTGCTAGTTAGAAAAATTTGAGAGGGTGACTTTTAGTAGTTCCTGGGGATTCTGTTTGATTCTGATTATTTTCACTTTAGGGGTTATGATGTGGGTGGGGGCGGGAAGCAGGAATTGCACTCAGATGGGACATTTCAGTTCATCTCAGACATGACACTTCAGTTCATCTCCGCTAGTGAAAAGGGTTCTTCCCATGGGGGACATCTGTGTGTCAGTTCTTTCAGCCGCAGGCTCTTGTATCATGAAGTTTCTTCTGTCAGGCCAAGGAAATAAAAGAACTGCATACCTTCAAAACCTACCACGAGTTCAGAAATGTTGTCTTTTTTAGTAGGTATTAGAATAGACGGCGTGTGGACGCTGAGCAGAAAGCTTTTGAGTGGGGGGTGGCTGTTAGCAGGGTGCCCACGTGCGCTCAGACGTGTACTCCGCCCATCACTGCCGGGGAGTCACGGTCCAAAGGTGAATGGAGGTGGGGCAGCATCCCCGGGGTGTCGGTGGAATGTGGGTGATTTTCTCTTCCACAGATAAATGCCACGTCACTGCCTTACGTGTTCATCACAACTGAAGGTGAAAGACTGCGTGCATCAGAAGATCGGGGTGGAGGAGGGGATGCTTGTTAAAATGCAGATGACTAGGCCTTGCCCAGATTTAGCTGACTCGGAATCTCAGCGTAGGCAGCTGCATTTATAACCGACTCCTCGTGACTCTGCTGCACGCTGAGGTTGGAGAGGCGTTGCTCAGTTACCTGGTTTTGTTAAATCCCAACCCAGCCTGTTCTCTCCATTGCAGCCTGGTCAGTATGCGGCAACCATCTCCCAAAGCAGCAAATGGCACCTTGATAAGGCTCCTGGGGTTGGAACAAGCTTGGTGCCTTCTTCCAACCTTAGGAGAGTCTTAAGTTCAGGCAGAAACCAATATGTAGGTTGGCTGTGGGGGTGCCAGTTAAGAGAGACTGTAAAACAGGTTAGTAGAGATTCCTTTCTGAAAGAACTTTAACATCCATTTCTAATTGTTACTCTCTTGAAGGCCTATATCCCCAAGTGGTGTCTATACCTCTGTAGTGTTTTATGGAATATATCTCAGTCAGCAGAAAAGAAGGTGGTGGTCATAAGGGATCCAGGACAGGATTCCACCCACCACCAAACCGAAATCATGCCCAGATTGAGAGTTAAGTCAGGATTGAGAGTAAGGGTAGAAGAAGCCCAAGCCCAGCAAAGGCCACATGCAGGAAATACAGAAAGCTCTAAGGAATTTTGATGGAGACATCAAGGCATTGGAAATGGGTACCTGTCACTACTGGCAAGTATTGGGGTATTTCTGATTAAGCTAAATGGAAGCTAATATTTGAATTAACATGAACTGTTTTGAAACCGAAGATTTGCCCACACTACCTAGGAATGAGATTGGATAAATGTTTAAAAGAAAAACGTGGCAGATCCCAGCCCTCTATACACATTGGAAGCAGTGGTGCGGGAGACTGTAGGCCATTGCTAAACCAAAGAAGTGCCTTGAATTTAGAGGCTGCGTCTCCCCCAAGAGTCCTTTGCTTATTTGAGTCCTACTTATCTCTAGATTTTCTTGGTGGAAAAAACTTATCCTTGGATGGGACATTACATATTGTATTAGACCAGCCCTCCAACTTTATAGGTGCATAAAGTTTAAACAGCTAAATTCAGAGGCAAAAGCAGGTTGGATGTTTCATTGCTCTGAGTTGGATTTTTTGCTCTTTCCTGCACATCAGTATCTCAGCATCATTCCCCTGTTTCCTTTTGGTCAAGCTTTAAAGCTTCTTAGCACCCTCAGTCCATTGTGAGTCATCTTGAACTAAAAGCAGTTTAGAAAATGTCCTTTCATTAACTGGGTCCCATGTAAGATTGACACCCAGATGCTTCTTCCTGTGGACTAGTCTTGGGTGATGTGTCAGAGTCCGTTCTTCCCTTGGAGGCCGGTATGACATCAGTGGAGGAGCTGAGTGAGTCCTTAACTGTTCCTGTATAATTTGGTAGAAAGGTCTCAGCTATATCTGTAGGATGAGCACATATCTAGGTTTGCCAAAGACAATCTAGATTTATGCTTATTGTCTTGATTGGTTTATTAATGGTTCCTTATCACCCTGTCACAAGCTCCCCAATGGACAAAATGTTATATGATCACTCTTTTTATACTTAGTATAAAAAAGGAAGCTTAGTCCCATCATCCCAATGCATCATGCCCCAGCACAGTGTGGGTAGAGACCAGAAAAAGAAAGCCACTCCTGAATGGCACGTTGTTCTGCTTCATTCTATTTTTTCCTCAGTGCAGAATCCTTGAAAGCGTTGTGCACTTAAAAAGTTCATAGACCATATTGTGAAATCAGAGATCAGAGGTTAAGATTGCAAAAGAACAAAACAAATGGTAAAATCTTGAATAGTGGTGACTAGGCAGACAGGTGCACTGCCTCCTACAACTGCAGGTGGGGGTCCCCTGCTGTGGGGTGACGGGCACTCCCCAGAGCTGGCTGGTGCCTAGGCCTCTGCCTTGTTGCATTCGCCCTTTGGACACAATGTTGTCACTTATTTCAAGTTGTGACTATGTTGCGTGTATTAAGCACACAAGTTTACATCGTATCTGTGGGTAACCACTCAATATAACAGGTATAGTATGATTTTGAGATTGAGTGTGTGGGTTGGGGGTGCACATGTACCCTTGCCTGTGCATACAGCCCCAAGTCAACTGGAATAACAAATCAGTCATTTCTGGAAAATAAACTAGTTGATAAACTGATTCTGTCCAGTTTTTTCCTTGATGCAAAACTTGTAATCAACTATTTCTAGGTGTGTTTTCTTTTGGATATATTTTTACTCTGACAGATTTGACCAAGTTCCAAGCATTCATCCTCGTTTTGTTTTTGCAACATGAAACCACCAATTATTTTGAGAAACTGGTCCACTTTGTCCTGAGTGGCTCTGAGTCCACCTGGTCACTTTACTGCCGCCCGAATAATTGTTTCCTCCTTAGCTGCCCTGCTCCTCACCTGCCCCTTTGTTTACCTGGATATTACAGTGCTAGGCCTGCAATTTGGTCAGCTCCAGCCTGTGGCATACTCTCCTGTGGATGACTCAGGGCTACAGAGCTTGTTTTTCTCGTGTTTCCCCCCTCCCCCCCAAAATAAAAAACAGAGTCCTCATCCCAAAAGCTGTAAGACATTGTGATGAGGTCAGCCTGTTTCCCCTGTTGTATTATAGGACCATATATATATTGTTGTGTATTGTTGTGTTATAGGACCAAATGTGTGTGTGTGTGTGTGTGTGTGTATATATATATATATATGTATTTACTTATGGTTAAGGACATTTTAGCACTTTGTAAATACAGATGACCAGGTCATTTTCAAAGTTTGAAGTAACCAGAAGTGACCACCCCCAGAAGGAGTCAAGTGGCATTCCCACGTGCCACCAGGCAGGTGCTCACGTATTTCAACAGTGACTAACAGAGGACCCTAGTCACTCTCTTTGGTGTGTATTCCACAGCGTGGACCATCGGTTTTGACAGTTCTATTTTCAACACAGCAGTGGATGTATTTAAGATCCTCATGACTTCTGTTTAGAGGTCTTCAGCACCTAAAACTTGCAAAAAGTGATCCTGAGCTCTCGGGTTGGAGGCATGAAACACATCTGTTTTTGCACTTGTAGGCTCAGTGTTGCCTCACATCGTTCAATCAAAGCTTGGTGACTCCTTTGTCTGATATTCAAAGAAAAGGAAAAATAAGCTATGTTTTAGGTGCTAACATTGGCTAACTGCCTACCTCCTTCAAATCTTGGCTCAGCTGTCCTCTCAGGCTACCCAGAGCACCTCTTTTACTAGTTCAACAACCTCCACCCACTGGCAGTTCCCACTCATTCCCACCTTGATCTACTTTTGTCCTGTTTGCTGAGCACTGATCACCTTGAGAAATGATTTTCTCAAGTTTCATGGTCTGCTCTCACTCGATTGTAAGCTCCACAAAGGCAGCAACCTTTATTTTGTTTACTGGCTTACACAAACTGGTCAGAATGCTGCCTGGCCTAGTGCTGGTGCTCAAAAAATAGTGAAAGAATAGTAGCTTCTGGTAGGATTGAAGGTTCCAGTTCAGGGACTAGGGCATTAAGAACTAAATTATCCATAAAAGCACAAGTCACAAAAGGGCCATTCAAGGAACCTTGGGAACACCTTGGAGCTTACTAGAAAGAAGATCTGGAGGCAGGGCATAGGGCTTGAGTCCCAGCTCTGCCACTTAAGTAGCTCTGTGACATGGGCCAATTTATTTTTTGTATTAAAGGAAATTCTGGCTTTCCTTCCTGTCAGATATAATCATTACATCATAGGTTGTGACTATTAAATAAATCCTTTGCAAATCATTAAGTAGCATTGTTGCATATTAGGAATAAGTTTTGTTTAAAACTAAAATGCCAGTAACTTAGGCTAGCTGGCAGGAATAATCTAGGTTTTCATGTTTTATTCTTTGGTAATACTGCAAGACCTTCACTGGCAAATGCAGGATGTGGCTTGAGTCCAGGAAAATGAAGCAGCATATGTTGAGGAGGGTCTCAAAAACCAATTTTCAGACTTGATGGGAACTACAGCCGAGAGGGCTCTTTTCCTTCTGGTTAATAAACTCTCCTTGAGGGTTGATTTTCTTGATGGCACTAGCTGCTATTTATTTTCAAAGATGGTCTTGCCAGTTTCCTTTTCCACAGCAGCAGGTAAAACCTAGATATGGGACAGAGTAGCTAGAACATTCTTCAGCCTTATCAGACTAGAAGCAATAGGAACCTTTTTTTTTAAACTTATTTTTTGATAAACAATTATAAAATGTCCAAATAGTCATCATGCTGTACACACATTTACAAACATAACTCCCATCCATTAGTTTTTATACCACCCAAGCCAAAGGAACTGTCTTAAACATTGCATTCTGGAGAGGATGTCCCTGGCTGGGGTGTCCTGTAGCCTGGATGTGAGTACAGTGCCCAAAAGCAGTTTCTCCTGCGTGCAGTCCCAGCATGGCTCGTCCTGGAATGGCAAGTTTGGTATCTTTTTTGTTTGCCTTCTTAGTCAATTTTATAACCCCTAAATGACAGATCCCTCGAGGACCCACACTCCTTAAATACCCACAAGTGAGCCAGGAGGAGAATTCAAGGAGAAAGGGTGGAAGAGTGAACAAAACTTCATTGGCCAATTATTAAGTATAAATCACTGTGCAAGATGCTTAATGTTTTCTCACTGAATCTTGGAAAATAAACTCTAAGGTGAATATTTTAATTCAGTTTGTTAGATGGGAGGAAGGAAGGTGAATTTTTTCAAGATCAAATAGCTAACATTGAGCTACATGGTAGATTCAAACCCAGGACTTGATTTGATCGCAAACCTCAGGTGTGGGTCTTGCCCGTGGCCAAAGCAGGTTAGGGCCTTTCAGTGATTCCACGTGCAGTTTTGATCAGATTAAAGACTGACGCTATGAAGTGTTTCAGTTTCTCTTTGTGATGGTGATCTGTCCTATAACTGAGTGGTCCCCAACCTTTTTGGCACCAGGGACTGGTTTCGTGGAAGACAGTTTAGCAGATAATGCGACTGATGGGGAGTGATGGGGAGCTTTGCTGGCCCGCTGCTCACCTCCTGCTGTGCAGTTGGGGATGCCTGCTATAACAAATTTGCTTCTGCTTGCTAATTACAAATATACCAGGTAATTTTACAATCTAGGCCCTCTCCTTACATTGCTCTCCATCTGGAATCCTCTTCCTTGTCCTACCTGTCTACCGAACTCCCTCCAGTGTGAGGATTAGGTACAAGGACAAGTATCATGAAACTAAAGTAACAGTGACTTATACAGGACATTTACTCCATTCTTGTGTAAAAATATCCAGCTTTGGCATAATGGCTCTGCCTCCTGAAGCCCTGGCTACTCCTGCCCTCTGTTCCACATGAATAGGGTGTGGTCTTCAGCCTGAAAGTCAGAGGCAAGATCTGTTCCCTGTAATCAGATGGAGGAAGAGATCCAGAGGACAGCATGTAGGCCAGCTCTCTCTGAAGGAAGGTTCCCTGAAGGTGCTTAGGACAGCGCTAGTAACTTTTCCTGGCCAGAATTGAGTAACCTGGCCACTCCTGCTGCAAATGGAGTTGGGGAAATCTAGACTGTGTCCTAGGTGGCCATCCTCCTGGCTCAAAACTTTATTACTGTGGAAAAAAAGCGTAAAGGTTAATCTATGAATCAGCTCCTAATAACTCCAACACTTTCTCAGAAAATTTGGCAGCATAATTCTTGGTGCAGCTACTGTATCCTTTATCACTATACTTCTGTTAAAGCATCAAATATTTCACTGTGTTATTTTTTTTTTGTATTGTTTATTTTGTTTCACACATATCCTTCTTCCCAAATTGTATTGTAGGGCTGGCACCATATCTTATTTGTCTCTGTGTCCCAGGTAGCCAGCAAATGACTAGGAGCTAGTGCTTGTGAAATGATGCTCCGAATAAGCATTTGGATGCTTTTACCAAAAAATGAGATTTACCTATTTTAGGTTTATGCACCTGAGCTGTTTAACTTAATCTAGATACTTCTGTTATTAATTTCTTAGCCAATCAACTAGGATCCCTTTGTATCATCAGTGACATGATTTTCAATAAAATTATATGGGAGGTATACTATAAAATTAATTGGAAAAAATGTATCTTTGTGATGCAGTTATACATTAGTGAGTGTGTTTAATGTCCTAATCACACAGTAATAAAACAGCATTAACATTCTTAAGTTTCCACAGTCAATTTTATTACTAGCATAATAAGGAATTGAGTTATTTTCATGAATATAAGGGTAATTGTCCCACTCTTTTCCCCCCTTGGCTAGAAAAGTCATAATGGAACTAAAGTGAGTCTGTATTAAGTAAAATTCGTACTCTGAATCTCTACCTTGATCCTTTCTTTTGCTTATAAGGAATCTAAAATAGAGGTGGAGTGATTTGCATAATGTTCTCAGTTTTAACAATGTTCAACCTTTTTTTGAAATTTAATTATTGATATACTTCGTGAAGATACTCCATTATTGATATGCTTTGTGAGCATAAATTCTTTTTAAAATGCAACTATAGTTATGCTTAAAAAAAAAAAAACAGAAACAAAAACAAAAACCTACCACAGGGACTAACACAGGTAACTAAAAGTTAAGGTGGTGGAAAGGATCTTAAGAGTTTGAAAAAATCTTAAAACTATGTATTGAGTTGAGTCTTAAAGCAGCAGTACAATTTTCCAAATGACTGAGGCCTCCTTAAGTGGGCAATTTCAAGCCCACAAGACACATGTCTATAGATGTATGATTCATGTTTGTGTATATACACATACACATATATGTATGCACACATGAAACATGTTGAACAACAAAAATGACAAATTCCACTAGACATATATATACTCAAACACAGTTTTAAAATCTAACATGCTGACCGTTGGTTGTATTTCAGACCTGAAGTTTATAGCTTTAATTTTATCATCCATTTGCATAATTATATATTGTGTATGTTTAAACGATAGATATAAAAATATCTTTAGACTGTGAATTGCGTTTAAAAAAAAAGTTGCAGCCAGAGGGCTTGTTATTCTGTCCCCAGAACCCATTTTCCGTTTCTCCCATAGTAATAGACTTCACAGCCAGGAACATGGCCATCCAAAATAAAGACTTGATTTTCCGGCTCTACATGTAGCTCTGTATAAATATGCCAGTTACCTAACCTTTATGACTTTCAATTTCCTCATTGGTAAACTAGAATAATACTTGCCTCTCATAGTTTTGTACATAGTTCTATTAGAGTGGTGTTAATCTTAAAATACTGTAACTTTTCCTTTACACGTTTCTCTCCTTTGCTGTCTTGAGTTCCTTAAGAGCTAGATTATGTTTAATTCATCTTTGTATCCCAATGCCCAGCTCTTAGTACATTTTTGTTGACTCTAAAATGACTACACAGTACAATACAGCAAGAAACACTAAAGTAGATGGGGCATTTTTCATATCCTGCATATTAAATACAAATCTCAAAATTCTGTAGCTAGCAGAGGCATTCTTGGAAGCAAAATTAAACCTTCAAAGTCAACTAGAAGAGAACATAAATTGGTGAGTTACTTCCTCATTGTTTGCTACTTGCTTCCGCAGCCAGCTTCAACTAAGGTCACTCTGCCCTTTGCTGTTTATGCTGTAGCTTTGGTGGCTCTCTCAGATCCTCAAACTCACCAAGATTTTTATAATCTCAATATTTTCCAAAGATTTATCTGGAGTATTTGTCCCACTAAATTAGTCAAGTTTCTCCAGTGAGACAGAACCAATAGGATTATATATAGATATTGTTTTTACAAGATATAAGTACCTACGTCAGTCTCACTTATTCTTCATAAGTTGTCCCTTAAACAACATGAATGGTCAAAACCATGGCTCTATCTTCAGGTTTTACTCGTTTGTCTTGTACTTGAAAAATTGGCAAGAGAAGTATATCAGAGAACATTCAACTTTTTTTTTCCAGTAGGAAAAAAAAAAAAATGTAGCCTTTGCAATACTACAGGCAGAGGTCTGTGCTGAGCTATGGTTCCTCTGAGAATTCTGAAGAAGGTGCTTAGCTTTTTCTGGTGAGACACACCCGCAGGCATTTCTTGCCGGGAAGTGGTCCTCACGCTGCAATCCTAATGGACACAGATGCCGGTGTTCCATAAGGTAGGGCTGGTGGCCCAAGCCATCTGCTTCAGACTGTGGCAGGATATTCAGCTGGGACGGCAGCAGAAGAAATGGCTTTTTTTTTTTTTTTAAAGTCCTGAAAATAGTTACAGGATTCTCATCAGCTCTTCTGAAAATTGAAAACTGGTCTTTTTGAGTATTGATGGCTTAAGCCCATCTTTCAAGGCAAAAGACAGAAAATGTATCTCTCTAAAGAGTGGATATATGTGTATGCATTCACTCTGATTCACTTTGCTGTACACCTGAAACTAACACAGCATGGTAAATCAACTATACTCCAATAAAAATTAAAAAAAGAAAAAGAAACAAAGAAAGAGAAGAAGAAAAGTATCGCTCTGTGCTCCTTGATGGGCGAGTCCTCTGCTTTCACTCTTTGACCAGCAGAGCTGCACCTGGTTCCACCCCAGATCACTGAGGAAGTCTGAGATGGGGAGAACTCTAAGTCAAAATCTCTGAGTCACCTGGAAGGAACCTCTGGCTTTTCCTTTGCTTTTTTTTTTTTAAGCTGTTGATTTCCCACAACTGAAGAGTTGGGTATGCTGATTCCACACAACCCACGAAACTGCTAAGACAATGCATAAAACATGTGTTTACCTTTTACAAATTCTTTCCAACGCTATTGTCTTATTTAATCCCTACAACAAACTCTTGGAGCCATTTTCCACATTTTGCAGGTGAGGAAACTGTCAAAAGGTTTGGTTCCAATCGATCAGGGTTACACAAGCATGGCCACCCTTCTCTGTTTTCTCATCTATGAAGTAGTAGTAATGCCGACTGTAGCAGTTGGTGTTGATTAAATGAGATGAAGCTTCAAGCATAGTTGTGACTCTTTATCCTGGATAAATATTCCCTTTCTAGCTTTAAATGAGGAAATATGCTCAGAGGGTGAAAGCATTTATGCATGGTTTTACTCACAGTAGTTGACAGAGCTGGGATCCAGTTCTCGTAATTTCAAATCCAGGCACTTTCTTTTATATTGATGTATAGGCATGGGGCATGGATCCTTCCTGAAGACATGTGTTAGGAGGGGGAGGGAAAAATTCTAAGAACAAGGAGAAGTTATATCAAAAAGCCATCAGGGAAGATGAGGTGGTATGAGGAGATCAGTGATTCTCAAATTTAAGACTCATCAGAATCACCTAGAGGGCTGGTTAAAATATTTTTTGGGGCCCCACCCCCAGAGTTTCTGATTCCATAGGTGTAGAGTGGGGCTGGAATGTGCATTTCTAAGATATTCCCAGGTGATGCCGATGCTACTGGTTCAAGAATCACACTTTGAGGGCTTCCCTGGTGCCACAGTGGTTAAGAATCCACCTGTCATTGCAGGGGACACAGGTTTGATCCCTGAGCCGGGAAGATCCCATATGCTGTGGAGCAATTGAGCCTGTGTGCCACAACTACTGAGCCTGTGCTCTAGAGCCCACAAGCCACAACTATTGAGCACACGTGCCACAACTACTGAGCCTGTGCTCTAGAGCCCACGAGCCACAACTATTGAGCACACGTGCCACAACTACTGAAGCCCGTGAGCCTAGAGTCCATGCTCTGCAACACAAGAAGCCACCACAATGAGAAGCCTGCACACTGCAACAAAGAGTAGCCCCTGCTCTCCACAACTAGAGAAAGCCTGTGCAGGAGTGAAGACCCAACACAGCCAATAAATAAATATATTAATTAATTAATTAATTAATTATTAAAAAAAGATCACACTTTGAAAATCATTGTAGTAGAGAATAAATATTTGAACATTCCTTACGTAAAACACACCCCACACCCTCAGTGAAATAGCAAGTGGCGTGATATGACTAAGCAGTATTTCTGTGAGATGCATGAAATCACCAGCATCTGATTTGTCTGCTTTAGTGGCTAAATATGGGTGATTTCTACTCACCCCTTCAAACTTAGTCATGTGAATTTCTGAGGGGTAAATACAGGAAACTGTTTTAAGAAAGGTTTTACGTATGCAGATGAAATCTTGAGAACCAATAGGTAGAGTGTTATACTTACCAAAAAATGAGAGATATTCACAACACAGTAATGTCCACAATAAAATGCATCTAGGCTTGAAAAGGAATGAAAACCAGATTACCTTTTGGGATATATGAATAGATTTACTGGGGGCTTCTTTTAATATAGTCGTTTTTAAAATTTAGATAATATTGGTGTATTATCATCTGCATATGACTGCTGTAATGTAGGGCATTTTATTTATTCTTGAACAAAATAACCTGGGTTTTTATAACTACATTCAATTAAAATTACCAACCATCCCACTGAATGGGTTTAAGGTACATGGTGTTTCCAATTCCGGCTGCATTGGCAATAGTGGTGCGTTTGGTTTTGTTTTTTGAATTAATTAATTAATTTATTGGCTGCATTGGGTCTTTATTGCTTGCTGCACATGGGCTTTCTCTAGTTGTGGTGAGCAGGGGCTACTCTTCATTGTGGCGTTCAGGCTCCTCATTGCAGTGGCTTCACTTGTTGCAGAGCATGGGCTCTAGGCGTGTGGGCTTCAGTAGTTGTGGCATGCGGGCTCAATAGTTGTGGCACACAGGCTTAGTTGCTCTGTGGCATGTGGGATCTTCCCAGACCAGGGCTCGAACCTGAGATCCCTGCATTGGCAGGCAGATTCCCAACCACTGCGCCACCTAGGATGCTCCAGTGGTATGCTTTTAAAACCCACTGATACCAGGGCCCCACTTCAGCATCAGGACATAGGGGAGGGTCTGGGCATCTTGACTTTTTACAAACCTCTCAAGGGATCTCTCTCGCCAGGGTTCTGAAAAGCTTAATTGGACGTTTTTTGTCTGACAAATTCATCTGTACCAGTTCCAGAATTAGGATCTTCTCTTCTGAATTATCTTCATTTTCCTAATAAGTAACAGCTAGAATAATTCCTAATCCTTGCAGTGCTGCAGAATCTGAGTGCTGCACAATCCCATACAATGAACTAGATTTCTCCTACAAAAGAGTAGAACTTCTAGCATGAGACTTCTTGCATATCTTTAAGAAAACAAGCCACTCGCCTTCCGTCTCCAATGACTCTGATGCTGTTTTGCTCTGACTGAAAAACTTTGATGAGCTAACTTGCAAGACAGCCCCCAAGCCGCGACCCTTCCTCCTACTCAGTCACAGCTAGGTTTCCGAAACAATTTTGTTATTGCACTTCTGGCCACAAGGTGGCGGGCCAGATCTATTTAATTAGCTTGAATTGCCACTAGCCGCAATGATCATTTTCCCATTTGTCACTAATAAAAGAGTGTATCACTGTTCTGTAAACAAAGACTACAGAATCTCAGGACTAGACAGAAATATGAGATCATCTTGTTCATTGATTTTCAACTTTTTAATATCTCCCGAAGTAGGAAGATGCATTACACATTTTAAATTGTTATTCTTTCTAGTACTCTCTCAGAATCTAAATAAATACTAACACTCTTATCTCAGATATATGGAAATGACTCTGTTAAAAAAATTAACAGTGATGCATATCCAGGAATGCAATTACAGGCAGACCTCAGAGATACTGCAGGTTCGGTTCTAGACCACAGCAATAAAGTGAATATTGCAATAGTCACATAGTTTTTGATTTCCCAGTTCATATAAAAGTTATGTTCACACTTTACTGTAGTCTATTAAGTGTGGGATAGTGTTTTGTCTAAAACAATGTAAATACTTTAATTAGAAATACTTTATTGGTAAAAAATGCTAACCATCACCTGAGCCTTCAGGGATTTGTAATCTTTGCAACATAACATCAAAGGTCACTAATCACAGATAATCATCAGAAATATAATAATAATGAGAAAGTTTGAAATACCGTGAGAATTACCAAAATGTGACACAGAGACATGAAGTGAGCAAATATTGTTGGAAAAATGATGGGATAAACCTGCTTGACACAGGTTTGCTACAAATCTTCAGTTTGTAAAAAATGCAACATCTGTGATATAACATAGATCTGTTCCCTCATTTACTTTGTAGAGGGAAGACCAAATAAAGATTTATAAGGGGGAAAAAGCAGAATGCTTCACGCTTTATCTCAGTTTTTACACCTCTGAGAGTATTTGCCTCTATAAAAGGTAGTTTTGTTGATAGACCATCACCGCAATCCAAAAGCAGATATCAATGATCAGTTCCTTTAAATGTCTCTCAGACTGACTTTGGTCTCATCGCCACAATGTTGCCAATTAATGGAGAGCTTCCTCATGTGGTGGTGGCAGAGGCAGATGAAGCAGGAAAAGGAAAAGGAAATGAACACTTTTGAGCATCTTTTTCCAAAAGTGCTCTACTGCTAGCTGGAGTAGGAGACTAAGTAGGAGACTAAGCTTTCAAATAAAAATAAAAAGACGAGAACTACGTTTTGGTATGATCTTAAAAAAGAAAAAAGAAGACAAAATAAAAAATAAAAGAAAACCTCTGCTGCCACAAAATACACATCTAAATTTATTTATAAAGAGATTATATATATAAAGTAGTCCTCTGCTTATCATTCCAACCTCATCCATCACCTCAACTGTCGCATGTCAGCTGCCCTCTCACTAATTAATGTTCAACCACACTGGTCGTATATCTGTTTCGGGATCTGCACTGAGCAGTTTCCTGTTTCACGGCTGTGCGCATGCTCATATGTTCTGCTGCATTGCTCCTCCCTTAGCTCCGTAGGTTCAGCTCATTCTTTTTCTTTGTCTTCCCTTAAATATTACAGCCTCTGATCGCCCCATTAGAGAAAGTAGGTCCCCTCCACTATTGCTCTGAATCTCAAACTCTTTTTTTGTTTCATTTGTAACACTAGATGGAAATTGCATTTGTTTAATTTGCCTTTTTTACTTAGATTTTTACATTTCTTTTATTAGGAAGGATATACTCTCCATGAGTCCAAAGACCATGTCTATTTTTTATTCGTTCCATAACTTTGTCACTTAAATATTTAATGTGTGCCTACTCTTTGTCAGCCAGTATGCCATTAGGCACTCAATAACTGTTAAATAAATAACAGTATCTCTTTAGAGGGAATCCTCCCTCCTTTAAATTTTCTATATACATAAAGAGAAGCAAGTTGTGAAAGTTTACACTCTTGAATTTATACTAATCACATTTTATTTCCATCTCAATGAGAAAGAAATGTGATAGAGATACCTATTAAGATGTATATGAGAATTTCCCTGGTGGCGCAGTTGTTAAGAATCCACCTGCCAATGCAGGGGACACAGGTTTGATCCCTGGTCTGGGAAGATCCTACATGACCCTGAACAACTAGGCCCATGCGCCACAACTACTGAAGCCCATGTGCCTAGAGCCCATGCTCCGTAATGAGAGGAGCCACCACAATGAGAAGCCCATGCACCACAATGAAGAGTAGCCCCTGCTTGCCACAATTAGAGAATGCCTGTGGGCAGCAATGAAGACCCAACACAGGCCAAAATAAAATAAAATAAATAATTAATTAATCGATTAAAAAATAAATCCAAAAAAGAACCATACACTTACAAAAGTAAATTAAAAAAGGATATATATGGAAAAACGTGCATTCACTAACCTAAAAATTTATGAGGAGCACATATCACAGAATCACAAACATCCTACCATGCAACTAGGATAACCTAGCATACAACATTAGTTTAACAAATACAGTGATGAGTTGAAATTTGGTGAAATGAGACAAAGCTAGCCCATTTATGGTGTAACAGGGGGATTTTGCAACCTTAACATATGATTTCTGTGACCTTCCTTTCATTAGAATTTGGTGAATCTGAACTGACAAAGGATAAGAGTGAGTGGGTTGAAGATGTTGTTTGTGATCTCTGCACCTGAGATTTTTCCATTTCATCCACCTACTCAGTCAGGCCTTCAAACTTTTGAAAGTGAATCTTGGGCACTCACCTAATCATTAATAAGTTGCTCAAGAAGCTCAAAAATTCTGCAAGGCCTGACAGGAGATGCGTCTTCACCAAAGTTTTTCTTGTTATCTTATTGTTTTTGCTGTAGCTAGTCACTCAACTGATTTAGCTTAATTTAACAAGAAAGATCCAAAGATATTTATTCAGTACTGTGAGGCTAGAGTAGGCTTCTACTGGGCCAATAGCTGAGCACAGGGAAGGGAATAAAAGACAGATAACATTAAAAGTAAGAACATCTATTATATAAGAGGCAAGCTTTGATATTCAAAATAGGTGCCTAGATCATGAATCTCTAGGAGTATGAGTTCTAAGAAGCTCAGGTAATAGGAAGATGACAGGAGCATTGCTTTTTCTGTCCAGGCAAAAGGCTCTAAAGGTACGACCTCCTCTTTGAGGCAAATAACAATTCACTCCACTATTTCTTGTGTATTTGGCTGTGTGATCGTGGATTCTGAAGCCCACAATCTACCATCTCTCCTCCATTCTAGCATTACTGTCATGAAACTTCTGTAATAAAACTTGTATGTTCATTTTGTTAATTTCAAGTGAATTAAATTGCTCCCACTAAAATTATGAAACCACGTAGTCATGGAAGCAGCATGCTGTATGTATCATCTATCCTAGAAAACGAACATTGAGAGCTCTGCGATTTCACATCAAGTTTGTGTGTGCAATTAGACACCTTGATAGAAGTTACACAGAGCCAGAGAGGAGTGTTTAAGTACTAAAGGATCTTCCAGCTGGGCCCAAGCTCCTTTGTGTTGGCCACTGACCAGCATTGTAGCAGTTCGGCATGTAAGTTCCAATGTCAGGCTGCCTATGTTCAAATCCCAGTTCCTCCACTTACTAACTGTAAAACTTTGGGCAAAATATACATGCTCTTTGTGGTTTAGGTGCTGCATCTGACAAATGGGGAAACTAGAGCCCCTACTTCATAGGGCGGTTGTAGGGATTAAGCACGTTGGTACAATTAATACATGCAAAGTGCTTGACACTTGGCAAATGCACAGTAAATATCACTTTTTATATTATATATTTCACTCTCAATTGGATCTCTTTGCTATATCTTCTCTTTATTAAAATGTTCTGCCTAATGCTAAATTTCCATGCTTGGCTTCATCACAGTAATCTGCTTTAGAAGAAACTTACCACAGGTGGACCATCAAGGTGTTCTGGGATGCTCATTTCTAGTTTCTAAATGTCTTTTCTTATAGTTTTACTGTTCAGCTTGATGTCATGCTGTTATTTCTTACCTTGATCTTCAGTCAAGTTCTCTGTACACAGTGACTAATGGAGAAAAGTGTTTTTATATTCTTTAACTTTCTGTTATGGAAAATTTTAAACATTGAGAAGTATAGAGACAAGAGTTTGATGAATTGTGATGTGCCCATCATGCAGCTTCAACAAATATCAGTTCTCCAATTCAGATGAGTCTGAAATCCCACCCCACATATGATTTCATCTGTAAATTTTCAGTATATACCTTTAAAAGGCAAATGCATTTTTTCTAACCTCTCTATGTCAACAATAATTTTTTAAGAACTTTTATTGAGGTACAGTTAACAGACAATACGCAACCTATATTTAGAGTGCACAATTTGGTATCCCAATCTCCCAATTTATCCCCCCCAAACCCTCCCCGCTTTCCCCACTTGGTGTCCATGTGTTTGTTCTCTACATCTGTGTCTCTATTTCTGCCTTGCATTTCCTCTTTCATAGTTGTTAGCATTTGCCTTATGTATTAAGGTGCTCCTATATTGGGTGCATATATATTTATAATTCTTATCTCCTCTTCTTGGATGGATCCCTTGAGCTTTATGTAATGTCCTTTCCTATCTCTTGTAACATTTTTTATTTTAAAGTCTATTTTATCTGATATGAGTATTGCTACTCCACCTTTCTTTTGATTTCCATTTGCATGGAATATCTTTTTCCATCCCCTCACTTTCAGTCTGTATGTGTCCCTAGGTCTGAAGTGGGTCTCTAGTAATATGGGTCTTATTTTTGTGTCCATTCAGCCAGTCTGTGTCTTTTGGTTGGGGCATTTAGTCCATTTACATTCGAGATAATTATCAATATGTATGTTCCTATTACCATTTTCTTAATTGTTTTGTTGTTGTTTCTGTAGGTCTTTTTCTTCTCTTATGTTTCCCCTTTAGAGAGGTTCCTTTAGCATTTGTTGTAGGGCTGGTTTGGTGGTGCTGAATTCTCTTCGCTGTTGCTTGTCTGTAACACTTTTGATTTCTCTGTTGAATCTGAATGAGATCCTTGCTGTGTAGAGTATTCTTTGTTGTAGGTTCTTCCCTTTCATCACTTGAAATATATCATGCCACTCCCTTCTGGCTTGCAGAGTTTCTGCTGAGAAATCAGCTGTTGCCCTTATGGGAGTTCCCTTGTATGTTATTTGTCGTTTTTCCCTTGTTGCTTTCAATAACTTTTCTCTGTCTTAAATTTTTGTCCATTTGACTACTATGTCTTGGCGCGTTTCTCCTTGGATTTATCCTGCCTGGGACTCTCTGTGCTTCCTGCACTTGGGTAGCTATTTCCTTTCCCATGTTAGGGAAGTTTTCAACTAGAATCTCTTCCAATATTTTCTTGGGTCCTTTCTCTCTCTCTTCTCCTTCTGGGACCCCTATAATGCAAACGTTGGTGCATTTAACGTTGTCCCAGAGGTATCTTAGGCTGTCTTCAGTTATTTTCATTCTTTTTTCTTTATTCTTTTCCACATCAGTGATTTTCACCATTCTGTCTTCCAGGTCACTTATTCGCCCTTCTGCCTCAGTTAATCTGCTACTGGTTCCTTCTAGTGTATTTTTCATTTCAGTCATTGTGTTGCATATCTCTGTTTGTTTGCTCTTTAACTCTTCTAGGTCTTTGGCAAACTTTTCGATCTTTGCATCCAGTCTTTTTTCAAAGTCCTGGATCATCTTCATCATCATTATTCTGAATTCTTTTTCTGAAAGGGTGCCTAGCTCCTCTTCATTTAGTTGTTTTTCTGGGGTTTTATCCTGTCCCTTCATCTGGTACAAAGTCCTCTGCTTTTTCATTTTCTCTATCTTTCTGTGGCTGTGGTTTTCAGTTCCACAAGACGAAATACTGCTGATACTGCTTGATACTGCTGTCTGCCCTCTTGTGGAGGAAGCTATCTAAGAGGCTTGTGCATGCTTCCTAATGGGAGGGACTGATGGTGGGTAGGGCTGGGTGGGCAGAGCTCAGTAAAACTTTAATCTGTTTGTCTGCTAATGGGTGGGGCTGTGTTCACATCTTGGTTGTTTGGCCTGAGGCTGCTTAGCACTGAAGCTTACAGGCTCTTTGGTGGGGCTAATAATGGACTCTGGGAGCGTTCACATCAATAAGCACTACCCAGTACCCCTGCTGCCAGTGCCCCTGTCTCCTCGGTGAGCCACAGCTGCCCCCCACCTCTGCAGGCAACCCTCCTACACCAGCAGATAGGTCTGGTTCAGTCTCCTATGGGGTCACTGCTCCTTCCCCCGGGGTCCTGGTGAGCACACTGTTTTGTGTGCCCTCCATGAGTGGAGTCTCTGTTTCCACAAGTCCTGTGAAGGTCCTGCAATCAAATCCCGCTGGCTTTCAAAGTCTGATTCTCTGGGGATTCCTCCTCCCATTGCTGGACTCCCAGGTTGGGAAGCCTAACGTGGGGCTCAGAACCCTCACTTTATTGGGTGGACTTCTGCAGTATAACTGTTCTCCAGTTTGTGAGTCACCCACCCAGCATTTATGGGATTTGATTTTAATGCAATTGTGCCCCTCCTACCGTCTCATTGCAGCTTCTCCTTTGTCTCTGGATGTGGGGTGTCTTTTTTGGTGAGTTCCAGTGTCTTTCTGTCAATGATTGTTCAGCATTTTCAATAATTTCTTAATATTATCAGTTACTTCATATTTTTAAAGAAAATTAAATACGGATTCACTCCTGAAACTGGTTAATTCATCCTTATCTTTGCTGTTGTTGTTTTTTTTGCTGAAAAAATGGGATTATTTGTCCTTTATGATTTTCTCTAGCCCCGGCTTTGCTGATGTAATTGCTGTATTGCTGTTGGACATGTTCTTTTGTTTTTTCTATTTCATGTATATTGATAGTGAAATAGGTACTTGATAAGATTCAGATTGGATTTCTTTTGGAGAAAAAAAGCCATACTATTTTATAACAGTTGTGTACTTGCCTTCAGAGATACGTATTATCTAGTGTTTCACTTTTTTAACGTTGGCAGCAACTGATGATCATTGACTACATCCATTAACTAATCACACATGGCAAAAGAGTGACATTTTAATCCATTCATTCCCTTTTAACTTAATGGCAGAAATATTTCTAAATAGTAACTTTACCTTATCAATTATTAAGTTAATCTATGTTACAGATTATATAGAAAATAGATTACTTATGATATACTTGATTCTTTTCTTTACCAGATTTTTTTTTTAACTAATGAGTAATCTCAGTAGAGGATGGATTTTTACTTTTATAAAATAAAATAAAAAATAATTTCAGACTTAGAAAAAAAAGTTGAAGGAATATTACAAAGATTAATGGATAGCCTTAATCCAGATCCCTCAAATGTTAACTGGACAGAGTTGAACATTCTGGGAAGACCTTATTCAAAACTACTGCAATAGGAGAGAGATATTTGAATTCAACTCTAGAGAAACCAAAGGTGGGAGAGTTTTTACGTGTCGTGGGGAGCTGGGAAATGAGGACTGGAGGGTATTAGCGGAGGGTTGGTCAATATGTTGAGGCCAGCAGTGTTTGCTAATCGGCTCTTATTATATTAAACTCCTAGCCTCTTACAGAGACTGGGAAATAAATTAAGCCAGAGACAAAGATGAGGAAAAAAGACTCATTACCAAGACAAATATTATTAAAATCTCACTGAAGGAACCCATGCTCTTTCAATGGAGCGTTAATCCATTAATGATTTAATTTACATACATCCTATGCTGATAGTTAATATTTATTGATGTTCATTATATGCCAGGCTTTGTATTAAGCATTTCCCCGTATGATCTTTGTCATAATTCAATGAGATAGAGCACATTACCGTCTACATTTTACATAGGAGAACAGCGAGGATCGTAGATTAACGTGCTCAAGGTCACCTCACTAGTGATTGCAAAAGCTAATAGCCTAAAAAAGGCTTGTTTCACTTCAGAGAGCTAAGGATGCAGAAAGTAATATGCATAATGACATTCAAATTCAATTTATTTTTACCTAAATTATTCTAGTAATTTTGTGGCTCTCTGGTTGAATTTAGCTATGTAAACAAGCATGCACATATGACATGTATATTGATTATTTAATCATTGATGGCTGTACATAATACTTGACTATGTACCATCTACCTGTCTTCATTGAGCCAAAACATAAATTTTGGCGTATATTGAAAATTTAACCAAAAGCAAAGTCGGTTTAGGAGTTTTGGCAAGTTTCATGATGTGTCTTATTTCCTAGTTTTTTTCTTTCCCTGTGTTCTGTCCCTTAAGGAAAATATATTGACTTAAAAAATAACCCACTGTCCCTTTGCTTGTCTATTTTAGAATTTTGTGATACTTTTTGATATAGCACATTTAACCCTATTATTATATTGTCATAGACAGAGCCAATTTTGTGATTTCCTTGGGATTTATTTGAAGTTAATTTTTCCCCCCAATTTGTACATTTCTCCGTCCTTTTTCAGTTCTCCGTGTCTGTGTATGAGTATGTGAAGAGAAACCTCTGGTGGGAATGATATAAGTGCAAAGTTGTCCCTCTAGCCTGAATGAAGAGATGGCAGGGAATTTCTCTATCCTACATAGATGAATTTTATGTTTACTATGTTCTCACAGACCTAAAATTACCTGGAGGTAAAATTATCAAAATATATAGTAGCTCTCTCTTAGGAGTTCAGTCCAGTGGAAAGACTAATAAACAAACATTAATTATAATGCAATGTAGTAAATAATACAGATGAGGTGTACACACATATTATTACTTGAGAGTGCACAGTCATCTCCCTTGCCTCACCACCTTGACTGCTTCAAAAATAATGCAGGAAACAATTTGCTGCATGGTCGAGAGAAGTCTCTCATGTCATGTAGTAAGTTGAATTTACAGTATAGGATTTGGATATCCAACAAAGCCTTCTTTGTGGTATTTAATAAAGATTACGAGTGTGAATTTAATATGAATGTATTCTCATTATAGAACATGTAAAAGTACAGTAAAACAGAGAAGAAAAACCAGAATTGATCTATATCCTGCGTACTCTGTCCTTGGCCCTTTAAATATAGCTGACTCGCTGATAAAAGCAAATATTGGGCATTAGGCAAACACTAATCCACATTTACTATTAGACCAGTTACCCCTGCTATTATTTCTGTGATGTTCAGAGTTCATACACCAGCTACAATATCAATGTCTTCTCTGTATTTTGGGAACCCCTTGGGTTTTTCCTGTGTTCTCTTTCTTATAAGTATGTCAGGGGTCATATTAAAATATTTATCAACTGGTATGGTAATATATACTGGCATGCAATGTCATTCAGTAGCTAAATCAAATTAAAAATTATATTCCCTTTTGCTCTGTGATTACACATTATAAAACCACTCACCCAGTGGAATGTTGAAGAACGTTTTATCAACTTATTCATATAATATATATATTTTTTTGTTTTTTAAGAAAATGTTGATGAGAGCTTTTCTTTTTCCTTTTTGCTGCATCTAGCTATATTTCACATCTGTCTGACTGTGAATTGAAATTGAGAATCATCAGCAGTTTCTTAGTTTTAATGAGTAGAGAATTTCTCTTTATATCAATGAGATTATCCATAATAATTTTCTACGTGTTTCCACTGAGCTAACAGCAATTGCATTTGAAATTTGTTTAGCTATTATGATACTGAGATTTTTATATTTCTAATGTCATTTAAGTAATGAGAACAATTTATTGGAATGCCATTTAATTAGTTGGATACTACTTTAATTCTCTTTTTAAACTTCTTGTCCAGTTTCTTTGCAATTGTCATTTTGCCAGGTTTCATAGTTCAGTTAATTCAAAAATGTAAGAGTTTATTCTATTTTTCACTTTTGTCATAAAAAACTCAACTTTAATATGATTTTATTAGATAATAGATTTACCTGTTAGACTTGACGTAGGATTTTGCTTCTTTAAAATTTATCATACTTGTTCATTTTTGTAATGTATTTTGCATCACTTTTGTATTTTACTCTCATTAATCTATTTCAGTAAGTCTAAGACTTTTTTTTCATATTTTAATACCTCTGAAGTTGAAATGCTTCTTAAAATACATGGCATTCTTATAATCACCATGGGCCAGGAAGCAGGTGCAATGTCTTTGTAATTGTGTGCATATGCCTGACCTTGGTCATTGCTGGTGACTACCTAAAATTTCAGTTTTCCTTCTTAAATATTTTCATAGCATCGTATATTTTTCCTAACCACTACTTATACCATGAGTAAATTTGTAATTGTGCAGCTATTTCATTTATGCTTTCAATGAATTAATAGATATTTATTCAGCACAACCTATATACCAGACATTTTCTTGTCCTTGGATTACACCAGTGAATCTATCTGTTTCTCCATCTCTCTTTCCCTCTATCACAGGAGTCCCCAACCTCCTGGCCACGGACCAAGGCCGGTCCACTGCCTGTAGCCTGTTAGAACTGGGCTGCACAGCAGGAGGTGAGCAGCGAGTGAGCAAGCAAACCTTCATCTGCAGCACCCCACCACTTGCGTTACCTCCTGAACTGCCCCCACCCCCCCGCCCCAGTCCCTGGAAAATTGGTCTTCCATGAAACCCATCCCTGGTACCAAAAAGGTTGGGGACTGCTGCTCTATCACATTTATGACAATTATGTGGCTAATTACTATTATAAGTGTATTGGTGAATTAACACATTTAAGGAGTCACTATTTTAGTTAAAATTTTTGAAGAAAATTGATGAACTTTAATAAACAAAATAGGTATGGTTTCTCTGTCTCCACATATAAAATTTAAGTATAACACAGGGAGATCAACTCGATGATTGGTGACGACCTAGAGGGGTGGGATAGGGAGGGTGGAAGGGAGGCTCAAGAGGGAGGGGATATGGGGATATATGTATAAGTACAGCTGATTCACTTTGTTGTACAGCAGAAACTGACACAACAGTGTAAAGCAATTACAGTCCAATAAAGATCTGAAAAAAAATTTAAGTATAAACATGAATTTTTATTTTGCCATTATGATTTAATCTAATTCATGGCTCCAGTGAGGCAAATGTAGTAAAACCTTTGTGAAATTATACTTATTGGAAAGGAAGATTTGATCTCAGCAATGTTTTCTTTTTAATTCACAAATGCTCTTATTTAGTATGGCTTAAAATAAAATGCATGTAATGTTTTTCTCGAGCTAACCTAGGTTACAAGAAATAAGATTATCTCACCCATATTGTGGGTGCTAAGGGAAAATGCAAAAAAAAGAATAAAGTTTCCTGTTGGTTAATTATGAAATCTTGCACCATGAGCTGTTTTTGCATTGAGGCACACAGTTTCCGGTTCTGTGCTACCGTTACCGGGTCCTGCTTCCTCAGACTTACACATACTAATTTTTAGCACAAGGAATTCCCTCCTTACTTCAGGTATGTTTTATCATTTCTGATTCCCTTGTAATCCTCCCTCCCCCAGTTCCTGAAAGATGTGACCAATAGACAATTCTTTGTGTAGTTTCTGTTTTTGGACATTTTTAATAAAAAAATTAAAAGTAAAGTATAGGATATTTTTCTGACTTCAACATATCAAAGTTTTGCTTTATTTGACTATGTTCTTCCCAAATCTTTGATGTATGTCTAGTAATCTTTTTTAATAAAGTTTCTCTGAGAAGTTTAAAGTGAATTTGTTTAGAACCTTGACAAATAAGTGTTCATCCTGATCAGTGTTTTGCCAGTACTGAAGCTGATAGCCAATATTAAAAAATATTTACAACAAAATTTTTCAAATTTTTGAATTTTAGCTATTTTAGTATTTAATCTATTTTGTTTATTTACTTTTTAATAATGAGAGTGTATATGAAACACAGAAAGATGCTAATAAGTCAATGGGCTCTGCACAAATATGGGGCATAGTCTTATTTCAGTTACAAAATAATGCAAAATATATTGTCGATGAGTCATTTTGCTAATTATGGAGTCACTTAGGAAAAGTGAAATTGTTAACTTTGTGATTTAATTAGAAATTGTGGGATGCCTCCTGGGGAATCATAGCTAATAAACATAGCTATATTTTCATTTCTAATAGTAGCAGAAATTAACTCTGCCTTTTATTATTCAATTTCAAGAGGCAAACTGCAATGATGCTATGGAGAAATAGGCTTGGAATTTTTGGAGATGACTTCATTGCAGACCTAGAATTAGTTTTTAAATTCTTTACTAAAGGCAGTAATTACTTTCTATACAAGAATTGGTTAAATAGATCTTAACTCTTATAGGTTTCTCTTATTTCCCTTATTTCTATGTTCTTGAGGGTATTTTTTTTCCCCTATACTTGGGGCTTCAAAGTGTTGAGAACATACTTCCAGAAAATGTAATAGGTGTATCTATTTATCAACTCAGATTTTATTTCACTTTATTTTTTTTTTTTTTGGCCTCACTATGTGGCTTGTGGGATCTCAGTTCCCTGACCAGGGATCAAACCCACACCCTCAGCAGTGAAAGTGCAGAGTCCTAACCACTGGACCACCAGAGAACTCCCCCAACTCAGATTTCATATTATTGTTTCATCTCTCTTTATTATAATATGTCTTCCCAAGTTATAGAAGGATATACTGATATCTGAGCTCTTTATCCCTTACAGTTTTTTCCTATATAAAGATGGATGAAGAACCCATAATTTACAATACACTTAACCAGGATTTTCAGCAAAGGCACACACCAAAAAATAATATTAAGCATAAACTTAGTCCAAATGAATTGACCAAGAAGGAGCTGGAACACCAGAAACCTTGTAAAACACAGCACAGAAATATAGCAGATGTCAATGTCAAAGGTAAGCTACATTAAAATAGAGTATTCCATAAACATGTAGAGAATGCCTAAAATTATATACTGACCTATGTTCTGCACCAAGGAGATACAAAAATATGTTTCTAAATTTAGTTAGAGAATGAAAATATAAAAGCGAAAATTTAAAGGTCAATTTAATGCAGACAGTGACAAAGGCCAAATGGTAAATACTATGACTAATTTAAAAGATAACTTGGATAGTTTAGAAATCTCATTGCTAAAAGTGAGAGTTGAGTTAGACTTTAAAGGAAGAATAGGATGCGAATAGAAAAGAGCTGGAAAGTAATTCCCTTGAGACAAGAATGGTAAGTGAGGGAGAATGACTAGCTACAGATGTTTGGGAGGATTGCGTTAGATACCTTGTTTGGAAGCCCGCTAATTGTAAAGTGTGAGAAATAAGCATGTTCGACTGATTGATTTCTGGACTAGAGTGTGGCATACACCTTATGTCGTAATCTTTGACATAACTATTTACTTAAGCAAAACATAAATATATTTCTTTTAAATTTGGAGCACAAAATAGATTGGGTAATAGCAAACGTAATAATTAAACAGTAGGCATAATAAGGTTTAGTGACCTTAAGTTAAAGTTTCAAGCTATCGCTAGTTTCTGGAACCTTGTGACTGATTGCTACAGGCTTGTCTTTTCCAAACCTAATGATCTTAAGGGAAAAGGACGAAATCTCAGCTGTAGGCTGGTCAGCTTTCTGAAATGGCAGAGATCAATCCCACAGATTCCCCCAAGTGTGGGGGTTTTTTGAAGGGGGAATGATTTTTCTGTGTGGTTTTTTGCAAAAACACACTTTTTAAAAAAAATTTGTTTTAAATTGATAATAAAATCCCAAGTGAATATTTCTATTCTAAAAAGAGAGATTATAAGTAATACTTATATCATTTTAAAGTAAATACATGTACATTAGGGAAAACATTAAAAATACAGAGAAGTATACATTTTAGAAGTCATGCATAAAGCTGTTTTCTGTCATATGTATATATAATTATGGACTTATACTTTTATATTCTTTATAGTTTCCATTTAGTATCACATAATGAACTTCTAAATATTGTATAGTTTTATTTATATGAAGTTTAAATTGTGCAAAATTATTCGGTGGCAATAGGAAAAAGGATAATAGTTACCACTCGATCTTGGGAGGGGTCCTGTGGGAAGCTTCTAGGTCCCTGGAAAGGTTCTGTATCATGATTAGGGTGATGGCTCACAGGTGTGTTCTCACTGTGAAATTCGCTGATATACATGGTTGTGATATATGAATATTTCTGTATGTTTTCTATACTTCAAGTATTAAACAAAAATTATGAAACAAAATAAAACATAATAGAATTACGTATAGTAAATTTGGGGGTCTGTAGAACTGATATCAATTTTTTTTCAAGTGAGTGAGGTTTTTTTTTGTACCTTTTGTCATATTCTAACCTTTTTACATGTTAAAATCTGTTTCAGGGATATCTATTTCTGTTATATCTATCTCTTTCAAAATCAATATTGTTTGTTAAAACTAATTTTGATCATGAACAAGATAAGCCCCTTGTTTCAAAATTCTTATTATTTGTTTCATCTTCCTATTTTCCAAAAATGTTCTAGACCTGGTTATCAAGTTCCAGAACAATTCCCACTGTCCTTTGTTAAAATTGTATTTTGTTTACTCATATAATTTATTTGAGAATAGCTAACATTTTTATAGTAGACTTTCTAATTATAAAAAATAGTTTTCCTGTTCTTTTGTAAGATTCTTTTTATGACTCACAGAAAAGGTTGTTGTGTTTCCACCCTGTAGCAAGAGTAAAGGACACTTCTCAAACTTCTGAATTTGAATTCTTAAGCATAGTTCCAGCATGACTGCTCTTGTACCTGATAGGAACATATAAGAGTTGTATGTCATAGGAGACGTCAACTAAAAACAGCTTTTATTTTCCACTCTAAATAACTTGGAAAAACTGTATCAAGTGATAAACCTCTACCTAGTTTGGGTAAGCCAGTAGCTCGAACAATGCCTCCTTTATCTTCTGTCCTATCTTTTTCTGGGCTTGTGCTTTGTTTTCTGAAGGGAGGAAAACTCTTAATGAGGGACAGCGCTGGGGCCATGTTTTCTGCTACAACAGAGAGAAGAGAGAGAGAGAAGGGAAGAGTTATATAACCCAATGGAAATTCAAATAGCTTAAAACCTAAAGAGATTATGATCCAAAGAGACTACTAATGAAATGGATCCTAAGCCTTTGACATCTTCCCCTTGTCAAAACTTTTCAGTTTTTTAGTCTTTTGATCTTTGTTCATTTTCCATAGGAGAGATAACTAATGGGTAGTGGTGGGTATTTGAAAAAAATAAAAAATACTGGTGCCGAAAATGAGAGAAATTGATCAAGGGTAGATTATTGTCAAATGCCACTGAGAATCAAAGTGAAGTTTGGGATCTTGATGTGAATTAATATCAGGCTGTTTGGCTTCCTTCATCAGATATTGTAATAGTAAACGAGACACATAAAATGGAAAATGAGCAGTTAGCATCAGTGCAATCACTCAGGTGATACATCAGTAGGTCTAATTTGGGTGGTTCAGGCATGGTGGTGACGATGAATGAGGATAATGTAAGTCAAGAGATGAGTGCCTTAATAATACCGAGGAAGAAATTCAGTGGGAGGAAGGAAGTTAGTATGAAAGATAAAGGTGATCCTCAAAGATTAGTTTTTTAGATATTTAATGTTCTGAAGCTGGAATGACAAAAATAAGCTGGCATTTTGTTGCTTCTGATCTTCCAACTGGTGGACCAATAGGTCCATTGAGGGTGGAGGCAGCTTCTTATTCTTTTCATAGCTCCATCACTGGTTCTGTACTTGCATGACACACTGGGAGTGTGTGTTAACATGTGTTCATTGAATTAAAGAAGGGAGGGGAGATGTGTGGGAGAAAGCAGAATAAATAAATGATATTTGTTGACTTCCTAATCCAACATATAGCCACTTTTACTTTTCAAGTTGGGAAGAGCTCAGTGCCTAAATGAAGCAAATGCCATTCTGTTTTTGCAGTTTTCTTGCTCAACTTACTTCAACTTACTTATTTTTCTTTCCTCCCTTCCTTTCCTTCTTCCTTCCTTCCTTCCTTTCCTTCTTCCTTCCTTCCTTTTCCTTTCTTTCTTTTTTTTTTTTTTTGGTGGAGAAAGATGATAGTAAGATTTGGAGGCAGAATTAGTGAATTAGGGACTCTGTTCTGCTGTGAATTGACTATGTTATCTTACACAAATAGCCTATGCAAAAAATGAGATTTTCTTACTTCCATCATTTCACTATTATCTAAAATCAGGTAGAAATATTTTACAGGCTTGTTGTGAGAATCAAGAATTGACACGTATTTGTGTTCTTAACTGTAAACTACTCTATACGCATTATATTTATTTGTCCTGTTATCTCGCTCTGTCTGCTTTTGATTCTGCTTGTGTTTTCAATCCTCTCAGGAGACATCTCCCTTCTTCCATGGAGGCTTGTTTCTAGTGTGCTGGGTGTCATGTGCCTTCTCCTAACAGCCATAGCCATTGCAGTCGCTGTTTTTACTGCAAACTGTAAGTAACCATAGTGTCTTCCAAATTGTCTTCCCCTTGAGAGCATTATTTATTTCATGGGATATGTTAAGCCAATACTAGACTCAGAACAATTTTACCTCATCAAAATACTTACTTTTTTATTTTCTTGAAAATTGCTCATTTACTCTTATAGAATATAGTCTTTGAATATTTCATTTTGATGTTTCAATTCAAAGGAAGATCTACTTATGATATTTGACTATTTTTGCAGCATCTTCCAAACAATCACCTCTCATAATCCAGCAGAAAGGTAGGCAATGGTTTCATAGACTGATTTCTTAAACTGATTTAAAAGTATTATTGTCCTGGGTCCACACATGTAGAGTTTTCTCTGGGCAAGTTACTCTAGGATGTGTAATAGAAAATATAAGGCATAATCCCAGCCATTAAATAACTTATAATTTTGTGAAACAGAGGTTTACCTATAACTAACTGAAATATAGGAAGACAGAGGTAAGGTTTTGTGGGGGGTTTTGTTTGTTTTTTAGGTGTTTTAAGAAATTCTTGTAAGATATTATAGTTTTGTAGGGTAATAGAACTATCTGTAGTGAGAGCAAATTTTGAAGAGGTAGCGTTTGTATTAGAAGGACAAAATTTCAACAAACATTAACCTAATGAAGATGTAAGGTGAAGACGTTCCAACCCCTAAATGCTATAATAGTATGGAGATAAGAAAACTAATGGTTCAGCTACTCCTTAGATGAATAGATCCTAGGCCACCTGTATTATACAATATATAAAGGGTCCAGCATGTCACAGAAGTAAGAGAAAAATACAAAGAAAATTTTTCATTTCTAATTCATAATTTTATTGTAAGTAATTTTTGCTGTCTTTAAGTAATGTTACTCTAATAACAAAAGGTGTACTTCTGTTTGCAAGGTGTATTTAAAAAAATAATAAAATCAGACTTTGTGATTGTTTTCAATGTGATAATAGAGAATCTGTGTCTCGGACCTCATTGTCATTCTTGTCCAGAGAATTGGGTTTGGTTCAGATGCAGCTGTTACTACTTCTCCAAGGAAGAGTTAACTTGGAGAGAGAGTCAACGTGTCTGTTCATCTCTAAATTCCAGTCTCATAAAGATAAACAGGGAGGAGATGGTAAGTTGTTACTTTAACTGAACATCATAACGATATGTGAAATATGTGAAGTCGATTGACTGAATTAAACTGAGGAGTCATTTGCGTTTACCTGACTTTAGCACTATACAAAAGGCTGAAGGATATAACTAGTTTATCTTTTGTTTACATTCTCATATGCAAAATGTGGTATTGGACCTAGCTATTATGTAAAGAGGAGAGATATGTTTTGAAATAATAGTTAGAGTGCCTTTCATGAAAAAAAAATGTATAAAGAATGAATATAGAAGGAGACAGTTACTACAAGGACTATCCCAATCAGAGAAAAAAGAGCCTGGTGTAGCCCAAAGCTGAGATGGTATAGCCTTTGTGGTCCAACAGTTAATATCATTGTGTGATCAGTGCATCATAATCTAGAACACAATGTGAGAAGATGGAAGAGCTTTCCCTAACTCTGACAATCTGCATCAGCATCAAGTTAAAGTACCCACTGTATGAATTCTCCTGATAGAGGAGATTCTCTCCATTCTGCATCTGAAGACACAGGAGATAGACATTGGGGGTAAAATTAATCTCCAAGACATCTATAAGGGTACTGCTATTCTTTTAAAAACCTTACTCCCTTATTCCCCAAACCCATATTATCTTTTTACTCATATTTATTTATTTTCTGTATCTCCCATGAGAGCAGGGAATTTGTGTTGTTCATGGCTGTATCATTAGCATTTAAAAATGGTCCTGGAATATAGCACACATTAATGAGTTTGTGGACTGGATGAATTGAATAAAGATAAACAAGATGTTGAATTTTTTTAAAGAGTACTCCCATGCAGTTGACGAAAAGACAATGATAAGAACTTTGTAATTGTATGTATTTGTTTATCACTAGCATTTCTTCTCTTTAAAATCTTTCTTTTGGATCGGAGTCTACTATAATGAAACTGACAGGCACTGGCTGTGGGAAAATGATTCAGTTCTTCCCTCTGATATGTAAGTATCTGCCTGACATAATGCAGCCTTCTCTGCTCTTGGATTAATTGTTGCATTTGCCCAGAAGAACAGAAATAAAACGTGCCTGAGGCACAATTTCAAGGACATTTAGGGAAATGGGAAAAGAGACAGTTAGTTAAATCCAATCCCATGTCCAGCATTATAGACTCCAGAAGCAGGAATATAACTCGGTTCCTTAAATCTTCTCCTGATAATTTTTCTTACATGTCATAATCTCAGTTTGCTCAGGCTTTCATAACAAAGTACCACAGACTGAGTGGCTTAAACAACAGAAATTTATTTTCTCAAGTGTGGAGGCTAGAAGTCCAAGGTCAAGGTGCTGGCAGGTTGGTTTTTTCTGGGGCCTCTCTCCTTGGCTGTCTTCTCTCTGTGTCTGCAGGTGGCCTTTGCACTATACCTGTTTATGTTGAAATTTCCTCTTGCAAGGACACCAGCCATATTGGATTAGGGCTCACCCTAATGACCTCATTTTAACTGAATTAACTGTTTTATTTTACTTCATTTCATTAATTTTGTTTCACTTAATTTTATTTTTGGTTGCATTGGGTCTTTGTTGCTGCATGAGGGCTTTCTCTAGTTGCAGTGAGCGGGGACTACTCTCCATTGCAAAGCACTGGCTCTTGGCGTGCGGGCTTCAGTAGTTGCAGCACATGGGATTAGTTACTCCACAGCACGTGGGATCTTCCTGGACCAGGAATTGAACCCGTGTCCCCTGCATTAGCAGGTGGATTCTTAACCACTGAGCCCCCAGGGAAGTCCCCTGAATTAACTCTTGAAAGACCCTATCTACAAACACTCACATTCCAAGGTACCAGAGGGCAGGATATACAACATATGCATTTTAAGGGGACACAATTCAGCCCATAACACAAACCATGGTTTAAAGTCTTCTTACTTCCTCACTAACTACATTGTTCTATAAGACCAAACTTCCAGGTCATTAATATATCTTTTTTTTTCTTTGATCCTTATTGGAGTAGAATAACTTTACACTGTTGTGCCAGTTTCTGCTGTACAACAAAACGAATCAGCTGTATTTATACTTATATCCCCATATCCCCTCCCTCTTGAGCCTCCCTCTCGAGCATCCCTCCCTATCCCACCCCTCTAGGTCATCAGCAATCATCGAGTTGATCTCTCTGTGTTAGGCAGTTGCTTCCCACTAGCTATCTATTTTACATTTGGTAATATATAAATGTCAATACTACTCTTTCACTTTGTTCCAGCTTCTCCTTCCCCACCTCCCTACATCCTCCAGTCTGTTCTCTACCTCTGCGTCTTCATTCTTCCTCTGCAACTGAGTTCATCAGTACCATTTTTTTAGATTCCATATATATGTGTTTGCATACAGTATTTGTTCTTCTCTTTCTGACTTCATTCTGTATGAACATATCTTTAAAGTCTCCCTGCTTTTTTTTTTTTATGTTCTACTCACTGTGGGCCTAAAGACTATGGAGGCTAAAAATGTTTATTTTCCTCACCAGAAAAATTTACTGAGACCAGTTTTTCATAGGCATTTTATTATTTTGTTTTTAATTCCTCTGTTTACTTCTGTAAGCAATGACCATCATCATGCTCTCCTTCCTCTCAGGCTCTTACAACATCCTTAATTGAGTTTTTATTAAATATTTAAGGTTCTGTAATCTATCTTTTAAAATTTATAAAGATCTTACTTATCTGTGCTACTGATAGAAATTCAATTCGACTCAATTATATTACATAATATGTTACTTTTTAAACATTTATATATAAAATGAAAGTTTTATATTTCTTCTCTCTGGCATTTGTTTGTTATAGAATTTCATGAAGTCTATGTCATTTCTTCTGTTTTAGGTTTCATCTTCCTACACCTCCATTAAAACATGCCTGCCTATCTTACAAATCAAGAGAAGCCTATTTAGGTGAAAGCTGTGAAATTAAACAGAACTACATTTGTAAGAATCACCTTATTTATTCTATAAATTCACAGAAAAGATGAGCATTACTCTTATCTAACTCTATGTCTTGAAAGAATTGTCAATGGTCACTTTCTTGTTCTATGGAGAAAAGATGTAAATTAACACCTTTGGTTTTAGTAAAAATAGAATCATCTAAAAATATACTTCAATACTATTTTTTAAATGTACTATAATTTTGTTGAGCGGATATATTTTGATTTCAATGACTTTTCATGAGATACTACTGTGGTAATATGTAGCAGAATATATATGCCAATACTCTTTAGGAGACAATGCCTTAAATACTTTCTGAATTGTATGTTAATGTTTCCTTCTATAAAATTGTCAAAGTATATTGTTAAGCAATAAAACACAGAACCAGATGTAGAGATTAGTATAAACACATAGGAAATAGAATTGTTCCATAATTTTTGGGAAATTAATTTTCAGCTTGGTTACTATCCAAAGGTCCAACTTATTTTATAATATGGTGACTCTGACACAACTAATTAGACCTGCAGGTGACAATGTGGTATAAAAGGATTTTGCTTTAAAATCTCAATTGTTAAATTTTCATTTCTTTAAGTTGATCTGTTGCATAGTATTTAAAAAAAAACAAACAATTAGTAATTATTTCCTTTTAACGTATCAAAGGTCTTAGAGTTATTAAAACAGTACTGATGACTAGCTGGGGTTCCTCTTCTCTTAGTCTTATAATCTTCTATGCCTTCTACACATACTGATACAATAAGCTCCCTTTTATGTTTATTTCATAATACTTGGCCTAAAATTGTATGCAAAGAGCAAAAGTTATGCTTTACCAAATGTCCTTATTTCACTAGAGCAGAAGAAACATGATAATGACAGAAGATTTAGATACAGATGTCCCTTGGTATCTACAGGGGATTGGTTCCAGGGCCTGTGGTGGACACCAAAATCTGTAGATGCTTAAGTCCCTTATATAAAATACTTGCATATGTTTTATAATATTTGTATAAATCTATGATTTATATGCAAAAAATAATCTAGGTGTATTATTTGCATATAACCTATGCACAACCTCCTATATACTTTGTCATCTCTAGATTATTTATAATGCCTAATACAATGTAAGTACTCTGTAAATAGTTATAAATACAACATAAGTGCTATGTAAATAGTTGCCTGTGTAGGGCAAATTCAAGGTTTGCTTTTCGGAAATTTCTAGATTTTCAAAAATATTTTCTCTTCATGGTTAGTTGAATCCAAGGATGCAGAACCCATGGATACAGAGGTCCAAGTATACTCTGTTTAGTTTTAGTCCAAGTATTAGTTCTATTGATGAAAATAATCAATAAACAATCTATAATAGGGATAGAAAAGAGTTTTATTTGATCCAAACTGAGGACTGTTCTGGAAGACAGCTTCTCAGATAACTGCTCTGGAGAAGTCTGGTTTTTAGCGTCATTTTATATCTTGTCAGAACAAAGAACATCAAACAAGTCAGGGATACATTCCTTCAAGAATTCAAGGGAAAAATGCATCAGCACTTACACAGCAAGTCAGTATGGCCTTGGCACCTGGGAAGGGGGTCTTATCATCAAAGGAGTACTAGTGTTGGCATCCTCAGAGGGGAGTGTTTAAACTTTAACATTCTTTACTTCTTGTCAATGCACACTTTTCTTTAATACTTAAAGCAGATGTACAATGCATGTTTGGTAGGTCACAGACTGTTAGTTAACATAAAATTCAAGTTAACCTATGTATAAGCCAGAACGACTTCTCCAGACCTCAATATGTGAAGATTCCACACAAAAAAATAAAAAGAAAAAAAACAACAAATTAAAAAAAATATGTGAAGATTCCTTTTATCAGTTCCTTCCACTTCTCCACACCTACTTTACTATACTTGTCTTCTTTAAATATTTCCCTTCCTATATGGTCATTCTGAACAAAGAAGCAGATAAGTAGCAACTTTTCCAAGTTTAGCTTTTTACTCTGGTATGTAGTTTCCTGAGAATTTTTTTAAAAAGAATTTACTTTTCGAATTATAGTTTTCTCCGGATATATGCCCAGGAGTGGGATTGCTGGGTCGTGTGGTAGTTCCATATTTAGTTTTTTAAGGAACCTCCATACTGTTCTCCATAGTGGCTGTACCAATTTACATTCCCACCAGCAGTGTAGGAGGGTTCCCTTTTCTCCACACCCACTCCAGCATTTATTGTTTGTAGATTTTTTTGATGATGGCCACTCTGACTGGTGTGAGGTGATTCCTCATTGTTTTTTTTGATTTACATTTCTCTAATAATTAGTGATGTTGAGCATCTTTTCACATGCTTTTTGACCATTCTGAAGTCTTCTTTGGATAAAGGTCTATTTAGACCTTCCACCCATGTTTTGATTGGGTTCTTTGTTTTTTTAATATTGAACTTCTTTAGCTGTTTGTATTATTTTGGAGATTAATCCCTTGTCAGTCGCTTCATTGCAAATATTTTCCCCCTTTCCATGGGTTGTCTTTTCATTTTGTTTACAGTTTCCTTTGCTGTGCAAAAGCTTTTACACTTAATTAGGTCCCAGCTTTTACGCTTAATTAGGTCCCAGGCCAGATAATTAAATGGAGGGAATTTAATACAGAGAAATATTCACAAAGAAGTTTTAGAGCTGAAAAGACCAAAAGGAGGAAGAAGACATCTCAGAGATAAGCAAAACAGAAAGTTGGGACCATTCCTAGGGCTGGGAGAGCCAAGGGAGCAGATGGGTTCCCCAGAACTACTTGGTGGGAACTGGGACCTCAGTGGATGGTGTCTGGTAGGAGCTGGGAAGGGGCAGCAGTTGCTGTTTGGCAGGAGTTAAACCCACATGACATGCATAGCCAAGGCAGGAAATGTAGCCTGAAGCAAAGAGAGAAAAGCAAAAACACCAGGCTTCTCGTCACTTCTCATCTTCCAAATGTCAAGCCAGTTGCTCCCATTGACTGAACCTGACTGGAAGCTGGTTGGTCGTGGAAACTGTTAAATGTATTTTGCAGGAATTAGCACCTGAGATAGGGGCAAAGCAGGGGAAGGTCAAGGAGAATGAAAAGGATAGTGACTGACACAGGGTGGAAGAAACCAGGTCTCCCAAGGACACAGAACCATAGGATTTGGGGAGAGATGCTTCTCATACTCAATTGGAAGCATGATTTGTTAGCACAATATTTTGTGAAGAGGTTCATTGAAGCTATCTTGTCTAATCTATATGTCAGCTTCTTTACTGTAACATGGGATGGGATCACTCAAATAAATTATCAGCATGGAACCAAGTTTATAAGGGTTTAGTAATTGGTGGGAGGGTGTTGAAAACATGTTTTGTAAAGAAAGAATTGAGATATACTGACTTGAGAGATACAAATCTGTCATCCCTTATCCACAATATGGAAATTCATGTATCTGTAAAGTAAAACATTTTCATCTGTTTGGTGCCAGAACCTGAACTAAGCTAATTATAGATTTTGCAATTTACATTTGCCTGAATAAACATTAATGTGTTTGGATTTCAAATGACTCCACTGGGAACTAATTCATATACGTATTCCTATGTAACACTTGTTAATCCAAAATAAAAAAAGGCTGAATCTTACAATATGTTTCTCTCTATGGGCTTTACATAAGGTACCGTGGACTTCTTTTTGCACATTATACTTTCTTTAAAGAAAATGATGAGAAAGCACTGTCTATAAAAGCACAATTGCTGATTTTTTTCATTTGGCTTGATTTGCCTTTATTTTCTGACTCTTGGATGCTGTGTGATTCACGCTGGCTATGTCTCATGTCACTCTGGATTAGAATAACTTTTTTTTTAATTTAGAAATTTGACTTCTAATTGTCAAATAAGCATTAAATTTTAGATTGTGTTCCTGCTAAAATTGACATTTATCTACAGAGTCTTGCAACTGATTTCTAAGAATAGGTTGATTCTTTTAATATATTCCGCAAAATCATGACTGTTTGATTCACCTTTTATCTCAGGAATAATTTTTGCCATATGAAAGCTTTCTTTTCTTCTGGCATGACCTGCCTGTTCTAAAAACTTTCTGCTGAATTCAGTCACTTTTCTGTGGTGATAAGGGTTTATCAGGAACTTGGGACAGGCAACACATTTTTTCACTGTGTTCAATATTTTAAAAAATCATATTTACATATACAGCAGCTAGGATAATTTTTATTTGGTATTATTGAAACCCTTCCCCATAGCAACTTAGGTGTTGTTCCTGATGTGTCTTTATTTCCCAATACCTCCATCTACAAAATATGCTACATCTCTACATTCTATTATATTGAAAGAAATTTCCAGGTTGAAAAATATCTCATGGAAAATATTACTGGAGAATCTATAGGCCAATGTGTTGTAAGCCTCATCTTTTTTTTTTTTTTTCCTTTGTTTGCCTCTTTGTTCTTCCATTCTCTCTCTTGGTGGGTAAAGGCTGTCATGATTCTGAATTTAGTGCAGTTTCCTGTGATCACACTTGCCCGAATAAGAATAATAACACAAATAATGACCTTAAAGTAACAATGATCACCCACATCCAGGCTTGTACACCCCACTTTTAGTCTCTTTCCATCTTGAGCTTTATCTTTTGTTCCCTAGCCGGGTACACTGCTTTGACTCCCAATATATTTTGCAGCTGTTGCTTGTTCTTTTAATCAGAAATGCTGTTTCCTTTACTCCATACCCATCCACCTCCTCCCTGGGACTGTATGGTCACATCTAAACTAATGTAAGTGTTAAATGTTATTTCAAGCAGCAACAAGTCTGTGGTTGGAAATATTCTGTACTGTACAGTGTGATGTGTCAGCCATGCATGTACAAACTGTATTGAAATGATTGAGTGTATTCAGCTGATGCATAAATGTGTGAACAAAGAATGATAGGTTGATTGATCCTTAATGACCATCTTAGTAGCATTTGTGAAAGTTTCAGTGCTGTCATATCAGAATCCAGACAGTTTAGTTAAAACTTAACCTCCAAGGACTTCCCTGGTGGTCCAGTGGTTAAGAATCTGTCTTACAATGCAGGGGATGTCAGTTTGATCCCTGGTCAGGGAACTAAAATCCTACAAGCCACGTGTACTTTTTCTCATTAAATTATCTCACTCAGTTGATAAGTTGGAACGATTATGGTCATCTTTGAACAAACGCATTTAATTCTGTTTTCCTTTGCTACATACTACTATCATATTGGTGTTAAACCTGATCATAGTTGATTCTTTTCTTCCCCTTTTATGAAAATAAAATTTTGCATTTCCTTTTCCATTGAGGTATAGTTGATGTACAATATTATATGTTTCAGGTGTACAACACAGCGATTCACAATTTTTAAACGTTAAATCCCATTTGTAGTTATTATAAAATATCAGCTATCCTCCCTATGTTGTACTATATATTCTTGTAGCTTATTTATTTTACACGTAGTAATTTGTGTCCCTTCCCCTTCACCCCACCTTGCCCCCCCAATTTCTCAAGACCTTAGTTGATTCTTAAGAGTTATTCAATTTTAGAATGCTACCCCTCAACTTGTTCCTTTCATACATTTATGCATTCATTAATTCACTGAACAGATAGTTATAAAAAATTCTGCAGTGGTTTAGACATGGTTCTAGGAGCTTCAGATAATAGAAGTAAAAAAGACAGAGAAAATCTGTTCTCTGATGTTACTTTTTTTTGAAGGGCTGACAGAAATAGCTAGTGACAGAGTGGACACTCTTTGAAAGTCATAATTTTGATAGTTTGCATGTGACTTTTCCTCTCTTTTTATGCATATAGAACTCTAGTAATAGAAATTCACACACACTGCTATATATAAGATACGTAACCAAAAAGGACCTACTTTATAGCACAGGGAACTCTACTCAGTATTCTGGGATAACATATGTGAGAAAAGAATCTTAAAAAGAATGAATATGTGTATATGTATAACTGAATCACTTTGCTGTACACCTGAAACTATACAACATTGTAAATCAAGTATACTCCAATAAAGTTAAAATTAAAAAAAAATTCTTCCATCAAAGATTTGTAGTTTTCAGTGTACAGCTTTTTTACCTCCTAGGTTAAGTATATTCCTGTCATTCAAGACTTACTATATGGGGAGGATCTAGAGTAGGGCTCCAGTACTGGTCCGTGGCCTGTTAAGAACCAGGCAGCACAGCAGGAAGTGAGTGGTGGGGAGTGAGCGAAGCTTCATCTGCCTCTCCCCATCGCTCCCCATCACTCGCATTACCACCTGACCATTGCTCACATTACCATCTAAACCATTGCTGGCATTACCTCCTGAACCATATCCCCACCCCCCCACCCCGCCACTGTCCCCGTACGTGGGAAAAATTGTCTTCCACGAAACTGGTCCCTGATGCCAAAAAAGTTGGGGACCGCTGATCTAGAGGACATACCTTTCACAAATGCTGTGAAAAATACATTTGTAAGAGGATGCCAGATATCCTTGAAGAGCTCCATAGTCACTCTTCTCTCTAGGCCAGACCTCACATTGGGAAGTCCAGTCACTGAAGTGGGAAAGGTAAAAGCAATGGGGAGTATTTGCAACCTGAGGTGTCAGGGGCCAAGTGGCAGCACTCATCCACCAAAAGCAAAGTTGATGTGGTTACCATAGTGGAAAGCTGGGTCAGAGACAATTATTGGATTGTTGATCATGGTGGTCCTAGAGGTGAAATATATAGGAAGCTTGTTCAATTCTTGCATGATGTCTTATTCAGCTTGGGCTTCTATAACAGAATACCACATACTGAATGGCTTACAAATAACAGAAACATATTTCTTAGTTTCAGAGACTGGGAAGTCCAAGATCAAGATGGGCTGGCAGATTTGGTATGTGGCAAGATCCCCCTTCCTGGTCTATAGACTACCATCTTCTCTTTGCATCCTTACATGGTGTAAGGAGTAAGGAAGTTCTTTGAAGGCTCTTTTGTATGGGCATTAATCTTATTCATGAATGTTTTACCCTCATGACCTAATCACCCCCTAAAGGCCCCATCTCCTAATACCATGACAATATGGGTTAGGATTTCAACATATGAATTTTGGGGTGACACAAACATTGTTTACAGCATTCTGCCTCAGGCCACCCAAATATATCATTCCACTGACTTCTAGGCTTCACAGTTATTCACTGGATAATCCACTAACGGACTTCCTAGGTGGCTCAGTGGTAAAGAATCCGCCTGCCAATGCAGAGGACACGGGTTCGAGCCCTGCCCTGGGAAGATTCCACATGCCACGGAGCAACTAAGCCCATCCGCCACAACTATTGAGCCTGTGCTCTAGAGCCTGTGAGCCACAACTACTGAGCCCATGTGCCACAACTATTGAAGCCCACATGCCTAGGGCCTGTGCTCCACAACAAGAGAAGCCACTACAATGAGGAGCCCGTGCACCACAATGAAGAATAGCCCCCGTTCGCAGCAACTAGAGAAAGCCCATGTGTAGCAATGAAGACCCAACGCAGCCAATAAATAAAATAAATAAATAAATAAATAAATGTATTAAAAAAATAATAATAATCCACTAACAATCTTATCAAGGATCGCTTGTACATGACAAGTTATTCTTTAGTTGTTTTCAAGGTTCTCGCTTTGGGTTTGGCTTTTGACAGTTTGTATGACTCACTATGGATCTCTTTGGGTTTATCCTACTTGAGATTTTTGGATTTATAGATTTGTGTGTTTTTAATCAAATTTGGGAAGTTTTTGGCCATTATTTCTTAAAATAATCTCTGCCCTTTTCTCTTTTATCCAGTCTGTGACACCCATTATGCATATGTTGGTCTTCTTGATGGTATCCTGTAAGTTTCTTCAGTTCTGTTCACTTTTCTTCATTCTTTTTTCCTTTTGGGTCTTCAGATTCAATAATTTCAAACATCCTGGCTTCAAGTTAGCTGATTTTTTAAATCTGTCTAATCTTCTTTTGAAATCATGCATTGTGGTTTTCTATTCAGTTATTGTATTGTTCAGCTCTATATTTCTGTTTGGGTCTATTGTGGTATTTTCTATTTACATTTTTGAAATTCTCATTTTGTTCATATATAATTTTCCTGTTTCCTTTAGTTTTTTGTTTGTTGTTTGTTTGTCATTGTTTGTGTTTTTCTTTAGGTCCTTGAGTATATTTAGTACAGTTGCTTTAAAGGTTTGTTTATGTAGACTGAAGCCTGTGCTTCCTCATGGACAGTTTCTGGAGATTCATTTTGTCTTTTGAGCAAGCCATGTTTTCCTGTTTCTTTGTATGACTTGTGACTTCTTGTTGTTGTTGTTGAAAATTGGGCATTTGATAAAGCCACCTTTCCTAGTCTTTGCAAAATTGGCTGTGTCAGGGCAATTCTGTACTTATTAGTTTTGTGCTTTGAATCTTGGGATTAGCCTGAGATGAAGCCTTAAGGTCTTCTCAGGTCTTTTTGAACTTGCATCTTGCCTGGGTCTCTGTGTAGGTTTTTTTTATTCCCTGACATATATGGCTACTTTTGAATGTCTTAACTTCTCAAAGAATCACCCCAGCTTCTCCTCAGAGCCTTAGATGATCTGTTGGATGTCTCCCCCTCTTATTTCTTGCTCTAGGTTCATATGGGTCTGTAGTGTCCTTCAGCTTTTACCCACAGTGTCTGTCATATTTATTACTATTACTAACATGGAACTACTCTTTCCCAACATAATGGCCTTTTGAAAGTGGAGCATATTCTGTCCAGCAAATCTGAGGTGAGACCCATCTTTTTTTGAGGTGACAGTGATGGGGCATTCAGCCTAAATATAATAGTCAGTAATAAGAGGATCATGGGGATTGTATCTGAGGACTATAAAATCCCAGTGCAGAAAATTTATTGAAAATAGAAATTAAGATAATAAAGGTGCTTGGAGTCTCAGCTATTTTTTTTTAAGTAGTTTGAAGAACCAGCTACCATCAGTTCCACATAAATATTATAAGCTAGTTCTTACAGAAACATATGTTAAGGAGAGGAAATAGAGCAAAAAAGACCTTTGAAATTTATTTCAGGCCTTTACCTGATACTGAAAGAAATGGGGAACAAGATTATATGAAAATGAGGCTCCCTAGTGTGGCTCCCTCATACAAAACCACATGGCTATATTTCTTGAAAAAAAGTTTGAGAAAAATGCATTGTGGAGACTTCCCTGGTGGTACTGTGGTTAAGAATCCACCTGACAATGAAGGCAACACGGGTTCAATCCCTGATCTGGGAAGATTCCACATGCTGCAGAGCAACTAAGCCCGTGTGCCACAACTACTTAGCCCGTGTGCCACAACTACAGAAACCCACAGGCCTAGAGCCCGTGCTCTGCAACAAGAGAAGCCCTCGCACTGCAACGGAGAGTAGGCCCCACTCTCCACAACTAGAGAAAGCTTGTGCACAGCAATGAAGACCCAATGCAGCCAAAAATAAATAAATAAATAAATAAACCATAAAAAGTTATTTTAAAAAAAGAAAAAATACATTATGGGTTACTAAACTGTATATATACATCTGAAATAAATGAACCTTTAAGAACTATCAAGAAGTCAAGGGAACCTAAGTAATTTTTAAGAAAAGGACCAACTGACAGAAGTAAATAAAATTACCCTGCAAGTGAAAGCAATTGATAGGAAAAGAAGAAGAAGGTGGCTGGAAGGCTTTTGAGCTTGCTTCCATTTTGGAGATTAGAATAACTCATTCTCACACTCCAATATCCACCCTCAATACTTTTTGGGCCCCTGAATACCCAGAAAATATCCAAGAGTTAAGGCTGAAGTTCTTGCTTGAACTCCTGCAGCTCTCAGAATGTTTGTCTTTGTCTAAGAATGATTATGATACGAACTCTTCTACTTCATTGAGTTCATGGATTTTATCTGTTAATTAAGAATTATCCCATTAAATTATCATTCCATTAATTGATATAATCCCTTCATTATCTTCAGTTACATAATATTTTGTTATTTTAATGGTTATTCTGAAAATTTCAACATGCATTCTTGACTTAGTAATGTCCAAGATAAATAGTTGCTTTACCTCTTAGACATAGCCGGAGGTCCTTTCAACTCCATTCATCCCCCATTTTTATAAGTACACTTATAGTGTATCTCAAGTCATGCAATTTTAAACCATAGACACCAATATTATGGTTTTATATAATCACTATTCATTTAGATTTACACTCTCATTTTCATATTTCACTGCTCTTTATCCTGAATCTTAGAGGTTCCTATTGGGATTATTTTCTTACATCTAAAGACCATATCCTTAGTGCAAACCTAAGGTAATGATTGTTTTTCTCTATTTATCTTAAATTATCTTTATTTCACCTATTTAATATAATTATATTTTCATATGATTCTCATGTAATTATCTTTGTGGATAGAGTTTTAGTATGGCACTTATCTCAGTAATTATATGGCTTCCATGTTTTCTTTTTCTTTTTATAGATTAGCTGCCAGCTACTTCTTTAAAGGTAAACTCTGTGTTCTACTGCCTGCCTTTCAGCTTGCATTTCTCTTTGATTTTCAGCAATTAAACATGATATACATAACTTTGTTTTTATCTTGTTCACCTTACTAGGGTTCAAAATGCTTTGTCAATATGTAGTTTGATGTCTTCTATCAGTTTTGGAACATTCACAAACATTGTCTATTCCACTATAAGTTGTGGGTAAACTGTGATGTACAAAAGCAAATTTTGAGGTAATAGATCATTAGGAGACATTGCTTTAGCAAATGCATTACTTTGCATATCCATTTTTTACTTTTTATTCCTGAAAGGGTTCACTAATGACCTGTATATACAAGTTTAACTTAAAGCATGTTACGTAGATAAGATGGGAGCAATGCACCTGGGAAAGACATTCAGGTATTCTTGCTGAAAATTATTCAGAGTGGAGGCCAGCCTTAGCAGGAAAGAATGTTGTAATTATGAAGTGTGTCTTCCAAAAGCACCATATGGAAACTGTCAGCACATCTGCCACCAATTTATCATCACTGATATGGGTTGAAGTCTTTATTAAAGGCTATAACAGGACTTGAATGCAATAAAAAAAAGAAATAATAGACCGTCACATAGTAGATGAAAACTAAAAATGAAGAGACCTATGTTCTTTACCAAGGTGAAAAAACATCATTTCTATTAACATCTTTTTTTCCATATTCCAGAGGGATATATTTTAATTCTTGAAAGTTATTTTTCTCATTTGTTCCTCTCTGAAAGATATACCTGGAGGGAAAAGTGTAAATCTTCAGCCTTGACTATTTCCAAGGAAGCAATATTCATACCAGTTGATTTGATATGGTTTGTTATTCTGAGCTCAGCATAGCATAATGGTTATATGTGTGATCTCTAGTGTAAACCTGTCTTGGCTTCAATCATGTTTCTAATTCTTACTAGCTATACAACTTTGGAAAAATTTCTCATTTTCTCTGGGCCTCAGTTTCTTTATTAATATGACAACCACAATTATAGTGTGGTTTTATAGGAATTATTGGGGCAGTACATGGTCTAATATATGATACACTGAAGTAGTATCAGGAATATGAGAAGCAATCAATAAACGTTAGGTATTTTTTAAGTGCTAATTGTGACTAAATGCCCTTTACCTTCTATGTTCTATGTGGTTTCCTCCCATTTATTTACCAAGGTCTGAGATTTTAATATATTAGCATTTACTTCTATATGCAAATATATTTACATTTTAAAAATCACTTAATCATTTAAGCCCACATTTTGACATTCTGGGTTGATTAAGAGATCTCCAATTATTATAATATGTTACATTTAGCATGCTTGAATAAACACAAGATGTTAAAATGTCTCTATAATTATCTCCTATAATTATCTTCTATATAAGAAAATATAGGAAGTCATATCTTGCCATACATTTCCAATTCTTCCTTGCTTTTTCTTGATAAGACTGGAGTTCAGTGCTTCAGGACAATTTCCTTGCAGCCAAGATTTTGTTTTCAGCAGAAATAAAATATTAGTTTTCTTCAGAGAGGGACCAGATACCTTGACAACAAAAAGTACATCCATGAGGATAACTTTTTCACCCATGTTAGCTCTGTGTATTATAATTTTTGCATTATTGTTTTCAATTATCCTCCTTAACTTTAAGAGAAGTCCATGATATAAAAGAATTTTTCTGATAAGCACACCATAGCTACTAACTTCGATTTTATATGTATTAATTGTATACATACATCTAAATTTAAACAGCTTACATTGATATCAAGGTTCTTATTGCAATCCAATACATACCTCTGTTTTGCTATATTATTTTGCAAGGTGAAGTCTCATTTTGATAATAGGTTACCCCTTTATGCAGAAGTTCTTCTAGACAATAAACTGAAATTTGTGAAATTAACAAAAGAAAATACAGTTTAAGACATCACTTTTAAACATTTGAGAATGCAAATAAAATAGAAATTTAAAAAAATTTAAATACAATTTATCCATTCAGTTTTTACTATTATTATTAAAAATTTATCCATTCAGTATTTTTATTACTATTATTGATTTTATTGGAAATCATCACTTGCAAATAACTGACATTAATGTATAAAACCTTTTACTTATGACAGATATTCATGAGGTAGTGACTGGTGCTTTAATCATTGCATGTTTCCACATCTGATTGATGCTATTCTAAGCAGTTAATAAACCCAGACAGACAGGACATAAAACCAAAGCTATCTTTGAAGCAAATGCCTTTAACACAGCACACATCAAATCAGTCACAAAGTACTATTTATTCTGTCACTACAATGCTTCATATATCCATTTCCTTTTTCACAGCACCATAACATTTTCCCTATTCAGATTTTCATTATTTTTTTGTGGAACTTTTATAATATTCTACAGATTCTCTGTCACTAGTTCTCACTTTCCACTATTTTTCTCAAAGCACCTCTAGAATTAGCACCCCCATTGCATAGCTTTACTAATGCTACCCTTTCAACATCGTCAGAGACTATCAATTATTTATATAATAAAATTCAAGCTCATTATAATAAAAAATTATGAAATTGTGCCATTTTTCTTTTGTTTTTTTAATAACTTTATTTATTGGTTGCATCTGGTCTTCATTGCTGCACACAGGCTTTCTCCAGTTGCGGCAAGCAGGGGCTACTCTTCATTGTGGTGTGCAGGCTCCTCACTGTGGTGGCTTCTCTTGTTGCAGAGCTCTGGCTCTAGGCATGTGGGCTTCAGTAACTGTGGCACACAGGCTCAATAGTTGTGGCACATGGGCTTAATTGCTCCGCAGCCTGTGGGATCTTCTTGGAGCAGGGATCGAACCTGTGTCCCCTGCATTGGCAGGCAGCGTCTTAACCACTGCACCACCTAGGAAGCCCTTGTGCCATTTTTCTTAACAGTTGTATTTCTGTTTTCAAATATGAAACCTTTAACTCACATCATTTTGTGATGTATTTTGTTTTGTTTTGAAGAATTTTGCCCTCCAGGTGACACAGCCTGAATTTGAAAAAAATAGAGTGAATGGGATTGCTCTAATTGATTTTATTTAGTCTGAATGGTCTATGGTTACTTCTAAGACATTTTGGAGACTTCACATAAATTGTAAAGAAAATCTTTCTGCATCCCCACTTTTTAAAGATCCACTACCAGTCTGACTACAAAATCATATAACTTGTTGTTGGACATAAAATTTCAATCAGTCAAGTGCAGACTCATATGACCAAGACTTTTAAGTTCTCTGGACCTAATTACCCCAGCTTGAGTCCCAAATGTATTTCTGGACTTATAAGAATGCATATACTAGAAGGGAGGATCACAATGGCAGAGTAAGAGAACATGGAACTCACCTCCCCCCACAAACACATCAAAAATACATCTACATGTGGAATAATTCTCATGGTAAACTAATTGGAAACTGGGAGAGGTACTCCTATACAAGCAAGACTGTAAGAATGAGACACATGTAGTTGGGTAGGACTGGAAAAAAAGCATTGGATCAGAACCTGTATCCCTAGGAGGGAACTAAAAGGAAAAGGGAGATTTCATGTGTGGACACTCACCCTGGGATGTGAGAGGGTTGAGCCACAGCCTGGGCGTCCCAGTCCTGGGGTCCTACACGGAGGATGCAAGCCCCCTCGGCTGCTTGGAGAAGCTCTGGGACCAGAGAGAAGGGCTGGAGATGCCTAGACACCACTCGTGAGGAGTGCATGGATGCTTGCGTGCCACCAGACAGGGTGGAAAGAAATCTGCCCCAGCAGCTGCTGCCTCACCGTGCTCCCAAATCCAAGCCAAATGAATGCCTTGGCCCCACTCACTCCATGCCACAGCTTGACACTGGATCTAGGGCATCCAGAACCTGGGAAAGGCTTGATCAAGGGACAAAGAGGCAATGTGGGGCCTGGGGTGTGGTCCAGGTGGGGTAGCGGTGGTCACCGTTGGTGCTTACTCAAACAGCACCCCAGAAGCAGCCCAGACATCTGGGCAGCTGCTTGAATTCCAACAACCACCATGCCACACTCCCCAGTCCCAGCCAAGCAGGCGTTTTAGCCCCCACCAACTCCATGTCACAACCTAGCACTAGATCTGGGCTGACTACCAACAGGGGAAAAGATACAGCAATGGGCTGTGTCTGAGTGGAGCCACAGATGCCTACACAGGCAGCAGATCAGACTTCTGAAAGTGCACAAGCCTCAATTACCTCAGCACTCCCCTCCTTTGGGGCAAAGTCCCTAGTGTGGGGAGAAGGAAAAACACACAAAGGAAACAGAGCCAGCTCAAGCCCGACTCTCAGAACTTCTGCTATAGCAACTTGGAAACAGACCTTGTCCCAACAGGGCGACTATGACCACTGAGCAGAGAGGAAGTCCCATCTCACACCCTGAGCAAGCTCTGGTTCCTCCATGACCACCACACCCCCTACCAAGGTGACAGCAGCCAGCACACCCCGAGGAAAGATGTGACTGGTATCCACATCAAATCCAGTCCTCCACAAAAGGCATTGGACACATACAATCTACATAGGGATGCTCCCACGTGAGAACACCCTTTCAAGAATGCAATAGGTAAGTGTTTCACCTAAACTCATAGAGACAGAAAATGTTAAGTAAAATGAAAAGCGAAGGAACTACTCTCCATTTAAAGAGCAAGAGAAAATCCCTGAAAATTAAATAATGAAATAATCAATCTACCTGACAATGAATTCAAAATGTTAGTAATAAAATTTCTAACTGAATTAGCGAAGAGAATTGATCATAGATCATTTTAACAAGAAACTAGAAACCATAAAGAAGACCCGATCAAAGATAAATAATTCAATTTCTGAGATTAAAAGCACCTAGAAGCAATGCCTAGCAGACTAAATGACACAGAACAATCCGTAAGTGATCTGGAATTTAGAATAATTGAAATTACCCAATCAGAACAGCAGGCAGAAAGACAAATTAAAAAAAAAAAAAACAACATGCAAGATCTATAGGATAATATAGTGTGCCAACTACACATAATAGAGGTTCCAGAAAGATAAGAGAGAAAAAAGGGGATCAAACATGTATTTGAAGAAAAGGGAACCCTCCTACACTGTTGGTGGGAATGTAAATTTGTACAGCCACTATGAAGAACAGCATGGAGGTTCCTTATAAAACTAAAAATAGAGCTACCATATGACCCAGCAATCCCATTCCTAGGCATATATCTGGAGAAAACCATAATTCTAAAGGATGCATGCATGCCAGTGTTCACTGCAGCACTATTTACAATAGCCAGGACATGGAAGCAACCTAAATGTCCAGCGACAGAGGAATGGATAAAAAAGATGTGGTACATATATATACATATACAATGGAATATTACTCAGCCATGGAAAGGAATGAAACTGGGTCATTTGTAGAGATGTGGATGGACCTAGAGACTGTCATACAGAATGAAGTAAGTCAGAAAGAGAAAAACAAATATCATATATTAACGCATATATGTGGAGTATGAAAAAAATGGTATAGACGATCTTATTTACAAAGCAGAAATAGAGACACAGATGTAGAGAACAAATGTATGGATACCAAGGGGCAAAGGGAGGGAGTGGGTGAACTGGGAGATCAGGATTGACATATGTACACTACTAAGTATAAAAGAGAGAACTAATGAGAATCTACTGTTTAGCACAGGGAACTCTATTCAATGATCTCTGGTGACCTAAATGTGAAGCAAATCTAAAAAAGAGTGTATATATGTATACACTAACTGATTCACTTTGCTGTACAGCAGAAACTAACACACCACTGTAAAGCAACTATACTCCAATAAAAATTTTAAAAAATGTGTTTGAAGAAAGTATGGCTGAACATTTCCCAAACTTAAAGAAGGAAACAGATATCCAGGTGCAGGAAGCAAAAAGAGTCCCAAACAAGATGAAACCAAACAGACCTACATCAAGACATATCACAATTAAAATGGTGAAATTTAAAGCTAAAGAGAGGGTTCTAAAGGCAGTCAGGCACAAAGAGTAAGTCACAAGGGAACCCCCATAAGGCTATCAGCTGATTTCTCTGCAGAAACTTTGCAGGCCGGAAGGGAATGACATGACAAAATTCTGAAAGGGAAAGCCCCACAAACTAGGATACTATATCCAGTAAGATTATCATTTAGAATAGAAAGAGAGATAAAGAGAGATAAAAGAATGTCTTAGACAAGCAAAAACTAAAAGAATTTAGCAATATTAAACCTACCCTAAAAGAAATGTTAAAGGGTCTTCTGTAAATGGAAAAAAAAAGTAAGAGTCTATAGGAAAGGGAAAATCCCAATAAGAAAGGCAAATATGTAGTCAGGATTAAAGATCACTTAGGTCAGGACATAGATTAAAAAACAAACAAAAATGCTAAATATACATACACCATGGGTACACACATTCATATGATTTTATGATTAGGCTGTTTTCTCTTATTTTGATATTTGTATCTTATACCAGTAATATAATGTTAAATTACCTATAGCTTTGCAGACTGTTTCTGTACCTGAAAAGACTAGATTGCTATCTCTGTTAATATATTTCAATATATATTTTGTTAATCTTAAAATTTTTTACTTCTATGTATAATTTATAATTAATGTAATTATCATGAAAATACACGTGTATTGGAATCACATAAATCTTAGATGAATTTAGAATAGTATAATCATTTACACAGGATTAGTCTTCCCACCAAGATTCATTTACTATACATTTAATTCTTTAAATGTCCTTCTTTATGTCTTTTAACAAAGTATTAAAATATCTTTCATATAAGCCATATGCATTATTAGGTGTATTAACTTATTTAACAAAACAGTTCACTAAGTACCTCTAATGTGACAACATAGGTTTCAAAAGCAATGGTTAGTATGCTAACATATATATGGAGTCTAAAAAAATGGTACTGAAGAACCCAGTGACAGGGCAAGAATAAAGATGCAGATGTAGAGAATAGACTTGAGGACAAGGGGCGGGGGGTGGGGGGGTGCGAAGGGGAAGCAGGAATGAAGTGAGAGACTAGCACTGATTTATATACACTACCAAATGTAAAATAGATAGCTAATGGGAAGCTGCTGCATAATGTAGGGAGATCAACTCGATGATGGGTGATGACTTAGAGGGCTGGGATAGGGAAGGTGGGAAGGAGTCGCGCGAGGGAGGGGATGTGGGGATATATGTATAAACACAGCTGGTTCACTTTGTTGTACAGCAAAAACTGGCACAAGAGTGTAAAGCAATTATATTCCAATAAAGAGCTAAAAAAAAGAAAAGCAATGGTTAAAGCATAGAGCACATACATACATTGGTTCTTTATAAGTAAGCTAACAAGCTAGTGGGAGAGACAGATGTTAAGTAAATAACCAAACAAATAATTACATAGGTGAGGCTATGAAAGATGCTACAAGTGAATTGTACATAAGATATTGTAATAGAGAAATTTGGCCTAATTAAAAGAGAATAGTGTTAAATGATTACTCTGGGATTTAGTTACGTAGAAGAAAAGTAGAAGAAAGGATGCTTCAGGCAAAAACAAAACAGTCTATGCATATGCTTTGTAGCAAGAAGGATTACAGATGAAGTTATAAATCATATCAATCCACCCAGAGAAGTCCTTATTTATGCTTGCCATTCCAGAGTAATTATTGACACCATCTACTCTCATTCCTAAAATTATCCTTGTTTTTATGATGCTACATTGTAACTCTAACCAGGAGTCATTCAGTGAACTAAAAGACAATTGTGACTGAAGCCTAGAGAGGGAGAAAGTATGTGAGATTACCTGGAGTAGAGAGCCATGGACCAAGTAAGGAATGACCTTAGAAACCATGTTAAGGTTTTTTAAATATATATTGAATTTAACGTATTAATAAGCTAAGTATGGTGAGTTTTTAAAATTTATATTTCGGAGAGGTTACTCTGGAAATTGAATGGAAGAATTCAAGGGTGATTGTAGTTAGATCACTAGGAGGCTTCTAGCATAGATTGAGAGAGAGGATGAGAGATTGTGAGAGAGAGAAGAAGAAGGAGGAGGAGGAGGAGGAGGAGGTGGAGAAGGAGAAGGAGAAGAAGGAGAAGGAGAATTGTCTCAGATTAGATGGGTAGTAATGCAACTGTAGAGAAGTGTACTAATTCACTAAATTGGAATACTCAGTGGCAGTGAGATAACACAGATGATTCCTAGGTTCATCTCACGAGACATCAGGGGCCAAAAAAGACAACATTATTAAAGTATCTGATATTTTTTCTTGATGCTGGTAAGGATCAGGGCTTGGAAGATGCTCTATTTACAAATAATGTGGGCTAGGTGTTTTTCAAGATATCAAAGAAGAAATATCAAGTGAGAGGCTTAAAATGTGGACCTGGATATTGGATGTCAGCTCTAGATGGTAAATCATGAAACTCTGTTCTATCTGGGTAAGAAAGCACACCATCTACATATAATTTCACTATTTGATTTTAAATATTTGTATCTAAAAAGGTTTTCCTGCATTATTGATTTCTTTACCCAGGACATCCAAAGGAATAATAGCAATTATATCAGTCATCCTTGTCTTCGTGATTCTGTTGAAAATGATTCGAATTTTTTTACTTTGAAAAATGATATTTGGTGAAAATTTTATAAATACCCTTAATCAAATTCAATGTTTCCTTCTACTTGTAGTTTTTCTTTTCTACTCTATATTGTCAAATCTCTTGTTAAATGTACAAACCTATCCCTGACTTTAACCAAAATTTGGTAATCACGTAGTGATTATTTCAGTACAGTAGTGTATTATGTTAATTTTTTTATGTAGGATTTTTGCTTCTATGTTTGTAGGGGATATTGTCCTAAAATATTTTCCTGTGTATGAGAAAATAATTTGAATAATACTATGCTTACCTTATTTTGGATGGGAATCTTTTGCTAGCTACTAAACAGTTTGGGAGTCATTTTTTGTTATTAAGATGTTTTCAAATTCATTCTTAAAAATTGCCGTCTTTGTGCATCCAAATAGATATTTATTTATCTATAGAATATAGTTATATTTATTCATTTTCTTTACATTGTCCTGAGTCTCTTTGTCATCAGATATGTCTTCATTAGAAATCATACATTTAAACAAGGTTTTATGTTTATTACTAAAATTATATATTATACTATATTCTAATTGATTTAGATCTACTCATGCCTTTTGAATAAATTTATCCTTTATATGTTTTGGGCTGTTGTTTTCTCTGCTTTGTGAACATAAATTATCTTTCTATTTTGAAGGAATTTTCACATTTCTGGTTTGTTGATAGTACTGTTTATGAGTCTATTTTTTTAAAAGCTACATATATTTTATAATATTAAGACATACTGAGTTCAAGCAGTGTATAGGCAACATCTAATATCCTGATAATTTTTTTCATTTTTTGGTGAATCCCTGCCCACCATCATTTGTTTCTTCTATTAGATTCTTTCTTTCAAATTACCTGAATTGATGTCCTTACAGTTAATTTTTAACTGCACAACTAATAAATTCCATAAATGTTTTCAAGTTTTATTACATCTCATAGTTGGTAAATCTAATGTCAATAACAATATGATAACATATAGAACACTGCTATTATTTTTCATTTTTATCCAAATTCTCAGCTATCCACTGACATCTTTGGTAAGATCACCTGGACCCTATGCAATTGTTGATAATTCAAAAATTGAACTGCTAAAATAACTTTTATACAATTAAAGTAAGAAATGAGAAAAATAACTTTAGGAAACCCTTAGAGTTAATTTTAAATGCTTTAAAAATCCTATTCTAGTCGTTTTAAACAAGTTAATTGAAAAACTGAAAAATACTTACCCTTGGCTATCATAAATGCAGCTAATATCAGAGCAATTAAATAAAGCAAGGCAAACATCACTGCAGCAAGGCACCATGGAGACCCTATCCAAGGAGAGAAAAGTGATCCACTATGATGATCAATGAAACAAGATTGAGGAGTTGGGATTAGAAGGCATTCTGGTTAGGAATAATCAACCCATTAAATCGTAATGAAATCTAAGCCCATGGGAGTATTGCATTGTTGGTATTCCCCAGTATGTGAGGAAAGCTCTAAAAATTATTTTGAAAACTTGGTTATAGCCAGGGAAAATATGAATATTTTTATGTAGGAATATTGTTGAACTAACAAGTTGCTCTATTAAAGAAATTTTACAATTAAAAAGAGCACTTCAGAAATCCTACTAGGGACTTAATCCATCATCCTTGTTTAATTAAAAAACAATTTCTTCCATCTTTGTAGCAGGACTAGGTTAAGAATAAAACTGCTACATTAGCTACTGGCCCTGACAGACACTCTGTGACAGTTTTGATAAAAGTTTAGTTATTATGACATATCTCACAAGCTCCCCTCTGTTTTTAGAAATACTGCAGCATTTAAGGAGCACTTACCTTTTGCTAAGCGAAAATATCAAACTCAAAAAGTATCTATGAACATTCTTTATTCTATGGCTACGGTATATCATTTTAAGCCACAGTTGATTGTTCAAGCAAAATGATCAGTAGTTCATTGTTTATTCTCATTTGCTCTTAACACAGCACTTTAGGTCTCTATGGCCAGTTTAAAAGTGTTTGTATGAGAGATGAAATCCAATTCAGAGATTAGTCTGTGAATATTTGTTCTCATGACTAGTTAGTTAAAATATTAAGGCAAAAAAGGGAATCTAGAGTTTTAAATGTTTTTTACCTTTTGCTTTTAAAGGCCTAATTATTTTTCTCTTCTGAATATTTGAAGAACCACGAACTTTGAGTTCTGAGTATGTTATATTTTCATCACAAGAGTCTAGAAAATATGTTAGAAAAATGCATGCAATAAATAATTATAATTTTATATATACACATGCATATATATATATATACACACATACATTCATGATATGTAGACATACAATTAAAAGCATGTAAGAAATCATAAACAAAAATTGCCCCCATTTTAGGCTTATAAGAAAGTTTTAAAATTGGCTCATTTAGGTGGTTGCTTTGTGAAATGTGGCAAGATTTTCTCTTTTTTAATCCTTAGTTTCTTATCTATAAAATAGGAATAACAATAGTATTTATTTATAGATATATTGTGGAGGTTAAGTTAAAGTATATAAAGTCAATAGCACAGTGCTTGGAGCAATAAACATGCAATAAGTGTTATTATTGTAAAAGTGGTCACAGTAGTAGTGTAGAACAGTAATTGTAAGAATAGAATAGACAATAGTATCAGGAGTAACACTGCCTGCAAAAGCCAGAGTAAAAATTAATTTAAATACCTATAATTTAAATGTCTACAATTGCTCCTTCTTATAGTTGATAATCTTAATGAAAGGAGTATATTCTTGCTAGTTAAATTTTCTTAGCAACATATTGTATGTACTCCTTCAGGGCAAGTGAAGCAGAATTCACAACCGCACTGTCAATAACATTTTTCCAAGTAACATTAAATCTAACTCCATTGTAAATATTTACTTATTAAACAATGACTCAAATTTAAATCCCCTTCAACTGGAAAATTTTAAACTCATTTATAAAAGCAAAAGATTCTAACGCTTCCTCTAAAAGTACCTTGCTATGGACTTTGTTATTTATAAGATTATTTTCTCAAGTAAAGAGATTACTTAGCAATAGTAGCAGTACCTGTATTTATTTCATGCAATTCCTCTGGCAAAGGTTGATGATCAGTAGAGGGTCTGGACGGTTCTGGTGTCTCTGGTTCCATAGTTGAATTTAGGTTGCATGGATCAGATGATGAACTGAGAGTCAGAATGAAACAGGATCAAGGAAACAGATCTCTTCATATTGCAACATCAGACAGGATGTTTGCTCTAAATTTAATATGTAAATACTTTTTGCACTTAAGAAAATAAAAGACAATGTAATTCAGCCCCTATAGAGTAAAATTGTTATTCTTCCATGTATAAGGAAGTGCTTCTTTAGTTTCAAAGATAAAGTTTAAAACTACGCTAACCATAATGATTTCTTCTCTGCCTTGTTATTTTTCAAAAACAATGAACAATGAAGACAAACACTGTTAGGTAAATAAATTATATATTGTATTTAAATAAAATGTAACAAATACTGACTTCCAGAAATATCTTTTTTGTGGCTGTAAATATTCATGCTCATTGCTAGAAGGTATCCTAGAGAAAATGAGCATGACATACAACTCTGTTCCCGCAATACAACCTCTGTTGAAATAATTATTTATAACTTTTCTTAGTTTTTCAAATGACCAATGGCTGTTTTGTTTAAAAAAGGAAAAGGAACAATTTAACTATCAATAAATTAATGAGATAAATTATAATGTATTCCTACAATAAAACTTTCACAGTCATTAAGTATAGATAAGACAGTTCCGCAAGTATTGATATGAATGTTCCCTGATACAAATGGAAAAAGGTTCAAATTATTGCAAAATATCATTTTATATTATATTTGGTAGAAAAAATATCTGTTGTTATCCATGTGTTTACACTATAATAATATGTGTCTAACCTGGTAATTTAAGATTGTAATATAATAGTATTTAAGTGATTAACGGTAAATGTTAATTTTACGTAAGTAGTTTTCCATTTTTGTGTTGGTGTTTTTAATGAACTTTTTTTTTTATCATTGAAAGGATTAAAGTGTGCACATGTGAAATTTCATTCTCAGCCTAATGTGTGCTCTGAGATATACACACCACAGTGACCACAGGGGCCCCCGCCCTCACCTTTGATCAATAGAAACAAACTTCATAGCAAAAGAATAGAATTTGACTGGGAGAACATAAGTGTTCTTGGGTCTTGTATTGTTTTGGAAGACAGTAAAGACAATGATCATTTATAGACATTAATAATTTAAGTACACATGCTTTAAATTCGAGTAAATGATAATAAGATGGAAGGAAAGTATATCTTCAAAAATTATACAGGAAAACATAAATTAAGAGAAATAAATAAACACAAAGAAGCTAGAAAGGAGGAGGGAAAAAACAAGAATAGACAGGACCAAGAGAAAGCACAAAATTATGATATTGATAAAAAATAAAATGTGTCAATAGTAAATGTGGATGCTTTAAATGCTCTGGTAAAAAGATAAAAATCACATGGATTTAAAAATTTTTAAATGTTATATGTTATTTACAAAACTTATATCTAGTAGATAAAGATGCACAATGGTTGAAAATAAAAATATATATAATGCAAACTAATCAAATTAAAGCAGTTATAACTTGATATCTGACAAAATACACTTTGATGCAAAATGTAGTATTTAAGGTGGGTTTCTTAACAATGATGAAAGTGTCAATTCAAAGTTAATCACATTATTAATATAATTTTTAATGTAACTTCAAAATGTAGTAAGGATAAATGATATGTATATACAGAAGGGGCAATAAACAAAACACATTCAAAGCCTTTTTCCTAGTGCTGCTTTTGGAAATGTATTATTTGGTTTTTTTTTTTGTTTGTTTTTTAATTTTTGGCTGCATTGGGTCTTCATTGCTGTGCATGAACTTTAGTTGTGGTGATCTGAGGTTACCTCTTCCTTGTGGAGCACGGGCTTTAGGCATGTGGGCTTCAGTAGTTGCAGCACAAAGGCTCAGTAGTTGTGGCACACCAGCCCTAAAGCTCAAGGGCTTCAGTAGTTGCAGTGCAGAGCTCAGCAGTTGTGGCTCATGGGCTTAGTTGCTATGCAGCATGTGGGATCTTCCCGGACCAGGGGTGGAACCCATGTCCCCTGCATTGGCAGGCGGATTCTTTTTTTTTCTTTTTAAGAACTTTTATTGAAATACAGTTAACAGACAATAAACAGCATATATTTAGAGTGTACAATTTGGTATCCCAATCTCCCAGTTTATTTCCCCCCAACCCTCCCCACTTTCCCCACTTGGTGTCCATGTGTTTGTTCTCTACATCTGTGTCTCTATTTCTGCCTTGCATTTCCTCTTTCATAGTTGTTAGCATTTGCCTTATGTATGGAGGTGTTCCTATATTGGGTGCATATATATTTGTAATTGTTATCTCCTCTTCTTGGATGGATCCCTTGATCTTTATGTAATGTCCTTTCTTGTCTCTTGTAACATTTTTTATTTTAAAGTCTATTTTATCTGATATGAGTATTGCTGCTCCAGCTTTCTTTTGATTTCCATTTGCATGGAATATTTTTTTCCATCCCCTCACTTTCAGTCTGTATGTGTCCCTAGGTCTGAAGTGGGTCTCTTGTAGACAGCATATACATGGGTCTTATTTTTGTATTCATTCAGCCAGTCTGTGTCTTTTGGTTGGGGCGTTTAGTTCATGTACATTCAAGGTATGTTCCTATTACCATTTTCTTAATTGTTTTGTTTTTGTTTTTGTAGGTCCTTTTCTTCTCTTATGTTTCCAGCTTAGAGAAGTTCCTTTAGCATTTGTTGTACGGCTGGTTTGGTGGTGCTGAATTCTCTTAGCTGTTGCTTGTCTGTAAAGCTTTTGATTTCTCCATTGAATCTGAATGAGATCCTTGCTGGGTCGAGTATTCTTGGTTGTAGGTTCTTCCCTTTCATCACTTGAAATATATCATGACACTCCCTTCTGGCGTGCAGAGTTTCTGCTGAGAAATCAGCTGTTAACCTTATGGGAGCTCCCTTGTATGTTATTTGTTGTTTTTCCCTTGTTGCTTTTAATAACATTTCTCTGTCTTTAATTTTTGTCAACTAGACTAATATATGTCTTGGCGTGTTTCTCCTTGGGTTTATCCTGCCTGGGACTCTCTGTGCTTCCTGGACTTGGGTAGCTATTTCCTTTCCCATGTTAAGGAAGTTTTTGACTAGAATCTCTTCCAATATTTTCTCGGGTCCTTTCTCACTCTTGTCTCCTTCTGGGACCCCTATAATGCGAATGTTGGTGCGTTTAACATTGTCTCAATGGTATCTTAGGCTGTCTTCAGTTATTTTCATTCTTTTTTCTTTATTCTTTTCCACATCAGTGATTTTCACCATTCTGTCTTCCAGGTCACTTATTCGCCCTTCTGCCTCAGTTACTCTGCTACTGGTTCCTTCTAGTGTATTTTTCATTTCAGTCATTGTGTTGCATATCTCTGTTTGTTTGCTCTTTAACTCTTCTAGGTCTTTGGCAAACTTTTCGATCTTTGCATCCAGTCTTTTTTCAAAGTCCTGGATCATGTTCACTATCATTATTCTGAATTCTTTTTCTGGAAGGGTGCCTATCTCCTCTTCACTTAGTTGTTTTTCTGGGGTTTTATCCTGTCCCTCCATCTGGTACAAAGTCCTCTGCTTTTTCATTTTCTCTATCTTTCTGTGGCTGTGGTTTTCAGTTCCACAAGACGAAATACTGCTGATACTGCTGTCTGCCCTCTTGTGGAGGAAGCCATCTAGGAGGCTTCTGCATGCTTCCTAATGGGAGGGACTGATGGTGGGTAGGGCTGGGTGGGCGGAGCTCAGTAAAACTTTAATCTGCTTATCTGCTAATGGGTGGGGCTGTGTTCACATCTTGTTGGTTGTTTGGCCTGAGGCTACCTTGCACTGGAGGTTACAGGCTCCTTGGTGGGGCTAATGGCAGACTCTGGGAGGGCTCACACCAATAAGCACTTCTCAGAACCCCTGTTGCCAGTACCCCTGTGTCCTCAGTGAGCCACAGCTGCCCCCCACATCCTCAGGCAACCCCCCAACACCAGCAGATAGGTCTGGTTCAGTCTCCTATGGGGTCGCTGCTCCTTCCCCCTGGGTCCTGGTGAGCACACTGTTTTGTGTGCCCTCTGAGAGTGGAGTCTCCATTTCCCCCAGTCCTGTGGAGGCCCTGCAATCAAATCCTGCTGGCTTTCAGAGTCTGATTCTCTGGGGATTTATCCTCTAGTTGCTGGACTCTCAGGTTGGGAAGCCTGACATGGGGCTCAAAACCCTCACTTTAGTAGGTGGACTTCTGCAGTATAACTGTTCCCCAGTTTGTGAGTCACCCACCCAGCATTTATGGGATTTGATTTTAACGCGATTGTGCTCCTCCTACCATCTAATTGCAGCTTCTCCTTCTTCTCTGGATGTAGGGTGTCTCTTTTGGTGAGTTCCAGTGTCTTTCTGTCAATGATTGTTCAGCAGTTAGTTGTCTGGCAGGCGGATTCTTAACCACTGCACCACCAGGGAAGTCCTGTATTATAGTTTTAGGTTTTTTATTATAATGTGATTTTTGTTAACTTTTTTCTCTCTTTTGTTTTGGTTAATATTAATCAGACTCCATAAACCTGTGCATTTGTGCCTCATTATTACTGGGTTGAAAAAGTCTTTGCTATTAATTTTATTACAGAAGGCACATTTGTCTCTTTCTTTCTTCACTCTTTCTGAAATGCTGCTTTCCTTTTCTTTCTTTTTATTGTTTGGTTTCTAAATATATTTATCTAAGTTGATTCATGTTTATTTTGCATAATGTCTATCTTTTTGTCTCTATGTGCTGTATTTTAAACAGTTGCTTCAGAAATATCTTCCAGTTAATTAATTTTCTCTTCATCTGTATTAAAGTAGATTGTAAGCCTATCCAATATTTTATTTTATTTTATTTTATTCTATTTTATTTTATTTTATTTTGTTAGTAATTCTATTTAGTGCTTTTTCTTTTTTTTTCTTTTTTCTTTTCTCTTTTAAATTCTCTTTATTAAAAGTAAATACTACTTTTGACACAGCTAAGAAGTCAAGCATCAAAACTTGACCAAAATAAATTGAATAATTAAGTTAATAGAAATGGAAAGATCTCAATTTCTTCTTTTTTTTTATTTAGTGCTTTTTCAAATCTACTTCATCATTTTAAAAGTTTCTTGTTCTCTAAACACATTGCCCCATTTGTCTTATATTCCTTTCAACACAGTAAATGGAGTTAATTTATATGTATCTGATTATTGCAGTAATAATTTTGTGAATATCTTTTACTGTCATTTTTATTCCTGCTGGTTCTTTCTGAGGTCTCTTGTTTATTTGTGTGCTTAATTTTTTAGTTTGTTTGTTTCTGACTCTGAGATTTTCATCTTTCTCACTAATTTATTTATGAGAGCTTATTAATCCTGGAATAAAAGAGTTGCCCTAGAGACTATTTACATTTTCTTTTGCTAGCTGACAAAGAAACATTACTAATTTTGAACACATTTAAACTAAAACCTTGGTGGAGTGATGTCACCAAGATGGAAACATAGGTCATTTCTGATTCCAATCACCCTCAGAGAAGACAGCTAGCAACTATCCATAGACAAGGCACTGTTGTGAAAATCCTAGAACATGAGAGTGAGGGTGAAGCTCCCCTACGGAGACCAAGAAGGACTACATTTGAAGGGTAAAAGGATGACTACATTCTGACCACAATAGATGTGATAAATCCCATTAATAGAATGAAAAAATATCTTATGATAATCTCAGTAAAGGCAGAAAGAGCATTTGACAAAATTCAGCATCCATTCATGATAAAAATGCTTAACAATTTATGTATAGAAGGAACATACCTCAATATAATAAAGGCCTTATATTACAAGTCTGCATCATACTCAATGGTGAAAGCCTGAAAATTTTTCTTCTAACCCGAGGAAGGAAACAAGGGTGCTTACTCTTACTACTCCTACTCAACATAGTATTGAAAGTTCCAGCTAGAGCATTCAGGCAAGAAAAAGATATAAAATGCATCAGAATTGGAAAGCAGAAGTAAAACTGTCTCTATTTGCAGATAACATGAGTTTACATAAAGAAAATCCTAAAGACTCAACCACAAATGTGTTAGATCTAATTAATGAATTTAGTAAAGTTGCAGTATACAAAATTAATATACAAAAATCAATAAATAGCATTTCTATACACTAACAACGTCATCTGAAAAATAAAGACAACAATCCTATTTACGATAGCATCAAAAATAATAAAATACTTAGAAATAAATTTAATCAAGATGAAAGCTCTTAATTCTGAAAACTGTAAGGCTTTGATGAAAGAGATTGAAAAAGATGCAAATAAATGGAAAGATATCTCATATTCAAGGGTTGGAAGAAATAATATTGGTAAAATGTCCATACTACCCAAAGCCATACGTCTTGATTTGAAACTATATTAGAAAGCTATCATAATCAAAACAGTATGGTATTGGCATAAAAGCAGACACATAGACCAGTCTCTGTTAGAAACAGAGAGCCCAGAGATACACCCTTTCATACATGGCCAACTAACATTTGACAAGGGAGACAAGAATACTCAATGGAGAAATGACAGTCTTTTCAATAAATGGTGCTTGGAAAATTGAATATTCACATGCCAAAAGATGAAGGTAGACCTTTATCTTAACTACTCACAAATATTAACTCAAAATGAATTAAAAATTTAAATATAAAACCTGAAATCATAAAACTCCTGGAAGTAAACATAGGGAAAAACTTTTTTACATTGGTCTTGGCAAAGATTTTTGGACATAGCACCAAAAGCACAAACAACAGAAGCAAAGTGGGATTTTATCAAGCCAAAAGCTTCTGCACACCAAAAGAAATGATCAACAAAATGAAAAGGCAACCTACTGAATGGGGAGAAAATGTTTTCAAAACACATTTATGGGGGGTTGCTATCCAAAATATATAAGGAACTCACACAACTCAATAGCAACAAAACAAAACAGAAAATAAAAACAAAAAACACCCCCCAAACCCACTTATATATAATTCAATTAAATAATGGCAAAGGACTTGAATAGATATTTTCTCAAAGAATATATTCAAATGGTCAACAGGTACATGAAAGGTGCTCAATATCACTAATTATTAGGGAAATGCAAATCAAAATTGCAATGAGATACCACCTCACACCTGTTACAATGGCTATGATCAAAAAGACAAAAGACAACAAATGGCAAGAAATTGGAGAAAAGGGACACTTGTGCACTGTTGTTGGAAAAGTAAGTGGCATGGAAAACAGTACAGGGTTTCCTCAAAAAAGTAAAAATAAAACTGCCACGTGATCCAGCATTCCACTTCTGGGTATATATCTGAAGAAAATAAAAATCACTACCCTGAAGAGATATCTGCAGCCCATGTTCTTTGCAGCACTATTTATAATAGCCAAGACATAAAACAACCTAAATGTTCATTGACAAATGAATGGATAAAGAAAATGTGATGTATATATCACATGCATACACACACACACACAATGAAATACTATTCAGTCATAAAAAGAATGAAATCCTGTCAATTGTGGTAAAATGGATAGAATTTGAGGGTGTTACGCTATGTGAAATAAATTTGACAGAGTAAGACAAACACTGTATGATCTCCCTTATATGTGAATCTAAAAAACAAAAACAAAAACAAAAACAAAACAAAACAAAACAAAAAAACTCACAGAAATAGAGACCAGATTTGTGGTTGCCTGAGGCTGGGTGAGGTGAATGAGCAAAGTACAGAAAGGTGGTCAAAGTGTACAAACTTCCAATAAGATAAATTATCTTATAACTTGGGAGGTAATGTACAGTATACTAACTATAGTTAACAGTACTGTATTGTATATTTGAAAGTTATTAAGAGAGTAGATCTTTTTATTTATTTATTTATTTTTTAAATTTTATTTATTTTTATTTATTTTATTTTTTTGGGGGTACACCAGGTTCAATCATCTGTTTTTATACACATATCCCCATATTCCCTCCCTTCCTTGACTCCCCCCTCCTCAAGTCCCCCCCACCCTCCCCGCCCCAGTCCTCTAAGGCATCTTCCATCCTCGAGTTGGACTCCCTTTGTTATACAACAACTTCCCACTGACTATTTTACAGTTGGTAGTATATATATGTCTGTGCTACAAGAAAGTAGATCTTAAAAGTTCTAATCATAAGGGGAAAATGGTAACTATATGAGGTAATTGATGTTATCTAAGCTTATTATGGTAATCATTTTGCAATACATACATGTATCGAATTATTATGTTGTACACCTTAAACTTACACAATATTATATATCAGTTATAGTCAATAAATTGAGGAAAAAAAACCACAAAAAATAAAATCTCAGCCTGGTGATCTTTTTAATGAAAGAGGTAGTGTTTTTTATAAATATCTTTTTAAGTTATTTTAAAAATTTTTAAAAAATTTTCATTATAAATAAATAAATAAATAAGTAAAGTTTATTTTTTGGCTACTTTGGGTCTTCATTGTTGCCGGTGGGCTTTCTCTCGTGTGCGGGCTCCTCATTGCAGTGGCTTCTCTAGTTGTGGAGCATGGGCTCTAGTTGCTTGGGCTTCAGTAGTTGCAGCACGTGGGCACAATAGTTGTGGCTCAAGGGCTCTAGAACTCAGGCTCAGTAGTTGTGGCACATGGGCTTAGTTGCTCCGTGACATGTGGGATCTTCCAGGACCAGGGATCCAGCCCATGTACCCTGCATTGGCAGGCGTACTTAAACACTGCCCCACCAGGGAAGTCCCAGAGGCAGTGTTAATACTACCTGAAAATCCACATGAAGCCTGTCTTCAGGAGTGCTATTTCAAGAAGGAAGTTTTCCTTTTAGTAATTTGGGGGAAGCTGATTTTAAGTTTACTCTTATCTTAAGACTGTAGTTAGGGTTGCCAGATTTAGCAAATAAATATACATACTTTGAAAAAATAAAGATTCTCTATCTCTGTTGACCCAATTTCTAAATATGACTTCTTACTAAATTCACTATTTCAATTCACTTCTAAAAGCCATAATATACTAACGTAACAATTTTCCTTACAACCACCAAGAGTTTTAGCGAGTTAGTTAACCCAAATATCAATAGCAGACAATAAATAGATCAGGTACATGTGACGCACAGCTGAGTAAGAGTGGTTTTCTTAATTGAAAAGAATATATGGTGATATAATAATATTTTAATAACTTCAATATAATGTCAATCGTGGCTTTTCCAAAAATGTCAGAGATATCATTGATACAACAGTTAGTTTTTAAAAAGTTTGCATTAAATGTGTCAGACTGAGAAACAGGTTAGGAGCATGAATATTTTCCCACATACTAGATATAATTATAATTCTTGATCTAGAGTTAGATATATATATACCACTTCTTTATCCACTCATCTGTTGATGGACACTCAGGTTGTTTCCATGTCTTGGCTATTGTAAATAGTGTTGCTATGAACTATTGGAGTACATGCGTCTTTTCAAATTAATGTTTTTGTTTTTTTTCCACATATATACCCAGGAATGGAATTGCTGGATCATATAGTAGTTCAATTTTTAGTTTTTTGAGGAACCTCCATACTGTTTTCCACAGTGGCTGCACCAATTCATTTTCCCACCAACTGTGTGTACAAGGGTTCCCTTTTCTCCACATCCTCTCCAACATTTGTTATTTGTAGACTTGTTGATGATGGCCATTCTGATAGATGTGAGGTGATATCTCATTGTTTAAATTTGCATTTCTCTAATAATTAGTGATGCTGAGCATCTTTTCATGTGCCTGTTAGACATCTGTATGTCTTCTTTGGAAAAGTGCCTATTGGGGTCTTCTGCTCATGTTTTGATTGGAATTTTTTTATATTGAGCTGTATGAAAGAATGAAATTCTGCCATTTGCAGCAACCTGGGTGGACATAGAGAAAATTATGCTTAATGAAGTAAGAGTAAAATACTGTATTATATTACTTATGTGTAGAATCTAAAAAACAGTACCAATGAATGTATATGCAATACAGAAACAGACTCACAGATATAAAAAACAAGCTAGAGGTTATCAAAGGGAAGAGGGAAGGGGGAGGGGCAAATTAAGTGTATGGGATTAAGAGATACAAACTACTCTGTAAAAAATAGATAAGCAACAAGGATATATTGTATAGCACAGGAAATTATAGCAATTATCTTTTAATGGGGTATAATCTGTAAAATACTGAATCACTATGCTATACACCTGAAACTGATATAACATTGTAAATCAAATATACTTTAAAAAAGACAAAGAATAAGTAAAATAAATTTGTTAAAGGCCACTAAGAATCAAAGTTAGATTTGAGGTCCTGATGGAATTAGCACCAGGCAGTTTGATTCCCTACATCAGATATATGCAACCTGAATGCAGAAAGAGAGAAGATGGAATTTAATTCAGCTGAGTGCAACAGTTAATTATGTACATATACTGGAAAATGAGCAGTTAATGGCACTGTAGTCATTCATGAGATCCACCATAAGGTCTAGGTTTATGTGACTAAGTCATGGCAGTGGTGATGAATAAGGAGAAAAGTCAAGAGATAAGTGCCTTAATGACAGTCAAGAAGAAATTCAGTGGAATGAAGAAAGTTAATAGAAAAGATAAATGTTATCCTCATAATTTCTTTTTAGATATTTAATATTCCAAAGGTGGAGTTGCTTCTCTCTCAAGTTAATGGACCCCTTGAGACTGAGGTACATTTTTCTGTGTTTCCACTGTTGATTCTCAGCCTGGTCTGGCACATTCAGAACTTTAAAATATGTTCATTGAGTTAAGGAAAGGAGGGAGGAAGGGGAAAGAAGGAAGAATAAACAGATGTCATTGTTTGACTTCATAATTAATATAATCACTTTTATTTTAATTTTTTGTAGGGGAGAGCTCAGTGCCTAAATGAATCAATTGCCATTTTGACTTTTGGATAGTTTAAAAAAAATTTTTTTAAAGTAGTTCATTATTATTTTTCCCACCTTACAGTAGAAAAGAATGAAAGACAGTAAGATTTGGAAGCTGAATTTGAATTTATGAATTATGAAAGCACTTCTGCCATTCATTTATTACGTTGGTTTGTGCACACAACCTATGTAAAAAATAATACGTTCTTCACATTTAACTGTTGTCTAAAATTGGATAAAATATTTCATGGGCTGGCTGTGAGAATTAAAAGGTATTTGAATATATCTTAACAGTAGAATGTCCTATAAACATTATATTTATTATTTGTCCTGTGATTTTGCTCCAACTATTTCCTCCACTTTTTAAAAAAATTCATATACTTTATTTTTTTAGGGTAATTTTAGGTGACAGAAAAATTGAACAGAAAGTACAGACAGTGCCCATATGTCTCGTGTAGGCTTCCGAGTTTCAGCAATTATTTACAAAGCTGCTATAAACACTTATGGGCAGGTTTTTGTGTGGATATAAGTTATCAAGTCATTGGGCCACGACTACTGAGCCTGCTCTCTAGAGCCCGAGAACCACAACTACTGAGCCCACATGCCGCAACTACTGAAGCCCTTGCTCCTAGAGCCCGTGCTCCACAACAAGAGAAGCCACTGCAATAAGAAGCCTGCACACTGCAATGAAGAGTAGGTCCCACTCTCCACAACTACAGAAAGCCCTGACCCAGCAATGAAGACCCAATGCAGCCAATAAATTAAAATAAATAAATAAATATTTTAAAAAGTTATCAAGTCATTTAGGTGAATACAAAGGGGTGTGATGGCTGTATTGTATGGTGAGAGGTTGTCTAATTTTGTAAAAAACTTCTAACCATCTTTTAAAGTGGTTGTACCTTTCTGCATCCCCACAATCTATGAATGAAAAAGAGTCTCTATACTCCACATCCTTATCAGCATTCAGTGTTGTCAATGATTTGGATTTTAGTCATTCTAATAAGTGTGAGCAGTTGCTTATTGTTGCTGTAATTTGTAATTTCCTAAAAACATCTGATGTCGAACACTTTTTTATATGCATGTTTGCCATCTGTGTATCTTCATTGGAGAGGTCAGTTCAGATATTTTGCTCATTTTCAAATTGGATTATTTGTTTTCTTATTTTGGGGTTTTAAGAGTTCTTTGTATATTTTGAATACAACTCCTTTATTAGATATGTGCTTTGAAAAGATTTTTTTCCAATTTGTGGCTTGCCTTTTTATTCTCTTAAGTGTCTTCCACAGACCAGTTTTTCATTTTAACAAAGTCCAGCTTATCAATTTTTTGTTCATTGGTTGTGCTTTTGCTGTTGTACCTAAAATTTTGTTGCCAAATCCATTATACATTTAGGTGTAAGATTCATTGTGAGGCAATTTATTGGAAAGGTTTAAAGTCTGTGTTTAGATTCATGTTTTTGCATGTGGGTGTCCAGTTGTTCCAGCACCATTTGTTGAAAAGTCTCTTTTCTCTTTCAATGGCCTTTGTTGTTTGGTCAAAGGTCAGGAGCCTCTATTGGCAGGGGTACCCCTCTTATGATTCTTCTTGTGTTTTTAATTCCCTCTCAGGAGAGTTCTCACCTCTTCCATCGAGGCTCATTTCTGGGGTGGTGAGTTACCTGTGCCTCTTCCTGATGTTCACGGCATCAGGAGTGACAAGAATTCTCAGTTACTACAGGGTGTTCCACATTGTCTTCCCCTTCAGACCATTACTTATTTCACAGAATGTGGTAAGTAGATACCTTATCAAAAATTTTCCCTTCTTGACTTTTGTTTTTGATTGTTTACACCATAATCTTTTAATATTTATTTTGCCATTTTAGCTCAAAGTATGATCTAGTTATGATATCTGACTATTTTTGTAGCATATTCTAAATAAACGTCTCACAATTCTGCAAAAAGCAAGCAATGGTTTTATATCCTGATACTTATGCTGCAAAGACCTTCATTATTTATATTAACTCCACAAACATAAAGTCTTTGGTAGCAAAACTACTCTAGTATATTTTTTAGAAGATATGAATATGAATAAGACATGGCCCATCCATTAAGTAACTTATGTTCTAATTTAATAGATGTTTTAGTGTAACTAACCTAACTACAAGATACCAACATAGAAATAGATTTTTAATAGAGATGCATGTATAACTCCATAGGTTTTTTTTTTTAAGATTTATTTTCTTTCTTTTCCTTCCTCCCTTTCTTTCTTTCTTTCTTTCTGTCTGTCTGTCTGTCTGTCTGTCTTTCTTTCTTTCTTTCTTTCTTTCTTTCTTTCTTCTTTCTGTCTTTCTTTCTGTCTTTCTTTCTGTCTTTCTCTCTCTCTTTCTCTCTTTCTTTCTTTTTCTTCCATCCTTCCTTCCTTTCTTGGCTGCCTTCGGTCTTCATTGCTGTCTGCGGGCTTTCTCTACTTGTGGTGAGCAGGGGCTACTCTTCGTTGCAGTGCACGGGTTTCTCATTGCAGTGGCTTCTCTTGTTGCAAAGCAAGGGCTCTAGGCATGCGGACTTCAGTAGTTGTGGCACGTGGGCTCAGTATTTGTGGCTCACAGGCTCTAGAGCACAGGCTCAGTAGTTGTGGCACTTAGTGGGCTTAGTTGCTCCACGGCATGTGGGATCTTCCTGACCCAGTGATTGAACCCGTGTCCCCTGCATTGGCAGGAGGATTCTCAACCACTGCATCACCAGGGAAGCCCTAATTCCATAGGTTTTTAGGAGAGTAGAATTAATTATTCCTGCAGAAATCTGTGATTTGAGAGGAAAATAAAATGTTTTAATTTCTAATTCATAACAATCATAACTCACTTTTTGTTGTTTTTATGTAATGTTACTAAAATGATTCAAAAAACAGAAATTTACTAATCTCTCTTTCCAGAATTAGCCTTGGGAATCTAATGCAATGATAGAAAACTTTGCCCAGAACCTCACTATCATTCTTGAACAAAGTATTGATTTCAGTCAGTGTTCTGTCTTTGGTGACTTTAGGATGTCCTTTGGCAGCCCTGCTTCCAGGGCCATATCTCCACATGCGATGATTTCATCTTTACCATCTCATCTTGTTGGATTTCAATCAGTTTTATTATGCAGTGATATTTGCCCTGGTTTGGTATAGGATAAAACCTTAACATTCTGGATATCTTCACAATTTGAACCTTCTTAGAGAGCCAGGTCTTATGAACAGTATTTGACAATGAGAATCTGGAAGTAGAGCAAAAGGGTGGAGGAAGGCAAGAGAATTAAAGCAACAAACTGAATTTAGGACCATGTGAAGGGTCCCCGGTCAACAAGGGATTCCACAGAAAGAAGAAGAGAATAAATATGTAGCAGCAAAGGCAAGATGCTGACATAGATATTTGTTGATTCTTTTGTAACTAATTTGGTACTTCTCTGGTAAACCTGAATGGTCTTATGTTAGAAAATTGTGTTTAAATTAATTGAATGCAAAAAAAATTAATTAATTGAATGCAGGTAAAAGTTTATGGCGGCAGAAGAATGCTTTTCAATCTTAATTTTTCTTAGAAATTTCCAAAATCAGATTCCCATGTTCCACCACAGAAATTGTGACTCAATGTCTTGGGTGAAGCTAAGGAATCTATAGAATAAGCAAGTACAGTAGGTGATGCTGAGGTAGATGTTCTACTGATTACTTTTCAAGAAAGATTGGAATAGAGAAGAGAATTGCCCAAAGTTTCATATAGAATTATTAGCATTCATTCTTGCTCTGTTGGTGACTCCTGTGACATGCAATTCTTTGGTTCTCACATATTAAGAAAATGTTGTATAACCTTAGTCTAGTTACATAGTTCACACTGAGACATTTTGCATACAGGCCGCATTTCTCTAACCACCTCCTTTGCTCTGTCAATGGGTCTTCCAATCCAGATCACAAGAAATCCTGCCAAACGCTTCTTAGCCTCAGCCCAGGTCTTTTAGCTTTAATAGAAATGTAGTTTGACTATCAAAATATGCTTTACAAAAATATTCAATTCTATGCCTTTAGGCTCCCATTTCTACGCCTACGCTTCTATTTCTTCTTTTTTATATAATTAAGGCCAATCTGAAGTATTTTCTACCAAATTTATGCTACTAATCAAAGTAAATTTCTATCCATACTACAACCAAAACCAAATAAAAATGAAAATCAGAAAAAATAAGTAAATGAAATATTACAAAACTCACATATCTATGCATAACCATAGCAAATGCGCACTCATGGATTCTGCATGTATTTAAAAAATCTGAATATTCAAATATTCAAAGTCCATTTAAAATCAGTGGCTTTAGTTTGATAGACACATTAGTAAATATTTCCACTCCCTCCAAATAAAAGTTCTTCAAGGAGTTCTCTAACGCAGAAAACAAATAGAATATTCTCTTTGCTTATAAATTATTGCCTATTAAATCATATAAAACAAGGGGGCGAAGGGGAAGCTGGGACAAAGCGAGAGAGTAGCACTGACACATATACACTACCAAATATAAAATAGATAGCTAGTGGGAAGCTGCTGCATAACACAGGGAGATCAACTCAATGATGGGTGATGACTTAGAGGGCTGAGATAGGAAGGGTGGGAAGGAGTCACGGAGGGAGGGGATATGGGGATATATGTATAAATACAGCTGATTCACTTTGTTGTACAGCAAAAACTGGTGCAAGAGTGTAAAGCAATTATATTCCAATAAAGAGCTTAAAACAAACAAACAAAAAACAAAGTTCTGTTTGATAGTCACCCACATCCTAGATTCAGCTGATACAGTTTGGCAGAGAAGCAAAATTTATGCAATCTTGTAGGTGGGACTTGGGGGCCAAGTCAGTGTTCTGCTGTTGCTTGTACATTGGAATGTAGAGTAGAAATTGATGTATTATATGTTTGCACTTTTCCATCCCATCTGTGACAGGATTCTGTTGCTCAGAAGAGACCAAATTTGAGCAGTGCTGAAAGGACAAACTTCCTAGCATTTGCCACTAGTGGGGGTGTCAGGATTTATAGAAAATATCTCTACCCACTGATGTCCAAAGCATTCACTATATAGATTATATATAGATGATGCTCTCTTGGTTGAAAAGTCAGAAGCTTTGGTCTCAAAAAACTTGGATACAGTGTTATCATATGTCTGCCAGCAGTTGGGGAGGGGGCTGATAACCCCCCACAAAATTCAGGAATCTGCTATCCAAGTAATTTCTTTGGGTAACATGGGCTGATTCACAATATTTAATTTCTCCAGAAGACTGAGAAACTTCTGTCTCTTCACATTTACTCCCACCTCCAACAAAGGGGTCAAGCATCTTAATGGATGTTGGAGAAAGCCTTTGGCATTGCACTTGGGTTAGCCTGCTTTCGGCATGCTTTGAGAGGTTGTTGGAAGAACAGCAAGCTGCTGTCTGCCTTTGTGGCCTCAAGACCTTAATAAACCCTTGGAAATACAACTTTCTACAACTGATACTTTTGCTATAAAGGAGCCTTTTAGCAAAGGAAGGAAGCCTCTACCTTCCCCTGGGGATTTAATTTTGTTGTCTCCCTAATACAGCTACCTTTCACATTCCTTCTGAAAAACAGCTATTAATTGCTCTAAGTCAAGTTTTCTTGTAAAAACTAAACACTTGACTCAGGAGGCCTTGTGACTCCTTGGCCTGATTGTCTTATTTTGAGGTGATACAACTTGGACTCAATATTAACAATGTGAGGACACCACAAGACTTCCTTATCAAATGGAAATTCTCGATACAAGAACACAGATAGCCTAGTTCCAGCAGTGTCATCCTTACCTGAAAAAGTGGTACCTATTCCTTTTGCAGAAACTCTACCCCAACTCCATCACATGAAGATAAGAGATGGCCTTGGTGAGTCTCTTGAGTCACAGAGATCACCCAAACACTTAGGTCAGATTCACTGATGCCTTGGCTATTTGAAATCTGATACTGATATGCCTGTTTCGGTTCAGTGCCAGCGATGCAGAACCAATAGCTGACGTGGTCATGACACTCAGTTGGCAGAACTGGAAGCCATTCTCATAGCTCTAGACAACATTCCTCTGGATGAATCTCATGTTTTTAAATTGATTCAGGGGTGGATTGTTGCCAGTGCCTTACCTGTGTGGCCTAGATTTGGAAACCTACTCTAGCAGGTAGGTAAGACTCACCTCCTCTGGGCTGTAAACTGTAGAAAAAACATACAGCTACTGATTTAACTGTCGGTGTCTTTCATGTAGCTGTCCACATTCTCTGATGGGAATGATCAGAATCAAGCTGTTGATAGAATCTGCACTGTCTGCTACAATTGCTGCCTGGACCCATCGTCATACTGGACATGACAACCCAGTGCCATCATAGTCTGGCACCAACTGTAGGACCCTGTTTCTAATTGAGAGGCGACCACTGCATGCCAGAGTTGAGACCCCTGCCTGCCAGAGTTGGGACCCCTGCCCAAGTCAATCCTATTGTTTTCTGGTGGAAAAGATCAAAACACATAGGACATTGCCCCCACCACTTCCAGCAGATTGCTACCAGATATTTGACTTCCTCTTGGAGTTATCGGTGGTACCTCACTGCTGTCAGCATTTATCTAGGCAATAGTGTTACTATTCTGGACTGATCAGCCAATTGTGCCCATACCAATTTGGCCCTGAAAAAATAATGTGACAGGTTTTCAGCTTTCCAGACCATTTGCAGCCTGACAGTGATGCATATTTTATTGTAAAACCACACACAATGGCTAATATTGAAGGTGCTTGATGGGTCTCCGGGCTCCCTACCTTCCATAGGTGTGTGGTATTGTTGAATTTTGGTATGACCTTCTCGAAAATATACGAAAGAAATGTCTGACTCTACCTTTCTCACACACTCTTGTTCCATGCAATATGTATTTGAGAAAAATCCCTGAACTAGAGCTGACTTGATTCCTCTTTATTTTCTTACACTGTTACTTCTCTTGTGTATCCCATAATGGGCTATGCCATGAATGTAAAAACCCTTAGTATTATTTGCAAAAATAATTCCTTAGTTTTAAATTATATTCTTCCTAAAACTGCCACTTAAGTATAGAGTTTTTGCTACCGATTGATAAAAATGAATAGCTTCTTTCAATATGTTCTGCAAGTCATGGCTGTTTTAATATTATTTCAGGAATTATTTTTATCATGATCTAGCTTTCTGTTTCTGTACTATGAATGCCTGAATGTGTTTTCCTAAAACTTTTTTCACCCCATTACATTTTTTTAAGAAGTTCAAGATTTTAAAAGATTCTGTTTTACATAAACAGACAGTATGACAGATTTTTATATATGCAATTAGTTGCCCATTACTTCTGTTTACAAAATATGTTACCTAAATATACCCAACTGAGGAGAAATCTCCAAGGAATACATGGTTAGAACATGACTATAACATTTACATAGTCATATGTATGACTTCCATTTGTGTTTTTTTTCATCCTCATGTTATTTCTTATTCTCCTTACATCAAATATTTCTCCAGCCTCTTATTTTACCTCTTTATGTCTCTTGAATCCTCCCAGCTTCCTCTTCCAAAGAAAAACCCAGTCTTGATTCTGCAGCTAACGTTAGCTGTGATGATGCATGGCCAACAAATAACGGCACTAACGTGACAATTAAAGTGACAGTGGTCCCCATGTTCAAGTTAGTAAATCTCCATTTTGATTTGCTTCTCTACCTTTAAGCTAAACCTATTGCTTCTTGGCTAGTTATGTAGGTCCTACACAGGTTTTCCTTTCAATATCTTCTGCAGTAGAATGTTACTTCTTATCGGAAATTTCATTCTCCTTTCCCTGAAGCCCTCTTAGAATCCCCAAGAACCATCACCACAACATCAAGAGTGGTCTAGGTGCTAAATGCCCTGTCAAGTGCTGGCCACGTTGTGGCCGGGAAATTCTGTTCAGAGGTGTGTACAGTGAGTGAATATGCTAGCAACACCTTTCCACACCTCGAGTGTATTGACCAGATGCTTAACACTTAAAGTAAAAATATCCACTGGATGAAGCACCGAAGAAAATCCAGTATTCTTTCTGAAAAAAAATATGCAACCTGTGGCATTTCAGAATGCAGATGATTTATTTATTTAGTAATTACATGGCAAATATTTTTTAGCATCCAGTATCCCAGAAAAATGCCACAGATTACTTTCTCAGAGCTCAGCTTTTATCTTTTAATAAAATAAATAGATTTTTTAAGCTATCTGTATCCTAGGCAACACTGTGTAGGCAGCAGGATAATAATCATATTATGCTCTGCTGTTGAGTGTCAGAAGATGCCAAAAGTCCACAGGGACAGACTCTAGGCGTTGCCAAGACCTGATCAATCAAGGAGAAAGCTGGAGAATTAATTTGTCTGTTTTTTCCTCTCTCCTTCTGATCTCCTGCCAATGTCTCCCAATGGCTGAAAACCAGCCAGAAGCCAGAGGGCAAGGAAGCCTGAGTGGGGCAATTTTTAGCGTTTAGCTTCCAAGGGCACAGAATGCAGCAAAGAAGCATCTTTTTTATGAAAAAAAATCTTAGAATCATAGCCCCTGGTGGCAGAGTTTTGAAAGTTCCACTGGGAACACGTTCTGTGCCTTGTGATACTGGTGAGGGTCCAGGCAGGTAAACAAAGCCCAGGCCAGATCATTAAATGGAGGGAATTTAATACAGAGAAATATTCACAAAGTAGTTTTAGAGCTGAAAAGACCAAAAGGAGGAAGAAGACATCTCAGAGATAAGCAAAACAGAAAGCTGGGACCATTTCTAGGGTTGCGGTAGCCAAGGGAACAGGTGATTTCCCCAGAGCCACTTGCTGAGAACTGGGACCACTGTGGATGGTGTCTGCTGAAAGCTGGGAAGGGGCGGCAGTTGCTGTTTGCAGGAGTTAAACCCACATGGCATGTGTAGCCACAGCGGGAGATGTAGCCTGAAGCAGAGAGAGAAAAGCAAAAACACCAGGCTTCTCGCCACTTCTCACCTTCCAGATGTCAAGCCAGTTGCTCCTATTGACTGAACCTGACTGGAAACTGGTTAGTTGTGGAAACTGTGAGATGTATTTTGCAGGAATCAGCACCTGAGACAGGAACAGAGCAGGGGAAGGTCAAGGAGAATGAAAAGAATAGTGACTGACACAGGGTGGAAGAAACCAGGTCTCCCAAGGACACAGAACCACAGGATTTGGGGAGAGATGCTTCTCATACCCAATTGGAAGTGTGACTTGTTAACACAATATTTTGTGAAGAGGTTCATTGAAGCTATCTTATCTGAACTACATGTCAGCTTCTTTACTCTAACATGCGGGTAGGATCGTTCCAGTAAATTATCAATATGGAACCATGTGTAGAAAGGTTCAGTAAGAAGTGAAGGGAGTTTAGAAAAGAAGTTTTTGAAGAAAGAATTAAATATAACTTAATCCATATACTGACATGGGAGATACAAGTCCCTAATTACTTATCCACAGTGCTGAAAACCAAAGTATCTATAAAACAAAATATTATCGTAAGTTTGGTGCCAAAACATGAACTAAGCCAGTTATGGTTTTTGTTTCATTCATTTTGCTGAGGACATATTGATATGCTTGGTTATAGGGTGAACTACCAAATTTCATTGGTATCATTAATTTATGTATGTAGATGCATATATTATATTTTAAAGCACAAAATTGTGACTCTTAAAATACATATTCCCCCAAGAATTTTGGATACAAAATTAGGGACTATATTTGTATCTTACACACCATTTAATTTTCCGTTCTAACTCTCTACAGAAATGGCGAGAAAGCACTGTATATAAAAGAACAGTCTCTGATGTATTCTGCTTGATTTCTCTTTTTCTCTTTTCTCTCTCTCGCTCTCTCTCCCTCTCTCTCTCCCCTCCCCCCTTCCTCCCCCATCCCCTGGCTCTACTGGTGTCACCTGCTTAACCATACTAGCAATGTCTCATGTTCACCTGCATTAGAATAACATTTGCTTATTTTTAAAAACACCTTACTCTTATTTGTAAAATAAGTTTTTTACTTTAGATGCTGTTCCTGCTGAAATTGACATTTAAGTACAGTACAGTCTTGTGACTGACTGCTAAGAATAGGTAGCTTCTTTCAAAACACCCTGCAAAGTGACAACTGTTTGATCCACCTTTTTTTCTGGAATTACATTTGCCACATTCCTGCTTTGTTCTCCTCTCCTGTGAATTGTCTGTCTTGAAGACTTTCTGTTCCAGTCACTCTTCTGTCATGGCACTCATTCAGGGAGGAACTTAGGGAGAAACAGTTCCTTGTACAAAGTTGTATACAAACAGGACCCCCAATAATGTTTGTAGGGTATTTAAAACCTTTCCCCATAGCAGCTTAAGGGTTGTTCTTTTGTGTCCTCACTTACTCATTATTTCCATCTGTAAAGTATCTACTTTTAAGCACTCTATCAGAAGAAAATTCAGGTTAAAAGAAAAGACCTCATGTAAAATACAACTCTAGTATTCACAGTCTAATCGATGCTTTATGACCCTTGTGTTATTTTTCTTTGTGTTTGGCTCTTTCCTCCCTCCTCCTCTCCTCATGGGTAAATGCTGTTATGATTCTGAATTAAGTGCCATTTCCTGTGGTCACATTTGTCCGAACGATAATGGCGCAAAGTGGCAGTAAGCACCATATCCAGGCTTGTGAACCTCACTTTTGGTTCCTTCTCCGCCTTAAGTTTATCTTCTGTTCCTTGACCAGATGAGCTGCTTGAATTCCCAGTTTTTTTGTAGTAGCTTCTTGTTTTTTTAACAGTCACGCTATCTCCTTTGCCCCAAATCCACTCACCTCGTTCCCAAGATTGTGTGGTCACGTGGAGGCTAGTGTAGGTGTTAAGTGTTATTTTGAGCATTAGCAAGTCTGCGGTTGGAAACATTCTATACTGTACAGTACACCTCTATACACACAGAGCACACTGAGCTGGTGGTTGAGGTCTGACCAAGAGGGCAGGGCAGTGTCAGGATGCACAAGTCATTTTGAATAAATTATTTAATTGCTTTTTACATCTTCAGATGATGGAAATGTATATATATTAAAGGGGTTCTGTAACCTACTCAAGTTTACAAATCCAACAAGAAACAGAATCAGACACTTGAAGCGACTGACTTTTGATGCCTCGTATTTAGCAGGTTGAAGAAGGACAGAGGAGAATCATCTGATGAAGATCCGTTAGAAACTGGTTTTGAATGTGAAACAGTCTGTGTTTGTATTATCTCATTTAGCTTTGTGCTGCTATTTTTCTAGATTCTCTGTGTGACTTGTTCTCATTATCTCATTAGATTATCCCACTGATGCCACAATTTTCATGCTGCTGTGTTCATTCTGACCTCAGTTAGTTGCTAAGAGACATTCAATTTTTTAATAAATCTGCTTATTGCCTGATTCCATTTATATATTCAGACATTCATTCATGAAACAGGTAATTATTTTAAAAATCTGACAAGGCATGGTTCTAAGAGCTGTAGATATAGAAGTAAACAAGATAGGTAAAACCTTTGTTCCGTGCTACTTTTTCTGGTAGTTCTGACAGAGATAAAGACAAGGCAGCTGCTATTTTAGAGTCAGAGTTCAATAATATGCACATGAATTTTCCTCCCTTATCCAATTTTTCTGCACTCTTGGAACTAGATTAATAGAAATTCAATTGTCACACAAAGGAGATTGTAGCAATTTCTTAACTTGAACACATTTTGTCTTTTTGTGTATGCATTGTTTTTTAGGTCCTGGGACTGCCATAACTGTTTATGCATGTTTTATTCATATAATGAGTTTCAGTGGTTTTTTAGATGATTAAACACCTGGGAGAGACCAAGATGGATATGCAGTATAGGCTGCAGGTTTGAAATGATATCAAAGAGCTATTGGGGGACTAGACAGGTATGTCTGACTTCAGTACAGTTATTAAACGTTATTATTTATAAAACACTTAGAGGAGTGCATGGCTCATAGTAAGTATCTTTTGGAGTTTGTTACATAGATACATACAAGCATGAACGCAAATTACTGAGAAAATTAGGCTCAACACATACTTCTCACCGAAAGTCTGCAAAAAATATTATGAAATATTTTGCATATAAACTACAAATAATAGAGCATTTCCCCCTTCCTGTTAAGTGGTACAATAAGCACAGAAAATGTCAGAAACACTCATTCCAATAGTTCTTTTATCAAATAGAGTCCATACTGTTATCTTCTGCACTAATGGGAAATATCTTTTCTACGGAAGTATGTGATTTCCAGCATCTGAATTTTTATCATCATTAGTAGTGATGCCTTAGACAGAAACTGGCAATGAATTTTTGATATCCGAAGTGATTAGAAATACTCCTTTAAGCAACCATGACAGGAGACAATTTATGAGTATACTGAAGTTCAGAGACTTAATATGTTCGAACACCGCTAATTTAGGAAAAACCTGTTCTTCTTCGGAAAATTAAAAATTTTCCCCATCACTGATACATTTCCTTGCATTGTTTCTTTTTTTTTTTTTTTTTGATCTAAACATTTTTTGTTAAATACCTTGTTTCCTGCCAAATACAATTTTTTTTTTTAAATTTTTTTGGGGGTACACCAGGTTCAATCAACTGTTTTTATACACATATCCCCATATTCCCTCCCTTCCTTGATGCTCCCCCCTCGAGTCCCCCCCACCCTCCCTGCCCCAGTCCTCTAAGGCATCTTCCATCCTTGAGTTGGACTCCCTTTGTTATACAACAACTTCCCACTGACTATTTTACAGTTGGTAGTATATATATGTCTGTGCTACTCTCTCGCTTCTTCTCAGTTTCCCCTTCACCCCCCGCCCCCTCCCATACCTCGAGTTCTCCAGTCCATTCTCTGTATCTGCTTCCTTGTTCTTGTCATTGAGATCATCAGTACCATTTTTAGATTCCGTATATGTGAGTTAGCATACAATATTTGTCCTTCTCTTTCTGACTTACTTCACTCTGTATGACAGATTGTAGTTCTATCCACCTCATGACATATAGCTCCATCTCATCCCTTTTTATAGCTGAGTAATATTCCATTGTATATATATGCCACATCTTCTGTATCCATTCATTTGTTGATGGGCATTTAGGTTGCTTCCATGTCCTGGCTATTGTAAAGAGTGCTGCAATAAACATTATGGTACAAGTTTCTTTTGGGATTATGGTTTTCTTTGGGTATATGCCCAGGAGTGGGATGACTGGATCATATGGTAGTTCTATTTGTAGTTTTTTAAGGAACCTCCAAATTGTTTTCCATAGTGGCTGGACCAACTTACAGTCCCACCAACAGTGCAGGAGAGTTCCCTTTTCTCCACACCCTCTCCAACATTTGTTGTTTCCAGACTTTGTGAAGATGGCCATTCTGATTGGTGTGAGGTGATACCTCATTGTGGCTTTGACTTGCATTTCTCTGATGATGAGTGATGTTGAGCATCTTTTCATGTGTTTGTTGGCCATCTGTATGTCTTCTTTGGAGAAATGTCTATTTAGGTCTTCTGCCCATTTGTGGATTGGGTTATTTGCTTTTTTGGTATGAAGCTGCATGAGCTGCTTGTATATTTTGGAGGTTAATCCTTTGTCCGTTGTTTCATAGGCAATTATTTTTTCCCATTCTGAGGGTTGCCTTTTAGTCTTGTTTATGGTTTCTTTTGCTGTGCAAAAGCTTTTAAGTTTCATGAGGTCCCATTCGTTTATTCTTGATTTTATTTCCATGATTCGAGGAGGTGGGTCAAAAAGGATCTTGCTTTGATGTATGTCAAAGAGTGTTCTGCCTATGTTTTCCTCTAGGAGTTTGATAGTGTCTGGCCTTACATGCAGGTCTTTAATCCATTTGGAGTTTATTTTTGTGGATGGTGTTAGGAAGTGTTCTAATTTCATTCTTTTACATGTTGCTGTCCAATTTTCCCAGCACCCCTTATTGAAGAGGCTGTCTTTTTTCCATTGTATACTCGTGCCTCCTTTGTCAAAGATAAGGTGCCCATATGTGTTTGGGCTTACTTCTGAGTTCTCTATTCTATTCCATTGATCTTCCTTTTGTGCCAGTACCATACTGTCTTGATCACTATGGCCTTGTAGTATAGTTTGAAGTCAGGAAGCCTGATTCCACCAACTCCATTTTTCCTTCTCAAGATTGCTTTGGCTATTCGGGGTCTTTTGCGTTTCCATACAAATCGTAAGATTTCTTGCTCTAGTTCTGTGAAAAATGCCATTGGTAATTTGATCGGGATTGCATTGAATCTGTAAATTGCTTTGGGTAGTACAGTCATTTTCACGATGTTGATTCTTCCAATCCAGGAACATGGTATGTCCCTCCATCTGTTTGTGTCATCTTTGATTTCTTTCATCAATGTCTTAAAGTTTTCTGCATACAGATCTTTTGCCTCCTTAGGCAGGTTTATTCCTAGGTATTTGATTCTTTTGGTTGCAATGGTGAATGGGAGAGTTTCCTTAATTTCTCTTTCTGCTCTTCTGTTGTTAGTGTATAGGAATGCAAGAGATTTCTGTGCATTAATTTTGTATCCTGCTACTTTACTAAACTCATCAATGAGTGCTAGCAGTTTTCTGGTAGAGTCTTTAGGGTTTTCTATATATAATATCATGTCATCTGCAAAGAGTGACAATTTTACTTCTTCTTTTCCAATTTGGATTCCTTTAATTTCTTTTTCTTCTCTGATTGCTGTGGCTAACACTTCCAAAACTATGTTGAATAACAGTGGTGAGAGTGGACACCCTTGTCTTGTTCCTGTTCTTAGAGGGAATTCTTCCAGTTTTTCTCCATTGAGAACAATGTTGGCTTTTGGTTTGTCATATATGGCTTTTATTATGTTGAGGTAATTTCCTTCTATGCCCATTTTCTGGAGAGCTTTGATCATAAATGGATGTTGAACTTTGTCAAAAGCTTTTTCTGCATCTATTGAAATGATCATATGGTTTTTATCCTTCAGTTTGTTGATATGATGTATCACGTTGATTGATTTGCGTATATTGAAGAATCCTTGCATCCCAGGGATAAACCCCACTTGATCGTGGTGTATGATTTTTTTAATGTGCTGTTGCAGTCTGTTAGCTAGTATTTTGTTGAGGATTTTTGCATCTATATTCATCAGTGATATTGGTCTGTAGTTTTCTTTTTTTGTGACATCTTTGCCTGGTTTTGGTATCAGGGTGATGGTAGCCTCGTAGAATGAGTTTGGGAGTGCTCCACCTTCTGCAATATTTTGGAAGAGTTTGAGAAGGATAGGTGTTAACTCTTCTCGAAATATTTGATAGAATTCGCCTGTGAATCCATCTGGTCCTGGGCTTTTGTGTGTTGGGAGATTTTTAATCACTGCCTCAATTTCTGTACTTGTGATTGGTCTGTTCATGGTTTCTATTTCTTCCTGGTTCAGTCTTGGAAGATTGTATTTTTCTAAGAATGTATCCATTTCTTCCAGGTTATCCAATTGATTGGCATATAGTTGCTTGTAGTAGTCTCTCATGATGTTTTGTATTTCTGAGGTGTCCGTTGTGACTTCTCCTTTTTCATTTCTAATTCTGTTGATTTGCATCTTCTCCCTTTTTTTCTTGATGAGTCTGGCTAATGGTTTATCAATTTTGTTAATCTTCTCAAAGAACCAGCTTTTAGTTTCATTTATTTTTCTTATGGTTTCTTTCCTTTCTTTTTCATTTATTTCTGCTCTGATCTTTATGATTTCTTTCCTTCTGCTCACTTTGGGGTTTCTTTGTTCTTCTTTCTCTAGTTGTTTGAGGTGTAAGGTTAGGTTGTTTACTCGATCCTTTTCTTGTTTCTTAAGGTAGGACTGTATTGCTATAAACTTCCCTCTTAGAACTGCTTTTGCTGCATCCCATAGGTTTTGGGTTGTTGTGTTTTCGTTGTCATTTGTTTCTAGATATTTTTTGATTTCCTCTTTGATTTCTGTGGTGATTCCTTGGTTGTTTAAGAGTGAATTGTTTAGCCTCCATGTGTTTGTATTTTTTGCAGTTTTTTTTCCTGTAATTGATATCTAGTCTCATGGCGTTGTGGTCTGAGAAGATGCTTGATATGATTTCAATTTTCTTGAATTTGCTGAGGTTTGATTTGTGACCCAAGATGTGATCTATCCTGGAAAATGTTCCGTGTGCACTTGAGAAGAAAGTGTAGTCTGTCGTTTTTGGATGGAATGTCCTATAAATATCAATGAAGTCGAGATGGTCTAATGTGTCATTTAAAGCTTGTGTGTCTTTATTGATTTTCTGTTTGGATGATCTGTCCATTGATGTAAGTGGGGTGTTCAAGTCTCCCACTATAATTGTGTTACTGTCGATGTCCCCTTTTATAGCTGTTAGCTTTTGCCTTATGTATTGAGGTGCTCCTATATTGGGGGCATAGATATTTACCATTGTGATATGTTCTTCTTGGATGGATCCCTTGATCATTATGTAGTGCCCTTCCTTGTCTCTTTTAATAGTCTTTACTTTCAAGTCTAATTTGTCTGATATGAGTATTGCTACTCCAGCTTTCTTTTGACTTCCATTTGCATGGAATATCTTTTTCCATCCCTTCACTTTCAGTCTATATGTATCCCTTGGTCTGAAGTGGGTTTCTTGTAGGCAGCATATAGAAAGGTCTTGTTTTTGTATCCATTCAGCCAGTCTGTGTCTTTTGGTTGGAGCATTTAATCCATTTACATTTAAAGTGATTATTGACATGTGTGTTCCAATTACCATTTTCTGAATTGTTTTGGGTTAGTATTTGTAGGTGTTTTCCTTTTCTTGTGTTTCCTACTTAGAGAAGTTCCTTTAGCACTTGTTGTAAGGCTGGTTTGGTGGTGCTGAATTCTCTTAACTTTTGCTTGTCTGGAAAGCTTTTGATTTCTCCCTCAAATCTGAATGAGATTCTTGCTGGGTAGAGTATTCTTGGCTGTAGGTTTCTCTCTTTCAGGACTTTCAGTATATCCTGCCATTCCCTTCTGGCCTGCAGAGTTTCTGTAGAAAGGTCAGCTGTTATCCTGATGGGTTTTCCCTTATATGTTGTTTGTTGCTTTTCTCTTGCTGCTTTTAATATTTTTTCTTTGTGTTGAATTGTCGTTAGTTTGATTAATAGGTGTCTTGGTGTATTTCTCCTTGGGTTTATTCTGTATGGGACTCTCTGTGCTTCTTGGACTTGGTGAATTATTTCCTTTCCCATGTTGGGGAAGTTTTCCACTAGAACCTCTTCAAATATTTTCTCAGACCCTTTCTTGTTTTCTTCTTCTTCTGGGATGCCTATAATTCAAATGTTGGTACGTTTAAGGTTATCACTGAGGTCTCTGAGGCTGTCTTCTAGTCTTTTTTTTTTTTTTTTCTTTTTCCTGCTCTGTGGCGTTTATTTCTCCCATTCTGTCTTCCAACTCACTTATTCGTTCTTCTGCCTCAGTCATTCTGCTGGTTATAGCATCTAGAGTATTTTTAATTTCAGTTATTTTGTTATCCATTGCTGTTTGTTTTTCTGAGTTCTTATGAACTGTTTCTTGTACTTTCTCTATTTTGTTATCGAGATTTTGTATCATTTTTACTATCATGACTCTAAATTCTTTTCCAGGCATTTTTCCTATTTCCTCCTCATTTATTTGGTCTTGTGGGTTTTTTTCCTGCTCCTTTGCCTGCATGGTGTTTCTTTGTTTCCTCATGGTTGTCCAAGCTTTTGGGGTTGCTTGTCCTGGTGATAGAGGTGTTTATAGAAGACTGTCCAAGCCTCAGACTAATGTCCAAGTATTGGATTAAACGAATATTCAGTCCAGGAAACACATACATGTATAAGACACACAATTATTGAATCCGTTAGGACATAAGGCTCTAGAAAGACCTGACAGAACCCCAGTGTGCTATCAGATATTCAAAGAGAAACCCAGCAGAAATTGACAACTGAAACAGAACAAATCAGAGACAAAAGCAAAAGCAAACAAACAACAAATAACACCCTACACATACAAACATCAATCCAGGGAGATTTTGTAAGCTAGGATCAAATATAGAAATGAGCTGGAGTACCACCAGAGAGAATGGAGATTCTCAGAATGTAATTAGACAACTGTACTAAGAACTAAGATAAAGACAAAAATACACTTAAAATGGCTGGAAGAAAGGGGAACAGAAGAGCGTAATGTGGTTGGAAATATGCAAAGAAAAAGAAAGGAATAGAAGTGTATAAAAGAAAGGGATGAAAGGAAAGTATGAAAGATATTTTGTCCGTACTACCAAAAACTTAGCTAGATATAGAAGTATATAAAAAGGCAAAAAAAAAAAAAATAAAATAAAAAATCTCCTTAAAAAATTATGTTGTAAAAAACTTGTAGATCCCTTCGGGCTAAGATCGTATTTAATAAATCAAAAAAGAAAAAAAAAAAAAGAGAGAGAGAGAAAGAAAAAAAAAAAAAAATCCAGAACTGATCCCAGAATGGACCAGTTCAATAGGTATTGATACTACTATTTCTGTGTCCTTAGCGTCTCAGCTGTAAGTGTCCTTCTCCTTGCCTTGGGTTTTTTTTTTTTTTTTTTGCGTTATTCTGTGACCAGCAGAGGTTCCTTTATTGTTCGTCTGTAAGCCTCGGTGTGTGGGGAGGGAGAAGGTACAATAGTGGCTCCTTCTCCTGGGAGTGAGTGAGCAGTGGCGCACTGTTGTTTCAGTCAGTCTTGGAGGTGCCTGTTGCAGAGGGCGCCGGTGGCTCAGGCGTACACAGAAAGTCTTAGAGTTGGGCCTCTCTCGGGGTTTTTTCTTTTTGATGCTGGTTTTTTTTTTTTTCTCTCGGCAGCCTCCTTGCTGCTGGCGTTGCAAGGAGTTTTAATCTAGCCCCGCCCGAGTGCCTGAGAGTGCTTGTTATCCCTGAGCGCCTCAGGTGGCCCGCAGGGCGTCTCTCCACTGCCTGTTGCAGAGGCACCGAAAGAGAGGGAGAGGCTATGCGCGCGGCTCCTTCCCCCCGCCCGGGAGCCTGCAGCCTCCAGCCGCCATCATGGCCGGGCAGTTCTCAGGGACCGGCACTCCTCTCCACGGACCTCCTCCCTCCTGTCCTCTCGGTCCGTCACCCTACCGGCAACAATGTTTCTCACCCTGAACCAGCTCTCCGGTTCCCACGCTCCTGCTCCTGGACCCTCCGTTCAGCCGCGGATCGATGTCTCGGTCCGGGAACGCTGAGCTGCGCTGCGGACCCTCCGTATGTTTCTCACTCCCTCCCGTCTGCCACAGCTCCACCGCTTCACCCTCTTTGAGCCCTCGTAGATGCCTCCCTACCGGCTATGTCGGGCTCCCCGCAGCCCTTTCTGGTGTCCGAGGCCGTCTGCTGGTGTTCAGCTGGCTCTCCGTGGGAATGACTGCGTCCTTCCGTGCATTCCCAATGCATCTGTGGAGAGGGATGCACTCCACGTCTCTCTACTTCGCCGCCATCTTTTTCTCCCTCGCATTGTTTCTTTTAGAGTTTCAACCACCCATATTAATTATAACTTGTAGCCAGAGTAATTAATTTCTGTTACTCAGAGAAAACTCCTAGGTAGATAATTAGTAACTGTCTATTGTGCAAAGCATTTTATAAGACCAGAGGAACTCACGAGCACACATCACTCAACTTTTTACTGTCATACATATCCGTTTTACATCTTAAAGTGACAAAAATAAGCACATTTGCTAACATATTTATTTTAAAAATACGTATATGCCTTTCACTGTCTTCAAGTTATTTTACAACTCTGTAAGTTATAGAAAACTGATAGGATATTGTCAAACTCTAGCTATTATCAATAATAAACTGTAATTGAGGGGGTTATATCAGGAGATTATCAGAATGGCTTTGGTTCTAGTTTGTTTCAGTTTTTTTTAATATTTTTAAGCATTATCTATACCTTTATAATGAACATTACTGTTTTATAAATAAACATTTATTTTAATAAAGTTAAAATCTATTTAGAGGAAATATCAGTAACATCAAAAATTAATGCACATTTAATGGGTCACTTTTCATTCAAAAAAAGACAGAGAAACTAAACTCCTATCCTGGTCTTTGCATTTCCTTATTACTTCATTGGTGCCCAGGAAAAAGATTGGTTTTCAAATCTAGACAACAACTTCAATGACGAGAGCAAAGCGTGCTCTTCACCCTCCCATTCTCTAATTCCTGTTCTCAGATTCTTGCCTTGCTCTGAACCAGCTCAGTATCTTGCTCTATTTTCCTTTATGTATAGCTTCACGTCCCCCATGTTGTCACTATTTCCTGGAACCACAAAGCATGTTATGAGAAATAGCATTCACATCAATGAGCATAAAGCTAATATGACATCCCCACTGATCAACATCAAAAAATTTTTGTTTTCTAGGAAACTCTTGCTTGTTGCAGAAAGAAAATAGGCATGATGTCAGGGAAAAAAACAACAACTTTATTATTTATCTGACATAAGGCAAACCCGAGGGAATAGCAATCTGCAGAATTCAACATTCTATAATGAAAAAGAGGAGTTGGTAATGTATACTTCTCCATGTCTAGTCATCCCTCTATTTTGTATCCTACACTATATCTGGCATTTATCTTGTGCTTTTCCTCTATTAATAATTATAAAACACCATCTATCTTTGTAGGTTGGCAAAGGCCCTATAATTAACAGTCATAATCTTATTTAGTCATCCACAAACCGATGATTTAAACATTATGATTTTATAAATTGTGCAATTCTGGCTTAATAATTGTTACTTACTTAATTTTCCCATCTAGAAGTGGTGGAAGCTAGGTCTTTCCTTTTCTAAGGCCAAGCCTGTGCATCTACATTATTCATGCTGTGTTATTCACTATGCTGGCTTAGGTCAAATCAATTCAATGAGAAGTTTGAATACCAGGATTTTACCTGCAATTAGTGCATCTTATTTATGGAGGAAAGTGAAAATGGCATTAGCTTGGAGTCACTAATTATAACTGACATAACAGGTCAAGTGGTAAGAAAAATCATTTATCATAAATTGTAGCTGGTCCAGTCAGAACTAACATGTTATCATAAAAGATATTTCTTTCCTTGTATAAAAAAACATAACCATATTGACCATGCAAGCAATCCTGATTCATTATCTCGTGCCATTCAATTATTTTTTAATATCAGTAAAATATGAAAACAGTGGAGGGAGAGAATTACAATCTAAAAATTACAATCTAAAATAATAGAAATGCACCTTGGATTTTTCCCATTTCCAAAAAGTTAGATGTCAAATTTCTTTGTTGGAAAATTGCTAATATTTTAAACATAACTGCAATCTTAATGCTTTTTCATTGTTGTTAATGTTTTAATATAATTTAAAACAAGTGTGAGAGCTACTATTAGAATTCAGAGTAAATTTATTAGACAGTATTTTAAAATTTCTTCAATATTTATGTTTGCAAAAAATAAAATACAGGAAAACAGAATGAAATACAATTGCAAACAAAAAGAAGAAAAATATGCATGCAACAGTGGTCATATTGTGATGAATTATCACACAGCATAAGGGAAATCATAAAGTCAGGACTAAAAAAGATGGAGATTAACAACCAAGAAGACATTTAGATAAGAAGATAAAGAAAATGTGATTCATTAATCAGATCTGTTAGTGATTCCAAATAGTGATTTCTCCATCACCCCTGCTTTAAATTTAACATTTGATTAGGTTTAAGTACATGTTAGTAATGGTACTTTTTGAATATATTTATGTTTGATTTGACCAGAACCTAAGAATGTACTAAAATTAAAATTTTAAAGTCAAAATAAAACTAAACTTTCCTGCCTAGATAAAACTTGTTAGAAAAGTTTTTGAAATGCTTTAGATTACATGCGTAAAAATGATGCATATGAAGCAATGAAATGATACACAACTCTTATAGCCAACAGTGGAGCAAGACAATGCAAAGAACTGAAGTAGATAAGTGCTTTCTGCTTTGACAGAGCCTTTTAACCTACACGCTTATCTCATATTGTCTCTGTTATCTATTGCTCTGTGCCAATCCACACCAAAATTTAATGGCTTACTGCAACAATCATTTTATTATTTCGCAAGTTTCTGTGGGTAGATTGGGCAGGGCTCAGCCAAGTAGCTCTAGTTTCTGTTCCACATGATGTTTGTTGGGTCATCCATGGAACTGCTATTTGGACAAACACATCCATGATGTCACCAGTTATATTCTGGTCCCCCAGCTGGGATGGCTGCAAGGCTGAGGTGTGTCTCTCTTTGGCCTTTATTCTCAAAGACTTCATGGTCATTCACCTTCCATGGCCCCTCTTACCGTGTGACGTCTCCAGCATGATAGTCCAGACTGCTTTACATGGTGGCTTAATTCTTCACAAGAGAGAAAGAGCCTCAAGGCCTCTCAAGGACTTGGTTAGGGAACTTGAGAAACATCATATCTACCACATTCTATTGGTTAAAGCAAGTGACAGGTCAGTTCAGATCCAAAGTGAAAGGGGACAACACAAGGGTATGAATACAAGAAGATGATATTCTTTGGGAGAGGGTCATGTTGTAACAACCTACCACATACATTAATCAATTATCAATTTAGTCATATGTCAATAAATGTAAAAACTTAAGTTGAACATCTGTTGTTGCCCTTCAATGTTAGGTGCAGGAGATGCAAAGATAGTAAAACATCCTTCAAACCTGATGCCCATAATGTTATGAATTCTGATTCTCTATAGGATTTAATTAACCAAAAAGGACTTTTTCATTAGATTGGTTTGGTTCAGGAAAAAAAAATTCTGTAAATGAGAATATAGCTCAAACATATCTACGAAATTGTGAGTATTGAAAATCATAAATTTTGAATGTTAGAATGGATGTTTGATCATATAAGTAAATTGTTTCTATTTTTTAAAAAAAATATTAACCTTAGACCTTCAAAGGCAAGTGTGGCAGAAGTTAAATGGGAAGGTACCCCTAGCCTCAGTAACAATACTTCTAATGTTTTTACATTTCATTTGTTTACATCTCTACTTAAAATTTTATTTCTATAAAAGTTCAACTCTAGAAGATAAAATTATGAAAATCACTGACAGATCTAATCCTTTCACTCTAGAACCGTTGTAACTAAAACCTAGAATATTAACCATTTTTGGATCACGTGCTGGTTAGTTGCTTAACTGTGTTTGGAGTTCTTGTCTTCTGATTCCACTTTAGCATTTTTCCATGAATCTACATGAAATCAGGATTGCTTTCCTGTAGCACTAGCTACAGTGTCTTCAGTTGAGCATAGCAAAGGCTTTCTGCCATATAACCAGAGTCTGGGGCACCACATGCATCCCACTATTCCTGAGTTCCTTTGAGTTGTATCCTGGACCATTCATGGTGTTTGTCCTATTTCATCACTGGACCATTTGTGCCCAAGATGGGAAAGGAACTACTCTTTCCTGATATACGACCTTTTGGAAGTGGAACAAGTATTTTTTGCACCCACTTTGGAAGTGGGAAGAATCTTATTTTGGGGGAACGGTGATTAGAATTCAGTGAAATGGGATGGTCAGTGATAGAGTAATTGTGGAAATTATATCTTGGGACTACAGAATCATGGAGCAGAGGATCTATTGAAATATAGAAATCCAAGACAGTAAATTTGCTTAAAATCTCAACCATTGAAACGGTTGGAAGAGCCAATGAATACCATGTCCATGAGGAGACAGATTAGTCCCTCTCAAACCATGTATGTCACCAGCAAGGAAACAGAGCAAGGGGACCTAAAAGTTTATTTCAGAACTTTACTTGGTGCCTGACTGAAGAATCCTATGTCTTTAATGAGAAAGGAGCCACTGTAACTCCACTTACGCTGGTTGCTGTAAACTAAACTGTGTTGTTGTCACAGTCAACATGTGGAAAAATTTAATAATAATAATAATAATATAATAATAAATTTAATTTAATTTAGTGGTGACCTTTAAAGACATTGCTTACATCTCACTGCAAATTTCCTAAGCACAGCTCACCTAGATGTATGACCGCTGTACTCAACTGTATGGACATTAATTTAGAAACATTTTTGTATTTCCAAGATGGCATCTAGTGTTCATACACACCTGTAGGGCCACTCTTACCTTACTTTTGCTCATGTTTGTCTATGTTTGCACTGTATTCCAGCCCTGAAATTATGGGACCCTGGCTCACTTCTTATTCACGTGCAGCCACTCTCCTATATTTCCTGGAATTTTCTTGCATGCCAAAAGAGTAAATCCTAGGTTCTTGTTAAGCTCTTCAGTCAGGGCAAAGGACAAATACTCTGGCATTTCCAGAGGGCATGATAGATCTCTGCTGGAAGTATGTGAATATATCTGACCGTAGAAGCAGGTAGCGGGTTAATGTATGCATAACTTTTCCCTTCTTTTTATTTCAGGTATGGGTAGGCACCTAAACAGTCCTTTATTACTCTTGTAGGCAGTACTCCTGAGTGAAACCTTGCCATCCTCTGGCTACTAATTTTTGTTCCTTGTAAGGATATTTGTCTGTCTGTTAAGCTTAATGTAAAGTAAAAATTGGCAAAATTTTAGAAACATATCATTTGTAGCCCACATTCCCTTCCACAATCAGGTCTTCTTATTTTTTTTTTTTTTTGTAACTGACATTTGTTACTAGCAAAGTATCTGAAAGCTGTTGATCATATCTTCTGTCAAAAAGTTGGAGTACATAGGTTGGATGCTTCTGATTAAAAGTAGATTCATCTGCTTTGGAAACGAACTAAAAATTAACTTGACATTCTCTAATGAAAACAAAATAATTCAGGACTCTTGGCTAAAGTTTGGCCATTCTTTCCAGAAAGAGCTAGATTGAGGATAAGGAAGTACTTTCAGGATTGGATTGTCCATTTCCTAGTAACCGTCTGAGGTCTGTCTCAGTAAAGGAGCCAGATGAAGGTCTGCACCTCAACTGTGGGCGCCCAGCTGCTTAGTCACTTGCTTATTCACTCTTTTCAAGTCTGTTCAGTTGTTTCTTTTCACAGCATGGTGTTCCTTCACTGTCTGATGCAAAATTTTATCATACTTCATACCGTTACAGCTTTTCAAATCCTCCTTCTTAGTTTTATATTGCTCCATCTGACAAACTCTTCTACACATGAGTGATCTTATTGTTAGACCTCTGTGATAGAATTAAAATACCACCTTGCAAAGATTTTTGTTTTCTTTTTGTGTTGGCACTTAGTAGGCACTCAGCAATCATTTCTTATATCAAGAAATCCAATTTCAGCTTGAAAGATTTTCAAAGCAAATACTGGTGCTTGTTAACATAAGTGTTGGGTAAATTCTTAATAATTTAATTATAGAATATCTTTAAAATAGCGATTTATTCTTACAACATTGATTTTTAACACATTCAGATATCAGCTTCACTTTTTCATTAAAGCTGTTCCTCTTTTATATCCACAAAAATCTTGTAATTTTTATTTGAGAAAATATGATTCTGTTCTCTCTGGAGTGTTGAAGAGGAAGTGTGAAAATCACTCAGATTAAGTAATGGCAGTTTCAAAACATTCAGCACATTTATTTTAAAGGCAGGACCAAGTAAATAGCAAGGATGTGATACTTTTCTTGGATGCCTCCACATGTTCACCAATTTCTCATAGTTTTCCATGGTGGAATAACCATACCCCACATTCACTATCTTCTCATGTTAATTACTGAGAACAGTAAGAGAACTAACTACATTTAAAGGACCTGGGACAAAGCATAGGCATATCTCAGAGATATTGCATGTTCCTGACCATTTCAATAAAGCAAATATCAAAATAAAGTGTCAGATGAATTTTTTGGTTTTCCAGTGCATATGAAAGTTATGTTGACACTATACTGTAGTCTATTAAGTGTGCGATAGTATTATGTCTAAAGCAACAATGTATATACCTTAATTAAAAAATAATTTATTTTCTACTTTGGGATAAAAATATTTTTAATTATATTCAAAGTGTATATGTGAACATATATGTACCAAAAAATTCTAGTGCTAGGCACAATACTCATTGTTCCAACAGGAGAAATAATCAGAGACTCTAAACTGCTGAAAATCTTACTATCCCCTTACATGATCTGTCTCTGGTTCAATTTCTATTACAGTATAAACTGTAGAAATTTGATTTTTTTTATTTCAGTAAAAAATAGGAATGGCTAAGAGAAAAGTTACTTTTTCTTATGTTGTATAAAAGGACAAAAATTCTACAGTTTCAATAACATGTGTTAAATACCTGGGAATAACCTTTATAAGAAATGAGAACATACATGAAGAAAAATAGAAAACCTCACTGAGAGATACAAAAGAGAATTCTAGATAGGAAATCTTAACAACTATAAAAAAAACTCCTCAAATAATACATTTTAAATACATGCAGTTTACTATGTATTGATTATAATCTCAATAGAGCTGAAAAAAATATGGGCACTGCCATCAGGGACCCTGAAATCTAGGAATATTTGGAAACTAAGAAATTTTTTGCTAATAATTTAGTGTTCTGAATCACAGGCTTAAAAAAGAAAAACCAATAACAACAAAAGAAAAAAACAGGCATAAAAATTAAGCAAGATAACTTCATAACAGGCCAGAAGTAGCCAATCAATCAGCTCTCAATTAAATAAAGTCTTTGCCTTAGTATCTATTCAGATTTAGAAACAACTCATCCATGCACCTGATTCATCTAGTGCTAAATGAATTTCTGGTTAAGAAATAAAATTAACTTAATACCTTCAAAAAAATAATTTATTGCTAAAAATTGCTAACCATCATCTGAACCTCGTGCAAGTAAGTCATAATCCTTCTGCTGCTGGAGGGCCTTGCCTTGATGTTGACAGCTGACTGATCAGGGTCATAGTTGCTGAAGGTTGGGGTGACTGTGGCAATTTCTTTAAATAAGACAGCAGTGAAGTTTGCCACATCAATTGACTCTTTCTTTCACGAAAAATTTCTCTGTAGCATGAAATGCTATTTGATAGCATTTTAACCACAGTAGAACTTCTTTCAAAATTGGAGTCAATCTTCTCAAAACCTGCAGCTGCTTTAGAAGTTAAGTTTATATGATATTCTAAATCCTTTGTTGTCATCTCAACAATCTTCACCAGCAGTAGGTTTCATCTCAAGAAACCACTTTGTTTGCTCATCCACAAGAAGCAACTGATCATCCCTTCAATTTTATCATGAGATTGGAGCAATTCAGTCCCATCTTCAGTCTCCACTTCTAATTCTAGTTCTCTTGCTATTTCCACCACATCTGCTATTACTTCCTCCACTGAAGTCTTGAACTTCTCAAAGTCATCTAGCGGGTTGGAACCAATTTCTTCCAAGCTCCTATTAATGTTGATATTTTGACCTCTTCTCATGAATCATGTGTGTTCTTAATGGCATCTAGAATGGTGAATCCTTTGCAGAATGTTAATTTACTCTGCTCAGATCCATCAGAGGAGTCACTGTCTGTGGCAGCCATAGCCTCACGAAATATATTTCTTAAATAATGTCTTGAAAGTCGAAATTACTCCCTGGGCTGCAGAATGGATGTTGTGTTGTTTTATGTTTTCAGGCATGAAAACAACATTAATCTCATTGTACATCCTTGTTAGAGCTCTTGGGTGACTCAGGTGCATTGTCAATGAGCAGTAATATTTTGAAAGGAATCTTTTCTTCTGAGCAGTAGTCTTAAGAGTGGACTTAAAATATTCAGTAAACCATGTTGTAAGCTGTCATCCAGGCTTTCTTGTCCCATTTATAGAGGACAGGCAGAGTAGAATCTTAGCATAATTCTGAAGGGGCCTAGAATTTTCAGAATGATAAATTAGCACTAGCTTCAACTTCAAGTCACCAGCTGCATTAACCCCTAATAAGAGAGTCAGCCTGTCCTTTGAAGCTTTGAAGCTAGGCATTGACTTCTCCTCTCCAGCTATGAAAGTCTTAGATGGCATCTTTTTCCAATATAAGGCTGTTTCATCTACATTGAAAATTTGTTGTTGAGTGTAGACACTTTATCAATTATTTTAGGTAGATCTTCTGGATAACTTGCCTCAGCTTCTACGTCAGCACTTGTTGCGTCACTTGGCACTCGTATGTTATATAGACAGCTTCTTTCCTTAAGCCTCATGAATTAATCTCCTCTAGCTTCAAATTTTCTTCTGCAGCTTCCTCACCTCTCTCAGCCTTCATTTAATTGGAGAGAGTTAGTGCCTTGTTCTGCACTAGGCTTTGACTTAAGGGAAGGTTGAGGCTGGTTACAAACCTTCAATTTGTAAAAAAAAATACAGAATCTGTGAAGTGCAATAAAGCAAAGTGAAATTATAGGAGGTATGCCTGTAAACAAAATACAGGCCATTTCTATTCTTGTTTGTTTGTTTGTTTGTTTTCAACCCTCTGAAGGAGTCTACAACCAGGAAGAAAATCATATTAAACAAGTAAATTATAAAACTTCATATATATGATGTAACAATTTTTGACTATCCTAAGGGAACAGTATACAATCAGATTCCTTAGTATAACAAAGAAAGTTTTTCTCAACCAAGACATGTTATATTTTCTACTTTATGTCATGTAGCAGACTTACCGTGCCTAATTCTTGTATGCATCTCTCTGATGTTGTTGATAAAATGTGCTATAATTTTCTAACCTTTCCAGTATACATGGATCTTAAAATAAGATATATATTCACATCATTCTACTCCTAGTGCCTGTTGGAACACTATAAACATAATACTTACATGTAATGAATAGCAAATATCCTTTAACTATTACAGCCAAATTAGAATGCTTGCTTCCATCTTTGCACTTAATCTTTTTGGTCAAAGATTTCTCACCTCTCTTACCACATATACACCCACACCCATGCTCACATTTAAACACACATGCACAGAAGAAGGAGGGAGCAAGGTAAGATTTCCCCCATGGAATCTAACTTCAAACAAAGCCAAATAAATTTTAAAAAGGGTCATCCACCTTGGTGCCAATATCCTCTTTAAGCAAATTATTATATGTATGACAGTATCACACAATTCACAAATAGACATTAGTATATACAGACAGATATTTTTAGAAATTAAATTATGTTTCTTAGAAGACAGAAGGCATGAAATAAGGGAAACCAGGAAACAAAACATATAGCTAAAAGCTTCCTAAGACTTAAAAACCACTCTTAGGCTGTACAAAATTATGGTCACAACTTGGTTTAATTATTTGTCTAAACCTGGGTTTTACTTCCATAAGAACAGTCAGATAGTTCACATTAAATTATGTGTATAGTATATATAGTATATAAATATGCAAATATATGTAAATATATAATTACTACACATCTGTGGCTATTTATGTATATAAAAGTAAATAATGAGTCAAAATTACCAGGATAATTGAAGCAAAATCACATATATTCTCTTAAAATTATGCAAAATACTCTCCACACTTTTATCTATTACAGGTTGACAGAACTTGGTGAGAGTCAGTTCAACCGTTGCTAGCTAGTTTGCTTGGAGCATATTTCTTTGATAGTATTTTGTCTTCAAATATGAAATTTAAGAAATAATGCTATTAATTATATAGGGTAAATGAATATTATAAAGGTAAATTATACAAAATATCTAACAGAAAACTGGCATAAACCCTGAAATAATTTTACTATTTTACAGATAATTATTAAATATAATAAATATAATAAATTATAGACCACCTCTCAACTAAAGAATTGAAGAATGAATTTTAACAATAATCCTTTATGTGAATCTTTTTTCTTAGATTCATTTCAGGCTAGTGGATCTCCGAAATGTGTAAATTGACAGTCACCACCGGATGAGTGCTTAGTCCAAAAGTTAAAAGGTAAGTTCTTGAAACTGATGGGGTTTTACTGATTTGAATAATCTCCTGTTTGGGTACTGATTCTTACTAAGAGAATCCTTTTACTTCCCCTCTCTTTTTCTTTATGCCTGTTTGATCAACAGATTCTAACTGCAGAGCTTTTCAATGTAGATATTTTTGCCTAAAGGCCAAGAAAGAGGCTCAGTACCATTTTAATGATACTTAGTAAAAAAAAAAAAAATACTTGAGCTTTAGATTTCAAACAGTGACCAATTTGTCACCTTCGGTGTGTTATTTGAGTGATAACCCAAAGGCTCTCCAACAGCTCACCACAGAGACACTGTTTCTAGCCACGTGGGGGAAGACAAGCCACAGCTGCAACCAAAGAGTAAGCTCTTTGCAGCTCTTCTGTGAAGTTTTTACACTTTAAGTGCCAGGTGATGGGACTTATCAATTAGAAGAAATGTACATTAAGGGCTGATGTTAAGAAATTTTGAAACAAATTGTACATTCTCTTCACTCTGGTTTTATAAACCTCTCCCAACCCTAAACAATAAAAAATGCCAATGTTTTATCCAAAATATGTTACCTGTTAAATCACTATTATTTGAATGTTTCTTTTTCTCTGTAGATGGTTCACTTTATAAAATAGCTATTAGGCAGAGTCTAGGGCTGAGAAAGATCTAGATCTGTCCAAAACTTTCACATTGTTTTATTTCTTCCATTTGAGTCTGAGTAAGCTATTCCTGAAGCAGATGCAGAATTGGTTACCACTGTGGTTTTATTGCTTTTTATCCTTTTAGTTCTTTTGATGGGAAGCAGTACTCTTGGTACCTTTAACTCCATGGAAAAAAAGGATACTTTCTTGTGTAATGTCTCTGGTCAATATCTATGACTGAATTTGTAACTGTCAGTTAAAATTACAACTGTAAAATGACATCATACTTGTACAAACAACAATGCAGTATCCAAAAGCAATAATATAATTATAAAGATATTGGGTAGCATGTCAGAGGTCAAATTAAAATCATATGTTGAATAAGAATTGAAAATCAGATTCTCACCAATTACAAATATTTCTCACTTGATTGGAGCTAGGAGGTGATCATCTCTACTTCTTGGAGAAGGCCCAAGCAAGACCTATTAAAGAACAGTCCTAATTAATTCTTAAAAAACCTTCATCAATGGAACTGAATAACCAATAAGAGGCTAGCTACTCAATTTTTTTTTTTTTTCTCAGCTACTCAATTTTAAATGACGTCAGGATCTTTAACTCTAGGACAAGATTATTCAGAGGTGGGAGAAATTTAAATGATTTCCTATTGCTAGGTATGCTTGTGTGACCTTCACATTAAAGAAGGTATTGCACAGAGAATTTCTAGTGTATTAATAAATTTCTGCATCAGTAAAATAGTGGAATACCAAAATACTTCACTAGAGGGATTTCCCTGGTGGTCCAGTGGTTAAAACACTGTGCTTCTACTGCAGGGGCACGGGTTCATTCCATGGTTGGAGAACTAAGTACCTGCATGCTGTATGGCCCAAAACAAAAACAAAATACTTCACTAGGATTAAATATAATCACCCTAAGGTGGAAAGACATACACATTCAGCACTAGAATAAGCATGTTATGTGTACTTGATAAATGTTAAAATTTTCCCCTACTGAACCACTTCATTAAAATGAAAATTGGTAAACAAAGGTAAAGTTTCAATTATTTAGCTTGCCTTTAACAGCCTTACTTCCGAGTAGCAAGTAATTGGTGGTAATTATTTTCTAGAATACAAAAACAGATTATGTGCTGGTGTTTACATGAATTTACACATGTGATAAAATTACATAAAACTATACATACACACACACATAAGCAAATAAATTCATGTGAAATCTGAATAAAGGCTGTAAACTGTACTAATGTCAATATCTTGGTTTTGATGTTGTGCTCTAGTTATATAAGATATTACAGGAGAGCTATTTTCTGTCAATCTGTATTAATTTCAAAATAAAAAGTGAAAAATAAGAGAGGTTAACAGAAGACAGTACAGTAAAACCTTGGTTTGTGAGCATAATTCATTTCAAAAACATGCTTGTAATCCAAAGCAACTGTATATCAAAGAAAATTTCCCCATAAGAAATGATGGAAACTCACATGATTTGTTCCACAACCCAAAAATATTCATATAAAAATGATTACAATACAGTAATATAATACAAAATAATAAAGAAAATACAAAATATAAAGAATAATAAATTAACCTGCACTTACCTTTTAAAACCTTCGTGGCTGGTGTGAGGGAGACAAGAGAGAGGAGGGTTATTGTGTAGGACGACTTTCACTATCACTAACGGAATCACTGCTATCTATTGGCTCAATGGAACCTTTTTCTTTTTGTTCAACTTTAACAAGGAACCTATCCAATGACACTTGCTTTTGTCTCCTTTTGAGGATTTCGGGGAAATGTGACATTGCATTGTCATTAAACAGATTCATCGCTCGCACTCCAACAGCCTTATTCGGGTGACGTTTTCTACAAAATTTTGCACTGTTTCCCACATTTTACACATCTCCCTAATCTCATTTGAAGTGAGGGATTCCTCCACCTTTTTCTCCTCCTCCTCTGACGAGATCGCCTCCATAACCTCTTGCTGTTGCTCGTGATGCAGATCTATCAGTTCCTCGTGCTCAGCTCCATTGGCTCAGTTGTGATCACGTGATGTTCGGCGTCATGTATTACTCGTATTGCAAGACATTGCTCGTTTATCAAGTTAAAATTTATTAGGAATGTTTGCTCGTCTTGTGGAACACTCACAGAACAAGTTACTCGCAATCCATGGTTTTACAGTATATTTATTCCCTTGGTATTAGCACTAACAATCCTCATTTTTCTGTCCTTCTTACATCTCAGCTACGCTGCTAGTTCTTTCACTAAAGCAGATTCTGTTATATTCTTTAACAAGAGATTCATTCCACATCAGAAATAGTAAATTCAGAGATGGTGGATGTGCTAAATGTTTTCAAATCAAAGCTCACAGAACTCATTGTGCCTCTGTTTATAACATTCTTTCTTGCTGAATTTGGACTTGAAGATTTCTCAACACAACACCCCTAAATATATACTCTAATTGATTACAACAGGAACACAAGAACATCATTCTCATCTTTTCACTGTACTTCCAAGTGAACTTGTACATGTAGATCAGTGGGAGACTCATTCAGAAAGACCAATCTTGAGAAAATAGCAAAACAAAACCAAAAACAAACATGAAACATTGTTGTAGGGGTCACTACTTTCCCAAAATTCATCCCTGAAGTTCAGTGTCTCAAAATTTCTGTTCGATAATCATTGCTAGCCATTTTCTTTTGAGTAAAGTTGACCCCACCTCAGTATCTAAGTTGGGCCCCCACAGATTTAAGTCAATCAGTGTGTCTTATCCATGGGCCACAGTAGTAATTTGCACCTAGCTTAGTGTCAATAAGATGGAGAGGAATTCTTGGATAACTCTCAGAAGGACTTGAGCAAAATAAACTAGACACAAAAGATTTTATATTATATTATTCTAGTTATACACATTTCAAAAACAGCCAAAACTAAACTATAGCATTAGAAGTCAAGATGGCGGTCAGTATCTGGAAGGGGAAAGAGGGTAGGAGCGAGAAGTTTAAATGAGGAAAATCCTTGAGCGTTCTGGAAATGTTCTATTTCTTGATTCGGGTAGTAGTTACATGGGTGTTGCCTCTGATAAGTATTAAACTTTATGATTTTATTACTTTTCAGTATGAATATTATATTTTATTTAGAAAAGGTTAAGAAGAGAAAATGTTGAAATTTTTTCTGTCTTATTTAGGTTTGGCTCTGATGCAGTTCTGTTAACTATTTCTTACTTTATAGTAACCACACTTCCATACTTCCAACTCTATCCTACACTACCATGCTCAAATTTTAATCTTATTATGAGTTCTTTCATGTGAAAATGAAATGGTAGTAATCATGGCTAAAATATATGTATTCAGTGTTCTTACCTGGTAATGTGACATTTAAATAGGCTCATTACATTCATGTTTTGCACTTTAGGTGATAAAATAGGCAATCATAATTCTAATACCTAGCTTCAGTATAGAGCAAAATTTCAGTCGTATCCATTGTTTATTTAACAACCACTTAAACTTCTTTGAATCATAATTTTAACTCATTTCTATTGTTTGCTTTAAATGATGTAGCTTTTTTTGCATCTCTGAAATAACCATCTTAGAACCATCTTAGAAGCATGAAAATAAAAGTTAGTCCATACTTACAAGATAAAAGGTCTTTCTATGAGTACATTCAAAACCTGTGCTAACTACACAAACAATAGGACCTATACAGTGCTTTATCCACAGAGTTTCATTGAATTCAGACCTCTTAAGATGGAATTGTTTGTAATTTAGGAAGGAAGTGTTGCTCTAAACATTTACATTCTGATCTCCCCTATAATGAGTGCAGTTTCATGGTGATTTGTACTCCATAAGGGAGTGGGCAAAAAAAAAAAAAAGAGGGAAACGGAAAGAATAATCATATGATTATTCGCTTACTATAAGAGCAAATAATTTTGGAGCATTAGGTTGAATCGCTGAGTGTGATGTCATGCATTCACTTTATTCAAAATGCAACATGCCCAGAGTGGCATAAGCGAAAGTACATATCTGAATTTTTGTGTCATGGGGCTTCAGGGATTGGGATTCATTTTATATATTTGTTTCCAACTAGGGCTTTCTGAACTCCATACCATCTTCTGCCTCTCAACTGACTCAGACTCTCAACTGACACCTTTATGTGAGAGAATGGCCCTGCTTTTTCTTACAATTTGTTAAGTGTCTGGTAGTTCTGGTGCTATTCTGGTGCATTTTGTTTTGTTTTTTGTTTTTTGGTTTTTTTTTATTTACCTTAAGATCTGACCAAGGTAATTCACATTTTCACATTTCATTGAATTGAACTAAAGGAAATTTGAGACTAGGAAAGAAACAAGTTAATAATTCATCTCTGCCTAGATTATCCTACTAGGCTCAAAAGATGTTGCTGTGCCTTTGTATATATTTTATACCTATGCTCAACTGTATACTGGTATGTGCATACCCACACACACACACCTTCTCTTTTTTATCAGAGTGTAGGGAAAAGGAAAATTTAAAAAATCAAAACAATTGTATATGTAAGAAACAGCTTATTTAACTGTTTCCTTAGAAAAAAATTCAAATTTCATCTGACTAAAAATGGAACTTCTTATAATAAATATGCTCATTTCTCTACCTCTAGAAGACAGTGAAATGTACCCATGAATATTTTATCTCATTGTAGTAAATATTATATAAATACATTTGAAACCACTTATATTGTTGTTGATAAAATTTATGTCTCTACTCAAAATATAAACATTAAGAAAAAATATTTTTTAATTTCCTAATTTTATAGTATGTTGTTAAATTTAATTTGAGTCTCTTATTTTGAAGTCATGGTTCACACAGTGATTGCCTCCCAATTTTTCCAAAAATGAAAACAATCTATTGATATCTTCTAGTCACCTTAATTCAGCACTTTTTACTTATTCTCGGGTGTTTTTGTTTATCCTTCTCAGCAAAGGAGTCACTCACTTGTCCTTTTTCTCACTGATCAATCAACACTTTCCATAAGTATCACATATCATATACTGTAAAACTAATTTTATGACAATGTTACACATATATCTTTAGAAACATGGATCGATATTCTTATTTTGCATCCAATTGTATGTTTTAAGCACTAATAACACAATTGAGGGGTAAATGATTTGAGTTTACCATTTCACTACACAGCATGCCAATGTAAGGAAATCTTCATTTATGTCTTAAGATAGACAATGTGACTATCATACCAAGCCATTTTCACTCTTGAATAAAGTAAGAATTAGGAGGAATAAACTTAAGTTATATGATAATAGATGCAGATTAGAAAATTCCATCTTTCAAAACATTTGAGGCCTAAAGTTATGAATAGTTTCTTGGAGATTTAAGTTTTTTTGCTTAATTGTATATTTTTCTGCAGAAACAAAACATGCTTATGATTTCAAATTCCATACTATGGAAGAGCTTTTTGTGAAAATCAACAATTCTTTTCTCTATTTTTCCTCACTCTGGTCCTGCTCCAAGGGCAAACTGATTCTTATTCTGTTTTTTTTTTTTGTTTTTTTTTTTTTACTTTTATTAGCTTTCCCTGTGAAAATATAGAGAGGTGGTTTTTATGTTTTCAGATAAGAATGAATATTGGACTTTTGTCTAACCAAATCAATGTTCAGAAATACTTTTTTCTAACTAACCATTAGGGTTCCATTCTGTTTTCTTATTATTGTTGTTGTTTTTGTTGTTGTTGAGGGCTTATGAGGATTTTTGGATGTGGCAAGATATGGGGTGTTAAATAGGATAGATGCTATCTCTTTCAAAGGAAATCATCTCCAGATAATAATAAGATGAGCAGCTAGAATATGACTTAAAAGAAGAAAATGCATGCTACCCTCCCACATAGAGAGTGAATCATCTTCATATGTTCACCTATTTCCTATAGTGATTCAAGATATTGATGAAGGGAAGTGCTGACTTGAGCGGCAGGTAGTGTCACCCAATGCAGCTTCTCTACTCACAGCACACTCTTTCCCATCAGTAGCACTCAGTCTCGCCTCTCTGACCTCTTTTTTATATTCCTGCCCCCCCCTCCACCATTACACCATTAGCTTCTCCTTTCCCTCAGGTCAGGAGAGTTTTTCTTAGTCTTAGGGATGGGGAATACTTTTTTTTCACACACTTCTTTTTTCAAGCATGCATCCTCAAATAGTTCCTGCATAGAAGAGAAGCAAAAGGAGCTGGGATATTTATATATCAAATCCTGAGATTTACTGGTGTGAGGGCAGCAAAGATTTCAGCAGATCTTGGGAGACAAGAAGGCTCCAGGAACAGAGATGCAGAAATCTGTCTCTGTTTAATGAGGGTTCCTAGGGATATGACAGGAGGAATGATAAATTCTGCTACAAGTGAAGGTGAGTGGCAGGGGATGTTTGATTATACACATATAATAGGATGCATATTTCTCCTTATCTTTGTGGACAAAATTTACCAATTCCTCAAGAAGGTGACACAAAGAATTGGATTGTTAAATCAGACTCACAGCATCAGTGGAGATTTTACTCAGTAGCAAGCTTTACTAGTAATTTCAATGATACAATCACTGTGAGGTACAGACCAAGCAGTGAGAAGTACAAGTTTGCTAATGCAGCCTGCCAGGTCCTTTCTTTCCACCTTAGGATGTACTGTGGTCCAGACCAACAGCTTAACATATGAGGGTCCAAATGACACTTGTGGCTGCATCACAAACATAAAAGGAGATGCTATGGTCATTACACATCTCCATTTCATACTTGGATATATAGTTTATGAGACATTTTTCTAGGAAGCCATGTTCCATAAACCCATAGATCCCAATTGCATCTCTTATTTTGTTTTGTTTTGACCATAAACCATTTTAGGCAACCTAATACATCCTCCTAAAAAGAGTCTATGATAAGGATTTTGACAAGCAAAACCCACTAGTGTTGGCTGGCAGGTTTGTCATTAACACGTTTCCAAGGAGATTTTATCAGATCAGCATTCTTTTCTTTCTTTTCCCAGGGAATCTTTTTTTTTCCCTTTCCTCTCCCTTAAAAGGAGAATAATTTGCAACTTGAGGCTAGCAATTTTCTTTCCACTCAGAGAATGCACACATTTTCCAAGTTGTGAGATCAAAACAAATTTCTCATTTGGGACCATTGGAATGTATATTATCACTATGTTCTGGAAAGTTTTAATTATACATTGCTAGGCAGGGAGAAGACTTCACTGTTTATAATTTAGTGGACATTCATTTATTTTCCCCGGATCTTTGTTCAGGTTTGAGTGATCTTTGAGTTATCGCTTGCTTTGAACAAGGGCAGTGGTAAATTACAGGGAAGAAAAACTGTGGTTGCCTGCAGTGGAGACTAGAGGAGAGGAGATCCTGCAGAGAGACCTGCATTTTCTGGAAGGATGCCTAACACGTAACAAACAAACGCATAAGGGAAGCTGAACATTTCAGTGGAATTTCAGTCTGGGTTCTCTCTGCAGCAGACCCCAATAAAGGCTTGAGTAAAAGGTTTCTTTGGGTTGTGTGTGGATAAATGTAGGGAGTATAAATACGGGAAAGGGAAGGCAGAACACAATAAAGATCATTCTCTTAATCTAGATACTAGAGGAGGAGACTGGAGCCTAACACTACTGAGTGATTCTTAGAAATGCGGAAAAACACAATTTTCTAAATTGCCTCACATTCAGGTCAAAGTTGCTGAAGTACACGAAATCCTGAGGTTCGTTGGCTGCACGCCATCCAGGTGAGAATTCCTTAGCACTTCCAGGCTGTCATGTATGAGAGCACCAAAACTTTCAGCAGTTCTAGGAGGAGAAAGTCTGCAGAGACAGAGTAGCAGGTACTGATTGGTCATAGTTTACAAATGTTCCAAGGGATATGGGTGGGGAAATGATAACCTCTGCTCCAAGTGGAAATAAATAGTAGGGAAACTGACACAAAAAACAATTCAACTGCCTATGTGCAAAAAAAAGATCAATCAACCAGGGCTGACAGTTCAGAAAGAATTAGAGAAAGTTTTATGTTATATATATCGATATGTGTATACACACACATATGTACATATCATCTCCATCTATCTATCTTTCTATCTATCTAATCATCTGTCATCTATCTATATCTTGTGTGTGTATGCATGTGTGTATTCAGTTATCTCATTTGTGACTTGAGCTTAGAGGTGTGGGACTAAACACATATTTGATGGATTTTGACTTCTGAATTAGTAAACTAAAATAAAGACAGAGAGAAAGCAAAAAATGAGCAAAATTAGGCAGTTTTTGCTAGTTCAGCTTTGCACAATATTAAAATGGAAAAAAAAAACCTTCAAGAAGGCACAGGTACATTTATAAATGACCTCTCAACTTCAACTTGCATAAAATCTGGATGAAGAATTTTCATGTTTACATTCTCTAGGAAGGATTTATGTTTTAGCTATTTTGGTGATTCAGTGAAAGCAGCCCAATGCACACAATGCAAATTAAAAAGATGGAAATTTTTAGCTTCATGGAAACCAAGAAATCAAATCACAATCCGGGTTTTTTGTTTCTCTTCTTCTCTTTTTTGGTTGAAAAGCCTGTCTTTTACAAAAAGGTGTATCTATAGTAATATTGCAATGCTTAAAATAAACAATATAAATAAAAAAACTGAGTTAATTTTTGTGGGGGGGGTGAACGGTAGATTGTATTTCCAGGCTCATCAAGGTCTCTCTTTTCGACTCTTAATCTGCCTATCTGCCTCACATTTGAAATTTCCACTATTAAGGTTACACTTCTGAGGCCCAAAATGTGTAACCTTAATTATCTGTATATTATCTGAATGAGATAACACCGTAAATGATTATAATAATTAATATGTTAGTAAGAATAAGGAGAGTCAAGTATTAAATGAAACTTACAAGGCTAATGTAAATGAAGCACTAAGTGTGGGCTTAGACCAGCTGAGGCAGTCTTAGGGCGTGTGTGTGTGTGTGTGTGTGTGTGTGTGTGTATGGGACAGTCATGGGAAGTCCCTCTGATTCTACCTTTTTTATCTTTGCCTTCCATACTTGGGTTAATGAGGCAGGGATCAGAAGCATAGAATGAGAGATGGAAAATTCCAACCACTCTGTACTAAAGAAAATAAATGAAAATCAACAAAACATATAGACATAGAGTGATAAACTTAATTTGAATTATATTGCGTGTGTGTTCCAGACAAAGACTACGAGGGTTTCAAACATCAGTGACCTTGGTCTAGTACTTAGCTTTACTACACTTTTCTCATTGGTAAAACAAGTATATTTATATATCTTTATTATTAAGTCATTTTCAGGGATAAATGAGCTAATATATGCCAAGTGCTGTAAACTATGTTTGGCACCTAGTAAATAATAAATATTTCTCATTATTAAAAAAGGAAAATTCTGGTTGGAATTATATTATACTAAGTAAATTTACCTTGGGTTCATCCATATTTTCCATTTTCCAAGTAATTTTTTAAGATGAGGTTGATGTTCAAACATTAAAAAAAAAACTTCCTCTCACCTTCTTTCATGACAAAGGGTTCGCCTTATGCAAGTTCAGTGAGAATTTCCTGTGTTGTGGTTCCAGAAACATTTTACAAGATAGTGATTTTCTGCTTCTTCATACTACACATGTCTCATTAGCGGATGATTCAAGCACACTGAAATATACAATTTCTCTCTCTCTTTTTTTTTTTTTTTTTGCACTTTCTTCATACACAACTTTCAGTTTCCTTAGCCTCCAGCTCAGCTCGGTGATCTAACCCCATTCTTCGTGAACAAGCACCCATCGTGCTTACCTGCATCGGCATTGGAACAACATGGCAGGTACGTGCAGTCCAAGTCATAAAATGAAAAAATAAAAATAACCAGGAAAAATATCTTATGGATATGCCTAATTTCAAGCAACGTTTTAAAAAAAAGTATACATTTTTAGGCTTCCCATGTACCTGCACTTTCTACATTAATTTCATTTTTCTGATTCTTCATTCTGTAACTTAGATATGATTTTGCAAAGCTTTTCCAACAAGTTTAAAGACTGGATTCTGACTGGGGTAGCTCTAAATTCTGATTGGAGTCTGAATTTACCAGGAAAAATATAGATGACATAATTCTAGCATGCAAACAAATAGAGAATGTTAAGATTAACAACACAATGTTTAAAAATTTTTTTTTTTAAATTTATCATTTGTGTTGTGACACCCCAAAACCACCCAGATTAACAGTTTGACACATTGGACTGTTGTGAATCACAACACTCTTTGGGAGTGCAATAATTGTTAATGTGGAATCTCTTGATGCTAAATTATTTAAGGGGAAATGCCTGTAATTTTAGGGGAAAAGCAAGTAATTTTTCATATGAGAAAATGTAATACGTGTAAAAAATGGTTCCTATCAAACATGGTTGTTTATGTATCATAATTCAATGCACCGTGAAATGAACCCAGGTGCCCAAGGTTTTACTTGTGCACTGGTTGGGGAACCTCTCATCACAGCAGCACCAAAGCATTCCTTTGTCTTCTCTTCCTGGTATAGCCTCTACAAAGCTATGAGCAGCTTGACGTTTCTCAGAGTAGTGAATACATTGAGATTAGCAGAAGGACACAGTCCCAAGTAGTATTATTGTAACAATGATGGAATATGTTAAATGAAAGACTCTGGGTCTAGACAAACTTTCATTTGATTTCTGACTTGGGTACTGAATAGCTTTGCTTCCTTGAGAAAATAACATTATTAATCAGTCCTAAGTTTTCTCATCTACGGAATGGGAATCAGATTCTCTATCTTGTGATTTTTTTGTTGTTGTTGTGAAAATATGAGTTTGTTATATCAGCCCATAAAACAGAACTTAGTGCCTGTTGATCTCTTTTTACTACAGATCTCTAAGCTTCTTTGTCAAATTAAAAAAATAAATGGTGAACACATTTTACTAAGATAGAGCTGATAGAGAGGAAAAGGTATGGATAACCTCACTGAAGAATAAAGTACATTTTTTGGCATTGGGTGGAGTTCTGAATGGAATATCTTCATTTTCCAACATTTCATTGGCGAAATGACTGGGTTATCAAACCAAAGAATTTTTTAGTTTCGCTCACTGCTTTCTGCTTTTAAGAATTTCAGCTCTTGTGTTTGTTCTTTAAATCATTACCCTATCTCTTTTTCTTTACAGCTTTTCGGACCACTCCATGGAGGTTGATTTCTGGGGTATTAGGAGTAATGTGCCTTTTGTTGGTAGCTGCTTTGGGAATTTTATTGAAAAATTGTAAGTTTTGCTAGTCAAGGTGATATAAAAAGATCCAAATTGTGATGAAGTTGTCTTACAATAAAGGTTTCATTTTGCTAATGTGTAATATTTTGTTGCTTCAGAAACCTGTGTCTTATGAAGTAAATTTCTAATCATTTCTTACAGCATTTACTAAACAAAGTGTTCAGCCAACTCTCTCTCCAGGACCCTCCACAGATCTCCGAGAAGGTGGGTTCCATACTTTGGAAAACTTTAGAGCTGGTAGAGAATGAAATAGTTTCTTGTTTTTCTCACACAGAAGCATGATGGGATATTAAACTTAGTAATACATATTTGCCTATAAATTAAAGGATAGTCTCATTTTGTTGCTAACTTAAGAATTTATTAAATTACATTGAATGTGTATCATTTATGTATGTAAGTAATAAGGAAAATATTAGCCTGAGTGACATATTTTTCCTATGTGACTGCCCATGTTTAAATAATAAAAGCAAATTACAGTAAATATTATAGCTAATCTTAATTGCCTGCCTGTTTGCTCATAATGCAAACTTTGATATCTCTTTACATTTACCTCTGCTTTTTCCATAACTCGGTAAGAAGCCCAGAGACCTCTGCAATTCTAAACTCTAACCAATGAAAGTCAGCTCAAAGTCCTAGTTTTTAAAAGTATCTTTTCCTAAATGCTCTCCAAGTTTTCTCACCATCTTCTGTGTTCATACATGACTTCATTCATATCTTTTTTCCCTCAGCTTTTTTCCAGCTTTATTGAGATATGATTGACATATGACATTGTGTAAGTTTAAAGCTACAGTGTGGTTTATTTGATTCACTTATTACACCATTATTACCACTGTAGCATTAACTAACACCTCCATCATGTCATGCAAGTATCATTTCTTTCTGTGCTGAAAAAGTTTAATAACTACTCTTGTAGCAACTCACAAGTATATAACACAGTACTGTTAACTTTAGTTACAATGGTGCACAGTAGATTCCCCCAAACTTAATCATCTTCTAAATGGAAGCTTTTACCTTTTGACCAACATCTCCCCATTTCCCCCACATCCCAGCTTCTGGTAACCACCATTCTACTCTAGAATCTCAGCACCATTCATTTGACAAAGATTTGAGTACCTATCATGTAATATGACTTTCATCACTGAGGATGGTAAATGCTGAAGATACTATCACTGGTAAACTGGATAGTCAGACTTCAAGCTAAGTGCTTTATTTGTCTTCATTTTGAAAATAAAATATCCAGAATTATTTTCTGACTCAAGAAATATGCTAAAATGCTTTCCTCCTTTAAATATCTCTTTCATCTCGTTAACTTTCAATTACATAGCAGAGATCAACTTTGGGTCACTTCCTAAAAAATGGTTCTTCTAATCACCCCCTATCTTATACTCTGCTACACACTATTTTAACATACTGAATTTCTAATATATACTTATGCAAATTATTATAAATATAATTCATACATGATAGAAATTTATATAATTCTCTATCTCTAGAATATAATCTTCACGAGGAAAAAGGGTCATGTCTGAGTTATTCAGATTAACATCCCCTGAACTTTGGTGTATGCTGTAGTTTCTCAGAGAATATTTGTAGAAAAAATTAATAGATAACAAATGATTTGTGAATGAGTAAATAGCACTGAAAAACAACTGAATCTCCAATGTCATCAAGTCAGGTTTTATTTTTTCTCTTAGGATCTGGCTGCTGTTCTTGCCAAGAAAAGTGGGTTGGCTACCAATGCAACTGTTACTTCATTTCTAATGAAATGAAAACATGGAAAGACAGTAGGAATTTTTGTGTTTCTCATAACTCCAGTCTACTTCAGATACAAAACACGAGTGAACTGGCATGTATTTAATTCTGATTTTCTCCTTTTTTTTTTTTGACCTAGGAAAAATATATTATCTAAGTAAGCTGAATACTTTGATTTGAGTCTTTAATCAGATAGTAAACAAATGGTTATATTTGAACTAATTTCCTATACTTTGAAATAGTCATAAAATCTACACAAAATTTCTCAAAGATTTACGTTAAAGGAATGTGACAGATAAAGTACAAGAAACTTTTTAAAGATAATTTAAAAAAGAAATAATAGATCATTATTTTTATTCAAAGAACTTTGAATTTTTAGTTCCTTAATTGAATTTACAATTTATTTTGTAATTATATAGCTTTTGTTATCACTCTTGGGTATAATGTGGAATGAATATGAAGAATATTATAAAACAATTACCCAACTCTTAAGAAAAAGTGAACATTTTCTCTGGCTCCTGTGCTAAGATTTATCCCTCAAGATACTGTTGATTTGGTATCAAATTTGCTTACTGATCCCCTATGAAGAAAGTATTCCATGAAAACTCGAGCTTTCTTTATGATGTTTTTCATTCCTTCAAGAAGTGAAATTTTGTGGCATTTTTTTTTCTCCATAAATGAATGGGCTTGATGAATGAGATACATGAGGCATGTGACTGACTATACCGCCTAAATTAGAAGTTAAAAGTGATTTTGGTTTGTATAATTGAAAAACTGAATCTTATGCTGGACATTGACCTTCTTAAAAGTACAAATTCAAAGATTCAAAATAGGTTAACATGTTGGCCTTTGTTTCCAAGCAGCATTTTATGACCTCCAGTTCCTATTATTACTGGACTGGACTCTCTTACAGTGAAGAACATGGTGCCTGGTTGTGGGAGGATAATTCTACTCTCCCCCAAGATCTGTAAGTTTCGGGCAGTCAAAATCTTTTTCTGATCTTTTTGAGTTTATCCTTAGATCTGATTAGAGAAAGTAACATCCAGGAACACTGTAGCTAAGATATCCTGTTTAGGGCATGAGAATACAGAAAAGAGGATACAACAGAATAACAATTTTAGCCCCATCTACAACACCCAAGTGTATGCTCAAGTGACATGGTTAGTGTACTTGTGACTCTAAGAGTGCTTTAGATATATGCTTTTATTTCCTGCCTTGGTACAAGCAGTTGGATATGTATATACATGTACAGATTCTCACATACAGAAAAATAGTCCAGAGAAAACAGTACATCCATTATTTTCATTGTTCTGGTAGAGCCGAATATTCTCAGCATCCTCCCATATCTCAAACATTCTGGGCTTATTTTCTGTGTATATGTAATCTTCAAATCTCATTTCATTCATAAACATGGGATTTACAGTGTCATGCAATGATAAATTTCATGCTCTTATTTTTTTCCTAGACTAGATTAGCTAATACATCTTTAAACAAAATAGAAGTAAAGTATATAATGTATCAAAACCATTAAACACAACAGCAAAAACAAAAACATCTCCAACCTCAATGCTGTTGATTATTGAGGCAATAGCTGAGTTTTTATAACATTATACTCTGAAATTGTGAAAACTGACTTGAATGAAAATAAGATAATGACAATATGGTAATATTAAAATGCTTTTAAAAGTTCTATAATTCTATCATTTAACAAATACATCCTTGAACATTCTCATTCCCTTTCCCCAATATGTTAAAAATTTCTTCTTCATTACAGATTTCCATCCTTTCACCCTCAAAATCTGATGAACTGCGTACTATATGGACCAAGTAGAGGTGTTTTGGATCAGCCCTGTGGAAAAGAAAATCGTTATATCTGTAAGCAACAGCTTATTTAGATGTTATTTTGGGCAGAATGTGTGTGCAATAAAGATTCAGTATACTTAGAATGATAGCACATTATTACTAACTATCTACTTCTGGGATCTGTAAAATGTTTCAAATTGTGTCTTATCAATCATATAATTTTCATATATTTGAAAATGTGTTAAATTGTTTCTCTAGTTATAATTGACAAATAACATTATGTTAGCATCAGGTATACAACATAATAACCAGACACTAAGTCTAATTAACTTGTGTCACCATATATAGTTACAATTTTTAAATTTTGCCATGTGTTTTAAAATTGATGACATGTACCTACACCTAAAAATTATAAAGAGTCAAGATAATTTCATGAATATTAATGTATATGGTAAATAGTGAATTTAATAGTTTATGTATATATTCTTGGAAATTCTCTCTGCAGAAATTTAAATAAAGCTTAATTTATGCTAAATAATATATATCAAGATCATATCAGTCCTTTGTATGGCATACTAAATTGAGAAGTCCCATCTTCATCTCCTTTTTTCTGGAAGTAAAAATCATTTTAGTGTTGTCTTTTAATTCTTTCTGGATATCTATACATCTATATACTCTAATTTAGAGCTGAAAGTGCCATATAATAGTTTCTTCATGAGTATCACCCAGCTTCAGAAGGGAACACATTTGTGTGCCTTCTCTTGATGCTATGGAGTTCTGCAGAGCAATTGGAAGTCTTTGGCCAAATATATGGTCTCACGTGATTACTTTCATATTTTTGCAAGAGGAAAGGGCATCTAAGCCCTGATCACATAAATTTACAATACCTATTTCTTTACTCCATCGATCTTTCTTGCTTTATGCTTATCCATCAGTAAAAAAGCCACTGAACATGTGCATTGAAGATTTTCATCTCTGGTCAATCTCCAAAGCCTTTCCCTAAAAGTTACATACCAAATACTGAATACTGTAAGATGTTACAGAAAAACCCAAATGAACTTTTTGGCCAAGCCAATAATTACCCCCTTTTGGGGGGTGGGGAGGGGATAGCTCATTTTATTGAGGGATTTCTAAGTGGGTGCCCGTATCATTTCAGGGCATTAAGATGGAAGGTGCTGATTTGAATGAAGGTGATGTGTAACCCATAGCAGTTTCCTTCTCACAATTGACCCCATCATATTAATCACATTGAATCCAGGACTATCTGACTCATTTCATTTTTATTATTTTTTTCTCCCACTCTTACCTGCATTCTGCTTTCCTTCATCCTGAAAATATCTTTGTAGTCCTTGGGATAGGAAAAATTACTTTCATAGAAAGGTTTTGCACAAAATATTTTTCCCCTCTCACATGACATTTGATATATTCTCTGGGGAGAGACACTATTTTTCTTTTGCTCTCCGTTTTTTGCTATGAAGTGAGCTAATGTACATGGAAGGATCTAGCTGAATGACTATCTCAATGTTGGATATAGAACAAAGGGAAGAAGGTAAGGAAATGTGTAAAAACCACACAATGTAACAAAATAATATTGCCAAAAGTGAGTTTATTCTTTTTTAATTTCCTTCTATTGCTTTGACTGTGTTACCCATTACCCTGAAGGTATGTAATATGGATTATGTATTGGTGCCTAACAAATTACACTAAATTTAGAAACTTAAAACAACACATGTTTATTATCTCACACTATCGATAGCAGGAACTGGGCACGGCTTAATTGTGTTCTTTGCTCAGGGCCTCACAAGGCTGGAACCAAGGTCTTGGCCAGGAGGTATTTTCAACTGAGACTCAGAGTTCTCTTCCAATCTCATTCAGGCTTTTGCCAGAATTTTCCTCCTTATGGTTGTAAGACTGAGACCCACAGCTCCCCTACCCTCCCCATAGTCAGTCACAATGGGGCTACTTTCTTCTTCCAGGACAGGGGAGAGCATCCCTGATTCCTCTCTTTATGACCTCTAGGTCTCTTTTAAGTGTTCATCTGATGAGGTCAGGTCCACCCATAATAATCTCTCTTTCGATTAACTGAAAGTTGACTAATTTGGAATCTTAATTACACCTGAAAAATAGCTTTATTTTTGCCATTTAGTGTAATCTAATCACAGCATAGGTTGAATCATACCCCATCATATTCACAAATTCCACTGAAATTTAAGGGGAGGGGATTATATAGGTGCACACCAGGGCACGAGTATTTTGGGGGTCACCTTAGAGCTCTGCTTGCGATACAGACATACCCCTAAAAATATGTTGTAACTGCTAATTCAATAGTTTATTGAAAATGGTACTGATGAACTCACTGACAAGAATAAGGATGCAGATACAGAGAATGGACTGGAGAACTTGAGGTATGGGAGGGGGCGGGGGGTGAAGGGGAAACTGAGACGAAGCGAGAGAGTAGCACAGACATATATATACTACCAACTGTAAAATAGTCAGTGGGAAGTTGTTGTATAACAAAGGGAGTCCAACGCGAGGATGGAAGATGCCTTAGAGGACTGGGGCAGGGAGGGTGGGGGGGACTTGAGGGGGGGGAGTCAAGGAAGGGAGGGAATACGGGGATATGTGTATAAAAACAGATGATTGAACCTGCTGTACCCCCAAAAAAATAAAAATAAAAAAAAAAGAATAGTTTATTGAATTTAAATACTACCTTTTGATTTCTGATAGCTAAGAAGTTTACGTATGCCAGGGAAAGTAATCTTTTTCTATTGATTCCAATATATTAATTTATAGTTCTTCTATTAGTGACATCTAAATTTCTTTAATAAAAATAGGTTATTTCACAGCTAGACTGAAACAGCTCTTTGCTTATCTCCAGAGATGTTTGAGGGTTATTTTTTGTTTTTGTTTTTGTTTTTTTTTGACTGTTGGCCATGATAAGGGCAGTGAGTTTTACTAACTAACAATTTATGATTTAAAAGTTCAGAATTCCGGAGTGGAACATATGACCAGTTTGTTTATTGATAACTTACACTTGATGTAATCAGTTAGATATCCTATCTTCGCTATGTGACCAGACTCTGCAGGGAACTTCTGTCTGAGCTCTCCTGAAACCAAGTTTCAACACATGTACATCAGCACAAATCATAGCAGTTTCATCCAGAGATGATGAATCGTGTCTTCAGGCAAATAAGATCATTGGGGAGCTTGTTCCTGGATATTTCTTTGAATTATCTTTCTCCTATTGTCTTATATTATTTGCCTTTGTTAAAAGCTTTACATGAGTATGCTCATTGGAGCCTTTTGATTTGTTTCAATTATCTAAACCTGGAAATCTTTGGAATATTTAAACCACTCTTTTCATTTCCATAATTTTGGAGCTTTTGAAACTTTTTATATGCTAGTGTAGGTATTGGAAAGCTTTCTCTAAAGAACTGGAGGGTAAATATTTTCCGCTTTGTGGGCCAATCTCTGTTGAAACTACTCAACTATGTCACTGCAGTGGAAAAGAACACATTGATAATACAAAAATTAATGGTTTGGCTGCATTACAAAAGAACTTTATTTACAGAAACAGATTTGATCCACAGGCCATTTCTCACCAACCCCTGTCAAAATGTGTAAAAGGAGAATACATAGGCATCAATGCTACTCTATACTTTGCCTTATCCTTTTCCAGGTTACATCTTAACAGTTGTAAATGTACTTATAAAGTTTGCTGTACAAAAATAGTTGTATCTTATATCATCAGTATGCATGAGCTCCTATAAAACCTGTATTAGAAAATCCAATGTGATAATCTTCTTCTGTATGTTTTCACTTCGTCCAGCATTAAAATTGTTAGACTTACATTTTTTTTCAGCCATTATAGGCTACAGTTGTTTATTAAAACACTAAATACATAAAACAGTGGGGCTACAAGAAAGCAAATGCATACATGGAGAACAGTTACTTCAGGTTAACATTCACTGAGAGCTTATGAATCTTCCATACAAGCTTTTACTGGTTAAGAGTGTGAAATAGATTTTAAGTAAGGATCTTAAAGAAAGGGTACTTTGGGACTTCCCTGGTGGAGCAGTGGTTAAGAATCTGCCTGCAAATGCAGGGGACACAGGTTCAAGCCCTGCTCTGGGAAGAGCCCACATGCTGCAGAGCAGCTAAGCCCAGGCACCGCAACTACTGAGCCTGTGCTCTAGAGCCTGTGAGCCACAACTACTGAGCCCATGTGCCACAACTATTGAAGCCTGTGTGCCTAGAGCCCGTGCTCTGCAACAAGAGAAGCCACCACAATGAGAAGACTGCACACCACAACAAAGCATAATCCCCACTCACCGCGACTAGAGAAAGCCCTTGTGCAGCAACGAAGACCCAACACAGCCAAAACAAAAATAACAAACAAAAAATAAAGTTCTTTAAAAAAATTAAAATAAAAGATAGGGTTCTTTAATGAATATACTAGCTAAGTCCCCAGTTTTATATTGCAAAGATGGTTGCCTGATTCTAAATATCCCCGACCCCTCTCTGATCCACAAAATCAATAAGGAAAGCAAACAAAACCACCCAAGACCCATGCCCTTTCAGCATCCCCAGAGACACAGAGCACCACCACCTTGCAATTATCTGTAAGTAGAAATTAAAAAAACAATGTTAGCAGAGCTCTTGCTTAAGCCTGCTACTGAATGTCTATGGTGCAGATTTAAAAAATTAGTCCTTAAAATATTCTATGAAAAAGTGAAAATATAGGACTTAGATGAAGTATAGACATAATCAACCTATAAAGATAAAATCACAACAGTAAATTCCAAAACACTTAACATAGGTTGGGACTTGGTTGTTCATAACACTGGAAAAAATGTTTGAAATGTAAGACAAGAAGTGAGAAGCTTGGAAAAGCATTTTGTTTTCCTTTTGGAGACGCAGATAATAAAAATAGGGTGATACCTTTAGAGCTGTGAGTATGAAAGCAAAGATGTAATTTGGAGGATTTAAGGATACTGAAGAAATGAAAGAAAAAAAAGACACATCTTTGCCCTCCCCACTTCCATAGCAATGCCATCCATGGAGGAAACTGCAAAGGATAGAGCAGAACTGACAGAAGAGGGAGCTCTCTAACTAGGAAACTTGACCATTAAATAAGTAAGACTAGAAAACAAACAAACAAACCGATTATGTGTATATAAAACCACTTTAAAAATTCAAGGATATGAATATAGTATTTTCTACCTACAAAAAGTCATCCACCTAAAAAGGGAATCAACCATAAGGGTGAAGAAAACTGTAATATACTATGGCAAATTAAATTAGATATCCTCATACAGTTATAAAAAGAAAAGAAATGCAAAAAAAAGGTTGAAGTAAAGCAGAAGTTGATCATACTCAGGAAAGTAATGGAATGCTGAAAGTGAAGTGATGAATTAAGATTTATAAGGCAAAAGGAAACAAAAAGAAAGCAGGGGTTGGAATCCTGATACTAGGTGAAGACATATACCAAAAGAGAATTAAATGAGATAAAGAAAGACACCTTATAATGTTAAAAGCCAAATGCTACTCCAAAGATTAAATAGTTCTGAGTCCATCCAGTAAATAACAGAGGCTATAAAATATAAAAATTATAGGAGATGGAAGAAAAAATACATAGTAACACATTAGTAAAAGGTGATTTTACAGGCCACTCTCAATATAAGACAGAAAGTTGGGACAAAAAATAAGTTATATTATAGATGATCTAAATAATATAGTTAATATGGTAGATATTCTGGACACATATTGACCACTAGACACAGATAATAGAAAATGTACCTTCCTTCCAAATGCACCTGAAACAACCTAATATTTTAAGATGAATATACAACTTTTTTGAAAAAAGTAAAAATGTATGGATTCATCCTTAACTGGATAAAGTACACGTATACACTTATCTGTGTGTGTGTGTGTATTCTAAAGCCAGCATTTTGTTTTGCAGAAGTCCTATGGAAAAAAATGTAAAACATTCCTGAAAGACAAAAAATAGGCTTTAAAATGTAAAGCTACCTCCTGGTTTGAGTTAGGACATTTTCTCAAGTTAATTTAAAATTTGAAGTGATACCAATAAAAATCCGATGACTGATGGATCTGGGTAAATTGACACTGAAGTGCATACAGGAAAATAAACACATAGAACGTATATACAGTCTACATGACTGAAAAAGTATAGTGATGAGGAAGTACTAGACCTACTAATTATTAAAACACATCTCAAAAACCTCCAGTTAAAACAATGTAGTTGGTAATGACACACAAATAGGCAAACCAGAAGAACAGAATAAAAAGGCCAGAAATAGTCTCAACTACTACAGAAATTTAGATTATGATAAAGGAGGTATTCTCAAATCATAGGCTTTTTAATAAATGTTGTATGGTAAAGTAATTGAGACTTAAAAGCTCTAAAGGCTTAGACAAAGCAGAATTTGAATTCTTAGTTCAATCCTGATTATGTTTGAAGCTTTTGAACAAATAATTTTATTATCAGAGCCTCAGTTTTTCATCTAGATGTTGGGATCTACCTCATGAATTTTCTGAGAAGTAAAAAAAGTACCTGAGGTCTTTCTAGGAGGCGCACTGGTTAAGAATCCACCTGCCAATGCAGGGGACACGGGTTCGAGCCCTGCTCTGGGAAGATTCCACATGCTGCGGAGTAACTAAGCCTCTGTGCCACAACTACTGAGCCTGTGCTCTAGAGCCCATGAGCTACAACTATGGAGCCTGTGTGCCACAACTATTGAAGCCCATGCGCCTAGAGCCTGTGCTCTGCAACAAGAGAAGCCGCTACAATGAGGAGCCCCCACTCACCGCAACTAGAGAAAGCCCGTGTGCAGCAATGAAGACCCAATGCAGCCAATAAATAAATAAATAAAATAAATAAATAAATAAATTTATATAAAAAGTACCTGAAAAGCAAACATATAAAACAAAAATGAGAACATAGTAGATGCTCAGTTAATAATTGAGATAGCTTGCTGTTTTTTTACTCCAGATTTCTAAATTATTGCTAATTTTAATATCTCACCCTTTACCTTATCATTTATAATAGTGTAAAGAATTGTGTCCACCATATTTAGTCATATCCGCTGAGCTCTTCACACTTTATCTGATGGAGGTAGATAAGAAAATGTAAGAATAATCTCACTGAAGAATAAAGTATTTCATTTAAAAATTATGGCGTTAGCAGTCCTAATAGAACATCTTCCTTTTCCAGTGTTTCACTGACCAAATGGCTATGTGTCAAATAAATGACTTAAAAACTAAAAGACACATCCATATATTTATTACGTGGATCCCGGAGCCTTTTGAATTCTCCCCTGCTGGCTTCCACTTTTAAGACCTCCATCCCTTGACTAACTGTCTCCTCTCTCTTGCTTCCCCTGTATCTTATCAGACTGTTCCTTTAAGGTTTATTCCTGGGACTTTAGGAGTGCTGCACCTTATATTGAATTATGGCATGAATCTTGTTTAAAAGTGGTTAATTTTCTTCTAGAGAAGTTTCTGAGACTCAAAGCTTTTCAGAAGCATAAAGTTTTTATTTCACCAATACATGACATTCTTAAAATGTCATGTATTTCCTGAAACTTGAACCTAATCACATAAATGTCTAAAGCTTTCTTACAGCATTCTCTAAACCCAGTTTTCAGGCAATATCCTCTCCAGGAACCACCATTATCACGTGAGTTCCAATATTCGCAAATGCTTGTAAACCAACCCCAGTGGTTGGTTTGATCTGGAAATAGTGGGTTTCCTGTACTTTACCACTCAGGAGTGTAAGGGAATATAACAGCAATAAACTTCCCTTTCCTCATTGTAGGAGAGTCCAGTTCCAATGTTCTCTAATGGAAGGATGACAGTAAACATTTAACGTCTGTATATTAATGAATAATGGAAATATGAGGTCCATATGCAACTTTGTTTCCTCTCTGTGTGCCTATGATTATGTAATAGATTACAAACAAAATACCACAAATGTTGCAGTGAACTCTGATTACCTGATGGTTCATAGCCTCTCCTGTGTTCCTATCTCTTTTTCTTTGCTCCTGCTGTTAACCACATGACTTAGGAAGAGGTGCAAATATTTGGATGTTTCTAAGTCCTTCTTATTCTGTAAGATCTAGCTCAAAATCCAGTTGCTACATGAATTTTTTATTTCCTTAATGCTTCCTGAAATTGTTCCTCACTCACCTGTGATCATGTAGCATTTCTTTTGACTCACTTCAGCAATTTCAGCACCATTCATACTGTGACTTGCAGGTACTAAGGAGAAAAAACTAAATAAGATACTATCACTAGGATAGCACATTACCAGATTTTCAGCTAATTGTTTTTTTCTTTTAATCTATCAACCTTTGGAGGAAAATAAAAACACTTTCTGAACATCAATCAAAATTCCACCACTAAACCACCTAATTAAGGGTGCACAGATATATTTCTTTTCTTAGTTTATTTATGGCTAAAAAGAATCATCAATACACAAGGTTCTTTCCTGGCTCAGAAAATGTGAAAATGCTGTTTCCTTTGCCTGTTATGCTTTTCTTATTTACTTTCCCCTCCGGTTAACACCTATTCATCCTTAAGAACTCAGCTTATCGGTCACTTCCTAAAAAGGCTTTCTCCTAAGCACTCCCATCTCATTCTCTGCTACAGATTTTTGTTTCTTAGCAAACTATAATTCTTATAATGCTTTCCACAAGAATAACATTATTATGAATTATAATTTTATTGATTATAATTTATAATTACAGTAATTATACATTATTATAATCAATAACTTAATTATAGCTTATTATAATTAAAAAGAATAACTTATTGTAATTAATAAATTATTGGTAATTTTATGATCTTACCTTTTACCTTATCCTTTATATTATGATGTAAAGAACTGTGTCTGGCTTATTTAGTCATATCCCCTGAGCACTTCACACTGCAGTGCATATAGTAGTCTCTCAATTAATGTTTGTTGATAGAAATGAACAAATAACAAGTGGTTTTTGATTGAGTAAATACCAGTGAAAAATGTAGACAATCCCAACATTAATTATGTTTTATCTTCCACTCTTACACTCTGGCTACTGTACTTGTCCAGAAAGTGGACTGAGTACAGATGCAACTGTTAGTTCTTTGCTAATGAAGAAAAAGTTTAACAAAGATCTGGATTTTCCTTTGGCAGACAGCTTATCTAGGAAAACAAGTTAGCCAAGTAAGTTGAATACTTTGACCTGGTTTCTCATGCAAATACTAAATGAATAGTTATCTTAGAAAAAAATTCGCCTGTTGATTACCTGCACTTTGAAATACTCATTACAAAACTGGCACAAAACACCTCAAAGATTTATAAAATAGGGATAAAATTAAAGCTATTATATAGAGTATGCATAGCATTTTTAGGGAGAATTCAATAAGCAATGATAAATCAACAATTATATACATCTAAACCACAGAATGCTGTGAAGCCATGAAAGTAAAATAATATCAGTATCATTAAAACATGTGTATTTTATGTCTAAGGGACTTCATAATGTACATACTAAGCACTATTATTTTAAAATAAAAATGTGAAAGCAAATATTGTTATATATTTAAACAATGATGTATAATAATTTAATTTTTAAAATAAGTCCAGGAAGAATACTTTTTTTTCCCAATTATCTATTTCTGGAGTAGGTTAAAAGGATCAACTTGTATCTTAGGCTAAAATGTAGTACAATTTGAATATCTTTGAAAGAATTCATTTTAATATTGAGGAAATTTCTGTGTCACCTGAAATTAGAAAGTAAATTATTCTATGAATATTCTGATCTTCATTTTATATGTTAAATATATAGTATTTTTTCACCATATCTCTTTTCTTAGCAATTACACCAACATAGATTTAAATGAAGATTGACACCAAATAACACACATCAACTTTATTTCAGTGCTTCATGTGATCTACTAACTTGGGAAGTTCCAAACTCACTTTTCTGAAAAGAAAAATAATGTCAATGATTTTTTTGCCTCTTTCTTTTGGAATGAAGATATGGACTTAAAAAAAAAATTAGAGCTGAAAATGCATACAACAGTTTGCTCGTATATATTGTCTGTGATACTGTGATATAATAAGAAATTTATGTTTGGTCTCCCTCCCTGTACCTAATTCAGAGTTCCTAAAACCCTCATAATTTCCTGAGTGAAGAGTAAAAGGAGCAACTTTTGTGGTTCATAATAAGCCCCTTTCAACCATTTCTAAATTTATGCTAATGAGGTGACTTGGAGAACTAGGGCTTGGTTGCCCGAGGAACCAACCATGTGATTAAAAAATTGGAACTTTCAGCCCCACCCTCAGACCTATAGGAAGGGGAGAAGGGCTGGAGATGAATTCAATCACCAATAACCAATGATTTAATCAACCATGCCTACATGATGAAGCCTCCACAAAAACCCTCAACAAGAAGATTCATAGAGGTTCTGGGCTGGTAAATGCATCTATATGCTGGGAGGGTGGTGCACCTGTCCAGAGAGGGCATGGGAGCTCCCTGGCCCTTACACATACCTGTCCTATGCATTTCTTCCATTTGGCTGCTACTGAGTGAACTCAAGTTCTCCTAAAACCAAGTTACCTTACTGAGTTTATCGTTAATCTTTCTATTCAAAGCTTTATTCCCTTTCTTGTCTCCTCTGACCTCAGTTCTGCGCTAATTGAACACCAATCAACCAGTGTCAGATGACTAAAATCGCTGTTGTCGATAACATCATTATTATACTATAATTGCCTTATATATATCATCAGTGTACAAACTTAGGTTGTTTCTCCATGGTAAGATGAGCTGACAGATCCCTGAGCCATGGACACCCTTGCCAGAAATCATAAACCAGAGATATCCCGACTGCCAAAACTATGTGGGAAGCTGCTGCATAGCACAGGTAGATCAACTCGATGCTTGGTGATGACCTAGAGGGGTGGGATAGGGAGGGTGGGAGGGAGGCTCAAGAGGGAGGGAATATGGGGACATATGTATAAATACAGCTGATTCACTTTGTTGTGTACAGAGGAAACTGGCAGAACATTGTAAAGCAATTATACTCCAATAAAGATCTAAAGGAAAAAAAAGAAATATCACAAGATGATGATTAACTTCAGCCTCTTTGCTCTTCCCCTATAAAACACACCTCAGACTCAAAGACCACATTGGAGTGGATCTGAGGCTTGTCTCTCACTTCTTTCTTGGTGCCCTGTAATAAACCCTTACTTTGCTGCAAACTCCTGTTTCAGAGTTTGGTTTTCTGTGCTGTAGGCACATGAGTCCTTTGCTTTGTTATAGTAGTTGTAGCTTTTATAAAGAATTGGTAAAGTAATCACCCCTTATTCACAGGAGAAACATTCCAAGACCCTTGGTGGATGCCTGAAACCAAAATAGTATCAAATTCTATATAAACTATTTTTACCTATACTAAAAAGCAGGTAGTGTATACAGCATGGATAGTGTATGTGTTGAACAAATGGATCACACCAGACTGGCCATCATCAAAAAGTCTACAAATAATAAATGCTGGAGAGGCTGTGGAGAAAAGGGAACCCTTGTACACTGTGGGAATGTAAGTTGGTGCAGCCACTATGGAAAGCAGTTTGGAGGTTTCTTAAAAACCTAAAGATAGAGCCACCATATGATCTAGTAATTTCACTCCTGGGTATAAATCTGGAAAAAATGAAAACTCTAACTCAAGAAGATACATGCACCTGAGTATTCATGGCAGCATTATTTATAGTAGCCAAGACACAGAAGCAACCCAAGTGACCATCAACAGACAATTGGATTAGGAAGATGTGAAATATGTGTATACACACACATACAAACACACAATGAAATATTGCTCAGCCATAAAAAAGAATGAAATAATGCCATTTGCCTCAATGTGGATGGACCTAGAGAATATCAAGTTTAGTGAAATCAGTCAGAGAAAGACAAATGCTATATGATATCACTTATATGTTGAGTCTAAAAAAATAATACAAATGAATCTATATAGAAAACAGAAACAGACTCACAGACATATAAACCAAATTTTCATTACCAAAGGGGAGAGGTAGGTGGGGAGAGACAATTTAGGAGTATGGGATTAACAGATACAAACTACTATACATAAAATAGATAAGCAAAAGAATTCACCATATAGCACAGTGAATTCTACCCAATATCTTGTAATAACCTATAATGGAATACAAGCTGCAAAAATCCCCCAAACAAATCACTATGCTATATACCCGAAACTAACACAATATTGTAAATCAACTATACTTCAATTAAAAAAACTTTTTAGCATCCCACTTCCCTTCACTTTTGAATGAAACAAATGCTTCTTACCAAAACTTAGCAGCTTATTTCTTTGTGAAACAGTCCCCTATTTCTTGTAAGTGTTTTCTTAGGTTCCAGAGTTCTGAAAAAATTGAGGGAAAATTTTTTCCAGCTTTGTCATTGATTTAGTGGAGGGTCAGTGTTTCAAAGTTCCTCACTCTGCCATTTTCCTCCCTTAATATGTGAATGGAACAAATATTATTTATTATTTATGTATTAATAAATACACCACAGAAATATGTTTTTTTACATTTTCAATAAATGCATATTAACTTTCTTATAATATAATTGATATATGAAATAAATTTTTATTTAAAATGAAAACACTTTTCTCTTCTGGGTTTCAATTAAAAAGACCTGACACTGTTTGTAATCATTGTGAATATAGGAAAAACGATCAGTTATTTGATGATAATTGCAAAAAACATGGTTAATTGTATGTGTAAGAGGACAACATAGGGAGATTAAAAATTTTCAAATCTTAAGACAAAAGAGAAAATGTTGAAACTTTTCCAAGATGAATACAAGAATGAACTTGGTCGTGATGATAATGGAAATGAAGAGATAGTACAGAGAAACTACAAAGCAAAAATCTGGTTCTTTTGAACAACTAACAAGACATAAATGTTCAGCAAAAGTTACAAAAGAAAAATGTCATGAAGCACACATAAATAATTTTAGGCATTAAAAAGGGGACATATAAAAAAAGGGGACATATATAGATAAAACAGTTTAGAAGACTAAGAAAAAAACTAGTAGTTTAAGTACAAATAGATTAAAAAATGTGAACAAAATGGAAAAATATCTAGACAAATGCAAATTATCCAAACCCTAAATAGTTTTAAAATCATGAAAGCATTAAATTATTGTTTAAACTCTCCTTATGCAGAAAAGCAGAGGACTTCAAGGATGATTTCTCTGACAATTTCATGGACTGTATTTCTAAATTTTACATAAACTATTTTGGAAAATAGAAATGGAGCACTTCTGAATTTGTTTCATAAGTCTAGCTTAACATTGACCAGGATAAAATAAATATCAAAGACAGAGATCATTTAAACTGTACATTGAACAGCTTGATTTCATATGTGAAACATATATACTTTATGTATATTTGCCTAAGTTTTAAAATTGATTATTGTAGTTGACATTTATAAAATATCTTAAAATTCTCTTTTTTGATCAGTTTTATTTCTAAGGTTTTATTTTACAGTATACATTCTTTATAATTTTATACTATAAGAAATAATCAATGAAAATTGTGAATGATACTTGTCTTAATAGAAAGGAAGAAATACTATTCTAAATAACCCTTGATTAGAAAGTCACCACAAAGTTTTAGAAAACAAAAAATTGAGAGAATTCATTGACAAAGATCTCTTTTATAAAATGCGTTAAAGGAAGTATTTTAAAAAATAAAGTTTATTACTTTATGGGAAAGTAATACCAGATATACCACAAAAGATTCAAAAGTGATATAACTGGTACATGTATCAGCAAATATAAATATAATTTCGATCTAAAGCAAAGTTAATTTCAATCAAAATAATAATGTACCGGGGTTTTAATGACATTTGTAAAAAGTGTGTAAAGGACAGTAGAGTTGAAATGGAGGGTGCAATGTTAATTCTATTTGTCAACTTGACTGGATCACAGAGTGCCCAGACTTGTAGTTAAACATAATTTCTGGGTGTATCTGTGAGGGTGTTTGCAGATGAGGTTAGCACTCAACTCAGTAGACTTAGTGAAGCAAACTGCCCTCCTCAGTTTAGGTGAACCTCATCCAGTTTACTGAGGACCTGAATACCAAAGAGGTGGAGAAAGTGGGAATTTGCTCTCTGCTTAATGTTAAGCTGAGACAGCAATGTTCTCCAGGTCTTGCTAAAATTGCACCAAATGAACCAAGGACAGAGTTCAGAGGCAAGTCTTCAGAGGATCCTGACTCAAGAGTGGTCAAGGAGAGTGTTTGTCAAATTAAAACAAAGGACAGATGAGACAAACAACAAATAGTAGATATAAACCCACCTATATTAATAATTATATTAAACATCAATGGTGTAAACACTCCAATTAAAAGACAAAGATATTTAAGCTAATAAAAGGCAAGAAACTGTTATATGCTGTCTTCAGTAACCCATTTTAAATACTTATACTATAAATATATATAAGGTAAAAGTCAAACCATATAAACATCAATCATAAAAGAGAGAAACAAAAACATTATGTAATAAAAAAAAAATTCACCAACAAGGTATAACAATCCCAAATGTTATTAGTGAAATAGCAGAACTTAAAAATTTTGTTTCATGGGAAAAAGATATATGTACAATTATAATTGAGAACTTCAAAACCCTTCTCTTAGTAATTGAAAATATGAGCAGTAAAAAAATCACCAGGAATATTGAAAATTTGTGGGACCCCATTGACCAATTTGCCCTAATTGACCAATCTGCCCTAATTGACATTTATACAATACTTCACCCAACAACAAAAGAAAGTGTATTATTTTCAAACGCAAGCAGACTCTTACCAAGATAGACCATATTCTGGTGCATTAAACAAACCTCAATAAATTAAGAAAAAAAAATTCAAAGCCTACAAAGCTTTTCTCTGACCATATGATATTCAGCTAGAAATAATAAATAATGAATGTGTGTGTGCTTATGTGTTTACATTTGTATGAACATAGAAAAGTGTAATAAAAGTAATTACCTACCCATGATGCTGCAATGATTTTTGAGACAATTAATTTATCATTACAATTTTTGTCATTATTCTTTAACTAAATGAATGTCTTCCTAAATATTTTTACAATTTCACTCATTGATCAAATTTTTTCATGACTTTTATCGTATCATATTGAATTAATCACATTTAAATCTTTTCCAATTATACTACCTATAGATATTTTAAATTTCACCTTTGAATTATAAATTCTGGTTCGCTGAGCAACTGTTTCCCTTTTTAAAGCTTACTTTCATTGAACTGATTTCTAATAGTGAAATTCTGATTGAAAGAGAATAAATTTTAAGCACAATTTTCAAATATTGGTCTAATAGCATTTAATACATGAATAGCAGAGGTCATTTCTATTTAAACAGTATTTGCAAGTGTGATTAATTGAATGTTTGTATCTTATTATAGTTAGACCTTTCCTTCTTTCTTTTTTCCTTGCTTAATTGATTAGTGATTTTGATTAATAGCTAAAAGTCTGTGAATGTTCTGTGTTCTGTCTTTTTAAATATTATAGAAATGGATTTTCAAGATATATTTTACAATTATTTATATTTAGTATTTATAGATTTTAACATGTTTATATATTACTCCCTGTTTCTTTAATATTAAATTTAAAAATTGAATAAGAAGTTAAATATTTGAGGGGGTCAAATATGCTTTTTCTTTTGAAATTAATTTTATCACTTTTTAGTTATAAAGTTCTCCTGCTTTCTTAGATTTAGTTGACACTTTGGTTGATATCTTCCTTTTTTCTAAATTAATTACGCAGTTATAAAGGTGTTACTGCCCTATGTTCCACATATTATTTATTTATCTGAGAATGACCCCAGATTAATTTAATTAAAAAATCTTTGAAAATGTTAAAGGAAGGTGCAAAATAAATACAAAATTTAAACTAACATAAGCTAAAACAAGTGCTAGAATTGTCAAAATGTTTTGTGTTTTCTCCCACAAAAAGTAAAATTACTTTGAGAAATTGAATTTTACATGAATGTGAATAATTCATTGATTAGTATTTGTTATTTTATTTTTGTTTTTAGTGACTATAGCTGATAAGAATTATTTGGGAGTTCACAGTCCACTAATAATAAATGCTGAGCAGTACTGTGAAAAATCATGCATGCACCATCTAGTGATGAAAGACAGTACCTACCCTAGAACTGAAAGAGTTCATAAAGACACCTCACAGAAGTGTCTCTAAAGAATAACATTCCCAGAATAGCAATTGAATGTAAAGTGTAATAAAGTACATTGGAAATAATTTAAAATGCTTGAAGCTACTCTCTTAATAACCAGTAATGTATTCAACTACGTCTGTGACAATGCGAGCATTGAGTAAAATTGGCCTTTAGTGCAAACATGTTAGGTAACTTGTGTAATTCAAGGTGAGATTGATGAAATGCCCAATCTAGAGATGATACAGAGCTAAACTCAGCAGCAGTAAAACAGCTTCCTGTGTGGTTGCATCCAGAGCACTCTTAACTCTTGAATTCTGCACTCACCTGTCAGAGTCTCTCATAGGACGAACAAAGGCATTATTAGCCTGTGTCTTTTCTTGGCTTATTTTCTGGGCTCTTGATACATACAAAGGACCATCAAAATTCTTAAATTCAAACTTCTGTGATACGAGATAAGATCTGCTTCTTCTGAGGATATACACACGCATTCTGCAAAAGTTCAGACGCTTTCTTCTAAAAATCAGGTATTTTTAATCTTGCAGATTTCTTTTGTTTCTCAACATGCGTTTTTTAGAATTTTGAGGGAAATTGGATTAAGGAAGCTGAAGTTATAGGTGCAAAGAAAAATTTATACATCAATATGCAGATATATATTTTTTCTTTCAAATCTTATACATAATTTATATGATTATAATTTCAACCAATATATAACTATATATTTATATGTCTCTATATATGTCATGTGAGAGAAAAGGTAATAAAAGTTTGAGTGACAGAGTGGGGAAAGAGGACAGAGAGGAAAGGAAGGGAGAAAGAATTGAAGAAAAGAGAGATGCTAGGAGGGAAATCAGATGAGCTGGAGTAGTCTTAAAGAAGCTATTCTAATTATTTATTTTTGGTAATTTCATTATTATTATCTCTGTTATTATTTGATATGACATTTTATAATACCTCAACATTGTTAAGTGGTATGAAACAAGAGGTTTAAAGAAAATAAATGAGGAAATACAAAATTTCATCACGGTAAAGCATAATTAACCTTTTCATAGGATGTGTTTTGTGACTGAACAACTGAGGTATTTTATCCTTTAGTAAGAGAGTAAAAAAGTTTCACATAGATTCCTATCAACTTTTCTAAAATGTTTTAATCAGGAAAGATATTTTTCAATTATTTCTCAAATTAGAGTTTAGTACACAAAATGTGAGTTTTGAAGATAAATTTAACATTTTTATACTTAGTATAGAAATCTAATAAACAATTGCAGCAGATAAGATGTATCAAGAAATTCACAATACAGTAGGGAGACTTTAATGAAAGAAAGATAAGAGGAGATAACTCATGGAATGGTGACAAATGAAGAATTATGAGAAAAATTGGAAGAAGAGGTAAATTGTTACTGAAGGATCTGGAAGTTTTATTAAAGGTGGCAGAATCTGATTTACAGATTGAGCAAACTAAAATTACAATGAGCAAATACAGGAGGAAAAAGTACTAGAGAAGGAAGTATTTGAGTAAAACTTTGAGATTGGCGAAATGCTTATGGTATGTTGAAACAGAACAAGTGTTGTCAGTGGAATTATGGGGAAAATGGAAATAGGTCGAAGTGAAAGATGAGATTGAAAAGAAAGCAGTAACAGGTGAAATTGTGGAAGAAAGTGAATGCCGGGCTATAGAGATAAACCTCAGTCAACAGAGTTCAGTAAAGCCATCAGAACATATTTTGCATTTTTACTTATCAGTCAATGACACTTATAGATTTGCAATTGTAAATGGACAACATTAAGAAGACCAAAAGTGATATACCATACCAGCTCATTAAGTAACACTTAAAAAATATTTTTTGTTCTTAAAAAAATATTTTCACATTTGTAATTATATTCTAATCACTAGTTATTCAAGTTCCTTCCCAACGCTATTTTAGTCAATACCAATTTTATTTATGGATTGCACAACTTACATGAATTTAAAATGTATTTTTCTGTTCATTTTCTTGTATCTCTGCCCTTCAGTAATGAGTGACGGAGATGTAACTTACTCTGATTTGCGACTTCAGCCATCATCTCAGCCAAAGAGAAAGCAAAGACTTGAAACTCCCAAGAGAAAAGGTCTTTCGTGTTTTAGACATCAAAGTATTTGTGTTTTCTACACCTTATCTTAAATTGCACTTAAATATATAGAAAATCATGCATTATGTGCTTATTTGCACATACATAATTTAAATGTTTTTCTTTTACTAAACAAGGAAAATAAGCACTTTTGAGAGAAGATTGACTTTTCCCCTATGAGTCCATAATTAAAACTGTGTTGTAAACATTACATCAATGTTTTTAGATTGAGTAAAACATTTGGGGATCAAAATATGTTGTTTATCATTTCTTGTCATTTAAGATATTAATGCTATCTAATAGGATATTTGTGAAATAGAGAAGTGAGAAATTGTAGAGATAATTTCATTATTCTAACACAATTTCTGTGACTTAGGGACTATTTTTCTTGTTTTCCTGATTTATATACTTGCTAGCATAGCGTGTTCAAAGTGTATCTTTTTCAGGTGTCATGCTTCTATGTTGACACACACACTCCAGTGCTATTACTTTACTGCTATATGTGACTATATGGAGTTTGACTATCTTCCTATCATTTGAAATTTGATTTAATTTGTATTTTCCCTGTTGCTAATGTGCATTGCTTGGATGTTTTAAATCACTATGTGGAATGATTAGAAGTGTGCTATGTATTAATGCGCTAGTTCTATTTTGTCTTACACAAAATGGATATTACAACTTTGGCTAAAATGCGTTATTTTTAACTAGGGTCTCAATTGGTTACTTTCCAATTTTTTAGATTGTTGATTATTACAGTGCTATTTATGATATACACATTTACCATGTAGTTAATGAAGAATTCATTAAATTAGTTTTGCTTAACATTGTTAACCATTTTTTAAAAACCCTTTTACACCTTATACACCCTACCCATTATGGATTCAGAAATTGTTTTTTGAACAATTCTTACCAATGTAAGAGTAGTTACCATTAGATTTGTATGGGAAATCTAATAGTTTGGGAAAACTTTATTCATGATATTATTAATTGTGTGTATGTACGTAAGTATGTGTAAAATGACATCCTTCACCATTGTTGTTGTTTTTCCATATGTAGTGACTTAGAGTCATTATCCTGTCTTTTAAATTTATTTTTACCTAACAATATTTCTTAGTTTTTCACTGTTTGTAAAGTGCTTTCACATATGGAAATCAATTACAAATGAACTCCACAAGGTAAGTTTCATTTTTATACCCAACATACAAACATACACAGAGACATAATGATTAAATGGCATGTTCCAGACCCTGGAGTCTGTAATTGTTGGAAATCAGTCTTTACCTGGGAAGTCCAAAGCCTTTTCTTCCTCTGATGACTCTCAACTAACTTTTCAACAAGGAGCTCGATGTTTTTCTGCTTTTTCTAATTTTAACTAAATTTCTTAAAATACATCCCTGGCTATGTATCTCACTCAGGCAACTACGACTAAGGTATGTGATGGTAAATGCTTCGCTTCACATTGTGAAAATAAGACTCTATCAATGTTTCTTGAAGTGTTAGTCAAGATAATTTTGGCCCTTGGGTTTCACTGTTTATAAAGCAAAGGTCAAAATTTATTCCAGATACATGGTGATGTGTTCATGGCCATAAAGAAAAAAATATGAAGGAAGAGTAGAGTAGTTTCTTAAAGGTAGTATTGGGGGGACTTGGGGGAAGGGAGTCAAGGAAGGGAGGGAAGATGGGGATATGTGTATAAAAACGGATGATTGAACCTGGTGTACCCCCCCAAAAAATAAATAAATTAATTAATTAAAGGTAGTATTATTCTCAAAGTGCTACATAATTAACATGCAAATTTATAATTTACCAAAAACAAAGAAAAAGAGGATAACATGGGACATTAATTATATCACCAAAAATAAGTGAAGTTTAGACATATGCCTTTTAAATCATTTTTACATGTATACAATTATACATAAAAACATTAAAATAATACCATATACTATTTAAATAAACTTTCTTATTTTTTCTTTTAACAAAATGCAAGTTTACTTTATAGCTTTTGTTTTCACATGATATAAAATGCTTACTTTCCCTATTCTTTAAATACTGGAGTGTCTGCTGTTTCAGCCTACCCTCTTGTCTTCCATTTTTATATATACTCCCTAATAATTCACCTAGTCTTTTAGCTGTAAATATCATCCACCTGCTAATGACTCAAAATTTATATCCATCTTGGATTTCTCTCCTGCATTCCAGACTGACTACACAGTATTGTAATCCAAATCAACTCTCGGATGTTAAGAGAAATCTCAAACATATACTCCAAACTGTACTCCTGATATTATCCACCCAAATGCTCTCTTATACTTTTTCTCACTTATATGCTCTCCATCATGATTACATACACGCTTTGCACAAATTTGATGTTTGAAGTGAAAGACATGGAATTCAGCCAGATGAATACAGGTTGGCCACAGTCCACTGTTTTTCACTGATTCCACCTTGACAAGTAGATTTAGATAATATTAAAGACTCGGAAGAATGCCAATTCCAGAAATTCAAGTTTAAGGAGTTTAAGAAGATATATATGTATTGTCAGTTTGGAGCAAAGGCATAGAGGATCTGAAAGGTAAAATCACCAATATGATCATAGTGACAGTCTTTTATTTGCTGTGTCGACTCTACTGACAAGTCCATGGAGTGAGTTATTCATCTCTGATTCTGTGTTTTTTATTCAGATTATATTCTTCTTTCCATTTGTGCTTATTATAAATTTCATATTTCTACTAAAATTTCTTATATATTTATGCCGATTTCCATTTTTTCCCCCACTAGATACTTTAACCTAGCAAATAACCTATTGTTATCTCAAAGTCCATGCCTAGAAATTATAACTGATCCAACTCCAGATCTGGTTTTTAATGTTTTATCTTTAAAAAACGTGTTCTACTCAATGCAGAATTTATTGATCAGAGAGGTGGATTCTCTGTCCCTTTCTCTGTGGCATCTGTCCTGTTGGTAGATTTTGTGTGTGAGGCAATTTCCCCTCTCTCCCCCAGTGGAGGTCCTCTGCTTTGTACCATTTCAGGATCCTGGGCAGAAGCTGGTTTTCTATCCCTTCTCTACAAGTAGGTGGCTTTTGCCTATTGTCCAGGCAGGGTACGGGCAAGCTAGATTTCTACTTTTTCCTCCAGTGGCAGCTTGTTTTTGTTGGGGTCCTGGAGTCAGGACACCCATAGCACCAGGTAGGTTTTATGTTTGTCCCTCAAAGACAGCCATTAACCACCTTGTACTTAGGAAGGGATCAGAGCAAAGATGGTCCTCTCCAGATTTACCCACTATACCGACAAGCTTTGGAGATCCTGTAGACTCACACCAGAGAGAAGGGGTCTCTCAGGTTTTCTGGTGGAAGCCAACAGAGATTAATGGGCAATCAGGTGTGAACTTCCATTGGTCTATGACTACAGGAGATTCTAAAGTCTCAGGATAGCCTACTCTTAGCCTGGAAGTTTTGCTGAAAATCTTCACTTTTATGACTGCCACTTTTTCTTCCTGTGCTTTGCCAAAGGTGGAGTAGAGTTTGTGTCCTGTCTTTCCATTTTTAGGATGTGAGCTCTGTTTTTGTACAGTTTACTACACCTAAAACAGAAGTGGAACTCTGAATAAACATTTAGAAGCTGATGTCACAAGATTTATTCATCTTTTTGTATAGATCATCCCACTCCATCTTCTTCATGGAAATTCGTTGCAGTGTTTCTGTGGATCATTTGTCTGGGGCTTCTTTTGTCCATTGGATACTTAGTCTTTGAGTGTAAGTCACAATATAAAATAGAAGTCTGCTTTTCCATTACTCACATAGTGAAATCTGTTGAAGACAGTGCATTGTTTTGGTCAATTCTATTCTTGTACAAAGTACAATATTCTCTGCACAGAACTGAAGATAATTTCTTAGAGACCTATCAAAATATTATCCATTTTTAAGCATATCATGATCGTTACTTAATGCTTTACTATTTGTTCTCATGTTTCCTTTACCAGAAATGCCTTTTTAAAATTTTTTTCTCTAAGAAAAACTTGCTTACACTGTTATCAGAACAGTATTTCTTTCTTCTGTGATCAATTGCTGTATGAACTTGTACATATTTTAATTTGATTTTTATGATTATAACTATGCTACATATGAGTTCTTTGAAGCAAGTGATGCTTCATTAATGATTTTTGTATTTCCAATGTCTTACACATGGGAATGTGTCCAATTATTTTTCTTTTTTCTTTTCAATTATTTTTCTTTGTGAGTTTAAAACTGACCTTTCTGAATTCTCTTTAGTGAATAAGAAGCCATTTCAATCAGAAGGATGTCCAAAAAATATCTCCTCCAACAAGGAAGCAAATAACACAGGTAATTTTGGAAGACTCCCTGAGTCATAATCTTATTTGCATGAGAAAAGAGGTAATTAACTATTTTGCTTGATACATGTAACTGGATACATGTAAATGTATGTGAGTCAAATCTACTTGTATGTCAGAGTATTTCTCTTGTAGTCCTGTGTATATTATGCATATATTCAAAATGATGGCACTATCAACTGATGACCTAACGTTAAATAAAATATTTTAACAAGGCATCATCATTTTTGGGGATATCTATATATATAATTTCATTTATGTATTTCTTACAGATTTTTAACATAAATATATACGTTTCATTTTCATTGTGAAAACAAAGAGCATTATGTTGACAATTTTAACAGTTATATATATTGGATATATTTCCAGATACATTTTAAATTTTGTCATTAAAAAATTGTTTCCCAATATGCATCCCAATATGAGTCTTAAAGACCGAAATGTTTTCAACGAAGTGAGTTATTAGTGTAAGATAAATTTAACACTAAATTTAAGTGCACACAGTCTATAATGTAAAAATCAAAAGATGTTTTTGTTTATAGACAGTAGATTTTCTATGTCAATTTACTGAATGTGATTTGTACTGATGGAAGTCTTTCAGTTATATTCTAATTTTTTAGTCATTTGGAAATGTCCTGCTTGTTCAAACAACTGGCATCAGTATGGAGAAAACTGCTACTATTTTTCAAGAAATGAACATCCTTGGAAAGAATGTCACCGTTATTGCACTGATTTAGATTCAAGATTTCTTAAACTGGATATTGAAGAAGAAATGGTAAAGACAAGACTTTGTTTCAAAAATTTCAGTATCAGAAAATTTTAAAATGACAGCGGTCACTCAAGTTTTATATTCTTCTGAACTACCTTTCATACTGTCACAGAAATCTTTGCAATTTGTAATTTTGAATGGGTACTTCAATAACACCTGAGTGTTTTCCTCAGCACTTGGGGGAAAGTACAAATGACATGTAGATAAGGTCACTTTTAATCTGATTTCTACCTATTCCTCTGGCCTCCTCTGCTGTTAAGGACTCTCCATCACACTGTTCGGAGGGAAGTGTGCCACGGTCTCCAGCTGTATTGAAGTTGTTTAAGTTTAAAGTGGTCCTCCTGTGCCCTTTTATGTCCTTATTCCATTTACCTGTGACACATTTTATCTCCTGCATGTCCCATCTCAAACTATTGTCTCTCGGTTAATACATCCTCATTTTTAAGATTTTAGCTTATTAGAAGGTCCCCTTGGGAAACATTCTTCATTCACGAAAACCTGTTAAAATTCCCTGCTAATTCTTCTCGTTTGATCCTGTTTTTCTGTTTTTGTAGCGCAGGTCACTACTCATTACATAAGCTCATTGAATATTGTTCAATTTTTCAGTGCCTAATTTAAGTGACTACAGTTTTAAGACTTCTTGCTCGCTTTTGCAGCCCATAACTTAAGAAAATGCCTAGAATATAATGTGTACCAAAAAAATTGCTTGGTGAATAAATGAGTCATTAGCTCTGGGCATAGAGCCTATGGCTGAAGAGTTTATGGTTAATCCTTCCAGATTCTCTCAATCTAAAGAACAGAGAATCCAAAGAGAAGTTTAAATGAATTATGTGTATTTAAACTATTATATTCCTCTTTTATCAAGGAAAGTTCTACTTTCTGATTTATTTTCCTCTTCCTCTCTGCAGGATTTTATAATAAAATTGTCAAAAATGCAATGTGGTATGCAAAAAGAAAAGTTTGCAATCGGTTTATTCTACAACAACCAACAACTGAAGTGGGTTTGGCGAGATGGCACACAGCTTACCCTGGACAGGTAAGTCTCTTGCTGTTTTATTTTTTATTTTATTTATTGGCTGCATTGGTTCTTTGCTGCTGTGCACGGGCTCTCTCTAGTTGCAGTGAATGAGGGCTACTCTTCGTTGTGGTGCATGGGCTTCTCATTGTGGTGGCTTCTCTTGTTGCAGAGCATGGGCTCTAGGTGTGCAGGCTTCAGTAGTTGTGGCATGTGGGCTCAATAGTTGTGGCTCGCAGGCTATAGAGCACAGGCTCAGTAGTTGTGGTGCATGGGCTTAGTTGCTCTGCAACATGTGGGATCTTCCCAGCCCAGGGATCGAACACATGTCCCCTGCGTTGGCAGGTGGATTCCCAACCACTGCGCCACCAGGGAAGCCCTCTCTTGATGTTTCAAAAATTCAGTACACAATAACATTATTTTCTTCCAAATCTAAATATTTAGATATGGACAGATGTTAGATTTCATAACAGATGTAGCTATAATAAGTCAACCAGGAAAAGACAGGAAAGATGGAAAGAAGGGAGTAAAATACCAAGTAAAATACTCAATACTATACTAAGCTAAATATTTTACTTTCAAAATTCATTTAGGTTGCTTATTGAGGTATTATCATTCTGCATTTTATTAAAAGGTAGTTGAATAAGTAAACTTGCATAAGATTACAAAGTGAGTACATATCAGATTTGTCATTTTAACTTCAATAAAGTTTGTTTGACTCCAAGACGTGGGCACATAATGAAATTTTCTTAAAGTGTGCTTTCTGCTTCTCTAGAACTCACCTAGTGTACTTTGTGTTAGTTTCTGTCATAACAAATCACCAGAAACTGGGTGGCTTAAAACAACAGGAATTAATTCTCTCACAGTTCAGGAGAGCAGAAGTATCTTAGTAGGATCTTGGTAGAGTTGGTTCCTTCTGGAAGATCCTTTGTCTTGAAGGAGCTAGCTGAATTTTTCTAGGGAGAAAACTGTTATTGATGATTAAAAATTTTTTGTACTGTACATACTGTAGAACTTGTTTATCAAAATGTTAATGTATAAAGGAAATCTAGAAAACCTCTGTGAAAATACAAGATATTCTGGCAGTCCTTGCAACATTCAAAGACAGTCAGCCCTGTGTATCTGCAGGTTCCGAACCCTCAGTTTCAATCAACCATGCAGATGCAGAGAGCTGACTGTACTACTCCATTTTACATGAGGGATTTGAGCATCTGTGGATTTTGATATCCTCGGCGTCTTGGAACCAATCACACTCACTCCCCACCCTGGATACCAAGGGATGCTTGTCTATACCTCTAACTTCCATTGCTCTTTCTCTGCATCTCTGTGTGCCCATTGCTCTCTTACAAGGATATTCTCATTGGATTTAGGGCACAATCCAATACGGTTTCATTGTCATCCTAAACGCAATTACATCTACAAAGAATCTACTTCCAAATAAGGCCACACTTTGAAGTTCTGGGTGGACACAAATTTTAGGGGTGCCTTATTTAACCTACTACATATATTCAAAAAAGAAGATTTCTAGGCCTCAATTCAGATGATCTTATTAGGCTATCTGAAAGTGGGAGGTATAACATTGCATTCTAGTGCACGCACACACTGTGTGTGGAAGCCAGTTTAGCAAAACCATGGGAAGTACTGAACTACTGACATCCTGGTTCCCCAGTTTTAAGCTCCACAGTTTAATAAAGTAAGTAATTGATAGCACAGGCTCTGAAGCTAAACTGCCTGGATTTACATCTTGACTCTGACACTTGGATCATCTTAGTCTTGTTATTCAAACATTCTGTGTTTCAGTTTCTATTGCATCATCTATAAAATGTGAAGAATAATAGAACCCACTTCATAGGGTGGTTGCGAAAATACACTAAGTGATACATTTAAACATGTGAAAAATGTCTGACACATAAGAACTTAACAAAGTTATTATCTCACCCTCTTTCCCTTCCTACCCTAGATCTTAACTGTAAATTAATGTCAAATAAATTTTTAAATAGTTGAATCTAATTTAAAACTATGATTTCTACCATGAAATCTTATGAACAAAATATGCAAGATTTCTCCCAATAAACCCACACTTAACAGACATGATTGTCTAACATAATGTGTGTTTAAATTAAAACTTTGGATTTACTTAAAATCCTGAGTGATTAAATATTCATTTCTAATTCCTGCACTTAATATATTAAATGCATGCCCTTTTCCAAGAATTATAGCATATATTTCATTAAACCTTTCAAATTGCTCTGATTCTCATTGACATATTCAAATATTTGATCTTTTCAAACTATTTTCTAGACTTATTAGTATAGAGGAGTCTAATCTTTACTCTGGTGGAAGATAAACTTTTCCAAGAAAGAATGAATTGTTATTAATGATTAACAACAATTTTTGTGTATTGTATATACAGTCAAATGCATTTATCAAAACACTAATTTATAAACAAAATATAGTAGACCCCAGTGAAAGTGGAAGATACTCTGAAATTGCCTGAGGTCACAGAGTTGAAAACCAGAATTAAAGGCATTGCTGGCATCCCAATTCTAGATTTAATATTAAATTTTGGGTGTCAATATATTCATTATTCGCATTGTCAGAGAACTGGGAAAGCGACATTTCTGCTTTTTTTTTTTTTAAGTATGCCAAAATATTATGAATTTTAAAAGTACAATTTCAGCATTTAATGGAAAGTATTTTCTCTTCTAGGCTTCAAGTTCCAGGACATGAAAATGCTAATAATAAATGTGTATACATAAAATATGGCCAGATAGTTGCTGAAGATTGCCATAGTGAAGGCTATTGTATCTGTAAGAAGAATATATATTCACATTAGATAAAATACATTAGAAAGAATAAAAGAAAATGGATGCCTGAGATTTCCCAGTGTGATAACTTCAACTATGTGAAATGTTTATTTAGCTAAAAATAGATGTCATTAAACATTGAAGTCCATATATTATTCTTTACCTTTAATTTATGATATGTAACAGGATAAATATAATAAACAATATTTTAGTAACATTGGATAATACAAAGAAAATAAAAATGTGAAGAAACATTATTGAGATAAAAGTATTAAGGAAACCCCTCCATTACTGGGACAGAGGTATTAAATAAATTAAGTTCTCAGATGTTCAGGTCTTCTAGTACTTTCAAAATAAATTTTGTCCCTTTAGTTTCAGACTTTTGTTTAGTTTTATATAAAACACCAGTCTTTCTTTGCCTCATTATGGTCATCTGGGGGAGGAATGAATGGTTAAGGTAAGAAGATAAAATTGTCTGATGAAATGAATCTCAAAGAAAAATTACTTTTTTGGTAAGCTAGAAAATAATGGTTTAAAAGTGGCTATAGAGAGCCCGGAGATATTAAAACTTTGTTAGCCACAAAAAAATACAAAGAATGAAAGTGAATAGTCTCCACTGGAGTGGAATAAATGGACAGAATTTATTTCATTCAAAAACAAGGATTTTTCTTCCCCTGCCATTAAACAGGCACTGAGCTTTAAGAGCTAGAGATTCACAGTTGTACAAATCACAGAACTATGTCTACTCTCATGAAGCTTTCAAACTAAAGGCAAGGACAGACATTAATCAAGTAATCACATTGATAAATACATAATATAAATAAAATAAGTTCCTAGAAAGGGGGAAAGAGAGTTTTCAGATTATAACAAAGAATTTGATCTAGACTGAGAATTTAGTGAAGACCTTCCTGATATGGAGAGAGATGAGGAATGAATTTTATTAATTTTATTAACAAAAGAGGGAAGGGATCCAGGAGATAAGAGTACTGCAGAGAGAAAAAGAAACAACCAAACAGCAGGTGGAATGAAGATCAGGGTGGCTGGATCCCAGAGTTGGAAAGGAAAAATGGGCCTGATATAATCCTAGAGGATGAAAAAACCAGAAAACACAGAGCTCTGAAAACTGTGAGAAAGACTTGACAACTTCAGGGTATTCTCAATCTTTAAACTCATCCAAGGTTTATATCTAACATAAGGTATGATAGAACAGAGATTCCAAACCCACGTGCAATCACAAACAGGGTTGCTAAAACTACCAGATGACATGGGGCCACAGACAAAAATTATTAGATACCTATGGAGCACAACTCCTCTAAAAGAAATATAGCAAAATAAAATTTCTAGTTCTTAAAAAAAATAATGGCACAGATTTAACAAAAACTTAACACAGTCGCTCTAAGAAATCTTCAGTGAAATGAAGAATATTGGTAATATAAAGTGAGGACTCAAAAGACACATTTCTATTTCCAGATATAATGTAGTAGATTAAAAAAGCCAAAACAGGAAAATAAGGATTCTTAAAACAGTTTTTAAATGCATTTTTAAGGCACCAAAAATCTATGGAATGACTACTAAATTAGCTTAAATTCCAGAGTAGGAAGAACAAGTCAGCAATCTGCCAATGTTGTTGTTATTGTTTTTTGTGAATCAGAGCTTGGCCAAAGCAGAGAGCTTATGGCTAAAGAAAGAGAAAGTGAAAAGGTTTTAGTGGTTTCATGGACTAGAGCGACAATTTTGGAGATTTAAAAGTCCTCAAATTGCCACTTTTCCTGCAAGCCATTTGTTGAATTCAGAGATAAAACAGAGAGAGGACTCTGAAGCAAAGTCAAAACATTCTGAGAAAAATGTAGAAACCTCCCAAAGTTTTCCATGTTTAGGAAGCAAAGACTAACAAGCAAAGGGGCTATAAACACACAAACAAAAAACAATGTATAGAAGCCATGGATGGAGTAGTGAACTGACAGTGGAGACCTGCACCACGGTCACATCTGGTGACAATGACTGAGTCTAGGACCATCTAGAAGCTGAAAACCACGTTTGTCCTTTGGTAGAAGGCATGGCTTCAGGAAAAAAACAATGAGGTGGAGATTTTACAGTCAACAAAGGGAAAAAATGCCAAAGCTGGAGAATAGTGGGATCTTAAATACATGGCTGGTAACACCCTTAAGATGTCTGCCACCCTTTGATGATGTGTGTAGTAAGATAGTAAATAATTAAAGTGAAAATAAATGAAGAAAAGAACTGAATTTCTCATAGATTACAGGGATAGAGTAATTCAGTGTTACCCAGACTCAATCCCTCAAATTCCCTAATTAAGGTGATCACATCCCCACCCCTGTCCACTGTAAAGTAAATTAAAAGATGGACCACTTTATGGTGGAAGATAACTTCATCTGGACCAATGTGGTTCTTTTATATATGGTATCTGACATACAATCCAAAAAATTACAAGACTTTCAAAAAGGCAGGATAATAGTATCAATAATCAAGAACAACACATACACACACACACATGAGATTCAGGTACACAAACAGTCCATATGTGGGGTTACCAGACCAGAACTTTAAAGGATTTTAAACTAACTATGATAAATGTGTTCAAAATTTATGGAAAAATGTAGACAAAATAGATGTAATTAAGACATGTTAAGAATTTCACTGGAAAATGTGAGTCCCCAAAAACAACCAAATGGACATTCTAAAACTGAAAAGCTGTAATATCTGAAATTAAGATCTCACTGTATAAGTTAAATAGCAGATTGAAATGGAAAATGTAGTACTGGTGAACTCAAAGTCTGGTCAATATACCCACCTCCTAGAGTAATGGAAATAAAAACAAAAATAAACAAATGGGACTTAGTGAAACTTAAAAGTTTTTGCAGAGCAAAGAAAACCATAAACAAGAAGGAAAGACAACCCTCAGAATGGGAGCAAATATTTGCAAATGAAGCAACTGACAAAGGATTAACCTCCAAAATATACAAGCAGCTCATGCAGCTCAATATCATAAAAAACAAACAACTCAATCCAAAAATGGATGGAAGACCTAAATAGACATTTCTCCAAAGGAGACATACAGATGGCCGAGAGGCACATGAAAAGATGCTCAACATCACTAATCATTAGAGAAATGCAAATCAAAACCACGATGAGGTATCATATCACACTGATAAGAATGGCCATCATCAAAAAATCTAGGAACAATAAATGCTAGAGAGGGTGTGGAGAAAAGGGAACCCTCCTGTACTGTTGGTGGGAATGTAAATTGATATAGCCACTATGGAAAACAGCATGGAGATTACTTAAAAAAAGCTAAAAATGGAACTACCATATGACCCAGGAATACCACTACTAGGCATATATCTGAGAAAACCATAATTCAAAAATATACATGTACCCCAGTGTTCACTGCAGCACTATTTACAGTAGCCAGGACATGGAAACAACCTAAATATCCATCAACAGATGAATGGATAAAGAAGATGTGGCACGTATATATAATGGAATGTTACTCAGCCATAAAAAGGAATGAAATTGGGTTATTTGTAGTGAGGTGGGTGGTCCTAGAGACTGTCATACAGAGTGGAGTAAGTCAGAAAGAGAAAAACAAATACATGTGCTAACACATATACATGGAATCTAGAAAAATGGTACTAATGAACAGAGTGGCAGAGCAAGAATAAAGATGCAGGGGTAGAGAACAGACTAGAGGACATGGTGGGGAAGGGAAAACTGGGACATAGTGAGAGCATAGCATTGCCATACATACACTACCAAAGGTAAAATAGATAGCTAGTGGGAAGCTGCTGCATACACCGGAGATAAGCTTGGTCCTTTGTGACAACCTAGGGGGATGGGGTAGGGAGGGTGGGAGGGAGGTTCAAGAGGGAGGAGATATGGGGATATGTGTATACATATAGCTGAGTCACTTTGTTCTACAGCAGAAACTAGCACAACATTGTAAAGCAATTATACTCCAATAAAGATGTCTTAACAAAAAGTTTGGTCAATATAAAAATATACAAACTCAAGCACAAAGTAGAAAAAGAAAAACAGATAAATGAACAAAATATGTTACATGCTCAACAAGACAAATTTATGTGGCGCTGGAGTCATGGGACAAGAGTAGAGAAAGAATGGGACCAGTAAACCCCCCAAGAAAACAAAACAAAACATGGCAAACTCAGGACAGGATAAACAGAAACAAAACCATACCAAGGCATGTGATAGTCAAAATACTGACAACAAAGATGAAGAGAAAATATTAATAGTAGCCAGAGAAAGAGAACAACACTAACCCAATCAGTTAACAGAAATAATGGAAGGCAGAATTTGAAGATATTTCACTTTGAAAATAGCAAACAAAAGTAACTGCCAAAATAATATTCTATATCCAGTAAAAAATATCTTTCAAAGATTAAGATAAAACAAAAGTATTTAAGGAACATCAAACTTTGGTCATTTGTCAATAGCAGCAGTTCTGATAGTAATGGAGGTGATAAGAAATGATGACTGATGTATATATATATGTGTGTACTGGTCAGATTTACTAATGTATTAGATGCGGTGTGTCAGAGAAAGAGGGACTTCAAGGATGACTCCAGGGTTTTTTTGTTTGTTTATTTTAGCTTTGTATTTTGACACTTACAAAATGCCTGGAAAAGTAGTACAAAAGATTACTGTAAACCCTTTTCCAGACTACCTAAATGTTAAAATATTATCTTATTTGTGCTCTCTGTCTCTTTTTCTTTCTCCCTCCCTCTTACATCCTTCCCCATCCCCCCTCCTCAATATTTGTCTTTGTGTCCAAGAAATTTAGAAAGTTATTTGTCAAAATTCTTTAAAAAGTGTATTGAAGTTGCTTTCTTTTGGAAAGTATTAGTATTGTTAGTAGGCAGACCATTATTCACCTTGAACACTTTAAATAAATTTTTGAATGCAATACTCAGACCTAGCTATCAGGCAGGCTTTGGGCTGTAAGCTAAAAAAAGGGCTCATTTGTGATTACAAATGCTCAATGGGGATTTTTATTTTCTCTTTTCATCAGAGGTCAAGACTAGTTCAGGAATGGCAAAACCTGAGCTCTACCCATCTTAGGTTTTCAGGTGGGTCTCTTTAGCCAAAAAGATTAATAGGAGAACAAGTTTATTAACACATGCAGTGCACATCACTTGGGAGAAACCTAAAAGGAAGAGAAATTCAAAATGAGGACTTAGAAGTACAGGTTATACAGCATCTTTGCAAAAAACAATACATTTGCAGAGAAATGATAGGGCAAAGAGAAACAATTTTAAGCTTCCTAGGGCACCAAAGTGTGGGAAGGTAAATATCTGCAGGTGAAGGAATGTTTGCAGATTTGTCTGGTGCTGTCAATGGGCTGATAAGTGTCTGTTTCCAGTAAAAGGAGAGTTTATAGCCTGCCTTCACACAGAAAAATGAGGGTAGAGTGACATTTTTCCTGTGTTTGCTGTTTCTGTTTGTTTTCTGTTTTGTTTTGTTTAGGTGATAAAAGGAAACCACCAACAGGTTTAGTTTTTTTCTCTCACAGGTTTATTGAGATATAATTGACATATAACACTGTATAAATTTAAGGTGTACAATGTGATGATTTATGTACATGTGTATGGTGAAATGAGTATTACAATAATGTTTGTTAACACATATATAACCTCACTTAATCACCATCTTGTTTTGTTGTGGTGTGGGAACATTTCAGGTTTACTCTCTTAGCAACCTGCTGTGCAGTAAATCCCCAGAACTTATTCATCTTGTAATTCGAAGTTTGTCCCGTGTGACTAACATCTTCCCATTTCCCCCTCCCCACCGCCCTTGGCAAGCATGATTCTACTCTCTGCTTCTATGAATCTGGCTTTTTTAGATTTCACATTTAACTGCGATCATAGAGTATTTGTCTGTGTTTGGTTTATTTCACTTAGAGTAATGCCCCCCAGATTCATCCATGTTGTCGCAAATGGCAGGCTTTCCTGCCTTTTGATACCTGAATACTATTCCCTTGTTATATATCACATTTTCTTTATCCATTCATCTGTTGATGGTTGTTGGACACCTAGGTTGTACCCATGTCTTGGTTTTGTGAATAATGATGCTATGAAAATGGGGTGCAGATGTATTTGAGATAGTGATTTCAAGTTGCTCCTTAATTATCTTTAGCTCAAAATAGTTTTTATGTCAAAGAGGCATGTTTTGGGGTGACGTTATTTGCTTCACTAGCAAGGGTCCTTGTTACTCGTTCCTGAAATGTAGGTTTTATTTGTTATCAATTATACAAGATGGTAGCCTTTGAGGGTCCTAATTTTAGAAAGAAAACTTGTATTTAACCCTTTAGGTTAAGTGGCACCTGGGCTTTACTGTGTGTTTCCAGTGCCCTATCACAACCATCAAAACAGAAACTAACGTTCCTCAAGGTTATTACAAACCTTCAGAATGAAAGCCAGTTTCTCTGGTAGCTTTTCTCTTAGGGTTTTCATTTTCACTGAATTCTGAGTTTCTACAGAGTTTTTACCATTGTTGGTTTAATGTTTTCTCTAAGCTGTTAATATACAACATCATAAAACATTTTTTGTTATTTTCAGTGGAAACTAATATCTTCCCTTCCTTAGTTCCAGAAACAAAAGCAAAGCCCAATTTAAATTACCTAATTTTTCCAAAGTAAAGATGTGTGCTTTTCTTGCATGCTTTTTTATGATTTAAACATTTAATAATAAAATCTTAAAGCAAATGTGACTAAATGTTAAATTTTGTTAATTCTGGGTGGTGCATATAACAAATTCAGACAATAATTTAAAAACAAATTTGGACCAACACATTCCTCAAGTCCTTCACTGGTCGTGAAGAAAATAAATAATGTTCTCCATGGCACTTTATACTAATTTCCATCTAAAATGCTGTTCAACCCACTTCTTTATTAATTTTTATTGGCGTATAGTTGCTTTACAATGTTGTGTTAGTTTCTGCTGTACAGCAAAGTGAATCATCTACACATATTCATATATCCCCTTTTTTTTGGATTTCCTTCCCATTTAGGTCACCAGAGAGCACTGAGTAGAATTCCCTGTGCTGTACAGTAGATTCTCATTAGTTATCTATTTTATATATAGTATCAATAGTGTACGTGTGTCAGTACCAATCTCCCAATTCATCCCACCCCCCCCCTTCCCTTTGGTATCTATACGTTTGTTCTCTCTGTTTGTGTCTCTATTTCTGCTTTGCAAATAAGATTATCTATACAATTTTTCTAGATTCCACACATATGAGTTAATATAAAATATTTGTTTTTCGCTTTCTGACTTACTTAACTCTGTATAACAGTCTCTAGATCCATCCATGTCCTGCAAATGACCCAATTGTGTTCCTTTGTTATGGCCAAGTAATATTCCATCATGTATATGTACCACATCTTTATCCATTTCTCTGTTGCTGGACATTTAGGTTGCTTCCATGTCCTGGCTACTGTAAATAGTGCTGCAATGAACATAGGCATGCATGTATCTTTTTGAATTATGGTTTTCTCTGGGTATATGCCCAGTAGTGGGATTGCTGGATCATATGGTAGTTCTATTTTTAGTTTTTAAGGAACCTCCATACTGTTCTCCATAGTGTGTGTACCAATTTACATTCCCACCAACAGTGTAAGACAACCCATTTCTTAATGCCCTTCATAAAACACACAAAAGGAAATTGCACTGAGAATAAAATCAAAAGTTATACTAGAATATATGAAGCCCTGCATAACTTAGCCTCTGCTTCTCTCTCCAGCACTTATGCTCCTCATCTTCTCTATCATTCTGCTTCCACCAAACCAGCTTTCTTTAGAGTCACAAACTCTTCCCATGTCTGTATATTTGCAAGTATTATTTCATTTGTCAAAAATTCTGTTACTCTAATGATTTGCCCAGACAAGTTCTAGTCATTCTACATGATTCAACTCAAAGGCCATTTTTTTTTTCTGGAAGCCTTGTAAGTCCCCTTCAAATTCAGCTATTTATTTTCGAAGTTCTGTAGCAATCAGTGTCATATTCTTATTGAGAGGAGTAACTCAATTTCTGCCAAACATGTCATGTGCCATATTAAATTTGTAAAGGAATTCTGAAGATTGGGGGGTGTATTTGTTGATTTTTCAACTTTCATTTTGAAAATTTCAAGTATAGCAAATTTAATGAAATCTCATATGCCCTCCACCAAGCTTCAGATTTATTTAATTTTTTTAAAGTTTTTTATTATGCAAAATTTTAAACATACACAAAACTGGATGGAGTAGTGTAATAACTCCCCATGAATCCCTCAATTAGCTTCAAGAATTATCAACATGTGGCCAGTCTCATCTCATCTATATCATTCTCTTGTCCCCTCTCCATTTTTTTTAAATAGTAGCTCTTTGTTGGCTATTTACTTTAAATATGGCAGTGTCTACATGTCAATCCCCAACTCCCTAACTCTCCCTCCCTGCCCAGGTATCTATAAGTTTGTTCTCTAAGTCTGTGAGTCTGTTTTCTGTTTTGTAAATAAGTTCATTTGTATCATTTTTTTTAGATTCTGCATATAAGCAATATCATACAACATTTCTCATTCTCTGTCTGACTTACTTCACTCAGTATGATCATCTCTAGTTCCACTCATGTTGCTGCAAATGGCATTAGTTCATTCTCTTTTTAAATAAATGTATTTATTTATTTTATTTATTGACTGAGTTGGGTCTTTGTCACTGTACTTGGGCTTTTCTCTAGTTGCAGTGAACAGGGGCTACTCTTCATTGCAGTGTGCAGGCTTCTCATTGTGATGGTTTCTCTTGTTGCGGAGCACGGGCTCCAGGTGTGTGGGCTTCAGTAGTTGCAGCATGCAGGCTCAGTAGTTGTGGCTTTCAGGCTCTAGACCACAGGCTCAGTAGTTGTGGTGCATGGGCTTAATGGCTCCTCAGCATGTGGGATCTTCCCAGACCAGGGCTCGAACCTACGTCCCCCGCATTGGCAGGCAGATTCTTAACCACTGCATCACCAGGGAAGACCCAGTTCATTCATTTTAATGACTGAGTAATAGTCCACTGCATATATATATCACAACTTCTTTATCCATTCCTCTGTCAATGGCTATTTAGGTTGCTTCCATGTCTTGGCTATTGTAAATAGTGCTGCAATGAACACTGGGGTGCATGTATCCTTTCGGACCATGTTTTTCTCCAGATGTATGCCCAGGAGTGGAATGGCAAGATCATATGGTAGCTCTATCAGCTACATGTAAAAAAATGAAATTAAAACATTCTTTAACACCATATACAAAAATAAACTCAAAGTGGATTAAAAATGTAAATGTGAGACTGGATTCTATAAAAACTCTTAGAGGAAAACATAGGCAGAACACTCTCTGACATAAATCGCAGCAATATCTTTTTTGATCCATCTCCCAGAGTAATGAAAATAAAAACAAAAATAAACAAATGGTACCTAATTAAACTTAAAAGCTTTTGCACAGAAAAAGAAACCATAAACAAAACGAAAATATTTGCAAATTTTGTGACGAACAGGGGTTAGTCTTCAAAACTTACAAACAGCTCATGCAGCTTAATATCATCAAAACAAACAACCCAAACAAAAAATGGAAGAAGATTTAAATAGTTCTCCAAAGAAGACAAACAAACAGCCAAAAGGCACATTAAAAAATGTTCAACATCACTAGTTATTAGAGAAATGCAAATCCAAACTACAGCGCAGTATCACCTTCACCAGTCAGAATAGCAAAAAAATCCACAAACAATAAATGCTGGAGAGGGTGTGGAGAGAAGGGAACCCTCCTACACTGTTGGTGGGAATGTATGTAAATTGGTACAGCCAGTGTGGAGAAGAGTATGGGGCTTCCTTAATTTTATTTAATTTTTAAAAGTTTCAAGTTTGAAAAGATCTAAAAGACTTATTGGTTTAATATTTGTATGTATTTAATAAAATTATAGTTTAAAATTTAGTTCAACACTGGGTATTATCAACAGTTTATTAAATTTAAAAAAGAATCTGTTCATAACTTAATTTTTTAAAAAAACCAAAACTTTGTTATGGAGGACAAATTTTTCAATTGGTCTTCATTCCCTGCAAGGAAATTGTTATGATATGCTGTACATGGAATATAATTCAAATTCAAATTCAAAAATAATGCAATTACTATTGGTAGAATTTTCTTCTGGAAGTTTTCTTCAAGGAGAACACTCAGAGAATAGCCTTTGTGTCTTGGAATACTTCACATTTTATAAATTATAAGCTTTTACACAATCCTCTGCATGCAGATATATGTGTTTGGATTTAAGCAATTTTCTGTATAAGCTTTAAAACTTGAGCCATAGACTGCACAGGTTCCATTCTGCATTTCAACCAGTGTTAGTCTAGATTAGAGAGAAGGACACATTATATTCACAACTTAATGCAGAAACACAAAAGTGAAATAATATTTAAATATATGTACTGAAATAATATTTCAGGAGATTTTAAGACTATGTCTGGCCTTTCTTAGTTCATAGGTATGCAAAATATAGCCAACTCAGATAATAGTAAAAGTTACATTCTATTATACATAAACTATGTGCCACTATTTTTTATACATTAGAACTTAGTCAATTTAAAAAGTCTGGAATCTCTTCATTTATATATTTGAGTCAAAATGAAAGTTAAAAAAATTGACAAGTACTTAGAAATGAATTCAGAATTCAATTTAGAAGTCAGTATATGTCACATTTTGTGCAAAAATAATCTTCTTCAGATATATGCAATTTTACTTGGTAAAAATATAATAATAAATTATGAAATTCTCTAATATGTATATACAAACACACCTGTGTGTGTGTGTATTTAGGCATTTCATGTAGAGACAGTTATATCTGTATATCTATTTTGCCCTGGGATCTTAAGTATTTTATAGGTATATAATTAATGTAATAAATGGTGATTTGTTTTCTACTAGCAACCAGTGGAAAATTGAAGGCTGAGGGAAGAATATTGATGCTACATCAATGTGAAACTGACAAAATAAAAAAGTACCATGATAAAGAAGATGTGGCACATATATACAATGGAATATTAGCCATAAAAAGGAATGAAATGGAGCTATATGTAATGAGGTGGATAGACATAGAGTGTGTCATACAGACTCAAATAAGCCAGGCAAAGAAAAACAAATACTGTATGCTAACTCATATATATGGAATCTAAAAAAAAAAAAATATGGTACTGATGAACCAGTGACAGGGCAAGAATAAGGATGCAGATGCAGAATGGACTGGAGGACATGGGGTTGGGGGGGTGGGGGGGATAAAGGGAAGCTGGGATGAAGTGAGAGAGTAGCATAGACATATATACACTACCAACTGTAAAATAGATAGCTAGTGGTAAGTTGCTGTATAACAAAGGGAGATCAACTCGATGACGGGTAATGCCTTGAAGGACCAGGATGGGGAGGGTGGGGGGAAGTCATGGGAGGGAGAGAATATGGGGATATGTGTATAAATACAGCTGATTCACTTTGGTGTACCTCATAAGCTGGTGCAAGAGTGTAAAGCAATTATATTCCAATAAAGAGCTTTAAAAAAAAAAAGAAAAAAAAAGGGCAGAGATTGTCAGGTTGGATGAAAAAGTTAATCCAATGGTATTCTGTCTACAAAAGAGTCACTTTTAATATAAATATACATAGAGGTTAAAAAAAAAAGAATGCAAAAAAAAATGCCATACTAACACTAATCAATTGGAATGGAAATATTTATATTAGACAAAATAGAATTTCATAGCACAAAATATCATTAAGGAGACAGGACTCATTGCATAATGATAGAGTCATAAATTTATCAAAAGTATTCAACAATCCTAAACATTTTGCACTTAATAACAGAAATTCAAAATATATTAGGCAAAAATTGTTTGAAATGGAAATAGAATACATAAATCCATAATTATAAATCTAAGATTTCAATACCTCTCTCTCAATGATAGATAGAACAAACAGACAGAAAATCAGAAAGGATACAGAGAACTTTAATAACACTCTCAACCAACTTGACTTAATTGAAATTATAGAACACTCTACCCAAGAATGATGTAATATACATTCTGTTCAAGTGCCTATAGAACATTTCCAAAGAGAGACCATTGTCTGTCCATAAAACTAATCTCAAATTTAAAAGGATTTTGGTCATACTAGTATGTTCTGTGATCAAAATGGAACTAAATTAGAAATCAATAACAGGAAGATTCAGGAAAATTCCCAAATATTAGAAACTAAATAACACACTTCTGAATAATCAATAGATCAAACTATTTCAAAAGGGAATTTAAAAACTATTTTGAACTGAATGAGAATGAAAATACAATATCTCAAAATATGTGGGGACATTGCCAAATCACCTCAAATATTAATAGCATGAATGCTTCTATTAGAAAAAAAGAAAGATTTCAAATCAATATATTAGATTTTACCACAAGAGATTAGAAAAAGGAAAGTCCATCCTGAATAAGAAGATAGTAAATAAGAAATCAAAGTAGAAATAAATAGAAAATTGAAAAATAAATGGCAAATAAGCACAAAATAAAAGATGTTCAACATCATTAGCCATCAGAAAAATGAAAGTTAAAACCACAATGAGATACCATTATATACCTATTATAATTACTCAATTTTTTTAAGAGACTGACTATAAGAAGTATTGACCAGGATATAGAGCACCTAGAACTATCACACACTGCTAAAGGGAATGTAAAATTGCACAACCTTTTTGGATAATAGTTCGAGAGTTTCTTAAAAGTTATACATATACCTATCATATGATTCACCTTTTCTACTCCTAGATATTTATGTAAGAGAAAGGAATGCTTATGTTCATACAAAGACTTCTACACAAATGTTCATTGCAAGTAGTTTTATTTGTAATAGTCAACAACAGGGAACTACCCGAATATCCATCAACATAATGTTACTTATTATTACTGGTATTGGATGCTCTGCTCCACAATCTCCTAAATTTAGGCTCTGAGTTTTTTGCTGAACCTATCAGAATATGGGAATGTTCTGTTATTGTGTGATGGAAAAATGTGATAGTGTAGTGATCATAGGGATGGTGTAGGGACAAATCCACAAGTAGAGACTGATTGGTACAGAAACTTACTGGTTGGGTGAGAGAATGGAACCATCTTCCCACTGCCAGGAACCATTTGTGGGAATTTGTACTAGTCCCAGCCAGTGAAATGACTTCACCAATTTAAAGAAATCCTGTTTGAAACCACAAATAAAATCAGTGCTTAGAATTTCATAAGTACAAGGCCATAATCATTTAACCATTTTCCCCCATATTTGGGGACAATGTATTCTGTCCTCTGGCATGATTGCAATTTAAACACTAATACCCACAATTTCTGTTCTTTCTTATTTCTAATGCAGAAAGATTTGGGTTGAGTCTTAGTGCCTCTCTTGTGTTTCATGTTCATAGTCCAGTGAGTTACTTCATATGTTAGGACTAAATATAGAAAAGGGAATAAAAACAAATACTTGACCTGGTCCTCTCTGCTGTATATCTTCAGGAGACTGGAGTTTTGAGACATACAAGAAGCTTGGCTCTCATACCAGTCTTTGCTCTCATTAAAAAACTGGTAGCAGTTATTTCTATAACATATCCAGTTTTCAGGACATGGACCACAGTAGTTTTCTAGAAAGGTAGAATACATTATTAATTCTGGATGTCTGAACATTATAGCAGATTTTATCTAGACAGGTTAAATACCTTCTTTATTTCATCTCTAAAATTCCAGATAAGTAACTCATTATGACCTGCCCAATGACATATCTCTACACATTTAAATAGAGAGAGATGCCAAAGCCATGTCCTCTACTTTTTACAAGTACTTCCTTATTATACAAAAGTAAATAAATCTAGAGTGAATTATGGATTAGAATTAATCATTTTCTTATTCACTTTCTTGTTCATGCCATGGGATACATGGCTATACCCATGTACAGATGCATGCAATTTATGCTTCAAAATATTAGAAAACTTTCACTTACCTTTCAAAGAAATCGGAGCTTCTTGGTTGAATAATGCTATTAAAATAATCATAGTTATTGAAAGGGTTTGTATTGTTAATAACTGATAGTCTAAGCCAAACATAAACTCAAAATATATTCAATATTGCTAGTTTAAATTTCTGTTTCTGAACACTAATCAAAGTAATGCATTATAATTGTTAGATCAATGATGCTGCTATTTACTTCTCTGTTATCACTTACAATTTATGATCATGGCACTGCATATCATTACCATTACGATGAAACGAATCCCCATAGCTATAGCAATGGACCGGGCAAGGAAAAATGGAGATGCTGTCAAAGAAAAAAGAAGAGTGAGAAAGATGAGAAAAAGGATTAAAGTGTTTTTTATGAGGGGGAAGGCATGGTATCAGTGCTTTTCCATAATTATTTTTCTCAGAAAAGGTAAAATAAGTATTTTGTAAATTATTAAAAAATAATGGTATAAAAATGTAATATCTCCTCCTATTTCTTTCTTTAAGTTCCCTAGTCCTCCCTTAGAATAAATCACAGTTATCATTTAAAAAATTTAAAAATTTCCATGCAGATACAATAAGAAATACAGTTCCCATTAAAAAAAAAAAAGAAACTACACAAAATATTCTAGAAACATTAAGAAAATATCCTGGTGATTATTCCATATCATGTCTTATAAAGTTGTAAAATTTTTATAAGTAGCTGCTTGCACTATTGTCCTCTGGTATATCCACAAAATCTAATTATTGACAGATTTTTAATTTTTTCCAATGTATAGTTAAATTGTTTCTTATTTTTTGCTATTAGCTATAATGATATGAGTAACATTTCATATATATCTGTGGATATTTTTGAGTACCTTCCTAGGAAAAATTCCCAAAAGGTTAGTTGCTGAATCAAAGGACATATGTGTATTAAATTTTTGTGATGATCAAAAATTTTAGTCCAAAGAAGCTATACCAATTTACGTAGTACCAAAAGTGAATTTAAAAGCCTGTTTCCTCACACCTTCCTTTACACTAAATATTAATCACATTTTTAAATGTATAAATCTGATAAGCAGTATTATTTTCAAAACTTTAACTTTGTTTTTCCTGTTATGAATAAGATTAAATACCTTTTCCTGTGGTTAAATAATGCTTTTATTTTATTTCTCTGAGACTTCTCTTATTTGTATTAGATAGCTGGTTTATTTCTTACTTTTCAGGTTAGAAATGTTAGTTCACTTCATGGCATATATTTTGCAAATACACATCTCAGATGCCATTCCTGCTTTAACTTTACATATGATATTTTGCATTGCCAAATGGGTAATGGTTGAGGTGATTAAACTTTCCTTTATGGCTTATGCTTTTTCTGATGTGAATAAAAATGCTTTCATTATTCTGAGTTTATAAAATAAGTTATGCCCATGTTCCTTCATAATATTATATGGTTTCCTTTTGTACTTGGTTTACTTGGTTGGGTGTGTGTGTGTGTGTGTGTGTGTGTGTAATAAATGATGTAGGAACTCAAATTTATAAAAAAAAATTATTTTCCAAGTGGGCACTGAATTTTTCTAATATACTTGCTCAATAAATTAATTGTTCTCATTGATATAAAATACTACCTTTAGCATGTAGTACATTTCAATTTGTACCTGCATTTATTCCTATATTTTTTAGTCTGTCTTTCCATTTAAACTATATGTAAAATTTTCTAATATGCTTGAGTATTTGTTAGTGCCCACAATATAATATTACATTTCTTTTTCAGATGATTTTCCCTATCATTACACTTCATATGTGCCTTAAGAACTTTAAAATCAGCTTTTCAAGAACCTGTAACCTTAAAAATATGATACAAATGGTATTTTGATAGAATCACACTAAATGAATAAATATACAGAGATAATTTACATCTTTAAAATGTTATCTTTTATCCTTGAATAGTTTCTATATCTATTATGCATGTCCTTATTTAATGTTCATCAATACAACTTTAATACATTTATTTCTATGGTTTTCAATTTAAAAGTTTACTTCTGTATTTTTCTGATATTTGGTTTTATAATACAGCACTTTGATCATATTTTCCTTGTTTATGTAGTTAGTAAGGCAATTGATTTTTTATATCTTATTTTCAGTCAAGTTCTCTTCTTAGATATCCTTATAGTTTGTAATATTTTTCATGGTTTTGAAAAATATTTTAAATCACATATTTTTTCAAGTAATAGTAATTTTGCCTTTTAATTCTAAGTTTATGTCATTTACTTTTTTTTCCTTTTCTTATTTATTCATGTTGGCTAACACCAGCAAAACAATCAATATTACTCAACAGTAATAATAGTAAAAATTCTTCTGTTTTTCTAACTGCAATGAAAATGCTGCTACCACTTATCAATAAGTGTGATAGCTTTTGAAAAAAATATATCAAAGGCAGTACTTATATCTTAGAGACTTTTAAAATTAAGTTCTTTTTAATTAAGAATTCATATTGATTTTTATCTGAAACCTTTTCAACATTGTGCATATGATCATACAATCCTTCTCCTTTGATTATTACATACGGCACAGTTTCACTTCTGTAATTAATCATTGTAAAATGATGCTATTTGATCATTTATTTTTTACCATTTAATCGAGATCTATAGGTGAGAGTAGTCTGTTGTTTTTGCCTTTGTGTAAGCTATTTCCTGCTCTATTTTTCATGATATTCTGGCTTGGTAAAGGACAGAGAGAATATCTTCTTTACCACCCAGAAACATTTCTGTGATTAGCAATCAAGTCATCTCCTCCATACTGTTTAAGAACATACCTACAGGATATTTGATACCTCTTTTCTCTTCTGTTTTCATTTCTATTTACTCCTCCTTAAGGCTTGTTCACCAATCCCTTAGAAACTACTGTCTTCATTATTATGATTATTTCATCATTTTTAGGACACGAAAAGATCCTAAACATAACAGTTTCTGCTAAATTTTACTATATATTCCAGTAATATTGAGAGTTAATCTCATTTCTGCTTTCCTCATGAAGGTAAAATAAACTGAATGTTTATCACCAATTTAATTGGTTTCTAAGATTCACCTCAGTACACTGAGAGAAGACAATTGGGATATAGGACTTACAGTTTTCTCCACATTTGCTTGCGATTGGTGTACATGTTCTCTTTTGTTGTCGTGTAGGAGCACCATACTTTTCCAGTTTATGGGCGTAATTAGGAGATTCACTCATCTCTGGAAAAAAACAATTCAGGCCACTATATCATGGCCTTTCTGCCACTTGAGCCATAAATGTTTAAAATTTAAGTTGCCATTTTCATTCATATTCCTTTTAGAGTATAACATCAAGTTGCTTTTGTTTTGTATTACTTTGTTTTTATGACTTTTACACTTTACAATATAAATAAAATTATATTTATTCTATGGCAAGATATCTTTAGCAAGATTGTATGTACTATTAAAATAAGTTAATTCTTAATGTGTAATGATTCTAT